>NC_135323.1:29701512-31032226 GCF_048772815.1 Callospermophilus lateralis
GGCCCAGCTCGCTGGGCAGCTCCTCATCCGGCTGAGCCACGACCACCTGCTGCCCTTCGACTTCGGCCGCTATGGGGACGTGGTCCTCCGGCACATCGGCAGCCTCAACGAATTCTCTGGGGACCTCAAGGTCCAAGATGCCAACCTTGCTCCCAGCCTCTGGGGGTTGCGGGTGCTCTATCCTTATAGGGTGCTGCCTAGGTCAGGGAGTCCAGCTCCTCAGCCCCCCTCCCTCAGTCCTCGGAGTCTAGGTCCTCTGATTCCTGCCTCCAGTCACCCTATCCCCGAGGACACAACCGGTACCTTCCAAGCCCCAGGCATCTGTCCTCTCCCAACCTCAAATGTCCAGGGTCTTCTCCCTGCATCCTATCCCCAGTCCTCTGTCCCTCTATACCTCTCCCATCCTGCAAGGCCCAGGGTCCCAGCTCTGTCCCCCGGCACCTTGACCCTATCCTAGGCCGGGGTCCCGGTCCCTGCCTTCGGCCCCAGCCCGCGCCTTGCCCTCAGGCCCGCGGGCTGACCCTGCAGTGGGTGTACTCGGCGCGGGGAGACTACATCCGGGCAGCCGAGAAGCTGCGGAAGGAGATCTACAGCTCCGAGGAGAGGGACGAGAGGCTGATGCGCATGTACAACGTGCGCATCATGCGGGTGAGGCCCCGCCCCTCCTGTCCCTTTCCGGTGGCAGCGCAGACACCTTTACCTTAGCGCACGCGCTGCTCTCCAAGCTCGTGCTCGTCGTTTGGCTGCTCTTTCCCTGTCCGCCCGGCGCGCCTTGTTGTGGACATAGTGCTCACAGACCAGCCAGGCTGGAGGAGCTGCGGGGTCACAGAGGCAGGCCCTGCAGAGTGATGAAATGGACTGGCGGGACCAACCCAGTTCCCACTTACTTCTCCCGCCCCTTTGGAGGGACAAAGCATAGTCCACAGTACAAAGGGCACTGGGTTATAGCCTGGGAGGTGCCAAAGACCAAAAGAATTGGCAGGGTGGAACGTTCTCTTCTGATAATGAGGTGGGTGGAATCCTGGGAGGCTGCTTGGAGTAGGGGTCAAGTAAAGTTAAGCGCTGATTCCCTCGCTAATCCTTCCTGTGTAGCTTTGAATACTTGGAGGTCCACCGTCTCCAGTTCTTATCCTTCCATTTTCTCACCGTAAGAATTCAACCCCTCAGGGAAAAGGTCTATAGGATAAAATTAGAAGCAGGATCGATCATCAGCAAGTTTGGGGTGAACAGGAAGTCAACAGTGTACGCCACACGTGCACAGGTGTGCCAATGCCCATGTCCTTTGGCGTCACTCATTCAATTTACAAACCTGACTTTCCTGCTCTTTCTCCTTGCCTTCAGGATCTCCTCTTCCTTCTCTCTTGATCCCTTATTCTCCACTTCCCTCTGTCCCCACCACTGAGATATACGTGGACCTGGGGCGATCCAAGAGATTGGCTATGTTTCGTTCTCATTTATAGGTCTTGGTTTAATTTCTGATACCTTAGACTCCAAGGACGAACCCCTGCCCCCATCAAGGGATAAGGAGCACCTGTGTGTGCGGACGCTTAGGGAGGCGAAGGAAAAGACTAGGACTTAAGAGCCAGAAATACAGGGCTGTGCTAGACCCAAGGAATTTTGTGGCTCTAAACCAGCAATTGGCAACCTACAGGCAGCAGGCCACATTCAGCATGGAGCCTGCTTTGTAAATAAAGCTTTCTTGCAGCACAGCAATGCTCATTGCTTTTCATATTGTCTGTGGTTGCTTTCATGCTCCAGTAGCAGGGCTGAGTAGTTGGGTCTTGAACAGGCAGAACTTCAGTTGGTTCAAAGAAAAGAGGACATTTCAGGGTGGAGAGACCCAGAACAAGGGCAATAAAACAGGTCTGGCATCCTTGGAAACAGGGCATGGACCAGCAGAGCTGGAATAGAGGCCCTTTAGAGAGGCAGAGGAAGAGAGTGGCAACCCAGAGAGTGGCTTAGGGGTCAACAGTGGGAGGCCTCCAATGCCAGGATAGGAAGTTTGGATTTTGGTTCTGGGCATCAGGAAAATCTGGAGCCAGCAGATGATGTGGGCAAAGTGGAGTTTTTAGAAGGGATTTTGACCAGAGAGTAAATGGATGAGAAGGGAATGAGGTTGAGAAGGCTGAGCTCTGGATGAGGATGGCAGGTGGACAGACTGATGTGAAACATTTGGATGGAAAAATAGGGTATTAAAGGAACAGAAGCTGCCATGTGCTAGGGGCTTTACTTCACTTTGCCTAATACAACTTCCTAGACCCAGTGAGGTTGCTAGTATTGTATGCAGATAATGAGGCTCAGAGAGACTAAATAACTACCTAAGTTACAAAGAGCGATAGAGCTGAAATTGGGGCCAGGTGATCTGACCTCATAGCCTGTACCCACCCCACACTCACCTGCAAGGTTGAGAGCCCAGGCTGTGGGAAAGATCAATGCTCTTAGCAAAATGAGGACATAAAGCAGGGTTTTTGTCTTTGTTGTGTGGTGCTAGGGATTGGCCCCTGGGCCCCAGGAGTGCTAGAAAAGTGCTCCCCTGCTGAGCTATATCTTGCTCAGGTATTACTTGCTCAGGTTTTGGAAGAGATTGGCTCTAGTTTGTGAGTGGGGCTATGTCCAGGTGGCCCCTATCCTGTGGGGCAGGATTCCAGTGGATGATTTGGTGAGGAGATTTGGCAGTGTGCCCACAGAGGTCCTTGAAGACAGAGAGACAGATGAGCTCTGTGTGCAAATACATTGAAAAGATGTGAGCATCTGAGGTCCCCTTGTAGAGATTATGTTTTTTTCTGGGGTGGTGCCTAGGCAATGATGATTTAAAACCTTCCCTGGGTAACATCCATCCAGGGCTGAAAACGTGGGAATATAGGTAAAGAAGGACAGAGGGAGATCACACCTTGAGATCTGCCCACAGATGGGGTCAGAAAGGTGGAAGAATGACCAGGAGTGAGAGCATCTGGGGAAAGAGGGAACAGCACTGTGGCAGAGAGTGACAGTGTGCTTCATCAGGACTGGGCTGTCTCTTGACCTTTGCTCCGTGGACATTGGCAGAGGCGGGGCAGAGTGACGGTGCGGGGAGTGCGGTGTTGAACGGCAGGGCAGCAGGAGGTTTTGGGCAGGTGCGAGAATGGATGAGGGCGACTGGGGCGATCTAGACGCAGCTGTGGGCGCTGGGCATAGAACGACGAGAACAGAACCCAGCACAGCTGGAGGAGGCATCCTCCCCGGCTGCTGGTGATGTCACAGGATGGCTGCTCCTGATTGGATGGCTAAAGGGAGGTGGGGATAAGGAAGCCGCTGGACAATATTTTTGAAGTAGGCACTGGGTTCCCAGGTCAGCTAGGAACGGCTGGAGGGAGGCGTGGTTGGCACCTTCGCCCTGGGCACAGGGTCCCCACCCCGACCTGATTTCCTCTTGGTGCAGGTGGAGTATTACTTGCTGTCACAGTACGTGTCGCCGGCCGACTTCCCGTTCCGACACATCTTTCTGGGCCATGGAGACCACACGCTGGGCGCCCTGCTCGACCACCTACAGCTGCTGCGCTCCAACAGTTCCGGGGCCTCCCCCAAGTTGTCCCAGGCTCTGGGCTTCCAGGAGAGCCGCTTCCGGCGCCAGCTGGCCCTGCTCACCTGGACGTTACAGGGGGCAGCCAACGCGCTTGGAGGAGACGTCTGGAACATTGATAACAACTTCTGAGGCCTGCCTGGAACCCCACAGGCTCCTGACCCCTGCTGAGGAATCTTGATCTCCCTGCTTGAGTGGTGCAGGGCGAAGGAGGTGACCCATGTACCTCTCACTGCGACCGATTTCTCATTAACCCATCCGATCTCTCCACCGGCTCTGCGCAGACACCCACACACCCCTGGTCCTACAGTGCAGATGAATAGCTCATCCGTAGAGTGACGGTGAGCAGCATTCTTTGGGGTCATTACAGCCCCCTTTCCATTTCAGGAGCAGGGTCCCCAGTACCCAGAGCCCACTCTGAGAGCTTTGCTGGGCTCTGGGACCTGGCCAGTTCCCTTAATGGGAGAGACAGCTTTAGGGCCAACAGGTGGTCTGTGGCGGGAGGGGCACCTGTTCGGATGGCAATAAACCACCTGGTTATATGTTATTCATAAGCACTTTATGCTTCCTCCTGTCCCCCTTCCCCCGCTTACTCCTCCCTTGAGACCTGGGGAACAGAAGGGGTCAGAGAGGATGTGTGTAGGACACAGCCTCCACTGGGAGCATCGAGCTGTGTGTTACCTTGGGAAACTGCCTGAGCAAATGATGAAGGCCTGTTGTGGTTCTCCGAAGACCACCATGGGGCTGGGCTGGAGGACTGACATTGGAACCAGGGACAGCTACATTATTTGCAAGGCCTGGTGCACAGTGAAAATGAGGGACTTTTGTTCAAAAAGTGGAAACAGCGCTTTATTCTCCCACAGTCTCCACCTGTCTGGGTGTTTTGTCACACTCTGGCATGGAGATGCTTAGCATGAGTGCAGACCCTCCCAGGTACCCAGGCTTCTGCTCCAGTTTGGTAGAAAGAACCTGTGTGCCTAACCCTGACCTTCCTTGTTCTTGTGCCCAGTCCCCTGCTGGGAAAGGAAGATGGCAGCTCTTCCCTCGTAGAGGCAGGGGGTCAGCAAAAACTCACCCCTGGGATGCAGGTGTCTCAGCATACGCTCCAGCTCACTTCACTTCTCTCTCTCTTTTTTAAAGGTGTTTGTAGTTTTATTCTACTACTACTTTTAAATATATCAAGTAATTCTACATATATAGAAGGACTAGATATTCCACATGAGCACTCGTCCACTATGCACACAACAACTGGTAAATAAATTGCACATGTAGCAATGGTTTCCTTCTAAAACATAAATTCAAGATGATATTAAGAATTTCCAGCCAGGCATGGTGATGCATGCCTGTAATCCCAGTGGCTCTGGAGGCTGAGGCAGGAGGATTTGAGAGTTTGAAGCCAGCCTCAGCAACAGTAAGACACTAAGCAACTCAGTGAGACCCTGTCTCTAAATAAAATATAAAATAGTGCTGGGGATATGGTTCAGTGGTCAAGTGCCCCTGAGTTCAATCCCTGGTGTACACACAAAGAATTTTCAGGGGCTGGAGTTGTAGCTCTGTGGTAGAGCGCTTGCCTAGCACATGTGAGACACTGTGTTCAATCCTCAGCACCACATACAAATAATAATAATAATATTATTATTAAAAAAAAGAATTTCCAGGTGGCTAGCTCAGGAGGAGAACTTGCAGAAGGATCACAAGTTCAAAACCAGCCTCAGCAACAAGGCCCTAAGCAACTTAGCAAGACCCTGTCTCTAAATAAAAATATAAAAGGGCTGGGGATGTGGCTCCATGATTAAGCACCCCTGGGTTCAATCCTTAGTACCAAAAAAAAAAAAAAAAAAAAAAAAGAATTTTTCAGACAGCAACTTCAGAGCATAAACTCCAAATACTGGGTTCCCTTATGAGAATGGGTCCTGGAAGACTAATGGTCACACATCTACTCGATTGGCCCTGCCTTGGACATCTGTCCCTGGAATTGCCTTTGGCCAATCTTTGTCCACTGACAAAGTCTGAGCTACAAGAGGGCAGGGGATTGTAAGTGCTGGTGCCTTTTTTTTTTTCTTTTAGTCACAGCTTCTGGAGGCACAGTAGTGGCCTCTTTTTCCCTGGGCAGTGATATAATCTTAGGGCCCATCTCCTGGTCATCTGCTCCCAGCATGGCATGAGACACCTCACCTAGCTCATCAGGACACTGGGAAATAGTGGCCACTGAGGTTAAGGTCTGGGATGCCCCTTCTGGGTTCAGGATGAAACTGCCCTCTTTAGCCCCATGAGCCTGACTTGGTGGATTCTGGGGACTCTAAATCTCAACTATTTGCTTCCCAGACATACACTCCAGAGAAAACTTCCTAAATGGCCCCACTTCTTCCCCTTGTCTCTTTGTTCCTTACAGCAGACAGAATAATGGTCTCAGCAGAGGAGCCTACTTCCTAATCCCTGAAACCTGAAAAAGAATGTGATCTTGCATGATGATGTGACTAAAATTTAAGAGATGGGGAGTGTTATGAGCTCAATTTGTGCCTCACAAATTCACTTTTTTTTTTTTTTTTTCTCCCTCAGGGATTGAACACAGGGCCACTCAACCACTAAGCCACTTCTCCAGCCCTTTTTGAATTTTTATTTAGAGACAGGGTCTCATTGAGTTGCTTAGGGCTTGCTAAGTTACTGAGGCAGGCTTTGAATTCGTGATCCTCCTGCCTCAGCCTTCAGAGCCACTGGGATTACAGGCATGCATCATCACGTGTCTGGCCCAAATTCACATCTTAAAGCCCTAACTCCTGGAACCTCAGAATGTGACAATATTTGGATATAGGAACTTTAAAGAAGTGAACTAAGTTAAAATCCAATCCAGTCTCACTGGTGTCCTCATAAGAGGAACTCTGGACACACAAAGAGGCACCAGGAATAGAACACTGGCCTAGCAGAGGTGAGGCCTAGCAGAGGTGAGGCCCCGGGTTCCATTCTGAGCAGTGGGAGGAAAAAAAAAAAGATGGAGGGAGAGGCCATGAACCAAGGAACACAGGTGGACTCTCCAAGCTGGAAAAGAGCAAGGAATCAGATGCTCCCTGTTGCTTCTAAGAGAAATGCATCCCTGCAACCAATCTTGATTTTAGCTCCAGAAGCCTCATTTTGGATTTTTGGCCCCTAGAATTGTAAGAAAATAAATTTATGCTTTTGTTTTTTCTGATGATGGAAATTGAACTCCAGACCTCACACATGCTAAGTGTCCACTCATGCACTTGAGCTATACCCCCAATCCCAATTTATGCTGTTTAAAGCCATTCTCATGATGTGTAACAACATCAGCTACAGGAAATGAACACTTTCCCGTTCCAACTGCTGCAAGCTCAGTATTGTTTTCTAAAAAGTTTGCTTAAAAGGCAGTCTATGTCCCAAGCCCATCTGGCCTCCATCCCATCCCTTCACAGCTGCGTTTCTGGAAGCTTTCTGGGTCCCACTGGTCGTCAGTCCTCTTTACAGGTACATACCACACAAGGATCATTAATCTGTGCTCGACTGCATTTTGGGGGCCCAGGCCCAGCCCCTACAGTACTAATGGCAATCATCCATACTCATGTAACTCGGTGAGAGGGGTTTCCTGAGCCATGGGAGGTGTGCCTCGGCATACATTGGGGCCACACCTCACTGTGGCCAGCTCAGGATATGGGAGGGACAAGACTTCTAGGGCAAAACTGGAGCAACAGATCACCTTCCAGGGGTGTAACAGACTCAGTCTGTCTAATAAACATTTACTGATTCTTTGTCCCTAACCAACAATCTGCCCAGTGTCACAGAGTACCCCTCTTCCCTTTCCCCTCCTTCAGCATCTGAAGGAGGGCAGGTGGGCTGGAAGCTACTTTTTGAGGATCTGGTTTTATATTTTCCTGTGCTGTAGTTTCTCCTGCCTGGTTAGAGTGAGGTTATATCAGGCAATGCCATTTCTCACCATCTTGGCAGGGACCTTGTTGTTTCTTATTCATGGGAGTTGAAATATTAAAGGAGAGATAAAATGAGAGCAGATAAAGGTCACAGAGGCAGAAAAGGATTCTGGGGACTGTAAGCATGTGGGTAACCCAGGCAAGAGATCCTTCTGGTGAGATGTGGGTTTTGCATCAGGCAGGATTAGGTGATAGTGTGACACCCCCAGCCTAAAGAGTAACTTAAGAATCAACTTGGAGCCAGGCGTGGTGGCTCACACCTGTAATCCCAGCTTCTCAGGAGGCTGAGGCAAGAGGATCATGAGTTCAAAGCCAGATTAAGCAAAAGCAAGGTGCTAAGCAAAGAAAATACAAAATAGTGCTGGCGATGTGGCTCAGTAGTTAAGTGCCCCTGGGTTCAATTCCTGGTACCAAAAAGAGAAAAAGAAAGAAAAGAGGGCTGGGGATGTGGCTCAAGGGTAGCGCTCTTCCCTGGCATGCGTGTGGCCCGGGTTTGATCCTCAGCACCACATACAGATAAAGATGTTGTGTCCGCCGAAAACTAAAAAAATAAATATTAAAATTCTCTCTCTCTTTAAAAAAAAAAAAATCTAAAAAAATAAAAAAAAAAAAAAAGAAAGAAAGAAAAGAATCAACTTGGTAAAGTGGGAGAGTACATGTTTAACATGCATGAAGACCTGGGTTCAGTCCTCAGCATCACATGCTCACACACAAGAGAATCAACTTGCCCAATGCCCTAATTTTAGAGGTATAGAAACCAAAGCTCTGAAAACTAAATGACTCGCTCAAGGCCACATGGTCTTTTGGAGGAAACATCAGGATTAGCTCAGGTCTTCTAAATCCCCACTAGGCCTCTTCACTGCCCCAAGCTCCTGGATCCCCTGGGAATGGGAGTGAGAGGAACAGAAAGATATCAGGGCATCAAGGAAGGAGTGGAAACCTAGGAGCAAGTACCCTACATTTCTCATTTAAAAATCCATTTTATTCAACTTGGAAAATGAGTACAAATCCCTGGGTATTTTTCTTGGTGGGAGTTGGGGAACAGATGGGAAGAAGAGGATTGAGGCAAGGTACGTGCATCACAGTGGCTGCCTCAGGTCCCTGCCTGGGGAGGTGACGGAGGGTGGGGTTGAGCAGGGAGCTCAGGTCCGCAGGAACACCATGGTGAGGAGGCCTGGAGGTAGAAAAAGAAAGAGAAAGTCCCAGGAGCAGCCCTCCCCCGGCCCCTGCTCCCCTTTCTCTACAAGTGGGCCTGGGTCAAACTACTACTTGCTCACCTAAGACGTAGGCTGCCACCAATTTTTGTCCCAGGGAGACGTGCAGGACTTGTGGCAGTTGGCTGCCAAGTTCATCCTGGAGTGGGAGCAGCAGGAAGGCCACAGAGACAATGCCCGTCATCAAAAAGAGGAGGAAGGAGCTGGTGGCCAGTTGCTGGCGGGGGTCTGGGAAACAAGGCTCATCAGCATTGACAGTCCCCTAACCCTCTCAACTTTGGTCCCTTTCTTTCCTCTGCCTCATTACTGTCTTCCTATACACAATGCAGACCAGCAGAATTGCTCCATAGAAGTCTGTTGTTGAACTGAACTGAGCTGACACCTGATAGGAAGTATGATAGAGCTAAGGAAGAACTCTTTACTCTAAGTAGAAACCAGAAGCCAGAGAAATTGTAGTCTTTCTTCCCCTTACTTAATACAAAATCTCAATTAGAAATGTTTTCATCAAAAGGCAAAAAAGACTGGACCAGGAAATTTCTTCAAATTCAATTTAGCTCATTTCCAGAATGCTAGTTCCTCCCTCCAGACAGAATTCAAGAATCCCCATCTTCCAACTCACTCTCCTGCTGCAAGTGTCTTGTCATGGGTGGTGCAGTCCAGGCAGGAGGCTCTGGGTTGGGTGTTGGCTGGGGCGGTCCCTGAAGTTCAAGGGGATAGGCTGGGGCCCGCAGAACTGAGGTGATGTCTTTGCGTCCCACCACTCTGCCCTCGGTCCCTTCCTCAGAGAGCTCAATGCGGAAGCGGTCCTGGATGTCATAGTGGCTGGGAATGGGGGCCACATGGCGAATCACACTACCTCCAAGACAGGAGAGAAGCCCATTGGGAGGAAGTGAATGAGAAGTAGAAATTTAAGTAAATCCAGGCCTCCTCCCCAGGAGCCTTTCCCTTAGGGACACAGAAAGTGGGGAAAACAATTTCAGGAAAACACGGTCTCAGACCTAAGATAATAAGTGGCAGCGACCCCTGGCTTCCATCAGCCTCCCCAACTCCCAACTCACATGTCAATGCAGGACTGAGGCTTCACATATCCTTCTGCATCAAAAACCGTGTATTTGGCAGGTGCTGTACACAGGACTGTGGGATAAAGGCATACAAAGAGACCCTAAACAAGTCTGGCCCCGGTGTAACCAGCGTTCCCTCTGCCTTCTATTCCAGCCAGGGATGGTTAGGATTCTTCTAGTCGCCAAGGGTGGGCATCTGGTCCTGCTCATCTGACTCTTCCAGCCCAACAACGAACCCACTGAAGGACAACCCCTCAATGTCCTTCCACCAGCCCCCAGATCCCAAGCACGAGATGCCCATTCCTTCACCTCGGAAGCGAAGCGCGGTTCCCGTGGGGTTATAGAGGGTCAGCAGCTGCCGGGGTCCACTCCTTTGGTCCGCCCTGAATACTAGATCCGGGGGAAAGACGAGGACCGGGACAACGGATCCTGAGGGAGGAGGGGCGCCCCGGGACCCCCGCCCAGGGGCCCCCGGACCCACCAGCTCCTGGTCCTGGGGCGCCCCACGGCGCATGCAGGCTCTTGGCGGTCGGACATCCGAGGGCAGAGCTCAGGGGGCAGGGCCTGGAGTCTGTGGCTGGGGGCGCGAGGGACGAAAGAGGACAAGACTAGATCGTTGCGTAAGGCCTGGACTGATTCCGTTGCCACCTCGAAACCCCGCTGGATGCGGCTCTCGCAGACCCAGGCCCAGGTCCCCCAAACCTCCCCTTCACAGTTCTGGTCCCGCCCCCAAGCTTCACCTCGACGGCCACGCCTACCTCGCCAAACCCTGCCCCTCGTGGCTCCCAATCCGGTCCCTTTCTTCGGCCCGGGTCGCGATCTCCTTATCCCTGCCCCGCTTCAGACCCCGCCTCTTCCGGGCTCTTCAGGGTTCCCGCCCAGTCTCTCTGGCCAGACTCCGCCTGCCACAGCGGCCACATCTGGAACTACCCTTTACGCCTCCGGCCCTCCGGGACACCTGTATCTACGATCCCTCCCCGACCTCGGCAGTGCCCGTCGAGCTTCCGTCTCCGAACGGCCGCTCGTGCTATGATGATCACCTTGTGGTCAAAGCACCTGCCAATCAGATGTGGCCAGACTGAGGGCGCCATCTTCCGGAGAGTCCCTTTTCACACTTCCGCCGTACGACCTCTCTCATTGGTCATGACAGCCTCATTTCCGCCTAACTTTACCCTGATTGGTGCCCTTAAAGGCCTCACAGACACCTGGCGCAGGTGATTGGATTGATCCTAGTGACGTAAGACCTTTAGGGCATCTTTTATTCTCACTGGAGTCCCGAAGTAACTCTGGGAGGCGGAGCGGGGCTGAGTCCAGGGCCTTGTTCCTTCCTCCACCCTCAGAGTGCTCAGATCGCTAGATCGCTTCCCTCCTGCTCGGGCCTGGGAAATCACTTATATTTGCTCAGGGAATTAAGACTCGCCGAATCCTGCCGCTTACGTCATCCCACCAAATCTTTAATTTCTTTTTGCAGACGAGGACACAGCCTTGACAAGGTAAAGAATTTCATCGTACGGCACTCATTATTAGTGGAGGAAAAACTAAGTTGATCTTTTGGAAAAGCCTTCCTGGAGCACCTTACAACAAGTAGAACCCCACCCCCTCTTTGTCCCCTTATACTTTTGCTTCCTTTTATAAACACATATAGTGCCACTTGACATATTTTTCTCTCCTCCAATAGAATGTTCTTATTATAGAAAGGACTTTTGTTTTCTCCTGTATCTTTAAACAGTCCTTGGCATTTGGAATTAATAAATGAATAAAAGACTAGGATGAACTTTGATCAGAAGTCTGATTAAGATATTTATGGAAGAGAATTCTGGAAAAAGGAAACAGCAAAGCCTGAAGAAGTGTATTAGAAGTAGGCAAGGAAAGCCTGGCTCTGTGGCGCAAGCCTGTAATCTCATTGACTCCGGAGGCTGAGACAGGAGAATTGCAAGTTAAAGGCCGACCTCAGCAACTTAGTGAGACCCTGTCTAAAAATAAAAAGGCTGGGAGATGGAGCCCAGTGGTAAAGCTCCCCTGAGTTAAATCCCCAGTACTGAAAAAAAATAAATAGGCAAGGAACCCTAAGGCATAAGGGAGACAGAAGAGATGAGATAAGGTGGAAAAGAGGATGCAGAATACCAAGAAACTTAGAACTTAGGATAGTAATTTGCATTTTATCCTGAGGACCATCAAGAGAGTTTTGAGCAAAGGAGTGATAGGACTTATTCCCCATACCCCCTCACCCCCACATTGTGATTGAACCCAGGGTGCTCTACCTCTGAGCTACATGCTCAGGCTTTTTTTCCTCCTAGCCCTTTTTATTTTTGTGGTGCTGGAGATGGAACTCAGGGGCATCTTACCACTAAAGTACATCCTCAGCCTTTTTATTTTGAGATAGGATTTCACTGAGTTGCCCAGGCTGGTCTCTAATTTGTGATCCTCTGGCTTCAGCCTCCCCTATAGCTGGGACTAAAGTCTTGTGCCACCCAACTATAGTTCTTTCTTTGTGTGCGTGTGTGTATGTGTGTGCTGGGGATTGAACCCCAAGGAAGCAAGCATCTACCATTGAGCCACATCCCCAGCGAGCCTGGCTCATTCCTAAAAGATTATACAGTAAAAACTTGTGGAAAGAATGAATGAAATCTCCAAGGTGAGCCCCTAAGTGTTAGAAACGGACATACAATACCTTCCTCAGTTGAGAAACATTTATTTGGATAAGAAAGACAGCACATGAGCCTGGGGCTGCAGCTGGCCTGGCTCTCAGGCCTGAGACTCTGCAGCTTGCCTAGGTTGGGAAGAACACTTTCTCTTGCTGAGGTTGGTGAGGATCTGGTCCTGGCTGGGCCGGTGTTGAACCACGAAGCTGTCTGAAGGAATGATGGGTCCTCTATTCTCATCCACTTGGCCCATAATCAGATAATTGAGTCCTGGGGGAGGAAGGGTGGGATTGAGAACTCACATTGCTGGTACCTTGTCAGGGTGTATTCTCAAGATGCCATGCCTATCATTTTAATGTGGCTAAGTGCCTCCTTTTCCATTCCCATCTCTGTTACCTTTCTTCATGAGGGGGCATGGCCTGCAGGGCACGTAAAACTTCAGGGGGGTGTCAGTGGGCGGAGAGGGCAGGTCCAGTCCTCCAGTTTTATAAGCACCAATAAGACTGACAGTGACAGTGAGACCCTCTCCTGGGCCCCGAACCATGGACTTCACTGTTGCAGTCACCACTGTGGGAGAATGGGAGAGATGAGAAGACAGGAGGCCAGGGCAGGTGTGAAACCAGAAGGGGACTATAGTTAGAGGAGCTGGAAGGGCAGGGGAGGGAGATGGGTCTTCTTACCAAGATCACTTGCACAGAAGTTGCTCTGCAGTGTGCCTGTCCTCCGGCATTGCTTTGGGCAAGGGACACTGGGTGTATCTAGGAGGGAGGGGTACTGTTTGTGGAAGGTGACCTACCCAGCAAGTATGGAAGGACCACTTTTCCCCATAACAGTACCATAGGTTTGAACCCCTTCAGAACTCTCTTCACCTTTGGTTCCCAGCACCCAATACCAGCCATTGGCAGGAAGGAGGCTCTAGTGAGTGCTGAATAAACAAGCCAAGGAAGAACTACCCCCTCCTCCAGCTGGTAATGGGGATTGACCCTAGGGGTGCTACATCCCCAGCCCTTTTTATTTTTGAGACAGGGTCTCACTAAATTGTCAAGGCTGGCCTGGAACTTGGCATTCCTCCTGCCTCATCCTCATTAGTCGCTGGGATTAGTCAGGATTACAGACGTATGTCATAGGTCGGCTAAGGAAGAACTTTTTGAAACAGTTCTGTTCAGTTCACATCCTCTTCTTCACCCTTCCTAGACTCACCAGGGCCCAGTGGAGTTGCCTGGGCTTCAGGTGAGACCTCTGGCTTCTCCCCAGGCTGGAGTTTGGGCTTGGTGGGTGGCTTGACTTTGGGCCTAGCTCCAGGTTTTGGGCCAGGGCCTAGAGATGGTGGACCTGGCCTGGTGTCCTTCCCTGGGTTTAGGTCTGGCCCCTTTTCAGCAGTGCCTCGTGGCACCGTCCTGTAGGAGGCTGAGAAGCCGTCGGCGGTGACACTGAGATCTGAGACGAACTGGACCAGAAGCTCATTACCTTCTGAGGAGATGGGGCTGCGGGCAGTGGGCCATCAGGAGGTATTAGAGCAGGCTGTGCACCCCTCTCCCTCCCAGTCTGGTGGCCTTTTGATCTCTGCTCCTCAGTTGTCTGCATTAGTTTCCCGACTTCACAGAATCCCCATTCATCTCCTAAGTCTCTGGATCCACAAACCCCAGACCAAGCCTCCTCCTTGTCCACTACTTGTTCTTTGCTCTGGTTTGGAGCCCAGGAGCTGTTCCCACCCCTCAGCCGAGTTCCATCCCTCAAAGCCCTGGCCAAGCCGAGCTGACTCACCCAGAGAAGCGACTCTCACCCAGTGAAGTGAAGATGCCCTGGCCACCGCCCACCCAGGTTCTGCCCCCTCACCCAGGGGATGTGTCCCCGCAGAACTTTCCCAGCCTCTTGGCATCATCGTTCACTGCTCCGTTGAACACGCTGACCGAGTCATAGCGGCAGTAGGTGTCTGGCTCCAGGTCAAACTTCCCGAAGGTCAGCGTGATCACCTGGTGGAGTGAAGGCTGCGCTGGGGGACTGCTCCTGGTGCCTCCCAGGTGCTTGCTGGAGTCTTGTCCACTCCCTGCAGCCCTCTGAGCCCCTCCTTAAGGCATTCTCACTGCTGCTCCTGCTCGGAAGGTCATGCACTCCACTCCCACGGTACTCTGCAGGGGTGTCCATCACCTGCTCACTAGGGAGAGACTTCCACCTGCGTAGCACTACACAGTTTGCTAGCACCTTGTACCTAGCTCTCCTAAGACTTGTCACAGTTTGTAATTTTAGCTTTTGTTTGAATGCAAGCAGGGTCTGGGTCTGGTTTTGATCCCCAGTTTGGGGCTCCAGACACAGAATGTTAAATAAATCTTCACAGCTGGAGGATGCTGCCTGGGTCCCCTTGGGCAGCTGGGACTAGGATGCAGTACCTGGTCTGGGGGTGCGATGATGTGCCAGGAACAGCTGATGCCCGGGGGGTAATCAGACTCTGGCCAGTTGGGCGTGGTCAAGGTTCCCTGTTCCTTCTCCATCCGCCCCCCACAAAACTGGTGCTCTGGGGAGGGGAGAGAGGGGCGGGGGTGGGGGGCGGTGGAAACCCTCAGTCAGCTCCAAGAGAGCTCTAGGCTGGGAGCTGGCAGGCAACTCGGATGTCTGGGTCTCAGGATGAGTGGACAAGAATCAGGGCAGGAGAGGGGGGGAGGTTAGCAGAGAGGGGCTGGGAGGAGCAGGACAGTCTTGGGCCACAGGGCCCTGGAGGCGGGCAGGAACTGGCTGGATGTGCTCCCTTCTTGCCCCTCCCCTACCCACTGCCACACCGTGCCTCTTCCCCTGGGAGATCCCATCTCCCCGACCCGGCAGAAGAGTCCCCTCTGCAGGCTGGAGAGCCCCCACGCTTTGAGGGTGCCCTCTACTTGGCCTCTTTTGGGAGGTCCCTGCCTGAAACATTTCCAGGGAATTTCTGCTGCCAGGAGGGGGTGATGGGACCGCAATCGGGAGCCCAGGGCTGGGTGTAGGGAACTCCAGGTCGGGGGAACCTAGTCCCCCAGCCCTGGGATGCCCCCTCGCGCCCGTCTGAAGGAGCCCGATTGCGGACGGGGGCGGGCAGTTACTCACCGTCCCAGTAACCCCAGGCCGCCCATTCCACCCGCGGGTCCATGACCCATTTCCGCCTCGAGCCTGGGGGGGGGCCTGGAAGAGGGGTGGGTGGGAGCGGGAGGGGGAGAGAAGACCGGGAGGAGGGACTGAAGGGGCGGTTAGTGAGGAGAAAGGGCAAGAGAGTACTGGTGGCCCTAGGCTCAAGGCGCAGGGTCCTCTGGGGGTTGAGGTTAGGGCTGGGGCGGGACCTGCACGGGGCGGGGCCAGGAGGGGGAGGCGGAGGTGAGGGAGGCTCACCGGTGCCTGAGGTGGCCCGCCCGCTGTACCAGAGCAGGAAGCCTCGTCCTCCTGTGCCCTCGTCGGCTGTCATCCTCAGGGTGACCTGGTTGCCGGGGGCGACTAGGGGCGCTGGCCTGAAGGTTCCGCAGAAGCGTCCAAGCCGCTGGCCAGAGGTTCCAGATCCAGCAAAGACCTCCAGAGCATCATAACGGCAGGAGGGGTGCAGCTCCAGGTCGAAGACTCGGAAGGAGAGAGACACAGTCTGGCCCTCAGGGACCTGATGGTGGCGCCGGAGGCAGGGGACCCACAGAGTCAGACTACACACAACCCTGACAGAGGGCATCTCCCCTTCCACAAGCATTTTCTACTGAAATGGCCTGGACTAGAAGGGACCTCATTCAGGTGCAGAGCAAAGGGTCTGGGCTCTGCAACAGCCTATGGTCTCAGGAGATATTAGCATAGACAGAAAGGAAGTTGGGAGTAGGGAATCAGGATTCGAGATATGAATTAAGAATTAAAGTGCAGGGGCTGGGGCTGTAGCTCAGAGGCAGAGCGCTTGTCTAGCACATGTGAGGAACTGGGTTTGATCCTTAGCACCACATTAAAAAAAAAAAGGCGGCATGTTGTTTATCTACAACTAAAATAAATAAAGTATAAAGTGCAGGGCACTTGTTATTGTAAGGACTAGATGCCCTCATTGAGCAGAGGGGAGCAGCGCTTGGAAGGTGGTGCTTGGCAGGGGGCACTCCTTGTCTGGGAGACTTTGAGAAAGGGACAGTGATCAGAAGGGCTTTCTCACCGTTATTGTCCAGATGCACTCCTTATTGGCGGGGTAGAGGTTGGGAAAGCCCTCACTTGCCACGTAACCCGACTCCCCAGTCACATCCCCTCCACACAGGAACACAGGTCTGGAGAACAGAAGAGGTGTCAGGAGTGGGAAGTAGTTGAGATAGGGATGGGTTAATGATGGGAGGATGGGTGATGAGGGAGGCCAAAGGGACCCTGAGGAAGCCTCAGCAGGCTGACTTGCTACTCCTGATTCCTGCAGACATGAGAAAAAAGTGGGAACAGCAACTGGACCATCCCCTCCAACCCCCCAGAGGCCCCACCCCCACCCCAACAGGAATTCCCGGAATCCTTCTCAGCCTCCCTTCCTCACTACTCTCCCCCCTTACCCTGCCTGGCAATCCGGGACAGGAGCCGCCTAACTACTTCCAGATGTGGACAAGCCACGAGGCTGTAGGGGGGAGGGGGCGGAGAGATGCCGGGAGTGGCAGCAGGCAAAGGCCCTCCAGTTGGACCTGGAGTCCAGGCTCCCTGGGCTCCCACCTTTGCCCTGCTCCTGTTCTGCTGGCTAGAAGTATCTGACACCCAAGTCTCTGCTCATTACCCCCTCAACCCCCCACAATCTGATTCCTTTCTGGAATCCAGATGTCAGCTACCAGGCAAGTTGGGGTCTTGGCTCTGACTTCAAGCTTCATGGGGGGCCATGGGTCTGGCTGGTGGGGGAGACTTAGGAGGGTGAAGGAGTGGAAGACTGCTCCTGCAGCAGAGGGGGAGGACTTAGGCATAGGGTGGTGGTGGTGGGAAACCTGGGGGGCTGTTAGCAGAAGAACCCAAAAGACTCACAGGCATTACCGTGCCTCCGCACCCCCAGAGGAGTCAGGGTTTTGAAGCTCAATCCAGCCATCTGGAAGATGCCGAGACCTACCTGGTGTAGTTGGGGGTCTGGCCCTGGGCAAGAGGCAAGAAGGGCAGCAGGGCCCAGGCCGTAAGGAGGGGCCCCAGAAGGGAGGCTGGGGCAGCAGACAGCATGGTGGGGGGAGTGTGCTGGGGTCCTCAGCCGGAGGCAGCAGCTGAGTTCAGCAGCAGAAGAAGCAGCAACAGCAGCAGCGGCGGCGGCAGCAGGATAATCAGTGCCAGATGAGGCAGCACCGGGTGTGTGGGCGTGGGGACTGGCCAGCAGGGCGGGCGGCAGGAAGGCGGGACAGGGAGACAGCTGGGACAGTGGTGAGTCCTGGGGCCTCTCTAGGTCTAATACACATCATGACCTAAGGAGGAGGTGGAGCAATGAGGGGCAGAGGGAATCATCATCCATGCATGAAGTAATGTCATCTGGAACCCCACTCTGTCCCGTGTCCGAGAACCTTGTAAGCACAGCTCTGGACCTTCCTGGGGCTCTGTTCCATACTTCCCCATCACACACCCTTGCCTTCCTCAGAACCCAGATGAGTTCTTCCTGTGTCTTCCACCCAAATAATTTCTCTAGCCTCTTGACCACCCTTAGCCCTAGCCAGCTTTCTACCACACATTTCTATGGCCTTCCCTCTATCTCTGAACCTGACAGGCCAGGGAGGAAGAATTCTGCACACCCATTCTCTCTTCAAATAACTGAGGTACAAGAGAGTTGGAGGCATGGAGTGTCCCTCTTACTAAGGAAAGAAGGGAAAGAGTAGTAAGTAAGGCAAAGAAAGGATACAGGAGACCAGGCCTGGGAATAAAACAGGAGGGAGAGAGGAGGGGACTGACTTCCCTGGAACTAGGGCCATGGGGGTAAGGGAGCTTTACAGAGTCAGAAGTGGCCCCTAAGGATGGAGAAAACACCTGTAGAGAGGATCCAAACTGGGGGACTAAGCAGTGTATGTTGACTGAGTTGTTCCTGAAAGTGGGGCCAGAGCTTCAAAGTCAAAAAGACCTGGTGAAGTCTTGGGAATAAAGCCGAGGACTCAGGTGCCATCAGCTCTTAAGCAACAGAGCTTGAGCTGCTCCTGCCCTCCTTTATCCACTGGGTAGGCACTGTCCCCATCCTCTGCCCAATCCCCCCCAGGCTCCAGGGTTCCAAACGGGGGCCTTGCTTCAGCCTTTTATTCTATTTGTCCATCAAATCTCTTGTCCATGATAGTCAGACTGGAGGCCCCTCCTGGGCAGCCCCCTGAACATTTTACAAAAGAGTTCCCTGCCCTACCCCCTTTGACCCATCCCCACATGCACACAGTGTTCACTGCCACCACTCCATCTCTCCTTAGCCCCTGGCCCAGGGCCAGACTCCCTCCAGGGGTGAAGTTGGGAGAGGGGAATTAGCTCTCAGGGGTTGATGGGCCTGGGCCAACACCACCAGCAGCTCTCTGCAGCATGTCTAGGGCCTCCCAGAAGAAATCCTTCTGTGCGGCCATCAAGGGCATCCAGCCCACGATCTCCTTCATCTTCTCCATGCGGTCCTGTAAGGTGGGGCAACTGTGGATCTGGCTGAGGTACTCCTCACAGGCCCGGGCTGCCCCCCCAGGGTCCTGGGGGCCTCCAGTCCCCAGGCTGGGTTCAGGGCTCCCCACCACCCTGCTGGCTGGCAGGTCTCTATAGGCAGGGTAGTGCTCGATGTCATGGCTAGACAGCATGTAGAGGCACTCTCTGGTGGAGCAGAGGGAACAGGCACACAAAGGAACCTAGGAGGAAAGAAGGGGTGTGGGTTATGCTCCTGGCTCCTAGAAAGCTGTGCTAATCCACTGTTATATTCACCCTCTCAGACCAGCCCTGAGCCAGCAAGTGAGCTACAGCTGGCTCTCTGCCAAGGTATGCAAGGTTGGACAATGCCAGCAGGGTCTGCTAAGGGAGAGAGCCATGGAGTGGCTGGAAAGGGAGTTGGAAGGTGCTGAGGAAATGGGACCACTGGGTCCCTGTAGGGGTCCCAGCTATAGTCCTATGGGCTACCTGGCTCTATTACTCTTGCCCCCGCTGGTTGCCCGTTGCCTCACTCTGCTCTGACCTTGACGTGGAGCTTGACGAAGGAGGCACTCCCCTTAGGCCAGCCGGGGAGGCGGCCTCCAGCCCCACAGCCGCAGCCCAGAAGTTCCTTGCTGAAGTCCGAGCCCTGGCTCAGCACCAGGGAATGGTTGAGGCCGCACCACAGGGCAATGGGGCATTGCAGATAATGTACCTAAAGACACATGGCCAGGGTCCTTGATGGGGGAACCTCAGGGAGCTGGGGAGCCCAGATCAGAGAAGGTCAACTAGGAGGCTCAGGGATGAATGTAATTAAGGGAGGGAAGAAATGGGAGTCTGCTCTCCTCCTCCAAGAGGTCTGCACTGCCAAACGCAGAATAGCAGTAATCTGTCTCTTCTTGGTACCCCTGTAAGCCTCCAACAATCTAACCATATGGGGTGTCTGGTACTTCTGCGGGTACCTCATCTTTGCTCCCTAGAAAAAAAGCTCTTGTCTGAGGCTCTACTCCCTCATTTTCAGGCCGCAGGTCTGTGCCATCCAGCCTTGTAGCCTCATCAGGGACTAGCCTTCCTCTTTCAGAGTTGAAGCCTCTTCTCCCTCCCTGGGCAATTCCATATTAGCCCCAAGGAGACATTCCTTCTACTATCCCTCCTGGTCTCTAGCATTTTCAATTTGTCCCATCATTATCTTCAAAAGTGGCCACACTATTTTGAAAAAAGACCACCTGATTTCTGTTGCATCACCCACCCCACCCCCCCTCTGATACAGAATTGGTTATGTGACCAGTCTGAGGTTGACCGTTCCTGTTCCATACCATGGCTAGTCTTTCCTGAACCTCCTTTTGATCTGGCTTCTCTCCCTATGACTCTACTGACATGTTCTTTCCAAAGGCATTTAGTCTCCCAGCTGCTAAATCTCAGGACTTCTCATATGTTCTTTCTCCTGATACTATCAGAACTTTAATTCCAAAGACACGAGTAAGTAATTTAGGGTCACTAAAGGAAAAATGACAATGTATTGGCAAGCAAAAATTTAAAATCACTGGAAATCCCACTACCAACTATTAGTATCTGCTGAATATTCTTCATTTCTGACTGAACAAACACACATAAATTGCATATTTTTGAACAAAAATGGGATTGTACTATATAATCAGTATCATAAAGATTTTATTTTATATGTTTTGTGGCACTGGGGATTGAAACCAGGGCCTACACATGCTAGATAAGTGCTTTACCACTGAGCTATATCTCCAGCCCTTTCTATTTTGAGACAGGGTCTCACTGAATTTTCCCTGCTATCCTTGAGCTTGTTATCCTCCTGCCTTAGCCTCATGGTATTACAGGTATGTGTCACCACACCCAACTCTTCAGGTTTTTTTTCTACCTAAAAATATGGAACAACCATCTTTCCATGTCAGTAAATGTGTTCCTATATTGCCACACTGTGACCATTACCACCCTTCTCATGTACTTCATTTGAAAAGAAACTTTCTGCTCTCATGACTTTTGGGGTGTGGCATTAGAGGGGCATGCCTCCTGTTCTTTTCTTCATTTCCCTGCCTATTATTGTGATTACTGCCCACATTTGCTTTTGTCATTTCAACCTTGTTTCAATGTGGAATCTTATAGCCAGCTAGATATTTCCAACTTAATGCTTTCCTCTCACAGAAAAAAGGCTAAATTCACACTCTTTCCTCAAAGCAGTAATCAGTTTCAAGGGCCTGTTTATTTCTTCTAAAACATCTCCTATACCCACCCATTCCTTTTCATTTTCACTGCCACGTACCAGCCAGCCCAGATCCTTGTCTCAGGCACTGCTTTCCCTTACCAGCTTCCTGGGAGGCTGCCTGCTCTGGTGCTCCATTGCACTATGGTCAGCTGACCAATTTGGCCACCCCTTGGTAGCCACCTTCTGTTCCAGAACCTGCGATGATTCTTTCCCATGTCTACCAGGCTTGCAACTATACTGATACCACCTCATATTCTCACTGATTTCCAACATACCCTCCCTTTAATCAGGCCAGTCTTTCAACGGTCTCAGGTATGTGCAAGCTTCAACCCTGTCCCCATCCTCAGAACAAAAACTACTTTTCCCTATCCCCACCTGAATCCTATCTAATCCACAAGACCCTGCTGGCATTTCACTTCTTCTAGTTACCCTAGCCCACCCAGGTCCCCCAGCCCACACCTTCACCAAATTCCCATTACAGTGACAGCATGCACCACACAGAATGGACATCCTAGTACCAACCCTGGTTAAGCTTACACAACAATATCACAGACATTACTCTAATGATTGGCTTAACTTTCCTGGGGAGGAGAAAGTGAATTCTGTGGAAATTGGAGAAGTGGATAGATGCAGGGGTTAGGGAATCAGAGGGAAGAGGGTTGGCATGAAAATTACTGGGGAACGATCTTACCTGTGTGGGTTCCCCTCGATCCATTTTGTCCCCTGTTCCCAATTGCCCATATCTGTTATTTCCCTGCATAAAGATTCGGCCAAATTCATCCACCAGGCCAAGGTGATTGTAGCCAAGAGCACAGAATAGGATCTAGGATATAAGAGAAAAAGAGCAGGTGGGCCTTGGGCTCCCTCCAGAGGAACCATGAACTCAACTGCTAACCTGCCATCCCCCAAGCTCATCTCTTTTGGCCTTGCCCTCTATGTTACCCCACTCCTTGAGTCCCCTCCCCTCTCTGATCAATCATTTAATTTCTGTCCATATTTCAGGCCCTTGGTGTCTTCCAATCCCTAAAGCCCCATCCCTCTGGTCTGCCCCATCCCTCCAGATCCTACCTTGGCAGGCAGTGAGAGAGCGAGTGGCATCTGCTGGTCCAAGGGGTCAAAGGCTTGAAGGGTCCCAAAGAGATCACGATACACCCCTGGGGTATGCACCTCAAAATACACTCCCCCCTGGTCTGGGGGGTTGGGAGCCCTCAGCTCAGCAGCTTTGGGCACCCATTTCCTAGGGATAAGCCCCCACCTGGGATGAAAACTGCAAGATCCAGGGAGTCTCATACCCACTAGAAATGCATCAGCTCTGATGCCTAGGAACCTAGACATATCTTTTCACTAGGATGCCCTAAGGGGTTTATGTCACAGAGCTGGAATAAGGGTTAGGGGTGTCAGCATTTGGAAGGGCTATTAAAGGTTGGGATCTTGAAAGAAAGTGAGATGCTTCTTACCCGTGATGTAGAGGGTACTGCTCTGGTTGGAAGCCATGCAGGTCACACGCAGGTGAGGCAGGCAACGGGACACTTTCCTGAGGGCCAGCTGAACTGTGTAGGAGCGTGGCTGGTCTAGCTGGGTCTCATTCACTACCAAAGAGTAGATCTTTCCTTCCTCTGGGGAATGAGGGTAGTCATACAATTATGTGGGGGAGGGGGCATATCAATATCCAAATCAATGCTCAATGGACTCCTTAAGCCATGCAGGGTGAAACATTTACTGCCCTAGAATGGGGTTGGAGAAAAAAAGATAGACATGGGGTTGGGGTTGTGGCTCAGCGGTACAGGCTCGCCTAGCATGGGCTAGGTTTGATCCTCAACACCACATAAAAAAATAATAAATAAACATAAATACATTATATATATATATATATATATATATATATACACACACACACACACATACATATATATACATATGTGTATATATACATATATACACACACATATATATATATATATATATATATATGTGTGTGTGTATATATGTATATAAAGAATAGACACAAAATAAAGGAAGAGGCCTCAAGTCCCTCAGGCACCAATTGCAAAAATACATCAGGAAGTAGTTCAGCATGAGAGATGGGGAGAAAACCTAAGCGTTAGATATGGCAGAATCTAATTTGTTAGGAAGAATGAAGTCTGGGGACTTAGGGCCCTGCCTGGCATTCAGAAATCCACAAGAATTCAGACTTGAGGGTGTGGTCAAGCATAAAGAATACTGGGAAGTGGAGGACAGCTTGGTGTATTAAAGTGAGGTCCCTGGCATGGAGGTTGGGGAGATTAGAATTTTAAAAATTAGGCATTCACTAGAGCAGTGGTTTCTGGACTTTATTTTTTTGGCAGCAGGGCCCTTTATTCATATAAAATAGGATGCAGAGTTCTAGACTGGGAGTGAGATAAAGGTGAAGCTGTTTGGATTGAGAACCAGAACAGGTGGCATGTGGATCCTGAGAGGCCTCATCCCTGTCCCCTGCAGCAGGTCTTGAAGAATCTGCAGGATACATTTACTAACCATTGCTTCAGGCCATACCTGTGAGGAGCAATAGAGCCCGTTGGGTCTCCTGACCAACCAGCACAATCTGTTTGAAGCTCATGGAGTGGTGGAATGTCATCTTGAAGACCCGCTGCCCGCTGGACTGCAGATAGACCTCCACGCAGTCACAGGCCCGACTGCTGGTTGTGCCTACCACTCCTGGCTGCTCCCGAGTGGCCAAGACGTAGAGGTATTTACGGTAAACTGTGTCACATCTTGGGTCTGAGGCAAACTGTGGAGATAGATGAGGGATCTATGGCCTGGGAAAGGGATGGGGCTGGAGCAAGTGAATCCTGGGGTGGGAGCAGAGGTATTTGCATCCAGGTTTGGGAAATAAAGACTTGTTTTCAGGTTCCTGGTAAGAAAGGGTCAGTGTCCTAACAAGGGTACCCTAGGACTGGGGCCTCAGGGCCCTGGAGGAGGGGTTGGGTTCTTAGCTGCCACAGTTCTGCTACTCACATCCTTGGCTCCACGACATAATACAACATAGCGGCAGGCCCGCTTCCACTGGATCTGGCCAAGGGTGGAGGAGACCAATGCGTTTTTAAGGAAGAAGAGGGTCCCCACGTAGTCGAGAATGAAGACGTGATCCTTGGTGGGCAAAAAACGGCGGTAGCCATGGGCTAGAAGGGGGGCCACACTCTTGCTGAGACATCGACGGCGGCCACCAAATGCCTGAAAATACAGGCCCTTCGTGTCTGGAGAAGGGAAGTACATAGAAGGTTAAAGAGTGTCACTGACACAATGTGGATGGGTCTAGTTTCTCAGACATCTTAATATTTAGCTTTTCCTCATCCCCAGGACTGGGGAACAGGTTCCTTTCAAAAAGAGACCTGGAAAGCTTAGATTATACCCCGTATCTTCCCCGCCTCAGCCCAGGGTCAGTCACATGCTTTTAAATAAGCACCTCTTTGGTCTGACCTTGCATCAGAATCATCAAGGGAACATAAGAACAAATCCACAGAAATGAGGCAGAAAGAGAAGTGAAAAGGAATGACCAAGAAAGGCCAGTAACCTTCCCTCACCCCCAGCTGTGGATCTGTTTTCTGGATCAGTCTTCTCCCCTAATCTCCCTGTGCGTGAAAGAAGTAATTGGATAGGGGCTCTCTGGAGTGGCAGGGGTTTACAGTATGGTTCTCAAGCTAGGGGTGACTTTGTCCCTTGGAAGACATTGGTTGGTACAACTAGGGGAGTTGCAACTGGAACCTAGTGGGTAGAGGCCAGAGCTGCCCCTAACATCCCCACAGTGCACAGGAGCCCCACAATGAAGAATTACTTCACCCAAACTGTCAATGGTGACAAGGTTCAGAATCCCTGGTTTAGAAAAGGAAAACTCCAGGTTTGGGGAATAGATTTAAAGAGCTGGTGTATGGAGACTTGGCAGGGATGCTAATGGGGGCGGTGGGAGGGAAAGACACATATATTGGAGGGTGGCCCAAGAGCCTTATAGGAAACTCAATGGACTATGTTTGGATCTGATAAGTTTCTTCCAGAGAAAAGGGCTGGGAGGTTGACAGGGAGTGCAGAGGTCAGCAGGCAACTTTACAAAGCAGGAGGTTTCCCAGAATAAGAAAGGACAGAAGCAAGGAGAGAGGGAGGTGCTGGGGAAGGTGTACAGTTAAGAATGGCAGCTCTCTTCCAGGGCCGGACCCCAGAACCCTGCTCTCGAAGGCGTGGACTGAGCCTGCGGCAGATGCGTCTCCACACTCCCTCAGCATCGCACACTTCATGGAAGTAGTGGCAGGTCTGGCCTAGGGCGACTACATCTCTGACTGGGAGGAATGAGATGATATGCTCCACCTGGAGGCAGCAGGGAGGAAGTAGAGGTCACTGGGAGCCCCTAGTGGCCTGGCCCCCAGTCCTTCATTCTCAATACTTCAGCTCCGAAGACTCACCAGCTCTGGGGGAAACAACTGAACAGAAATAGGATTCCCTCTTCCCTTCTTCTCTTCACCCCCTGGCTCTGGGCCACAAGAAGGACAGCTCCGCTTCACCTGCAGAGGGAAAGGGGAAGTATGGGGGGTCCTGTGAGGGCCCCACCTCTTTTTCTCCCTGCTCTTGACCTGTCTTTCATAAATTCCTGTTAGGGCTCATCTGACTCCACCTCTGTGCTGTCAAATCCTCCCATCTCTCTCCAGGTCCCTGGGTCAATCCTCCCTATCTGCTTTGTTCCTTGACATAACCCATCCCCAGATCTCTTGCTGCCATCATCTCCCTGCCCTTCCCTTGCCTTGCCACCCCCTCACCCTGAGCCCCTCCTCCCGTCCGCACAGCCCGGTCAATTTTTGCAGCTTTTGTCTCCGGCTTCTCCTCACCATCCTGCCTGTCCCCTCCCTGCTCCTGCCCTCATCTCTCCGGGCCCCTTGGCCCCCCGTACTCAGCTCCCTGGCCCCTGTCCTGGCTGCCTTTCCCACACCATGTCCCCTGCCTGGGCTTGGGGGACCTCTGGGGCCCCTCTACCTCCTAGGCCCCTCCCCCATGGAGTCTGGGACAAACAAACCTCTCTGTGACCTCACTGTCCAGCCACTGTGACCTGTTTGCCTTAACCTGGACCACGGACCTGGCTCCTGGGTTCTAGATCAGCTCTAGCTACTGGAATGCTCGTGAGCTTTGCATTTTACTAGAGAAATAAAGTGTAAACTACTGGTAGATGAGGCCTTGACTTTCAGGGAATAGTAGGAGATTTTCCATATTTCATATTTTCTATCAGTGTTTCCTAACACTGATGAATCCTCCACATCTCAGCAGGCTGGGGCCTCCAGGCACTTCAGTTTAAGAGTATAAACTCAGAAAAGGAAAAAAAAAGAAAAAAAAAGGTAAAAACTCAATTTTATAGGTGAGGAGGAAAGAGGACTCTGCTCTGACTACTTTGCTCACAAAGGCACATAGCAGATGAATGTGGGAACAATTTGGCACAAACTTACAATCTTAAGAAAACACATTCAAAAGCAGATTGCTTTCTGGAGGACCAGTAACATCACTGCATGTACAAAGGGACAGGCTATTAAGGTGGGAAATATGGATGGATTTGCTCTGAAAGCTTAGAATCTATCTCCCAGAGCCTAGGCGCTTGGCTTCTTCTATGGGGGTGACATTTAGGAGAAACAGCAGGAGCTGAGGTTGTATCTGACCAATTAGGGGAAGAAGATCTGCAACAACAAATCCAAGGAGTAGCTGGCTCTTCCAGGGACTCAGTCCTGTTAAGACAACCAACCTGCACAGCACCAAATTATAGATCCATTTGTTGACTAGCTAACCAACAGACTGTTCACCACCCACTCCAACTTCCTTATTTATGGTAACTAGCAAATTGCTCCTTTGGGGCATTTAAGAAGAAATTTTAACAATTTAATAAACGTTTAGGCCTATCAACATCTGAGATGTGACTTAGGAGAAAGCAACTTCAGTTATTGGTGGTCAGGCAACCAGCAGCATACGAAGTGGACTCTATGAGGGTCTTATGGGGCTGCAAAGGGTGGTATGACTTTTAAGGGGACAGAACAAGCACTTTCTGCTGCCTTTTGCATTTGGTTCCCTTTCTTCATATCATTCTGAGAAGTAAACAAGAGATTTTCGAGCAGACACTGTCCACTCTAAACAAAGAGGAAGTGAGGAAGGACCCCACGTAGAGGACTGAGACCTGGTTTTGGGTGCCAGCAGTCAGGGTCCTGCTGTTTGCTCTTGCTAACTCATCAACTTCTCTCTGCCTCAGTTTCCTCATCCGTAAAACGAAGGTCTTGTTCTACACCAAGAGGTCCTTTCTAGCCTCTAAAATCCTTAGGACGGGTGGTCACCATTCCTGCCCAGGGAAGCTTCTTTGGTGAAGCTCGCAGGCCAGGACATTCCCCCTCCGTGAGCTGGGGGTCTATAGGCTCAGGGAAGCCGCAGCCCTCTCTCCAGGGATGAGGGGAGTCAGTCTTCAGACTCCTCAGGCGGAAATAGCCCTGGGGCCTCTACAGCTGAGAACAACGCCTGTGAGCTGGCCTCGGGTTCTCACCGGCCTCTCTCACGCCCTCGACGCCAGCTAGCTTCCTAACATGTCCAACTTGTATACACTATCCAGCCCCTGCACCGCGGTCCCATCCGGCCCAGCGCGCGGCGCTCACTTTCTTTACCTCAGTCTCAAAGTTCTAGCTCACCCGCCTCCTCCTTAGCGAAGGGACCGCCTTCTCGCCCATGCTATTGGTAGGTAGAGCCGTCCCTCAGAGAAGAGGCCGGGCCAGGTTCCCTCCGGAGGCGCTAATTGGCCTTCTTGACAGTCACTCGCCTGTATCTGCTTGCGATTGGCCTTCGTTAGAAGAGGCCCACGTGCCTCCGGCTTGTGGTCTCTCAGTCTCTATCTCTCTTAGTAGAGCACCGGTGTCCCCGCCTCCTGGTAGGACCTGATTGGCTCCATCTCCAGTTCTGAGCATTGTGATTGGATGCGGCTGCGCGGGGTGGGCCGGCCCGGAGCGTCGGCCGTTGGCGAGCGCTCCATTCTCTCCCCCTCCCTCCCCTCTCCCGGCTCCTGCGCTGGAGGCTCCACCCCCCGGGCGGGTTCTGATTAGCGGCCTCCGACGCTTCTTCGGACCACGATTGGTCCGCCGAGTCCCTGACCCTGTTTCCTCCCCCTTGAGGCGACTACGGCGGCTCTAAGGAGGGGGAGGGGGAAGGAGGGACGGCCGGTCCCGTCAGTCAGGCAGCGGGAGCCGCCGGGAGCGGATGGCGGCGGCTGTAGCGGCCCCTCTCGCCGCCGGGGGTGAGGAGTCGGCAGCCACGATCCCCGTGCCAGGGTCTCCGGGTCTGCCCGGGAGCCGCAGCGCAGAGCGGGCCCTAGAGGAGGCCGTGGCCACCGGGACCCTTAACTTGTCTAATCGGCGCTTGAAGCACTTCCCCCGGGGCGCGGCCCGCAGCTACGACCTGTCAGACATCACCCAGGCTGGTGAGTGCGCCCGGCCCAGGGGATAACTGCGACCCTCATTTGCATAGCCCCGCCCCCTCTTGTTCCCCCTCCCCGCTTGCGAGTTTGACCCGCCCCTTCACCTGGCGGTGGGGGTGCACGCCCCTCCTGATTGGCATAAGACTGCGACCACCCCCTCCCTGCTGTAAGAACCACTGGACAATGAGCGCACTTCTAGTTTACACAGAACACCCAGAGTCTCTGGCCGAGCATTATGAGACACTTCCCCTCTTATTTGCATATTGCGCACCTGTAGAGTGGTCCCGCCCCTCACCTGGTTGGCTCATTTGCATGACCTCTTCAACCTTAGTTCCATAAAGCAGCCCCCATTAGGCTTTTCTAACTACACCTTTCTCTCCCTTCTCGTTGTCTCCAACTCCTTCCCCTCTTCCACCGAGATCTGAGCAGCCCCGGGCACCCGTTTCCCATGGATCGCTTCTAACAACGGGATGTTTTTGCTTACTTTGCCGTAGTCCCGCCCCCTAAAGTCCCAGACCCTCTCTACTCTTTACCCAGCCAGCCTATGGGAAAGAAGCAAATCTGCCTCCCTTAACTTCTCCCTATGCTCTTCCGCTCATTATCCCTGAACCCCTTATTTGAGACTCACTCTCTTTCCTGTGTCTATGAAGTCACTTTGGAGCCTGTGACCTCATAGGGATCCTAGAATTCCCTTTTCAATTTCTGCTTTTCCTCCGCGAAGGACTTGAGGCAGTTGCCAAAAGGAAATATATCTCCTAGCCGGGAGTGCTGGGCCCCTGGAGACTCCTCTTTCACATTCCGCCCTCAGAATCCCTCTAATCATGCTGTCTGCATCCTAGTGTCTGTTGAAGGTGGCTGGTGGGGGGTTCTACTTTGACAGGTGAGTCAGGCCTCAGCTGCTCAGGAGGCAACCTATGACCTTGGGCTGGCAGCTAGGGGTGGGGATCAGCAGAGAGGAGGATTGCATTCCCCAGCTCCACCCTAGCCTAGGCTGGGGTGTGAGGAACCTCCTCCACTTCTTCTTATCTTCAAGGCCAGGGCTCAGGGGCTGGATGAAAGAGTGCATTTTTCTTCAAGCAGGTGACTGACCACCTGTAAACACTCAGGCTGGTCCAACCACATACCCCCTCTACTGTTTTGGGGAGAACCAGTTTAAACCTCTTTGCTTTTCTTGTTCACTATGCTGTGAGTTCAGGAAATGGGTGAGCCCTACAAGCCATTTCTATCCTTCCCAGGCCTCCCTTCAACCCTCAAGCTCCAGATTGACCTCAGCAGCTGTGTGACACTTGCCGTCTGTTCCCTTTCCCCTCCCCATTGCTTGTTTTTTGACAAAGACCAAATGTTATTCTGTACTTTCATAGGGCTCTGTCTCAGTGAGTGGACTCTTGGGGAAAACTACCAAGAACTCCAGGGCCCCTCCCAACTCCTGCCCCCTCTCAGCTTCCTCCCCCAGCATTCCGGCTCAGGGTGCAGCCAGGGCTCCTTGTGTAGTGAAGCGGGAAAATCCCAGCTTCCTTAGAACCCCTGTTTGCCCTTCTCGGTCCTTTCAGGACTCGGTTCTAGACCAGGTAGGTTCCAGCTCATCCAGATCTCTCTCTTCTGTCCCCTTTCCCCAAATGGAGTGCTCCTAGCCTGGTGTGGAAAGGGGAAGTGATAAAAACACAGAGTTGCCCTTACCCTGCCCTCCACATCTCCTTGCTCTCTAACTCAGACAAACTGCTTCAGCAGTCTGCTGCCAAGTCATTCTGAACTCTCTCCTGCTGTTCATCTTCCCTGAATGTTTCCTATGCTTAGGTCCCTGAAACCCCATGGACTGTTCCCTGGGCCAAATAGTCCTAAGGTGGGGGAGGAAGGGCTGTTCTAGCAAAGGAGAAGTGTCGCTCATTCTCTCATAGACCACATCCTGTGCCCCCTGGGCCCTGCCTCCTCCAGCCTGGGCTCCCTTCCGTTCCTAGCTTACCCCATCAGAACTTGGTCTCCACCCCCCTTCATCCACATGCACACACACAAAATACATTTGTAGACACAGAGGAAGCAGGCAGGTGTTGAGTGCGGTTGGAGAAACAGATGCTGTCCTCCCACCCTCTCCGGAACCATCTTCTCTAGTGCTAGGTCTTCTGTCTGTGCACCGGGGCTGGAGTAGAGCAGGAGAGGGAGTGATTCTTGGGACATCAGACTGTCCTCACCCTAGCAAACAGAGCCTACCAGAAACAACCTGATGGATAATTTCCACTTGATTTCCTGTCACAAGACTCATTTCCTTGGGGAATATGTCCTAGCTTCTCCATACCCCCTCTGCTTTTGCTCCGTCCCTGGTCCCCCTCACACCACCAGAGGGCCCTCAAAGAAGTTCTGTTGCCTGGGACTTCCCCAGCAGGCCTGGGCCCCTCCCAGTGGAGACTGGGCTGAGCAAACAGACACTGACTTATATAGGTCTATGCAGCCAGTGTCTCCAGTCTGAAGGGCATCTCCAGTCCTGCCTCCTGGCACTGCCATGGCAAGACACTGCTTGAGATAGAGTGGGTAACAGCCCCTTCCCTCCTCTCACCTCCTCTTCCCTCTCTGTCCCTGTACTCCTTGACATGCTTGAGATAACATACAAAGGAGCCCGAACTCTTGAGGGCTGGGTCAGTCAGAGGGGAAGTAGAGGAAGGCCAGTGGCCTAGAAGAGGGTGAAAAGGAGGCCAACCCTGGGGCAGGGGAGCCTAGGGGGGAAGGACCTGAGGACACTGGCTCTCTGTTCATCTCAGCCTTCTCCTTTTGCCTCTCTGTCCTTGGGAGTATGGAACTTCATAGTCCTTTGATTCTGGGGCTAGTGAAAAACAAACAAACAAAAACTTGTATCCAGTGCTAGGGGCCTTTCTTAATCTCTAAAACCAGAATATAGTGACCCCTGGTTCTTCGTGTGTTGAAAACAGATTGAGGTTGAAGGAGACTCTGCTAGTAGTCCCCAGGTATTTTTCATATTCTCTCTCTGAGCTTTCCAGCCTGTCACTTTACTGTTTCTTTACTTCTTTCTTTCTTTACTTTTTTGGTGCTGGGACTTGAACCCAAGGCCTTGTGTATGCTAGCCACATGCTCTACCATGCCTTAGCTCCCATCTTACTGTTTTCTTGGGACCATAATCCTCTCCTGTGACCTTTTGCCTTCTATCTCTCCTGGCATCTCAGAACATAAGGGACTGTAAGAGTTACAAAATCCAGCCACCCTTCCAGGAGAGCTCTTCATCTGGAGATTGGAAGATGGCATTCATGGTGTATCTCTATCCTGCCCCAAATCTGGGCTTCTCCAGCCTGGTGACCTTAAGGTCTTTGCCTTCCATTTGCCTTTCTGGTCATGCTTGGTGTGTACTCCAGTTGGCAGAAGGCTTTGTTGTCTCTCCAGAAGCCCAGGTTTATGGGCTTGATTCTTTAGGTCTTCTGGGGATGGAGAGCAGTATGTCTGATTCAGAGGACATTCAAAGTACCCCTGTGCAGGACTGGCCTTTCCCCAGCTCTCCCCTGATACTTGATTTCCCCAGACCTGTCCCGGAACCGGTTTCCCGAGGTGCCTGAGGCAGCATGCCAGCTGGTGTCTCTGGAGGGCCTGAGCCTCTACCACAATTGCCTGAGATGCCTGAACCCAGCCTTGGGGAATCTCACAGCCCTTACCTACCTCAACCTCAGGTAGGGAGGCAGCTGGTCTTTATTGGCTTAAAGAACCAGTGCTCTTAGTACCCTGAATGACCCTTCCTGTCCCTGAAAAGTGGGCAGTGCTGGGATGCTGTGACTGGGGAGTGAGCCTGCTTCTTTTCTCCCTTCACAGTCGAAACCAGCTGTCATCACTGCCACCATACATCTGCCAGCTGCCCTTGCGAGTGCTTATTGTCAGCAACAACAAGCTGGGAGCCCTGCCTCCCGACATTGGCACCTTGGGAAGCCTGCGACAGCTTGTGAGGATGGGAAACAAGGCTAGAAGAGGGACTGTAGAGCCAGGCACTAGAGATCTTTGGGGGAGAATCTGGGGAAAGCAGGAAGTATCTTTGAGGAAAGGCTTGGACTAAAGGCCAGTAGCAAGGAAAGACAAGAGGACAGTTTCTGATGATCCTAGTCTGATGGCCCCTTTCCAGCTACTTTCTTGATTTCAGGATGTAAGCAGCAATGAGCTGCAATCCCTTCCTGTGGAGCTGTGTAGCCTTCGTTCCCTGCGGGATCTCAATGTTCGAAGGAATCAGCTCAGCACCCTGCCTGATGGTAAGGAAAATGAAGAATTGGATGAGGGGCATGCATGTGTGTGTGTTCGTCATCTCAGGCTGCTGCAACAAAGATACCATAGGCTGGGTGGCTTATAAACAACAGAAACTTATTTCTCAGTTTGGAAGCTAGGAGACCAAGATCAGGGTACCCATGTGGTCAGGTTCTGGTGAGAGCCCTCTTCTTATTGCCAAGTTTTCTGGGACTGCCAACTTTTAATTGTGGAAAGCAGGAAGGAGAACTGTCTGAGGTCTCTTTTATAAGAGCACTAATCCATTCTTGAGGGCTCTACCCTCATGACCTCCATTGCCACCCAAGTGACCCACACCATTTGTTTGATGATTACAATTTCAACATATGAATTTGGGGGAAACAAGCATTCAGTCTGAAATAATGCATCTACTTTGAAGAAGTCACAGGAAAGAAATGTTTAAAGAAGAATCATGTCTTAGTTGTACTGGGTTTTACAGTATTTAAAGCAAACTGTAAATGGTTTTATTTGCTATGTTCAAGCAACCCTCTGAGGCTGGTAAAGCATGGATTACAATCTCTGTTTTACAAATACGGGAACAGGCACAGAAAGGGGAGTAAGTGAGTGGGTTAGCTCCACGTAAAATCTCAAGGTTAGAAGGGGCCTTCACAGTCACCCAGTATCACCATTAACCCTACCTTGCTCTGCGCTTCCTCCCCAGGGCTCTGAATCAGAAGTCATGCTAAGCGGCCCCATTCTAGCCAGCTAATTGTGACATACCAACATTTGATAGCCTCTGCTTGGGAGAAGGCACACCTTCTTTTTTTTGGCAGCACTGTTTTTTGTGTGTGTGTGTGTGCATGCTTCCTGCATTTTACATAAAAGGCAGGTAGATGTGAGAGCCAAATAGATGTGGGTGATGTGATTAAGATCTGGGCCAACAATCAAGGGCTTAATGGTTTAATGGGGAAATTCATAGAGAACCATTAGAGCAGGATGCTGAGCCCTGGGAGCTAGAGGGGTGGCAGGGCTCTGCTTGGGAAACCTGAGGAGGACTTCTCCCCAGAGGCTCTGGCATAGCATAAACTGACCTTGGAAGGAGAATTCTCCATCCTTTATCCATGCAGAGGAACCACGATGTGCAAGGGTTGGAAATGGGAAGGAGCATCCTCCAGCAGGGAAGTGGTTGCAGTTAGAAGGGCAAGCCAGGCCAAGGCAGGAAGGGTATGACTTGGTTTTGAAGAACAAGAGTTCAGATGATTATTCATTTTCTTTGCCTTCCCCACCCTTTCCTATACCTTCTCTCTTTCTTATAAGTCAGTAGGCATCTTGAACCATATTCTGTTTCTGTAGCAAAATATCTGAAACCAAGTAATTTGTGAAGAACAGCATTTTAGACAGGTGCATTGTTGCATGACTATAATCCCAGTAACTTGGGAGGCTGAGGCAGGAGGATCACAAGTTAGAACTCAGCCTCAGTAATTTAGTGAGACCCTCAGTAACTTGATGAGACTCTCTATCAAAAAAATAAAAAGGACTGGGGATGCAGCTCAGTGGTAAAAGCACCCCTATGTTCAATCTCCAGTACCCACTCTGCCCTTAAAAAAAAGAATAACAGTTTTTGGCCCATGGTTCTGGAGGTTTGGAAGTCCAAGAGCAGAGCACCAGCATCTGCTCAGCAACTGGCAAGGCCCTTGTGCTGCATCACGTGGCAAGACAGCAAGCAAGCCAGAGAGAGCGTGCTTTTATAACAAAACCACTCCCTCAATAACCCATTAATCCATTAATCCATCAATGGATTAGTCCATTCATGAGGACAGAGCTCCCATGACCTAGTCACCTCCCGCAGGTTCTACCTCCAAACACCATTACATATGAATTTGGAGATTAGTTTCCAACTCATGAAATTTAGGGGACACATTCAACCCATAGCAATAGGTGTACAAATAAACATTTGTTCAGGACTTTCCCTGGGCCATAAAAAGAGATCCAAGCAAAATGCCTTGGGAACACACAGAAAGAGCAATGAATTCCATGACCCTGAGGTGTCTAGAAAGATTCATGGACCCTTAAGGTGAACCTTGAAAGATACATAGACTTGGAAGATGAAGTTGCATGTTATTTCCAGCTGAGTGCAGAGGATGTGGAAAGGCCCAGAAACTAAGAATCCAGATGGGCGGGCAGCAAGGTGGGAAATGGGAGTGCAGAGGGATCATGAAAGCCTTGGTCACGCTGGGATAGAGGCTGTGCTTTTGTATTCTGTGTCTAGGGCTGCCACAAATCCAGACTCTGCATTTTTGAGAAATAACAAAAGTCACCCTCTCTGTGGACAGACTGAGCCTTGCCCAAGGTGCAGGTCCTGGCTAGCACAGGGAGCTGAGGCTGCAGCCAGTGGGTGCTCTTGGGGAGGGCAGAGCTCAGGCCGCCTCAGTATTCCTGACTGCATGGCACAGGAAGATTTTGAGCAGTGGGTATCACTGTTTGACTCATGTCTTATGCTGATCACTTGAGAATGAGGGATCATTGCAGTATTGATAGACAGGTGAGGGCTGGGCGGGAACTCAAGTCTAGATAGGCCTTGTAGGGACCAAATGTGAATAAGAAGAGGACCAGGAAAATTGCTTCTGGGTACTGACCTGAGCCAGCTAGGGCAGAGGCTGTGATGGAGTCAGGGGTGACCAACCCACCAGAACAGAGGATGAGGAAGGGAGCACAAGGTCCCAGGCTCGGGTCTGCTCCTGACTCTTCCCTCACCCACCCCCAGAGCTAGGGGACCTTCCTCTGGTCCGCCTGGATTTCTCCTGTAACCGTGTCTCCCACATCCCGGTCTCCTTCTGCCGCCTCAGGCACCTGCAGGTCATTCTGTTGGACAGCAACCCCCTGCAATGCCCGCCTGCTCAGGTGAGGTGCTGGGTGGACCCTGGGGACAGGGATGAAGTTAGGCAGGAGTGGGGCCGTTACTGTGGTACCTTTTGGTAGCCAGATCTGGAAAGCTGCTTTTCCCCCTCACTCTCCTTCCTGCGCCTCCTCACGCAGATCTGCCTGAAGGGGAAGCTTCACATCTTTAAGTACTTATCAACAGAGGCTGCGCGTCGTGGGGCTGTCCTGGGGGACCTGGTCCCTTCCCGCCCCCCAAGTTTTAGTCCCTGGTAAGTCCCAGTGGGAAGGAAGGAAGCCTTTGCATTTTCATGCCCCCTCCTGGCCCCAGAGACCCCCTCATTTCCTGTAGGAGGATGTGGGTGCTGTCAGCATGGGGCTGACCAGGTCTCCCTGGCTGGCCCCAGCCCTGCTGAGGATTTATTCCCGGGACGGCGGTACGATGGTGGGCTGGACTCAGGCTTCCACAGCGTCGACAGCGGCAGCAAGAGGTGGTCTGGTAATGAGGTAAGGCTCTTTTCCAAGGGTGATTGGTGGTGGCAGCCCTAGGAGAGAACCTCTGCACTGGAGGGCATTTTGCTTTGTACCTCTGGCTCTCAGAGTGACAGGCAGTGGCTAGAGCTCTTCCTTCTCTCTGCCCACCATTCCAGACCCTACTCTCAGTCCCTCACAAGACCCCCTGTGAATCCCCAGCACTGCAGAGAGCCCACCTCCCATATGTGCTTCTGCCTTTACAGTCAACAGATGAATTTTCAGAGCTGTCATTCCGGATCTCAGAGCTGGCCCGGGAACCTCGGGCCCCCAAAGAACGGAGAGAAGATGGCTCTGGTGAGTAGTGGAGTGGGGCCAGGGAGGCACAGGGAGGATGAGGGCCCAAAGGCCCCCATCTGCTTGCTGACTGATGTTTTCTTCCCCTCCAGCTGATGGAGACCCAGAGCAGGTTGACTTCATTGACAGCCATGTCCCTGGAGAAGATGAAGAGCGAGGTGCTGCTGAGGTGAGGACCAGCCATTCCCCTCCTCCAGGAGGGGAGCTGGAGGGAGGGAGGTGGTGCAGACTCTGGGGACCAGGGATTCCTTCAGCTTTATGGTGTTCTCTCTTCAGGAACAGCGGCCACCTGAATTAAGCCCTGCGGCAGGGGACGGGGAGAGGGCACTGAGCAGCAGGTAGCCCAGCTCCTAGCCCACATTGCCCTATATTGTAGTCCCTGGGCCCCTCCCCTTTCCCTGACTGCCAGTATTTCTTTCTTGCTTTGTCTTCATTCTTAGGCGGGAGGAACCGGCAGGGGAGGAACGGCGGCGCCCTGACACTTTGCAGTTGTGGCAGGAGCGTGAACGGCGGCAGCAGCAGCAGCAACAGCAGAGTGGGGGGTGGGGGGCCCCCAAGAAGGACAGGTGTGGGTTTAGGACAGACTGGAGCTATTGCTGGACAGTGGGTCTGGGACTGGGTGGACACAGGCACCTCCCGAGCTGCTCTGCCCCTCAGGTCCGTGGGGTGCCTGGCACAGCTGACTCCCCCCTCTTCCTTCTTCCAGTTTCCTGAAGCTGGGGATCAGGGCTGCTGGGGGAGGTGCTGCTGCCTCATCCACTCAGGCTACCTACAAGTAGGTTTCGTCCCTGTGACCTCTGCCCACAAACCTTTTCCTTGATCCTCCCCTTTAATTCCCTTTCTGTCTCTCAGTGGGCTGCCTAAGTCTAATACCATACAACCACAACCGGGAACTTCAGGGGGGCAGGGAATCCCCGTGCCTGCCCCTCCCCCCCAGGAATCCCTGCCTATGACTGGACCAGGTAGGACAGAGACTTTGGGAAGAGATGGGGGTGATTGGGACCTGGTGTTGTGAGGGAAGAATGGGACACTGAGGGGATGTCTTTTTCACCTGTCCTTCTCCCTGACTTTGGTCCCTAGCGACAGCACCTATTCCCCGGCCACTGGGCTCCATTCAGAGACCAAACAGTTTCCTCTTCCGTTCCTCCTCTCAGAGTGGTTCAGGTGGGTCTCCCCGTTCTCCCCAGTACTGCCTACCTTCAGCAAGCCCTGACCATGAGACTAGTGCCACACACTGGTCTATAAGCTTTCTGGGTCTGTTGTCCCTTTGTGTTGAAAATCCCACAAGCAGAGAGACAAGAAGTGTGGGTGCCGGACACTGACAGCTGGCTGCAAAGTCAATGGTGTGTAGTGGAGACAGCCCATGCCTTCCTCTTCTTCTTAGGCCCGTCCTCCCCGGACTCTGTTTTGAGACCTCGGCCAGCACCCCAGGTTCCAGATGAGAAGGAATTAATGTCTCAAGTGCGCCAGGTAAGCAAAGGTAGAACCTTCAGGGACTGGGCCTGGGCTCAGCATGGTGCCTCCTCCAGCTTCTTCCCATCCTCAACACCCTTTCTCACCCTGGCCCTCCTGTGAGGTAGAAGAGGGGAACTTGTGCATTCCCTATTGACTGACCCCATCTGCCTCTCTCTCCCTTACTCCCAGGTCCTTGAGTCACGGCTGCAGCAGCCCTTGCCTGAGGACCTGGGCGAGGCTCTGGCCAATGGGGTCATCCTCTGTCAGTTGGCCAATCAGCTACGGCCTCGCTCCGTGCCCTTCATTCATGTACCCTCACCTGCTGTGGTCAGTTGGGGTGCAGGGAGGAAATAGGGAATGGGTCAGGGACTTCTGTGGCCTCTCCCTTACTCTCTTTTCTTTCTTTACCCACCCTCAGCCAAAGCTCAGTGCCCTCAAGTCTCGGAAGAATGTGGAGAGTTTCTTAGAAGCCTGTCGAAAAATGGGGGTACCTGAGGTATGAATGGGGGCTATTGTCTGCTGTAGAGGGTGGAAGCATCCTGGGCTCAGCTGGTCACATTGCATGGATGGCAGGGTTCTGTTCACAGGGGTGTCTGCTCCTAGAGGAAGCATATCACATGCTACCACCCGCACGTCTCCCAGCCCTGCATGTCTGCATGTTGGCATGGCTCTGGCCTTGGCATGTGAGGGCAGGGGTGGGAAGGGCTGGCTGCTGCTGCTGACATCTGTCCTTTGTCCTTGTCCATCTGCCCTACCTTCCCTTCCCAGGCTGACCTGTGCTCGCCCTCGGATCTCCTCCAGGGCACCACCCAGGGGCTGTGGACCACATTAGAGGCTGTGAAGCGGGTGGGGGGCAAGGCCCCCCCGCCTGTCTGGCCCCCCTCTGGTCTGGGTGGCTTCGTCTTCTTCTACGTCGTCCTCATGCTGCTGCTCTGTGTCGTCTACACCTGGCTCCTGGGTTCCTAGGACTGAAGTCACCCCCTATTTCTATTTATAAGACTCCTGTTCAACCCCATCCCCACCAGTGGTGCCTTCAGCCCCTACCAAAGACACTAGTGTACCCCCCTCACAAACACTGACCTCAGAGGCCCCACTCTGGTATCCCCAGAGCTGGGCCCCCTGCCTCTGGGCCCCCTCCTGTAGCCCCTCACTCACTGCCCCTCACCCTCAGTGCTGATGGTGCCTTCCTGTCCTTTTCCCACCCAGCCAGGCCCCGCCCTCTGACCCCCCACCCCCGGAGAGGCGGGAGCTTGGTTCTTCCTTCCCCTCCTTTCTTCTCCCCCCCACTGGCTGCTATGGGGGTCTAAATTATCTCTATTTTGTAGAGAGAACTCTATATTTGTAGCGGATGTGGGGCCCAGGCTGGGTCCCTGGCTCTGTGTATAAACTGTACAGACTGTGGCTGCCTGTGTGTTTGCATCTGCTCCTCCTGTGGCCAGGCCCAGTCCTGATGGGGCTCCTTGGGCTCCATGTGCCAGCTTGCCTGTTCCAGCATTTGCCTCTGGAAATGACAGGTCTCCCCTGCCCCCTGAACCTTGGTCCTGTATGTTACCTCCTTTTTGTTACCTGCTGACAGCTTTCATGTGCATCATTTGTCCCCAAGCTGTGGACACAGTGTCTACCAGGATGTCCCTGACCTTCACCTCTTAACACCTTGCCCGGGACAGGGAACCTGAGTGGAGGGGGTACCAGGGGGAAATTAACCTGGGCCCCTCCCCCCAGGAGTCCCTGTGCCAGCCCCACCACATCCTGGAAGAGGAGGCAGCCCCTGGAAGGGGTCTCCCCCACATCGTTGCTGTCCTCCACGCACTGCTGGAACGGTCTTAGGGGTGGAGGTAGGGGTGCAGGGCCACCTGACCCCGGAACCGAAGACCTCACTAACAAGGACTTGGTGAGGGTGGCCTCCGGCCTGACCCTGAGCCTGGGGCTCCCCTCTGCCCTGGAGCCTCCTGCAGCTGAGGGTCTGGATGGAAGACCCGACATGATGTTGTGAGCGCAATAAAAAGAAGCTGGAAGCCCCCTAGGTTGGCCCTCAGGTGTGAGTGTGTCTGTCAGGGAGTGGCGGGAACTTGGACGCCCTTCTCCACAGGGCAGGCGGGGCCTGAAGTGCCCTCCTGAGCGCGTCCATGCGGGGGCCCGGGGCGGGGTCGGGCTGGTGGGCCCCGCCGCCAGAGGGCGCCGGTGGAGCCCAGCTGGAGCACGCGCCACGTGGTAGGGAGACGGCGCTGGCGTCGGGTGAGGCGTCGTGGTGAGGCGTGGTGGCGAGGCCTCGGAAGTGGGCCGTGGACCTAGGCTTGTGCACACTGCCCGGCTGTAAGTTGAGGGAGGCCGAGCGGGGCCCGCGGGAAGCAGACGTGGGGGCACAGCGGCGCTGCCCCGCGCTCCCCCAGACGCAGCATGTTGCCCTGGCCGCCTCAGCCATGGGGCACAGGCAAGGAGGAGTCGCAGGAGGAACCAGGCCCCTTGGCGGGCAGTGACCAAGGGGAGGCCTGGAGCTCTGGAGAGGAAGCTCCGGGAGAGCCAGGAACACCCCCACAGGACAGGTGAGGGGCTTGGCTGGGGCCTCTGGGGGGCAAACAACAGGGGACCCTCCGCCTTTGCCCAGCACCTTAACTTCAGTCTCCCCTGGGATCAGGCACACTTGGCCTTGCCACTAAGCCCAAGGAAGTGTTTGGAAAGGGGACGGTGAGTGAAGCATCTCCTTCTCTTGCCCAGCCAGCAGCCCCAGGCCCTGGGCCTTTCCTGGAGCAGGAGAGAACAGCAGCTGGCCCGCCACCCCCAGGCCAGGCTACCCAGCAGTCCCCAGAAACCCCAGGTAGGCACAGGCCTGGCTGCCTCTACCCTCAAGACCGGCTCCCTGACTCTGAGCCTGTTCTAATCTCTTCAGTTGCCCCCCCTCCCACTTTCCCCCCAGGTGGCTTGGGAGGTGGCCCCCTCAAGGATGACCCTGCTGTCACCCTGGGACCCCAACTATGAGGCCAAACCAAGACCTTGGCTGGTGTGGGTGAGTTGGGAGGACTGTGTGGCTCTGGCTCAGGGTGGCAGGATGTCCTGGGAAGGGACTGAGGCTCCAGTGACTTTCCTGCTCCACAGGGGTCCAGCTGTGGGTCAGGTGCCTCCTTCTCAGGCCGGACACTGTGTCATCCCTCCTTCTGGCCCATGTATGAGGTCTCAGGCAGGGCTGCCAGGCCCCTGGCCCCCACTCCAGGGCATCAGAATGAAGAGCAGTCGCCCAGGGATGCAGGTACTTCCCTAGTGCTTTCCGTTCCCGAGGAGTAGTCTAGACTCCACTAGCATCCTGGTGCTGGGTTGGGAGCCCCCTGCTGCCCCCCTAGCAGGCTCTCTTCCTCAGGGCTCCCAGTGATGTGCTGTGAAGATGTCTTTCTTTTGGACCCTCTGCTACCCTGTGGGCAGCGTGTACCCCTGTACCTGTCTGAGCCCCCTCAGCAGGTGAGAGTGACTGTCCTCTGCCACCCTGACACCCCTCCTCCACTGAGCCTTTCTTTGGAGCCTGGGAGGAAACATTTCTCTTCTCTCTCCTCAGAACATGGGCTCGCTGAAGCTGCTGCTGCCGCCCCCAATAATGTCCCCCTCAGTCTGCCCCTCTGCATCCCAGGGCTGCTCCACTGCTTGGCTCAGTGGGCCGGAATTGATCGCCCTCACTGGCCTGCTGCAGATGAGTCAGGGGGATCCGAGACCCAGCTCCCCGCCAGCTTCCCCAGTCCCTGCCAGCTGCACAGCCCCTGTTCCTGTTTCTGACCACCCAGGCCCCAGTGGTAGCCAAAGCTGTTCTGGAAACACTGACCCACCACTTCCACAGACCCAAGACACCCATTGTCCATAGCCCCCTGGGGCAGAGTGGGCCTCCCACTTCACCAGGCAGGTTCTGTTGACAATAAAACTGTTGGTTTGCAAAACAAGCTCCCTGTGACAGGTGGCAGAATAGAGGCAGGAGTGGCCTCTCGTCCTCTACCATGTCATTGACTGTCCTTCCCTCAAATTCTTGTCTCTCATTGCCCCATCACCATGGGGCAGGGAAATCCACCAACCTAGGACAGTTACCCAGCAGGGTACCTTTAATAGGTGGGGGGTGGTCCACAGTACAGAGTTGGGGATGAACCTATAGGAAGCAAGGACTTGGTCAGCTCTGCTGGCTTGTGCTTGACTGGGAGAGGTGGACTAAGAAGGAGGCCGGGTGTTTTAAGATCCTTCCATTCTTCTTGAGCTAGGGCCCCAGGAGTTCATACTAAGGCGCCGCAGGTGTGTGCAGGAACACCAAGCCAAACGGGAACCTTCATTTGTGGCCTAAGAGCCCACCTGAGTCTGATTCTCTAGGAACTCTTTAGGGAAACAGGATCAGAGTTTCAATTGAGAAAGTCCAGAAGTTTGTAATTTGGGGAAGAGGTAGGTGTGGGGTTGTGGGGAGGTAGAAGAGGTTCTAGAATTCTCTCCCTTAAAAGAACAGAGCTGGCCAAGGGGCAACCCTGTGCCTCTGCAAGTCTCAGATTGAAGGTCAAGACTTTGGCCTTTTAGTCGCGGTAGGGGGTGTTAGAAGGCATGAGCGGGATGGGGGACATTGGTAACTTTGCCGAGTTTCACATTCTTCCGCTGGCCAGTGCAGGGGGCGGGGGGGGGGGGGTCTGCTCACTGGCGCCTCCCAGAGGTTCTAGAACTCGATGCGCGCGTAGCTGTGCGGGCCGGCCCTTGGGCCGTGGCCACGAGCGTCTAGAGGAGGGACCAGGTCCAGATCGACATAATTGAGGTAGCCATCGGAGGGCGCCAGCCTAGCAGTGTCCTTTTCTACCAAGTCTGGAGTCCCATACTTAATGCACACGTACTCCCCAGCCAGCTTTGACGGCGGCAGAGAGCAGGGCCGAGCACCTGCAGGTCCCCAGCCGTCCCTGATGCTGCTATGCTCTGGTGCAGACTTCTGGGCCTTGGACTTGTAGGAAAAGCGCTCTGGTGGAAAGCTCTTCATGGGCATGTACTCCGTGCCTCCCCAATCTGGAAGGGTCTGGTGGGCAGTACCGCTGTCAGCGAGAGGAAGACCTGAGGGCCCCATTACCACATAGCCGTCTGCCTCTCTAACCCCCATGTGCTCATAGTCACTCCTGGCTCCCATAGTAATGTAGCCCGCACCCCCATCGGACTCCTTGGGGTACGAAGCTGCCACTCCCAGCCTTGCCAAGGTCTTAAGGGTTGCTTGCTCCATCCTCTCAACCAAGCCTCTTGGCTGGGCTGCAGAGGCTGGGGATTCATAAGGTTGGGGGACAGGGGGTCTGGAGATGCTCTTTGGAGGATCCCTGGACGGTGGCTCAGACCTGCCACTGGCACTGCCTCCGAGTCTCTTCATAGCGGCCAGGACTGTCTCGTGGATGCTTTGGGCCACCACAGAATCGGGTGCCTGCAGCCACAGTTCCCCGGGACCCGTGGGCGCCGAGCGGCCAAGCTCCAGGAAGAAGAAAGAGTCTGCGTGGCCGCATCGGCGCACGCTGAGCAGGGATAGGCGCAGGGCGGGTGGCGACAATGCCTGGGTGTCCCGGGATCCTCTGCCCCCCGGCTTCCGCAGTAGGCTCAGGGACCCGGAACCCAGGCATAGGCGGTAGTCGCCGCTGCCCAGGCCTCGTGTTCGCCCCAGACCCTTGGGCCGCAGCGTCACAGGCCAGACGTCCTGGAACGGAGCGAGGATCAAGGCCCCGGGGTCTTCGTGGGAGCTGGGACCTGGAAGGACAACGGGCTGATCACAGGGGATTCCTTGGGCGGGAGGTTGGAGTCACCGTCCCCGGAGAATTGGAGACGTGTAAACGTTTAATATTTGAACTTTCGGGAGTTGACCTGTGAGAGGGACAGGTTTCGGATAAACCAGGTCTGCAACCCACCGCCCTAACCCTCCTGGTGGCCCGGGGCTTGTCAACCCGAGTTCCAGCCTCACCCGCGGCGGCGGCGGCGGCGGCGGCGGCGCGCACCTCGAGCATGGCATTGTACCACACCTGTTGCTCCGCCTCGCTGGCCGCTGCGACGCCCAGACTGCTGTCGCGCGTGTAGAGAACGATCAAGTGGCGCTGGCGCGCGTCCGCGCGCTTACTGATGGTGCACGCGCCCGCCAGGCTCACGCTGCGCCGGGGCCGCGCCCCGCCGCTACAGCCCAAGCGGAACTTCTTCTCATTCTCGTAGCACTCGAGGCGCGGCGGGTCCTCCCGCAGCACGAAGAATCGGCGGCGCTGGGACTTCTGCTTCCGTAGGTGGCCGCAGAGCCGCACGTCTGCCGGACAGGGCCAGGGCAGCGGCGGGCAGAGGGGCACGTCCGCTGACTCCAACTCCTGGGTGGCTGTGGGGCCGCCGTCTGCGGCGTTCATCCCGGGCCACAGGCAATAAAGTGGCCGGGGAATAGCCGATCCGCTGGATCTCGTTCCCTGGGCCGGTGGGAAAGGCCAGCAGAGGTGGGGTTGAAGTGTCAGGTCCAGGAGGGAAAGCAGCGACCTCACAGGCTGCGACCGTCTAGGTGCCGGCGACTCTCCACGGCTCTCTAAAGTTTGGAACACACACACAGCGTGTGTCTCAGTGGTCGCCCAGTAGCCGTGACACCCGGCGCTCCCTAGGGCCTCCGCGGTTGACCCAGCTGGGTCCCGTCCCTCCCGCCCTATGCTGACCTGCTGCCGGAATCCCCACCCACTCGAGGTTTGCCCTCGCTCACCCGGGCTCAGGAGTTGGAGTCGGCAAGTGGAGAAGAGGGGTCCTGCGCCCCTGGGGACGATGCCTTAGCAGGGGAGGGGACTGTGCGGACGTCTCCGCCAATCAACTGACCAGTTGTGGGGGCGGAGAAGGGCAGCGCCTGATGCAGGCAGGAGTTACGCGAAAGCAAAGTGTGAGGCGGGTGTGATTGGACTTCGCGGTGATGGCGCTAGCGATTAGAGGGTGGCCAAGAGGGCCATCCTTACAGCAGCCTCCCCTCCGGCCTTAATTACTCCACTGGACCACTAGGTGTCGGTCTCCTGTGTACACTCTTCCCATTCAGAGATGATTTTGTGCTTTTTCCTGCAAATCGCCCCTACAGCCATGGCTGCTGAGCTGTGGGCTGGTCTGATTTCTGAGTTGCAGGTTCAGTTTCTCTGTGGGTTTGGGGTGACAGGAGGTGTCTTGGGATAGGTAGACTTCTGGACTGGTCTTTGTGCACAGATCATACCCCCCAGAATCCCTAAGTAGCCACCAAAGGACCTGCAGAGAAAGAGGCCATGTCTCAGGGACACCTCCATGCTTTTCCATTGCTCTCAGCCCCCTCCTCACCATCACACCCCAAAAATGCTACCTGGACCAGCTGAAGACTCTGCTCACAGAAGTGTGGGCTCCCTGGTGCATGTCCTCTTTTCCCTTTGCATACTGAGAAGTTTGGCTGGGGCTGGAGGGTTGGACATTTTTGTGCCTCAATTCTGCTCTCAGGACCACTGCACAGTTCAGGGGAAGGATAGTGCTGGCCAGTGCACACCTTCAGACAAGCCCAGGTGACACATAAAGTCTCATAAGGATGGGGCCTTATCAGAATTCAGTGGAGTTCATGATCTTATTCCCATGGGCAAGCAATATTACTGCAGGGGAAAACTGTGGGCCTGATGGGGAAGAGGCCAAGCTGTGGTTTCTGTTAAAGAAGGTATTGGGCTGGGAGTGGTGGCACACGCCTGTAATCCCAGCATCTCTGGAGGCTGAGGCAGGAGGATTGCAAGTTCAAAGCCAGATCTGGCAACTTAGCGAGACCCTGTCTCAAAATAAAAAGGGTTGGGGATGTGGCTGTGACTCAGTAGTTGAATGCCCCTGAGTTCAATCCCCAGTACAAGAAAAAGAAAAAAGGTATTGGGAAAGGGCTCCCTCAGATAGAGAACAGAAACAAGGGAACCTGGTTCTTTTTCTTAGACTAGTTCTTTTTTTTTTTTTTTTTTTAATTTTTGTTTTTAAAGACGAGAGAGAGAGAGAGAGAGAGAGAGAGAGAGAGAGAGAGAGAAAGAGAAAGAGAGAGAATTTTTTAATATTTATTTTTCAGTTTTTGGTGGACACAACATCTTTATTTGTATTTGGTGCTGAGGATTGAACCCGGGCCTCACGCATGCCAGGTGAGTGCGCTACCGCTTGAGCCACATCCCCAGCCCTTAGACTAGTTCTTAAAGGCAGCCTGAGCAGAAGAGGGCAGGGCTTCCTGAAAATGGAGCCCTTTTCCGAGCTGAATACTGGAGAAGACAGCCTGCAGTGTGTGGTACTGGGATCCCTTAGCACCTTTCCTTTTTTTGGGGGGTGGGTACCAGGGATTGAACTCAAGGGCACTCGGACACTGAGCCATATATCCAGCCCTGTATTATATTTTTTAAAAATATATTTTTTAGTTGTAGATGGATACAATACCATTATTTATTTATTTTTATGTGGTGCTGAGGATTGAACCCAGTGCCTCATATGTGCTAGGCAAGTGCTCTACCACTTACCTATAACCCCTGCCCCCCTATTTTGTATTTTATTTAGACACAGGGTTTCACTGAGTTCAGCACAACTTGCTTTGAACTCATGAAACTTCTGCCGCAGCTTTCCAAACTGCTGGGATTACAGGCATATGCCATCACACCTGGCCCTTGAGCACTTTTTCAAAGGCCATGCTGAGAGCAAGATGCAGGGAACCAACCAACATTTCCAATGATGGGTGGATGGGCATTTGGCAATGTGTGCAGGGTCTGCTCAGGTGTCTGTTGGTCAGCCAAAGTCCCATCCAGGGTCAGGAAACTTCTTTGCAGATCAGCTGGTGTTGTGGGAGGCAGTGGCCACTGCCCAGAAGTGGATACTGGCCAAAGAGAGGCAAGTATGGGATGGATCCCTTAGTAGCCACACAAACAGGACTATGTTCAAGGCCAGAGGCCCCAGTGAGGCCAAGAGGCTTGATGTGGGCACCATGTGAGAAGTGACAGGGTCACAAAAGATGTCTGCACACCCCTCCCCTTCCCTTCCCAGTCTTGCTGCTACCTCAATGGCCCATGCCCCTGGTATGCTGCTGGCCTGGGAGCCCGGACTCCCCTAAGCTTGCTGCAAACCTATCCAAGGAGGCTCTCTTCATGCCTTCTTCCGGTCTCCCTCAACCAGGTCATCTTGCAACACCTGTCCTTGTGAAATCACAGTGACTGTCACACAGACAGCCCCAAACCACATTGTGTCATTGAGCCCTGGAGTGCCGGGTAAAGATAACACAGGAAGCAGCAGCAATCTGAGAGCCTGGAGAGTGGGCAAGCAATGGTGGGAGGTCACGGGAGGTAGTCAATGCCAGTGAGCTGGCCTGCTGGATACCAGGAAAAACTTGGAGTCCAACTGGTCTACACCAGTCGTCCTAGCAACAACACTGCCCTAGCCCTATTTCTCCCCAGGGACAGAAGTGGCAGAAGCTCAGCTCCACCAGGAGTGCCCCTCCCAACCTGAGGGTTCTACCTTTTTTATCCTCATCCAGGTACCATGTTCCACACCGGTGGAAGAATCTTGTTACCAGGGGGAGGAAGCCAATGGGAAGAGTTCCATGTGGGGTCTTTCTCTTCTGTGAACATGAGTGCCATAGATTTAGCCCCTCCCCACCCCTTTTGGGTCCCAGGTGGAGAGAATCCTGGGGGCTGTCCCCTGCACTCTCTCCCATAGGGACTGCCCACAGGTAACCCACTGAAAACTGGGTCCAAACCAGAGGACTGTAGGGCAGGGGCACAGTGTTGGCCAGGGGCATGTGTCAAGGGGAGGACTTGGCTAGAAGGTAAATGAGCCGGTGTGTCACTCCAGCCTCCTGCCTATGCACAGAGGGTTTAGATTTGCAGCCGTCAGGCGAGGCTGTGCAGGGAGGAATTTAGCCCAGTCATTTCAGACATTTTTTGTCAAGCCAGGGCTCTTTCCATACTTTGTCACTGGCCTGGAGAAGGAGGCTGCATGGAGGAGGGCTGGGGCTGCTCATGCCAAGGGAGGCAGCTGCACTCCTAGCCTCAGTCTGTGCCCAGAAACTTTTTGATTTTTCTGCCCTGGGCTGTAGGGCTGATCTGGCCCTGGACAGTGAGCCTGGCTAGAGTCCATGTCAGACAGAGGGACTGGAGGGATGGGAGGGCTGCAGGGAGGCCCAGAACCCATGCAGCAAGAAGGCAGTAAGAAAATCCCTGGGAGACAGCATGGTGTGCCTGAAACGCAGGCGGAAGGCCATTCAGCTCTCTTCAAACCTCAGTGTTTTTTGGAGCTAGGAAAGGGTGACTGAAGCTAAGGGGAAAATAAGCTCCAGATTTTAGCTTCTTTCTCTTGGTCCTAAGCAGAAAGAATGGGAAACAGCAGTAGGGAGGACAGAGTGATAAACAAGTGGTAGAGAAAAATACTGGGAGAACAGGAAGAGATAATTTCCATTGGAAGTAAAGGATGGGTACACCCGGGAGAGCCCCAACAAGAGAGAGGAAGGGAGAGGCTGGGTGAGTGGGGACACAGACTCAGATGGGGTGGAAATTGACTTTTGGAAAAAGGAGAAGGCCAAGCCTGGCTGGGCAAACAGCAGCAACTAGAGGTCTTTCCAGCAAATTCTGCAAAGCAAATAAACTGATGACCCAATCCCTACATTTCCTTGTTGCTGTCAGTGGAAGACCCATAGCAATCCCAAGAATGACAGCTCAAGGGCTGTTCCAGGGCAATGGTATGAGGGGAGGGGCCTTTCCTGGCCTTGGGTTAAAAACAGCAAGGCCAAGTCCTAGGCCTCAGCCTCAGAGGTGTTTACCCAGTGACTGTCTTGTCACCACATAAACAGTCCAGACACCTGGCTGTTGACACAACAGCTTGGGGTAGAAACATCTAGTGGAGGCTGATAACAGTTGGGGGTGGGGAGGGAGGCTGATGTATTCATTGGGTCCACTTCCGTCTCCAAATGGCAGTTGCCTCTTCTGGTGGGTATTGCTCCTTCACTACATCCAACAAAGCCTAATATCCGCAGGGGTTGTCCCAGGACTCCTGACATGCTCCTTCCCCTTGCTAACACAGGACTCGGGTTCAGACAGGGACTGGCTCTGTCCAGTCATGAGTCCTGTCGTCCATTAACACAGCCTGGTCATCAGCCCAGGCAGTCCAGACCGGTGGAGCCAAGTCAAGAATCAGTCAGTTGGCTGACCTGTGATCCCTCAGGATGGCCCAAAGCAAGACCAGAGAGCCATTTCCTTTACTTTCAAATGCAGTTCTTTCTAACATTGCCTGCAATGAGCTTTGGTGCAGAGATTTGGTAGGGGGTGAGGTGTGGAAAAAGAAAGGAAAACAAAACAAACAAAAAAACAAGTCCCAGTCAATTGCATGAAGCCTTTCCCTGGAAAAACCCAGGCTCTGGGGTGGTCAGGACACATGGCTGCCCTCCCCACATTTCCTGGGACCTCATTGTTGATGGCCCAGGCACAGATGGGGATTTCTCCCACTCCCCATGTTAAAGAGCTGTCTGGGAGAGGCAGCACGGCTGGGTGTGTGTCTATGTATGTGCATATATATGTGTACATATATTTATATACATAATAGGCTATATTAGAAAATTCTCTCTATGTATAAATATAAAACACTGGTATCCAAACATGACACCAACGGCTAACTAAAGTGCTTGACAGAAGTTGGGCATGTGTCAGTATGCAGGTAAAACTAGCCTCCTGAGTGCCAGGACTGGATGAGCTGGGGAAGCAAAAAAAGGAAGTGGACAGAAGCAGGTGTGGCCCCGCCAGGGCACCAAGGGCACTGGGCTGTCTGGCCGCCCTCCCACACCACTGCCATGCCTCATCTTTCCCCTGCTTTCCCCACTGCAGTAGTGTCCAGGAGGAGCACAGTGTTGGAGAGCTGGGTATGGCGCAAGCATGGGTCCTGTGGGGAAGGCCATCCAGGCCATGCCCGCGACCTCCTCGGTCTTCAGGGAGCTCCATGTATATGCCAAGGGCAGGGGAGGAGGGTTGTCTTCATAATTAATAATTTGAAAAACAACACCGCCATGGCTCCTCCAGGCCAGCCCTGCCTTCAGTCCTCCTGGGCCTCCTGCTGGGAAGGAGCTGGCAGAGGGAGAAGGGAGGAAGCTTCTGGGTGGCTGACCCAAGACAGATTCATCTGGAAGCCCCAAGCAAAGCATTAGCACCTCCACCTTCCCCAGGGCCCCTGCCCTGCAAACCAGGCCCTTTCCGGTCTCAAATCCATAGAGATGCCCACAGGCAAGTGGGCACCAGAGCTCTAGGGAACAAAGAGGCCCCAGTAAGCAGGGAAGAGGGCCCCCAAGACACAGTGCTACAAGAATGGATTTGTGGTTGGAGGTTTGGAGGCAAATGGACTCGATGAGCTTCCAGTCTAAAAAGAAAACAACAGAAAGTTATTAGATTAGGGGAGAACAGTTGTCGGCCATAGAAGAAACGCAGACATATACTTCAGGATCCCTTTCTCTCTTGAAGCTACTGTGCTGAGGAAGGGGAGAGTCGGGGAGAAGGTGCACTGGAGGGGGCAGGGCCCAGAACTGAAGCCCTATAACTGATCTCCTCCCTGGCTTGGGTGACACAGAGCTCCATGAGGAAGGGTGCACAGCTCCTTCTGGAAGGATTCTGTTCCCAGCGCCAACTGGGGCACTCACCATGAAGGGGTTGGTAGAGATCCCCGCTGGCTGGCTCAGTGGCCTCTGTCCCAGCTTGGCAGATCCTAAGTCCCCAAAGGAGGAGCCTGGTAGGCAAGAGCAGTAACTCAGCTGACAAGTCTGGACCCTCATGCTGCCGCCCCACTGTCCTGGAGGACAAAGGCTCTATTCCAAGGTGACAGCAAGAGGGGCCCTTCCAGAATTCAGAAATAAAGAACATAAAGAACATAAAGCAGTCAGGGGACAAGGGCTGTTCTGCGGCTCCCCTGGTCCCCCTACTGGTTAAAAAGGAAACTAACGCAGAGGTCTGTGGGTGGGTACAGTGGATTCTACATCCTCAGATTCAACCAAAGATTTAAAATATATATTAAAAAAATGTGCATCTGCACTGAATAGGCATAGGCATTTTTAGATTATTATTTCTTAAACTGTAGGGTAAAACAACTGTTTACACAGCATTTACATTGTATTAGGTTTTGTAAGTCATGTAGAAGTTTTGTGCAGCTACTGCCCCACTTTATATAAGGGACTTGAGCATCTGTGGATTCTGGCATCTGTAGGTGTGCTGGAACCAACCTCCAAGGACATGAAAGGTCTCAGTCCATGAAGAGTAAGCAGCAGGGGGCACAGGAGGGCACATATGGATTTCTTACCATTTTGCTGCTGAGCCAGTGAGGTTTGCGGGGGAAACAGTGTTGGGGGGAAGGTGCTGGCAAAGGCCCCCATTGGTGGCACTGGCTGGGGGAAACCAGGCCCAGCACTGCTCATCCCAAAGCCAGGCCCTGCGGAATAAGACATGAGACTCAACCAAGCGAGTTTCTTGCAGGTGGACTAAGAACAACTTTTCCCAAACCCCCCTGGTGGGAAATTGGGCACAGGATCCTTCATGAACCCCAGAACTCTGCAATTTCTCCTGCAACCTCTGAACCTGCCTTCTTCCTGCTTGTGGGGCTTGTGGCGTGGAGGGCACAGTCTTTATGAATGCAGGCACAGCAATGAATTGGGGCAGCTCTCTGTGACTACCAAACTGCACACATGAGAGTTTTTACCCTGCTCTGAGCCTTAATTCTCTCATCTCTAAAATGGACACAGCACACATCTCACAGGGCTGCCGTGAGAACTGACGGCTGTGAGCCCCTCGGCATGGCTCCACATGTGGCTCAGCTCTATAGCTGTTCCTCTCTTCCTAGCCCTGAAGCTTCAGTGAGCTAAGGACAGGGATGATCAGGAGTTAGAGGGGACAGAAGCAGAGGCTGTGGAGGGCCAGGGTAGGGAGAGCACAGGTCCTGGTTAAATGAGGGCAGACAAAAGGAGTGCACTTTCACTGGGTTTCCTGGTGACTTAGGCTTGGGGCACAAAAGGGAAAGAAGATGGTTGCCCAGAGGGACACAGGATGATGGAGCCAGGAGAAGCACTGTCACTATGAGTCAACATGAAAGCAACCTTCAGAACTGGTTCCCCTAAACCAATCCTACAGTTCTGTGACATGGGGTTTTCCTTTATCCTGCTGGGCAGCCTAGAACTGAGGGCCTGGGCCGGACGGGTAGATAGTGGCTTCAGCAGGAGTAGGGAGAGACAGTGAAAGGCGAGGGCTGGGAGTTGCAGGTGAGCTGATGCTCTGCAGAGTTTGAACAAGGCAGGGACAGTGCACATGGCTTACCTGGGGCCAGGCCATTGGGCTGGAACGGGTTGGTGGAAGGCAGCTGGAGCTGGGTGGGGGCGGTGAAAGGATTGGTGAAGGCTGCCCAGGGAGGAACCAGAGAGGTGGGAGAAAGAGACAGTTATCTTTTTTTCCTTATCCAGTGATGATGGCGTATTCCTCTAAATTTGGTGTGTGCCTCTCTCTGTCCAGCATCCCCACTCTCCTGGCCCTGGTACCCACAGACAGGACTCACCTCCAAAGGCAAGGCTTGTGTTGCTGCTGCTGCCGCTGCCAGGCGTCACAGACTGGAGGGTGGGGACCTGACCAGCCATCCCGAAGATGCTGTCATATAGGGAGAAAAGCCAGGATGCATCTCCTCCAGGACCAGGGACAAAAGGTGAGCAGGGGATCAAAGGACAAAAGCCCACGGTGCTCTCACAGACCAGAAGGGAGCATGAGGGGAGGTGAGTAGGCCAAGGGAGCAATCAGACTGGCAAAGTGCTGCTAGCTCTAAGGCGAGTCCCTCCATTTCTGGACCTACCTGCCAGGGACACCTCCAGCTGACACTCCAGGTCCCAGGAGGCTGCCCACATCTGTGAGGCTGTTGGGCTGGCTGGCAGCTGCAAGAGGAGCGGCAGCAAATGGAGCTGACTGGCTACTCCCTGGGCAACCACAGGAGAGAAAAGGCAGGATTTGGGTAAGGAATAAAGGGCAGAAGAAGAGATGGAGATGGGCTGTTTTGGAGTGGGGTGGAGGGATGACAGGAGGGCATCCTGGCTTCTTGGAGCCAGCCCATTTTCCACAGACCACCAAACTTGGGAGACTTGTCTCCCACTGAGAGTTCTGGGCAGTGGCAGCCCAGCCCTCCTGAAGCTCCCTAGCATGTGACACCTCCACTGTGAGAAGAAAATAATTTGTCCTGTGTCAGGCCTTCCTCCCTCCTCCTCTAGTTTGGCTGACACATCCCAGATGGAAAAATCTGTCCCTTCCTCAAACCAGCATTTTTCTTCATTGACATGTCACATGAAGGAGCAAGCCGAGGCACTGTGAAGGACAGCAAGTCTGGAGCACACTCAGGAGCTGTGCAGGGACTGTGCACATGCCACCAGAGCTGATAAGCAGAGTCTCCAACCGTAGCACTCTCCCATCCAGCTGCCCCCGCAGAAGGCCCCTGACTGACGCCCTGAGCTTGGGTGCACTGCTCACAAACAGGGCCAGGCCAACCGAGAGGCTCTCCTGTCCCCCCACATCTTTACAGCCAATGAGAAGCAGCACAGAGGGTAAGGCCCACATGGAAACCTTAGAGAGCACGAGGACCAAGAGTCCTGGTGATTCCAAGTAATCTTATCTCAGGGGGAGCCCCCTGGCCCAAGTCCCAGTAATTTCCCAAAAATTTCCTTGTCTGTATTCAGACTTATCTATATATATATCGTGGGACCCTGGTGATCACTGTGGGCTGCTGTAAAGGTAAACTGTGGCCACAAATGCAAAAAGGCTTTATTTTTAGTGTGCTGGAAGACTCATTACTACTGAAGCAAAATCCACTTTACCAAGTGTCCACTGCATGACAGTGTCCAGTACTTGAGGACTGAATATTTGAATGGGTAGTCAGAAGAACTGGAGTCTAGACATGGCTCTGCCATTTGCTGTGACTCTGGCAAACCATCCCCTTCTCCTGAGCCTATTTGTTTTCTTGCCCTCTCATACTGTGTCCATAAAGACCCTGTGAGATATGTGAAAGGATTTTGAAATCTGTGAAGTATAACTCAAATGCAAGGCACTATCTATCATACCTATGACAGAAATAACCACTTCCAGGAGCAGAGGCAAACACATGATGGCTATTTCAGATGGAAATCCACGAGAACAAGGGCCTCCTTGAACCTTTTTGGACTAGGGCCTCAAAGATAGGCCCCATCCATGGTCATGGCCACTAACTCCTGCTCACCCTGGGGTCAACAGAAGACTCTCTGTGGATGGGCCTTCCCTGACCCCTGGTTTGATCTTGGTTTTCTTCTCATAGAACTTTTTTTTTTTTTTTTTGGGGGGGGGGACGGGGGTTACCAGGGATTGAACTCAGGGGCACTCAACCACTGAGCCACATCTCTAGTCCTTTTTTTTTTTTTTTTTTTTTTTTAAGAGACAGGGTCTCACTGAGTTGCTGAGCACCTCGCTGTTGCTGAAGCTGGCTGTGAACTTGAGATCTTCCTGTCTTAGCCTTCCAAGCTGCTGGGATTACAGATGTGCACCACTGTGTCCAGAATCTCATAGAACCTTTTTCCTTTGGAGCACTCAACATATTTATAGTGATATGCATTTATTTCTATATCAATTGTGTTCCTCACTAGAGCAATTTCATTGGTAGGAATTTTCTTACAAATACAACTTGCAAATGTGCAAAGCATAACACATGTAGGATAATTATTAAGTGTAGCACTAATTAGTAGCAAAACCATCACAAATATTCATCAACAAGGGACTAATTAGATGAAACATGACATATATATACTATAATAGAGTATTATGCAGTTATAAAAAATAAGGAGGGGCTAGGGGTGTAGTCTAGTGGTAAAGTGCTTGCCTGGCATGCATGAGGTCCTGGATTCAATCCCTAGGACCACAAAAAATAAAGAAAGACAAGTTTACCAACTGGGAATTCTTAAAAAAAATAAAAAGAATAAAAAGGTCTGTGGAGATGTAGCTCCATGGTAGAATGTGTGTCTAGCTTGAGACCCTGGACTTGATCCTCACCACCATCAAAAATAAAATATAAAAATAAAAAAAGAATAAGGAAGCTCTTAATGTATTGTCAAAAAAGATTTAATTGTACTGTTAGGTTAAAAAAATCAAGGTGTGGAATACTATGTATATTATGCCTTCAAACATATTAAAACTTGGGCTGGGGCTGCAGCTCAGTGGTAGAGTACCTGCTTTACACGTGTGAGGCACTGGGTTCAATCCTCAGCACCAAATAACAATGAATAAATAAAGATATTGTGTCTATCTACAACTAGAAAAAATATCTTAAAAAATGTATAAAAAAATGGAAAATCAGGAAGATAAAAAAGTAAATAAGTCTACAGACTCCTCTTTCCAGAGGCACAGTTACAGAAAGCAAGCAAGAATGTAGAGATGGTGTGGTTAAGGCTGTAGAAATATTATGTAGGATGGAAAACTAAATATCTGTAGGAAAAAAGGAAAGGACCAGAAAAAGTGATGGGGAAACTCAGGTAAGATGGCCGATGGGACAAAACCCTGTAGAAAGTGGGTAAGGACAAGGGGGTAACATTTGCAAACGGAGACATCTGTTTTTCCTGACAGACAAGAGGAAAAAAAAAGGGAAAGGGAAAAATAAAGACTCAAGGCAAAGGAAAGGCAAAGCCAGGCTGGCTCCCAAATCTTCACTGCTCCCTGGCCCCTATGACCACAGCCTGATTTCTCATCAGCACAGTTTTGGGTCTTTCTGAATGCCTCAGAACTGTAATTTGAATCTCTATGCTCTTCCTCTGCTAAAGGCTGTGTTTATCCTTCTGGAGGGGAGCTTCCCTGTGCCAGGCATTTGGCATAAATGACAATACCTAGCAGTTCAGAAAGGAGCAGGGGTGACAAGATGTCTATGCCTACCTGTAACCAGTCCTGGAGAACAGCTTCATCTTCCTGAGTGTCAGTGCCTCCTTGGCCACCTCCCTCACAAATGCTCAGGCTTTCTAGATGAACAAGTTACAGCTCCCAGCTTCCTCCCAGGCAAGGCTATAATGCCACTGTGTACAGTTGGCCATCCAGCCTCTGACCCCAGGATGTAAGGCAGGTGAAGTTCTACTGATTCTCCAGGCCCCAGCCTTTCCCTTGCCTGATTCAGAGTAAATGGACTTCCCAGCAAACCCAGCTCCCTCTCCTCAGTGAGATTCTTTGGCACTGTCCTGGGTCCTCAAGTTTCTAGAGCTTTCCCCAGTGAGGACCAGGCCTTCCACTCTACCAGGTTGGGAGAGGCTCAGCTCCTGCCAGGCTGCAGGCTTGCTGTGCCTCACTGTGGACACTAGGGGGCAGAGCTGGCCCTAACCCAGGTGGCTTCAGGACCCTGCACACACGGGGGCATTTTTACAAATGAAGCCACTTTGGGCTGGGGATGTGGCTCAAGCGGTAGCGCGCTTGCCTGGCATGCGTGCTGCCCAGGTTCGATCCTCAGCACCACATATAAACAAAGATGTTGTGTCCGCCATAAAACTAAAAAATAAATATTAAAACTATCTCTCTCTCTCTCACTTTTCTCTTTAAAACAAACAAACAAACAAACAAACAAAAAACAAATGAAGCCACCTGAAAGTGATAGTGAGCCCTTGTGCACATATCACATGCTGCTTATATACTCACAGAGCCTCAACTCCATGCAGCTTGATTTCTACACATTTGCCTTAGAAGGGTTTTAGGGAAATTGCAGTTTTAGAAATCTCACCTCTCCATACTGCTCCTCAGAAATATAAAATTAAAATCAGGCTTGTCAAAAGAGACATTCACCTCAAAATCTCTTTTCCTACTCCATTCCCAATCATGTTTTTTTATTTTTCCCCCCAGTGCTAGGGATGTAACCCAGGACCTCATACAGGTAGGTAAGAGCAATACTTTTTTTTTTTTTTAGATATTTTATTTTTTAGTTGAACACAATACCTTTATTTTGTTTATTTATTTTTATGTGGTGCTGAGGATCAAACCTAGGACCTTGTGGGTGCTAGGTGAGCGCTCTAACCGCTGAGCCACAACCCCAGCCCCAAGAGCAATACTTTATTATGTCACATTCATAGGCACACTCTTGTATGGGTTGGCAGAAAGTGAATGGATTTTGCCACTTATCAGCATTTGGTTTTAGCCAAGTTATTGGCCAGAGTGAGCTAATTTCCTCAACTGCAAAGTGGAAATCTTTCCTTCCTCCTGACATACTATGTGAATGCTCCAGGTCATAGCAAGATCTTTGAAAATGTTGATTGGCCCTGGGTTTGGCTACAGAGTGTCTGCTTTTTTGAGACAACTAGATACTGGACAAAAGGTTCACTGCCTGGGACAGCTGTGGGACTGCTGAGGTCTTCTTTCTCTCTGGATCTGTCTCATAAGCTTTGTCTTTGTCTGTCTTTAAAGCAATCAATTAGGGGCTGGGGATGTGGCTCAAGCGGTAGTGCGCTCGCCTGGCATGCGTGCGGCCCAGGTTCGATCCTCAGCACCACATACAAACAAAGATGTTGTGTCCGCCGAAAACTAAAAAAAAAATAAATATAAAAAAAATTCTCTCTCTCTCTCTCTCACACACTCTTTAAATAAATAAAGCAATCAATTATGCTAGGAAGGCATTTCTTCTGAAGGGGCCAGTTTAAAAACATCCTTGGGTTAGGAGTATAGCTCAGTGATGCAGCGTGTGCTTAGCATGTGTGAGGCCCTGGGTTCAATCCTCAGCATCACTAGAATAATAAATAAATAAATAAAATAAAATAAGAAGCAACCTCCTCTAGGCTGTTACATCTAGTGCTCCCATTCCCTTTCTCTTGCTAAACTGGATATTCCTATGTCAATTACACTGTGGCCAACAGTGCCCAAAAGGTCCATTTTTCCCCACATAATACTGGCCAATATCAATCTTTAAAAATTTTGCCAATATAATATGAAAAATTATCTTATCCTTCTTTGTTAGGTTGAGGATTATTTTCACATTTTTTTTTTCTGAGTATCATCTGTTTGTATCTCTTAGCCATCTTCCTATTCTTTCTTTCTTTCTTACAGAAGCTTAACAAATACTTCATGGATATTAACTTTTGTCTGTTTTCCATATTATATCTTCTTTCTATCTGTTCCATGCCTTGAAGTTTTTTTTTAAGAGCATCTTCCATCACACAGAAAGTGACCTATGTGGAGTTCCAGTGGGGTAGTCAGCACACGGTACTTATAAGAAAGTGACCTATACTATTTCTCTGTTGGAATTTATGGAGATTTTTGCTTCCTAGTACATGGTCAAATTATAAAAGGGTCATATATTTAACAATAAAACATATTTTGGGCTAGGGATGCAGTTCAGTGGTAGAGTGCATGCCACCACCATAAAAAGAAGAAAAGAAAGTATCTACAGGTTACAAAGTTCTACTTATATTCTTCTTTCTTGCTTGCTTATTTATCAATGTTATCTATCTTGTGAGAGTATATTATAGTCTCCTACTGCATTGGTTTATTAAATGTGTCTAATAGTTTTTACTTTGTGAATCTCAAGGTTATACTGTCAGTTACTTTAAGGGCATGATTATAAGAACGTCTTTATGAATTTTAATTTAATTGACAATTTTAATTTTTATCAATATAAAATGTCTCCATTAAAAAATAAAAAACAAAAACAACACAGCAATTCTCAGTGACACAGTGGAAGGCTGTGGGCAAAGTGAGAGTCAAGAAGTCACAGCTCTGCCACTCTGCAGGCTCCACAATCAGGTAAACTGCTTCACTGCCTCATCTATAAAGTGGCTCAATTTTATGACTTTTTGGGTTTTGTGGGACTGGGAATTGAACCTAGGGTCCCATGTACGCTAAGCATATGCTCTACCATTGAGCTATATCCATTTTAAAAGGACACTCTCAGACTTCAAAACTCTATGATCAGAGGACCCTGGGTAGGCTGTAGGGTGGGAAGTATAACTTACCAAAGCTGCAGCTTCCAGTTAGCATCCGACTGGCTGGCATTGAGAGTGGAGAAGGGGAAGGGAGGTTAGAGGAAAGGAGAAAGAGAGGGTGTGTCACTAGCTTGTCCCCCAACATCTGGTCTCTACAGCACCCCAGATGCCCTCTCTTGTGCCCAGGATGTCTAAAAGAATGACAGTCTGAAGGCTACAAAGACTGATGCCTGGGGACTTTCGGAGGAACAAATGTTTTAAAGAGTCTTGAGAATCTCCTGCATAAGAACCAAAGTTAACAGTCCTTTGCTCTTAGAAGAATGGGTGAGGACTTCTGGAGAAAAATCTGTTTTCCATGTTATAGCTTCTCCCTGTCCCTTTCATGCTTTCTTATTTAAAACATCTTTTATCACATAGAAAATGATCTACACAGAGCTCCAGTGGCATAAGTAGTAAGAAAGTGAACTTGACCCAGCCCCTTGACAGGATATGGCACAAAAAATCAGAGCACTTTAGAGAAAAGGTCCTGTCTTTACTCAATTTTTCTTCAACTTAGGTCTTCCAACTTCCCAGTCAGATATTTTCCAAGGTAGAAAATGTACAGCCCCTGCAGCAACTGCAGCCACTTTCCTTACATGAAGAACAGAACCAGAGCACCCCCTCTCCCTGACAGGCATGTGTCAGACCACACTCGTCCTCTCCTAGAGTTGCTTCTCTGTGCTGCTTCCTTTGCACAGTTCTTTTTATCAGCAGGAATGTGAATGAAGGGTGATGTATGGATGTGGACGGCTGATGCTGTTGGAAGACAGAAAGGAAACTGATGGGACAGTTTACCTGCTGGGGTTGGCTGGGTCTGGAACGGGGACTGGCCCGCTGGAGGGAGGCTTCCGAAGGCAGAGGAGCCAGGGCTGCTGCCAAAGGCATCAAAGTTGGCAAACCCTCCATGGGTAGGTGTCTGGACTAGGCAGAGGGAATATAAAGGTTATGTGAAGAAAAAGCATATGCATGTCTACATAATGTGTGTGCTAATTCTAAAGACCAGAGATTGCTCTTACAGGACATCTGCCTTTCCACAGGTTCTCTTCAGAGGGAAACAGAAGGAGTCTGGGGCTGAGAACTAGACCCACGTGGGGAAAGGGGCATCCAGAAGCCTCCAAGTTCATTCCCTATCATCTTTTATCCTCACTCCATGACTTTTTTTTAAGGGCCTAGTTTATGGCAGGATCATGTGAAAGAATTTTTTTGGTGGGGCAAGGGGCTTGAAAAAGCAAAAGGAAGACTAGAATCGCTTTGTTCAACCCTCTACTAGCTATTGCTGGTGTCTGGGAAGAAGGCAAGGAAAAGGAACATGCTAATCCCTTTCCTTCCATCTTTATAAAAAGAGAAAGAAATAAAAAGGCTCCTCTAGTGTTCTTAAGGAGGTGCAAGGGGCCTCCAGCTGCAATGCTTCATGGCTACACTCCTGAATGGAATCCCTGCCTCACTATTCCACCTGAATCCTTCCATCCAGGCTGCTTCAGAATGACCATCACATGCTTTGGTGTGGAGAGATCTAGAACCACAGGAAATCTGGGCACCCCAAGGGACTAAATGTCTTGTGTTATAGGTGTATATATTATAAGGGGTGCTCGTCACAGGTTCCACTTACCCCCAAAGGCTGGGAATGCCGCAAAAGAAGGTGCTGCCTGGGGAGCAGCAAAAGGGTCTCCACCGATGTCAGCCAGCAGGTCGATGCTGGCTTTCTTGGTGCAAGAATGAGGAGGAGGCTGGGAGGTCCGGGCCTGGGCTGGCCGAGCCTGAGATTGGCTGACAGACTTGGAGAAGAATTGCATATGGCATTTAGATAGAACCCAGACCCCTCTATGACTCCCCAGGAAGCCCCCAGACTGGCAAGTGGAGAGAGCAGAGAGTGAGCGCCTCCTCTCAACTGAGAGGCTTCCCGGCAGAAGCCTCAGCTCCTCTCATAACTCAAATCATCCTTTTTTTCTCAGTACAACCATTCCCAGAACCACATATTTTATTTAACTTTAGTCAAGTTATCCTGCAATAAACATGAATGTCTCCGACAGTGCCCTGGAGCTGCTGCCTCATCTTTCCAGGTACTAGAAGCAGTATCCTAGCCCCCACTCTGTTCCTCAGAGGGAATGGTCAGGATTGGAGATGAAACTGACTTCCCTAAATACCACTTCATGTTGGGCTCTGTCTTCCAAAAGACAGGATGGCCAGAGGTGACAGATGCAAGCTATAGGTAACAGCAGGGAAATGAAACCCCTGTCTCAAGTCTGCCCTGTCTAACCCAAATCTCAGCGTAAACCTGAAGGGCAGTTCTGAGAGTTACCTGGCTTGAAGTGGAGGCAGCATCCGAGAGAGGTGGCACAGGATCCCCCAGAAGTGTTCGCAGGGGCTTCCCTTCTGGGATGGAACCCTGGACGGGGGTGGAGGCACTGCCTTTGGTATAAGTGGGCCCCTTGACTTGGTCTGGGGGGACATACCTTTGAGGAAAAATAGACTGTAAAGAGAGAGCTAAAACCTTGGACCATGCTCAACTTAAGTGCTTAGGAAAACACAGGTAATAGGGGTCAAAGGTCTCTTATTTTTTCTCTATTGATCACCTTTTTGTGGGTAAAGGGAATTCAGCAACTTAGTAAAGTTCTGCCTCTTTCTTGATCTTGTCCTTGAGCATATCATTTTCCCCCCCATATTGGGGATTGAACCCAGGGGGACTCTACCACTGAACTACATTCCCAGTCCCTTTTATTTTTATTTATTTTGAGACAGGGTCTTGCTAAGTTGCTGAGGTTGGCCTTGAACTTGGAATCTTCCTGCCTCAGCCTCCTGAGTTGTTGGGATTGCCCTGGCTGCCCCTTAGCACTTTGATGCTCATTGTTTCTGCAGGAACACAGAGTTTACTCTAGGTTGTGTCTCCTTCTCCTCCTCCTCTCCCCGTCCTCTTTTTTTTTTTTTTTAAATAATATTATTTTTAGTTGTAGTTGGACACAATACCTTTATTTTATTTATTTATTTTTATGTGGTGCTGAGGATCAAACCCAGTGCCTTGCACGTGCTAGGTGAGCACTCTACCACTGAGCCACAACCCCAGCCCCACCCCCCTCCTATTTTGACATCTCAAACCATGCATGTTTCAAGTAATAATACATTCAATAATGCTGATGGGCCTATTTTTCAATTTCTGATTCAAGATCACCCTTTTTACTTTCTGGATATTTCTTCAGATTCTTCCTTCTCAAGCCCACAGAAAAGGTGTCAATATCTCATCCTTTTAGTGCTCACAATCCTGTCCTCCAGCTCATGTTACTTCTGATAAAAATCCCCTCCTACCATAGCACAAGCAGTCCCTGCTCAGTAAGCATCTAATTCTGAGATACTCCAATGAGGAACTCAAAATGTAGTTTTATCCATGTCAGTCTCCCTTCTCTCTGCATTTTCTTCTCCACCTACTAGTTACCCTAACTATATATAAATGCCAATGAGCAACAAGAGGAGAGAAAACCTGGGGATAAAAAAGGCAAGGGAGAATGGAGATGATGTTTTCCTCATTAGGAAAACTGAATACCCATAAACCATGGGTAAGATGATTGATGAAAAGCATAAAGCTACAGGATGTGTAGCTTGCAACCATCTCTCCCCATATAAAGATCAGTGGAGTTATAAAAACTAGCTCACACTTCTACAAGCCCACCTCCTTGCTCTACAAGCTACAGTCTCCCCAAAAGAGGAGACATCAAAATTGCTGGGTTGGGAGCTATATTTGATGTGAGCCAAAAGCGATTGGGTTGGGAGCTGATGACAAGATGTCCTTTCATGTTAATATATTATTTTGAAGCCAGAATTTAGCCCTGATTGAATCTGAGTGGAACCCAAATCTAGCTTTTTTTTTGGTACTGGGAATAAAACCCAGGGTGCTTTACCACTGACCTACATGCCTAGCCCTATTAATTAAACTATTTATTTATTTATTTATTTTTGGTAATGAGGACTGAAACCAGAGCTCATTACCACTGAGTCACATCCCCAGACCCCCTCCCCTTTTTTTGAGACAGGGTCTCTCTCGCTAAGTTGCACAAGCTGGCCTTGACTTTGTGATCTTCCTGCTTCTGCCTCCCAAATCGCTAGATTATACACCTCCCAAATTGCTGGGATTATAGACATGTGCCACCATACCCAGCCCAAACCTAGCTTTAATTCTAAATTCTACTTTGGACATTGGAAGGTCAGATGAAACACATCTTAGACTCATGTTTCCACAGCAATCTCTTTCCTCTTTCTTACCATCTTTTCTTCTCGTATTTTTCCTGGAGAAACTCCTTCACCTTCTGAGGATCTCTAGAGTCTGGTATTAAAGATGTCCGAGCATCAAAAAGACCCAGCCAAATCTTTCTGCAAACCTGAAGGAATAGAGCCAGGTGACAGAGAAAATGGAGCAGAGTAACTGAAATATGAAAAGATGTATCTTTCATTGATATACCACTTTCAATGTCTTCGTCAATAAATATTTACTGAGCATTGTCACAGTGCTAGGATCTAACAAATAAGACATAATTTCTATCCTCACAAAGTCTGTGATCTAATGGGGGAGGTCATATCTTAAATAAATAAAAAATAAACTTCTAATTACATATTGTGATGCACAATAAAAAAGGAAAATAGCCATAAGAATTATAGAAAACTAAATTTGGGTGGGGATGAGATCAGAGAGAATTTTCAGAGCCCTTGATATTCCTGTCTAAGTAAGCTAATCACCTGCAAGTTAGAAGTACTGCTCAAATCAAAGACAGCAACTTTCCAATTGGCAGATTTAGCCTAGGAAGGGGTTTAACTTACTTTCAAGTAAATGACATAGACTTAAACCCAGGTAGTCAAGGCTCAAGGCAGCAGAGCAACCCCAGCTCCACTAGGAGGGGCTGGCCCATCAACTCTGAATGCACCACAGATTGCTAACTGCCCCATCCCCATTGCCCAGGGGCAACCCCTACAGAGACACTGCTCCTCTCCCCCCCACCTCACACTCCTCAAAAGGGACAAACCACAATTTACATAACTAAGATTCTTTAAATTCATGAATATACATATACAAGAAATCTCACACACTAAAAAATTAAGAGAGACTTGACCTCAAAAGAAAACTGTGGGGTTTTTTCTATACTTGAGGACAAGCTCCGTGGGTAGACACCGGCAACTATCACCATCTAACCATTCCCTCGGTGAGAGCTCACCTCATTTCCATGAGATTGTAGAAATACTACTTCAGGCTCCGTGAAAGTTGTCATGGAGATGGACTTGACACGATGAGGGGGGTTCAGGCCTCTCCTGTGGGGTAGAAATAGAAAGCAAGAGAAGTATAATGCAGTTAGCACTGCAGGTCTGCTTATGAGAAGAGGGGGAGGGAGGAAGAAGAAGCAACAGCATAAAAGTTAGGCTCAGACAGAAAGAGCCCCCACCCAGACCTGGGGCTGTGGAGCTCAGTAGTACAGCACTTGCCTAGCATGCATCAGGCCACGGGTTTGATCCCAAGCATGGGGTGAAGAGATAAGAACCTCATTCAAAGCTGCTTCTTAATTCCAAGAAAGAAGGAACATAAGAATGTTTTGGAAGCCTTGAATGAGAGACAGGGAAGAGTTAGGGACATATTGTGACCTAATCATTTTAGAGAGGAAAAAGCAGAGTCTGCCCTCCAGAAACAGCTTCCTGTAGCCTGGCTCAAGTCCCAACAGGCTAAGGCGCTACCTCCAAGAACTCAGGCATGTGATTATGTCCCATCTCCTGTTTTGCCATTGTTTCAAAGATAGGGCATATCCCAAGGTCCCAGAGACTATGAAAATATAAACCCCTCAATGATGAGGGAAGGCAAAAATGAAAGCCCACAACTATTCCTGATATGGTGACCAGAATCCCTAAGCCAGTTGCCTCTCCTGGGCTCCACAAAAGGGTGGTGTGCTGGGGGGTATAAGAAGGGACTCTCTCTTTCAGGAAGCCATCTTTGAGAAAAGGAATATTCCAGATTGTCTAGATCTATTCAAAAAGCAAGAAGAAGTCATATTCAACCATGGGATGTGAGGATGGCACTGGCCAGAATGTATATCCTGTAGAGATGCTTTGTGCTTGCTCTGTGTTTTCTATTAACTCCCAGGGGGTCTAGTTCCATCCTATAGAAAATACAGCAGGAAAGGCTTCCTTACCTCTACTCAATTAGTCTCTGGAGTATTCTAATAGGGAAACTTGGGGCTAAGCCAGCTGGGGCTTCATGGGTTCGCCTTTCCTTACACCTTAAGTTTTACTCTAGTCTAGACCTTCCGCCCTCATTATGCTAAAACACAACTAGCCAAACCCAAACAAATGAACCTGACCTGGGAGTGAAAGATCAGACACAAGCAGGAAAGAGGGTCACAGTGGATGAGACCTCTTTGAACTTTAAGAAACCGGGCAAATCAAGAAGTTAGAATTAAAAAGTCAGCTGGCCCTCCGTTACCATGGGTTCTGCATGCATGCCTTTAACCAACTGTGGATTTAAAATATTTGGGGAAAAATTTGCGTTTGAACTGAACATGTACAGACTTTTTTTTATTATTATTATAATTCCCTAAGCACTACAGGAGAACAACTATTTATGTAGATAGCTTTTATATTGTATCAGGTATTATGAGTAATCTAGAGATAATTTAAAATATACAGGAGGATGTGCGTAGGTTCTATGCAAATAGTTTGCCATTTTATATAAGGGTTGGGGAATCTTCCCCTCACAGATACCGAGGGATGACCATAAAACTGGAATAGGGTCCCAGCTAATGTCCTCAGGAAAACAAAGGGAGAAGAAATAGATAAGGCCATTTACCAAAGGGAAATCCTGAAAATTCATAAAGAAGGTGGAAAAACATGTTCACGCTCACAGGTGCACACACAGAACAAAGGTGCTCCTGACGAGTCTGTGAGAATGGCAGAGAACCTGTCAGTGTAATGACAGGAGAGGGGCGGGGAGTGGGACAGATGACACAGTACAGAGTGAACAGTGAAGGGCGGCTTCTCTTTTGGATGATAAATTACTCATTAAGGAATTCTAACAAAGGACAGGACACAGGAGGCTTCAGCGGAGATCATTTTCAACAATTCTGCTGCTAGACTTTCAAGTAAAGGGTCTCAAAATGCCCTTAGAAAAGACAAGCAATATCAAAGCTGACTGATGCCCTAAGGAAACAAGAGCAGGAGAGCCAAAAGGAAGGCTTTAGTCGGACACAGCAAACTCAAAACAACAGCTCTTTTTTCCTCCCTAATACTGGGATTGAACCCAGGGCCTCGTACATGCCAGACAAGGGTTCCACCACTGTGTGCCTCCCCAGCCTCTTTTTGCTTCCCCCCTCCCCAAGACAGAGACTTGCTAGCTGCTCAGCCTGGTGTTAAACTTGGATCCTTCTGCCTTAGCCTTCCAGTTGCTGGTATTACATGTGTGCACCAAACAATCCCTCTTAAATATGATCTTCCCTGAAGACTCACAGTCACATTTCTGAGATAGTCCAATTTTTTCTCCTAAGGCCTCTCTTGCTACTGGCTCAGCCTGATTTCATTTTTAATTCTAGCCAGGCTGCTTTTATACTCTTTCCATTGCTTCTTCTCACCTTAACCACTAGGCTTCTCTGGTTCAGAATGCCCTGCCTTTTGAAGTCTGGCCAGAGTTGACTTCACTGTGCCTATGAACCTGGTCCTTTCCTCTTCACCTCCCACTAACAAATATTTGCTTTGCACAGACACAGGTCTGTGCACATGGTAGGCACTTTGGGGGATACACAAAATATCAGGACCTAGTTTTTGACCCCCAGGAGCTTACAAGAAGGACTTGAGAAGCCTGCATACAAGTATTTTTTTACAGTGTAGGACGCTATTCAGTCAGACACTGACAGATTAGGAAGAATGTATCTCCAGGACACAGCAGTGCGAGAAGAAAGAGAAATGGTCATGGGAATGGTAATACATGTTATGTTTACATTAGAAAAACAGATCCTAAGCCTATCACATGAAGGTCACTGACATTTCCTGAAAGGACAACCAGGAACTGTTAGCAAAATATAAACAGGGAGGTGCGCTTCCTTGTCAGGGGGAGGAGGGGAGCTCACCCAGCCATCATTCAAAAGGGGATGCTTAGAACAACAGAACTTCTTATGGCTGAGCTTAAAAGAGTTGTTTTTTTTTTTTTGTGGGGGGGCAGGGGGCGTGGAGATGGGGGATGATGGGATGAAGGAAAGGCAGAGAAAGTAAGAAGTGATTTAAGTGCTTTAGACCAAATGAATCTGATGGAACAGGATGTTTCCACAGCACAGTACAAAAAGCACTGCTCTGACCTTGATGTTTGTAGACTGGATTATGTATAACCAGAGCCACAGTTTGGGGGCAGGGAGAATTCTCTACAAGGCAACACTCTGCAGCTCAGGAAGAGGGCCTAGTTACATGGCTTATGAGTCAGAGTATTTCTTTCTGAATCATAGGGAAGCCATTGCTGGCTGAGAGACACAATTTAGAAATGAACCCTCTCCTGCCAGCAGCTGAAAGCAAATGGTCTAGGTGTGCTGCATTTTGTTGGGTACATACCAGGGCTATGCAATTGGCCAGATGTGAGTCACTGGCTTGGAATTAAACAGATCCAACCTTCTGATATATACCCAGTGTCCCCAACAAAATTCTCAGGTTCTTCCTCAAAGAAGAAAGTTAGAAGAAGGCGTTGCCCTTCTGTTATCACAGCAGATCCTTTCTGTTACTTTTACCCTGGAGGTGCTAGGCAAAAACAGATATCAATTTGTCCAGAATAAGGCACATTTTTCCAATTGAAAGCAAGCATATTACTGGGACTCAAGCCTTAAGCTAGTTGTGCTGTCTTTATCTACTTTAGTTTCTTTTTCACTAGGCTCCTTGCAACATTTGAAGTACTCTGAAATACTTGGCAAGTCTTGCCCCTGTAAATTCTAATCTGCCCAATTCTCTTTCCTTCTCTCGCCTCTCCCTTGGTTCCATGAAGCATACAACCATTTCCACAAATACCACACCTTTTGCTTTTCCTGTGGTCATCACCCTCAAGCCGGCCTATATTTTGCTTCGATCTGGCTCCATAAAAGCATCAAACCTGCTCAGCTGCTCAGATAAGAAGGTTCTGCCAGGTCAACAATGGAAAAAAACAGTTCCACCCAGCACCCAAGTTCTTTTATTTGTGCCAAATTTGAACTTGGGAATTCCTCACCTTTTAATATTTGTGTTCAAATCCATATACCCTAGAATGGGTTTCTCTGTTCCTGGGATTCCACTCCTCTGCCTAAGCAGATGACAGCTAAACCATTTAGCTTCTCGGACTCAAACTACTAAGAGTCCCTGTTAGAGACTTTGAAAAGTTCCAAATAGAAGGCTTTTCTTTTAATTTGCTCCAGGGTCAATATCACTAATTTTAGGGAAACTTTTTCTAATCTCAATTTTGCTCCAACCCATTTCCTTTGTTATTCCTCAGCAGAAATAATAAACAGCTCTCCTATTGGGCAGAGCCTGGTAGAGGCCTGATAGTATTACCAGCTATGTTCCTCTTTAGTCTCAATTCCAAAACATTTTTACATGTTCTCATTTCCCCTTCTTCTTTTCATATCTTTCGGTAATTTGTTACTTCCTTGGGGCTTTTCTGGTTGTTCATGGGCCCCTATAATAAAGTGCCTAAATCAGTCATTTAGTAGCCTGCCCAGTGCATTTCTGCCAGCAGAGGTGAATATAAAAGGTGAGGGAGGTAGGGAGGGAGCAAAGAGACTCATTAGGCGCAAGGTATATGTACACCTCCTCAACCCAGAAAGATGTAAAATTACTGAATTATTGAACAACATACTACACCTTTCCTTCCATGGAGATACAAATACTTCAACTCATAACTACTAGTAATAAGCCAGACAGGGAAACTAAGGCACAAGTAGAGTAGGAATCTGTTAGTTATATAAACAGTTGTCAAGTACATCTCTTGACACCTAGCCTGGAGCTCTACCCACCTTAAGTTGATTTCCATTATTAAAGTAAAGTTGGGCAGAAGTAGAAGGGATAAGTCTCCATTATTGAGACCCAAGGGACTAGAGGAGGACCAAACAACCAGGTCATGGAAGCATGTCATACTTGGCTGAAAAAAAAATGGGTGTCAAAGTCAGTGACCATCCCTGATGTCAACAAGACCACAGGCCTCGGTGTCCATTTTCTTTCTGAAGAATAGTCTTTTATCCACAGAGGTAATCAGATAAACCGGAAACAAGAAAGAATATTCAAAGCATTACTTTGAAATAGATGCTTTTTTAGTAGCAATTTCTACCCCATATAAAGCATTAAATGGCAGGCTCATCCTCTAGTAGAGGAGTTGAAATTGTAACTAAATAAATAAGCATATGGGAAAATTAAAAGGATCTGAATCCAGGTTAAGGAAATTAGGTATTGGAAGAAAACCAAATCAATAAAACTAGGTCAAATTTGGGACCTACAATTGTGGCAGCACATATGTAAATTTAGAAACAACAGAAACTAGCAGCCTCTCTCAGGCCCTCACACCAACACTATAGGTTTTTCCTAAAGTTGAAAAAATATTTCCCATTAAAAAAGAGCAAGAATGAGCTCATTCACGCAGGGATGAAGGCAGAGTCATACCCACCCACCAATATTAAAATGTGGATTTTTCTTCAGATCTTAGGAAATTCAACTTTGGCTGGAACAGTCAGCTTTGCTCCATCAGCCAAACCAGCCAGCTGAGACCCCTGGCAGTTCTGCTCACTGCCCTCAGAAGATGCCCTCTTCCTAAGAGATAGACATATTTGTAACACAGTCAACAGAAAATTTGGCCTTCAAAATAAAGCCAATCCTGCTGTCTTCTTTCTTTGGCTGGGTTGCTGAGGATGGTATTTAAAAAATGTCCCTTCAAAATGCCCCTCATTTTAACAAAGAATATTCTCTTTGCATCATATCTCAATGTGAGCTCCTATCACTCTCTAACCCAACTAAGCTTTATCTTACTTCAAAGCACTTACCACTACCTACAATTATATATAGAAGGACTTCCTTTTCTTTTTTGTCTTTTTTTTGAACTGGGGGTTGAACCCAGGGCTTTGCAAATGCAAGGTAGATGCTTTGCCACTGAGCAACATCCCAGCCCAGAACTTCTTTATGGCCTCCACTAGGAAGCAAACTACATGAAGATGGAGGTTTTGCGGCTACCGTTATCTCCAAAACCTAAAACATTGATAGGGACTCAAGAAATATTTGTCAGTTAACTGAATGAATAAATGTGCAGGTTGTTGGCTTACCATAAATTTCACTTCCCACTACCACAAAATTCTAATCTATGTCAATCAACACATGGACTTAAGATGCTAACTGGTCTTCGTGTTACTATGGACCAGGACTCTTCATTGTCTGCTGGACTATGTGCCCGCTTCGCTTGGCAGCCAGAAAAAGGCATCCCCTGCCTCACATATTCTGTATACCTGCCAGCTCCTAGCCCTTCCCATAGCAGGGACAAGGTAATACTTTAAGATCCCTGTAAAAGGTTTGTATGCCTTACCCTAGTCCATGCTAATCAGAAATCCAATTTCTAATAAGAAGTTCCACCACAGCCTGGGCAAACAGTCATAGCCTGGGGAACTCCAGCTCTCTTAAGAGTTTTCCCTGATATTTCTCTCCTTCTTATCTCACCATGTCTTCAGTTCAGCCTTATTCATTGGCCCAGTCTCTTGATCCTTCACTCAACTCTTACTTCCTGCTAACAAAGTGTTGTCCTCACTTCTCATTTCCTAACTTCCAAAATATGTTCTCTAAAGTCTACTGTCTCCAGAATTCATTCCTTCAGTAATTCTCATAAAGTTTTACCAAAATACGTCCTTTCTAGAAATTCTTTTTGCAGTACTAGGGATTGAACTCAGTAGTGCTCTACCACTGAGCTACATCCTCAGCCATTAATTTTTGTATTTTGAGAGTGTCTCACTAAGTTGCTGAGATTGGCCTGGAACTTGCCATTCTTTTGCCTCAGCCTCCTGAGTTGCTGGGGTTATAGGCATACACTGTCATGCCTGGGCTTAGAATTTCCTGAATCTTTTTTTTTTTTAAACATATTTTTTAAAGATGGGCACAATATCTTTTTATTTATTTATTTATTTATTTATGTGGTGCTGAGGATCGAACCCAGTACCTCACAAGTGCGAGGCAAGCCCTCTACCGCTGAGCTATAACCCCAGCCCCAGAATTTCCTGAATCTTCAAAAGGGTTAGTTGATTCTTCCTATTTGGTCCCACAGGAATGTATATCCCTAAGGAGTTTCACTCAGTTTGAGGTTCATACATTCCAGAGAGATACAGGCCTCCTTAGATAATTCCCTGTTAAACTATCAATCCTTAGGCCATAGCCACCTCCATCTAGCGTATGCCCTGATCACTGGCATCTGACTTTTCATTAGTGAGACCCACAATTTTCAGAACCTTACCACTTTCAGAACCTTACCACCAGGAGGAAAAGTGGTAAGGTTCTGAAAATTGTGCATCGATATTTAAGGAGTTAACATTTCCACCAAAAGAAATCAGGTTTTTAATGTGGCCCAGATCCCTTGGCCTTCCTTCTGTCCTGATTGAGGGATATTCATTACAGAAGTGAAAAGTTATTTGTGGAATACTTAAATCAAGATCTAGAAGATGATAATGATGTGAGAGCAGTGCCTATTTATTCAGACTTTTATCTTCCATGCCATCACCACTAACCAAGAAATGGATTAACACCATTTCCTGATATTTTCTTCCAATACCTAGCTCTTGGGGACCATCCATGTTATCCCCCCTATTTTCCTTTATTTCTTCCCAGACCTTCTAATCCAATTTTCCTTTTCATAACAGCATCTTCAGGAATCAGCCCTTTCTCTTTCTACATTATGCTACAAAAATAATTCCAAAACTTTCCTCCTTGTCTTCACAGAGTATTTGTCTCAGTCTCAAGTCTCTACTCTCTTACTTCATTTGAGAATCTATCTCATGGCACACTCCTTTTGGGGTTCTAAATTATTGTCCCAAGAGTCACAATGGCTTTTACTCAGACCAAAATGAAGTTCATCCTTACAATATATGAGTGAGGATGATCGGAACATATAAATGTGACAAAGGAGGTAAAACAAAGTAGAGAAATAGTTCCAAACAGTATCTTAGGTTTCCAGAAATTCCTCATTTCTGGTCTGCCATAATCATAACTAATATCAAACAATAAGTGCTGAAAACAACAACCCCCATATGGCACTGGAAAAGTTACTAAACCTCTTTGCTTCTGTTCTCCCATCTGTCATGCAAGAACAATACTGCTTATTTTTTTGGCTCCTAAAGGTGTAAGAGCAAGGAAAGCTTTTCTTGTTTAGAAAACAACATATATTAATACTAAAAAAAAGGCAAAATAAATCCCTTGGAAAACTTATAAAAAAACAATGAATGGTATCAGATGTTAATCAAGCATCTAATCAGATCATTCGATGGGGTGAAGGAACATTACTATACAAGCAGAAATCTGGGCTAGAACTGAAGCTAAAAGTATCTCTGGCATGATCAAATACAGTGTCAGTGTCAAGGGTAGCATTACAAACCCTCCCCAATTTAGAAAGAGTTGACTAGATGCAGGCAAACAAAAAGGTGTAAATGATTATATTTAAGGATGTCTCATCCCATACTTTTTGAAAAAGTTAAGCTCTCTACGACGGTAACCCTCTGGTTCTCAACCAATGAGATTTCGTAAGAAGTCAACCTTCTGGGTAGTATTCCAAAGCTCTGCAAGATTAGGTCTGCACTTGAACCCTGGACCCTGGCTCCCTATCTGATACTATCTCTAGGCCGGGTTAACTCACCTATTTTCAACTGGTTCCTGCATCTGACACTTCAGGAGGGGCACAAGCCAGAAGGGGGGGGGGAAGGCACTATTCATCTTGAGTCCAGCTTTTCCTACCTTTTTGCCTTCCACCTACAAGAAGTTTCCTTTAAAGGTGTATGCCATTTTCTGGCCCTTTAAATCCCTACTCCATTAGCTCACCCCAGGTTCCCTCAATTCTCCACACCTGCAGCTCGCCTCACCTCCTTCAGGGAATTTCTCCATCGTCTCGGGGTGTCCTTCCTCAGCCCCCACCCTTCTCTCAGCAACGCGACTCCAGCTTGCTCTTCTCTCCCCTGTGCTTCCCTTCCCAACACCTCTGCAGCAGACGACCCTCTCACCGTGTCGGGCGCGACTGTGTCCTCCCCCGCCGTCCTCGCCCCTCGGAGCTGGGCCTCCCCGACCACCTGGGATCCCCGTGGTCCCCCGGGCTGGCTCTCTGCCCTTGCTCCCTGTCCTCCCCCCGCCGGTCCACTCACAGGAGGCCGGAGCAGGTGGTGCAGACGAAGCTGCCCACGGTGATATCCACGTAGGTGACCCCGCGCTGGGCGCACTCGAAGCAGTGGCGGTTCCCGGCCTGGCTGCAGGCACCCAGCTCCCGCACCCGCCGGCACCACACCTCCGAGGCCGCCTCCGCCTCCGCCTTTCCCCCGCCGACTCCGCCACCCGGGCCTGGGCCCTTTTTGGCCGCCATCACCATCGCTGCCCACCTCCCTCCGACCTCCTCCCCACAACTCGGCAATCGCTCCTTCAACCACTGCCACCTTCCCGCCTCCGCCGCCTTCGCACGCCCGGCAACCCTGACAGAAGCTCAGGAGCCGGCGGCGTCCGCGCGAGACTCCACCGCCCCCTGCCTCGCCTGTCCTGCACGCTGATTGGCTAATCTTCTCCCACCTCCTCACTATGATTGGTCCGAGCTGGGACAGCCTCCGGTTGCCGGAGCCTCCAAAGCCACGCCCCACTGCCTTCAGGCCTCAAGCTTCTCCCATTGGCCCGCAGAGACCCCGGCTGCAAGAACTGTGCGTGCCCTCTTCTTGTCCCCGCCCACTCTCGCCACTGTCTCCACCGGGGCCCGCCTCCCGGTTTCGCTTTGCGACTTCTCCGCTCTAGGGTTCCTACGCTAACTCTGATTGGCTGTCGAGGTCTCAAAGTTAGCGCGCGAGGTAGAGGAGGTGTTCTGCGCTTGCGCAAATCTAGTCCTGCGGACTGTGATAATTGCCGCCAAATTTCAAAGTCTTGCTCTAGGCTGCGCAGAATGACACGCATAACAGGAAAGTGACCATATGAGGGGGAGAGAGGAAAGGAGGAGGGAGAAGGAAAGAGAGTGCTTTAATAATGCTATTTCGTGTATTCCTGCCCAAAGTCATAGGTGGGATACTAATTTTACAGATTAAATCGTTTGGAGTGGATTATGCAACTGGTACGTGGCCTGGCTGGAATTCGAATCTGAGTTTTGGCTTTTTAAACCCTACTTTTAATCATCATGTTTGGTGAAGTAGTATTTGATTTTTCATTTGACACTTACTGAGTGTCTGCTGGGTTTCCGGCACATTCTAGACACTGGATATACAGCAGTGAAGCGCTCAAAATCTCTATCCTTGTGGAATTTACATTCTGATGGGGAGAAGCAGACACAGAACAAGTGGAAGAATCATCAGTTAGTGATAATTTGTATGCAAGTAACTAAAATAAATTCTTGGAAAAGAGAATGGGTAATTTGGAGAGGGTTGGTGAGGGAAATCATCTCTAAAACAGTGATTTTAAAACTGAGACCTGAAAAACAAAAAGTAGTCAGTCATGATGACATCTGAGGAGGAAGAGCATCCCAGGCAGATAGAAAACAACTGCAACCCTACAGCAAGATGGAGCTTCCTGTGTTGAAGCAGCAAGGTTTGGATTTTCTATGTATGATGGGAAGCTATCTAGTTAGAATATAATTTTCCACAATGATGGAAAACCTCAAACTATGTTTAGGACCCCGGCTTTTTTCATTTTGTTGCTCCATAGTGCCTCACCTCTATCCCATGTTCACTCATGGTCTAGTCTAGCTTTAGCCATCATGCCTGTTGGGTAGCAGGAAGAGCCTACTGTTTTAAGGACCTGGGAAGAAATTGCATACCACCCTGTTGGTTCTCATCTCACTGGCTATAATTTGGTCATGTGACCATACCTAAGTTCAAATACTCTGGAAAATATATTCTTTATTTGGGGCTTCCATGTGCTTATCTAAGTTCCAGAGTTTCTAACACCGAATAAGAGAGATAAGGGATATTAGGATAAGACCACAGTCTCTGGGACAAAGCCATTGGAGGATTAAAGCAAAGGTAACACTTGATATTATTTTCAGTTTTAAAAAATTCATTCTAGTAGGACTGGGGTTGTGGCTCAGTGGTAGAGCACTTGCCTGGCATGTGTGAGGCCCTGGGTTCCATCCTTAGCACCATATATAAATAAATAAAGTGAAAAATCCATTGGCAACTAAAAAATATTTTTAAAAAATTCATTCTAGTCAATGTAGGAGAAATGGTTGTGGGTGAGTAATATTGGAAGTAGGGCAATTGAGAAGCGGTTTCAACAGTGGGAGAGAATTTGATCACGGGGATGCTTTGGATATAAAATCATTGACAGTTGTTAATGAATCAAATGTGGGAGGTGAAGAAGGAAGAGCCAATGACAACCTCTTTAGAGAAGTACTGACCAAAACTTTCTGTTATAATGAAATATTCTATGTCTAACTGTTCAGTATAGTACCTACTAGCTACATAGGGCTGTTAAAGACTTGAAATGTAGCTAGTAAAACTAAGAGACTGACAAGTCACAATAGCTAAATGATGGAACCAACCTAGATGCCCTTCTACAGATGAATGGATAAATAAAATGTGATATATGTACACAATGGAATATTACTCAGCCTTAAAGAACAATGAAATTATGGTATTTACAGGTAGATGGATGGAACTAGAGAACATCACGCTATGTGAAATAAGCCAATCCCCAAAAACCCAAGGCCAAATGTTTTGTCTAGTAAGTGAATGCTGATCCCTAGTGGAGGGCAGGGAGTGGGGAAGAATGAAGGAACTTGGGATTGTGCAGAGGGGAGGGTGGGGCTATGGGGATGGGAAGAATGGTAGAATGAGACAAGACATTATTTATATATATATATATATATATATATATATATATATATATATATATATATATATATATAGGATTACCCTACTAGTGTGACTCTGTACCATGTACAGCCAGAGGAATAAGAAGTTGTGCTCCAATTATGTACAATGCGTAAAAAGGCATTCTACTGTCATGTATAACTATTTAGAACAATTTAAAAAATAAAAAATTGAAGGGAGAAAAGTAGAATAGAAGAAGCTGATGGGGGAGGGAGGGAAGGGAAAGGTAAGGTACTGGGGAATGAAATAGATCAAATTATACTGTTTTATTGTGTGAATGAATGATTATATTATAACAAATCCCACTGTTATGTATAGTTATACTGTGCCAATAAAAAGAAAAAAATAAGAGTCTGAGTTTTTTATATTTTATTTCTTGCAATGCTGAAGATTGAACCTAGGCCTCCTGCATGGTAGGTAAATCCTCTACTTCTGAGCTATGTTCCCATTTCCTATTTCATTGAAACTTAAATTTAGATAGCCATATGTGGTTTAGTAGGCTACCCTATTGGAAAGGATACTAGATTCTTGTTTTAAGCATCTGGGTGACTCATGGTGCCATTTATTTTAAAGGGGAGACTGAGGAAGAACAGGTTAAGGGATGCTGATATCTAGAAATCAGTATTGCTTGGACATATTGAGATCCTTGTGAGGCCTTCAAAGGGTTGATTAAGTAGACAGGTGGAGGTATAGTCCTGATTTCCAGGTGAGGCCAGAGCTGAGAATGTAGGGTTAGGAGTTATCAGTATATGGAAGTTACATACAGCCTGTATGTAACCAGATGAAGTTTCATATAGACAGAGAATAGGAGAGGGCTCAGAAGTAAATACTGGGTTTCCCTAGTTATCACAGCCACAAATGCACTTCAACATCCCTAAAAGTAGGCCACACTAAGTCACATTCAGATATGCAAACAGGACTTTGCAATCCACTTTAAACATCCCTTCTGTAGTTTCTTGTGAGCCAAAGGTTATTTCTTCCCATCTTGAAACCTTGAATAAGTTGGTAAATTTAACTACCATCAATAGTGAGTGGGGAAAAAAAAAAAAAAAAAACTAAAACGGAACATTCATTACACTCTGGTAGTCTTCTGTTAATTTTTGCTACTGGGTGTGGCCTGCAAGAGCAACCAAGGAGCTCATTCTCCTCCCATATCTACTCCACCCAAGTCATATCAGGGACTAACAACCCTATTTCCCCTTCATAATCAGGGGCAGCACCGCCAGTTTTGGGGACACTGCCATTGCTTAGTGTCAGGAGGAGTACCAAATAGTTGGGCGCCCTGGTGGGAATACCTTACTCTTGAGCTATTAAGTCCACAGAGCCTGAGTGACTTGGGAGATGGAACATAAATATTTTAAAAGAGAATGGTAATCATGACAGCTGCCACTCTCCCCCTCAACCCTTGGCTTTTGGTCCTTTGTCCTGGCTGAGGGAGAATTTCAGGCCCAGTTGGGATCCTGTATCTCTATCTGCAAACAGTGTCTCAGCCTTGCAGGTGTGGTCTCCTGGATACTGCTAGATCAGTTTTCAGGGGACTACTTTATTGTTCTATAAGGCCAGCTGCTTCTGGTAGATAGGAAATATGATAAAGGTTCATGGCTGGCTAACTATCTTATTTCTTTCACTGAGAAGTGAAAATTTTGTTTGGACCACCCTGTATTAATTGCAAAGTCACCATTCCAGGAATGATGAAATAGTTCAAGGTGTGTCTTATAAGGAAAGGAATCCTTAATATAGAATAAATATTTCTTCCATAGTAGATAAATTATCCTATGCTCAGTGACAGAAGGGACCTGTTAGAGTTGACCTGCCACTGGATTTCTGATGGGTTCCCAAGAATCCTGGCGACTCATTAAGGTTGTCTTAGGATAGTATGGAGCCTCCTCCTGAGCTTATTTATTGTTTATAATATTATTTTTCAGTTGATTTTCTTCATTTTTCAGGTACAGATCACTTTATCTTCAAATAAAAACATATTGGATAGGCTGGGGTTGTAGCTCAACAGTAGAGCACTTGCCTAGCATATGTAAGGCACTGGGTTCGATTCTCAGCACCACATAAAAATAAATAAATAAAGGTCCATTGACAATTAAAAAAAACAAAAAAACAAAAAAACAACCATATTGCTGGGTACAGTGATGCACGCTTGTAATCCCAGTGGCTCAGGAGGCTGAGGCAGGAGGATCATAGCAGAAGTGTGGCACTAAGTAACTCAGTGAGACCCTGTCTCTAAATAAAATACAAAATAAGGCTGGGGATGTGACTCAGTAGTCGAGTGCCCCTGAGTTCAATCCCTGGTACCTACCCACCCCTGGGGGGGTGGGGCGGAAACATATTGGTGGTTTCCAGGGGCTGAGGGAGAGGGGAATGAGTAGTGACTGCTTAATGTCTATGAAGAATCCTTTGGGGGTAATGAGATTGTTTTAGAACTAGATAGAGGTGGTGGTGAATGGATTAAATGCCTCTGAACTGTACACTTTAAAATGGTTAGTTTGTAAAGTGAATTTCACCTCAAGATTTTAAAAAAGACAACAGGCTACTAGGTTCCCTCCTTATTCTACACCCACTGGTAGTTGACGGCCTATATCTTCCTCGAACAAGATTAGAGATTTATTCCTAGAGAAGGCAAAACAGAGGGTTTCTGGACTGTGGGACACAAGCCCAGTGGAGGACGTGAACACCTTACTCAAAATATGGGGGTTTAAAGAAAGCAAGTGCACCAAATATTGAGATTCCCAGACTACCTCTACCCCCAGCTGCCAGATGCATAGCCACATGGACCTATATCCTCCAGGCAGGATTTTACAAGTGTTTTTCCTGGGAAATACAACTAGCCAAGAGAATAGACTTAAAGACACTGACTTTGGAGTTTTTCCATAGAAAGGACTAAAGCTGAATTGCCCTACAGAGAACTAAAAGAAAAGCTCCAGCCAAATACAGTGTCATCCAGTCAATACCTGATGTCATTCCATCAATTGATGTCATCCCACCAATACCTGTCATCCCAGCTACTCTAGAGGTTGAAGCAGGAGGATTGCAAGTTCAAGGCCAGCCTGGGCAATTTAGGGAGATCCTGTTTCAAAAATTAAAAAATGAAAAGATCTGGGATGTAACCCAGTGGTAGAGAACCCCTGGGTTCAATACCCAGTACTGCAGAAAAGAAAAAGAAAATTTTCTTCCAGGCATACAGAGCTGTCAATCAACTTATTGCATTTAATTAAGTTCCCACCCAAGCTCTCCAGTGTTTCTTAGGAAAACCTCTTCTTTGAAATGCATAGATCACCTAGGTTCGATCCTCAGCTCCACACACAAAGATGTTGTGTCTGCTAAAAACTAAAAAAAATAAATATTAAAATTGAAATGCATAGATCAAAATTAATTAAATAAATAATCAGAAGCAATTTGGAAGAAGCAAAACCTATGGAGAGAGAAGAAATTTGTATCCAAACTTTTGACGTACCTTCTAAGGGAGTGCATAAAGAGAAACAGAGGAAAACATTTTCATAAATCAAAGATAGCATATCAAATGCCCACCTAAGCTTGAGATAATCCTCTGTTATTTTTTTCAAGTTCTGTCAATCTTTGGTTGAACTGAATAATATCAAAGCAAACTTTCTCCAAAGTTCCTATCTTCCTCCTTAAGGGAGAAATTGACTCAGGAATCGTTATGGCCAGAAAGATTGTGACAGTATGTAGTGTGCTGACTTGAGTTAAATCTTTGTTCATTGAACTAAGGAATTATTTTGCTACACAAATCAAGCAGAACCCAGGCACGCCCATCTATTTAGTTCCTGCCAATGCTTCAAGCAGAAGCCAAAACCTCAACTCAGTGTTAGGCCATTTCTTGCAACCAATTTACCACACCTACTTAGCTTTTTCTTTTTTTGTGGCTACAGCTAGGGGTGATATTCAAAATATTTAGCAGCTGGTTGCCCAATGGCCATCAGCCAATTAGAACAGACACCGACTTTAGCACAAAGTCAAGTTTTTGAAGGTCAACAGCTGTTCTGGGTGTTAACTCTTTAGTTGCTGAATAAGAAGAAGGACTGGTAGCCTGGAGGCAGGAAAGTGGACAGGGGGCCACTTAGGAAACATTTGGCAGCAATTCACTAACTGGTAGAAGAGCTTTTTGGTATTTCAACAATCAGTGCGGCTCATGACAGAATGTCAGGCTGGCAAAGCAATAGAACTTGCATGGTCTACCCACTGTGTTTTTATAACACCTGCCTCCTCTCTGGTCTAACCATCTCGTTTCCTCTTTACCAATATTATCAGAAATTTCAAAAAACAAACAAACAAAAAAAAGAAATTTCATATTGGTTAATCAGTTTTGGCTGGGCTAACTTTCCCCTTTTCCCCAGACTTAAAGAATTAGTCTTTCAGCTGGGAGCACACCTGTAATCCCAGTGGAGGGGAGGCAGGAGGATCACAAGTTCAAAGCCAGCCTCAGCAATTTAGCGAGGACCTAAAGCACTTAGAGAGTCCCTATCTCTAAAATATATTTTTTTTAAAAAAAAGGGCTGGGGATGTAGCTCAGTGGTTAAGTGCCCCTGGGTTCAATTCCCAGTACTCACCCCCTCAAAAAAAAAAATAGTCTTTCAGCATTGGTATAGTTTTCTGTTTCCTAAATAAGAACAGAATATTAAAGATGCGAGCAGAGGGGAGGCAGCAGCTAGCTGCTGGTTATTGGTGACATAAATAGTGACAGTATTCCTTTTTCTTTCAATATTTTTCCCCACATGTGATGTGCTAAGAGCCATCAGATTCTTTAGTGTCATCTGGACAAAGAAGTATAATTAACTAACCTCTGTAGGAAAAGAAGAAAAATAAGGGATGAAATGGAGAGAGAGAAAAACACAGACAGAAAGAATGGGAGAGAAGTAGGAGGAGGGAAATGAAGTAATATTTTTTTCCTTGAGTTAGTCTGTCCTCCTTGATCACAAAGCCACAGGATTCAAGCCCACTAGATTACTCCTTCACCAACTCCCTAAAAAATTTTTTGCCTATAATTCCACTTTTTTTCTCCTTGGATTTTGCATGCCAGCCTTAGTTTCATGGTATTTCCAAACTCCTATGACCAGATGTTCCTCATTATGAGGTGACTCATCACATTTGGTCAGCAGTCATGAATGCAGTAGAAATTATTTGGAAAGGAGCCCAAGGGACTGGTGAACCCCATCCCCTCAAGATATTGTTATTGCAACTGCCAAGATTTTAGTCTTCGATGACTGAGATCTTAATTTTAACCATAGAAGTCTAGAATAGTGGTGAACTTAGTGGTATATATTGGCAACTAACAGTATCATTTTATTAAAAAATATTTGGCAGAAAAATTTCATAAAATATTTGAAAAGATAAGAATATATATTATGCACATTAATTGGGATGCATAAAAAGAAATGGGCACTGCTAAACCTCCACTCAATTTAAGAAATAGAATGTAATCAATATTCACTTTGGGGACCTAATTTTCAGTGGTTTCCAAGCACTGACTAACAGTAAAATGTGTTTTCTATAGCAGATCTGACAGAATGACTTTGATATTGTTATCTCTTTCTACCTGGGCATTCTTTCATGACGTACATCACCTAATCTTTTGAAAACTGTCCATCTAACCCAGTGCTTATATCTCTTGTTCCCTTAGAATATCTCTCAAGCAGTGGCTGTTAACTTTGATGTACCTTCAGATGAACTGGGAAGATTTGAAAAATCCTAATCCCTTGGTTCTGACACAGAAACATAAAATCAGAATATCAAAGGGTGCAGCCTAGGTCTATATGCTTTTTAAAGTTCCAGGTAATAATCCTTCTCCTCCTCCTCTTCCTCCTCCTCCTTTTTCTCCCTTTCATTCCCCCGCCCCCACCACCCTTTTTGGTCCTGGGAATTCAATCCAGAGAAACTCTACTACTAGGCCACATCCCCAGCCCTTTTTATTTTATTTTTTTTTAAATTTTGAGACAGGATCTCACTAAGCTCCTCAGACTGGCCCCAAACTTGCAATCCTGCACTGTGTCATCTGTTCTTTGCAAACAAAACAAAACAAGGGATATTTCTGAAAATTTCAGGAAAGAAATGGTTTGAGTATTCTGTAAAGATATGGGTGGGTGGGAACTGGAAATCTATTTAGAATCTGAGGTTGGGCTAGGTATTGGCCACTGTCTCTTCCATTTCTTATGGCCCATGCAACTTCTCACCTGGCATTCCCTTTCTCATTGTCATTCCTCTAACCAGTGGTGGATTAGTCATTGTCAGGCTCAGAATGTCTCTATTAGGTAACCCCTAAACAGTCATCTGTGATCACAGTCCAGTTAGGAGATATTCAAAGCCCAAGGCTAAGAATGTAAAAGCATGGGCCAGGCATGGTGGGGCATGCCTGTGTTCCCAGCTATGCTGGTGTCTGATGCAAGAGAATTGCAAGTTCAAGACTAGCTGGGACAACTTAGTGAGATTCTACCCCAAAATGAAAAATAAAAACAGCTTGGGAATAAAGCTCAATGGTAGTGTGCTTCTGGGTTCAATCCCAAGTCTAAATAAATAAATAGAAAAAGTTACCCTGCAAGTATAAATAAGAAAGAGGGAGAGGTCATATTAATATCTGACAAAATAGACTTTAAAAAAAATTTTTGTTGTTGTTGTTGTAGATGGACAGGATGCCTTTATTTTATTTTATTTATTTTTTTGTAGTGCTGTGATTGAACCTAGTGCCCCACACACAGTTTCATCCCCAAAATAGATTTTAAAACAAAAATGTTACTAGAAGGGCTGAGTTGTGGCTCAGTGGTAGAGGGCTCGCCTAGCACATGGGAGGCCCTGGGTTCAACTCTCAGCACCACATATAAATAAATAAAATAAACATAAAAAATGTTACTAGATATAAAAAAAGGACCTTTCATAATAATAAATCATTGTTGTATCAAGAAGATATAAAAATTATATTCGTACATGCAAACTAACAATAGAGCCCTAAATTCATGAAGTAGAAAATGACAGAATCAAAGGAGAAATAAACAATTCAATAATAATAGCAGGAGACTTTAATACTCTGCTTTCCATCATGAAGAAACCACAGGCAAAAGAACAAAAAAGAAATTGAAAACTGTAACAACAGCATAAAATGACTAGACCTAGCCAACATTTATAGACTATTCCACCCACCAACTGCACAATATATATTCTTCTGAAGTGTTCTTGAATATTCTCTAGGATAGACAATGTGTTAGGTCATAAAACCAGTCTCAATACATTTAAAAAGATTAAAATCACACAAGTATATTCTGTAATCACAATAAAATAAAATTAGAAATCAATAGTAGGAATTTGGGAAATTCAAAAATACGTAAAAATTTAAACAACATACTCCTAAATAACCTATAAGTCAAAGAAGGAATCACTTTGGAAAATATTTTGAGATAAATGAAAATGAACAATATAACAAAACTTATGGGATGCAGGTAAAGCAGTATGTAGAGGGATATTTATAGTTGTAAATGCCTACATTAAAGAAAAAAAAAAAAAAAAACAAGAAGAACCAGGCAAAGTGGTGCACTCCTGCAATCCCCGTGGCTTGGGAGGCTGAAGCAGGAAGATCTCAAGTTCAAAGCTAGCCTCAGCAAAAGCAAGGCACTAATCAACTCAGTGAGACCCTGTTTCTAAATAAAATACAAAACAGGGCTGGGGATGTGGCTCAGTAGTAGAGTGGCCCTGAGTTCAATCCCTGGTACTCCCCCATCCTGCCAAAAAAAAAAAAAAAAAGAAGGATCTCAAATCAATAATCAACCATTCTTTTTAAAGACACTGATAAAAGAAGAGCAAGTCGATAACAAGAAGATAAATCAGTCAATTAAAAATAGGCAAAGAATGGGACTGGGTTGTGGCTCAGTGGTAGAGCGTTCACCTAGCATGTGCAAGGCCCTGAGTTTAATCCTCAGCACCACATAAAAATAAATAAATAAAATAAAGGTATTGTGTCCAACTACAACTAAAAAATAAATATTTTTTTAAAAAAATGAGCAAAGGATCTGAATAGAAATTTCTGTAAAGAAGACATACAAATAGCCAATAAGCACATGAGAAGATGCTTGGCATCCTTGGTTATCAGGAAAAAATGTAATTTAAAGCTACAAATCAATGTGATTCCACTTCAGACCCACTAGGAAGAATGGCTAGAATGAAGATATATTGAAAACATATGTCCTCACAAAAATTTGCACATGAAAATTCATAGCAGTGGTATGCATAGTTGCCAAAAAGCAGAAACAATCCAAATGTTCATCAACCGATGAATAAATGACAAATGTGGTCTATCCAGGCCATGGATTATTATTTGATAATTGAAAGCAATGAAGACATACTGACACATGCTACAATGTGGATGAACCTTGAAAACATGCCAAGGAAAAGAGGAAAGACACAAAAGCTCACATATTGTATGAGTACATATATCTGAAATGTCCAGAGGAGGAAAATTCATAGGAAAGAAAGTAAATTAGTAGTTGCCCAGAGGAGGAGTTGAGAAATAACCTCAAAAGAGTATGGAGGTTTTTTTTTTGAGATTATAAAAATGTTCTAAAACTCATGGTGGTGATGGTGTCACAACTGTGTGAATATACTGAAAGCCACTGAAATGTATACCTTATTCATTTATTATTTGGTACAGGAAATTGAACTCTGAGATACTCTACCACTGAGCTACATCCCCAGTCCTTTTAATTAATTAATTTATTTTTTGGTATGGGGGATATAACCAAGGGGTGCTTTACCATTGAGTTACATCTCCAGCCATTTTTATTTTTATTTAGTTATTTTTTGGGGGGTATGGGGGATTGAACTAAGAGGCACTCAACTACTGAGCTACACCCCCAGTCCTATTTTGTATTTTATTTAGAAACAGGGTCTCACTGAGTTGCTTAGTGCCTTGCTTTTGCTGAGGCTGGATTTGAACTTGAGATCCTCCTGTCTAAGCCTCCCAGGCCACTGGGATTACAGGTGTGTGCCACCATGCCTGGCCCTTTTTTATTTTTTTGAGAAAGAATCTCACTCAGTTGCTTAGGGCCTCACTAAGTTATTGAGGCTGGCTTGAACTTGCAGTCCTCCTGCCTCAGCCTCCTGAGTCACTGGGATTACAGGTTTGTGCCACCATGTCCAGCCCTTTTTATTTTATATGGAGATCTCACTAAGTTTCCCAGGCTGGCCTTGAACTTCTGATCCTCTTGCCTCAGCCTCCTGAGTTGTTAGAATTCCATACTTGAAGTGGTAAATTGTCTGATATGTGAATTTTATCTCAATAAATCTGTTACCAAAAAAAAAAAACTTGTTTAAATCCAAAGCCTGCTTTCCTTTAGAAATTGGGGGCAGTATAACTGGAAGGCATCACGAAGATTTATGACCTGCCCTAGATAGGAGACCAAATGGGGAAGGCTGACCTGAGATGGTGGCAGTGGAAAGGAAGGTGGCTCAATCAATAAATAGCACATGGTGATTTGAAGCCCATGACAACTGAAGAAAAGGGAAAAGTCTGCTAAGAATCTCCCACACTGTTCATTTCCAGGTCCTGCTCACTCTAACAGATCTCCCTGTTGTCTGTCTCATCCCCAAATTTATCTGTCTTCTGTTCCACCACCATAGTTTCTTTTCTGGAATGCAGATCTCATGTGTCACTCTCCAAATATGCACACACAGACACGGGTCCTTCTCTTTAGCCACAAGGACCGTGCCTCTTCTTTTGTCTGGGCAAAATCCTCCTTTGCTCACCCTGTTCCCTCAAGTTGGAATGTCAGTCTCCAGTTGAAATTATCTGTGTTCTTCAAGGTCTGGTTATAATTCCACCACCTTCATGTAACTTTTTTTTTTTTTCCCTCCATCCTACTCCCTACACTTGGAGTGCATAGTCTAGTAGAGGAGATAAACAATACAATTGGGTTCTCTATTACAATGTGATACTACTGTGGCTGGTGTGTGCCCAGTGTTCTAGGAGGGGAAGGGAACAGGGTAGAAAATGTGCAGTTAGCCAAAAGAGAAAATTACACACTCAAGTTGATGTCCCAGGCTGAGGCTTGGAACTCCGTGCGGAGGCATTGATTTCACTCTAATGGATTATCTTCCTACCAATCTGCTCTTTTCTTAAGATCAGAAGCCGGGTTTTATACCCCATCTTTCAGGAGCATCAATTTTATTACAATATTTGTGAGAAACAAATTTATTGAAAACCATCTCTGCTATCACAGAAACATGGGAGAAAGGACAGAGAAGATCAGGGCAGGAGAAAGTGTCCAAAGAAAAACAGTCTTTGATGTCTCCCCAGGTGGGAGTGGAGGGGCCCTCTTGTCTCCAGGCTGCTCCGGATGCTCTTAGGACTGGAATCCGTGTGGAGAAGCCTGAGGCAGTCTGCACACCTCCATCCTGCAGTTGCTCCACATAAGTGAGATCCTGTGGGGTCTGTCTTTCTGAGAAGGTAGATCTATTAATTAGCCTGATTTAATCATCCCTTGGTGTATAGATCTATCTAAACATTACATTGTTCCCCATGAATGTGTGCGGTTATGATTTGTCAGTTGCAAATGACATTAATCAAAGCATATGTAAAATCAAATGCTGGACCACCCCACCTACTTGGTTTTGTCTGCATCTCAGCTTTCTACTTTGTTCCTGAATTCAGGGTGTGTTTGCCCTCCATTCATTGGAACCACTTTGTTTCTGAATCTGGGGCGTATCTTTCAGGCTTGCACACAGCAACATGGCATGTGTATTCATAGAATACAGGTGCCAGTCCTCCTAGTCTTCCCCTTCCAGTTATAGCCATAGGTACAGGCTGTGGTCCAACTGCGGGGTTGTCCAGTGGAGAGGGAGTTTTCTTCTGATGATATATACCCTGGGAGGACTTGCTGCTCTTTGTCCCCCACCCACTGCTGCTCATCCAGGGACATGCTGGGGGGCTACCTGCTGGGAATGGGAATCTTCACATTCAGGTTGCAGAGAGAAATGACAGGCAGGCTAGCTCTTCTGCTGCCCTTCTGCTCTGACTTGTCCTCAGCCAGCTGATGCTCCATAGGGCAAGAAGAGGGAGATGCCAAGAGCAGGCTCACTGGCACACCTGGCACAGAGCATGAAATTGGAAGAATCTGAGGGTGGGGGATAGAGCCCAGCCTCTGGATGCCCAGGCTGAACTTGGATTGTGTCCCCACCCCCAGGCTGTCTTGGTGCTGGAGCATCAGATACGTAGCCATCAACTGATGAAATTGTCTCTTTGCCAAAGGTAAATAGGTACCACATGTGTCCCAACCCGTGTCAGACATGACTCTCAGTGTTGTGGGGTCTGTGTGGTTGGGGAGGAGTTTGCTAGGATGAATCAATTATTCCTCACCTTGGCTTAGCCATGGATGCCCCCGGATTTGGTCTCCCGAGGACATCTGTATAAAGTCAATGGTCAGTAAGTGGCTGATGATGCTTTGCACTTGGGCAGAAGGGTGAGAAGGAATGTCACGTCTTTCCTGCAGGATCTGCTCCTTGAGCTGCAAAAAAGGTGTTCCTCTTAAATAGGAGACACCCATGACCACGAAGTACAGGAGGACACCCAGGCTCCAGAGGTCCACTGCAGGGCCATCAAATTCTTCCCGCTGTAGAGCTCTGAGGCACAGTTTGGGGTGGGGGGTGCTGCAGAACTGTCCAGATTCTGCCCAGCCATGCACCTGCCATCCAGGCTGAAGCTGGAGAGAGAGTCTGATGTTTCCTCCAGCATCCAGGATGTTCTCCAGCGTCAGCTCCCTATACATGATGCTCTTCTTTTGGCAGTAGCACACTGGGCTCATGATCTGCCTCGACACTCTGGGCTTCCTCCTCCTGCATGCCATGGCCTCCGGAATGTGGTGCAGTTGCTGTCCCCCATTCACGTTTTTCATCACAGTGTTAGATGTTTTCAATGGTTTCAACAATGCAAAACAATTTGATCACATCTGGATGTTCCAAAGGATTCATTAGATCCATTTTGCCTTTAATGAAGGGCAAGTTTTCCTTGCCCTATGTGACTTGCATGACCACTTCTGTTCCCCTGAGGTTATGTCAGAGACAAAGCTGCTCTGCTCTGTGTCCCTCAGATGGCACATGAGGGTATCCTCAAAGGAGGAGCTGGCCTAGAGGCCCTGCCACACTCTCATAACCCACATCCCCCATTACACATACTGTACAACCTAGCAGCGACACTAAGAATGCTAGCTTATAAAATAAATGAAAACTTTAAAATAAAACAACAATAAAAATAAACCCCAAAATTAAAAAAAGTGAAAATACCAAAACCATCAAGCCACCAAACAGTCTGTGAGTCCAACAGGTCACCAATCAATAACTCCCTGTTATTATAGACACACACACACATAGCTGCAGCTAGGACCTTATATAGGTGGTATTTGAAATTCCCTCACACTGGCTCCTTGTGAGGTCAGCATGAGAAACATGCCAGTCACAGCTGTTCGTAACCCATGGTGAGTCGTCTCACTTTTTGGCTTCCAGAATCTTTTCATAACTTTTGGCTTTTAAAGTCCTCATCATGCCTACACTCCAGGTATTCAGTTCCTTTTTCTTTCAACTCGGAATGATTGATGTCAAAGGGTGGTGGCACTTCACTCCCATTGCCACACTGTAACACATTCTGTTCCCTAAGACACTGTGTGGCTGTTAGTAACACCCATGAGGCTGAGAGGAGGGGAGATTCCATCATCATTTCTCCAGAGGTCCTTGTTAGATTTCATTGTTAGGGTCATGGGTTGATACATTCAAAGTGATGGAAGACGAAAATTATTGGCCAAGCACCCCATAGCCGGCAGAAGAAGCCTTCCATAGGAGGTAGAAATGGAGGCATCCCCAGAAACCTTGGTCCCTTTATGCTCCTTTAACAAAATACCATAGACAGGGTAATTTATAAACAACAGAAATTGATTGCCAGGTGATTCCATGCATGCAGAGGGCTGGCTTTCTTTTCCTAACTTGGCACCTTATGGCTGTGTCCTCACATGGTAGAGGGGGTGGAGGAGTTGAACTCAGCACTTAAAGCTCTTTCTTTTCCCCCTAGTATTGGCAATTGAACCTAGCACCTCCTGTATGCTAAGCAAGCTCTCTAACCTCTGGACTACACCCCCAACTATTTTCGCTTTTGAGTCAGGGTCTCACTAAGTTGCTCAGGCTGGCCTGAAACGTGCCATCCTCCAGCCTCTGCTTCCTGAATAGCTAAGATGACGGGTGTACACCTTAATATATGTACTTCTTTGTGTGTGTGCAGTGCTGGGGAGGTAATGGGGCCCCCTGCATGTTAGACAAGCACTCTTTTTAAAGGTACACAGCCCGTCCATGAGGTTGGTGCCTCATGGCCTAACTCCCCCCGAAGGCCCCTCTTCTCTAGACTACTGCATTGTGGTTGAAGTTTCAACAAAAATTTTGGAGGGACCCACATTCAAACCACAGCACCAGATAAGAGTTATGGGAGTTGATCACCACCAGATGTGCCCTGAGGGAGAGGAGTCCTTCAGGTTGCTTTGGAAGACAGTAGACAGGAATTCAGAGCACCTGCTTGTTCTGCTGCAGCAGTGGAAGGGACGGGTCCAGCTGGGGGCTGGTGTAGATGGGCGTGAGCATGAACCTGACAGTGGGGCCCAGGCCAGCCTGACCACCCATGTTGGGCTCCACCTCAGGGAAGTGTGAGGCTGTGCTGGCTCCCACTGAGAGGGTAATAACCTGCTTGTGCACAGCCCCGCAGGTCCCAAGGATCCAGTACTGCTGGTAATTCTGGTAGGTGAGGAGACCCAAGAGAGACAGACTGATGCTGTCAGTGTCCTCAGGTGTCCTTGGAGGTCGTGTTCTGAAAGAACTTAAAAGGCTTTAGGACCTAGGTTTGGGGGGCCTCCTTCCTACATCATCTCCAGGGTTACCACAGCAATAGAGGAAGGATCCTTAGCCTGTGAGTGGCTGGAACATGCCCTGGTTCTGCATCTCCATTGCCAAGTCAAAGTGGGGCTCAGGGTGACTACCTTGCTCTCCCCATGGGGCATGAGGTCATTGATCCTCAGGGACAGCTCCAAGGTCTGGCCTGTTGGCACTTCCACCCAGAATGGGATGAAATCCACTCCTGTGCTTTTAATTTCTGTATCTCCAGCACCTGACAGGGCTCCTGGACAGAAGTGGTGATGATAAATCTTTATAGAAGACTGAATTAGTAGGAAGAGGTGTCCAATGGCACTTGAGAGGAAGGGCAGGAAGTGCTTCCTAGAAGAATCAACACAAGAATTGAATCTTGGAATGTGGGTAGAGATGTTGGTGGACAGGGGACATAAAAGGAGGAAAGAGGCTCCAAACAGAGGCAAGGTGAGCAATGGCATGCAGGCATGAGAAACCTGGCCCTTCAGGGAATTAGAGGGAGGTCAGCAGTCCTGAGCCAAAGTTTGGGGAAGAGAAGGCAGAGATAAAGCTGAAAAGGGCCAAATCAATAGAGCGTTCATGCTGTGTTGATGAATTTGAAATGGATACAAAAAGCAGTGGAGAGCTACTCCAGGATATTTAAGAAAGAAACTTGGATGCACCTGAGTGATGTTAAGGATGGAACCTAAGTTCATAGATTCCAATCCATTTGGAGGACTCTTTCTTTTTTTTCAGTGCTGGGGATCAAGCCTAGGACCTTGCACATGCTAGGCAAATGTTCTACCACTGAGTTGTACCCCCAGGCCAAGACTCTCTTTTCCTAAAGTTTCAATTGAATTCAATTAAAACAACAACAACAAAAAAAAAAAAAACAGGCAAACAGTCAACTGATTTAAAATCCAAAAAGTATAAAAGAGCATATTGTGGACCTTCTCTCTTAGCCCTAATTTACAGATGGTGTGATCCTTATGGCCAGTTCCAGCTCCCTGGTGTGGGGGAAATCAAGTTTACCAGATTCCCCATGGATGGGTATGGGCAAATATATACCTTGCAGCCCTCTGCTCGGGCTACTCAGTTTTTCAGTTAATACATCTCAAAGATTGTTGCATAACAGTTGTTGAGATGTTCTTCATTCTTTTTCACGACTGTCTGGTATTTCATTATATGAAAGTTCAAAATTTATTTACATTTTGCACACGTACAAGTATATCTGTGGCATTAATTTTGAGGGTCTCTTTAACACCAAAAAGTTTCACTGAACCCCATGTGAAGGAAGTTGTATTGATTTTTAAAATACATAATCACAGAAGACTGCTCTGATGATCCAGTAATGCTTTTAAGTAGATTTGTACTTTCATGAATATGTTATTTACATAAATTTGAAACATATATGAGACACATCATTTATCCAGTCTATAGACAATGCCTGGTGTGAGCATGGGTTCAAATACCTGCCAACACTAACTGCCATCCACAGGACCTGGTGTCTGAGTGGCTACTGGGTAAAGCAGGGGTGGGAATACAGAATAGTATCTGTATATTTGACATCCTTACTAAAATGATGAGCACCGGGTATGGGAAAGCAGAAGACATGTGATTTGGCCATGTTGAGTTTACTGTGTCTCTAAAATGTGTATATAGGATTTTAAGTTCTATAGCACTGGGCTAATATCTCATCCTAAATGTAGAGATGTCCTGAACGAGCCTGAGGGGTTTCTGAGAGAATGTTGAAGGCATTTGGAAGAGAGGTCAGACAGCTTGGACCATAGCATCTGAGTCTCTTGAGTTCATTCTCAATTGCCCAGAGTCAGGGCAATTGAGTTCTTTGATATCAATGCAGTAGTCAAATATCTATTGGGAACCCTCTCAGGTTCCAGGCCCCATTTTGGAGCCTGCTATGTGGGTGATGCCCACAAGGTAGTAGCAGGTACACAGAGACACGTGTAATTCAATATTCACATCACATCTAATATGAAGGTTGTGGAGGTCCTAAAATGTGTCCACAAACCCTGGATGCTCCTTCCTCCAAAGGCAGAGTCTAATTCCCCTCCCCTTGAATGTATGCTAGACTTAGGACTCACTTCCAAAAAAAAAAAAAAAAAAAAAGAAAAGAAAAATGTAATGGAAATGATGCTTCCACTGTGTTCTCTTGGATCATCCACTCTGGGGGAAGCCAGCTGCTATGTCATGGGGACATTTGAGCAGCCTGAAAGCGAGGCCCATACTGGAGGAACTGAGGCCGGCTGCCAATAACCAGCCCCAACCTGCTTGCCAGGTGAGTGAGTCATCTGGGAAACAGATTCTCCAGTGCAGTGAAGCCAGCAGGTGAATTGAGCCCTCCAGCCCCAAGTCTTCCAAGGGAGATCCCAGACGTGGAGCAGAACCATGCTAATCCTGCCAGCCCTGAATTCCCAGCCATAAAATGGTGATGATAGAATAAAATGAAAAAATATCATTTTAAGCCACTGTGCTTTGAAGTAATTTGTAATGCAGCAAAAGATAACTAATAAAGGGTGGTGGGTTTAGATAGAATGTTAAGGGAATACCAGGAATGGGTACTTAGCTTTATTTGTGAGTCTAGGAGGTTTTCCTAAAGGAGGAGATGAATTGCGTCATACATAGAGGATGCATAAGAATAGTCCAGAAAGGTTGAGAGGGTGTTCTAAGCCTAGGGAATGGTACAATAGGGGCAGGGAGGTTAAAACCAGATGAAGTGTGAAGATGAGCTGTGCATATAACTTACCCCTTTTGAATAGGGCCCAAGGTGAATCGACTTCATACCTAGTTCTGCTCTAGAGTAACTGAGATTGACACAAAGATCTCATCGGTGAATATACTTGGCAGACAATAAAGCATCTGAACTTTTTAAATCTGTTGACTTTTTATGAAAGAAATTTCAGGAAGTTTGATATATTATTATTTTTTTTTTTGCATAAGACTATCCCATTTTATAAAAAGAGATTTCCAAACCTAGATGAGCAACGGAATTAAAAACAAAAACAAAAACAACAACAACAAAAAAAAACAAGACTTTGGGGCTGGAGATATAGCTTAGTTGGTAGAATGCTTACCTCACATGCACAAGGTCCTGGGTTCAATCCCCAGCACCAAAAAAAAAAAAAAAAAAATCAGACTTCTGGGGCCCAACCTAGACCTAAACCATCTCTGGGCAGGACCAAGGGTTCAAACCAATGTTCTCAATTTACAGATGAGAACAGAAGACACATGGGACAGAGTTGAGACTAGAATACTGGCTTTTCCTTGTCTATTTGTGGTCTTGCTGCCTTATTTCTCTGACACCTACCAGAGTATCTTCTTAACTCAGCACCGAAGCAAATCACAGCCAGTGATGGTTAGCAACCGAATGAGCTAAAGCAGTCTTGCTTACAGTGCGGACCCCATCTTGCATTCTGCCTTGCCAAAAATCCATTATTAAAGGGAATTCAGTGTGCAGTACTTTTATGTCTTTTACCTTTAAACTTTTGCCTTAGCTTTCACTCCTATTTCTCCCACCCCTGATGGTAGGGATGTAACCCAAAGCCTTGTGCATGCCAGGCAAGCACTCTACCACCAGGTCACATCTGCAGCCCTTACTCCTCCTGTTCTTAACCACACACATTTTAAAAATGGAGATATAATTCCTCACTTTACCATCTTGGTTTGCAGTTAGCAGTTTCTAGTGCTATGTATTCACAGGGTTATGTAACCACTACTGCCATCTAATTCCAGAATATTTTTTTTATCACCAAAAAGAAACTCTACCATTAGTAGTATTCTTCATTACCCTCTCCTCCTATCCTCCAGAAACCACTGATCTACTTATTACTTTCTGACTCTGTGGATTTGACTTTTCTGATTCTCTCATATACATGTTGAACAATATGTGACGTTTTGTGTCTGTCTTCTTTAAGTCAGCAAATTATTCTAAGGTTCATGTGGTAGCAGGTGTCAGTACTTTATTCCTTTTTATGGATGAATAATATTCCATTGCAGAGATATACCACATTTTTATTTATCTATTCATCTGTTAATGAACACTTGTTCCAATTTTTTAGCTATTGTACATAATGCTGCTATAAATATTAATACACAAGTTTTTGTGTGGACATATGTTTACAATTCTGTATATACCTGGGAGTGGAATTATTGGGTAATATGATAATTCTATATTTAACTTTTAAAAAAAATTTTGTTTGCTTACCTTTTGATTTTCTTATTTTTTATTTCTTTGTTGAGTGTTTAACTTTTTAAAAAATTTTTATTTATTTTTTAGTTGTAAGTTGGACACAATACCTTTATTTTATTTATTTATTTTTATGTGATGCTGAGAATTGAACCCAGGCACTCTACTGTTGAGCCACAAGGAACTACTCAACTGTTTTTATAATCATATATACTTGTTCACTGAAGTAATAACTTTTTTCTTTCACTTATTCATAAGAGAAAAATATCACTCAGAAGTAATACAGTTTTGAACCTTTGTATAAATATGGAGGATTGGGCTGGGGTTGCGACTCAGTAGTAGAGTGCTCACCCAGCATGCATGAGGCCCTGTGTTCGATCCTCAGCACCACATAAATGTAAAATAAAAATATTTAAGAAAAATAAAATAAAAAATAAATAAATATGGAGGATTGAATAATTACATTTTCTATTTTCCCTCCTGGAAATGTGGTAAGAGAGATTTTCTTTTACCCTCACAAAGAAGATATAAAGAGGAAAATAATAAAATATTTTGAAGTTGTGAGGCAGGTGGGCAATGGGAGTTGATTTTTAGTCTACCAGAGAAAGATGAGTCCTGAGGCAGCAATGGGAGGACCCAATCACAGGCCTCATGAAACTGTTTAAAGCTTTCTACTTTAGAGATAACAGATATCTCTAAAAGTGGGAGTCCAGGTGGGGATGAGCAAGGGATCAAATAAAGATTTATGAAAGATTTGTACAGCCATCTTCGTGGCAGCACTAGTCACAACAGTCAAAGGTGAAAGAAATCCAAGGTCCATCGATGGATGAATGGTAAACAAAATGTGGTATATCCACACAATGGAATATTATTTGAGCTTTAAAAGGAAGGAAATCCTGACACATCCTTCAACGAGGATGAAAGCATTCCACCAAGTGACAGAAGTGAATCACAGAAACACTGGATCATTCTGTTTATAGGAGATCTCTAAATTAGTGAAATTCATGGAGACAGAAAGTAAACTAGTGGTTGTCAGGGGCTGGGAGAATGGAGGATGGGTGCTGCTGAATGGGTTACAGAGTTTTCTGCAGTTTTATTGCACAACAATGTGAATATATATAATACTATTGAACTGTGCATGGAAAATTTTGTTAAGGTGATAATTTGTGTTGTATTTTACCAATTTCTAAAAAAAATGTTAAAAAACATAATCTTGGGAGCTGGGGTTATAGCTCAGTGATAGAGCACTTTCCTTGCACATGTGAGGCACTGGGTTCGATCCTCAGCACCACATAAAAATAAATAAAATAAATAAAACAAAGATATTGTGTCCATCTTAAAAAAAACAAAAAAACAAAAACATAATCTTGGTTTGTCTTTCCTACTCTGAGCAAGGGGATAAAGCCTCTCCCCAATCGTGGAGAAAGATGTGACTTTCTCGAGAGGTTAAACAAAGGTAACTCCAGGCCAGAGAACATAATGCACCTGAGGGCAGGGTATGTAACAGAAAAAGTGAAACCTTCAGCCTGGTCACCTTCCCTACTCCCCAAAGATGACTGACTGGAGTCCTCTCTGGAGTAACTAGCCCAAGGGAAAGACCTCTGGGTATTGGGCTATAAATAGGGGGCTGAAGGTCACACTGGAAATTAGTTTGAAAGAGAGATGCCAATACAACAAAGAGAAAAGGGACCTTGGAGGAACAGTAGCAAAAGCAGAAAAAAAAGCTTTTAAATATTAATATTGTTGGTTGCTGAATAGATAAGAATAGATATTTTATCTCTGAAGCAAGGCCGCCAAAAAGGAACATTCAGAGAACAAAAAAGCCTCTTGAAAATTAAAAATGTGGTATTTAAAATGAAAGATTCAATAGAAATGTTGAAAAGTTAAGGTGAAAAAAAACTCCTGACAGTAGAACCAATAACAAAGACAGAAAAAAAAAATAGAAATTAAAAAAAAGAGGAAGAAAAGAAAATTTGAGAATCAATTCAGGATATTGATCCAGCATTAAAAAACAAAAACAAAAACAAGATTCATAGAGAGAAAACTGTATGGGAAAATTATCAAAGAAATAACTATAGAAAAAATGGTCAGAACTGAAGAATCTAAATTCCTGGGTGGAGAGGCCCCATATATACCCAATAGAATGGATAATAACAAACCCATGTTAAGACGTATCAATGACTTCAGACTTCTTGACAATATCACTGAAAACCAGAAGACAATAGAGAAATACTTTCAGAAATCTGAGGAAAGATAATTACAGCAGGGGACAGTGGTACACACCTGTGATCCCAGTGGTTTGGCATGTTGAAGCAGGAGGACTGCAAGTTTGATCCTGGCTTCAGCAACTTAGTGAGGCCCTATCTCAAAATAAAAATAAAAATAAAATAAAAAAGGACTGGGGATATGGTTCAATGGTTGAGTGTCCCTGGTACAAAATAATAATAATAAGAAAAAGATTACAAACCCAGAATTCTGTACCTAGCTAAACTATCAACTAGTTAAGGTACAAAATGTTTTCTGTAATGGAAAGGCTAAAAAAAAAAAAAAAAAAAAAAATCTTCCTGGCATTCTTTCCTAGGAAATTCCTAGAAGATAGACTCCGAGAAAGAAGAGACATGGAACTCAGGAACAGGAATAGGAAGGAGAGAGACAATACCATGTCCAGAGTGAGCCATCTAGAGAGTAACAGGGTAAGGCGAGTAGGACAGTTATTGCCAAAAAAAAGATTAAGCTGATGGATTATATTTGTGATAGGTACACAGAAAACTAGACACAAAACTGAGACTGTTGACTCCAGGAAAAGGAAACTTCAAGAAAAAAAATAGAAATGCTGTGGTTGTGGGTGTAGCTCAGTGGTAGAACACTTATCCGCATGTGTAAGGCCCTGTGTTCAACCTCCAACACTGTTAAAAAAATTATTAAAAAAGAAAGAATGAAAAGAAAATACAAATACAGTCTTCACATGGCTTCATTGTAAATAATATTTATATAATAATATTATAAACACTGAATTTGGCCCGACCAAAATTTGTGACATGACTGTATTGGGAAGATGGTGGAATGAAAGAGTTAAATCCTGTTTTCTTTTTTAAGAAATCATAGATCATATCTAAAACTGAAAAATCAAGAAATAGCTGTACAAGCATGTTACTTAGGAACAGGGAGGCGCATACCAGAAGAAATAGCTAAAGGACTTGAACATGGTTGGATCCCAGAAGCAGGTCAAGAGTATAAACAGGTAGAGCTGCTTTCCTTTGTGATGAACCTTCTGGAACAATTTGATTTTTAAAAGTATGTATCTATCTCACTTGACAAAAATACAAACTAATTAATTAAATAAAAGTCGAGGGGGAAGGAACAATAAAATGGAAATGAGATTTAGGTGGAACGGTGGAATATTCTGTTCCTTTGCATTTTAAATGAAGGGCAGGGCACATGAAACTCTTTAATATGTGCAATGAATAGTAAAAGATATACTTAGGATTTGTATGTGACAATTCTGAGCAAAGATACGGGGAGAGACAGATGCTGGCAGACAGAGTGTGACAGAGAAATAAAGGGAGGGGGAGAGAAAGAAACAAATACCAATACCCAGAAAGACATAACCCAGACTCATAAACACAAAGAGAAATGTGGAGAGACTACTACCCACCCCCCCAAAAAAAATTGACAGGTGTGATTCAGGAGTATATATACCCACATGTGCACCCACAACCAAGTAATGATAGAGACACAAGTCTTCATAGATAACACCTCCAACTTCTGTTAAATAGTGGGGAATGAGATTATTACTAGACATTCTCTACCACCACCACTACCACCAGCATTCAACTAATTCTCCTCTGCTTTCAAGATCCAGCTGAAATCTTCCCCCTTTCATGGGAACCTCCCAGGCCACTCCAGTTTGGGACCATTGCTCAGACTACTCATCTTCTAGGAAAAAAATGTCTTGTCCACTCATTTGGCCTTGACCTTCTTAACATTCTTATGACCTTACGATGTTATTTTACATAGCTGTACTAAACTGCCATCGCTTCTCTTTTGAGCTGCTATTTAGCTTTCTCTTCAACTAGGTTATATGTGCACAGGGGACAGAGGAGCCATGTCTATCCACTGAAGAATCTTCCATGGGCCCAGCTTCCAAGGAGGCTCTGAATGGGAGGCTCTGCCATTCACTTTCTTGGTGATTTAAGCTTGTTACATGACCTCTCTGTTTGTCAGTCCTTATTTGTAAGAATACTATTAGAATGAATTATATAAAATAGCCAGTCTCCCACCATATTTGACCTCCCCAAATGGCAATTTTATATGATTCAACCTCATAAAACCACCACCTTAGGAAGTATGAGGGTTAAATGCAGCATGTGTTTCACCCTAAGGGAACACCACCCTGTTGCACAAAAAGGTGGTTGTAAGCCACTTGGACCTTGTGGAACAAAGGCATCACCTAGGAATGGCAGGGAGCCAAACAGAGGGAGCCTGGCCCCTGACACTGGAGCGCTGTATCTGCTATAGATTGCTAATGTCTAGAAATTTATATGAGCAAGAAATGACCCCCTACTTAGGTTAAACCCCTGTTATTTGGGCCTGTTTTGAAGCAGCTAAGCTGACACCCTAATTAATAAAATATGTGTGTTTGAGAGAAAGAAACCAGGTATTTCTGCATAGAGATTTCTGCCTTGGGACACAGAATGTGAAGATGCAGGTTAACAGGGACAGTCTAAGACATGGTGGGTGGTTGGGGGCGGGGAGGACAATAAGTTCAATTTCAGATGAGTTCAACTGCAGATGCTCTATTTTGAGCCTAGGGCAAACTGCCTTGTACTTCTGGAGCCCAGGAAAGATGATAAAGCTGGAAATACTGGTTTGAGAATCACATGTGTTTGTACGATTATTTTAACCTCAGAAAAGGTGTGCTCATCCTGGGAAGACATACGGAGACAGAAAAAGGACTCTGCTAGCCGCGTGTCTCAGTCTGTTCAGGCTGCCATAAACAGAATATCACAGACAGAGTGGCTTTCACTTTTATTTTTTTGGTACCAGGGATTGAACCCAGGGGTGCTTAACCACCAAGCCATATCTCCAGACCTTTCTATTTTTATTTTTTTATTTTGAGACAGGATCTCACTAAGTTGCTTGAGGCTGGTTTTGAACTTGCAGCCCTCCTGTCTGACCCTCCTGAGACGCTGGGATTACAGGTGTTTACAGCCACCATGCCTGGCTCTGAGTGGCTTTTAAACAACAGAAATTTATTTCTCATGGTTCTGGAGGCTAGAATATCCAAGATGAGGGCACCAGAAGACTCAATATCTGATGAGGGTCTGATTCCTGATCATGACCTAATTATCTCACAAAAGGCACCATGTCCTAATACCATAATCTTGGGGGTTAGTCTTCCACTATATGAGTTTGGGAAGGAACACATAATGAAATGGTGAAAACATTAATAATCATGGTAATTACTACCATGGATGAAATATTTCACATGTGCGGGACAGGGGCTGTGCTAAATACTTCAAGTGTATCACAGCTTTAAGCTCACAAGAACCTTTTAAGTGGAAAACACATCTTAGCTGCAAAGCTGGGAACTGAACCCAGGTCTGATCAACTTCAAAGTTTACCTTGCTAACATTATTCATTAATATATTTTTTTAAAACTTGAGGATGCAAGTATATGCAGTTGCCAGAACTCTTCAAACCATAGATTTTAAATGAGTACACTTTACCATATATAAGTTATACCCCAATAAAGATGATTTTTTTTTAAAAAAGAGCTTCCATTATTCAGGGGTCAATAACCAGTTGTTGACATGAGACAATATAAACTTAAAAGTATGAATTTAAACTCAAAAGTGAAAGGAAAGTGACCACAACACTAGGAGTGACCAAAAGATCTTTATTGCAGCAGTGCAACAGAGGAGAAAAGAGAGAAAGAGAAGGAGAGAGAGAAAGAGAGAGAGAGCGCTCACAAGAGAGACAGAGAGAGCAAGAGAGAGAGAGCAAGAGAGGGGGGCCTGGCAGGAGGGAGTTTTTATAGCCCAAATCTAATGGGGTTTCTGGGTCTGCAAGCTGCCTTATTGGCACACAAGGGGGTTAAGTGCTCAGCCTTGAGCGGCGGGCTAAGTGTTCAGCATTGAGCAGGGGGGCGAAGCGCTCAGCCTTGAGCTGGGGCTTGGGCGTTTGGGCTTGAAGCAAACAGGTGATAAAGAACCAGACAGAGGGTTTGAGTGGCCAGGTCACCCTGCAACTAACTTTGTTTGGCAAGTCCTGCAGACAGATTACTTAGCCTGTCCTGCACCTAACAGAAAGCAAATTGGGGATGGTGGTGTATGCCTATAATCCCAGCAGTTTGGGAGGCTTAGGCAGGAGTTCAAAGCCAGCCTCAGCAACTTAGTGAGGCACTAAGCAACTTGGAAAGATCCTATCTCTAAATAAAATATGAAAAGGACTGGGGAGTGACTGGAGTTGTGGCTCAGTGGTAGAGCACTTGCCTAGCATGTGTGAGGTACTGGGTTTGATACTCAGCACTACATAAAAATAAAAATAAAGGTCCACCATCAACTGAAAAAAGGAGGGGGGGCTGAGGATGTGGTTGAGTGGTTAATCACCCTTGGGTTCCATCTCTGGTACAAAAAAAAAAAAAAAAAGTATTTGCAAGCAACTGAGTTTAGATTTAGGGACGGTTTTACATGATTCCCCTGGTCCTTCTCCCAGTCTGAGATAGAAATAAAAAGTCTTATTGGTACCTTCAAAAACAAACACACAAAGACTAATGGGTGGAATACAGTTGTCAGGTTTTATGATCAGAATCTTAAGGTAGCCCTTCTTGAAGGTTAAGATAATCAAACTCAGGGCTTCTCAGCCTCAACACTATTGATGTTTGGATCAGAACCTTCTTTGTTGTGGGGGCTTTCCTGTGCATTGCAGGATGCTCAGAAGCATCCCTGGTCCCTACCACTCAATTACACACCCTCAGTGGTGACAACCAATAATAGTGAAGCAAGATTGTCCTGGTTGAGAACCATACTCTAGCTACCATTTGGCATATCTTGAGGGTGGTGCATCCTCCTCCGGGGCTCCAGTACTTCCTGGGCCAGGATTCATGTCCATTGGCCCCACCTAGAGCACTGAGCATCCCTAGGTCACTTTCTGGCCACCTGGGCTCATCTCACTCACCCTATGAGAGGGATAGCTGCTGTTCACCTCCTTTTCAGGGTGCCTCCACCTCTGCGCCTATCTGGTAGCTCTGTGCTACTCCCACATCTTCAGTTCCAGGAGCAATGGCTGTCCTCCCTATTGTCCATCCTCTTGTAGCCTTTCTGTCCCCACCCCCAATACACCTGTAAAGCCTGCGTAGTCTCCCTTTCCAAGGTATAAAGAGCTGTGGTCTATTGGTGGACAGGATCATTGTCCCATCTCATGCAGAGACCCCCTCCTTCTGCAGAATGTCAAAGGAAGGGAATCCTCCATCTACTGCAAGGTGGGTGGGATGGGAGCCTGGCTCTTTCAGAGCAATGATTGAGCGTGATAGGTTGGACTGGAAGTCTCCTGCCTCTCTTCATAGGAAGGAATGTGCCCATGGGCAATACCTACTGCAGGAAAGAATTCTAGATGCTAACCTGTTTTCCTTAGGTCTTCTCTGTTCTCAGGGGGAATTTCCCAGTCCAAGCATAAGGATTGGCTTCTGTAAGAAGTTACTCATCAGTACTGTCTTTATTTCCTTATCTAAGGGCTTCCCATATGGGTGGGAAAGGAAGAAAGAATAGCAAAGGGACTCTGTGGACCTTTTCACTCCACCAGCCTCACCCTCAAAATGGACAGAAAAGTGTTCTCCATGTTTTAGATTTTCATGTCTCTAAGTAGATGAACTCTGTGAAAGTTGATGACCCAAATGAAAAGATACATTTTACATGATTAGATGAGCAAAGTGACTTCAGATCAGAACAGGCAGTGAAATTAGTAATGCATATATTTAAAAATTTCCTTCTAGTTCTAATTTTTCCAGGATTCTCCTCATTACTCTGAAATTTCTGGAATGTGTACATGTTGTGGTCCCACCCATCCCCGGACTTTAAAGCAGGAATGTCAAACACAATCAGCATAAGGTCACCATTTGGTCAGTGGAAATTTTGAAAAATGGTGGTGACACAATCTCCAGCCTGTGGTTTCTGGCTCCTAGCCATTTGGGGGAGAAAGATTGCCCCAAGGTAGTGACAGAGGTCAATGTGTGGGCAGGATGAGTACCAGCCAACATCTCATCCCAGTCTGGGGATGGTTTGGAGATGACAGAAAAGCAATGGAAGCTGGACTCTCAGGGTGGGCTGCTTCTCTGCAGGTGCATGCATGGAGGGACACCTGGGTCTGAACCATGATCTCTGTGTATGCTTCCTGTAAACTGTAGGTGGCACCTTTTTTTTTTTTTTTTTTTAGAATTTTAATATTTATTCTTTAGTTCTCGGCGGACACAACATCTTTGTTTGTATGTGGTGCTGAGGATCGAACCTGGGCCGCACACATGCCAGGCGAGCGCACTACCGCTTGAGCCACATCCCCAGCCCTGTAGGTGGCACCTTGAGAAAACAATCAGACACGTGCAGAGGTTCCACAGTCTACAGGACAATTGGTCTAGGCTCTTCTCTAAGACAGGGTTATGGAAGCAAAAGAAACAAAGTTAACCTACCAAATTAGAGGAGAGGAATAAGGCACCTCAGTCTAAATAAACCCCACCATGCCACTGATTGAATGTCTGTGTTCCCCTCAAATTCATATGATGAAGCACTAACCCCCAATTCGATGGTATTTGGAGGTAAGTTTTTTTAGGAAGCGATTAGGTTTAGCGATTAGGTTTAGATGAGGTCATGAGGGTGGGTCCCCATCATGAAATTAGTGTCCTTAGGAGAAGGGGAGAAGAGATCAGAGCACTCTCTCTCTCTTCCACGTAGGGACTCAACAAGGAGGTGGCTGTCTGGAAGCCAAGAAGGGTGCCATCTTGGACTTCCCAACCTCCAGAGCTGTGAGAAACAAATGTCCCGTGGTTTAAGTCACTCTGTCTATGATATTTTGTAATGACAGCCTGAGCTGACTAAGACACCAGGACACTCTGGGGGACAATTTGGGGAAGTATATATGGCCTGGGTATTCAATAGGATGAATACCTAATGACATGGGGAGGTGGAGATAGTAACTGAAAGCAGGAGCTTTCAAAATAGCATGTGCAGGAAGACCTTGTTGTGTTTAATAAAACATATGTATGCATAGACAGATTTCTGTAGTCTATAGAAAGCTGTTCAGTGGTAACCTCTGGATGGTGGAAATGTGTTGTTTTATTTTTGTTTTTCATATTTGGTTACTTTCTACAATGCATATATATATATTACTTTTGTTAAAAATAAGAAGTTATTTTTAATTAGAGAGAATGCGTGGTGTGTGCTGGGAGGGACTTCCTAGATCATCTGCTCCCAGTCCTCATTTTTATTCAAAGGAGGAAAATTTCTGACTCATCACATTTACTTAAAAAACAAACACTTTTTATTGCGGAAAATTTCAGACAGACTCACATGTAGACAAAACACTGTTAATGAACTTCCACATCCACACCATTCAACCTCAACCATCCGTTCACGGCCATTCTGAGTTCATTTGTTCTCCTATGCACTTTTTCTCTCCCATTTTTCTTTGAAGCGAAACTCAGACCTCATATAACTTCTTCTATTAATATTTCAATGTTGTCTCTTTAAGTACTCAATATATATAAACCACAATAAACTATCAGGTCTAAAAAATTAATACTATTGTCAAATACCCAGTCAGTAGCCACATTCCCAGTTGTCTCATAAAGGTAATAAGTGAAATTTTTAAAGAAGAGTTTTATTGAATCAAGATCCAAATAACAGGCTGGGGTTGTGGCTCAGCAGTAGAGCTCTTGCCTAGCACGGGCGAGGCCCTGGGTTCGATCTTCAGCACCACATGAAAATAAATAAATAAAATAAGGGTATTGTGTCCAACTACAACTAAAAAATAAATATATAAAAAAAGAGATCCAAATAAGTTCTACAGATTGCAATTTGTGATATATCTTTTTTGGCTTCTCTCCGTCTCCAGTTTCTCTCTCTATCTCCTTTCCCTGGCGGCGTCTCTGTTGAGGACTCCAGGATGCTTTTCCTGTGACATCTCCTGGAGTCTCCATTTTGCTGATTGCATCCATGATGGTGTTGAATGTGCTCCCCTCTGCTCTGGATTTTCTGTAAGTGGTGGTTGCATCTAGAGCCTTCATCCTATACTCAGGTACCATTTCAGAGGACAAGAGCTCTTCGCAGATGTTGGTGTGTCCTTCCACCCAAAGGTACCTAATGTCTGGTTGCCTCTTATAACATGATAGGTGATGTTAGCTCTGTTGAAACTCAATCTGAGGATCCATTCTGTCATGGTGAGGATCCAGTTCTAAAATTCTTTCCTCACTTGTTAGTTGGACTATTTCTATAAAGAAAAACTTCCCTTCCCCTGTGATTTGATAAAGGCTGATATATGCATGATTCTTTTCATTTACTTACCAGTTTTCCAATAATTAGTTGATTTCTGAGCATCCTCCAAAGGCAAACAGTTGTTTTTAATCATATGAACTTATGGATTTCAATCTGTTTTTCTTTTGTTTAAAATTATTGATGGACACAATACCTTTATTCTATTTATTTATTTTTATATGGTGCTGAGGATCAAACCCAGTGCTTCACACATGCTAAGCAAGTGCTCTATCACTGAGCTACAACTCCAGTCCCAATCTCTTTGTCTTTTAATCCATTGTAGTTATTGCCCTTCTTTATTAAAATATTTTTTTAGTTGTCAATGGAATTTATTTTATTTATTTATATGCGGTGCTGAGAATTGAACCTAGTGCCTCACACATGATAGGCAAGGAGTCTACCACTGAGCCATAACCCCAGCCCACCTTCTTTTTATTTTTTTAAATATTTTTAAAATACTTAAATATTTTTAAAAATTTAGTTATGTATGGACACAATGCCTTTATTTATTTTTATGTGGTGCGGAGAATCAAATCCAGTGCCTCACACTGTACCACTGAGCTACAACTGCAGTTACTAGTTATTACCCTTCTTGATGCTTAAATTATCCCCCTCCCCCATTTTTTGGCCACTGGGAGTCTTCTGTTGTTGTCAAGGTTGCCCAGGGGATTGAATGCAGGGTTGCTCTACCACCATGCTATAACCCCAGCCATTTTACTTTGAGACAGGATCTCATTAAGTTGCAGAGGCTGGCCTTTAATTTGCAATTCTCCTGCCTCAGCCTCCTGAATCTCTGGGATTACAGGCATGCACCATCATGCCCAGTGAGCTATTAATTATATGAACTCCTGGATTTCAATCTATTTGTCTTTTAATCCATTGTGGTTATTACTCTTCTTCTTTCTTTCTTTCATTTTTTTTTTTTTTTTAGTTGTTGATGGACTTTAATTTTATTTATTTGTGTGTAGTGCTGAGAAGCGAACCCAGTGCATCATCACGTATGCTAGGCAAGCGCTCTACCACTGAGCCACAACCCAGCCCCGTCATTACCCTTCTTGATGCTTGAATTATCCCATTTTTTGGCCTCTGGGAGTCTTCGTTGTTGTACTTGTTATACAGGGGATTGAACCCAAGGGCACTCTACCACTGAGCCACATCCCCAGCTCTTTTTATTTTTTATTTTGAGACAGGGTCTCACTAAGTTGCAGAGGCTAATCCTGAATTTGCCATTCTCCGAACTGCTGAGATTACAGGTATGTACCGCTTTGCCCAACAACTGGGGACCTCTCCAAGTTTGCTTCAGAGTCTTTGCCATGATCCCTAGTAATCTTTGATCGAAATAGCTCTTCAGAGCCGAAATATCACCTCAATGGACAAAAGAAGCCATGAGAATTAAAGTAGGAGACTATTTCTGAGATCTTTTTTTCCTCTTCCATTTGATTCTAAGGCTCTGACTCCCCATGGAAGTTCTCCCTCAGGGAGCTCCTGTCTCCTTGACTTGAGGCTCTCAAGGCCCTCTACCTCTGGCTGTGCCGGCCCTAGGATCCCCTGCTTTGCTGAAGTTTCAAAGGTAGAAACTCAGCATTGGAAGTAGCTTAGTATCTGACCCCAGGAAGGGGCTGGTAGTCCCAGATGAGAACCACACACCTTGTGTCAGGTGTCAGGCAGGCAGGGCAAAACCCAGGCTGAATTCCCAGGTGAAGTGCCTTCTTCCATCCTTCAGGTGAGGTTTTTAACTCCAGCACAGTCTAAATTCTTTTAAAGGGTCTGGGCAGCCTCAACTCACAGGGGCCCCAAGCACCCACCTTTGGTCTTGGGCCTTCTTCCGCTCCTTTTCCCTCCCAGCTTTTCACTTCAGCTCTGCTAAAGTTCTAGTCTTTTCCACCTCTGTCTCTCTCTCTCCTCTTCTCTTTCAATCTCAAAGAAGGCATTGGGCTCTTATTTAATGTCCTCAGCAATCCTCTAATTATCCCCATTTTATAGATAAGGGAACTGAGAAGATTGTCTCTAAGTGTCACTCTGGGACCTGAACCCACACACACAGGCTCCACATCTGCTTCATGACACTGACCACGATCACTCGTCCTCTGTTTTCCCCCTTTAAAAATATACAATTTTTTTTTCTGATTTCAGAATTAAGATATGCATGTAAAATTTCAAACAACATAAATAAATTTTTTAAAAAAAGTAAGTCTTCTTTCTTCTCAGCACAATAATCACCATTAACTATTTGGTGTGTTTCCTTCCAGAATATTTTCTACATAAATACGTGCAAATGACTAATTTTCTAAAAATGATTTTTTTCTATATGTGCTTTCTTGCACATTGCTTTATTACTGTCATCCACTGTGAGCTACTTCTTGTGTTTAGAACATTTAGATGGTCTGTGTTCTATTCACCAGCTTCAGTTTTTCCACTGTGACTATACATTAGTCAATGCTGCATTGATGGACTTCGGGGCTGTTTCCAATTTTCATTATTTCAAACAATGCCTCGGTTAGCACTCTTGGACATTCAGCTTTGTACACTTGTGTAACTATTTCTGTAGGATAAATTCCTGAAAATGGAATTCTGGAATCAACACCATACACATTTAAAAATTTAAGAAATACTAAATTAACCTCCTAAAGCAACAAGATTGGATTCCTGTACATCTATACAATGATTGCTTGTTTTCTGCACATGCCAGATTGATGTTGGGGATATACATGCTTACCAGATCAATGTTAGGAATATTTTTCAGTTTTGTCTATCTGATTGGTGAAAAGCATTTTACTATTGCTTTATTTTGCATTACTTAATTTTTGGTAAGGTTGACTATGTTTATTCCTGATCTCTGTTTCTATGGTGCATTGTCTACTCAGATTTTTTGTTCAAATTTGCCTGGCTACTACTTACTTTTCTTATTGACTCATGAACCCTTATTACACATTGTATCTTTTTAATATGTATTAGAAATATGTCCTCAGTTTTTTGTTTGTTTATTTTGGGTACCAGGGATTGAACTCAAGGACACTTGGCCATTGAGCCACTTTCCTAGCCCTAATTTTTTTTTTTTTTTAAATTTAGAGACAGGGTCTTACTGAATTGCAAGTACCTTGCTTTTGCTGAGGCTGGCTTTGAACTCCTGATCCTCCTGCCTCAGCCTCCCGAGAATCTGAGATTACAGGCATGCGCCACTGTGCCCCACTGTTCCCAATTTAATGTTGGCTTCTCCATACAGACGTTTTCCTTCCTTCTTCCTTTCCTTTCAGAGCTCAGAATTGAATCCAGGGCCTTGCACATGCTAAGCACAAGCTCTATCACTGAGCTCTACCAGAGTCCTTAGAAGTTTTAATTATTAAGATGATCAAACTTGGGGCTGGGGATGTGGCTCAAGCGGTAGCGCACTCGCCTGGCATGCGTGCGGCCCGGGTTCGATCCTCAGCACCACATACAAACAAAGATGTTGTGTCCACCGAAAACTAAAAAATAAATATTAAAATTCTCTCTCTCTCTCTCTCTCTCTCCCTCCCTCTCTTAAAAAAAAAAAAAAAAAAGATGATCAAACTTAAAAGTCTTTTGGTTTATTAATGGTTTTCAGTCATCTTAGAAAGGCCTTGTGCATCCCAAGGTTATAAGAATGTTCACTCACTATATATATATATATATATATATATATATATATATATATATATATATATGTAAAATATTTGTTTATATAACATTTATTTATTTTTTCAATAAATCAAATCCAGGGCCTCACACAAGCACTCTATCACTGAGCTGCATCCTAATGTTTTGTTTAAATTTGCATTTTTGGCATTAATCAATGAAATAGAGATGTAACTTTCAAAACCACCCCTATTAACTGGTTAATTGTTCAAGAAACAATTATTGACTAATATTTTCCCAACTGATTTACAATACTACCTTTACCATATAAGTGCTAAATTCCCATGAGCATTCTGGGGTTATTTCCAGACTATTTGTTCTAATGGGTTATGCAAGCCCTGTGCTAGGACCAGCATGCTCTGATTTTATGTTTTAGTACTTGGTAGGGCAGGTTGCCCCATACTCTCCTGTTTCAGAATGTTCTGGGTTTTCTCATCATTCTGGATGAACTTTCAGTTTATCAAGTTTCTCAAATAGTCCTTTTGAGATTTAGAGACTGCATTGAATTTATGGGAAAACTGATATTTTTTACAGAGTCTTCTTATCTAGGAACAAGTTATTATTTTTTGCTTATTCAAGTCTTCCTTTTGATAGAAGACTATTATTTTTCCTTTTTGAGGTGCTGGGGATCATCCAGAACCTTGTGCATGCTAAGCAAGTGCTCTACCACTGAGCTACATCCTCAGCTCAATTTTTCTCTCTTTTAAAAAATATTTTTATCAGTTGTTGATAAAAATTTTTATTTTATTTATTTATTTATATGTGGTGCTGAGATCAAACCCAGCTCACACATGCTAGGCAAGTACTCTACCACTGAGCCACAATCCAGGCCCCTCAATTTTTCTGACTCAAAAGACTTTAATTGATTGATCCAATAATAGTCCTATGCATTTATAAAGTTACTCCTAGATTTTTTTGTAGTTATTGTTGCTCTTATGAATGGGATTTTTCCCTTCCATTAATTTTCTGATTAACTGTAAAAAAGCCAATGCTTGCTGACATTTTTTTCTTCTCATTCTTGCCACCCACCTTCCTTACAAAGCTCACTGGTGTTGGCTTTGAGTATGATTTCTGTGTCGATGCTCCCAAGGTCCACAGTCTTGTGCTCTCTCCTAAACTATTATCAATTCACCTCTAACTCTAACTAAATTTCAAAATCATTGTCATCATGTTTCATGTTCTTTATAATACCTGCATCATTATTTTTTTGCTTAGACATTTTCTTTAACAACTTAATTAAAACTATATTTGAGCTGGGTGCAATGGCATACACCTGTAATCCCATCAACTCAGGAGGCTGAGACAGCAGGATCATGAGTTCAAAGCCAGCCTTAGCAACATCGAGGTGCTAAGCAACTCAGTGAGACCCTGTCTCTGAATAAAATACAAAATAGGGCTGGGGATGTGGCTCGGTAGTTGAGTGCCTCAAGTTCCATCCCCAGTACCTAAATAAATAAATAAATAAATATAAAACAACAACATCAAAAACCTATATTTCACCTGTGCACAGTGGTACTTGACTATAGATCCAGTTACTCAGGAGGCTGAAGTTCAGCTCACCATAACCCAGGAGTTGGAGACCAACCTGGGCAACATAGTGAGACACCACCTCAAAATTAACTAACTAACTAGTTATTTAATTCAGCCTTTACTTGTGCAATGAAATTAAAGTATCTAACCTACCAGCTGTGATTTTTTCATGACTAAAATAAGCACAAAACTTAAAAGTTTTAAAAAGTGTCCTTTATACCACCTGAAGACATTGCTTGTATCATCTACGACATATGGAAGCTCTGTTCTAATTGGTAACAAAATTTTCAGCTGGAAATATTCACCACTGCTTCACATTCAAGGTCCTTCCCTCAAAGTCCCTCTCAAGCCCTGTGTTCACTGTTATTTCCCTAATTCTGCAGCTTGACCTGAGCTTCACATGGGACTGATTCCACTCCAACACCATCGCGAGGATGCTTTCCTTCAGTTGCATCTTGCAACTGTCCCTTGTCCTTCACTTCCCAGACACCTCCACTTCTCTTCCTCCTTGCCTCCCACAAGAATGCCTCTGGATTCCTTCCTGAGCATCTTGCTTTGAGGCTGATCTTTTGGAATGAACTTCATCGTAGTTGGATTCCTTACTGACCACCACTTATGTACACTTCTTGTCCCATCTTCCGTTCACTAATAATCACTCTGTGACCTCTAGGTTTTTCCTTCTTCTTGCTGTACCAAATCTTACTTGCCCTTTCTTTATTTTTGTGATGCTAGGGAAGGAACCTAGAGCCTCCTGCACCCTATGCTTCACCACCACACAACAGACTCAGTCTTTTTGCCAGTCCTTTAAGGTCCATATTCTAGGATGCCTTCTGGGATGATTCCAGCCCTCTCCATTTCCTACTCCTGCAGCATGCTACTGTGGTCTGGGGGTGGGGGTCCTCTCCCTGACTGCAAGATGTTGAGGGCAAACTTCACATCTGAATGATCCTTATGCATCAGTGCATTACTGAGAACACATTAGATGCTCAATAAATGCTTAATAATCTACTGCAGGACTTCATTCCCAGACTTACATCAAACTCTGCTTCTCCCTGTGATTGGTCACAGCTGCTCACCACTCCTTGCACAACCTCCCACTCCCACCCACTGGCAGGCGGAAGGACCCCAAGAAGAAGCAAGTGTAAAAAGGTAGAGCACACTGGGAAATATAAGCAGTCAGCTCTAGGATCATTGGTCTTTTAATATATTATTCTGAAAAGAAAGGAATTAAAAAAAAGTTCCTGACAGCTCTTCTGTTTTGTTTTTTAATTTAAATAAATACCCTGCCCACCCCCCACCCACTAAAATCTCCCTCCATCCCCATCATCCCGCCCATCCCTGGCACTAGACCCTCAACCCAGAACTAAATAAGATGCCTGTTTCAGAGCAGGCCACGCTCACTACCAAATTCTGGCAAAATTGTAAATACTGTAAATAGTCCGTGGTCCTCAGCTCGCTCGAGCCCCTCCCTTCTCTCATTTGGCTCCCCAAGCGGACCCATCCCGAACTTTGGGGTGGGCATGGATGGTGGGCCTTTAGGCATTGGCATTGGGGAGAGTGCAAACTTAACCTCCATTCTCCTCTCCCTGCACAGGAGTAGGTCAGAAGGACCCAGAATTGCCCTCCAGACTAAAATAAATAACAAAATAAATACCCCCTCCCCGACTCCCGGCTCTCAGTAAGAGCCCTCCCGCTCGTTCTAATCTTTCTCTTCCGTTTCACCCACCCCCTTCTAGCGCTGACCCCCTCCATCCTTCCCCATGCCGCCCTATGCCTTGGCCTTTGCCCTCTCAGGAGGAGGGGTCTACCGTGCTCAGACCCTCAACAACGAGCAAACTCTCCTCCCCCAAGTTTCTTGGGGTGCTGCTGGCACCCTACGCCCCGATGGGCCTGGCAGGCTCCGCGTCTCTGGGGACTAGGGTGGAAGGCCGGGGACCTCCCTGGCGATCTCACCTAGTCCTTCGGTCTCTCAAGGCAAGCCTCCCAGGAGAGCCTGGCGGGCCCTGCCCCCTCCCAGTGAAGATGCCCCCACGCCCCGCCCTCCTCAGATGGCCGTGTCCCAGAGGACCGTGTGCTGCCGGCGGCAGGGTGGGGTGCCGGACTTGCGGGGTTCGGGACCCCGCCTCCAGCTGGGTAGGATGGGCATGCTCTCCTGCTTGCAGAGGCCACGGTCAGGGCGGTGGCGCGCCTTGATCTCCTTGCACACGCAGCGTTTGCGCTCGATCACCTCCAGGAGCTTGCCGTCGCGCTCGCGGGCTGGCTGGGGTGGCAGCGGCAGCGGCAGCGGCAGCGCGGGGTGGGTCTGCGCGGGCAACCCGGGAGAAAGGAAAAAAGATTTGGGCGTTGTCAAGGACTTCAAGCCCAGACCCACACATTCCCCTAGAAACAAGCCCCGCTCCAGTCCTCTGTCACTCTTGCTGGCGGTGGAGCAGCTGGGGGCAGAAATCCAACCCCGGCCCCCTTTATCCAGCCCTGGTGCCAGGCTAGGCCTGGTTGACCCTGAGTAATGGTCCCTTTTACAAACTGTCTCCCCAAATATGCATTTTTCTAAGTGGTCCCCCCAGAGGGTCCTTTCTCTAAATCACCCAAAGGTGCACCTTCAACTTATGGTGGTTCTGAATGACGTCCAAGCAGGGTCCTGCCTTGCTGCCCATCTTAAGCGGCCCCATCTTGGGAGCCAGAGCCTCCTCGGACCCCCTCACCCTTAATGTGCTATCCCTGGGCCCCAGCCTGTCTGACCCCTTTGGAGCCTTTCTTTCCATAGCAGCTCCTTCACAGATAAGAAAAACCAAGACTCACCTGGCTCAGGACATCCCTGGGCTGGCTGCAGGGCCGGGGGGTGTGGAGCGCGGCCTGCCGGACTCCAGAGGTGGAGGCAGAGCGCCCCAGGCGGTAGCCTCCTGTGAAGTCTGAGGTGGACAAAATTCAGGTGAGAGCCTCTAGGTGCCCCCCAACCCAATTCCCTGAGGAGGCCCTGGCCAGCCTGCTCCTACCTCATCAGAGGAAAGAAGGGGACGAAGAAATGGTGTTAAGACTTAGGGGCCCACACATGGACATGAACAGTTGACAGTCTGAGGATCGGCTAGGACGAACCCTGGGAAATTCTACCAGCCCCCACCCCTAATCTCTGTAGGGATAGGTGGGCAGAGTGTTACCTCCATTTCGATGGCAGGCAGGGAAGGTCTGGCAGGGTATGGGCAGCGCCGTTCGGCCTCCTCGATCGTGGTGGATCCTGGCCAGCAGGCCCTCTGCCCCCTGGCTCCTCACAGGGATCCCTGATGCCATAGCGCCCCTGTCCTCACGCTCCACCTTGCCTGGACCCTCTGTACTTCCATTCCAGGCTCGGGCACCATCCTCGACCTCTGCTGGGGTGACAAGGAGAGCTCAGTGCCTGCACAGGGAGAGGTCTTTCTGTACCCACAGGCATGCACAGTCAGCATGGATGTCCTCCTTGCAAATCACAGAACGGATGGGGGGACCCTACATCTCACCTTCCCTAACTCACACTCCCAGGAGGGACCCAGTACTGCCACCACTCTTTCCACTCATTGGTACCAGCTCCTGGGGTGAAAATTATATATATTTACTGCTTCCAAACACTTTTCTTTGGTCAGAGAGGTCTTTTCTAGCCTAGCTTTAGCTTCTGGGCCCCTCCAGCCCCAGGTGGGGCCAGAATGACCACCTGGAGACCAGGGGTACTGCTCTCCGGTAGGGGTAGAATCCCAAATCTGGAGCCCAAGGAGTGGGGTGGGGTAGGGGCAACAGGGGGAAGGGCTGCATGTGAACTAAGCTCATCTCTGAGAGTAGGCCTGGCAGAGCATTGCGTTGCTAGGCAACGGTAGAGGCCTCCTTCTCCTCTCCCTCCTGTCTGGATAGGTTGCCATGGTAATAGCTGGGAGGCAGCTGTGTTTAGCTCCTAGTGTGCGCACACTCACAAACACACACCCCTGCAGCCCAGGGAAGGGAGGGGCAGGAGTGGAGCAGGATGGGGCCCCATGCTACCCGGTCCCTATCCCAGATCTTCCTGTCCCTCCAGCACACACACACAGGGACCCATCCTTTCATTCTGCTGCCCAATGCTTTCCCTGGAAGAGTCTTCCAGGAAACACAGGGCAGGACAATGGGCTGAGGCTTCCAAATAACCTCTCCAACATATCTCCCAGACCATCACCAACGTCCCCAGCCTCCCACACCCCATTCCCCACTTCCTCACTCACTGTCCAGCTCCTTTGCCTTTCTGCCTCCATATAGGACCTTCCTCTGAAGAGCCCAGCCTGCCCCAAACGTTGTGGTGCCCATCTCCTCTTCTTCCTCCTCTGGTGTCCCTGCACTGGCGATGACATGGGCGCAGGAGATGCTGGCAAAGGCACCCCCATCGGTCCCTTGCTCCTGCAGCTGAATCTTGACCATGGGGGATGGAGCCCCCACTCCACAGCCCTTATTCAGCACCCCCCCAGCCTTGAGGCTCTCATAGGCAGGGGGTCTCTTGAGCCCAGCTGCTGCAGCTGGGTAGGTCCAGAGAGGGGTCAGGGGGCCTGCAGTTGGGTCCGGAAGGCTGTGGGGGGAGGCCAGGCAGCCACGGTGGTGGAGGACCCCAGCTGCTGCACCCATAGCCCCACTGTGGGGGCTGGATTTCCCTGGCACAGGGGGCCTCGAGCTGGTGCACAGCATCCCATGGAGAACTGAGATCTCCTTTTCCGTCTTTGGCTCCCCAACACCCAGGGGTGGACCAGCTGGCAGAACAGAGTGTGTGGTCACCTTGACTGCCGAGTACACCATGGTATAAGACACAGCCTTGTCCTTGGGGGGGCCGGGGAGCAAGGCAGCCGGGGCAGGGGGGGCTGCCGGCACCCCCACTGCCTTGGGGCAGATCATGCTGTGGGAGTTGGGGAGCTCCCGCTCCCCCCGGGGCTGGCCAGAGCCCTGGGGTGGCAACGGTGTTGAGTGGCTCCGGGCTCGGCCTGATGGTCCCAGCAGCAGAAGGTTGGCAGCAGGAGGTGGAGGCGGCGGGGGAGGCGTCTCCCGCTCTCGTGCAGGCACTTGGGGAGCTGGGGTGGAACCTGCTGGCTCCTTGGAGTGGCAGAGGACCGGTAGCCTCGAGACCCCATCGCCAGGGGTTCGGGAAGCAGACTTGGCTTGGGGGAAGGCCAGGAGTGGAGGACGGTGCTGAAGGAGGTTGGGGAAAGGTGGGGGGATTTCACAAGGAGTGGTCTTGGTGGGTGTCCCATCCCTCCTGCCTGGGAGGGCTGAAGCTGGACGTCGGTGGGAGTGGGGCTGAAGGGCATGAGGCTGGTGTGGAGGGGAGGTTGCTGTCAATGCGGGGGCCCCGCTGGCCCGGCCTTCCCCGGCCTCTTCCGGCAGTGGGTACTTCATCTCCTCATAGATAGCCTCACTCTCTTCGGAGTCCGAGTCGGCACCAGCTGGAGGGGTTGGGCCCCCACCCCCAAGAGGGGGCCCTGTCAGGCCCCCTCCACTTCGTCCTCCTCCCCTGAAGACATCCCCCACCATCTCAATGTACACGGGCTCTTCTTCCTGGGCACCCACATCAGGGTCCCCAGTTACTCGGGACCCCCTACTGAGTCGCTGAAGGGGCAGGTTCCCCCCTCGAGAAGAAGGGGCTGCAGGGCAGGACTCATCGAAGGAGACAGAGAGCTGGGTGTTGGGGCTTCGCCTGGGCTTCTGTGGAGGAACCTTCCTGCTGGACTCTCGGCCTTCTGGGGTTGGCTTCTGTGAGCCTGAACAGGATGGGAAAATGACAAATAAACTGGGTTTCGTCTTATTATTCTTTTTTCCCCCTTTGGTATGAGGAATTGAACCTAGGGATGCTTAACCACTGAGCCACATCCCCAGCCCTTTTTATTTTGAGACAGGGTCTTGCTAAATAAATCGCTGAAGACTTTGCTAAGTTGCTGAGGCTGGCTTTGAACTTTCAATCCTCCTGCCTCAGCCTCCCATGCCGCTGGGATTATAGGTGTGAGCCACTGTCCCCTGCTAAACTGTGAGTTCTATGGAGGAAGTAAATGGGGCAATTCTTTATGACCTCTTGACCCACCTGCAAGGACATATCTGCCTCTTCTTTTTTCTCACATCCCTCCACTTCAGTCCTTGTAGGTTCCTTTTCTACCAGGCAGCTCTCAATCTCTGATGCATGCCCCAGAATGCACAGCTCCTACCCTAAATTCCCTCCCACCCCTGCACCCTCCCAGACCACCACTCCTTTCTCAAAAGCAAACTTTTGGGGGTGTGTCCCCCACCCTTGAATGGTTCATCTCAGGTCCATCCAAAAGGAACCCCTCATTCCTTTTGGAAATGGTACCTTCCACTTCCTAGGCTCTTCCCTGAATGAACCCTCCCAGAGGCCTCCCCTGGCCGGGAATGGATCCTCCCATCTTCCAGCTCCCCTTGGGGAGAGTGGGGGTGTCTCACCTGCTTTCTTGCTGGGGGGTATCTCTGCCCCTGATCCTGCCATACTGAGCTTGGTGCTGGGGTGTCTCCGGGGCTTGGCTGGGGGTCTTCGGGCACTGCTGTCCTCTGTGAGACCACCACCGCCCCCCCCAGGTCCACCCCCCACACTGTCCATGCTGCCCACTGAGTGGCAGGAAAGGGAGCGTGGGGCCATGGCGCTGCGGCAGGGGTGGGGGGTGTGCTCCTGGGAGGCGGGCATCGTCATGAAGCCCATCCTGAGGGAGCGGCGCAGTGAGGCGATGTCGCGCACACGGACCCCAGGTCCTGGGCCAGCCCCAGGCCCCGCCGGGCCTGCGGGGGCCACCTCCTTACCGGAGCTGGGGAGAGAAGACCCCAATGGAGCAGAGTCAGGCCTCAGATCTCAGGCCTGGGCTTTCCCCTCCTCACCCCAGGAGGCACCAGCAGTTCTGTGGCCTCTTGGGCAGGAAGAAGGGAGTCTGGGTGGGAATGGGGTACACCTGAAGGTCTAAGACAGAGGTATAGGGGCTTCAGGCAGAATTTGTAGGCTTAAAAAAGGCTAGTGAGGGAAGGGATGAGCAAAGAGGGGTAACTATGTGTGCAGGGGAGTGTCCCCAGGGCTGGACCCCAGCTTGGGCTTATCCTGGGTATATAACATATGGTCAGGTATAGGGAGGGAAATTTCAAACCCAGGCAACAGCTCACTTGACAGACAGACAGACACACCTGCCACCATAAGTCCCAGGCTCCTCTCATGCTCACCCTGGCCTACACTTGGCCTCTGGGCTCTTCTCATGTCCAGCTTCTGCGGCCTCCACCCCCACGCATGCCCCCTCTCCCAGATGCGGGGTGTGCTGTCCACATGGCCAGAGCAGCCTCCCCCGGCTGATCCTTCTCCCTCTCTTCCTCCCTTTCCCTCAGTGCTGTCCTCTCTGTCAGCCTCCGCTCACCCCCATTCCCTTTCACTATCTCTGGGCTCCTGGATGAGTGAAGGGGGAGGCGGCTGGCAGGGAAGAGGGGAGAGCTGTCGTGGGGTGGGCTCTCATTAAGGCCCTGTCTACTAACCCTTCATTAGGGAGAGATCGCAGCAGCGATCGCTCTGATTAATCTAATTAACAACAAGAATTAAACTCCACAGTTGTGAGGAGGGAGAAGGGAGCAGGGAGGTGGCTCTGACTCAGGCTCCAAGAGGCTGTGCAGTCAATGGGAAGTGGAGAAGGAATCAGGGTAGAAAAGGCCAGGCCTAGGTCCCCAGAGGGTAAGGAGAGAGGGCCAGCCAGGATGCAGGAGTGAGGGGCAAGGAGATTCCTGGCCCTGGCTCTTCTGCAGGGTCTAGCCTGCACATTCCCCACCATCACACACACAACCCTGTCCCTTGGTCACTCATTTTCCCCAGCAGGGGAGAGTCAAGGGGGATGCTCTCTGAGGCTCCTGAATGACCCTGTCCCTGGACCCTGTGAGGGCAGTGGAGCCTGCCCCTTCCAAGGTCAGGTGACAGGAGAGTCAGCAGCCAGCCCCCAGATGACAGAAAGGAGAAGACCACAGGCCTGAGGTGAGTCAGGAAGGAATGACTCGGACCCTTGGGGATGGGGAAGAGCCAAGAGGGTGCTCCAGAGCTGGAAGCACCCAGGAGGCCAGGACAGGGGCAGGAGCCAGGAGCAGAGCCAGGAGCAGGGTCAGGACAGGTATGTGCAATTCCAGCTATGCAAAACTGAGTACAGAAATTGAGATCAGAGATCTCACTAATGACAAAAGTGTCCAGCCGCCGGGCTAGGCACAGTTGTGACATGCAAGGAAGCAGTCTGGGCCCTAGTCTTACCTCCTCTTGGCCTCCTCTTCCTTGTGCTGCCTCCACTCCAGCTTGGTTTTTCGGTAGAGGAGGTTCATGTCGTGGGGCAGGAGGTGGGGGCTGGGGGTCCCTGCTCAGCGCCACCAGGCCCGGGGGGCGGCCCTCCCTGGGTCCCGGATCCACTTGGTGGGGGGTGGGGGTGGGGCCAGGAATGAATGAAAGAGAAAAAAAAAAAAAGGAGCAGAGACATGACTCGGGTCCTCAGAGAGGAAAACAGAGACGAGCACAGAAAACCCAAAACAGCCTCTAGGACCCCAGGAAACAAATACAGAAGTATATGTGTACCCAGAGTCACACACCCTGATGAAGGTGTTCAGAGCCACACATACACACTCTCAGAGATCAGATTGACACAGATTCCCTTGCTGTGTAAATACAGCCTGACCCACCACTCAGATAGGCCCCACAAACATATAGCAACTCTGTGCTCACACAAACACACATTCAGACAAATGAACCATCCAGCCACAGACCCAGAGCTACAACAGAGGGCCAGACACATAGAAGGGCACAGGTAAACACAAACCTCGGGGCAGCAAACACACACAGACATAAACACCCACCGACACACCCACAGACACACATACCTCCAGACACATACAAATCTGTCACTGGACACACCTACAGACAAGGAGTTATGCCCGGGGCCTACCTGCATATATCGCACACTACTGGGGAAGGGTCAGACTTGCCACCCCCTCTTGGGCCCTGAGGCTTGGTGGGGAGGTGGTCATGAGGGTTGGGTGGGGATGCTGAAGGAAGGTGGGGGCACGGGGTTGGGCATCTGAAATCTTACCCACCAATCTATCTCCACTCCCTGGCGTCCCCCCCCTTTCCAGTCCTTTTGGGCCTGGGCCTCCGTCCACCTCTCAGTAACGGTCTTCACCTCCCTCCCTTGCTGATGGCCCAAATCACCTTCTTCCTAGTCCAGGATTTGGGAGAACCCTATCCTCCCGCTTCCAGTCCCGCCCCTCAATCCCACCCGGGGGTCCCCAGTCTGGCCTCGTAGCTACCTTCTGAGCTGCAGTCTCCATACCTGCTCGGGCTTCCCTTCCCCCAAAAACACACTCTCCCTTTTGCCTTCAGCCTCACTACTCCTCCCAGCGCCCCTCCTCACTGCCGTCCTCCCCCTTCCCCTGTTTGTTCCAAACCTGGCCTGCTTCATCCCTCTCTCCATCCAAGGGCCCCAGGCTCCCGGGCACCCCTCCTCTTCCCCTTGTCCTGCTGCCCTGGGTTTCTCCGCCTCTCGCCCAGCCAATCCTCCCTGCCCCTTGTCCCCCCACCACCGCCTCCCCGCACCAAGCCTCCCCAATTTCTACATCACCGTACCTGGCCTGCCGGGCGCCGGCCCCCCCATGCCGGGCTCCGCCCGGAGCAGGAGGAGGGAGGAGGAGAGACAGAGAGACCGGGGGGGGGGGGAGCAGAGCTGGGCCCTGCCGCAGAGACAGCCCCGCCTCCGGGTCCGCCCCCAGACCCGCCCCCGGCCCCAAACCCACCCTTCCACACCCTCCAAGGACGGAGCGGGAGCGGTCGCGCTGCGCTGCACCGCTGGGCTAGGGTGGGGGGGCACAGGGACCGCGGAGCCTGCGGGGGCGGCTCAGAGGAAGGTCGTGGGACGCAGGGGGTCCGGTGCCAGCCCGCCCCGCCAAGGGGCGTCCGCTCCTCGCCGCCCAGCGCCCCCTGCCCGGCCGGGCGGTGCTGGGTTTGGTCTCCTCGGCCCCGGCCGAGCGACGCGCGGCGCTCAGCGGCGCCCCCCAGCGGCAGCCCAGGTCCTGCACCCACCCGCGAACCCCGCGCGCCGGGCGCTCCGCGCTCCGCGCCCGGCGTCTGTCTGGGGCCGAGGCTGCGGCTACGGGCCCGGGGTGCAGTGAGGCAGTGAGGCCGGCAGAGGGGGCTGCCTTCCAGACCGAGGGGCTTCCAGAGTCAGGAGCCGGACGCTCGGCCACTTTGCCAGCAGGGGGCGTGCTCCCTTGGCCGCGCCCCCTCTTCCCCGCCGTCCCCAGGTGCCGGGAGGGAGCGAGAGTTGGCTGACTTGGTGTCGGCCTCCTCCCTCCGCAGCCTCCCAGGCGCCCGGACCTTGTTCCATCGTCTGGGCTCAAAGTCTTCCGCCTATCCGCCCCCGCAATCCAAGTCACCCTCCCCTTAACCTTTGACTCTGCGGGCTCCGCCCGCCAGGACCTGGGTGCAATGGGGTTGGTTGGTCTCTTACTGGGACCACCACAGCCACCGCCTGGGTGCAGTCGCAGGGGTCTCTGAGGAGCATGACCTAGCCCTCCTTTGGTGACCTTTCTCAGCAGTTCCCAGAGAAATCCCTCTCTCCAAAATTCCTTTGGAGTACAGCTTTGCCATAGGGTTAATTAGCTTCAAGGTGATCTCGGTTTTACTCTTAGCTGGTTGAAAAATGTGCCCCCAAATATATGCATGTACTAATCCCCGGAATCTGTGGACCGTTTTCCATATGGCAGTCTTTGCAGATGTGCTGTGTGGCGTTAGGCAAATTGGATAACCTCTCTGAAAGATGCTTCATCTCATACCTACCTCAACAAGGTTTGGAGGAAGAAAGGGAGCTGCAAGTGCTTTGTAAGTCGAGGGCCCTGCATATTAAAGGCTATTAAATGCTCCTAGGAGAGGTAATACATTAAAACACAAGAGTCCTTTAACTTTTACACCTTAATGGGAATTAATTTATATTCATTCAACAAACATTTCTGCAGAGATTGACAATATCCCAGGGACCCTCCACATGGAAAAGTCCACAATGATGCCAAATGTCCGAGGCAGAGAAGGGGTCCAAAGATTCCTTGTGAATAGTTTGTAGGAGTCAGCACCAAAAAAGGAGGTTCTGGAGGTTTAGCAGTAAAGTCTATGTTCAGAATGTTGTCAGAGGGGAGAGGGTTCTGCAGGGGAGAGAAGGATGAGGTCTGGAGGGGCAGGACACGTGTGGGAGGCTGCTTCCTGGACCTCAGTACCTGGGCTATGGCAGGGCCCTGTTACTATAGCCAAAGGGAGACATATAGCAACGCAGATGCATTTTAACGAAGATATAAAGAACAAATATATAAAGCGGGCAGGGGTTGCATTGTTTTACCTTTTAGAGTGGTCAGAAATTTTCATAAGCTAAAGCAGAGGGAGGAGGGATCTGGAAAAGAGCACAGAGCCCAGACAGCTGGGTTCCATAGAATACTAGCCCTGAGGTCTTGGTCAAATGCGTGAGCACTTAGGAGCCTTGGTTTCCTCAGCTAGAGCTCCACATCTGCTCTCTCTCTCTCTCTCTCTCTCTCTCTCTCTCTCTCTAATACTTTTTAGTTGTCAGTGGATCTTTATTCATATGTGGTGCTGAGAATCAAACCCAGTGCCTCACACATGCTAGACAAGTGCTCTACCACTTAGCCACAACCCCAGCCCTTCATCTCTCTTCTTCAGAAGATGAGAAAGTTTTAATATACTCAAGAACAGGTCCTTCCAAGTGACAAAAATTAATTAGAATCTGTTCATCTCCTTCTGAACCTGCAAGTGAAATCAGACGCAGCCTCTAGATACTGCTTTGGCTAAAAGTATCCCCCCCTCGGAATGTTGGTTAGGGAAGCCAAGAGAGAGAAATTGGCAATTGGAGTTTTGGTTTATTCTATTACTAATAGACCTTTTCTGAGTGTGCATGCCTTCTCTTTCATAATGAACAAGGGATGAGATGGGAGAGGTAGGAAGGTCAGAGGTGCGGAGGGTCCATGCTTGTGGCCAGCTGGGGTAGACCTCTGCAGATGACTGTGTAGACATACATAATGTCTAGGGGCTGGAGACAGTGCAGGTGGTCACTGCTTCTAAGGTCTTTGTGAGTATCTGTATATGGCACCTGGACAAGAATACACAGAGGCAGAATGTTTCTCTACCACTGACAGCCGTTTTGGACTTCCTGGGTCTCAAATTCCACATCTCAAGATCATGTCTGAGATTTTATTTCAAATACTCCAGCAAAATCCAGGAAGAGATATTGAGGGTAGGTATGAACAAGAGATTGGCTGAGTTGATCATTATTGGGTACCTGGGAACTAATTATATTCTTTTCTCTGCTTTTAGACAGGTTTGAAAATTTTCTTAATCATCTATTTTAAAGGTATGGGGAGGGAATAATTGGACTCTTTTCGTGTAGTTACCAAGAAAACCAGAGACGTTATGACAGTGATAGCCAAAGCGCACCACAAGGTTGACTGGGCACTTAGGGGCACCCAGGCACCCAGGACGTGCCCCCGGTAGTTTTCTTTCAACTCTTCTTTGGCCAGTCTGCAGGCCAATGGCAGCCAGTGCCTACAAGTAAGGGAATCCCCTGCCTCCTCGCAGACTCCTCCCCTTTTTCTCCGCCCTCTCTAGCCCTTCCCTCCGAGAAAGAGCCCGGCTGGGGCCCAGCAGGTGTGGGGTTAAGGCAGCCTGTTTGGGGCCCCAGCCGCGCAGCAGCGGCAGCAACTGCAACATCGGCGGCTGTGGCAGGCCTGGCTCGGGGCCAGCTGGCGGGGAGCCCCAGGAGGGAGGAGGGAGGAGGAAGGGGAGGAAGAGGGGAAGGAGGAGGAGGAGGAGGAGGAGAGGAGCAGTGAGCAGGCCCGAGGAGGCAGGACTTCCTGGTGTGGGGGTTGTCAACAGCCCAGAAAGAGAAAGACAGAGACAGAGACCGAGAAGAGCTGAGGAACCAAGAGACGGATCCAGCGGGGCCACGCGGGAAAAGCCTTGGGAGACCCACTTGCCCGGGACCGCCGAGACCCACTGCCACCTGGAGCAGCTGGGGGCTGAGCCGCCCCCTCCCACAGCCGTCGGGAGACCCGTGGGGCTGCAGAGGCCGCGCCTGGACTCCTCCGAGGAGGCGCGGGTTCCTTCTTTTCTGGACAGCAAACTTTCCACGGAGATGCCTCGCAGGATGAGGTGCGGCCTCCGGAGAACTCTGGGCAACCCCTGATCGCTGCCTGCGTCCCCCGCATTGACTGGGCACAGGCGGCCCCAGGAAAAGGACAGCCCGACATCTTAGTCGCTGAGACCCCTGGCTCAGCTCGGTGACTGAGACCCGAGAGGTAGGTCTAGGGGCTGGGCGGGGCGCTTGGGGTGGCGGGCAGGGCCTGTCCCAGGGATATGGGAGCCGAGGTGGGGGTCCTGGAGGCCCAGGAGAGGTCTCCAGGTGGCCTGGCCAGGCGAGGAGTCACTTCAACCCGGTTCACCCAGGTCCGGGAGTCCCGTGCTTTCCGGACAATTCAGTCCGGTGAGTTTGAATCCCTGGCAAGAAATGCTCAACTTTGGGTCTCATCTGCCTCTTCCTGCTCTGCATGCCCTCTAGGTCCTGTCCCCTCTATTCTGGTGTCTGTCATCTCTGCCTGTCTCTTTGTCTCTGGGTCTCTGGCGGTTTCCCCTTCCTCCCCCATTCTGCTCCCCAGAGAGGAAGCCCCGGAGGTGGCCTGCCCACTGCTTTTTCTCTTCTCTCTCTCTCTCTCTCTCTCTCTCTCTCTCTCTCTGACACACTCTCTCTCTCTTTTTCCAGTTTGCAAACTCAGCTCTGGAGTTCAGCAGCGACAGCAGCAGGAAAAACCTGCCCCTGCCCCTGCCCCTGCCCCCCCCTCCCGCCACCTCTCCTCCCCTGTTCTCCCGTCCCCAACCAGGCACCCCCAGTTCTTTCAAGGCTCTCTTACCATGTCGGACCCAGACGTCCCTAGGGGCCCTGATGCCCCCGCCATGTGGCCCCCCTGTTCCAGGGGTGCCTGAGCCCCTTCTAGGAGCACAGCCCCTCCCCCACCCCTACTCGTTCTGAGCTCCAGGGACCATGAGTGGGGGCAAGAAGAAGAGCAGTTTCCAAATCACCAGCGTCACCACGGACTACGAGGGCCCAGGGAGCCCAGGGGCTTCAGATTCCCCTGCTCCGACGGCCCCCACCGGGCCCCCACCACGCCTTCCCAACGGGGAGCCCAACCCTGATCCAGGGGGCAGGAGCACCCCCCGGAATGGCTCCCCACCACCCGGGGCCCCTGCCTCCCGTTTCCGGGTGGTGAAGCTGCCCCACGGCCTGGGAGAGCCTTATCGCCGAGGTCGTTGGACGTGTGTGGATGTTTACGAGAGAGACCTGGAGCCCCCGAGCTTCAGCCGCCTCTTGGAGGGAATTCGAGGGGCCTCGGGGGGCACTGGGGGCAGATCTTTGGATTCCAGGTTGGAGCTGGCCAGCTTGGGCCTGGGTGCCCCCATGCCACAGTCAGGCCTGTCTCAGGGCCCCACCTCCTGGCTCCGCCCACCCCCCACCTCCCCTGGACCTCAAGCCCGCTCCTTCACTGGGGGACTGGGCCAGCTGGCGGTTCCCGGCAAGGCCAAGGCGGAGTCACCCCTCCTATCAGCCTCCCCACCCCAGCAGCGCCCCCCAGAGCCTGGGACGGGGGATAGCACGGGCACATCTCTGGCTGCCACACCCCTGCCCTCCCTGAGGGTGGAGGTAGAGGCTGGGGGGTCCGCAGCTGGGACCCCTCCACTGTCCCGGAGAAGAGATGGAGCCCAACGGCTGAGGATGGAGTTGGTTCCTCCAGAGGAGACAGGGCAGGTAAGCATTGTATTCCAGGTTGAGGGAAACACCCATGGGGCTGTGCTTAGTTCTGGGCCTAGTAGGCCTAACTCCCATCCTGAGCCTCCTTGCCTCTCCTCCATCCTGTCCTCCCCAGCTCCACTGTCACAGCTGTCAGGTAGGTCAGAGCGCTCCTTTTTTTTCTCCCTGTCATCACACTTTGTAGTCCTTCCCTCCTTTATATTATCTTCCAGGCTCCTTCTCTTCTGCATTCTACACCTTCTTTGTCTCTCCTTGGTCTTTAAGTTGTTGCCTTGGCCCTTGATTGTTTCCATAAAGCCTGTTGGAGGCTCACTTCAGCCTTCACCATTTGCTTTGGTCTCTACCCCCTGGCTCTAGGTGATGAGGATGGAAGCCCCACCTGGGTGCTTGGCTGGGCCTCTGAGGGAGGAGCTGCCAGGGTTTGGGGTGGCCATAAAATGTAGGCATTCCATTGTGAGTCTTTCCATTGCAGCCCTGTGTTGGACAAGGGGGTCTTCATTCTTCCCACCAGCCTCCCAGCCCAGCCCAATCTCTCGCTTTGCAGCAAGCCATGTTTTTCCTGAGAAACCAAGGATTTGGGTGGGGGGCACTTTTTATAGGAATGGGGGGGATGGGGTGCTGGTTGGTTGTCTTTTTCCACCCTGGTCATCTTTCTGAGTCCCGTGCACCTGGGCCTCTCCAGGATTGACAGTTGGAGGTGACTTCACCACAGTGGAGTGGGAGAATATTGGGAAGCAGGAGGGAAGGAGTTAAATTCTCTACTTCTTTCTGCTTCCTGTCTCCAAAAGAGGAACAAGTCTGGGCTAGGGGCAGGATGCCTGGGTCCCTGGGGTAGGGGGTGGGCTGCCAGGGATATGAGGGTTGGATGCTTCTGCCCTGGAGGAAAAAATAACACCTTGGGCTGCTGGAGGAAGGGCAGGGAGTTCGAGGATGAGGGCTCTTTCCCCTTCCTGGCCTTGGGCACAAACCACAGTGTAAAAATATCCCCAGCCTGGATGTCTGGGCCCTGTCAGGACCAGTCAGGACCGGCTCCCCCCACCCCTCGTGGCCTCCAACTCCCTTTCATGACCTCTGCACTTACCCCCCCACCTCTTTCTGAAGCTCTTCCATTCAGTTCCTACCCCAGGAGAGATGTTGTAGTTCTCTAGTCCCTGACCCCAGACTCTTCTAGAGCAAGCCCCCTCTGCTCACCAATCTTAAGTCTGCTTGAGCTGCTCTGGGTTCTGCAGACCCTGCTCCTCTTCCCTCAGTGTCAGTGACCCCCTTCCTTCCGCCCTGCCACATCCTGATCGTTTCCTGTGTGCATACAACTGTGTCGCTATTTCCCTGCCCCAAAGTCTGGCTCCCTTTTAGTGTCCCATGTCTCTTCCCCCTCCATGCCTCCAGCAGAGGCCGGGGGAAGGTGAAGGAAGGTCAGGGGCACCACCTGGGCCCCCCTTTGCTCTGTCCCTCTAACCACCCTGGACTCTCTGTTCTTGGCTTTTCCGAGAAGCTAGGGCCTCCCAGGGCCTCACAGAGGCGTCTTGTCTTGTTCCTGTTGCCCCCGCCCTCTTGCAGCCACCCCCAGCGCCTGTTGGGCTGTGTGGTCCCCGCCCAGGCTCCTCCTTCCCCCACCTCCACAACGCCCCCCAACCCCAAAGCAGGGCAGAGAGCAGTTGTTGAACTTCACCTGAAGCCTGAGAAGTTTAAGAGGAGAAGCTGGAGTCAGGGTAGGGGGTGGGGGGTGGAGGAGCAGTTTCTGAGGATTTATTCATTCTACAAATAGTTACAGAACAAACTTACCTTCTAGTAGGGGAGACACAATAAATACTTTAATTTCAGATAATATTAGGCGCTATAAAAAAGTGACACAGTTTACTAGACTTGTGAACGGTGGGGAAATGCCTCTAAGGAAGTGACATTTGAGTGGCTTTAAGAAGGTCAATGATATATTGCAGTTATTCTGAGTAGTTTCTAATTAGAGGTCCTGAGGGCAAGAAGTTCCCAAATGCAAACCAGAGCCCCTCTCTGATACCCCAGAAGTCACACTCCCCAGTCCTGAGGTGATGCTGTTTTTCCTTGCTTCTGTAACCCCAAGGCCTTCAGTCAGGGCTGAAGGAGGGAAGGGCTGCTGGGGACAGGAGTCCTGGCTCCTTAGGAAGGAGTGGGGGAGGTGGGGAGGAAAGAGGACCACTAGGCCAATTTCTCTCTCAAAGTGATGGTTCCCACCTCTGCTTCTAGGTGCCCCCATTTGACTCCCGCCCCAGCTCCCCGGCCCTCTACTTTGAAGCCAGTCTGGTTCACAAGTCTCCAGACCCCTTTGGAGCAGCAGCAGCCCAGAGCCTCAGCCTGGCCCGTTCCATGTTGGCCATCAGTGGTCACTTGGACAGCGATGACGATAGGTAGGTGGGCTCCATGTGGTGGAACTTCAGTTTTAGGCACTGAGGGCAGCTGTATGATGCTGCTGGCCTTTGTCAGTCCTGGGAGGTGAATTTGGAGAACAGAGAGAGCTGGCCTGGGCATAACCACTGAGCAAAGTTGATCTGGGATCCACTCCCTCCCAGTGGAAAGAGCTGGGTGGGACTCCCTGACTTAGGACTGTCACATCAGGGACTTTTTTAGAGTTTGAAGGGAGTCATTGTTGTCAAATTCCAGAACTCTTGCAGATTTACAGAACATCTGGTCAACCCTAGGAACCCGCTGGCAAGAACACTAGAGATGAGAATAGGGAATCAGTCTCCTCCCAGCTCCGTCTATCTCTGCCTCTACCAGCAAGGGCAGTAGTATACTTTTGGATCCTCACGGATTATCCTGGGACTTCCTCATCCAGACTCCCTTAGGGTCCTGAGACTTTGAGTACCTGGAAAGCATTGCTCTAAAATTCTGTTCCCTGAAGGGATGTGGTCAGAAGACAAGAGCTAGGAACACCACAGAGGCCGAGCCCTTCCATGGCACAGCTGCCTGGTAGCAAGGATGGCCCAAGACGGCAGGACTTTTTGGCTTTGCCCTTTAGGATAGAATGCACTGTTCGGTGGCAGAGTGGGCAGGACTTCCGGTTTTGAGGGCCAGGTTTCAACATTCACAGGAATGTCAGCCAGCTGAAAAGGGAGGAACAAAATCCTGAGTCGGATGGCTAGGGTACTGGTTTCTGGCTGTGGACTGATAGGAACCCAGGAGAAGGGCTAGGGAGTTACTACTTTTATTGGAGGGAGGAGTGGGACTTCCTGTTGGAGGCCCTGAGGGGAGGGACTTCCTGTTTGGAAGGAAATAAGGGGTGGGACTTAACTAGTGGGTGAGTGGGTGCTGGAGGGACCCATTCCAGATGGAGTTGCATCTTCCTATTTTCTCCTAAGATAGCGCCACCACCTGGAATCAGACTGAGACCCACAAAAAAACAGGGCCAGTGGCACTGGGCAGACTGGGGGCCCAAAGAAGAGGACTGGGGCAGCCAACAGCCCCTGGGATGAAGGCTGAGGGGCTGGTTCCAGGCAGGGCAGGACAGGGCAGAGTGGCTTCTGTACTCACTCCCAGCTGGCTCCCAGGAATGTGTGAGGTGTGAGGTCGGACAGGGCCCAGAGAGTCACCTGCCCCCATTGCTGCTATTCTTAGCGCTTCCCACCCTCTCCCCCTCCCATTTGGGAGGTTCCCTGGCAAAAGAGCTCCCTGTCCCTCCTCCACCCCTGTTGATTTCATAGCTCAGCCTCTGGCTTTCTCTGCCTTAGAGAGTTTTGCCTTCAGAAGCCTTCTCAGCTCTATTCTTTTGACTTGTCCCCTCCCTCTCTCCCTCTGTCCCACCCCCTCTGCACACCCTAGTCTGACCGGTCCAGCTCCCAGCCTCCACTCTACCCTGCCTGGCTCCAAGGCTCTGGGGCTCTGGCCCAGCCCAGCCCCTTGGACCCCACCCTGCTAGACCAGCGGGTTTGAATTGAGCTATCCCCTGCCTCCTAGGAATGGGGTCTGTAGACCCCATGTCACTTGTCTGGTGTTCTTGGAACTGGCGGGAAACTAGGGTCCAAATGGCATGGGACCTCCCTTTTGAGAGGGAAAGTGGGCTGGGGTGTTAGGTGTCTGGATCCTGGACACTGTCTTTTTAGTCCTCAAAATCTGGGGTGGGAGAACAGAGGGTGCCTGATGGATTCAGACTGTCTACAGGCTCCTGGGTTGAAGATCCTCTGTGTCCCCCACAGGGCCTAGCAGATGGGAGCTTCTTGGTTAAGGTGTGACAGTAGATGGCCAATCTGGAGGATCCAGGCATTGAGGGATTGTATCCTAGGGACTTGGGAATAAAAAGTACATTTCTCTGCCTAGTGCTGTCCTTTGGGTCTGGTACTGTCTTTTATCTTTTGTGACCCTAAAAGCAATCCCATGATCTCCACCTCTCAGCTTCCAGATGGACACTGAGATGCAGGAGAGTTTTAGATACTTGCCCAAGGTCACTGAGCCAGTGTGTGACTGGACTGCAGTGGGGGTCTGAATACCTTCAGCCATGCTCTCCCCTCTCTGCTACAGGAGGTGGCAACCGTCTCTAGGATGTCCTCTCTTAGGACAGATGCAGGGACAGCTCACCCAATTGGGTCAAGAAGCCAGCCCCCTCCCCCTCCCTGGGTTGGCTCCACCCCCAAAGACATCACAGATCCGGGAGGGAGTGTAGACAAGGCAGCCGGATGCCACTTTCTTGGCTTTAGGCCCAGACCCTGGGGGCTCCTAGAAGACATCAGGGAGCAGGGCTGATCCCTGTTCCTGGAATCCAAACCTCTTCACCTCTCCCAGATGCCCTATATCTTCATCTGATTCTCATGTTGAAACTGTTTTATTTGACCTTCAAAGGGGAAGACCAGCTTCTAGGACTGTCCTCACCTCAGGACCCAAGAGTCCTGTGCCGCTGGAGTCCCCAGTTATGCGTGTTATGCATGTCACAACTCCACGGGGTGCCGCAAAATTAGAAGTCACAGTCCACATTTGAAGTCGTGAGAATGTTCTGGAAGATGCAATAAGTGTCTTGAGGAAGGTTTTTTGTTGTTGTTGTTTTGATTCACACCAAGTTGCTTTGGGGCCTGTGGTGAGGGCCAGTCCTATGTGGCCAGCCCCAACTTCCTGCTCCTGACCTGGCCTAGGAATACTAACTAGCATAGGGTCCCCTCACTCAAGGGTTCTCAGAGGATGGGCTTGGGTTGTCAGAATTCTGGTCCCTTGAAGTGTTAATGTTAGAATGTCACAGGGGAAGTCCTGTCAAAAACTCAGCAGCGCTAGAGGAACAGGAGATAGTCATCTATCAGCCAACAAATGTTTATTGTTGTATTAGGCCTTGATTTCTGGTGAGAATGATTGACTTCCTTGGCATCTTTGCCTGAGTGTCTGCCAGGCCCTGCTGGTGCTCCTATTTCTGTGTATCTGTCCCTCTCTGGTATCTGTCTGTATGTGCTGGGGAGGGGAGGATATTGGGTTTTCTGGAAAACTGCTTTGATACCGATTGGCCCACCCTTCCCTACTGTCCTTACTGTGCCCTGGAGGCCCAGGTGTCCTTACTCACTACTTGTTCTGCTTTCCTGGGCCTGGTCACCCCCTTGGTGACTACCTGTCAGTGCCTTCTGCACCCAGAGCTTGGAAAGGAAATGGAAAATTCCCAGCTCTCTCAAGCTCCCTTCCTGGCAGCAGGTTCTCAGGCCAGGGTCACCTTGGATTGAGTGCTGATCCCCCCACAGGGAAGCAATTTGGAGCTGACAGCCAGAAGGGAGGGCCTATGGGGAGCAGCAGCACATGGGATACAATGTAGTGGGGCCCTGACTCTGAGAGGCTCAGTGGGGGGATTGGGGGGACAGGACTGGTGATTCTTCAAAAGGGGACAGGGGCCAAGGTGGAAGCTGGTTAGTGTGGGTTGTGAACTATAGGCTGAGGCAGGGGCCTGGGGCCTGGGTGGTGGAAGAGGGAGCCCTGGAGGATGGGGCAGGGATCAAAGTCCTATGCAAGCCCTGGACCACCAGAGGGTTTGAAGGAGATCTATAGATTCTGGGATTAAGAGCCATTGCCCCTGGGGCCAGTCAGGAGCCAGTCCCAAGGGACCTTTGGGCCAGGCTTGAGTCTCCCTCTGGTGGCCCTTTAGAAAACTGCAGCCAGGACTGCCCCTGGCTCCCTGTCCTGTTCTTCCTAGCTCTGTTCAAAGGCTCTGCTCAAAAGTTCCAACACAAACCTTACCTTCCTACCTCTCCTCAAGGTCTGCCTCCTTCCAAGAAGACCCCAGACCCAGGTCCAGATCCTTAGGCTGTATTTGATTTACAGCGGTCAGATCTAGGTTTCCATTGTCATAGTAACCATTCCCATTCCTCTTCTTCACTATGGATGCTGGAGACCCTCTGGCCCAGGTTCTCAGGGTCACCTGTGATGCCGGCTCTGTGTTTGTGGGGGAGCACACAAGTATATCAGAGTCTCCCGCCACCCTTCTCTCCTTTTCTTAAGGCCTCGAGGGAGGCCAGTCATAGCCCAGAGTGGGCAGGAAGGCCTCAGGTGGGGAGATGATTCCTAGGGCCATCTCACCTTCCCACCCCTCCTCAACCCAGGCATCTCGCCCTTCAGCCCCTCCCCCGATCCAGGCCACCAGCTGACTTCCCTCCACGGCCCCCTCCCCTCCGCTCTGGGATGGGCGCCAGGGTGAGAAGGGGACACTGGCACTGATCGTGTCTGGGAATTCCCGCCCACTGTGGAGCTGTGGGAGGGGGGTCCCCGTGTCCCTGAGGAGCCAATAGCAGCCGGTCCTTGCCCTAGGGGGCGGTGTAGTATATCTTTCAGGACAGCACCCCCTAGGCCCCGTCTCCTCTCTGCCTGCCTGGCACCAGCCAGACCCCGCTCTGCCGGGGGGCTCTGAGCCCCCCGAGCATTCCTTCAATACAACCTTCTCCTTTTGGGGGACCCTGAGGATTCTCTCCCCTCAGGGATGGCCCAGCCAGGGGTCTCTGTCAAATCCCTGGTGTCCTCTTTTGAGACCAGAGTAGTGGGGATGGCTCCGGGGCCACCCCGAAAAAGGGGCTGTGCTTCCTCCCCTAGTTCCCCACGGGGAGCATCCCCAATCCGAGGGGCACCTGCACCCCCACCCCACCGAGGCCTGGGGGGCCCTGGGCAGCGGCCCTCACCCCGCCGGGGAATGGACAAAACCCTGCTCCCCCTGATTCTCTACTGTCACAGGTACAGGAGGGCTATGGGCTGTCACCAGGGAGCTAGGGAGGAGGCCAGAGCCTGTCGCGAGGAAGGCAGTGGCTAGGCTGTGCAGATGCCTGGCCCCTCCTTACCTTTCACCTCCCTGTGTCTCTCCAGCGGCTCCGGAAGCCTGGTTGGCATTGACAACAAGATCGAACAAGCCATGGTAAGAGAAGACATCTTGGTGCCAGGAGTCCCTGGCTCCCTTTAGCAGTCCCTTCGCCCACCCCTACTCTCCCTGTTACCAACACCAGCCCCCAGCCCTGTTCTTGTCTGTGAGCTCTGCCCCCCTGCCCTTGCCCCTGCCCGTAGCCTTGCCCCCTACCCTCTGCCTCATGCCCTTCCTTCCCCGGAGCCCCTCCTCCTTTGGCACAGGGGAGTGTCTCAGCCATACACCCTCAGGCACTGGGCGCGGGATTCCGATGGGGTGGTCTGGCGGTCCTGACTCTTTGCCTGTCCCTGGACCCCCAGGACTTGGTAAAGTCCCACCTCATGTTTGCGGTCCGGGAGGAGGTGGAGGTGCTGAAGGAGCAGATCCGAGACCTGGCAGAGCGGAACGCCGCGCTGGAGCAGGAGAACGGACTGCTGCGTGCCCTGGCCAGCCCAGAGCAGCTGGCACAGCTGCCCTCCTCGGGGCTCCCACGGCTTGGACCCCCTGCGCCCAACGGGCCCTCCGTCTGAGCCTCCCTTCCCTCACAATGTGCCTTTGGGGGCTGCCATGGTCGCCAGGCTTTGCGCCAGCAGCCTGCCCCCTCTTCCTATGCAGCTTTAATGCCCCCTGACCCCCAGGGATGGGATTTTAAGGCTCAGTACTGGCCTGTTCCCCCCCTGCCCCCGTCCCCGCCTTGATCCTCAGGCCTCGATGGAGGGGGGAGGGCTCAGGATGGGGTGCTAGATGGGGCCCCCTCCATGAGAGATCCCAGCCCCCTCCCTCCCTGGGTGTCAGTGTTCTGGGTTCCCCAGCAGTAGATGGCTTGGGGGAGTCGGAGGCTCCCTGGCAACAATCCCCCCCACACTTTGTTCCCCTCAAAGTGCTCCCTCTCCACTGCCCAGGGGAGGGCATATGGACAGTGTCTGGAAGTTTTGGGTTTCAGGTTGTTATTAAAATAATAATTATAATTAAAAAATCTGAAGAAACTTGAATTTGGAGGTTGACATGGCGTTGCTTGTGTCCAGACCTGTGTGGAGGCCTGCTCCCACAGCCTGAGCTCCCCTGGAGATCCTGTCAGGCTGGGGAGGTGTCTCGTGGCCAAGGCAGAATGGTAGACAGAGGCACAGGAAATGGGAGTCAGTGGTTCGGGTCCTGGGAAGGGGGCAGGCAGAGGAGTGGGGTGGGGGGCGGCGTCTGCCCACGTGCTGTGGTGGGAGAGAAACAATGAGGCCTTTGGTGTTTGTTCAGGATCCACCCCCAGCTTCCCAGCGTGTCCCCTCTGCGGGCTGGATCCGGGTGGCTGCTTGGGGGTGGAGCGGGGGGCCCTGAATGGGCCCCTTGTCTCAAGGCTGGGTGTGGGCCAGGCTCCCCGGGCACACAGTGCCCTCACCAGGCCTGGCTGGCCGCCGTGGCTTCCACCCCCAGCTGGCTGAGGACAGGCCCTGTGGGTGAGCAGGCCCCTCCCTGGCAGCCTGGGCTTGGGTCCCGGGCAGAAAGCCGCAGCCAGCCAGAAAGACCCCATCTAGTGGGGGAGCAGGGAGAAGCAGCAGTCGCAGCTTGAGGGGAACCCTGAGAGGAGCCACAGGAGACCCTGACCCGAGGGGAGAGGTGTGGAGAAGCCAGTCCTCCAGGGCCCACCTGGGTTGGGCCCCTTGCCTTCTAGCTCCTTAGATTTACAGTCTCAGACAAATTCTCCAGATTTTCTGAATCTCGGATTTCTCATGGGTATACAGTGGTGCTGACAGTCACATCAATCTTGAAGGGCTGTTTTGAGGATCACATGGCACAGTACATGGAAAACGCCTAGCACATACCAGACACTCAGTCAATGTCACTTTCCTTTCCCTGGATCGGTGGCAAGAAGAGTCGAGGCTATAAGTAATGAGCTCCGTGGGTCCTGGAAGGGCCTCGGGGGTTGGGACCAGGGCCAGGTGGCTCTCACAATGGACTAGAACTCTCTGTCACCCTAGGTTCTTCTGCACTTTGACTCCTCTCCCTGTCCCAGGGAGGGGAGGAAGGACCTGGGATGAGTTGCTGAAGAGATCTTTGCCCCTAGATTTCCTATTCCTTCCTTCCCTGCTGTGCTTGAGACTCTTCAGCTCCTACAAGACCCTTGTGGTGTGTCATCCAGTGCCCAAAAGCCTGTCCCTCTCCCCGTCCCACATGTTGGCCCTGTCCCTACTTGGGGTTCTGGAACGATGGCTGTGATCATGAGGTTCATCTTTTGGATCAGACGAGTTTGGCAAAGAATGACCTGTTGGGTGAGTTTCACATCCTGCCTGGTCCTCCTGGTGCTGGGCTGAGAGTCCTGGTCATTTCTAGATGCTAGTGCCCCACCACCACCACGTGGCCTCTATCTTTTGTGGCCAAACTAAATATATGGGAGGCGGCCAGGGCTTAGAGATCCAGGGAGGGGCTTGAGGGGAAGAAGGCAGGGCTGGGGGGTTATACCCCTCCCTGGGTGTTTTTCTTCCTTTGACTGCTGCTCCTGCCGCTCCCCCCGACCCCGTCTCCTGCCTCTCACGGGTCTTCTTTCTCAGGTTCTTCAGTGGAGACGCAGAGCTAAGCTAATCATCTTGGAACCCACTGACTCCAAGAAACAAGAAATCAAGGGGGTGGAGGAGACTACGGAGTTGGACACTGTCAAGTTGATCGAACCCCCCAAAGAGGCTAAGGTCACCACTCTGGAAGAGCACCCTGAGGTGGCTGAGGCCTACGTGCTGGCGAAAACCATGGACGAAACCGTGGACGAGACTGAGCTGGAGCTGGGTCCTGAGCCTCGCTCCCTGCTACGACTGCCCCAGACAGCTGTCCAGTCGGTCTCCACACTCATGTTATCCGCCCTGCAGAGTGGCTGGCAGATGTGCAGGTGGAAGGTTAGCATTTCTTCACCATCCCCAACCCCCAGGGACCTTTTCTTCCCTCCGTACACTTGTTCAACATTTCTTGTGCCTCCTCTGTGGCCAGGCATGGAGGATACGAAAGTGGGTAAGATTTACCCAGACCTGGGATGGGACCATAGAAAAGATCATGAACATTGATTTGTTCTGTATCCTGAGGGGTATGTCATAGGAAGTGGGGAGGAACTGTGGGTACCCAGACCCAGAGAATCAAGGAAGGCCTTCCTGCAGAAGAGACAGCGAGGCTGAGACCTGAAAGAGTTCACTTGCCTTGGGATGTGTTGTCAGGACAAAGTGGAAGGGAAGGGAGGGGTATTCTGTGAAGAGAGGATAGCAGGTGTGTGTGCCATGGTAGTTTGAGGTGCGTGGAGCAATCTTGGCTGAAGGGCTAGTTTGTACAAGGCAGAGGTTGACCAAGTTGTGGAATTTGTACTTAACCCTAAGAGCAATGGAAGCCCTTGAAGACATTTGAACAGGGAAGCAACATGATCAGGTTTTGATTTAAAAAACTCCCCTGCACTCACACATGGCTTCTGGGACTAGAAAATGGTGCAGCCAATCTAGAAAAGAACAGTAACGTTTCTTGTAAACCTAAATACACAATTAACATATGACCCAGCAGTTGAACTCCTGGACATTTATCCCAGATAAACGCAATTTCATATTCCCACAATGTCCATATATGACTGTTCACACTTTATCTGTAATAGCCCAAATCAACCCAAATGTCCTTCAATGGATGAATGGTTGAACTGTGATATATACATACCTGTATATTACTCTGTTTTTCTGTTGCTATAATAAAATACCTGAGTTGGAATACTTTATAAAGAAAAGAGGTTTGTTTAGCTACAACTTTGGAGGCTAAAAGTCCAGATCAGGTGGTACTGTGTGTTCAGCTTCTGGTGAGGGTTTCAAGGCAGATGGCATCACAATGGCAGAAGTATGTGTGGAAGAGAACACATTGCCAAGATAGGAAGCCAGAAGAACTCAGGGATCAGGATCACTCTTAAGAACTGCCTTAATCCTGTCTGGGGGCATATTCCCAATGCCTTAAATCATCTTCCTTTAGGTCTTATCTCCTAAAGGTCCCATGAGCTCCCAACATCACCCTAACTGGGATTCAAGCTTCCAGCATATGAACCCTTGAGGGTACATGCTCAAAACAAGTCCAAACTATAGCATCCTGAAATACTACTCAACCATACAAAGGACAAACTGTTGATGTATACAACATTAATTCATGATGAATGATGAATTGGATGAATCTCAAAGGAAATTCTCTGAATGAAAACAATCAACCCCAAAAGGTTCTTTACTATTGTATGATAAACCATTATTTTTTATTTTTTATTAATATTTTGGTACTAAGGATTGAGCCTAGGGGCACTTTACTGCTGAACTACACCCACAGTTCTTTTTTTTCCCCATTTATTTTTTATTTTGAGACAGGGTCTCGCTAAGTTGCTGAGGGTCTTACTAAGTGGCAGAGGCTGGCCTCGAACTTGCGATCCTCCTGCCTTAGCCTCCCAAGTCGCTGGGATTACAGGTGTGTGCCACCATGCCTGGATAATACCATTTTTGAAGTAACAAAATTGTAGAAATGAAAAATCATATAGTGGTTTAATGTTTGTTAGGGGTTATTGTGGGGTGCTTATAAAAGGGCAACAGGAGAATCCTTGTGATGATAGCTGATCAGGATCTTGATTGTGGTTGTTTGGATACACACACCTATACCTGTAACAAAATTTTGTAGAATTAAACATGTACAAGCATATGCGCTCTCACACACACACATGAATACTATAAAGCTAAATAAAGTGAGTGGCTTGTATCAATGTCAATTTCCTGACTTTGATATTGCAAGATTTCCCTACGTAGAAAAACTGGGTAAAGGATACGCAGGATTATATTTATTTCTTAAAATTCATGTCAATCTATAATTGCCTCTAAATACAAAGTTTAATTTAATTTAATATAATACCTATTTATTTATTTGCTTATTTTTGGTACCAGGGATTAAACTCAGGGTGCTTAACCACTGAGCCACATCCGCAGCCCTTTTTTATATTTTATTCTGAGACAAGGTCTTGCTAAGTTGCTTAGGGCCTGGCTTAGTTGCTGAGACTGGCCCTTTGGACTTGCGATCCTCTTGCCTCAGCCTCTGGAGTCACTGGGTTTACAGGCATGCACAACTTCACCCAGCTAAAAAGTTTAATTTTAAAAAAGGAAAAACGTCAAGGTCACTACCAAATCCACTAATTTTGGCCTTGAATCAAGTATGACTGCGTTAATAATCATTTTAATAGTTCACCTGGCTGAAGGGGAGAATAGTCAGAGAGGACCAGATGCCCTGGAGGCTGGCACCATCCAGTCCAGAGAGAAGGATGTTCTGGACTCAAGAGAGGGGCATTGGGTCAACAGGTTAATGCATCTGAGCGATATTTAGGTGGTAGGGTTGTTGGGCCAGGTTGGTTGGGTGGAGGTCACAGCGAGAGGGAGAGACAGAGGGAGGGGATTAGAGGTGCTGAAGGTGTCCTGGAGGCAGTGGGACACAGAGGCACAGAGTTCTGGAGTGAGCTCTGGGCTGGAGAGAGAGAGTCAAGGTGTCATTCATTCTGTCCTTCATTTTAACACCCTCTCCATGAAACCCTGAACGGGGGACTCAAAGGTAGGTCCGAACTGGTAGCTGTTTTTCTGGGAGTTGCAGTCTAGTGGAGAAAACAGAAGAGTTCACGGGGCACACTCAAGGTTAGAGGGAATGAAAACCTAATGCAAGCTAAGAAGGCTTCCTGGAAGGGGCGCCGTCTGAGCCAGCCAGATAGGAGAGATGGGTTATCTCAGACCTTTGCTGTGTGTCTGCACACCAGGGATTGAACCCAGGGTGCTTTCTCCCAAGACACGTGGGCTTCTTCTTTCTTTTACAGTCATCTGTGAGTTCGACCTCAGTGACCTCCCAGCTAAGGAGACAGTCCCCCCTGGGGACCCCAGAGGCTGAGATGCTGCGGGAAGTGTACCTGGTGCTCTGGGCCATTCGGAAACAACTGCGGCAGCTGGCCCTCAGGCAGGAGAGTCGCAGCCGGCATCACATCAGGACCCACAGTTCTTCCCAGCTTGAATCAGTGCAGGGCCTAAAGCAGGATGCCCGAAGTCCCCTCTAGGGAGAACCTCAGAACCTCAGAAAGCCCCCACCTTTCTCTTGGGTAAGGTTGATAGGAGGGATCAGGGCAGCAGGCCAGAAGTTATGGATGAGGAGGTGTTTCCATACTGTCACCTCTCATCTCAAAAGGGAGCCCAAGGCCAGGCCTAGGGCCCCACATATTCCCCTTTATTGTGTTTATTCAATTTGTAAAAAAAAAATAATAACAAAATATTGAGAAATAAATATCAAATGTTTCTGAGTATATGTAGAGTTTGCTTGTGAATAGAAGAGGTAATAATAAGGGGGGCTTGGGTGGGCTAGGAAAAAGGGGCACCTGAGCTGAGGGCCCAGATGTGTATGGGAGGAAGCCCTGGATCTGTTTGTAGAGAGCAGGGGTCCCAGCTCTGGACCCCCATATCCTTCTAAGGGCTGGATTGCCCTTGGCAACTTTGCCTGGCCGGTCAGAATAGCAATGATGGCCATTCATGGAGGACCTGCTAAGCACCCTAGCCATCCCTCAAGGTCTTCAGGGTGGGTTATGAGACTTGTCTGTGGACTTGAGCTTGGAGACTTGTGATTCTGAATATGCACACTGGGGCTGTGGGAGACTCATCTGCTGGGTAAAAAAACTTTGGTCCGGCTTCCTGTGCTCTGCCAAGAGCTGAGTGCTACCTTTCCAAGGTCCTTGGAGGCCACATAGACTCTGGGAAGGGACCCCACCCACTTGAGAGGTCTGGGCTGGGGAGACCAGGTGGGTGCTATGGCTGACCAGGGGGGAGGATGTGTCCAACCGAGCAATGCAGGACCGACAGCCCTGAGAGAGGTCATGGAGATTTGGAAGGGGGTTCTGTGGTGGGGGACTAGAAGTACCCAACAAAAGGAGAAACCCACCAGGCATGGTGGCACATGCCTGGAATTCCAGCCACCTGGAGGCAGAGACAGGAGGATTGCCAAGTTCAAGGTTAGCCTTGGCAATTTAGCAAGACCCTAAGCAATTTAATGAGACCCTGTCTCAAAGATTAAAAAAAAATAAAATAGGAGATGGGGTTGTGGCTCAGTGGTAGAGCGCTTGCCTAGCACGTGCGAGGCACTGGGTTCGATCCTCAGCACCGCATAAAAAATAAAAAGTTATTGTTTTCACCTACAAATAAAAATATTTAAAATAAAAAAGAGCCGGAGTTGTAGCTCAGTGGTTAAGTAAAACTGCTTTAAATTTCCAGTACCAAAAAAAAAAAAAAAAAATAGGGAAATGGGGAGACCCTGGAGCCACAAGTTCCCTCTTGGGCTTAGCCTGCCCTCTAGTTCCACAATGAGAAGGTACAGAGGGGACTCCCCAAGGAAAAGCAGGGATATTTTTCCAGACAACAAAATTCAGAGATTGGAGAGTTCACAGGACTTGGGGAAGATGGTGATGCCTGAGGCCTAGGGGGCAGCAAATTCCCAAGGAAGGGGAGGGCAAGCAAGGGCAGGGCAGGAGGTGCAGACAGCTGTACTCGGTGATAAGGAAGTTACTTGTGTGCAGGCGCTGGGCTGAGCCTGCAGAGAAGAGCTCTGGGATGGTTTGCTGAAAATACTGAATTCACTAGAAATGTCAACCTCCCCGCCCCCCGACCTCTGCAGTTCTGGGAGAGTTTGGCCTCCGAGCAGCCATTCTGGAGTCAAGAGGAACACCCACCCTCAGCTTTGCTACCCTGAGCCTGTTAGGGATCTACCTCAATACATAGAGCCACAGCATGATCACCCACCACTAATTAATAACCTACTGTGACTATTTTTTATCTGTCTTGTTCTAAGTCATTCTCCCCACTTTATGAAGGTTTTTTTGGTTTTGTTTTGTTTTGTTTCCTGTTGTTTTGTTTTTATGCAATGCTAGGAATGGACCCCAGGGCCTGGTGCATGCTAAGCAAATGCTCTACTGCTGAGCTCCGTGTCCAGTCCTATCAGTAACATTTTTCAGAGGTGACACCAGGGACAACAGGGTCACTGGTAAATAGCCTTACAGGTAGCTACAGGCCCAGGAGCTGATGGGCCCTGAGACTGTGGGGCTTGTGGAAAGGAACACAGCTCTCATTTTTCCTTGACTACTCCGTCATGGGAGCAGGAGGTAGACAAGGAAGCAAGGTTGTTTCTGTCAGCAGCCACGAGGGCCCTCCATATACCTAACTCCTCTCCTTCCCTAGACATGGAGTCCTGTTAGGGCTTGGTTAAGGAGAGACAGGGAGATTTGTGGAAGGGAAAGGGCGGAGGTGGAAGAAAATGGTCCACAGAACTTGTTTTTCCTTTGTTCACCTACTTGGTCTCTTTCCTGACACTGCCTAAGTAATCTAGCCTAGAGACCAGGAGAAAGGATTATGGTAGGACCAGAGGAAGGACTTCCCAACTGAGCAGAAAACATGAGGTCTTCTGGGGTGGAGATTTAGGGAAGGAAGGGATGCTTACCCACTCTGCCTTTTTTGGGAAGAGAACAGTGGGGGACAGACTGACCTGGGGGCAGAAGGAAAACTCCCTTTTGATGACAGTTGAAGACAAATTCCACTTTAGACACATTCCCTCCCTTGGGCCTTGTTACTTCTTAACCCCCAAGATTGATTGACACCATGAAGCAGGAGTGGTAGGGCTACAGGGGGGCCAGGCTGGGATCAGGGGTCCTCCTGTATTTTCAAATATCATCCATACTATTAGGGAGGGTGTCTTAAGGATGTGAAAGCAAAAGGAGAGAGCCAGTCTGGAGATCTCCTTGCTCCCTTCCCAATCCTGGGCCATCTTCCCCTCCTCCCCCACCATTATCAGATCCCCTGGAAATTTAAAATCTTCTTTCCTGCTTCTTCACTGGGATTCCCTCCCACCCACTGACCACACAGCAAAACAGGTCACTCCTGCACTAAAACCTTCCGGTGGCTTCCTGTCATCCCTGGGGAAAAAAACAAAACCAACCAACCAACCAACCAACATACCAAATGGTTCTTGTTGTCTAAAACACCCTCATTGTTACCACAAGATGACTGAGCCAGGTGCAAACTTCACGGATCAGCAGAGCCTTTATTCAGCGGTGGAGTTAGGCCTCTGGTGGACCCACTTTTCTGATGGAAAATGAGCCCCTGATCAAAGGGGAGTCTGTGCTTATATAGGTTACACTGAGAGGTGATTTAATTATGGACAGAGCAGGTAATTTGGGCACTTAGGAAACAGGTTTGTGAGAATTTGAAATTTGTTTTTACTGGACGATATTTTTACTTGGAGAGGAGTGGAGGGTCTGAGGTCAGCATTCAGTGCTTATCTCTTTCCCTTCAGGGTCTTGTCATTGGGAAAGAGTTTATTTGGAGAAGGATCAATGCTTTGGCTTCTTCCCAGAGACTGCCATTCCAGGCTCGATGAATATCTCCTTCCTGGGGATTGTTTTGCCACTGGATGATGTTTGCTATCTTTCTAGGGGTTGTCTTGTCACTGGAAAAGAATGTATTGGGAAAGGATCAATGTTATCAATGTATTGCCTTCTTCCTCCCTTCCTCTTCCCAGGCCACACTATTTTGGGGTTTGTCATCTCCCATATCTTATACTAATACTCTCAGATCTTGGCACAGTGGAGTCCTGGGCCATCTGGATGCTGTGGAGATGTCATTCCTTTTTCATGGATTCGTCCCAGATCCCATGACCTAGAGATGGAGGGAGATCCACCTTCGAGGTCACACTTTATTCTTTCATGGTAGTTAACAGTATCTGAAAAGATCATTTTTGTTTTTTACCATGTGAAAGAAGCATGGAAGTTATCATAACCAAAATGCCGTCCCTTGTGTCAACCCTAACGGAAGAAGGCAGAGTTGGGTCTCTGCATGTTTGCCGGAGAGCAACTATCAAAAAGATCCTACTAGGCCCACAATCTTGCACAGAGGCTACCGAGATCTTATAAAAAAAGGTATTTTTATGCCAGGCAGCTTTGGAGACTGAGGCAGGAGGATTGTGAGTTCAAAGCCAGCCTCAGCAACTTAGAGAGGCCCTTAATAACTCAGAGAGACCCTGTCTCTAAATAAAATACAAAAAAAGAACTGGGGATGTGGCTTAGTGGTTGAGTGCCACTGGGTTCAATCCCTAGTACAAAAAAAAAAAAAATGCTTGTACAAGGACATCTGCCCAGAAACTGTTCAACTTCAGATGGACGCCATTCTTGCTATTAATCATTGTGGACAAGGACTACTGTTTCAAAATATCTGATGCAATCTTCTTCATTTTTGTCTTTAAAAATTTCTCCTTGCCTCAACCCCTTTGACTATACCTACAGTTTACTACAGCATGCATATTCCCATTGTAGTGCTCTGCTCTTCCCAAATAAATATCAACATTCTTTGGAGGATCTCTCTCTGTTTTAAATTTAGGCTGACAATGAATATATTTGGGAGATGGCAATGAAACAGTAGTAAAGAGCACAGGAAGTGGTTTATAGTAACGCTTCCTGGACTTATAACCTTTGGTGAATTGGTTAACTTTTCTTAGCCTCAGTTTCCTCATCTGTAAAACAGGGATAGTAGCAGTACCAGTATCATAGATTACCATGAGGGTCAGAGGAGATACCACCTAAGGGCTCCCTAGATGTTAGCTGTTGCTATTAGAATAATGGTTTTCATAATATGTGGTTGATGATGACCAACCCTAAGGCCTAAGATAGGGCTGAATGAACCTTCACAGAAAGTAAATCTTCAAGTAGTGTGTGGGAAGCCTGCTCCAACCAGCTGTCTCGTGGAGGGAACACCATTCTGGAAGAGATCAAGAATGTCAAGTGCAGGAAGCAGTAGGAAGAACACTTGTCAGAGAGGTGAGAAACCTTGGTCTTGGTCTCGATGTTGCCACTGCTTTGTCACATGATGAGAGTTGTTGTCCTTCCCGGTGGTTAAGGCTCTTCAAAGAGGGTGGTGGGTTGAATCAATGAATGGCTGTGCTCCCTGTGGCTTCCAAGGCTCTGGTTCTGGGGTTGCGCTCTCTGTTTTCCATTGCACAGGTCTCAGAATTTGGGGACACATGGTCTTTTTAATTCCCCTCCACCCTGTTCCTCATAATCCAAAGTGAGTCAGATCTTTTTTTTTTTTTTTTGGTGGGGTAGTTCTGGGGATTGAACTCAGGGGCACTTAACCACTAAGCCACATCCCCAGCCTTATTTTCTATTTTATTTAGAGACAGGGGCTCACTGAGTTGCTTAGCACCTTGCCATTGCTGAGGCCGGCTTTGAGCTCGTGATCCTCCTGCCTCTGCCTTCTAAGCCACTGGGATTACAGGCGTGCACCACCGCGCCCAGCAAAAGTGAGTCGTGTCTTGACCCAAGTAAAACATTCTCTGTTTAAGCCTTTATACAGTTCCTCTTCCCCCACCCAGAGACCAAGTGCAAGCCCAGGACACCAGATCTTTCTAGTCGTAGCCCTTCCTCCCTTTCAGTCTTATCCAGTTTAATATTTGAGCCCTGGGTGGGGAGAGGCAGCCCTGACTGAGCCCCACCATGGGCTGGACTCAGGCAGGGGACTCTCCATTGTCCCAGGTCAACGCCCAGGCTAAGCCCTCCATCTGGGCGTAACTCTCCGACACCTAGACAGGATATACTCAAAGCTGGCTGTTCACAGATGCATGTGCCCCTACGTATCTATATTTTATTTATTATTATTATATTTTCTATATTTTAAATAGTTCCCGTTTTCCTTTCAGGAATGTTAGGACTGAAATTAGAAAATAGTATGGCAGAGCTGATATTCTCTACCCACTAGGCATCTGAGAAAAGTCACCTGTCCCATGAGCTGTTAGTCTGTAGGATTCTCATGCGGAACCCAGGAAGCTGGGCTCCCTTCCTACTCCTGCGTGGCTCCCTCGCCAGATATGCCCACATCTACAAGGACTTGTGGTTATGGGCATTGGGTAGCTCAGGGAGCTGGAGCTTTCTGGGAGCAGGTGTTTCTGGTGGCCCAGCCCTGGTTCAAGGCGCTGGATCTGGTCGTCCTGGTGCTGCCTGACTCTTGCCCAGCATGGAGTGCTGGGCAGACACCTGGAAGACCTCCAAGGGGCGGTGCACTAAGGAAGGGGATCTCCTCTTCCCTTGTCAAAACTCTTAGTTTCAGGAGCTGTGCCTGCCTGCCCCACAGCTGTCTGCCTCCTCACCTGGCATGCTCACGGCTGTCTCCCTGCTAAAGCCCAGGCATGAACTTCTGCCTGCTTCCTTTTCCACACAGTGCCTCCTGGGGCCGGCAGCTGCTGAGAGGCCGACTGGGGAAGGCGGAGCTTGGTCTTCTCCAGGGAAGGAGGAGGCTGCCTAGCTGGCCCAGTGGGGTGTGGCAGCAGCTGACTTACCCACTGTGGGACAGGTGGGGCTGTAACACGGCTGGTCTCCAGGGAGCAGGGGTGCTGATCACCATTTCAGTTTCTGTCTCCTCAAGTTTAAGAGGCAGTTGTCTTTCCTTTATTGTTTAAATGTTCTGACTATTTTTTTGTTGTTGTGGGTCTTTAGTTCTAGAGACCCAAGGAGTGGAAGAGTTCAATGCAGAGTTTAAGACACAGCAGTCATCTGCCAAACAGCCGGGTTTGGTTCAACACTTATTAGCAATATGGCCTTGGGGCATGGTACTGAACCTCTTGTGTCTCAGTTGTTTACCTGGAAAATGGATCCTGGTGAAGATTCGCTGAACTAATGTGCAGGAAACTTAAAACAGTGCCTGCCACATGCATGCTGTATACATGTTTATTTTTATTCTTATTCCTATTGATGAAGTTCTTTATACATCAGCAACATTAATCCTTTTTTTGATACGAGCTGCAAATAATCTATCTGAAATATATTTATCTTTATGTACAGAATTATGCCAAAATGCATCTGTATTTGATATATATGATACAGATATTTCATATTATTATGCACTTCAACCAGGTGCTGAGGCACACTCCTATAATCCCAGTGACTCAGGATGCTGAGGATCATAAGTTTAAGGTCAGTCTGGAGGTCAGCTTAGCAAGACCCCATCTCAAAATTAAGATAAAAAAAGGATGGGAATGGGCTGGGGTTGTGGCTCAGTGGTAGAGCACTTGCCTAGTATGTGTGAGGCACTGGGTTTGATTCTCAGCACCACATATAAATAAATGAATAAAATAAAGGTCCATCAACATCTAAAAAAATATTAAAAAAGAAAAAGGGCTGGGAATGTGGCTCAGTGATAGAGCACCCCTGGGTTCATTCTCAGTACCACAAAAAATTATATATTACATTATCATATATATATGTAAATAATTTACGTTTATAGGTATATAAGGTATATATTATATATAATATAGATATTTCATATGTATCATATATTTGTAAAAAATGTATATGTATGTATATCAGGGACATATATGTTTTGGCGCTGGGGATTAAACTCAGGCCTTTGTGTCTGCTAATTGTAGGTTCTATCACTGAGCTACACCCCCAGTCCCAAGTTGCAAATATTTTAATAGTTCTGTTTTGTTTTTAACTTTTTATGTATTTATTTACTTATATATTTACTTATTTAGTGGTGCTGGGGACTAAACCTAGGGCCTCCTGCATGCTGAGCAAATGTTCTACCACTGAAATACACTCCTAGCCCTAACTTTTTTTTTTTTTTTAAATAATGTGGATTTGCATTCAGTTGTCATAAATCCTATATTCCCTTCATCCAGTTTTTCCCAATAGTAATTTCTCATGTAACTTTAGCACATATCACCACCAGGAAATGGACCTGGGTACAATTCATGGACCTTATTCAGAGTTCACCAGTTTTGCATGTATTTATTTATGTTTGTCTATTTAGTTCCATGACATTTTATGACCTGTAATCCCTGTACGACCAGCAGTCAAGATACAGAAAAGTTCCACTGCAAGGATATCTCCTGCTACCCTTTTATAGCCATGTCCACCTGCCCTCCTCCCCACTCCCTAACTTTCAGCAACTACAATTTTGTCATTTCAAGGATGTTAGACACATGGAACCCTACAGTATGTACCCTTTTAGGATTGCCTTCCTGCCTGGTTTGCTTCCTCCCTGCTCCCTGTCCCCCCCCCCCCCTTTTTTTTTTTTTGGTACTAGGGATTTAACCTAGAGGTGTTTAACTGCTGAGATACATCCCAGCCCTTTTCATCTTTTTTTTTTTTTTTTAAGGCAGAGTCTCACTAAATTGCTGAGGCTGGTCTTGAACTTGCACTCCTCCTGCCTCACTCTCTCCCAAGTCACAGGTATTACAGGTGTGTACCACTGAGTCCTGCTGGAATTGACTTTCTTTCCCACAACATAATTCCCTTGAGATTTGTCCAAATCATTACATCTGTCAAGAGTTTGTTTCTTTTTATTGATGAGTAGTATTTCGTGATGTAGACAGATCACTTTTTTTAACCATTTGCCCATTAAAGGACACATGGGTTTGTTCCAGTTTGGGGGTTTTTGTAAATAAAGCTTCTATAAACACTTGTATAAAGAGTTTTGCGTGAATGTAAGTTTCCATTTCATGCACAAGAGAGAGATTGCTGGATTGTGCAGTAAGCGCATGTTTTATTTTGTAAGAAACTGCCTACTCTTTTCCAGAGTGGCTGTGCCCTTCACATGGCCACCACCATGTATGAGTTGTGCAGTTTCTCTGCATCCTCGGCAGCATTAGGTTGTTATTGCTATTTCATATTTTGGTCATTCTGAGAAGTATGCCTGGGTTGTTCATTCTAGCTTTAATTTGTACTTTCCTTGTGGCTGATGCTATTGGGCAACTTTTCATATATGTTCAAATAATTTGCCACCCTTATATCTTCTGGGATGAAATGCCCATTCACATGTTAACCAATTTCAAATTGGACTGTCTTTTTAAAATTTTTGACAGTTTTAAAAATATATCCTAGATATATACTTTGTTGAATTTATTGTTTGAGCATATATTTTCCCAGTCAGTAGCTGTCTCTTAGCATAATCTTTTATAGGGTACACATTTTTAATTTTGATGAGGTCCAATTAATCAATTTTTCTTTTTATGGATTGTGCCTTTGGTTTCAAGTCTAAGAACTCTTCCCATCCCTAGGTCCTGATAATTTTCTCCTGTTTTTGTTTATGTTTTAAAATATTTTTTGGTACCTGGGAATTGAACCCAGGGGTGCTTAACCACTGAGCCACATCCCCAGCCCTTTTTATGTTTTATTTAGAGACAGGGTCTTGCTAAGTTGCTTAAGGCCTTGCTAAGTTGCTGAGGCTGGCTTTGAACTTCTACTACCTCAGCCTGCCAAGCCACTGGGATTACAAGCATGCACCACAGTGCCTGGCTTGTCTAGGTTTTATATTCCTATATTTTACATTTGAGTTTGTGGTCCATTTTGAGTTCATTTTTGTATAAGGTATGAGTTTGGAACAAGGTTCTCCTCCTCCTTTTCCTTTTTAATTATGGATGTCTGATGGTTACAGTACCCCTTGGTAAAAAGAGGCAGTATTTCTCCATTGAATTGTTTTTGCATCTTTGTCAATAATCAGGGGCCTAGCATGGTGGTACACATCTGTAATCTCAGTGGCTCAGAAGGCTGAGGCAGGAGGATCACAAGTTCAAAGCCAGCCTCAGCAATTTAGCAAGGCCCTGTCTCAAAATAAAAATAAAAAGGACTAGGGGTATGTCTCAGTGGTTAAGCGCCCCTGGGTTCAATGCCTGGTACAAAAAGAAGAAAAAAAAATCAGTTGGGCATGTTTGTGAGGAACTATTTCTGGGTTCTCTAATCTGTTCCCTTGATCTGTGTATGTATCCTTTGCCAATACCACACTGACTTGATTATGATACTAAGCCTCAACATCGTGTAGAGTTGTTCCTCCTACTTTATTCTTTTCAAAAAAGGCTTTGGCTGTTATTTGATGTTATTTTTTTTTTATTTATTTGCCAACAGATATATTTTTAAGATTCTTATGAGATTAGAGAGGTCTTTGTGGTATAACTGGGAGCAGGTCATCTCTCCATGTAAGATCTTTTTAGTGCATCCTGTAGCATTTAGGATGAAATCCAAACTCCTCACCTCAGCTTCTGGCGGCTGGCCCAGCCTACCTGCCCAGCCTCATCATTGGAAATGTCCTCACATCTGGGCTTGGCTCATTTCACTTAGTTTCTTCTTTCTCCTGGCCCTCTGCAAATATCAACTTTTCTGGTCTGGTGTCTGCCCCCCCAACCCCCCCACCACTCCCACCCTCGCCCTGGGGATTGAAATCAGGGCCTTGCATGTGCTAAGCACTCTTTCTACCACTGAGCCACTGAGCCACATCCCCAGTCCCTGATTCTTCTGTTTTGAAAGTTGTTCCGATCTCTCTAAATATCAGTGGAGAACTCACCTCCCGCAAGTTCCAGCTCAGCCCCCATCCCTTGGGCTTTGTTTACTGCAGCACAGCACTTACCTAAGCATGCCTGGCATGCAGTAAGTACTCAATAAATGTTTGGAACATGGAACATTCCAATGGGTATTGACTACTTGGTCCTGCTCTCCCCACCCAATGAGTTCACTATGGACTTCAGGACTCAGATCCCCCTCCCTTTGAGACCCCACCTCTGACCCTGGCTGTCCCCTTCCCCAAGAGGAACTTCAGGACCCAAGAGCCAGCAGGGTGATGTGAAAGTTGGGAGCTGTGACGAAAAGGTAGAGAACAGTGCTGTCCAGAAGGACTGCTGACCCCCTGCCTCAAGCTCCCAGCACGGAGGTGGCAGCTGAGGTGTGACAGAAGAAAAGCCCAGGTCGGGGTCTACTGAGGTGGGTGGAAGGAGGATCTGGGTCACCTCCTCCCTCAGCCCTGTCTAGATAGGGTATCTGGTATTTTCCTCACCCCCATTGTTGGGGCTTGCTGCCCAGCTCTCCACCCCATCCACAGTTGTGACCTTGTGTCTGTCCCTGTCTCCAAGTTTGGGCTGCCACCCTGAGGTCTGTCTGGGCAGTAGTGATAGGAGCCTGGGGACCCTGTGCGGTACCACCTTCCCTTTCTTTCCTCAGGACCTGGTGGGTTGCCTGCCTGTGTTGCCGTGTTCCTCTTTCTCCTGGGTCTGGTTCTCTATCCTGGAAACTCTTCCTGGAGCCAATCAGAGAAGTCAGGGGACTTTCCATTTGACATGCATCCCTTAAGGAGAGGAGTGGGAGCAAGGAAAACGAGTCAGGCCCACTTGAGGTATTGGCTTCCCTGTCCTTTCTTCGTGAGCTTTTTGGGCAGAAAACATAGCATCCAGCAAATTCTTCTGAGCACATGGGAGTGAAGGAGAGGGTTTCAAAATCCTGTCCAGGCCTTACAGAATGCTTAGTTGACTTATAGAGACAAGAAAACTAGCAGTCACAGGAATGGGAGCCAACCCAAACTCTGGGCTCAGCAACGCATGAGTTAAATTCTGCTCTTCCTGGCTGTGCGACCTGTGTGATTCTTCTGTATGTAGGAAACAGAGAATTTGTTTCACACCATTGTATGAAATGACAAGTACCTTTCCTCAGGGCCCAGTACCAGTATGAACTGGCACACAAGTGAATAGGTCTTCTCCTAAATGTATTATTACAGTGGATCTTTAAACTGTGCTCTGGGACTGGCAGCAAAAGCATCCCCTGGAGACCAGTGGAAATGCCAAGTCTCAGGTCCTGCACCCATGATCTACTGAATTGAACCTCTGGGGTGGGGCCAAGCAATCTGTTTTAACAAGCCCTCTGACGTTTGCAAACTACTGCCACACTGAATGGGAATGTGGACTGTCAGGATTCTGAAGCTCAGAACAAATCTTAACCCCACAGGAGCTTGTTAAAAATACGGATTCTTGGCCTAAAATCCAGATGGGGTGCAGAAATCTATATTTTAACCAAAGGTGAGTTTGATAGGGGAGTGAGGGGCTGTCTCAGAAACTGACCTGGGAGATGGTCGTGGAAGACCCCTTGGGCCTTGAAGGCTGAGGTTTGGGGACTTGAGGGTGCCCCTTACAGGAGCGGATAAAAAGCTGGAGAGAGGAGGTGGATCCTCTAACTCTCCTGCGGATGGAGTTTGGACTTATCTCAAAGTCACTGGGGAAGAGGAAGATGGGGTACAAAATGAAACGAGCTCGCAACCTGGACCCCTGCCCAGGCCCTGACGTCAGGCCCCTAGCGGGGGCCCAAACACGCAGTCAGAAGGGGAGAGGCCTCTGGGGGCGGGGTTCGGAGAGACTCCGCCCCCGGTCTGGTCCGCCCACTCTCCGCGCCTGCGGAAGAAGGTGGAGAGCCCTGGCCAGCGAGCCTCCAGCGCTGCAGGACCCAGACGGGGAGGAGCCATAGGACCGCCTATGGCCCGAGCTAGGGCGCCTAGACGACAGTCACCTCGCGGTCCTAAGCTCGAGGTGGCGCTGCGGTGCGCGCCGCCGGTTTCTGCTGCGCCAACCTTGGCCCCTGGTTGGGGAAGTTGCTTTGGCCTTTGGGAGTCACGGAGAAAGTACAAGAAAGGGACCTTGTCCAGAAACAGGGAGGCATCCCTGTGTGGGCCCTCTGAGTCCTCTGACCACCGGTCCTGCAGCTAGTGTCGCAGCCCAGAGACACTAGTCGATGGAGGAGCCCTTGTCCTGGACCCTGAAGCATAGAATGTTGGGTCTTCTGAGCAGGGAAATGGGCCATTGGTGACCCTGGCTCTTCAGAACAGTTAATTTATGTTTAAAACAACTTTTTTTTTTTTTTAATTTTTGTAATTGTAGATGGACAGAATGCATTTATTTTATTTGTTAATTTTTATGTGGTGCTGAGGATCGAACCCAGTGCCTCACACATGCTAGGCAAGTGTTTTGCCACTGAGCTACAGCCCCTAAAACAACTTCTTAACAAGCTAGTGGAACCCTAACCCCCTGGGAGGGGGACAGCCCGTCTCTACCTCTTTCCCTCCCTCTTGTCACCACCATCATCAGGGGACGTACATCATCTCATTTAGAACTAAGGGCAGGTCATCAAGGTTGTATTTCCATCACTTTCGTTTTCCACATCTGTAGTCTGTGGCTCAGAGAGGTTCAGTAACTTTCCCAAAGCCCCACAGTGATACCGACAGGACACAGATCTGCCAGGACTCAAGCCCTTGTCACCGACCCCTGCTTTCCCCAGCCCCTTGTGGTTCTCTCCATCTTTTTCTCTGTTTCAGGGCCCCCCTACTCCTTCAGGCCCACCCCTTGTCACTATGCAGGTTGTGCACTGTGCAACTTCAAGATGTAGCGCCATTAGGGCAATTTTCCATCAGATGTCAGTAAAGGGCTTTGAGGAAGAAGCATATTTTTTTCTAATTTGTTCAAATAACCTTCTGGGCCACCTCACTGACCCTGCAGCCGTTTTCCCACACTTCTTCCTCCTCTCCCTGGCAGTCTGGTGGCCTGATTCCACACTGTTCCTGGCTTTCTCCAGGGGTCAAGGAGACCTTCATGAAGTCTGGTTCAGGGGATCTGATTTCCTCTGGAGAGGTGATGGTGCCCTGTGATACCTTGTGACACTGTCCTTCCACGGAGCCTCTACCTGTCAATGAGTATGTGGTTACCTGTAGGTGTGCACACCTTTGTCCCCATCCCAGGTGAGAGTGACAGAACAATTTCCTTGTGGGATTCTTAAGGTGCTCAGGTGAGCCAAACCACATAGGGGAGACTGTGACTCGTTGGTCCTTCAAGCTGATACTATAAAGGCTGAGGGAAGGCACCCTCCTGGTTGAAGGACTACAAGGGGCACCTTACAGGTTTTGGGGAGGGAAGTGGATCTGGAAAACAAGAATCTGGATTCCGAGCATGAGGCTCACTTGTGAATGGTTCCAGCATGCAGTAGGGCAGAGACGATGCTGGCGGTACGGTGGTAGAAGCTGACCTGGACAGGAGGAGGATACAGAGAACTGGTCTTCTGGAAGTGAAGCAGGGGAGTGGGAATACCTGGGCTGGGACCCCCTGGTGGAGAAAGAGAAGTTGATGCCCTTGAGGAGCCCTTGCCTTTGTGCCCAATGTCCCAGCTTCTCTCCAGCCATGGTAGAGCTCTTGGGAATGCTGAGGCTCCCTGGCTTCCTCTGTGCCCTCATGTGTTCTGTCTTGCCTGTCCTGACTCAGTTCCGCCCCCACTCAGGATGCTCCCCAAACACAGAACTTTTGGCAGGGGCTGGACCTGCTCTTCCCCTTCAGCTCTCTCTGCTCTTATGTTCCTGCTTCTAGGATTTTCTCTCCTGCCAGTGAGCAGCTGATCTCCAGCATCCTTGATCCTCAAGCCTGCTATTTTTAAGCTGCATCAGGAGGCCTGCTGCTTCCTGCAGGGCCTGGTGGATCTGGCTGTCTTGGGTGTGCTCTACCCAGTCATCCTGATCTGCTCTGGTTGAGAGACGCTGATGAGGGGAGGATGAGAAACTGCCTTGGCCAGTGGGAGGGAGGATGCTGAAGTCCAGGGCAGGACAAAAAAAGAAAAAGCGGGGGGTGGGGGGGATTGGTGAAAGCAGGAGATGCCAGGGGGTAGGGACCAACTTCTGGGTGGTGGCAAAGGACTGATGTGTGGTGTGTGTGGGTGGTTGATTCTCTAAACTGTCTGGGGCAGAAGCCACTCAAGATGAACTAGTGCAACTCCTCTGCCCTCATCCAGAAGAGGAGACTGAGGCTCACAGAGGAGGGAGATGGTGTCACTGGAGCGGAATCTAGGCCTTTGACTTCTGCCCCGGCCCAGTCCTCTGTTGGATACAAGTCCCTCCTACTTCTTTCTGTCCCAGGGAGCAGACTTTGATCTGAGACTGCAGATGTGGTCTCTGTGCAAACAAGCAGTGCAGTGTCTTCATTCCCACCTCATCTGCTTCATTGATGAGGCATTTTCCCCACCGAGGTCACTTCCTGCCAGGAGACCCAGATCCCAGTGTAACATCCCTCCAGCCCAGAACCAACCGACCCTCACTCCCCTGGCTTAGCTCTTTGTTTTCAGGATAACAGGCCCTTCCCTGCTCCCTGCTAGACTTTCCTCAGCCTGGGATGTTCACAGAAAATGTACAGGGGGCAGCATTTTGGGGTTTTCCCAGGTCAAAGGACTGGCAAGGTGTGTATGAGGGAGTAACTTTTGGGTAGCGGGTGGGCTCTGATTCCTCGGGCCCTGCCAGCAATCTGGGAGGCTTGTCTTTCCAAATTTGGTATCTAAGGCCTCAGTTTCTTGAGCCCACTTCCTGGTTGCCATGGCAACCCGACACCTGCCAATCATGATTGGTGACCAGCTATGTGGCCATCCCTCTATCTTAAGATGTTTGAGGCCATTAGCATGGGTGGAAAAAGACCCTCCCCATCAATTTCTCCACTTCATAGTACTCCCCTAACCACCCCTGACCTCCATGGGGACATGGCCGCCCATCCCACTTCCCCACATTAGAGGTGCCCTGCACAAAAAATTCTCCTCCATGACCCCCATGCCAGGTTTCCTCCTCAGGGTCTCCAACACTCCACCTATTTCATGTGGCCCACCCTTTCTCCTCCTGCCTCTGACAATTTTCCTTGGTGACTCCCTGGAGACTGGAGAGAGCCTCTCAGGAGGATGTAGCCCTTCAAGACCAAATCCTTGCCTCTGTGGAGCTTCAGGACCCTGACTCCAGCCCCTCAGATAGGGATGTTGCTAAGGTGAAGCTGAAGGAGACCCTGGGTGATCTGAGCCTGAGATGCTGCCCCCCCAGCTGCATTAGTTTCCAGTGACTGCTATAACAAATAGCTCAACACTCCATCTAGGCCTTCTGAATTCTAGCTTGGGGATGCTTGTTGGTCAGGAAGGATGTTGCCAGGAAACAGCAGAAAGTCACAGTGAGTCAAGGCCAGGACTTGGGGCCTCATCAGCGGGGTAGGTCCAGAGGAAGGCAGGAGGGTCTGGAAGCAGTCACCCCGCTCAGACTCAAACTGGCTCGAGGCCAAGATGGGCATGGATAGGCAGTCTCCAGTTGACTCACAGAGGTAAGAACAGTGAACTTCTCTTCTCTAATCTCCTACTTCCTTTCAGGGCTTCCTTCCAGAAGATTTCCCAGCCTCCAGGCTGAGCTGACCCATCCCTCTCAGAACATTCATTCCCTACATGCTGCTGTGGGTTTGCCCCATCTTTCCTGAGGGCCCTGTTCTGGCTTGGATATTAGAGCTTATCCTGAGCTCTGAGAGGGCAGACATGGCTCCTCTCCAAGCCACCCACTCTTCTCCCAGGACTTGGAAAAGCAGGTGTCAGTAAGCAGGGGGCAAGCATGTCATCTGCTCCATGGGGCTCTGAGTTCCTTAACAGGGGCCACATTTCCTGCCTTACTTGCTTTCTCCACTGTGCAGGGTTGGGGTCTGGGGCAGGGGCTGGAAAGGGGTGTGTGCCAGACCCAAGGAAGCAGAATCCCAAGGTGGGAAGCTCTGAGCCCCGTGTTGGAACCCTCCATCAAAGGGACTGTAAGCTTTTGTCCCCCACCATCTATTTATCACACCCCACTCATCTGCTTCAGAAACAATGAAATGGGGACTAGACAGGATGTCCCAAGGACCTGCTGGGGGGAAAGGAAAGCCAGAGGGTCAAGGGTAGGAGGGAGGGAGGGAGGGAGGGCAGGCAGGTAACAGCACATGCCTATGGTCTCTATCAGCTCCTGAAAAGCAAGGACTTGACATTATGAGGGCTTCAACTGGGCCCTGATTACCACTTAAAGCAAACTTTCCCCTCATTTTCCAGATGAGGAAGGGAGGGTTCCTGGGGGGAAAGTGAGGATCCCCAGGTCACGTTGTGAGTGCATTCTCACATGCAAAACATCATTGCGGCATCTGCTCTTACCGTGCCACTGCCTGGTTTTCCACAGGCCATCCTGTCCAGTAGCTGGGAGCTGGAGTAGGAGAGAGGGCAGATGGAGGGGGACTGCCTGACACCCCTGCCCAGGGCTCCCCAGAGGAGTTGGCAGGTCTCCTTTTGTTATATAAATTAACTAGTCCTCAGGTTCATCTTCTGCTCTGGCTACCAGGCAGTTCAATGCTAAAGTTTGGGCCAGATTGCAATAACTAGTCTTGCCTTAAGTTTCTAGCATGTTTCTGTCCTTTCACACTTAAAAATGAATGTTAGATGGGTGCAGTGATGCGTGTCTGTAATCCCAAAAACTCAGAATCACGAGTTCAAAGCCAGCCTCAGTAACTTAGCCAGGCCCTAAACAACTCAGTGAGACTGTGTCTCAAAATAAAATATAAAAAAGAGCTGAGGGATGTGGCTCAGTGGTAAAGTGCCGTTGGGTTCAATCCTTGGTACAAAAAACACAAAAAAACAAAAAAGAAAGAAAGGAAAAGAATGTGACACCCACATCACAGGAGTACTAGCAGGATTAAAGAAAAGACTTTGCATCTTTCAGGACCTGCTACATGTAAGGCATCTGCTTGAAACAAATCTCTCTAAGGTATTATCATTCCCATTTTGCAAATGAGGAAACAGAAGCACAAAGAGGCCAAGTAATTGGTTCAAAGTCATACAATAAGTAGGTATAGGAAATAGGCCTCATGCTCTGGTGCTCTTTCTTAGATCTAGAAGGTAATCTGTGAGAAAACGTCCTCCAAGGATGACATTTCATGCAGTTGGGGCTGCTGTTGGGATTGCAGACTTGCCTAATGCTCCTCAACACACCTCCTGCATTACTTCTCAATTGTAGCTCAGTAAGGTCCTGGGGCTGATCCTGTCAATTAGGCTGAATCCAAAGAGCAGACCAGTAGGGAACAGTCTCTGAGAACTAAGATGAGGATGCTCATAGCCATGAGTGCCAAATGGGGCATGGGGGATGGATGCAAAAAGTTCTTAAACTTTCTGGGAGAGGCAGTATAGTTGCATGGAGAGAATTGGGCTTAGGGCCTTCAGTCTGGTTATACATCCTGCGTCCCCTTCCTTACAGTGGGTAGGGAGTCAGATAATCTCTCTAAGCGTCATTTTCTTCATCTGTATAATAAAGAGATGATAAAACATCTTTCACGAGACACTTGGTGAATGAGTGAGTGTATGTGTGTGTGTGTGTGTGTTACTGGAGATGAAACCCAGGACCTTGCACATGCTAAGCAAGTGCTCTACTACTGAGCTTCATCCCTGGCCTTTTTATTTTGAGACAGGGTCTCACTAAATTGCCAAGGCTGTCTTTGAACTCGCAATCCCCTTGCCTCAGCCTCCTGAGTAGCTGGGATTATAGTTGTATATAACTGTATCTGGCTCACCTGGTGAGTTCTAAAGGTTAAAATGCTCCACAGACTAAATATAAAGCCACTTCACGTAGGGTGTTGTCACCATAACAAGCTGGCTCCCTGGGGATGGTTTCAAGAGCCTTTACCCCAGTACTCCATTTTCTTGGATTATAGCCTCATCTTTTATGCCTTTGACTCTGCCACCTTTCACATGGCCTCTGCCTGCTTTCTTATAGTTCCAGTGGTCTTTGACCAGTCTTTCCTTGGGCTCTTTTAGGCTCCAACCAATAAGTGTCAAATGCCTGGCACAGTGCACATGCCTGTAATCCCAGCAATTTGGGAGGACTGAAGTTTTGAGGGTAGCCTTAGCATCTTTGTAAGGCCCTCAGCAATTTAGTGAGACCATGCTTCAAAATAAAAAATAAGCAGGGCTAGGGATATGACTCAGTGGTAAAGTGCCTCTGGGTTCAATCCCCAATGCCAAAAACAAACACTGAACAAACAAAAACTGGCATTGATCAACCTATTCTGTGTTGATATCAAGGACATCCCCTCTCTAGCAAGCGCAGGACACCCTCCAGCGCTCTGTGCCTTTCCAAGTCCTGCTTCATTATAACCTCCACCTGCACCCCAACCTCAAAACCTGCTTCTCTTTTCTGGCTTCATCCAATTTTCCTTTTTCTCCACTCTGTCCAGATCATGGACAACTTCTTTCAAATGAAGTTCCCTCCCTCCAACTCTCCATTCCAGTGAATAGCCTCATGCTATGTCCCTGGAGACTTACCTAACAGGTCCCACCTTGGCCCTCCTCTTCCTGTTCTGCTGCTATAGGGGCCTGTGCTGCAGTGTGCTGGCCTGTGGTTATAGCTCACCCCAGTCCCTAGATTCCAGTCTGTCTGTTCCTCTGGGTTGGGAGAAAGGAATAGGTATGGTGGGGTGTGATGGCTTCAGGCCAAGGTACCTGCGATTGGATAGGATAGGAACATGCACTCTGGAGTTGGATGTGTGTTTGGGGATGGGCCACTCACAGTGTAATAGGGACACACTTTCCTATGGAAGTGTTTCTGCCTTGACCCCTACCCAGAGCCAGGAGCCAATTTGTGAGTAGGAAACAGGAGATGAGCAACGCTCGCAGGTAAGAGTTGGCAGAGGGTGTCTTTGACCTGTATTGGCCCTACTGGGGGCACCTTCCTGAATGGAACCCTTGTTCTTCCCACCCTCATCCCCTACCCCAGCAGGTCTTCTCATCTGCCCTTTGTACCAGCCTCAGCCACACCATAGCTCACTGTGTACTGGAGGCCTCCACACCCAGGGCAGGACCTCTGACCCTGACGGTCTCCTGTTTTACGTAGCCCACCTGTAGTGTCTGGTTCAGCAGGAAGCCTGGGATAATGCTGAATTACCCCTTCAAGCACCCAGACTCACCTTCTCAAAACCCATATCCAGTTTTGGGAATGTCTTCTAGCAGCCTCAGATGACCTAGAACATCTCTCTCTGGTGAGTTCTAACCCAAGATAACCTAAAGTCTTAAGTAGGACTTCCTTCTGGGGAATCTTCTCTTTCCCTCTTACCTCTCCCTACCATGCCCTGGATGGGACATAATGCAAAGGTAGAAAATCCTCAGACTGGAGAATGGAGGAAGGGCTGGTTGGTGAGAGCTTTGGCAGGGCTTCCTCTCTTTGGATCAGGGAAACTTTTATCTTCTTTTTTAGTGTGTGTGTGTGTGTGTGTGTGTGTGTGTGTGTAATAGTTCCTGGGACACCCGGGGCATATTTATAATTTTTTCTCTCTCTTTTTGGTGCTGGGGATTGATGTAGCTCAGTGGTATAGCGCTCACTTTGCATGTGGGAAACTGGAGATTTAATCCTCAATCCTGATATAACAAAATAATTCCTGCAAACAAAAGAAATGCCTTATACCTATTAGCTAGGTTCAGCAATCATCAACATTTGGCTAATCTTTTTTTTCATTTATATATTTTCAAGCATTGTTCTCAACTCCAACATAATTTTTAATAAGAACATGATTGAGATAAATTTTGGTTCACATATAATTGTTAAGAAATAATACAGACAGATCCCTTGTATATTTTCTCCAGTTTTCCTAATGGTAATTTATGTTTTTAGTTTTTAATTTTTTTTTTTTTTTTTTTAGTATCTGGATTGAACCCAGGGCTTCACAGTTGCTAGGCAAATGCTCTGCCACTGCCAACCCCAATGGGAACAGCTTGCAAAACTATATTATCACAATCAGAATAGTGACATCCATACAATCTACCAATCTTATTTACATTTCCCAGTTTTGTGCTCATTCATGTTTGTATGTGAATTTCATCATCTGTGTTCCTGGATCTACCACCAAAGACCATGAGCTTCTCAATACCAAAAGATCCCTGATGTTGCCCTTCTGTCACCACAACCATCTCCTCCCAGCACCACGTCCACTTGGTCACTAAATGTTTTCTATTTCTAAACTTTCATCATTTCTAAAATGCTGTATAAATGGAATCAGACAACATGTCACTTTTGGGGATCAGCACTTTTCATGTCAATAATTTGTTCCCTATTTTGGCTGGTTACTATTCTATTGTATGAATACACCATAGCTTAACTCTTTATTTGCTAAAAGACATGTAGGTTGTTTCCAGTTTTTGGCTATAATGAATAAAGCTGCTATGAACATTTGTGCACAGATTTTCAAATGCTTAGTGATGTGAAATTCAAATTCACATTTTTGGGGCCAGGAGTGCTCACTGAATCTGTCATTGTTTTTGAGGGCTTTTTAACGAACAGAATTAGGATATAGATTTAAAATTAAGGCAAAATATACCATGAATTCATACAGATACTTCTTATCTAAATTCAAGACTGCACAGATTTTGTGTATTATCATTCACTGATTTTGCATCTCCTACACCAAAATTCCAGTTTGTCCATTCCAAAATGGACACTATTGTTTTATCCTACATATTTTCACATCTTCCAACAAGATTACTAAAAATGGTTTAAGATTTTTATGGCAGTTTAAAAATGTCAGTTGCTTTGGTTCTCTAGGAGATGGGGATGTATAAATTAGTTTTTTGTTTGTTTTCTATTTTGGTCATGCTGAAGATTAAATTTAGATTGCATGAACTCTACAACTGACCTATATTCTCAGTCCCCAAATTACTGTTTACAGTTATTTCTAAAGACATCTGACACACATTTCACTTTCAATTTTTAGAGATTTATTTTCAAATAATAATAATAATGATGATGATGTAAAAATATATTTCCAAATTCATATATATTAAACAAAGTATATTCAGAGACTTTTAGACTCTTTTCCTTTCACTCTGGTCTTTTCCCCAGGTCACCATTTAAATAATCTATACTTGCACCGTTTATTTATATTTAGATTGCCCCATTCCCTTTAACAATCCGGTAAACCTGGTCTTGACTTCAACAGGAAAGGCTTTAGTTTCACCATTGAGATCCTCCTTTAAATTCCTTTTCTTTCTTTCGTGTGTGTGTGCGCGTGTGTGCGTGTGTGTGTGCGTGTAAAATGTGGGCTACGCTATCCCTTCTATTTGATTTCCCATAGCATTTCCTGGGAAGATAAACGATGTGAAACTCTCAACATGCTTGTACGTAAACATGCCTATTGACAGATCATCGGTCTCCTCCGGGAAAGCCTCAAGAGTCTGAGTCCAATCTACACATTTTACACAAGAATAAACGGAGTCTCACAGAATTGAGGGGACCTGCACCAGGGAACGTCCGAGCAGGCGGGCGCTCCAACCTCCCGCGGTCCACCGGTCTTCCCCAGCCTGGACAAGAGTGGAGCCGGGTTAAATACAAAAGTTAAAAAAAAAAAAAAAAAAAAAGTACAGAGCATGCAGATATCTATTTTATACCAGTCAATATTTCAGGTAACCCTCGAAGGAAAAACCAAGTCACAAAACGCTGCAGAACGGCTAAGTGCCTGGCGGGAGCCTGGGCTGGGGCCCACGAGAGCCTCCACTCTCGTGGAGTGGCCCAGGGAAGCAAAGGTCTGCGTTCCGAGGTGACGGAACCGGGGGATGCGGTGGAGGCACAGAAGGGGGAGGACTAGATGCGTGGACATGGGCGGTTTAGTTAAGGTTGCCCCTCTTGGCGTCCCAAAGAGAGGACGGACACACTCGGGACCACAACACAAGCCGGGAGAAGAGCCACACAGGTCGGATCGTCAAATCCGAGTTTTCGAAAGAAGTGGTCCTGCTGAGCACTCGTAGGGCTTCCAGGTCTTCGGCTCGCTCCCGGGCCTAAGAGGCGGTGCCAGACTCTGCGGGCGGAAGTCCGCCGGGAGGCTGGGGGCGGAGCAAAGGAACTGACACCGTAGGAACGCCAATAGGCGGGGTGGGTGGGTGTTGTCCCCGCCCTCGTGGGTTAGGGCTAACGGTTTCCTGCAGCGGCATCTGTGAGGGGTGGGGGAGAAGAGGAGGAGGAGGTGAAGCTGTGCCTAGTGGCTCCTGCGACCCTGCACCAACTCCAAGATGAGGGGCTGCGGGGAATCAGAGCTGAAGTTCGTGGAAGGGGAAGAGGCCGTGGAGTCCCCGGGACCACCCCCAGAACCACGCGCCCAGGAACCCCGAGCTCCAGTGCCCGAGCCCGGCCTGGATCTGAGTCTCAGCCCGCGGCCCGAGAGCCCCGAGCCGCGGAACTGCAGTCCGGGGCGGCGGAAGGGGCGGGCGGAGCGCCGGGGTGGGGCTCGGAGGGGGCGGCAGGTGAGCTGGGGGGAAGCCTGGCCCCCATCCCGCCGACGGCCAGGAGCGTGTGTCTTCACGGTGCTGCTCTGTGCTCCAGGTCCGTTTCCACCTGGCGCCTCCCTCACCCGTCCGGCCTGAGCCGCTGCCCGCGGCCGCTGCACCTAGCGACAAGCCCGCGGCGCCGCAGGAGCTGGAGGCGCCCGCGCGGCAGAGTAGCATGGCCCTGAGCCTCGAGCTGCAGGCCGCGCGGGCCGCATCCATGGGCCAGTTTGATGCCACGAAGGCCGTAGAAGAGCAGCTGAGAAAGTCTTTCCAGATCCGCTGCGGCCTGGAGGACAGTGTGGCCGAGGGTGAGCTGGGCGAGCGGCCGGTCGGGCGCGGGTATCTGAGTGAGGGGCATCACTCACCTCAACCCCCTCTGCGCTATCAGGATTGAACGTGCCGCGCTCCAAGCGGCTCTTCCGGGACCTGGTGAGCTTGCAGGTGCCAGAGGAACAGGTTCTCAACGCTGCACTCCGGGAGAAATTGGCACTCCTGCCGCCGCAGGCCCGAGCCCCACCCCCAAAGGTGAAGGGACCAGGGCTTGGACTTACCTTGGGTCTCCTGCCCTCGCGGATTCTCCTTCCTCCCAGCGTGTAACCTTGCTTTGCCACCCCCCCCCCCCCAACAGGAGCCACCAGGGCCGGGACCCGACATGACCATCCTGTGCGACCCGGGCACATTATTTTATGAATCTCCGCACTTGACCCTGGACGGACTGCCCCCTCTACGGCTTCAGCCCCGGCCCCGCCCTTCAGAGGACACCTTCCTCATGCATCGGACACTGCGACGGTGGGAAGCTTAGACCCCAAGGCTCCCTGGATAGCTAGTTCATATTTTTGTAGGTTAAAAATTTTTTTTTCAGAATAAAGTGGTTTTGCTAGTAAATGTAACTCTTTTTGGGAGCCAGGAATGGACTAAAACCCCTCCAGGGGTCTTCCACCTGGGGTGCATGTTGGAAGCTGCCTGGAAGTGAGTTTTTGGTCGTTTTAGGAAAGTTCCCAATCAGGGATTAGATCCCCATCAACTGCCTACCTTTCCCCTTCTTCAGTCACAGCCACCTTTGCACCACTAGGGTAGGTATAGATCAGTGGTAAAGTGTGTGCTTAGCATTCATAGGTCTTGGGGTTCAATCCTCAACAGCAGCCCCTACAAAAGCTTTTAAAACTTCCGCATTACCCATGAGTAGATACAAGGTACACATCTGGGTCTTGGCCTATTGCAGTTTATGGAGGCTTTCCCTCATTACCTGTCTGGAGGTATCTGCAAGGCTTGCTTTCATCTTTAAGGGCCTTGCCCATCTTATTTACACTTAACCCCAGAATTTTCAGTATTTGTTGAATCAATGTTCAGGATGCCAGTAAAAATTGACAGACCACTGAAGAGCTTCATGTTAATTGCCTTTGCCTAAGTGTGAAGCCACAGAAAAAGAGAAAAAAAAAGTGTCTTTGGCCAAAGTGCCCTCTGTTAAGACCTCCAAAATTAGCCTTCTGCCCAAGGTTCCCACAAAAATATTTTTCAACAAGGTTTTTGGGGTTAGTCAGACTCAAGTTGCACATCAAAATTTGTGTCACACTCCTTTTGTGACCAGGGTTCTGTGAAATGAAGTGTAGATGTGATTAGCACCCAGCAATCTTGCCAACCATTAAAAAAAATTCTCTTTGAGATCCTACAGTAGGAACTGGTTTGACAGGAGGTGCCATCCCTTCCCCAGCTAGAAAGAGCCACATACCAGGTGTGTGTGGGGGGCCACTGCCCTAGACATTAAGTTTATTGTGCTGTTCTCACATTCCAAACCCAGCCCCCACTCCCACTGGGGGACAGCAGAAGGAAGGATTTTCACAGTACCTGTGTGCCTCCCTGCCAAACTTCCCCCTCTTAAACCTCAGTCCATCTATTCATGGTTCACTGAAATGCAGTTAGGGGCAAGGGCTGAGGAGAAACGGGAATCTCCCTGGGAGAGCAGGAGGAAAGGGTTATGAGGATTTGACATTCCCCACTTCCCATGCCCTAGGAGAACAGAGTTCAGCAAACAGTCCAAGCCATCCAGCCCAGCAGGGCTTGCTGCTCAGGTGCCAGAGGTATAGGGAGGAGGCCGGGGCAGCAACTTAATAAGTATTCTTTGCAGATCCAAGAAAGGAAACTGTTTTTGGAGTCAGAAAGGAAAAACCTTGGGATGCTTTCCTCTTTCCCCAGGTCCTTAGGAGCAGCAAGGGCAGCCACTTTGCACTTTCTGTTCAGGGGCCACTTAGTGGCTGGGGGAACGGGCCTTGTGGAACAGGTACACAGGACGCTGGAAGCCTAAGGGGAAGAGTATGAAGTCAGGAAGCAGGTTGGCATATCTTCGAACTCTCCATTGGTTCTGCACCCTTTCAGCCAGGACCAGCCTCCCCCAACTCAAAGAACCAACCGTACCTTTGGAGGTGTTGTGGGGTGTGGCCACAAGCTCATAGCTGGAGAAGCCCACCTCTGGGGACATCAGATAGGAGCTGAACTGTTCTGGCTTCAGTTGGATTCGAAAGTAGTTCTTATAGATTGTTTCCTGGGAAGAAAGGCAGGAGATAATACCTCTGCTTGCTGCCTCCTCCCCCTAGCCAAGAATGGTGCTCACCCAGGGACCTTCTCCTGTCACTCAAATCTTTCTCTTTCTGCTTCCTTGAGACCTTTTTTTTGCCTCAACCAAAAGATTATTTCCCATTTCCACAGAAACCCAACTTACTGTGAGAGTCTTTCTCTTGCCATAGGATGACCATGGTTGGGGCTCCAGGACCAGGATGCCCCCTGGGCGTAGGTGCCGGTAGATTCGACGGAACATGCGCTTCAGTCCCTCGTCTCCCCAGTTCAGATGCACCCACTTGGTGAGGCTGAGGCAGAGCACCACATCATACTCAGGTTTTTGGGCCTCCACTAGCTCATCTCGATCCAGCACATAGTTACCCTGAGGGCAAGAATTGCGGGTGAAGTCTACAGAGGGAAAAGAATCACCACTGGCCCTCACAATTGCTCTTCAAACTTTAGAAAAGTCCTATTTCTTCACACTATGGTTACACTTGTCTCTGACACTTCTTACACTACGTTCCAATGGTGCCCTCCTTTCAGTCTCATTTTCTCTTTACATCTTCCTGCCTCTGCTTCCTACTGGTGGTAAATAAAAATAAGCTTGAAAGGAAGCTTGGTTAATTTTAAACTGAGCACATTATCCTCGAGATCTTCCCAGCTGGGGTCAAACTGTAGCTGCTCTCCAGAATCTATTTATTCCCACCTACAAATATGCAAGAGGACCCAGCCCAGGTATCAAAAGAAGACCCATGAGTCCTTCCCTAAGTTGGGGTTGGCAAAATGTCAAGCCTGTTTTATCCTTGCTCTGAGACAAATCAAGAGCCATACCTCCTAGGAAACCTAACATAAGCTCCTCACCATCCCCTAGAAAGTCCTCTCACCTACCCCAGTATGTTGGCAAACATTGCTGTAGATGGCCTAACTGTACTGTTTTGTGGGGAGCTATGTATAGTCAGAGGCCAGATGCCCTGCCAGGCTCAGTATTCTCCCCTGCCTTTCGGAGATGTCTCTGGCTGTTCCCCCCATCCCCCCCAACTACCTAGGGTCAATGTGGAGATCTAAAACCAAATCTCTTGGGTTTACAACCACTGACTTGTCAATGAAGTCTATATCTAAGGAAACAAAAGAAGCTGATGCAAATAAGATCCACATAAAAGGTCAGAAATCACAAATGTCTCTCACTGCTAGTGTTCCTCCAAGAAATTCCCTTTTGGAAAAAACCCTCATGCTCCCTCAGCAAGTTTAAGAACAAGGTTCCATCTGGAGTGAATCCTTTAATGAGTGGCAATAGCTGCCCTACAGGGAAGGTGGAATGGCCTGACAGTCTAGTCTGGGAACAGCCCAACAGGGGTCAGTCCTTATGTTGGGGAAGAGATCCCAACAGTCATGAGAAATGACCCCAGGGTTAAAGCCCCAAGGTAGAGACCCTAGCTTTCCATTATAGGAGGGGAGAGAAGACCACTAGTATTAGTCTCACCAATCCAGACCCATCTCTTGAGGAACTGGTTCTTAGGAGTAAGATACAGGAAAATACCTCTGGGTCATAACCTTCCGCTGCCACATTCCCATTTAACTTCACTTAAATATCCCATCCCTATTCCAAGACCCCCAGGACCCTCTTACCCTGACGAAGACAACATTGTTGGGGAAGACAGATGTGTCCGCTCCATCCAAGGGCAGTTGGGGTGCAGCAATGGGACCCCGGCTGGCTGTCAGTGAGGCTGGGAAACAGCTCCTTTTCCGAACAGTGGCAGTCCCTTCCTCACCCTCTGCCCCTGGGTCCCCCTCAGAAGTCTGGGGTGGGAGCCGCAGTTCCTCAGACAGGTAGTGTCGGATATTTTGGCGGGCTGAGTGGATTAGCCGGGCATCAATATCCAGCCCCACCATGCGGGATGGACCCCACTTGCAGGCAATGCTCAGGGTCAGATGGCCCACATTGCAGCCCAGATCTAGGACGTCCCGGCCGCGAAACCACTCAGGCTTCAAAACCCGAAGGCGCCCATCCTCACAGGAAGGATTGCGGTACCCATAGTACTTGCTATAATTTCCATACTGGAACTTGCGGTGTTGCTTTTTGAAGCCTGAGGCAGGTAGTGGGTGGTGATGGTGACGACCTCCCCCACTCCCTCGGCCCTTTTCCTTGGAACCCTGGCCTCCACCCCTAGCCCCTGCCTCCGACTTGCTGGAAGTCCTGCGACGTTTGCGATGTCGGGAGGAGGAAGACGAGGGTGCAGAGGTAACTGAGGCAGTTGGAGGGGCTGAAAGGGAGCCTGAGGGACCTTGCAGGGCAGATGGAAGGGGAGACACGACCTCATCCCTGCAGTTGATGGCTGTGTTGAGTTCATAGGGTTGGGGGGCATCCCGGTTCTGGCCCCTGTGCCGCTGCTGCTGTGTGGCGCCCTCCCCGTGAAGTGAGGGGGTGAGGGGGGCTGTGGGCAGCACGGCATGGCTATCGTTCCCTCCAGATGCCTGCTGCTGCTGGTGGTGCTGTCCCCGGTGCCTATGCCGCTTGCGACCAGTCTTGAGTGGCGAAGCGAGAACTACTTGGGCCTCATCAGTGCAAGTATTGAGACTGAGCGGGTCAGTGATATCTTTGGGGATGAGGATCTCCACTGGATCTCGCCCCTTAGCCGGAAGTGGGGATGACTTAGGGGTCTCCGCATTGAGTGCGCGACTCACTTCCTCATCCAGGAGGCTATTCAGGTTCAGGGGATCAAAAATATTGCCCCCCAGGAGGAAGTTGGAGGGTAACACAGAGTCACAGTCCGAATTCACCCGTCGGCGCCTCTTGAAGGCCGGATGTTTAAAGCCTCCACCGCCTCCCCCAACATTACAGCTATTTCTCCTCTTGCCCCCTCCCCCACCAGGGGCCCGGTGGGGCTGGTAGCCATTGCGGGGCCGTGGAGGGGCTGGGGGGCCCAGTTCCGTCCCGCCCCCTCCCCGGCGCTCCTCCCCCACGTCCGGGGGAGCCGCTCGCCCTGGGGGATCGGACAAGGGGGCCTCCCCGTGCGATTGCGCCTGGGGGCCGCCCCCTCGGTGCTGCTGCCCCTGGCCACCCCGGGGGCTGGCCGTGGCCCCTGCCGAGTGTGCGCTCCGTCCAGGCCCGCGCTCCGTCCTTCCGCGGAGCTCCCCGGAGGCGGCCTCTCGGTGTGGCTGCACCGCGGGGCCGCCCCCTCCGCCCGACTCATCTTTGAGCGGCGGCGGCGGGGCCGGCACCAGAAACGGCTCCTTCTCCGCCGCCATCTCGATCATTTCCTCCCCTTATGCCGTCCCAGTCGAGGGTACCGAGGGGGATCAGGGGGCTTAACCCCCCCCTTCCTGGCCCCTACTCCCTTCCCCCCTTTCCCGAGTGCGCGCGCAGCTCTGTTCTGCTCGCCTTGAGCCCAGGCGCCTCCCCCCGAAGCGCTCCCCACTCGCCCGCGAGACCAAAACAAGATGCCCGCGAGACCCAGACAACCCGAGAAATCAACAGCGCGTGCGCCGACCCCTTTCTCCACCGCCACTACCACTCGGCCGCGAGCGCGCACGGCTGGCGCGCGTTCCTCTCCCTCCGGAACCACGCATGCGCACTTCGCCACCGCCCTGGCTGCGCGCGCATCAGAGTACGAACCAACTTAACGGCTCCGGGAGTTTAAATATAGCCCCCCCAAGCCCCCCAGAAGCCCCCCACCCCAAACGGGCACTCTACTTCCCTTCGTAGCTATGTCCGGCCCTACTGATATCCTTTGTCTCTGCAGCGCGATCCCCCCCTCTGTAGGCGGGGGAGCTGGTGTGAAAAGGTCTCCTTGACACTCGACCCTTGTTCCTGAGGAATGAGTCTCAGCGGTCTCCGCCCGGCTCTAAACCCGACAACCTCCCTACCCCGCCTCCTTCCTCCCCCTAGTGGGTAGCGCCTGCGCACACCCTTTTGGGCTTGCGCGGGTAGCTGCAGCACGTGCTGGAGATGATGCCCCGCCTTCAGTCCTAGGGGCGGGAACTATTACGTCGCTTCCTCAGGTTTGGTATACGCAGCGTGCGTCCGCACGAATCCGAGGGGCGTGGTTTTCCCAGTAAAGGAGGCGTGTCCATAAATTATTCATGAGGCGATCGCACTCCTCCCTTCAGCCCGCCTACTTAGTAGGGCTTCGGAGGGAGTAGAAGGGAAAACATGAAGTAGAGACAGGGGAGAAGTGGAATGTACTGACCGTATTCTTACGAATTGTTCTCAGCAAAGTGCGATTGTGTCATTTTAACTCACCCCCCCCTCGGGAATATTCTCTGAAAAAAAAAAGACAACGGAAACAGCCAAGGTTGTCCCAACTTTCCCCGAAAAGGCTCGCTCATTTGCTTTTCTCCAATCGCGATCACCACAGAACACCACGCCTTACTCTCCGCCTCCACATCCACGTACTGACCCCAACGCCTCCGCCCACCAGGAGGCCCCCGGGCCCGCGGACGGCTCGCACGCGGGCCCTCCGGGGGCACCCTGCGACTTCGCACCGCCTTGCATGAAAGCGAGCGTGGGCGGGGAAATGTATTCAGCCCACCTTGGGTTCCTTGCCCCAGCCCTTGGGAAGCCGCGATTCGACGCCGTTTCCCCCGGGTGATGAATGTCCCGGTCTCCCTTTCAACAGTTTTAGAAGTGGATGGTATAAGTGGGAATGGAGGCCCAGGATAGTCTCAAAATTAAAGAGTGCGGAGACTAGAAGGGAGAATAAGTGTGAAAAGCTGACGGAAGAAGCAGTGTGTGGCAAAGAGATGGTAAATGTGCTTCAGAACACTCAGGCACTGTTGCTGCCGCCTATTTTAAAAAGTGAAGTCGACGAGGATTATGGGATTTGTAGTTTAGGGTCTTCGTTTGGAAGATGGCCGCGCAGCAGCAGCTGCAACTTCCAACTGCGCATGTGCCTTGGTCTTGAGCGCTCCCCTTGGGCGGAGCTTGTGCACGTCCTCGCGCCTTCTCCTCTTGGCGGGAAAAAAGTGGGTCGAGGTTGTAGGGGCTTGCAGAATCACGGCTGCGACACGCTGTGCTTTTCACCTTCAGGTCTTCCTCGCCCCAGAAGGTAGCTGGCTCCTCTCCAGTTGCAGATGAAGGTGCTGGGTGCTGCCAGTTTTGGCACCTGTATCTGAGGAGAAGGTTTCTTTTAAGAGCGATGACCAACTCTTGCCCCTTCTCCTCAGAACCTCTGAAACTCCAGCTCATCCCCAACAGGCGAAAATGACCAGTCCTGTGGCGGGCACCGGCGGTGTGCCAGAGAGCGAGGCTCCCAGGCCTGGGCGGGAGGGGCGCCCGGGGACACCCGCCCCAGGAGGAGCCTTGGTGGGGAGGGGACCGGCTAGTCGTCGGTCCACCCTCAGGGGAGTCGAGAACCTTTGGCTCTGTCCCTAAGAACTGGTGAGGGGAAAGGGAAAATGGAAGCTCGTCCGCAGTCGGGCTCGACCTCGTGCCCTTTGAGGGGAGGTGGCGCGGCGCCTGGGAGGTCACAGGGGACGTGCTTCTTTAAGCGAAAGCCACCCAAAAGCCCGGTTCGGGGGTTTACGGCTGCTGGGGAGGGATGTCCCACAGCAGGAACGTGAGGGCCACCAGCCATCGCGCTAGAGAAGCGGCCGACCCCGCTTCTTTGCACCCTCTGAACTAAGAAGCTGTAGTTTACGGTGAATTTATTGATAAGCTGTGAGAAGTTTAGTTCGGGTAGTTGCTTCTGAGGGTAAATAACTTGGTGTGGGCATAAGGGTTTCTGGAAACGACTTTTCATCTTGTGAAAAAGCTGAAAAATCAGGTTTGTGGAGCGTGCATGCGCCCGAGCCCACCTACGCTCAGAATGGACGGCTGAGAATGAGCGCGAACCACGTGCTGCTAGACAGTGATACCCAGGGGAGCTCAGACTCTGAGACTTTAAATACAGCCTTTAAATAAGTTCTGAGGCTCACAGAGTCCATGGTAAAGTACAATTCTAAAGGATTTGCATTTGTTAGACTAACGACTGGAGGAACAATATGAAGAGGGAATCTTAAAAGGTGGAATTAATTTTTTTTAATATTGCCAAGACTAAATTATTTTACTAGGTAAGGTCTTTAACTTTTTGATAGGAGAATTCTTTTGTTCTCAATTTATGGAGGGCTCCAAAGAGTTTTTTATGTGGTTTGTGTCTATTGATGTGAACATATTAGACATTAAAACTCTGAAACATGTAAAATTATTTACTTAGAAATAACTCATAAATTCGCTATGTAATATTTTTGGGAAAAATACATTTTCCTAAACAGAAGACATTTTAGTGGGAAGAGTGGCATTGTTTATATTTTCACAAACCTCATGTCTGCTTAGTAGAAAACAGCCAGATTCTCATCTGTTTCAATCTGTTGTAATATCTTGTTTTGGTATAAGTGTATAAGAAAGCCAGGCGTAGCTCAGGAGGCTGAGCCGGGCAACTTCAAAACCAGCCTCAGCAACTTAGGGAGATCCTGTCTCAAAAGATGAAAAGGGGATGTGGCTTAGTGGTAAAGTTCAATCCAAAGTAAAAAAAAAAAAAAAAAAAAATAGTATATGGAAAAAAAATGCAGCTTAACACAAATAATTAGTTGGAAAAGGAAAGAACTCCTCAGGGATTTTGGACTACATTTTGAGGATGCAGTCTGGGCTGGATAATTTTATCTCAGTATTAATTATGATTTTTTAGTGTTTTGTTTTTCTTCTTGGGATTGAACCCAGGGGCACAACCACTAAGCCACATTCCCAGCCCCCTGGACCCCCCACGTTTAAATAAATATTATTCAGAGACAGGGTCTCTACTAAGTTGCTGAGATTGGCTTTGAACTCCTGGTCCTCCTGCTTCAGCCTCCCAAGTCACTGGGATTACAGGCATATGTCAACACACCTGGTTTTCTTTTATTATCTTGTTCTAAGTTCTTTTAGTTCTTTTTCCCTTCTCTACTCTTTTTGTCCCCCATGTGCTGGGAATTAAACCCTTGCTAGTGCTAGGCAAATGCTCTACCACTGAAGTAAATTTCTGGCCCCTACCCTCCTTTCTTAGGTTGAGTGAGTGGGATACAGTTTATGGGATTTTTTGGTTATTTTACTTCCCATGGTAAAGGTTTTGGAACTGTCTCTGTGTCTTTATTGTCATCTCCATCTCTCCTTCCCTATCTCCTTTTCATCTAAGGTAAGAAAAAGAGAAATGCTAATCCTGGATCTAGAGTCCCTAGTCTGTTCAGAAGAAAGTTGGTGATGTTTTGTATATTTATTAACTGTGATTTCTTTTTTTTGTCTCTGAACCAGATTTCAATATTTGTTATTGTAGAAAGAAGGAAATTAATCTGAAACAGAGAGCAGAAACTTGAGTTGTCACTTCTTTGCTTTCTTTTCTCTGTTGGTGAGGCTAGAACTCTTGTTTAAAAGTAATGGTCTTCATCATATTTCTCCTTAGATTAAGGGGACCTTTAAGCATCACAACTTATAGATTTGCTATGTCTTGTTAATTTAATAATAATATACAATTCTATCCAGTTGCTTGGAGTTTCAGAAACACTTTGGCCTAGAAAGGTCTGTGTAGGTTTAGATAAGAATTTGAACCTAAATATTAGAAAAGTTTGTATTTTTACATTGGTCAAAGTATTCTTTTTATTACATTTGAAGAATTTAAAATAAAATATATATTTTTCATTGGTGTATTACAGTTGTATATAATAATGAGATTTTTTTTACATATTTGTATATGCACATGGCATAAGAGTATAATTTGGCCAATATTCTTCCCCAGTATTCCCCTCCTTCCTCTGATCCCTTTCCTCTACTGATTTCCCTTTGATTTTCATGAGATTCCCTGACTTTTCTAAAAGTTAATTTTTTAAATTGGTAATATGTATGTTATAAAATTCAGAAATAATGCAGTATCATGAAAAGCTTCCTTTCATTCTCATCCACCCAGATCTACTGCCCAGAGGCATTTTGATTAATTTTTTATATATTCTTCCAGAGAAAGTTTATGGATAAACAAGCATATTATGTAGACATACATTTTGAATAGCCAAATGTCATCTTAAAAACATTAATTTTCATTCTACTTTTCCTCCCTCAGTACAGCTGTTATAATTTAAATTATCTTCATGGGTACTTTTCATGACATTTTTCAAAATTTTGGAGTCTAGGAGAAGATATGTTTGTCATTTATGGTCACATTTTCATTTGTGGTTAGATATTCCTTTTGCAGCTTATTAAAGTTTCTAGCTTTTACTGAAGATCATATTAAAGAAAGAGAACAATTTGCTTCAGTGTTTCTCCCCCAAATTTCTACTTGCCTTTTTTTTCCCCCCTGGAGAAATTATGTTTGGGAATTGATGGTGATGAGTTAAGATGGACACAGTGAGGAAATGTGCTCCTTAATATAAGGGAAAACTAGTTACTTCATAAAACCATATCTGAATTGTTCACATTTATGAAGTTAAGAAAAGGAACAGAATAATATCAAAGGATAATTTAAAAATACTTTGCATGTAGCCATGAGGAGTGCATGCTAATCAAGCCCCCAATACCTTTTGAATTCACCTTCTGATCTAGATGGTGGAACTCTAACTTGAACAAGTTTGGCATTTGAGTATCTTAAAATCTTCAGATTCTTTAACCAGAAGTGTCTAGGAACCAAAAAGTCTATTTTATGTTGCCTTTATGTCTCTTTGTGGTGGGAGATTAAGTAGTTAGAAGAATTGAGTGTCAGTTCCAGGGTCTTCAAAATTCAAAACCAACAGCCAGAAACAAGATCACTAAGTAGAATGGATGTGTTTTTAGGATTTAGAAGCAAAAGTCTGGGTTGGTCTGAGTTCTAATATGTATTAAGACTAAGACTTTGGGCAAATCATTTACCTCACATTGTGTATTTTTCTTCTGTAAAAAGAGGAGCTGAGACTTTATGCCTCTAAAGCCCTCCTAGAGCTATATTGTTTGTTACAGTCACCAAAATAAGGAGGCTGGGATGTCATTGGGATAATGTTTGCCTAGCATGCTCCAAGCCTTGAGTTCAATCCTCAGCACTGAAAAAAAAAAAAATGGCGTGTATGCTTTAAGCCTACGTATTTTAACGTGTATTCTTACGTATGCTTTCTGTATGTTGTGTTAAAATGATGGTAAAGCATTGAATTAGACTATTGGGTTTCAGCACAGCACAGTTAACAGCACCAACTTTGACAGACATGTTCTGATTCTGGTTTTATGGTTTATTAATTCTTCAATATCTCTAAATTTTTGTAAGCTGCAGTTTCTTCACATATAAAATGGTATCTAAGATTTGTTGAGAATTAAATGAGATAATATATAAAAGGTAAAGAAAATAGTGTTGAATATATGTTAACCATTATCATTAATTGCAATAGTAAGAATGAAGCACATTAGTTGTAGTGTAGAACCCCTCTGAATAGATTGCTGAATAGCTATGAATATCAAAGAAGGTGCTGAAAGTTCTTATTACTAGGTTTTAAGTAGAAGAGTAAGATAGAAGGTTCAGTTCTCTGAAGACTTCTGCTGGTTTATGAATATTTCTGAGCTATAAATAGACATTGGTAGAGTCCAGTATTTGGGAAAACATTGGCCTTAGGATCTAAGTAAATGGAAAGCAAACATTACAATGATGTCAAAAAGGGGATTCTCTATGCATAAGAGAATTGCCAAATTATTGGTATTCTAAGTATGTAGTGGAACTTCAGGAAATGGAGAGAAGTGCTCACTCTTGAACTCCCAGGACTGTCCAAGCCCTACAAACACTACTTTTACTAATGCTTCCACCACTGCCACTCCTATGGCTACCTAGTATGAGTGCCCACCTTACATAAAACATGGTTCTAGGTACTAAAAATACTAAGGATTTTTGCTCATATTCCGTGGTATGTAATTGGTACTGCTGAATTGGGGAGAAGTATTGTCAAAAAAGCAGAAATGTAGTCAAGATTCCCAAGCAAATAGATATTGAACTCAAGAAAACAGGGAGAGGAAAAAGTTATCAGGGTCCGGGGTTTTAGCTCAGTGGTGGAGTACTTGCCAAGTGTGTGTGGGCACTAGGTTTGTTTCTCAGTACTACATAATAATAAAATAATAAAGGTATTGTGCCCATCTACAACTAAAAGAAGAATATTTTTTAAATGACCAGAATCATTCCTTTTTTCTAACAGAGGCAAAGAAAGCTGTGTTTCTCAGCTGAATGATGACGACATTGCAGAAGAAAGAAGGTGAATGAGGGGACTGGGGATGAGGCTCAAGCAGTAGCGCACTCGCCTGGCATGCGTGCGGCCCGGGTTCGATCCTCAGCACCACATACAAACAAAGATGTTGTGTCTGACGAAAACTAAAATAAATAAATAAATATTAAATTTAAAAAAAAAAAAGAAGGTGAATGAGGGAGGTTCACTTTAAACATTTATCTCATTTTCTCTTTCTGAACATCCTTCCCACCAAAGGGCAGTTCAGTTCATATATATTTTCTGTTCACTCTGTTCAAATTTCTACTCTGAAAGATACTTTGAGCAGAAATAAATATGATTTCTGAACTCATAGGGATAAGAAAGACATTTAAACATCTATAACATAAAGTTAAATGTGGTAAGTGCTATCTGAGAGGTGCAAAGTATTATAAAGGCTCAGAAGAAAGAGATATTACTTATACCAGAGAGGATCAGTGTAATTTCATGGATGAGGTAGCAAAGATTGGCCCTTGAATAGTTTGTAGATTTTGGCTAGTGCTTTGAAGCTAAAATTCTCAAAAAATTTTATTCAAAGTTAAGCAAATTTTTAAAAATTTACACTTGAATACTCAGCTTTCTATATGCCTATATTTTTATCACCTTTGAATTGGTTCCCAAACCAATTTGGGACTGTGCCAGAATCAACTAGTCTTATAAAATTATAGATTTCTGGGCCTCACTTTAGTCTACTTCATCATAATCTGAAGGGGGGGTGATGTGGAACAGGCAGGGACAGACCTAGGAATCTGAATTTATTAAAAATTCTCCCCATATAATTCTCATGTGGCTAGTAAAGAGACAGTGTTCAGCAATGTCTGTTAGACTGTTTCATAAATTCCATTTGATCAATTTCAGAATGTGGGAAGGGATCAAAGAAACCCTTTGCCCCACCTACACAAAAATTGCATAGCATGATACCGCATGGCCCCAACTCACACAGAGACGAGACCCTGGGGATCAGTTCTCCAGTGGCAGAAGCCAAGGCAAGCCCACCAAAAGCCAGGTTAGAGAAGGAGGAAAAGGCAACTACAGAGGATGGTCCAGGGGTTGGTCAGGAGAAAAAAGGAAAGGCTCAAGACAAGCCAGCAGAGAAGAAGGAAAAGGTATGAGTCACATTAATGAACTCTCATAGGAAGTTTCCTCCTACACTGCCCCCAGCCCCTGGGGCTAGACAAACAATCTTTTCATGTTGGGGAACTTCATCCTGTAGTTACAATATTATATTTGTGGTTTTTATTTTTTTAACTTCTGTTTTCTTCCCTAAGAGACAAAAAAGATATTTTGATGGAATAATAGAAAGAGGTAGGTTAGAGGTGGGAGTAGAAGTAGACAGAAATATTATAAACATTTCTCTTTTCTTCTACTCCTTTATTCCCAGGACATCTGGGATAAAGTTTATGAACTCCTTAGGTATGTTGACTTCATACCTTCAGTCCTGTGAACTTAACTGCCTCATCTAAAGGAGGTTTTCCTGACTGGCCAGAGGAAAGAACTGTGAAAAGATAAGCAGTTTTCCCTTCTTACCTCATCTCTGCAGGGAAAATCAAGTCTTACCAATGCAGAATTTGAAGAGATTGTCCAGATTGTGCTTCAGAAGTCCCTTCAGGAGTGCTTGGGTATGGCTTGTGGTAAGAGGAAAAGGTTTCAATTAGGTAAAGTGACTTATCTGAGAAGTAGTGTAAGTTTGACATCTTTTCTTCTCTTTCTTCCTCATAAGTAAAGAAACATTAGACAAGACTTTGAAATACTTAATTCCTTATCAATAGGACCATGGCTAACCCACCTAAGATAAAAGGTACAGACCTTTAGAAAAGTGGATTACATTGACTTCAGAATATAGTCTTAAAAAAAAAATGGGGGCGCAGGCAAAACTGGGAATTGAACCCAGGACCACTCTACTAAGCTACATCTTTAGCCCATTTTATTTTTATTTTGAGACAATGTCTTGCTGTGTTGCCCAAGCTGGCCTCAAACTTATGATCCTCTTACCTCAGTCTCCCGAGTAGTTGGGGATTACATGCAGCACCATCATGCCCATCTCACCTACATTTTTAAAATGCTCTTTTTTATAATATTTTAAACTGCAATTTTAATTCATTTCTATATGTTTACAGTCTACTTAGGAAAGAAAAATTGTTTTCCCAGATTTGAAGAATTTAGTCTCCATCCATCCTTCTATATTTCTGTTTTTAATGTTTTAACATCTTAGGGTTTTGGTTTTTAGAAGAAAGAACTCTGTAGTATAGGCCCCAGGGCCTTCTCCACAAAGTTTGAGGCTAAGGAGAATGGTCTGACACTTCAGCCATTCTCAGGTATACTTCTGTTCCTAGAAGGGGTTTGAGGAAAAGTGATATAATTTGTGTGTGTGTGTGTGTGTGTGTGTGTGTGTGTGTGCATTATTTTACATATAAAAATAAAGTTATAATTATCTAGCTGTCCTGGAGTGAATCAGATCAGTCTGGAAAGGCTTCCAGAAAGATACAGATTTTTAGCTTTTTTTTTTTCCTGAAAATTTAAAGATTTAGGTTTTATCATATGACAAGTAGCCAAAGGTAAACTCTTCTAGGCACAGGAAAGAGACAAATGTTATGGTTAGTAAATACTGAGTGATTGTTTTATCACTTTTCTGCTTATAATATTCTGTTTTGGGAGGGATGGAATCTGGTCTTAATTTTGCAGAGACTTCCTGTGTTCAGACCACTTCCCAGTCAGACAAACAACCAGGCATTACTTCTGCTACTGATAATGATAACGCTGTTGGGTAAGTTTATCCCAGGGAGGCAAGTTAAACATGGGGAATTAACATTGGGAAATGGTGATTTATCTATATATCTAGTCATTTATGGTGTTTCTACTGATTATAGGCATGTACCCACCATGCTCATCTCACCTAAATTTTTAAAATGTACTTTTACAATATTTTAAGATGTAATTAAAAATTATATAATTTTATTTCTACTGATTTCTCTCAGCTAAGGAAAGAAACCTCTTTCAGCTGAGAAAAAAATAAGCAAGTAGACGAGTAAAATGACCTCAGGTGGCTTTAATGGACATAGGATTGGTATTTTTTTTCCTTATTCATTCTAATTGTGTCCTGTACCACCAAGCTATACCCTTACCCCCAAATCTAGAAATCTTTTATCTTTCTTTCACCCTTGAGGTCTTTCAAAAGTTGCTCCTTTTGACTTTTTCATTTGAAAATATCATTTTCAGAGAGAGGAAAATGATACCTCATACTCCAGAGATTTCAGCCTCTGTAGAAGATGTCCCAGAGATAAGAACATCTAAATCAGCCCAACTGGTTCCTGTACCTTCTGAGAAGAAATTTAATAGACTTTCCTTAAGCAAAAGAAAGAGGGAAGCTCGTAAGTGTAGTCAGATACAATTTGATTCCTGACTTAGATACTTAAAGAAATGAGAGAATGGAACAGTTAATAGGCTGAGAATTTTCAGTCCAAGTCTTGAAATTATTGGGCTTTGATTCCTCTTTTTCACTGACCTTTTCTATCTACAAAGATTCTTTTCTTCATCTCCTCACCTCATAATATTTTGTTTTACCTTCCCAGAAGATGAAAAAATCGAGAAAGTTCAAGGTGGACATGAGTGCAGAGAGAAAGACCAACCAGAGAAAATGATTCAGGGTGATTCTCAGATCAGGGGTCAGCAAAAAGGGGAAGAAAGTGGTTTTGGTGAGTTTATCCAAAGTTTATCACTTGGTTTGGCAAGCCCACCTGGGCTGAATATTCAAAATGGAGGAGAGAGACAAGGATTAGAATGTTAGAGGAAACTGCAAAGACTCTTAACTTTCACAGTTGCTTGTTCAAGAATATGCTACTGAGGAAGAGAAAGATTCCATTCATTCAGTCATTTATTCACATAATCCTTACGTATCAAACATTTTAGATAGTACCCAGGCAGAAAACTAAGATGTGGTCAGAAAGGTAGAAGAAAAATTATGAGAGTAGTATCACAGATATCAGAGGAGGAAAGAATTTGAAGAAAGGGAATGCTTAATCATGTCAAATGCTATCATGGAGAAGCCAAAGAGGGTAAAGATTTGAAAATTCTCAAGGATATCACAGTTAGGAAGCCATTAGGGTTTGATAATAATTATCCTATGGATTGGTAAGGGTGTATGGATGGTTACAGTTAGTTGCAGAGTAAACACTTTTTAGTTAGTGTACTAAAATTAAGAAAATTAAGAGGGAGAAAATGGATAGAGTGGGAGAGTTGTGGGAGGGATATTCAGTTTATAACTTTCTTCTATCTATCCATCTATCCATCCATCTATTCATCTGTCTATGAATAACAAATGAGACAAGGTCTTCCTGTGTTGCCCAGGCTGATCTCAGACTCCTGAGCTCAAGTGATCCACCTGCTTCAGCCTTCCCAAGTACTGGGATTATAGACATGTGCCACCATGCCTAGCATTATCTTTTAAAAGAGAGACTTGATCATATTTATATGTTGAGGGAAATTTATTTATAGAGGGGGAGAAATTGAGATAGGAATGGGAAGAGATTCAAGGAATTTGTCCTTCACCAGGAAGGACACCTTAGCCTTTGAGATGGGTTGAAGGCAGAGTCACAATGAATATGGATTTATTTATTTTTATGAAATTTTTTTTTGTGCTGGGGATTGAACCCAGGGCTTTGCATATGCTAAATATGAACTCTACCACTGAACTATATCCTCAACTTATTTGTTTTCTTAACTACACTTATTAGTGTGTTAATTGTGTGCCATGTACATTAGGAGCTAGAAATACAGTGATGAATAAATTTGATAGCTCTTATTCATAGAATTACAGTTTTTGTGTGTTAGATAATAAAAAATATAATATGAAATAATCAAGGTGACATTTAGATATTTATGACAAGAAATAAAACAGATCATACAATATATTAGTAGGTTCAAAAATTCAGACATAAATAGCTAATACTTTGGGAGAAAACAGGCTTGTGCAAAAACCCCCAAAATAATAGAAAACAAAATCCAAAGTATAAGGATTGGTATAGTAAAAAGTCAGGTGGTATCTAATATGTATGTGTATATGTACATTGTTTTGATTGTAAAAACATAATAGAATTTGCACAAACTTGGAAAAAAACTCTAGAAAGACTATGCGGGTACCAACAAGAAAGATAGTCCAGATTAGTGTTAAGAACTATTCTTGGTATACTGTAGACCCTGTTGACCTGCTCTCCAGTTCTTCCAAATAAACTAGTGTCATTAGGTTTATGTGGTTTATGTGGCTCCCTCTTCTGTACTCATTACCGCCAGGATAGGATTTTAGATTGACAAATATGAGTTCATTCCCTAGGTGGCGCCTGTGAGTTGAATTATGATTGTAGTGAATTTGTCAGCCTCTTGCTGTAAGTGAACCATTCCTTCTGTTTCTTACAATTGCCAAGGAAAGGAGAGTCTTCTGGAGAAGAAAGTATAAAGGGGTGAATCCCATAAATACAATTTTCACTAAATATTTTGAAGGAAAAGAAGAGTGTCACTAGGAAATGATGGAGACCTAAGTAAGATTGGGACAGTCAGGGAATTTCTAAGGAAATTATATTTCAGATGAAACCTGAAAAAAAAAAAAAGGTTATTCACGTGAAGAGTAGGATAAAGTTTTAGGTAGGGTAAGTTTGTCATATTCCCAGTACCAAAAAAAAAAAAAAAGTATGATTGGAGTTCAGAGAGCAAGGGAGGGAAGTGGGAAAGTGCCTCAGGAAAAATGGAAAGAAGTAGGCAGTGGTTAGATCAATGACCTTGACCATGCTATAGTGAAATTTTATACTTTAGTGCAGTGTGTCATTCTTAATTTTTTTTATGTGCATGATACTGGGGAATAGAATCCAAACCCTTGCACATGCTAGGCAAGTGCTATACCACTGAGCTACATCCGTAGCCCTTTTTAAAATCTCACTTTGAGTCAAGGTCTTACTAAATTGCTCAAGCTGGTCTTGAACTTGTGATCCTCTTGGCTCAACCTTCTGAGTAGTTGGGATTACAGGTGTACATCACCATGCCTGGCCAAATTAATGTTTAAAATGATCCGTTAGTGATAAATTAGTGGTTGAAATATGGGGAAAAGAAGGAGGAGTCAACCAATTACTAAGTTAGTGGTAGCATGTCTGGGATTAGGATGATAAAAATGGAGAGAGAGAAAGAAATAGTTAGTTTTATGATAAGTTTTAGAGATAAAATTGTGACAACTTGGTAATGAATTGGATATTGGGGACAGGAAGAGAGGAAAGGTTCTGTCAAAGATGTTTGGTTTTTGGCTTAAGCAGTTATGTAAAAGAAAGTGATAAGAGTGGAAGAACAACACATTTGTGGGATAAACTTAGGTGTACTAAACTTGAGATCTTTGTGAAACTTCCAAATAAAAGTATCAGGGTTGGGGATGTAGTCCAATGGAAGTGTATGTACACATGGCCAAGTTCAGTTCTCAGCAGAACACACACACACAATGCCAAAAGGCAATGTGGAATCTGTAATTCGGGTATGAAAATGGATTTCAAAGATATGGGAATGGGTGAGCTTGTCTAGGGGAAAGTATAGTGTGGGGAAAGAAAACCCATGATTAGGCTTTGGAACTGTGACATTTAAAGATTGGATGGAGAATGAGGAGAATCCAGCAAAGGAAACTGAGGAGGAAGCTGTCTGAAAGATGAGGGGAGGGGACAGGAGAATGAGGTAACACAAAACTCAGGATGCTAGTGTTTATGGAATGAATGGCCAATTGAAATACTGTTAATGTGTGTCTGTGACATCAGTCTTCATTATCCTGGAACCACATATGGTGAACATCAGTTTTTCAGAGCACATTGTCTTTTCCTTTCAGTTTTTTGAACAGAAACTTTAAAAAATTGCTGTCATTGAATATTTCATCCCAAGTCATAAATATCCAGTTTTATATCATTAGAGTGGTTTCTTTCCATTCATTTTCTTGTGAATAATTATCGCTTTCACACGAGAGAGTGAACTTACCAGAGGAACATAATGGTTGGTGATATGAATTGTGAAAATATAGTGATACCTACGTGCCTGGTTTTTCTCTAGCAACTTTCAGTTTCAGGAGTGTAAGCACAGAAAAGGTAGAAACTGGGTTCATTCAAGGTGGTGTTTCGTCATGGGTGGAAGAAAGGACAGATAAAAAGGCAGCTGATTTCTGCAAGAGAGTCTAAGGAAGTGTTAGAGAACCAAAGGTGATTGGTTCAGAGTGAAGAACGGAGGTTGTTACCAAGCAGAGAAGATGGGAGATTGAGAAAGTTGATATAGGGCTCATTGAATAGGTGAGGTAGGAGAGGACAGGGCTTTTTTTTTTTTTTTTTTAGTTTTGGGTGGACACAATATCTTTATTTTACATTTATGTGGTGCTGAGGATTAAGCCCAGGGCCTTGTGCATGCCAGGCGAGCACTCTACCACTGAGCCACAACTCCAGCCCACACAGGGCTTTTTTTTTTTTTTTGTCAGAGAAGATATTTGAATAAATGGATCAAAGGGTTTACGATTCCCATAGATGGCTGGTTGGGGCATGTGGAAGTGGGAGTGGATTACTGAGGTGGCATGGAGGAAAAATTTAAGGAACTGAGAGAATGGGTTTTTTTGGGTGGTTTTCCTGTGGTCATCTGGACTGAAGTCTAGAAATGGAAGAAAATAAGACAGCTGGATACCAGCATATTTACAGGGGAGATTAAAGGATGGTAGAACCTCAAAGGAAGAAGAGATTTAAATATAGTAGCAATAGGAGTAAGGATGATGCTGGCGCAACATTCTGTCCTGAGAGACATGGATAGTGTGAGAAGGGACAGAATCCACTTAGAGGGCTGGAGTAGAGGTCAGGTTGAATGTCATTAGTATGTCTTCAGGCTTCATAAAGGAGGCAGAGGCTCAGGGGTTAAGTGTATGTGAACATTTGTTGCTCAAGTCTGGAATTTCAAAGGACACTGTGGAAGAGTTTGGGAGGGGAAGTGTGTGAGACATGAAGTCAAGATGTGGGGATACAGAGGTTGAGATGGGAATTTAGAAGATAATGGATAAATGGAGGCTTGGCCTTTGGGGCCCAAAGCAAATGGGAGAGAAGTGCTAGACTTAGATCAGTGTCTTTGGGAGGAGGGTGAACCCAGGGCTGTTGGTCTTAGAGGTTTCAATTTGGTAATTTGGTAACAGGTAATTCAGTTGAGATTCAGATAAGAACTGTATATTGAGCACAAGGGAGGCTGGTTAGCCCTTCAAAAGAACCTTTCAGGAGTGTCATGCAACAGAGAATGAAGCACTCTCAGGAAAAATACCAGGCAACTTTTTGTTGATGGGGGGCAGTGTTGGGGATTGGACTCAGGGCCCAACACATGCTGTGCCAGCACTCTACCACTGAGCTATACCCGCATCCCTAAGGCAATCTTTTTATCTAAGAACTATTAATACAGGAAACTATCCTATCCTTCTGTTTGCTTGAATTCCAAGTTCTAATTTAGTCTGATCTTCAGCAAATAATTATCTTCTCTGAGCATTGGTTTTCCCAGTCATAGGGCAGGGATTGAACTAGTTGATATGTAAGATTTATATAGAGATGTGATTCTGGGGGAGTGGGAAAGTTATATTGATTTTTAGTTGGATTGAAGAAGGAATAACCTATTTTTGAGTCTTTTATGAAAGTTTTTTTTCTTGTCACAGGTCAATGTTTAGTTTGGGTCCAGTGTTCCTCTCCTAACTGTGAGAAATGGAGGCGACTGCGTGGAAACATTGACCCTTCAATTCTCCCAGATAATTGGTCTTGTGACCAGAATACAGGTAGAAAAAAGTAGATTTTTTTTTTCAGGTTTTATCGTTCTTCCTTCTTTCCTGATATGTATCCCTTAGATTAACTATGACATAGGTGTATGTATTTTATACTCAAGGGGTCCTTGTAGTGACTGGGAGAAAGGAGCTTCTTATCCTGTGGAGATGACTATGGGCATAAATAGTGGGAGAAAGACATCCTGTAGAGTTACACGAAGAAAGGGCCTGGAATTCTGAATATATGTATTGTGTGAATTTCATTTTCTTCAGTATTGGTCTGATCCTCTCAATCCTGATTAGAATATTGGGCTGGTAGATAGCAAGGGATATGGGTTTATAGGGGAAAGCAGGTGAGAAAGACCCAATGATCTTAGAATTATAGAATGTTTGAAACTACTTTGAAGAAATAATGATGATCAGTTATTTTACATATGAGAAAATAGTCTCAGAGAAATTACTCTCATATTGCTCCAAGGATGGGAACAGAGTCACACCAGGGTTTGTAAGTGGGAGTTTGGAATCTCTATAGAGTATCAGGAGGTAGCACTCCTACTTCTCCTGGCTCAGGCTGCATTTCTTCCATGGGTCTCTATTCTTTTCCTCCAGGTGCTACTTTTGTTCTGCCTGCTTCCTATACTACTTCCTTCTTGTTCTCTTATAACCTGCATCTAGATTTCTACCTCATGAGTGTCTTTCTATCCCTTCATTCCTTCTCTCTCTTGGCAGACTTGGATTATAATCGCTGTGATATTCCTGAGGAGATCTGGACAGGGCGTGAGAGTGATGTGGCCTATGCCTCCTATGTCCCAGGATCCATCATCTGGGCCAAGCAGTATGGTTACCCCTGGTAGGGCACCATGATAAAGAGAAAACATCCATCCTGAGCTTGAGAGTGGTAGATTCAAGCAGGGAGGGAAAGAAATGGCAGACATTTGTAATGGGAACATTACTTGCCTTAGAACAAGGTCTTTCTAAGGTTTCTCAAAGTTAAGGTCTCGCTTAAGTTAGACTGATCTTTAGCAAGTAATTATTTTCTCTGAGCATTGTTTTTCCTAGTCATAGGTTGGGGAATCATGAGGTGAGGGAGAAGACAAAATATCAATCTCGAGGGTTTTGAAAGAGCGTGTTTTCTTGAGGTTTCAGGAAGAAAAGTCTGGCAATGCTGCCATAACTGGGTAGAAAATGGAGGGGGGATCCAAGGCATTTTAAAATATTGAGTTGTGAGAACATGCAAAGTGAAGAGAATGAGGAAGATTAGGATAGTTTCTTCCTTAGAGATTTTGTACTCAGGGTTGTGGGAATGTGCATAAGAGTAAGACAACTCTACTAGGAAGACTCTGACCTTCTTTGTACATTGATGGAAGTCACTTTAGTCATTTGAAAGTGACCATTGGAGGGGACTAATGAAAGACCTTTTGGATCCTTTGTTCACTAAATGTATTGCCTTTTTCTGTACATGTATATTGATTAGCTTGTGTTCTGTTTATCTTATGTCTTCTCTTGTATCCCCTATGCCTGTCTCTCTTCCCCAGGTGGCCAGGCATGGTCGAATCTGATCCTGACCTGGGGGAATATTTTCTCTTTGCTTCTCATCTTGATTCTCTGCCGGTGAGTAATAAACAAGCATATCCATCCTAAAAGATATTTAGAGTTGGAAATATAGATTTAGGCAGCAGACTTGAGTGCAAAAAAGACCTTAATTAGAGCTAGAAATATGGAGGTAAGTTCTTACCCCTAGAAATAAACTTGTCTTTAATTAAATCTTTACCCACTTGTAGGGCATTTATGTTTTGATAAAGATGCTTTGACTAGAATTCCTGAGGTCAAAATGGAGGAATAGTGGGATGAGGTGGAGTAGGGGATTCAGACTTCAGGGAACATATGAAGCACAACACCTTCTTTGTAAGTCCCCTTATCTTTCTCCACTACTTGTGGCAAGAGGAGAAAAGTAGATAGGACAAGAGCCAAACAGACTATCTTTTATTACAGTCTAAATACCACGTGACATTTTTTGGAGAAACAGTTTCTCGTGCTTGGATCCCAGTCAACATGCTAAAGAATTTCCAGGAGCTATCCCTGGAGCTAGCAGGAGTGGTGAGCAAACCCATGTGGACGGGTGGGGGGGTGGGGGGGGGTGGGGTGGGGGGGTGGGGGGGTTGGGGGGGTGTCTCTTGTGATACAAGGAACTGGAAGACAAAAATCTTCCCTTTATTAAGTGTGGTCTGCTCCCAGGGGAAACTGTCTGGAGGTGGTCTTTGGTCTGATCAGTCATGCCAAGGGCAAAATTATGCACGAGGCACTCTTCTTTTTGCTGGGTTGCAGTAAGGTAACAATTTTTTTCAGTCTCCTTCCCTGCTTGCAGATAGTGGATCTTCCTGAAGATGAAGGTACTCTACAGTTGAGCCAAATCAGGACTGACAGACATGAGGGCCCAGATTAATTTAGGATTTACCATTCTCAGTGCTGTGGACATTTTGGATCAGATAATCTTTTATTGTGGAAGGCTGTCCTGTGCACTATAGAACGTTTATCAACATCCCTGGGGTCTTCTGGCATCTAGTCCTGCCCCTGACCCTGCTTCTAGTCATGACAAATGAAAAATTGTCTCCAGACATTGCCAAATGTCTCTGGGGCACAAAGCCTTTCTGGGTTAAGTATGTCATATTTCCTTCTTAGAGTTACTTTGTGTCCAGTGGCTATAAGATGAGCAAAGGCTCAGAAATTCAGGGGTCTTAGAAAAGGAAACAGAATTAAATCAAACAGTTGTATCTAAAGAAACTTGTGAGAAGCATAAAAGTGAGATCACCTAAACTCCTTTGTTTTTTTTAAAATTACCATTAGATTTACTTTGGAGACCAAAATATCAATTGAAAAATTTTCTAGGAATTGGTGAGAGGTTTATTAGAAGGAAGAGGAGTGCTGTTTCTGAGTGCAGAAGACTGAGAACAGAGGAGTGTTATATCAATAATTGGAAACAAATAGTTAAAATAATGTCTGGTGGGTTGCAGCATGTTGAGATCACTTCTCTAATATTTATTATTGACTTATCTTTAAAGCAGTATCTATTATTGACTGTAATCTTCTTCCATTTCAGAAAAAGTGCAGGAATAAGGACTACAGCCAGAAACTGGTGGCAGCCATCATGATGGCTCAGAAGGCAGAACAGATCAACATTGGGGTGGGAGAGTGTTCAGATCACATACTTGCTTTTATTTGGGACTTAGACACAAAGAAAACCATACTCCCCACTGCATTCCATAGTTGTTATCTTAGAACTGCTCTTTTTTTTGAGACCATATTCCCTTGATTCCTGAAGTCATCCATTTCTTCCCATGTCCTTGAACAAGTGGGATCTTCTCTCAGCCTAAAGAGACACAGTTTGTGGTAGGGGTCAGCCTACCTCCCTATTTAACTTCAAGTCTCAGATATTTGTACCCTAATCTCTTTTAATCTGAGAGTTTTTCAGTCTCAGATTCTGCCCATGGGGGTAAGGGTGGGGTTGAGAATGACGAACTGAATTTCTCTTTCCCTGTTACTTGTTGAATTATGAATAAACTGGGAAAATAGATTATAGTTAATCTCTATAAAAGTCCAGATAGGCCTAATATAATATTTCAAGTGAAAATGGTGTGGAAAATGAATACAAATTTTGTCAGAACTAAAATTTAGAAGACAGAGAGCAAAGGCTCCCTCAGGAAGATAGTGGATGATGTTTTTGTTTCTTGGTTCCCTCAGGAGCGGGTCAACTTATTTGGTTTCTGGAGTCGTTACAGTGGATCTGACAGCAATGGGAATGGAAAAGGTAGTAGTGGAGGGGGAGGCTGAAGAGGAAGGGGAGAGACTCTTCCATGAAAGTGGCAGCTCAAGCTTGGTTCTGGGTTCTGTAATAGGAGACTCTTGTGAATTTCATTGATCCAGTATTCAGGATGGATCGACAGATGGATGGAGAGAAGAATGGGGAAAAAGATGGTGAAAAGAGAATGTAGATGGATAGTAATGAGCTTTGAAGAGGGTGGAATCATGATATTTGGGAACTAATTTTATGAGGAAAATGTCATTTGGACACAGAAGTCAGAGTTAGAAGATGGATTCTCTGGCATCAGCTTCATAATTCACCAACTTTTTTTGTAAAAATTATTTAGCCTTTCTTTTCTTTTCCTGTTCTAGACCTAATACTTTCTGGGGCTAATAGCCCAGAGTCCTACTTGGAAAAAGAAGAGGAGGAATCAGAGATAGAGGAGGAGAAAGAAGAGAAGAGAGTAAGATTAGCTTTAAATATTGGTTAGATCAGGACTGCCTTTTAGGAGAGTCCTGTAAGGAACTGGTTGTGATGGGTTTACATTTGCTATTATCCATTTCATTTCTGTCTCAAGGAAGACCAGCTGGCTGGTCTTATGTCCTAGAGGTCTCCACCAAGGAAGGCTCTCTGCAATCCTCCTTGTTCCCTCAATTTCTCACATCTCTAGAACTTTTTTTTATTAAAATCTCAATTTATACCATATTTCTGTGGTCCTTTCTGGAGCAATTTGAGAGAAGAGCAGATTGCCTTTCTACTCTTTTCTTTTCTCTGTGGACCCTTAGGATATTCATTCACTCAGTTACTTAGCATCTCTTATTCAGGAATATGAAATATAGATTTTTCACTTTCTCTTTTAATTATTTTTAATTTTTAATTTATCAGCTTTTATCATGCTGTGACCTAGCTTTATTTCCTTCTTTTATGCATTAAAACCTTGCATTGACTAATACCAAACAAAATGGGAACGTGACTATTGATTCCCTAAAACCCACCCGCTATTCTACAACATCCCTGTCTATTAAGACAGTTATATGACTGAATTTATCCTTTTTTCCCCTGTTCTATTCACAGGATCCAACTTTGCCTGGACCAAAGCCAACCAAAACACATTCAAAAAAGCCCAAGGCAAGACGTAAGCAAGCCTGCTGGAAAGGGGCTGCATCTCACAGTTAAGGCAGGGCAGAAGCAGAGAGTATTAGGAGTCTTCAGGTAGCTGGGTCCATCTATCTCAGCTCCAAGACCTGAAAACACAGGCAGGACTAGCTGATTGTATCAGGGAAGAAACTGTAGGTTCCTCATTTCTGTGTTTTATAAAATGTTAGGTTAAAGATGGGAGGTTTTAAATTCTTAGCCAATAAGGATGGCTTCCTAGAGAAGGCCGACTCTCAGAAGAACAGTAAAGAGAAGGAGAAGATGGGATGGGGGGGGTGTAAAAAAAAAACCGAAGCAGGATGGGGAACAGGAAGCCACTGAGAGAGCTCACTAGATTGAGAATGAGCAGAAGATGTGGAGCAAGGCAGAGGCTAAATGTGGGGAGACAGTCTGCCCTTTCCAAGTTGTTATGAGAGAGAAAAAATGTCCTTGATATTTTGGGGGTTGGGGGTGATACAGGCATGGCAGATAGACAAGACAGGACCCTGAAAAAGAAGATAGTGAAGAGACCTCTGGGCAGTGAATCCATAGTGCCTCCTGCACCCCTAACGGGAAGGAAAGAAGGACAAAGGAATTCTGATCTGGACCAGCCAGGTAAGGCTCAAGGTCTAAAACACTGGAGAAATGAGATCCATATCTGCATATCCTCTCTAGGATCATTTCTGAACAATTCTACAGCTTTTCATTACATTAAAGAAAGAATGAAAATCAGACTGAAAGCTCATGCCTCACATTGTACCCGGCACACACAGTATGAAAGCATGATGGGTTTTGAGTTGATTGATTCCAGGGAGAATACTGAGGAGAAGAGAATGTTTATTGAATGTTACTGTAGACTGGCTAGATGGGTACTTTCCTGCTTGTTCCTTTTCTTTCTTTCTGTAGCTTTATGACTGGATATTTGACATTTTAAATATAGGACAGCTAAAACTCAAAAAGAGTTTAAAATTTGTTTTAAGACCCATATAGAGCATATGGATATCCTTGGCTTTAATCCAAGTCTTTCTGACCCAAAAGCCCATGTTCTTTATACTGCGATCTTTTCCACAGATATGTTTTCTTTGCATAGGTATTTAGAATTTTACTAAGCCAGCATAATCTTGCCTTTTAGGACTCTGAACTTTATTCCCATTGCATCTAGGCCTTAAGAAAAAATTTCAAGTTCCCCAAACCAAGGCCTCAACAACCAACTTGTCTCAGGAAAAAGAAGTTAGAATGATGCCAAAGGGCCTGACCCCACCAGCTCATCACGTGGCCTGTCCCTTGGAGGGGAAAGAAGGGCCTAGACCCCAGGAACCACCAACTAAGGAGGCTGAAAGTATCCCCACTGAAGATGAAGCTTCCAGTGACCTGGACCTGGAGCAACTCATGGAAGATATTGGAGGAGAGTCCAAGGAGCAAGGGGAGCCACAGCATGGAGAGGATGCAGAGGGGTTCCCTGCAGCCTTCTTTGAGGAGTAGTCCTCTGCTCTTATCCTACTCTTCTCTGCAGCAGGGGAAAGAGTCTCTTGGGAGGTCCCTGAGCAGTTGATAATTTTGGGGTTGTTAATTGGCTACAAGTTCAAGTCAGTTGTGCAGTTTATGTGTTAATAAAGCAGGTTACTGATATGATTTGTTTGGCTTCTGTCTAAGCAGTGCTTCATTTTGGCTTCTTTCCTTCCACATGTTACTGTGGCATATCAGTGCCTCTGATGGGAGGCTTGCATGTCATAGGAGCTGGGGAAGGCAGTGAGACCTGAGTCCTGGGAGAACCTCCAGAAGGATAGGTCTGGGTTCAGATCCTGGCTCAGTGATACTAGCCAGCTCTATAGCCTTGGGCAAGTACTTGAACTATCTCTTCATGCCTCAAATGGGCACATGGTCTAAGCAGGATTGATGTTTTCATGAGGTGATGGAAGGCATCAGGATAATGCTAGTGGTTACGGTGAGGGGAGATGATGGTTAGATCAGAAGCAGTCCTTGGTTCTGTGGTGGCTACCAGGGTTTGGGGATTTGTGTTTCCTGGCCTGAGATAGTCACTGAGAAAAAAAATTTCTAGAGGAGGTGGCTTGACTATAAATGGCTGTACCAATTTCTTTGTGTCCTTCAAACCTCCTGATTTCTGAGTTGTCTGGTTTTAGTAATTGGAAGCTGTGATTTTTCCCATAGGAAGCATAGTTGATTCTTTTTTTAAAATATTCTTTATTTTTTTTAATGTGGTGCTAAGGATCGAACTCAGGTCCTTGCATGTGCTAGGCAAGTGCTCTACCGCTGAGCCACAACTCCAGCCCTAAGCATAATTGAATCTAAGATCATCATTTCAATCCCACTCTTTAGGTCTTCAGAACAGAATATAGGCTCTTTTCCGGGGAGCCCCCATGAAGAGTGTGGCTAGGAGCTGCTCCTGGCAAGGTCAAGTTGGAGAGGGAAAGGGAAGCATAGACAATGTTGTCTTCCTGGGTGAGAACCAAAAGAAGAGGATGTTAGTGGCTTTAATCCAAGTTTTTCTGACCCAAAAAGCCCATGTTCTTTATACTGCGATCTTTTCCACAGATACATTTTTTTGCATAGGTATTTAGAATTTTACTAAGCCAGCATAGTCTTGCCTTATAGGACTCTGAACTTTATTCTCATTGCATCTAGGCCTTAAGAAAAGATTTCAAGTTCCCCAAACCAAGGCTTCAGCAACCAACTTGTCTCAGGAAAAAGAAGTTAGAATGATGCCAAAGCGCTGAACCCACCAGCTCATCATGTGGCCTGTCCCTTGGAGGGGAAGGAAGGGCCTAGACCCCAGAATGGAGGCTCCCCGGAAAAGAATCTATATTCTATTCTGAAGAAGTAGGTTATAGGGAGTATAGAGCATAGGGAGGCAAATCATGTTGGGGCCTGGCTCTCCTATCCTAAAGCAAAGACCTACATCTTGAGTACCTTGCCTACACCACAGGCCCTCCATTCCTTGCATGCTACCTTCTCCAAATCCCCCTTACCTCCTTCAGGGCCAAGTTTGAGCTGCTTACCTCAGGTTTCATTTTCAAGTGTATGTTGTGTCCTATGGAGGGGAAAACCAAGGAGTGCTGAGAGCAAGTGGTATGGCAAACAAGTGGACAAATGATAGGGGCTGTAGCACCCAGTATCGTTAGGTTATGGGCAGGTCACATGGGAGGGATGAAGTGAGGAACAGAATGGGGGAGAGCACAGAGGTGGTGCATGTGGAGGTAGCAGGTGTTTGGTGGAAGAAGGAAGGGCCCGGGAAGCTTGGGAATGGTGATTGTAGGACTTACCTCTATATTCAACATTCTCATATTGCTCCTCAGTGTTTGAGAAGAGTTCACTGCATGGGGACAAAAGGTTGAGAAGTAGGTTAGAGGTTGGGCATAGGGAGTCAAGTCATGCTGGTTCTCCTTTTGGGGGACACTACAATCTGCTCTGGTACACAGGATGAATGTGATGGTGTTAGGCCCCCCCAGAAGGAGGCTGCCTGGAAGAGGAATCAGAGCCCTTGGTGGGGCTGTCCAGCAGAGGTCTTAGCACCAACTAAAGGTGGGTTTTCTAGGGAAGCTGCTTGTATTGGGGGCACTTAGGAGAGGTAGGGAGGGTATTGCCTTGGCTAAAACTGGGAGAACAGAATAAATTCAGGTTTTCTGGGCCCTTGCTCAGTCTGGGTCTCTGGAAGGAGAAGGGACCTGGAGATGGGGAAGAAGAGCAGCTGGGCAGGGAGAGAAGAGAGAGAGAGAGACCTTAATTGGGAAAGTATGGTAATGGGAGGATGAAGAGGAAAGAATGAGAGAGATGGTGAGCTGGGGCAGAGGATGCCTGGGGTTTGTGGGGTATTCATCAGGAGAAAAGGACAGACTGGACAGGCAGCAAGAATGACAAGAGGATCTGGGGAGCTGGATGTGTCCAGGAAGACATGTTCAAGTCTGAGGGGAAACCAGATGAACATAAGTTGTAGCTTAGAAATGAAGGAGGGAAGGAAAGAGGATCCAGGAGAAAGACTGGAGGGAGCAGTTCTAAATAGGAGAATCTCTGAAAACCTGTGCACTCTGGTCATTATCAGGGGATAAAGCTTGTGAAGGTAAAGAGCCTAGTCTGTTGGAGGACAAAAGAGTCAGGGATGGGAGAGTGGCTGTAACAGGCACCTTGTATGGTTTTCCCAAGGAGACTTCCCAAACCAGCTCCTCTCCCCCAATCTTGGGAGGACAAATACTCACCTGGCTGGGCTTTGGGCTTTGGTAGGCTGATCTGTAGGAGGACCAACAGCATGTCAGTGTGACATCCATGATGATCCTGCATCCCACCTTCTCAGCTGTGTCCTGCACTCAGACAATCTTTCAAGGAACTAGGGTAACAGAGAAGTTCTGCTCCAACAGTCAGGAAAGGGCCTGGGACTCAGCTGGCATTCTGCAACCAGCTCTCACCTCTTACAGTCCTGTACAGCAAATCCTAAGATAAGCTCTTCTGGTCAATTGCTCCTTCATCCTTGCCCTATCTCCAAACTTTACTTCCTTCTTCCCCCTTGAACTTCTTGCCCACTCCTATGTTCCTCCTTGCTTTCCTCCATTGTTCTTTCCTTCCTTTCACAAAAACAGCTTCTAGCACTTTCTCCGTAGTGCTGGCTGCTTCTGCCCGTTGCAGATTCAGCCCCAGGGTTGGAATTGTGTTCAAGACTTCTACTGCCACTGTGGACCATTCCTCTTAACTCTCAGTTGGTCCTCTTTCTTTTTCCCTATTTAGACATCTTGGCACTCTTGTTGAAGATCATTTGATTGTAAATTCAAGAGTTTATTTCTGGGTTCTCTATTTTGTTCCAATGTCTGTCTTTATGTCAGTTCCAGGCTGTTTTGATTACTGTAGCTTTGTATTGTTTTGAAATCCAGAAGTGTGGGTCCTCCACACTTGGCTATTTGGAATGTTTTTGTTTTTTAGTACCAGGGATTGAACCCAGAAGTGCTTAATCAATGAGCCACATCCCCAGCCCTTTTAATTTTTTTATTTGAGACAGGGTCTTTCTAAGTTGCTGAGGCTGGTTTTGAACTTGCCGTCCTCCCACCCCAGCCTCCTAAGCCACTGGGATTACAGGAGTGCACACCATGACTGACTTATTTGGTGATTTTTGAAATTCTAATTTTAGGATGAAATTTTCATTTCAGAAAGTAATGCCATTGGGATTTTGACATGGATTGCACTGAATCTGTAGATTCCTTTGGGTAATGGGGCATCTTAACATTAATTCAATTCATGGTTACGAGCTGTCATTCCAATTATTTGTGCTTTCTTTAATTTCTTTCCATAATGTTTTAAAATTTATTTTAGTTGTAGATGGCTATAATACTTTTACTTTATTTATTGTTATGTGGTCCACAGGATTGAACCACATGCCTCACACATGCTAGGCAAGTGCTCTACCACTGAGTTGCAACCCCAGCCCTTCCACAATGTTTTGTACATTGTTTCCAAGTATTTTATTTTATTTTTGATTCTATAATAAATGGGGTTGTGATCTTTCCCCACCTTGCTTCTCCCACCACCACCACCTCTACTACTAAGTTTCTTGAAAGCTGACTCCACTCTACCCACTTTGATTCTCCAGTTTCAAACCAGGCTCTTTGGAAAGTGGGCACTGGACCAATCCTTGCTGAGCTGATCCAACTTTCTGTTCCTTCTGCTCTCTCCTTTACTTTTCCCAGGGTAAGCCCTCCCTTCTCTATGAACCAAAAGGTAAGAATTGATGAGACATGACTATTTAAAGTGAGAAGAACTGGCAGATGACCCAATTGTGTAGACAGGGATTGGTGGTTCTCAGAACTTGATCCCACTTGTAGGGATTATAAAAAGGCAGATTTCCAAGCTCAGACCTCAGAGCCTGACTTGGTGGGTTTGAGGGGAGCCCCACAGTGAGTTGCATTTTTAAGAAGCACCTTCAGAGATTCTGATGCAGGTGAATGTTAAGGATCACCCAATTTGGAAGTTTGGGAAGAGGGTCAAGCTTACCTCTTCTTCTCTTCCACCTGAGGAAGACCATCAATGCCAAAATTGCAGTTACAAACACAGCAATGGACAGTGCCACTCCTACTGCAGCTCCCAGACTCAGGGGCTGAGACCCTGATCTCCTTTTGCTCTCTGTGACCTTGATGCCAGTCGTTTTGGAGGCTTTGCTGATGGGAGTCTGCATGGTGGTCTTGGCAACTGGGGAAAGATGAAAAATAACTGGAGAAGTGGGGGTATCTGGGTGAGGGTTTTGAATCTTGTTCACTAGTTGGGAAATATGGGTAGGGGAGCAACCATCAGGAGTTCATATAAGGAGAGAGTAAAAAATGCTAAATGCTGAGAAGTCAGACAGCCCAACTTACATCTGACTCTACACCACTTACTGATCTTATCCAGTCACATGATATTAAATCCCATTAATATCCTGATTACTCCCAAGAATGTCTATCAGTCAACTTTCTCCCTGCACTGCTGATTCATGTCTTAATGCCTCCTCATGCTGCCATTGGTAGTCTAATAACAACTCAGACTTAAGTGTTCAAAACAGAGCTCTTCGTTTCTTCCCACACCTGTTCCTTCTCATTTTCTTTCCCTTCCCACAATAAATGGTAATACTGTCCTTCAAGATGCTTCCAGTCAAGGGCCATGGAGTCATCATTGGCATTCCCAGTTCAATCTGTATGAAGAAATACCCTTAGAAATCTCTATCCTACTCTTTCTACTGCTTTTTTCTCCTCTGCTTTTTTCACTACCAATTGACTCACATACAAAATTCATTTATACATTTTTTTCTTCCCCCACTCCAAAGTAGGTCCTATCTTTTGGGTGTTTTTAATGACTTTCTCCAGGGCCCAGTTAACACCTGACATGATAGGCACTCAATCTATATTTGTTAAGTGAATGAATGAAATGAAATGATTTTCCTTGGGAATTCCAGGCATTCAACCATGGTTTTTCAGCTTCCTATGTTACTATAGAGACAGTGACAGCTGTTCTGATTCCCAGATCTGCATATGGGACCTGTTTCCTTCCTCCCTGGAGGTCATCTTTCCCCAGATTCCATTTTTCACTCTCCTGTTTGTTTTGCTGTCTGCATTTCCTGGAAGGAGTTGTTCCTAAGTGTTCAGTGTAAACATAGTTGAAAAGTGGGGCTCTAGCCTTGGGTTTCCCAGGCACAACTGACACTAGGCAACAGTCATCAGTGTGGGGGGGATTCCGTGCAAGGATGAGACCCCAGTCTTTTTGCCCAGTTGTGTCTGGGGTTTCTCACCCCAGAATCCCTCTGGTTCACCTGTTCTGGAAAGCAAACCTCCATTCTTTGCCTGGGAGGAATGGAGTTTCCCCAACTTCTTAAGATTTTCAACTGTGTTGTAATTTCCAAATACATCTTCACTCCCACTTCCTGGGATACCTAGGGTTGGCATTATAGAACCCTCAAGTGATTTTGTGTTGGAACTGTTGTTGTTTTGTGCTGTATCTTCTGAGTTTCCCCACTGCTGGCTTCAGCAACTCTGGTCTCCTGAGTCAGTTCTAGCAGTCTTTCCAGCCTCCCAAGTTTGCCTTTGGACACTTAGCTCACACATGTTTTTTTGTTCTTGAGTATTTTTGCCTAATAAAGTTCTCTTTGCTGTCATCTTAGTAGATTTTGGGAGTGAGTGGAGGAAATAGGGAAGATGCTGCCATAAATCAAAGCTATCTTGCTTAATTAAGGCTGTAGTGACATTAAGGTAGACATATGCATACAGGACATTAAGGTAGACGTGTGTGCACGTGTGCGCACACACACACACACACACACACACACACACACTTCCACCTGGATCAGAATTTATGCTTTAATTTTTGTAAAAACTTGTTGAAGATATCAAAAGCTAATCTAGAATATTACCTACTTAAAAATGGATTAATTAAAAAGGAACATCCTATAAAACATTTACAAGACCTTTTAGAATACTGCCAAGGTCTAGTGAGGGGTATAAAACAGAACCCTTTCCTGGGTGGGAAAGTGGCATGTCATGCTGATCTCAGTTTCTGTTGATTGCTTTATTGATATAATGCCATTATGTTTTAAAATATCCCAATGAGCATCTTTCATTTTTTTTCTTTTGTTTGTTGTCAATAGACCTTTATTTTATTTATTTATAAGTGGTGCTGAGAATAGAACCTAGGGCCTCACATGTGTTAGGCAAGTGCTCTACCACTGAGCCAGCCTGAGTGTTTTTTTTTTATTTTCCTGAATTTGGCAAACCAATCCAAACCTCTAAGTGTAAGAATAGGAAGGCCATAATATCACAGTGTTTGAGACAAGAATATGTGTTTGAGATAGAAATAATTTTTCTATTGAAACGTGAAAATTAGTGTCACTAAAACAGCATGCTACTGACATAAGAAAAACATCAGTGACACAGATGAAGACCAGGGCTGCTGCTGGGGGTGTAGGTCAGAGGTGGAGAACTGTCGCATGTGTAACGCCTGGGTTCAATCTCCAGCACCACAAAATAAAAACAACAACAAAAGGATTGGGATAATATATTAGTTACTTTAAAATCAATTTAGTTGATTAAAAATCTAGTTGTAGAAAAATCGATTTAGTTTTGTACTTCATGCCATATATAAAAATAAGTTCTCAGTATTTTAAAGATGTTTTGTGAAAAGAAATGAAACTATGTAAAGATTTGAGCAAAAATTTAGAAGAATTTTAAAGTAAATATTTTCAACCGCTAGTGGGAGATGGAAATTTTTGTTTAAAATAGAATTTTTACAAATGAAAACAATTAGATTTGGTTATAAAAGTAAAGTTATGTAAAAAACTTAATAAGCCAACCACAAACAGTTATATTTACTGCAACTATTCTTTCAGTTGTGATATCTTGCATGCTGGTACTTCAATTGGATCAAAATCTTTTTTTTTTTTGTACTGGGGATTGAACCCAGAGGCTAAACACTGAGCTGCATCCCCAGCTCTTTTATGTATTTTATCTAGAGACAGGGTCTCACTGAGTTGATTAGGACCTCATTAAGTTGCTGAGGCTGGCTTTGAACTTCCCATTTTCCTGCCTCAGTTTCCCAAGCCCCTGGGATTACAGGCATACCACTGTGCCTGGCAACCATATCTTTTTTTTTTTTTTATCATTTTCTTTATTTCGGCTTTTAAAATTATGGGTGTGAATATTAGGTTACTTGGATTAATTAAAAAGTAATTTATTAGCCTCAGCAATTTAGTGAGGCCCAGTTAAGCTCTGGGAGAGTGCTTGTCTAGCATGCACAAGGCCCTGGGTTCAATTCCCAGCACCAAAAAATAAAGAAAAAAAAGTAATTTATTGATAAAAAACTTACTGCTGGGATGGGGGTGTAGTTCAGTGGTATTGAACTTGTCTAGCAGGTGCAAGGTCTTGGGTTTGGTCCTTAGCACCACAAAACCCAAACCCAAACCAAAGCAAAAACCTCATAGTAAATCTGACTGAAGACAAAGAAAGGAGAAAAGCAAACAGGAATTAGAGAAGGAGGAAGAGGGGCCTGAGAAAACCCAAAATCTCTCAGAAAAGGCCATCTAAGGAAGTGGGTAGGAGGCACTGGAAATATAAATCCAAGCTATCTTACTTAATTAAGGCTGTAGCGAAACTATTTACTCTAAAACCAGCACAGTGGTTAAGATAGGACATGGTTCACCATGGGAGGCTGGGTCTGCTCTGGTAGGGAGGAGTCATTAATCACTGTCATGGAGATTTGCTAGCATGGGTTATTATGAAAGGGAAACCCACTTAGTCGATTATTAGATTCCTGAAAAATTTCTAGAGGCAATGTACTGCCTTATAGTCTCCACCTGAAGGCCTCCTGAGAGCCCCCCAGACACAGACAGGTCCCAATTCCAACGCCCCTATGGAGTGCTACTGAAGCGTCTGTGAATGGTCCTAATTATTAGGTTAAAAAAATAAGTCGAGAGACGAACTAGGACCAACTCAATAGGCAAGGCGTGTGGCTGATGGTTAGGAGACCAGGGTTCTGCCGTTTAACTGTCCCTTCACATCCCATGTATACTACTAGCGTGACTTTGGGCAGATGTTCAGATTCTGCTGCTCTCAGTTTGCCTATCTTTAAAATAAAGATGAGATGACCTTTTCTGTTACTGCAGGGTCGTGGTGAAGGTTAACTGAGAAAATGTCCAGTTATCTGGCAGGGCCCTGTTGCAGCTAGCAAGTGAGAGCTGCTGTTACTGCCACTGCAGAGGTGACAGAGGATAAAAACATGGTGCAAGATGGGGACATTGTGATTAGAATGTGTGTGGGAGAGGAGGAGAGGTGTGTAGGAGAGGAGGAGGGGTGTGTGGGAGAGGAGGAGGCTCCCTAATGTTGAGGGATGAGGAAGGAGAAGAGGGAAGCAGGTCAGGGGAGAAAAGAGCCTGGGCAGGGAGAGTTGAGGGGTGGGTTCTGGGAAGCCGAGCAAGAGAGGAGGCTGAGAGATTAGCAGACTGGGGGCTTCCCAGGGCCTGGAGGTGCACATGCTGTGTATTCTGGGCTGAGCTGAGGGCGGTGGGGACTCACAAGGTACATGCTCCCCCTGGGGGTAACAGACACAAGGCCCAGACACAAGACCAAGGGATGGCAAGCTGCATCTTGGGCCAAATCCACCTAGAAGTCATGGGGCAGGGGCAGAAGGGCCCGTTTGGAGCAAAAAGGAAGGATAACTGGTGAGTCTGGTGGGTGCTGAGGCCTGGGAGTTGGATAGGGCTGGATCTGGAGGGGACCTAGAGGGGCAAAGTCCTGCTTCTGCTGCTGCTGCTGCAGCTGCCAACAGCATCCCTGAAAGCTGGTGAGTGGCCAGGACGCCCCTAGAGGGGCAAAGTCCATAAGCAGATGATTACGGGGAAGAACAAAGGTAAAGTTGGCAGAGGTGTGGGGAGGGGCCAGGGAGCAGGGAGGGGGTCCTGGGGAAGGGCAAGCAAGTGTGGGGTTCAGTTAGGGGATGAGAACTCCAAGGACACTGAGGCCTCAGCTGGGGTGGGCTCACTGTGGGTGATGGTAACTGTGGTCCCCTTGATGGACTGCCACTGCTTTGTGCCTTCCTTCGTATTCAGCTGGACTCGGCAGAAGTACGTGGACTCATCCTCCTCCCGCAGGTTCTGGATGATGAGGGAGCCGAAATTCTGACCCTTTTTCCAGTTCAGAGACAGCCGGTTTTTGTAATCCTCATGGGTAAAAGATGAGGTGTGGTTGTAGAAAAATGGCCCATGGAACTCCTTCCGTCTCCAGGATATTCTCACGTCGGGATTCTCGGCTAACACCCAGGAGTAACAGAAGGAGAAGGAGATTGTAATGGAGTCACCCTTGGGGGCCTTGAGGTGTTTTGGTTGGGTGACCCAATAGCGGTAGCCTTTGCTGCATGCTGCTGAGTAACCTTGAGGAGGGAGGGGAGAGAATATCAAGCCACCATAAGAGACAGAGAAGATTACCTCAGATCTCCTAGCACCTTCCTCCACAGGCAGTTGTGGGACAGATGACAGGGCTGTCCCTCTGGTGCCCCCTCTCTAGGCTTGGAGGAGGAAAGAGGGTAAAGGGTTGAGGTGGACCCACACCATGGGATGTCTACCTCTCTACCATGCGGCCAGCGCAATGGTTTCATTAATGAGGTTCTTGGCATAAAAGTTAGCTAGCAGAGATCGAAATAAACACACAGACTCAGTTACCTTTTTCTATGACCAGGTCCGAGACGGCTCCCCTCTCTGGTTCCCTCCTCTAACCGCCCGGCAGGGCAGCAAGGATTACTCAGGGCTAGCAGGAGAGAGAGAGCCGAGCACGCCAGGGAGTAGCCTTTTATTGGGGAGCAAGAAACTCAGGGGATAATTCCATCCAATGAAGGTTGAAGGGGGGGCCGCACTCCAAGGTCAGGGTCAGTGATTGGGCCTCCGGGGTCAGTGGTCAGTTACACCCCCACACGGACAGGTTCTCTCAACAGGAGAGGGCCGGGAAAGCTCCGAGACAGCCAGAGCTCCTCAGACCCTAACCGGGAGTCACCCAGTGTGAGAATGGCTCCCGACATACCTCCTTGTTGGGGGTGGGAGTTTGGCTGGCCTCTCCAACTGACCCCTCTGCATATGCCCAGCCATTACCACCAGCCCCTTCTGTGGCTTAGGCAGAGCCCCACTAGGGGCATCCTGGCCACTCACCAGCTTTCAGGGATGCTGTTGGCAGCTGCAGCAGCAGCAGCAGCAGAAGCAGGACGCAACCCATGGTCTGCCGTCCTCCAGGGGATGAGACAGCAGAGCTGTGCAGACAGGAGTGGAGGCTTGTGGAGGAGCCAGAGCCAGGCCCCTTCAGAGGACTGCAGGAGGCTGGAGTCCTTCCCACTTCCCTGGGTGACCAGCACTTCCTTTGTTAATCTGGCTTCTTCTTTTCCTCTGTTGCAGAAGAGCCTCCCTGTGGTCAATGGCAAGGCGACCCTGTCCTTGGGCCACAACCCAGGATGAGGTGGCATGTGCTTGCTGAATGGACAATGGGAACAGGAAGACATTATTGCACTAGAGGAAGTGCATTGGCTTCCTTGAGTTGAAGAGCTAAGAGCAACTTCCCTTTTCTCCTCAGCCTCTTTGCTAATCCCAGTGGACTCTCCCGTGCTTCCCCTGGGGCCACACAGGCAGCCTGACCTCTCTGCTTCTGTTTCCCTAGCCCTCCTCAGGTTTCCTGTGTTCGCGGGACCCCCTCCACCTGATCCGGGCTCTCAACACCCACTGCCTCATTCCCAGCTTCACATTTTCTGGTGGATGTACTCTTATCTCCAGAGTACCCACAGGGAAACTGAGGCATGGGAACTTTGGTCTGAATGGGTCCCAGATGGAAAGGTGGGCAGAGGAGAAGGTAAGGGACCCACTGGCTATCCAAGGTGGCCTGCCCTCCCAGAGCTGACCTGGGGGTTCTATTTTGGCCTTGCCCCACTGGCTGTGAGCTATTGGCTGATATTCACATGATTGCTGTATCTCTCGATCAGGGGCTGGACCCCAATCACAGCTGCTGTGGGCCTGCTGTTGGGGGTACAGAACTTTCCCAGAACAGGCTCAGGGTAACTTCGTGGGATGCATGAAGGGTCAGGCCCTGCTGCTGTTACTGTGTAGCCTGCTCAGGGTTATCTCAGGCAGATGGTCAGGTGGGCAGGTCACTGTGTTGCTTTTAGCACCCTGGACCAGTTGAATCCCCCTAAGGATATGTTTCCAGCTTGGGGGTGTGTGAGGACCCCTGGGCCTGTCCTCCTGTCCTCCTGTCCTCCTCCAATAGAAATGTCAGGGCCTGCAACCACGGCGCTCCACAGAGGGGGTTTGTGCAGCTGGAGGCCTTCAGTTTGGGGGTTTGAGGATGGGCAGAGACTAAATGCAGCCCTTTAGCCTGACAGATGGCTACTGGGAGGAGCAGGTTCCCTGCACTTCCTGTTCCCTCCCCTTTGCTCTCCTTTCACACACAATGACTTCCTGTAACCCTGGCAATGCCCAGCCCCTCCCGGCCTCTGAGCCTTTGCCAGGACTTCCCCTGATCTCCCCAGTCTTTGCCTAGGCTCCTCCCGCCAATCTCCAGGGCTTGTTTGGAATTTCATCTGCTCAGAGATGCCCCATCATTCCCCCTTTTCCTTAGGACATTTCCAATGCTGTTGGTCTGCTCATTGACATTTTGCTTGAGCATAGACCACAGGAGACCTGACTTGCCTCCTCCAGTCTCCTGGCACCCAGCCCTGTGACTGGTACCTTGGAAGTAGTAGTCATTTCTGCAGGAGGAGGTGGGGAAGGGGCTGGCAGGGCCGCTGGGGCAGAGTGTGGATGGGCCTTGTTCCTTCCCTTTTTGAGCCCCCTGCCAGGCCTTGCTGGCCAGCCTCTGAGGCCATCTGACAGGTTGGTTTCCTCTTTCTTCCCACCACCCATGCTCCTCCCCATTGGCTGCCATCCTGGATGTTGCTATCTTGAGGACAGGTACCCCTCTTGTTTGGAAATCACAGCTGGACACCTGTCTTGAATGTGAGTTTGGCACTTTTGGGGAGTGAGTGTGGGGTGGGGGCTGGGCAGGGCCAGGCTCATGTAGTTCTCTCCTACCCATTTTTTCTTGTGGTAGTTAATGTGACTCTGTTTCAGAGGGTGAGGCCACTGTGGCTTCAATCCCTGCCCCCCAGCCCTTCCAAATGGTCAGTGGCTTAGCAAGTAGCAGACCTTGGACTCTCCTCCAGGCAGCCCCACTTTCTGTATTTCCCAGATGCTGAAATGAAGCCTTTTTGGAAACAAATTTCCATGGAAATTCCATGTGTCCCTGACCCCCTTCTTGCAGGGGTTGGCTGGAACCTGAGGTTCTGGACCTCTGGCTCCTCCCCACCCCATGGTTGTGCCAACAGACTAATGTCCTGAGCATTTGTCTGTGTCTTGAGACCAGGGGCACAGCTGGTGGTTTTTTCCTTGGGAGGTTCCTCCACCTCCAGCCTGGCCTCTACCCTCTGGTGTCCCCCGCATCTCCAGCTGACTGTGCCCCTACCCTGACACTTGCCTCAGTCAGATTTGTTTTTCAAAGGTTCTGTCCCCTGCCATTCACTATTGAGATCTCCTGGCTACTTTGTGAGTAGGCTGGGTTCCACAGAGCCAGATTTGAGACCCTGAGGACAGGGCAGGCCTGTGGTAGACACCCTCAGGGCTGGTCATTGGCCTGATGTCACATGCTCGGCTCATGGTTGTAGTCCCTAGTTCTGCAGCTCTTCCAGGATGGTCCCCTGGAGGGGCCAGCTAGTGGGGGAAGGAGGGCTTGAGGGCTGGTACAAGCTGGTGGCAGGTGAGGACCTGCAGCCAAAAGGGGTTGGGCAGTGGGCTACTTGGAGGGCAGGAGCTGGGCTGCTGGGCTGTGGCCCAGGGGGAGGGCCAGGGACTCCATTAGAGTAGATGGGAAGGGAAAGGACAGGGCAGAATTGCAGCCTGGGCTGGCTCTGGGCTACAGGGGACAGGCAGAGGGACTAGAATGGGGAGGGGGACTCCAGCCATCAGTAAACTGATGACATTTTTAGAGCAGGGTTGGAGGGGGTTGGAGGACAAGGACTGGAAGCCTGAGAGTGGCAGGGGCTGGGCTGAGTGAGAGGGCTCAGGGTTATCTCAGGCAGATGGTCAGGTGGGCAGGTCCTGTGGAACCAGCGTGGCCTGTATTGGCAGAAGGGGTGGCTGATGGGCAGGCAGCAGTCCCCAGCAGTGGCTGGGTGTGGCCTGGGGGTCTGAACTAGGCCCTGGCCTCCAGAGTGGGCTGCTAGGCTAGCCTGTGGCAAGGGGAGGGTGAGCCTGTGGAGTCAGGTCAGGGATGCAGAAAGGTCACATTCTATCCCTGCCAGCCTTCCTCCTAGCATCAGGGCATCCAAGGCTGGGACCTCGCTGGGGCCTGGTGTCTTGGGCCCTCGCACTCTGGCCCTCTGGGGACTGTCTGGCCCCTCTGTAACAGTGTCATTCACCACCTGGTGGTGGTGGTGGCCTAGTGAAGACGTGCACCAAGATAAAGTGCCATCTTGTGGTCCTTGTTATTACCTCTGGAGGGCCCAGCCAGCTGGCTGTGGCCTTTGCCTACCTGGAAGCAGCATGCAGTTGAGTGTCCTTCCCCCAAAAGCCCTTTCTCGGTGCTGTGACCCTGCACAGGTTCCTGAGCTTCTCTGGACCCCAGGCTCCCGTCTGTTCAATGGCTCTTTTGAAAATGCCTACTTCCTGGGTGGCTGCATCCTGATGAAGCCAGTCCAGGCCAAGTGTCTGGTACTTGAGAGTTGGCTGCTGGCAGTCCTCATGCCCCTTAGGCCTCCTCAACCCTTTTTATCTACTTTAAGAGCGACAAGTGTCTCCTGAGGTTAGCTGAGCCACTCAGGTCACCGAGTGGGAGTGACCAGGGATCCAAACCCAGGTCTGGTCAGGCTGAAACCTTATGGGTATGGCAGGAAGGTAGGCGTTCTCCTGGACATCTGGGGAGCTGGAGGGAGGAAGTGGAGGTCTTAGCCTCAGTTCTGTCCCTTTGGGTGGGTCACCTTTCAGTCCTCATATACTGAATGGACAGGGCTCAGCAAAAGGAATCTGCGGACTGCTAACCCTGGGTCTGTAGTCCAGCTTGTCCCAGGGCACCATGCATGCACCATTCAGCTCTCAGGGGCCCTTCTGTGTGCTGCTGACTCTGGCACTTGGGCTGGGGAGTGGGGAGCCACTGGCTATGGGAAGACTTCCTGGGTCCCCAGGTGTTCAGCTCTGAGCACCATGGGGTTCAGGCTGCGTATGGCCTTGAGTTGGTGGAAGCCATTCCCAGGCCAGGGGGTTCTCCCTGACTCCATGGGCTGGGGAAGCCCTCAGAGTTCCCCTCTCACTTCTATCTTGGAGAGCAAAGCATTCTGGCGCTTGGGACTAGGCTGTTGGCAGTATTCATGCCCCTTAAGTGTCCTCAACCCTTTTTATCTACTTCAAGAGCGATAAGTGTGAGACCCAAGCTTCCTGTGAGACCCCACAAGTCCTATAATGGCCCCACACTCCTGTCCCAGGTTTGGACAAGGTTCAGGGCTGCTGGGCCCTAACTGACTCCCTCCCCGCTAGATATCTCCCTACCAGGTCCTCCCTCTTAGGGACCTGTGAGGGACCTCTTCTGTAGCCCTTTCCTCTCTCCCTTGAACTCCCAGCCCTGGAGGGGCCACGGAACTGTCTGGGCCAGTGCTGAGGGCTTCCTGAAGGAAAAGATAATATCCTGTGGAGAAGGGCAAGCCTGACCACCTACTTCCCAGCAGTGTGGGGCCAGGGGCTAGATAGGGCTTGGTCCAGGGAGGGCCACATCAGAGCAAGCCTGGGCAGGGAGCTGGTCTCCTGGAAGAGACTGTGGCTGGACTCAGCCTTTGGGCAGGCCTCCCTGAGCAGAGAGAGGCCGGCAGCCAGCACTGCCTGGGACCCCAACCCTACTGAGCAGCTCCAAGGACGGGATCCTGTGCAGGTGCTCCCACTAGCATTCTCCCTGGGTGGGGATTCAGGGCCACACTGTCCCTTGCCATAGGGAAACTGTCATGCTCCTGGGAGACTTGCAGCTTACAGAGCACTCTCACCGTTGTGAAGGCCTGAGGAGGCCCAGGCTGGCCCCTGGGCAGGACAGTTCAAGGGTAGTTGAGCTTGTGTTCAGTCTCTGCATTTGTGAAGGCCTGTCTGCCTGCCCAAGTGGCCACTTGGGAGCAGTGCCTGGTGCCCTGGTAATAGGGGAAGACCTGGAGGTTGTGACTGTGGGGAGCTGAGGTAGGTAGGTCTCCCCAAACATTCTTCCTCCCCTGCCTCTGAAGTTCAGCTCAGTGGAAGAAGGCACCAGGGTCCCACCTCAGGGCATCTGACCTAGGGAGGCAGGTAAGACCATAGAGACCTGCTTCAGGTTGAAGCCCAGAAATTCCTGCTTCTGCCCTAGAGAGCAGCCAGTGTTGTGGGGCTTGAGTTGGTCCATCCAGGGGGTCACAAACCCCCAATCCATCTTTCCAGACCCTCATGTCTCTTATCTCAGCAAGGCCCGCAAGCCAGGAGACCCCTCCAGCCTCCATGCTGAGCCACTGTCCCCTTCTGGCTTCTACCTCCCAGAGGTTGAAAGTACCTCTAATCCCTTAGCCCCCCCAAATAAGAAAAGGCCAGCCAAGACCAAGTCAGAGGAACTGCTTTATTGACAGTTACTGACATCACCTGAAGGTGACATGTACAAAACAGGAAGTAACCTGGAGTGGGACTTTGTCACTACTCATACCCACACCTGTGCCCACATGTGCACACACACTGACCACATCCGCAGCGAGGGGGGCCCTGGCTAAGTTTGTGAGACACTTATTAGAAGGTTAAGAATAAAACATGATGTGGAAAAAACAGCGGGTGCCTGGGACACAGACACGCAGCAGAAAGGGGTCCCTGAGGCCTGGGAAGGGAGGCCAAGCTGACCTGGAACCTCTCTCATCAAACTCCCGAGTACCCCTCCATGACCCTGGGCCCCAAAGAGTCAGGGGAAGGGCTGAGGTTGGGGCTAGTGCAGGGAGGCCTCTCTCCTGCCCAAGCATAGAGTCCATTCTCAACAGAGATAAAACTGCTGTGTGGAGTGGCCAGCAGGGACCCACAGGTGGCAGGTACCTGGGTTTGGCATGCAGTGTGAGTGGGGAGCAATGCCCACTGGGACAGTCGCTGGTGGGGGTGCCCCATGTTCGGAGCTGCTGGGCAGAGGGTGGTGGGGGTATCGGGGAGGTGAAGACTGCACAGGGAGATTTGGCTGGTGGCCTGTGGAGAAGGGAAGGAGGGTCGAATAGGGTTCCATTCCCAGGCCTAGCTCCAGCCTCTCCTCCCAAGGCTCACCTGAGCTTCCCCCAAGTCTCACCTGAGTTCTCCCCTGGGCCCGGACACTGGAGAGGGGTGGCTGAAGCTGAGTGATAGACCTGGGAGGGAGAAGAGGGGTCAGAGGCAGAGTGTCACTAGCCCAGTGATGCAGGGACATAGCCTGGGCTGGTTCTCACCGATGCCTCTGCCGATGTATGAAGTGTAGGACGAAGATGCAGCCACACAGGAGGATCCCTGAGGCTCCAAAGATCCCGGCCAGGTCTGCCCGCAGAATAGGGGCTGGAGAGGGAGCCGGGAGAGGGAGCCGGGAGCCCTGGAGACAGGGGTATCAGATGGGCAACCAGTGCCTAGGCCCTCCCTGTGCCACAGGCCTCTCCCCAGTCCCACCTTTGTCTCCACAGGCTTCCTGGGAGCCACTGGGGAAGGAAACGAACTTGTAGCAGAAAGTGGTGTTGGCCCAAGGGCTTCTGGCCGCTGACCCTTCCAGAGTGAGGGAGATGCTGCTTTTGGTTTCCCAGTGGGCCTGGCGGACAGGGGCCCTATACCTGGTTCCAAATTCTGGGTGCAACACAGCCAGACTGGTTCCTCCAGCACCATCAGGCCCCCCGCAGCTCACGGTCACCAGGGAGATGGAGCCAGACCCAAGGAACCCACAGCGGACAGTGAAGGTTGGGAATTCAGTGGCCTCCATCTGGACTTGCACCCACACCTCGGGGGTCCCTGAGGAATAGGGACAGGAAGATCAGTGGACTGATCACTGACCATGGTCCCTGCCCCATGGCCTCTGTATCTCTCTGGCTTTCCCACTCACCTGCAGAGATGCAGAGGGTCAGCAGTGCCCAGAGCAGGACCAGAGGCGTGGGCCCAGCCATGGGTCCCTGGCTGCCCAGGCTCTGGGGGCTGCCAGGATGACCCAGGTGATCCTCTTCTCATTGAAAGAAGTTTTCATGTTGTCAGCAGCCTGGGTGACAGGGGCTCCTCAGAGCCCAGCCCCACTTCCTTCTCCGATGCCTTCCTCCAGAAGTGGTTAACACTCGGTGATGGGTTCCCCCCTTAAAGTGACAGTGACAGAGGTTCCTTTGTCCCCAAGAACTGTGCTTCCATGAGAGGGGTGGGGTGGCTCAGATCCTGTAATGGCACAGATGTTGGCTATGCCAGGCCCTCAGGGAGAGGGCAGAGGGGTGCTACAGGGGATGCTGAGCAGTAGCTCTTTCTTGGGGACAGGGGACACCTGGCTATTGATGATGAACAAGGCTCTGACCTGCCTAGATAAGGGGTAGGGAAAGCAGGAAAGCCAGTGGGGAGACCACCTAGGAGCCAGGCCCAGTGGCCCAAGGGCTTCTGGGCCAGTACACATCTGAGGTGGCCCTTGGATGCTCTGTTTGCCACTGTCCACATTTAAATCTGCTGCCCAGCTCACCCTCCTGAGCTCCTCAGCCCTGGTGCAGTTTCTGGATGCCCAAGAGTTGAACTTAACCTGTCCCACTTGGAGCTCTACCCCTTCTGCTGCTTTCTTTACAGTGCAGGGCACCCAGCTTCCAGCTGCTTGGACCCAAAGCATTGTCACCTGTGGCTCTTCTCATTTGTCTCCAACATGCCAGGACACTCACCTTCCCATCCTGATCAAATAGCTAACTCAAGCCATCTGCCCGGATGAGCACAAGTAATGTAGAATTAGCCCGTCTCCCTGCATCTCCCGTGGCCTCCCCATAGCAAGCTCTCTTTGCAGTAGCCAGTGTGACCCTTGGGAACCCATGTCACACAGGCCACTGCCCTTCCTAGCTCAGACCCTATATCATCCAGAGCCAAAGACTCGAAGGCCCTCCATGATCTGGCCCTGTTTCCTTCTTGCCTCCCTCCCCTCGTACCTCACCAGCACACCTATGTTGTCATCTGGAGGTGACATGAACATGCTGGCCCTTGGCCGCAAGGGTGGATTGGGGGCAACGAGAGACCCCTTCTGGCCTCCACTTCTGTTTTCTCTTCCCACCAGGTGTTGCTTCAAATCCCTGTCCTGTGTGTGTTCTTTTACGAAAGCACGCTGACCAGGCTGTATATGCAGTGACAGGTGACTCTTTCCAGGCGTCAGAAAGCTTTGTGTGCTGTGAGCCTGAATCTGGGGCTGACCCACACCTGGTCTGAGGACTGTTTTGTTCAGATGTGGTGAGGATTAAAGAGACAGCCCTGTCCTGGGTCCCCTCTCTGAGGCTTGGCCTGTGTGTTCTAGATTCAGCATTTTTAATCCTGTGGTGATGGCCATAAACCAATTTGGCCCTTGGGCAAACTCATCTCATCCTTAACCTGTGGCCCATTAACTGACCTTCACAGGTGCCTCCAGACCAGTTGCCCCACTGTTCTGGTCTGGTCAGGCCAAAAGTACTCACCTGGCTCAGACCTGCTATTACCACTTCTTGAACTACTGAGCCCAGATGTCAGGGTTGAGACCTGGGCAGAGATGACCCACCTCAGCATGTCCTAGCCGTGTAGGTGCGGGGCATCTGGGGCATCTCTTAAGCTGCTGGCCTCAACCTCCCTTCTGGACACTCTTTCCCACCTGCTGGGATCCAGCCTACTTTGCATGACCTGGCTCCAGGAAGCTGTTTCAGCCTGAGTGCTTCCTTCTCCAAATCCGTCACAGGAGGGCAGTCACTCACAGCCAGGCTCTCAGCAGCCCGGGGGTGGTCTTCACTGGTTGACTCTAAGACCTAGAGGAAGATTCTCTTTTGATCACAAAGTGCACAAGAAGAGCTCAGAACTTACTTATGGGTTTTAAAGTCATGGCAGGAAGTCAATGACCCGCCAACATTCTCAGTTTTGAAATTTCAATCTTGGAAGCCATGTTGTTCCTTCAGTAAGTTTTCACTGTGTAAGATTCAAACAAGATAAAATAGGAGGTTTCTCCATAAGCTCTATGGAGAGCTTAGTAAGTGCCCTTATTTGGGGGTGGCGTAAAACAGCTGCAGATCATGTTAGGTGGAATGCCAGACGCCAGCAAACCATTTATTAACCAGGCTCTTGCCTAACCATTTCAAAATGTCACCTCTATCAGAAAATGAGTTCTTATAAACAGTCTATTTTGGCTTCTCTTTCTTAATCTTGCCATTGACTTGCTCATTCCTGTTTTAATACCACCTGGTCCTCAATGGTCCTCACTAGAATATTCTATGTTTTGATGTTTGTGATGGTAAGAGCAGGTCTGAGCCACGTGAGTACTTTTGGCCTGAGGGCTCATGGTCTCAGAACTTCTTGTCTATTCCTGAACATTCTCCAGAATTTTAACTCCAGAAACACAAAAGGTCCTAAGCCAAACAATGTAAGCAAGCCCTATGTCATCAGGTTGGCATTGCTGCCTCCCCACCTCGTGACCCACAGTACAGGCAAAATGACACTGACTACCTCTTGCCCAGACATTTCTTGGTGAAATCCTTGCAGCCACAGTCTGAGGCCTACTGCGGTGAAACAGGCTTGGGCTCAGTGTGTAGTTAGGCCATGAATGTTAGAAATGGCCACAACTTCAGGCAGAGCTGCACATCCACAGGCCAAGCAGCTTAACCTCTCAAAGATGCACGATCTCAGCAGGGAGGGTGCTGTCTGCTTCACAGTATGCTTAAGAGGACTGAGTAGGTCACTGTAGGTGGACCTTGCTCAGCCTGGCTCAGCCCTCAGGGAAGGCTTCTGTAGGAGACATTCCTTGAGTTCAGCCCATTCTCTCCAAGATACTGGGGTGAGTTTTCTTTGTGGCTTGTGTGGAAGACATGACAATACACAACTTGATCTTTATTGCACCTTCCCAGCAGATCAAAGCCAGGATTGTTTTGTGGGGGACAGTATTGGAAATTGAACCCAGGTGTTTTTCCACTGAGTTTTATCCCTGGTCCTTTTTATTTTTCATTGTTACCTTGGGTCTTGCTACATTGCTGAGGCTGGCCTTGAACTTTTGATCTGCTTGCCTCAGACTCTCAAGTTGCTCAGATTACAGAAGCATGTCACCATGTCTGGTCCCTTCCTTCTTAAAACTTTTGAAACAGGATGTTTCTGAAGTAATCATCAGTTGTGCTTTTCCCTAGTATTTCTTCTTCCTTTGCTTCCTCTCAAACAGAGCTCTCTCTGAGGAAGATGCCTTGGCTTCTGCAGGGTTGTGACAGGTTGGAAGTGAAGCGGAGAGTGTTGACTAGTCCGGCTTTTTGTTCAAAGGCCTGACATCCTCCAGGAATCTCGGAGAAGACAGGGAAGAGAGGGCAGGTGGGGAAGCCGTGGCTGGGGCAGCTCTGAGTTCAGGAGGGCAGACTGGGAGCCATTTAGGACTGTGGAGAGGCAGGGCTGCTGTGGGGAGGCTGGGCAGATTCTTGTGGCCACATCTGGCACAGGAACAGCGAGGGTGCAGGCTGTGTGGGCAGAGGACCAGAGGCTGCTTCCCTCCCCCACACGCCTTGGCATTTGACACCACCTTAGGAAAAAGGATGGAAGCTGGAAGAATCGGGAGTTAATTTTTCCACCATCTGGGCAGGAGAACAGCTTGAAATTATAGAGGAAAATAGTTTTCATTTCTGCTCATCTGAGCTTGTAGTTTGAGATTCATAACAGCTACATTTATTTTTGCCTGTTTTACATGCTGTGAAAAGATCACGTATTCCATCTTATATTTGTAATTACATTTTACCTTTTATTAAAGTAACATAAATAAGAGTTAATATCCGAGTGTGTATTATATGCTTAAGTCTATTCTGAGTGGTTCATGCTTTAACAAACACTTTATGAGGGACATGGCTTGCCCAGGGCCAAAAACCACTGACAAAATTTTTAGCTCCAGAACCCACAACATTAACCACTCTGCCGAGCTGCTTGTCCCACACAGTTAAAAATTAAAAACTGATCTACAAGGTTGTGTCAATAAACAGCAGTCTTCAGTCCCAGAGTGAAGCTGGGACATGAACTGTGCCTTTCCATCACTAGGTCAGGCCACTTCCCTAGGCTCTGACAGGGAGGCTACTGCACTAAGAGGGACAGTTTTGTGGCTTTCACACACATCATTTGACCTCTTCATTGCTTCTAATCTGCTGAGGTGAACTAAACACAGTTGCCTTCAAGTTTCCCTGGAGCCTGGGCTCCCCTTTGTCTTTGCCAAGTTTTCCACTCCTCTCCTGTGTTCCATGTTCCTTCCTGACCTCAGCTCTTTGGTGCTATTTCTCTGTGCTGCCCTAGTTTGGCAACACTAAGGGTCGGCCACTAGTGAGTCTACTCTAGAGGCTGGTTTTGTGAATCCTTCTGGGACTGCATTATTTCATCCTGTCTCCAGGGCAGGATCTAAAGAGTTCATCAAGGGAGATTTCAAAACATCTGTGTGTGAAAAGAAACCTTTCCCTTCTGGCCACTGCCTCTTCTCCCATGATCAAGGCATACATTCTCCTTTTATCCCATGACTCCTGGGCCAGCAATCCTGGGGTTCAAAGATGGGGGTGCATTACAAAGTCTTGCATGCCAAGAACTTCCTTGGCCATCCAGAAAAAACATCTCTTCATGTTGTAATTCAGGTAATACCAACAACTCACCTCTGGCGGAGCTCATCACAACAGACACAGGTTAAAGAAGATAATTATTACCCAGTATTGGAATAATAGAATGTGACATGCAGCAGGCCAGCCCCTGGAAAAGCATTGCTTGGCGTCACTCATTATGCCATCAGAGATCTGCATTGCCTTCTGAGCTGGCCTCTGGGGCTGGGAGGTCAAGTGTGGCCTGGGCCTGACTGTCCCAGCCAGCAGGGGGCAACAATGAACTTGGCAAGTTGGGCTGAGACCCAAGTGGTAACACCCAAGGCTGTGCAGGAGAAATGCTCAATTCTAACTTAAGAAAAAAACACAATGAAGTTAAGTTTCATAACTATTTAGTGACACTGTGCCTTCACTGGAAGGATCATGGTTCATCTCTAGTAAGATCAAAATCCTGAGGGAAGAGAGGTAAACTCACAGCCCATTACCAGACTCTGGCTTCCATGCCACAGATGTACTGGCTTTGAGATACCAAATATGTTTCCCCTGTAAGAATGCTGCTATTTGCACTTGGAAATCACTTATCTAACCTATTTGTGAGTTTCCCAAATGAAGGCTTTCAGTGGGCTTTGAACTTCTCTATGAAGTGGTAAATATAAAGAGGCACCTATCCCCTGTGGGGTTATCTTGAGAGGCACTCTGGAGCTTTCAATTGGAATTTCAGGAAGTGCTAAACTATGATTTAAAAATGTTTCTCACTTTGCTTTAAGAAAGCATATTTTTAGAGCAAAAATATATTTTGTACTATTAACTAATAAATATTTTAAAGACACTTCATTAACTCACCCAATGTATTTCAAATGGGTATTATAATGTACAAAATAAGGAGCAAAAGTTCTTTTAGGTCAAATTTGTAATAAAGATTCCTAAATTTTTGGAGTCATGGAACTCAAGTTCTGTTCCCATTACCATGGCAACACAACAAACCCCATTAGACTCAGTAGTGTAAAAAATCACTTTCTTACTGGGCTCTCAAATTTTGTGCTCAGAAACTTGGAAAGGACACAGGAAAGATGGCTTAGCTGGGGGAACTTCAAAGGCTGTGGCTGGAATCATAATCCATGTCTGGCAGCTGATGATGGATGTCGGGTAGAACCTCAGCGAGGGCTGTTGGAGCACTTGCACATGGCCTCGGCCTCCTCACATGGCCACGTGGCTTCTCACAGAATGGTGGCTAGGATTGAAGACTGATCATTGGAGGAAACAGGAAGTAGAAACTACCAGTTTCTTTAAAATTTGAGCCCACAAACTGGCACAGCATCATTCCCACCTATTCTGTTAGCTGAGCAACCACAGAGCCCATACTAGATCCAACCAAAGAAGAGTATCAGAGGGTTTGGGGAGCATGGTATAAAACTTGGGTAGAATCTGAGGTTGGGGCTCAATCCACCACCTTGGGCTGTCTGGCTGCACAAAGATATCGTTTTACAAATCCTCCAAGTTTCTCTTTTGACCTCTGAAGTGCCTTAGCTTGGCTGGTATTTAAATTCCTCAGGAATCTCCCCTCCTGGGTTGACCTCCATGTCTTCCCAGGAAAACCAAGATTCCAGGAAAGGCCCCTCCTCCTGAAGCTGTTCCACTTGGACAGAGGCCTAGCTCTCCAGTGGGTTAGCTGCCCCAGGGCACTGTCAGGCTCTTTCTAAGACTCATACCCAAGTTCTAGCTTTTACCTGGGAGTGTGTGGCAGGTAAGGGAGTGAGGAAGAGGAAGGATGCAAAAATGGTTGGGCTGAGGCCCCATCACCAGAAATCAGGTTTTTTGTTTTCCCCTGTACAGTCACTGGCTGGTTGGCTGAGTCCAGCTTGGAGGACCACAGTGAGAATCTGTAACTAAAGAGCCCTCTTGGGATTAGGAAGGACTGGAAATTGTATCTAAAAGGAGAGGTGGAAGGGTTCCTCAAACCACAAAAGCCAGCCGTAAAACCAAAGCAACCCACGTCATCATATATGCAATTGACTGTCAAAGGGAAGACAACACAGGTCCTGTGCTATTGAGAGGCAGAACAAGAACCAGCAAGTCTGTGTTCCAGGAAGGCAGTTCCTGAGGCTATTTTGTGGCAATCTAGGTGAGAGACACTGATGGCAGTGAGAACAGACCAGAGATATGCTTTGGAGAACATGTGACTGTGCAGAAGAACTGGCTGGGGAAGGTGAGGGAAGAAGGTGGTGTCCAGGACTTGCATTTGGGGTTGGGCATTTACAGTAACTTCTCAGTTTCCTCCTTACTCTTAGCTACTCTGATTCTACAAAATTCCAAATTATGTCAGGTATCTCTGGGATGAGGAGATGAAATTATCCTGTAAAGAACCCCTGGGTGAAGGCTGCCAACATACACGGCTGGGCTGGGGCTGGGCCTCAGGGAGAGTGACAGGCAGTTTCACAAGGTCCCCACCCTGTCTGCTTATCAGCATCATCTTCTTTCACCTTAGATGAAACTGCTGCTACCAGCTCAACCGCTCAATCGCTCCCTATGGCTCTGCCCACCACTGTCTGTCTCTCAGTAACTGAGCAATACATCCTTGAGAGCCTGTAGACCGAGCACATGGGGGGAGGGGTGACACACCTGCACACAGGCCATGACACCAGGCATCCAAAGAACCTGACCCTCCATCATTGTGACAATCTCAGGTCACACCTAGGAACTTGCTGATTCAAACACATTTATTGAGTTTATCACCAAGGCTCAGGAGTGTGGGGAAGGAGTCCCAACAGGAAAACCAGGGATTCATTAAATGCATGGAGGCAGTACCTCTCCACTGAAGAGGTGATACCTCCCACCCCACTCCAAATAGAAAATGGACAGAGGGATAGAGCCATGGTGCATTAGGGAGGACAGGGGCTCATGGCTTCTCTACCCATCACCATCAGGAAAGGTAGGTGAGAAAGGCAAGGCCAACTCTCCAAAGGCCAGGGCTGGGGCCTGAGAGTCTTTATTTTGTTTCTTTCTCCTTTTCCAAGTGGTCATGTGCTTCAGGTGGGGAAGACAGAGATGGGGAGAGGCCCAGAGTCCTGTCAGAAATCCTATAAGGAAAAGGATAAAAGAACACGTGAAGTCACAGCAATAGACCTAAGTGCAACCAGAAGGCTGCATCCTCAGCTAAAAATTCTAACTTCCCCTCCTAAAGCTCCAGAGACAGTCAAAGTGCTGCTCGAGGGCACACCAGCTCTGCTCTGGGTATACCTACCTCAATGTTCAGCTCTGTAGTGTCTAAGAGGTCCAGCCCAGGCTCACTGGAGGAAGAGTGGTCCCCAGGTTGCTAGAGGAAATGGGGTCAAAAGTCAGAAAGGACTTTCCCCATTCCTACCCATCATGTGGAACCAGCTCCTTTTTCAGCCTCAAAAGGATAGCACAAGGGACCACACACCAGGCATGACAGAAGTGCCTTCTCTCCTGGTATACTGAGTCCCTTAAGAGCCTTCAGCTTTGGAACCAGAGAATGGAAGTCTCTGAAAGAGACCTTGCTTGCTGGTTTTTGGTATGGAGTGTCACTGCCTGGGTTCTCTTCTGAGCATGAACAGCCTCCTTTCCCCTGCTCTCCTCTACTATCCTGTTCTTTCCCTTCCCCAGAGGAGAGAGCAAGAGAATGACAGCAGAAGACACACATGGCTTAGTCTGGGATGATGTCCCCCTCAAATCTATAACCCAGTTCTAGGTATGAGGAGGTAAATACCTTTGGGAGGCATTTAGGCCACAGGCCAGAGCCCTTGTAATGCACGTAGTGCCTTTATTAGAAGCAGCAGCTGGAGAGTTAGCTTGCTCCTTCCCCCATGTGAGGACACCAGTAGTTTCACCAAAACCCACTGTGCTTATTAATCTGAGCTTTGACTTCCAGCCTCCAGAGCTGTGAGAAATAAATGCTGTCTAGAAGCCACCAGTCTATGGTGCTTTGTTAGGGTAGCCTGAACTAAGATACAGCCCTTTGTTCTCTACAAGGTGCTTGTACTTTGTAGTTTGTGTAACTGAGGAAATGGAGGGTGAGAGGGGGCAACAAACTAACTTGCCATGGAACTGAGGGCTGGTGCTCAGGTCCCTTGAGTTCCCAGATCTTTCACACTAGACTGGAACACTTCTCCTGGGGAAGTGGGTGGCCAGGGCAGAGAAGGGACTGTGGAAAGACAGGGATGGGGCAGACCTCTTAGCAGAGGAGGGAGGAGGGGTGTGGCTGTGTCGGGGAGAATTACCAAATGGGCTGCAAGGGTAGCCTGATGACCTTCCACCCTGGCTCTAGGGCTCCTTCCAATTCCTAGAAGGTTCAGAGGCAATAATACTTATTTGGGGACAGAAAGGGAAGTGCTATTCCAACCCTTTTTGCCATTTTTAACCCACTCTGCTACTAGGATACATTTTGTTTAAACTTTGAGTCAGGGTCTTGCTAAATTGCTGAGGCTGGCCTTGAACTTGCAATCCTACTGCCTCAGGCTCCAGAGCAGACTTATTACAGGAATGCACCACCAAGTCTCGGCTCCCTATTTCTTTAATAAAAGCAGTCTGCAGTAATAATCTTTCCTTCCTTTGCTCAACGTTTCTTTCAGAAAGTCCTAAGCAACAGAGCCAAAAGTATCCACAGGACCAAGAAGAGAATCCCTGTGCTCCTCCCACTGACTGCCTGCAGTTCTGGAGGAGGGGAAGGCTGGGTTCACTCACCTTGTCAATATCCTGCCATTCTTCACTTGATTCATCCAGAATTTCTAGCTCTTCTTCTTCATCCTCTTCCATAAGGCTGAGTCTGACAACAGTGACAGAGAGAGGGGATTTTCAAACTGTTCTTTAAAGGCCCCTGAGAATTTCTCAAAGGCACCCAAGAAGTGGGGCTCCCGGTTCTCATCCCTGCTTCAGTGGAAGCAGTTCTTTAAGTTCTGGGCTTTCACACTATGCTGGAAGGAAGTATTGTGGGGTTAAGACAAGTCCAAAAAGAACTGGCAGAAAAACACTGGCCAAGATGAGAATCCCCTCAGAGTGGGTGACAGATGTGAAGCAAAGACGGAATTGGATGAGGAAAGCTCACCGAGTTAGCTGGTTGCCATGATCAAGGCCTGAAGGATTGTGCGAAGTCTGGAAATACTGTGTACCCAAGAACCTTGACCTTTGGGGGCCTGAGAGTGGCCGGCTGTCAAGAATGAAGCAGGATCAGTGACAGGATAAAAGTAAAGGGTAAAACAAGGAGGCTGGGTGGCTGGCATCAAAGGGGAGAAAGGCTTAAGAGTATGGGGGGAGACATTTTAAAGTTAAAAAGAAAATAAAAGGACAAGCCTTAGAGAAGCACTCAAGATGCCAAGTGGAGGGCATCCTGAGGGAGGACACACAGAAACTCCAAAAAGCAGCCAGCCTGATGCTCCCCTGGCTCACTCGTGGGTGAAGTCTGATGCTGAGCTGCCTTCTTCCATCTCTCCCAGCTCCTCCAGCAGAGGCCTGCTCTTCACAGTGGTGGAGGTGAGGATGGGTGTGTGCAAGAGGCTAGGCAGCTGCAGGCTCTCTTCCTGGGATGAGGAGACATCCTCTCTGTGAGGCTGCTTCACTTTCTCAAGACCTGCCCAGGATTTAATAAGGGAAAGTTAGGAAGAGAATGGAAAACCTATTATGATTCATTCTGTTTCATCTAAAAAATGAACAGAGTCCCGCTATCCTTTGTGTAATAGTATAAAGCTTATAGGGTTGTATCTAGGCTTTGTCCAAGAAAAGCTTACTACACAGCTTAGAAAAACAAGATGGAAAGATATAAATATACATTTCATAGATAAACACTTAATTCATCAAGATGAATGTGGGAGAGGGTTGGGTCTGCCAAGATTGAGAGGCCCAAGTTAAGCAACAAAGATCATCTGAGATCCTATTCGTTCCAGATTTCTGTGGTCAGAAAGAGCTTAAAATGGCAACAGAGTTTGGGATCAGAGGCCAGAGTGGGATGTGTGAGGGCCAGGGAGGAATAGGAAAATGGGAGACAAGATTTTCTGGGGCTGGGGATGTGGCTCGCCTGGCATGCGCGGGGTGCTGGGCTCGATCCTCAGCACCACATAAAAATAAAGATGTTGTGTCCACCGAAAACTGAAAAATAAATATTAAAAAATTCTCTCTCTCTCTCCCCGTCTCTTCTCTTCTCTCTTAAAAAAAAAAAAAAAAAAAGATTTTCTGAAAGCTTGAAGAAAAGGGGGTGGGGACGAGCAGGCGGGAGGGGGATGGGGGGAGATGGACAGACAGACACAGACACACACACGGAAATAGAGAGATATATAAATAGATATGACTACAATATCAGTGTAGTTCTGACAGAAAGGCTGAGTGGAGGACCCCTCCCATGAAGACTGCAGATGATGGACAGATCTTACCAGAGGTTTCCATTGCCTGAGAAAACTCAGGTGATGCTATTTTAAATTTCCAGTCAATGGACATTAATGTTTGTCAATGGTAAATGTCCACCCGCTCCCACTTACTCTCTTCCACAGCCAAGTTTGTACACTGAAACTTAACAACTCAATGTGAGCTGCCACTGGTTCACTTGAAGGGCTGTAGAAAATAGAGTCACATCCATGAACCTGTACTCAGAGAGGAAACTTCGGACCTTCCTGCAGATCCTCCTAAGCTCCCCAACCTACTTATGGTATAAAGGTTTCTACTCTTCTCCATTTCACTGGTTTCCTTAGTCCTTCAGGTTCATGCCTATAAATATCACCTAGTCTCTGCCAACTTCCAACTGACCCCAGCTGTTAGCCCTCCCTTGAACTCCAACTTTTGATCTCCAACTGTCTGCCACACATCTGCACCTGGACGCACAAAAGTCCTGACGTTTCTCCACAAACTGCTCCATTCATAGTGTTCTCTTGATCAGAGAACATCAATTCCATCCTTCTCAGTCCTTGGAGTCATTCCCAACTCCCCTTTTTATTTTATATCCAACATCTAACTTGTCAGGGAATTCTATCAGATATTCCTTAGTAATACTTCCAGAACCCATCACTCCTCGCCGCCTCCCCCATCCCCTGGTCTGGGCACTCTCCTCAAGTGGGGCAACTTTTCCAACAGCCTTCTTTCTTCTTGCTTTCCCCTCTACCATCAATTAAGGGTCCCTGGTAAACACAGACCATGTGTTCTTCCAGTGGTTTCCTGATGCACTCAAAGTAAATACCAAAGTCCTTAGTCTGCCATATACCCCTAGGCTCCTGTGACTTCTTTGGTTGAAAATCCTATATACTCTGCATTCTAGCCATAGTGGTCTTCTCTGCTATTCCTTGAACACACCGGGAGCATTCCCTTTCATGGCCTTTGGACTGGCTGCTCCCTATTATTTTGATATACTTTAGGAACCCTCCTTCACTTCTGCTAAAAAAAAAAAAAAAAAAAAAGAATTGGGAGGCCATCAGATGGAGACAGTTCCAGTGCCTTGGATTTCCATATAGGCAAATCAGAACCCAATGCAGAGTAAATGTGCATAATTTAGGAGATCAAAACTTAAGCTTAACCAGTAAGAAACCACCCACTAACCTCTAACTAGATTTTCCACTTTAACTGGTCCCATACTTTCCTTCCTCTTATTTCAGCAAACACCTTTGGGAACCTCAGTCAGTGGAGTTCCTGATCTGCCTGTCTGGTGTTGCCCCCCTCATACACTGCTGAATGCTCAAACAACTAATGTTTGTTACAGCATTAATTAACAAATTAATGTGCCCTAGCGCATCTTGTAGCACCTCTTCCAGGTTTTTGCCCAACATTCATGTTCTCTGGGAGGCCTTCTCCTTCCTGTGCCCTCTCTGGCATTCCCTCACCTTCCTGCTTTTTTGCCACAGCATTTTCATCACTACCTGTTTGTGTTTACTGCTGTATTCTCACCACACGGTGCTCAGAATCCACCGACTGAACAGCAGAACCAGTATTTTCAATTTTATCTCACCTTTGCAGACCTTCTGCTTTACACAAACCTACTGAAACATCTATGCTTTGGCCAACATACATCGTTCTATGTTGTCTGTGCACATGCTGTTCTGCTAGCCCCTCATGACCACATTTTTCCTCTGTTTAATATAATTCTTACTCATTTTTAAAGCTCCAGCTTAAATTCTACCCTCTTGGTAAACCTTCTATAGACCAACTAAACAAAAGGATACTTTCCTTCTCTGGATTCTATAGAATTCATTTGTACAAACCCTCAGGCAGTTATTTATTGGTGAGTATTCATAATTCAGATTTTTTCTGAAATATATTTCCTCTTTTTGAGTAGATGGAAGTTACGTTAAGGGCCTACTATACTCAACACAGTGTCTTGTGTATAGTAGGCCCTTAATGTTTATTAGTTAATTGATAAAAGTAGAGTTTCCTAATGATGTAAAATATAATTTCAGGTGGTATACAGAAGACATTAAAAGTGGGGCACAATGGTGGACACCTATAGTCCCAGCCACTTGGGATGTGAGGGGGCAGGCTGAATAACACAGCAAGATCCCACTGCAAGAAACTCCTACCCCGCTCCCAAGAGCAAAAAACAATAAAAAGAAATCACACCCTATCTCACACAATATACAAAAATTAACTCAAAATGGAGTACAGGGGCTCAGGTTGTGGCTCAGTGGTGAAGTGCTTGCCTAGCATGCATGAGGCACTGGGTTTGATTCTCAGCACCACATATAAATAAATAAGAGGTCCACTGACAATTAAAGAAACATTTAAAAAAAATGGAGGACAGGGGCAGGGGCTGTAGCTCACTGGCAGAGGGCTTACCTAGCACGTGTGAGGCACTGGATTCCATCCTTAGCACCACATAAAAATTAACAAATAAAATAAAGGCATTCTGTCCATCTATAACTAAAAAACGATTTTTAAAAATTGGAGCACAGATTTTAAGAGCTAAAAGGAAAAACAAAAAGTAAATAGGAAAAAGTAAATAAGAAAAAGGAAGAAAAAACGAAAGTAAATATTTTGATTAGGCAATGATTCCTTATGATATGATACCAAATGCAAAAGCAAAAATAGGTTAAGTGTATTTCATCAAAATTCTGAACTTAGGACACTATTAATAATGTGAAAAAAACACCCATGGAATTCAAGAAAATTACTGCATATCCTATACTTCAAAAGAAGATCTTATGTCTGGAACATATAAAAACTCCTACAACCCAACAATAACAAAACAAACAACTCACTTGAAGAATGAGCAAAAGGGGTTGGAGATGTGGCTCAATGACAGAGGGCTGCCTTGTATGTACAAGACCCTGGGTTTGCTTCCTAGCACCTCAAAAAACAAACAAAAAGCCTCCCAAAGGATCTAAACAGACATTTTTCCAAAGAAGATCAATTGTTATAAGTGCATACAAGAAGCTCAATATCAGTAGTCAGAGAAATGCAAATTTAAACTATGAGATATGATCTTATAGTCATTAGGAGATGAATAAAATTAAAAAAGACCAGTATCAGAGAAAAAGTGAAGAAATTGAAGCCCCAAATATTGTTCATGGGACTGTAAAATGGTATAGGTACTTTGGAAAACAGTTCGGCAGTTCATCAAAAACTTAAATGCAAGTTACCATATAACCCCGCATTTCCACTCCCAGGTACATCTCAGAAGAACTAAGAAAATATGTCCACCCAAAAACCTGTACATGAATGTTTAACAGCATCACATGTAACAGTAAAAAAAAAAAAAGATACTCAGATGTCAATCAACAGATAAATAGATAAAGTAAAGTGAACCCATACAACGGATTCTTGTTCTGTCACACACACACAAAAAAGGTACTGATACATGAAAAAGCACAGATGAACCCTGAAAACATGCTAAGTGAAAGAAGGCAGATACCTAAGGCTACATATAGTATGATTCCATTTAGATAAGGTGCCCAGAACAGGCTAATTCAGAGACAGGGAGAAGATTAGTGATATTGTGTAAGACTGGGAGGATGGGGAGAAGAGTGACTGCTATAGGTCACCTTTTTTTCTAGAATAATGAAAATGTCCTAAAATTAAATAGTGGTGATAGCTGCACAACTTGATGAACATACTAAAAACCATTGACGTGTACAATTTAAAAGGGTAAATTTTATGGCATGTGAATTATGTTTCAATAAAGCTGTTAATATTTAAAAAGTCACATTTTAAAATGTATGCTAGAAAACACAGTACGAGCAGGTCAAGCTGTGACCAGATGCTTGATGAAATATTTGACAAAAAAAGGTTTGAAGGAGACCAAAGACCATCTCCTGATTATCCAAGCAGCAGCAACCAGAACTGCAGTGCTGGGCTGGGGTTCAGTGGCAGAGGGCTTGTGGCACTGGGTTCGATCCTCAGCACCACATAAAAATAAATAAAACAAAATAAAGATTAAAAAAAAAAAAAAAAGAAAGAACTGCAGTGCTGAGTACCCGATGCCCAGCCTTAGCACTGTACCTTCAATACGCCTTTTCTTGGAGCGGGGATGACCCTGAGGGCTGGCCTCTGCTGCACTCTCTACAGGGCTGAGGGAGTGGCAGTAGGTGGTGACTGGACCCCACTGATGGCCAGGTGCCTGGGAGACACGCTGCAGACACTTTTCCAGGTAAGACAGTCTGAAGGAGGGGTGGAGCGGAAAGGCTGGGGTGGGTCCCAGCCCTTGCCCAAGCCTTTCTGCATCCACATCTCTGCTCACCCACCCTCTAACTTACAGCAGCTGCTTATCCTGGTGGAAGAGGCGGGGGGAGAATTCTGAAAGGAGCTCCAGGAATGCCAGATTTGGGGGTTCACTTGAGGAACCAGGAGGAGGAAGTTCAGACAAGGAGAACTTGATGCCTTCCCTTGATTGGGCAGAACTGTTTTAGCAAGACAGGCCCTTCCCATTTCCCTCCCAGGTCTGAGATATCTCATCCAAGTGTGCCCTTCCCATCCCCACTCATCTCTGAGAACATGCCCACTAACAACCTTACTACTGCTTCTTCATGGCCTACCCTCCCCATCCAGGGCCACATTCTCAGCCTTTTCTGTACCCAGCCTCTAACCCAGCACTTCCTCACTTGTGCAACATGACTACCAGGTCTCGATTGTGCAGCTGCTGGGGTCCAAAGCTCAAGGCAAATCTCCGGGCCAGATCCCTCATCTCAATGAAAGCTGGCAACTCACTCAGGCCCTGAGGCCCCTGTTCCTGCAGCAGTTCTGTGTACAGCTGTGTCCAAGAGACATGGTGTGTTGGGAGAGGGAAGAACAGGGCAGCACTAGAAAAGCACAACATTCCCTTCTCCTCAAAAATTCCCAAGGGCTTGGAATGCCATCTCCTAATTTTACTCTTTCTGCCCCCAGGACACTGCCCTGATCTCTGACACTCTGCAGCAGACAGAGCCTTAGCCCTTCTAACAAACTACAGTAACTGAAGAAGGCTGCAAGAGAACAGACTGAAAAAAATAATTAGGGATTCCCTATCACCTCATCTTTGCTGCTCTAGGTGCTGATAGTTGATTTCTATGGGTTGGAGATGGAAAGTTCCAGGTTAGTTAAAAGCACATTTTCTAAGGATCTACTAGGTGTGAAGGAGCCTGTTGTGTAAAGTAAAAAGTCAAAATAGGAAAGGGCCTTTTCTTAATGTCTTGCTTTCTCTGAAGGTGGACAAAGAGGTGGGGGACTACAGGAAGGCATGCCAGAGGTGTGAGGTCCTCTGGAGAGAAGCAACACCTGCTTCAGGCTCAGCAGCAGGATTCGGGAACAATGACTTCGATCAATCTGCCTTGCTCTAGTTAATGTTTCCTTGATGATGTCACCATAGTCATTGTAGAACTGCATGAGAAGAAATGGAGAACGTTATGTTTGACCACAGGAAAACACTGTTTTGTTTCTATCTTCACATCCCTAATCTTGCCTTGTTCCCAAAGAGCCTGTGATAGAAAAACAGGAATCTAAGCATAAAATAACTCAGACTAGACCTCATCTCTAACCAACAGGTGCAGAGCCCAAAAGAAATCAGAGTTTAGGTAAAAGAAAAAAAAAAAAAAACACATCAGGGATAAACTGTTGGAGCCCAATTCTTGGTGAAGAGGAGGAGGAGGCCTGCCAGTGCCCATTCTCGCTTAGCACTGAAGTCTCCACATGTATTCCCACTAAAAAGGAAGCCCCAGGGAACAGGACTTTTGTCTTTTTTGTTCACTGCTGTGCCCTCAGTGCCTGGAATGGCAGGTACATAGGAGGTGCTCAGTAAACAGAAATTAATACAATGGTGGGTTGAGACATCTAGGTATGTAGTGAGCACTGATCCCTCCCCCATTCTTTTTTTTTTTTTTCCTTTTTATATTACCCTGTTCAGAGGACTGGGTTGGAGAAAAAAGATTTCTAGATGGGAAGAAGCAGCTATTTCCCCTCTACTGAATGTCTTAATAGCTTTTTCTCCATAATTACTTACTACTGAGTCATTTTGGTTTCTTTCTTTTTTAAAAAAATATTTATTTTTTAGTTGTACACAATACTTTTATTTATTTGTTTTTATGTGGCGCATGCTGTACTTTTATGTTGAGCCACAATCCCAGACCCCACTTTTGTTTCTTTATTCTAAACTCCTACTGCCATTCCCTCCTACTTTCCCTTTTTAAGCCTGATCCCATCAAATCCATCCCTCTTCATTTCTGAGATGTCATAGTGTCTCAAGTCATGGCTTTGTTCAACATGGTCCCCTGTTCTTTGTGGCTGTGGGGTCTCACTATACCTTATTGTAGTGTTTGAAAACATCTGAGGCTGCATCCAGCTCTAGAACCCCATAGAGCAACAGCTTGCAGAACCCGGCCAAGAGTCGGCGCCGCTGGTGCAGCTGCTCTATCTGTACATGATCATCCTGGGAATGTCCTGCCCATCAAAGGCAGAATGCAATCACACACTTACATCTCCCACACTGAATCACTGAGCCAGGCCCAGCCCCAAACCCTCCTGAGCCCCAAGCACAGAGTCCCTGTACCACTGCCCAGGTCTCCAGGTTGGAGGAAGACATGGTCCATGAGGAAGCTTGCTAGCTCAGATTGGAGAGAAGCTTCTGGAAAAAAGATGAGGGGTCTCAGGAAATCCCGCCCCCCTAAAATCATCTGAGGGCTGAAGATGAGAAGCATATCACTTAATAAGACAAAAGCCTGTTGGTGAAAAAAAGAGGACGATTAAAAAACAGAATTGTTATAAGACTGGAATTACAAAGTCAGCTTAACTCCTCAGACTCCAACACTCGCCTCCCTCCTCCCTCTGGAGGAAATGCTCACCTGCTCCTGGATCTCCGGGTCCACATCTGAGAGGCAGCTCTGGCAGAGTTCACAGAAGGCCACCATTCTGCTCTTAAGATCCAGCACCTGCTTCTGCAGAGATAAAGGCTTACAAGGAGCAAGACAACATGGCTCCTCTGTCCTAATCCCTGCTCAGACCCACACTCACCTGAGAAGCATCTGGCCCTGAAATGTGGGTTAGTGTCCAAAGAATGGAAAAATAGACAAGAGTCAAGGCTGGAAGGACCACCTGTAACCATGAAATTTCAGACAAATGAGCTTTTGCAGGAGAATGAAGAGCGATAGTGAAGGGGAGGGAGAGGCAGCTGAGGAGGGAGAGATGGGCAGGCTGATGGGCTCAGACCCAGCGTGGAGGAGAGAGAAAAGGAAACCCTTTTCTGGTGGAGATAAACTGATATTTAAAACAGGCTCCAAAGGCAGCTATTCTATGCAAAAATATCATGTCTCCCTAATTCACTCACGATCTCCTAGAATCCCTCAGTCTTCTTGACTCCTAGAAGACTGAAGAGGATGACAGTTTCCAGGAACTAAAGCCTGGTCCATCTTTCAAAAGAGGATGGAGGGGCCGCCCCATCAGATCTTCCTCTGTGTGCCTACTTTATACCCTGTGACTGGGCCTGCCTGGGAGAGGTGGCAACCCAGAATAATCCTTAAGAATGCCTCTCCTGCTTCCACATCTCCAGCCTGTCTACCTGCCTGGTGAGGAACCTCTCCAGTGTCTACGGCCTTCCGGAGGAGTCCATAGCATGGCTCGTAGAGCTCCCAGCGAGTCAGGTCATGAGCACTTTGTGAAGAGAGATGGAAACATTATGCTGGAGCAGAATGAAAGGAATAAATTCCACAGACACAGAAATGGGAGGGAGCAGGAGGGAAGCTACTCACTTGTAGAAGGCAGAGAGCCGCTTCAGAGTGGCCGCTAGACTGTACACCTCATCCTCATCCAAGAATGACGACTGAGGAAGAGAGAAGGTCCACAGCAGGATTTTCCCAAGAACTCATCTATCCAAGCTCCCAGTCTTGGGGCCCTCTCCCCCTCATTTGGTGTGTCCCGCCATTCAGCCTCAGCTCCTACCTGCAGCAGCTCATCAAGCTCTTGCTGGAAACGGTCAGTCAGCAGATCTACTAGTTGGCTGCGGGCAAAGTCCACCCGGCTGAAGAAAGTGAACTCAGGCTTACAGAGCAGATACAGGGCATGCGCTCCAGCCTCAAGCACTGCTGGCTCTGCGTGCTTCACCACCACCTCCTGGAGTTGCTGCAAAAGCAGCTCCAGATGCTGAAAGGGAGAAAGATGGGAGAAGACGGTGTGGAGGAGATAGGTGGGAAGGTGAGAAACAGGGCTGAAAGCAAGGGACTTCAAGGAAAAGATGCCTGAGAAAGGAAGGGCTTATTGGATTTTTCTAGAACCCAGGTTCCTGTAAAGATATTGACAGTAGACCCCTCCAGCCCTAGAAGGTGGGCAGTGAGGTGTAGGAAACAGATCTTCCCACCTCCTCACCTTCTCCAAGCGCCGAGTGCAGTAGATGCTGAGGTCAAAGTAGTTGAGAAGCTGGAGCAGGGGAGCGACCTTCTCTGCATCGGCTGAGAACTGTGGTGATAAAGAGGGTGTACGTGGGCTGCCAACTCTTCTCCCATCCCTCCTCTAGGCTGTTTCCTTTTACCCACTTGTGCCTGGTGCGGAATAGGGGCTGCTCTACCTTGGCCAGGAGCTGGGGCAACAGGGGAATGAGGTGCTCAGTCAGTTTCACCTTGTCATCAGCTTGGAGTTTGCGTTCTTTAGCAGTTAGGCCCTGGAATGAGAGTCATTATGGGGTGAAAGACGTGCAGAAATGCCAGGTGCAGTGGGTATGTCCGTGCATCCCTCCTCCCCATGATCTTTTCTGCCCAGGAAGGAGAAAAGAATTCAGCAGCTCCCTTCAGATTTCTTTTTGCTGGAGAAAAAAATCCTTTGGGGGCAGATGGAGTGCCCTAAACGAGGACTTAAGAATACTGAGAGAGAATACATATCTGACTTCAATACCTGACCAACCCAACTTGCCTCATGCCATACCTTCCTCCCAGTGACCCGCCCCACAGGCGGGTGACCCTCTGCAGCTTGCCGGGCACTGGACACAAGGATTTCTATCAGCGTGTTTTCCTGCACATTGCCCAGGTCTGGGTTGGTGGGAGGATCAAAAACAGAAATGACATATGAGCCACTCACCATCTAAAATTCCACTCCCACCCCATGTCCACTGCTGCTTTTTATAAAGCAGGCAAGCAGTCTCTCCCGGTTTCACTTGGAAGTGCAAGGTCCCTGTCCCCAGCTACCAGGTAGCACCTACTCTGGTCCTTCTGCAGCAGCAGGCTTGTCATACTCTCCCAATCCTTCAGCTGAGTCCCTGCACAGTCCCAGAGGCTGTCTACTAAGTAAGCGGCATGGTCATGGAGCTGTGAAGAGGGCACAGGGTGTTACCAATGTGATGGAAAACTGCGCCAGGAAGCGTTTGTTGATAAACATCACCCTCCTTCCCACAGTGGCCACCCTGTCCTCTACTCAGGTTTCTGCACAACACTCTGACTCTCCCTTCATGTGTCACCTCACTCTCCACGAAGAAGGACAGCAAAAGATGGAAGAAAGTTCTCTGAGCACTTGGACTTCGGCGTCGCTCTCTTCCAACCCCTGCTTTTGTCCCACACTCAGGATAGAAGAGTCTGGAGGGGAGGGCACAAGGAAAGGGCACAGCACAGGAGGAGGTGAGGCACATGGCAATCACCATGGAGAAAGAAACAGCCCAAGGAAAGGATGCATGGAAAAGAGGAGCAGAGCTAAGGGAAGCCCAAGGGGTTAAGAGGAAAAGGGGTGTCAAGAGAGACCTGTATAGGTATGGAGAGTCCTTAGGCAGCCGATGAGAAAAATGACAGAGGATGGTGTGAAAGAAATGCACAAGGAGACCCACTCACTTCCAGTATAGGAATTCCCCTGCGGCAGAGGCCAGGGCACGATTGGAGGCATATACAACTGGGTAGATGCTCTCACAGTCTGCACTGGTCAGCACTCCTTCCATGTTCCTGCCAAGAGAAAAGTGTGGGCTGGGGATGTGGCTCAAGTGGTAGTGCGCTCGCCTGGCATGTGTGCGGCCCGGGTTTGATCCTTAGCACCACATACAAAACAAAGATGTTGTGTCCGCCGAAAACTAAAAAATAAATATTAAAATTCTCTCTCTCTTTTAAAAAAAAAAAGAGAGAAAAGTGCATTTGGGTGTTGTCCTCTGGCAATTCTAGAGCTAAAACCAGCAAAAACAATGAGAATATGACTCTCAGAAAACTTTTTATTTTTTTGGTCCAGGGATTGAACCCAGAGGTGCTTTACCTCTGAGCCACGCCTTCAGCCCTTTTTATTTATTGACAGGGTCTCTCTAGTTGCGTAGGTCCTTGCTAAGTTGCTGAGGCTGGCTTTGAACTTATAATCCTCCTACCTTGGTCTCCCAAACCACTGGGATTATAGGCATGCACTACCATGCCTGGCTCAAAGAACTTTTAAATGAAAAGTGGAAAACAGAGGAATGTGGAAAATTAGAGAAGACAGGCAGTTTCCCCTCTCAAGTCAACTCAGGAATGACTTATTTTTAACATGCACCTAAGAGTTAACCTGTGACAGGTGGGGCAAGGACTCTGGAGGGGCCTGCCTGATGCTACAAAGGTGTCTGTGACATGCTGCCTCACACATTCCCACGACTCACTTCAGGATAAGGGTTAGCAACCTGACAGCCTCCACCGCCACATCATACTCTCTGTCCATGACCATGGAAACCATCCGGTCCTGTCAGAAAAAGAACATTGCTCAGTATCTCCCTGTACCCAATCCAAACATCACATTTCCTAGAATTTGAGAGATTCCTAAAGAAAGGGTAATGAAGCAGATGCTGGAATAGGTAATAAAATATCAAAGCAAATGATACAGAAAGACACAAGGTGGGAAAGCAGGATACACTGCAAAGAGTCCAGCACAGAAGCAGCGTCTCCATCTTACCTTGAAGCGGCTAGTGAAGAGCTCCAGGCGTGATGTCAGCTCTTGGTTGCTGTACAGTCCTTTCAGAGCCTTCAGGCACTTTAGACGGACTTCCCGGTGCTGTCGAGGAGAGACAAACAAGAAAGAAAACATGATTGATCACTCACCCCTACTGAGCCTCCACATGAGGACTTGCAGAGTCCTCATTCTGGACCTGGGTGCCCTCACAATGAGGATTCTGAGATGAAAGAGAAAATGAACAGCTGTCTTCTTAAAATACAGAAGGATCTCAGAATTGAGCAATTGTGATGAAAAGGATCCTACAGCTACCACTCTCACATGTGAGTTACTAATCTATCAGTAATTTTCTTGTTTTTTCTTAGTGAGTTTTTCTCCCTTTTACACCTTAAGGTTGAAGGCACGGTTCTCCTGGATGTGTCTTTTTCTCTTCAACCTTATCCTATGCTTCCTAGTACTGAGAAGTTTCAAGGTTCAGTGCCTTGATGGGCTGATCAATGCTCACCAGGTGAAATGTCTAAGTGGCAGGACCAAGAAAAGCTGAAGTGTCCTGGGCAGGGAAGATGATGAGGGGAACAGGAAAAGGGAGACTGATGTGACTCCTACCTTGTCATGCAGGGTCCAGCCAATGTATTTTAAATAGCTGTCAGTGAGGAAAGAGGTACTGTAGCTCTGCATCCAACACCCGATCTCCTCCATGCAGATAGCCCGGATCTCAGGAAGGATGTCCCTAGATGGAGATATAAACTGACTTCTGTAGTCTTCTCTCCAAACTCACTTTCTTTTTTTTTTTTTAATTGATTGTTCAAAGCATTACAAAGCTCTTGACATATCATATTTCATACATTATTTTTTTTCCAAACTCATTTTCAATCCTATCAGAAAACCCTCTCTCACACAAACTATTTTTTTTTTCTTACTGTTTTATTTTCCTTAACACTAACCATACATATTAATGGAATTCAATGGGCTATTTCCATGCATACAGTGTGACTAAAGAATTTGTTTTCTTGATGAATGCCAAGTGCCATGGTTTTTCAATTTCCTTCCCAACGTAAACACAATAAATATAAAAGTAAATTCCTTTCTGTAACTAACCTATGAGATAACTGAACCAGCATGTACCATCTTGCTCACCACATCCCCTTTTAAAACTGATTTTGAAATTTTGTTTAATTATTGGCTAACCTGTGTATATTTTAATTCTACTTCAAGAAAAGATTAGATCAGGAGCTGGGTTTGTGGCTCAGCAGTAGAGTGCTTGCCTCGAACGTGCGAGGCCCTGGGTTCCATCCTCAGCACCACATAAACATAAAAAATAAAATAAAGATGTTGTGTTCAACTACAACTAAAAAAAATATTAAAAAAGAAAAAGATTGAATCACGTGAAAGGTTCTAGAAAAGCAGAAGCTGAAATCTAGAGAAAGTGAGAAACTTTTAAGTACTACAAATACTTTAATATTAATTTTTGGAGTACTACAAATGTTTAATTTAATTCTACCAGTCTTTAAAAAGTTGCCTCTGGTTCTCTGCTCTTGTCCTTCCAAGTTTCCAACCTCAAAAAGATAACAGGCAGGGACAGAGCCAGACCTTGGGCAACATTGGACCAGAATACTCAATAATGCCTTATCCTTTTATTTTCTCTCCCAGAAGAGTTTACAAAATCCTTTGTATGTGGATAAACGGAATCTTACTAATTTAAAACATGCGTTGTAAAGAGTTTTTATTCCAGCTGCCTTATTTCTGGGGTTAACTAAATATTTTGGGAATCTTACAGACTCCACAACCAAGGAACAGCTACTTCAGTGAGAGGAGCCCATTAGCTCACCTGTACCGATGAACAAAGACACCCCTGAAGATGGCATTCATCATCCCCTCAATCTCTTCTTGATGCTCTTGGAGCTGGTGGAGAAGGAGGAACAGATCAATCTTTCTTGTACCCCAAAAGCCTAAGGCTGCAAAAGTATAACTTCTACCTACTTCCTATTTATCACAGGACACAGTGTGAACCCCTGGTATCCTAAGTTTCCTTTCAGATCTTCTAATTCTAGAGGAAGCAATAAAATCAACTAATGCCTCAGAGGTTTCTCTGTGTCTGACAAAACATTATCTCCTCTATATATGATTATTTTTGCTATTCAGAAGCTCTAAGTGGTAGTTATGAATGTTTTGATTAATAGTAATTCAGAAAATGCATCTTTACTAGGTGTGGTTTGATAAATGAAAAAGAACTAGCAAAAAACAGATTAGATATGTGGTTTTCAACTGGGCAATTATGTCCCCCAGAGGACATTTAGCAGTATTTTAAGATTATTTCACTTGTTACAACTGGGGTGGGATAGAAGATAGAGATACTGCTAAACATCCTGCAAGGCCAGGACAGCCCCTCACCCCAACGTCAACTGAATTAGGATTAGGTAAATGATAGATATCAAAAGCAGAATTATAAGCAGAAAGGGAACTTTGAGACAACTGACCCCACCTCTTCAATAAATCAACATATGGGGGAAAATGGGGAAAGGCTGATGTTAAATTAAATTTTAAAAGGTCTAAGAAACACCAGTCATCAAATACAATGCAAATTTCTCACTTAGATCCTGGCTTGAATTAACCAGATGTAAAAAGAATTTAGGGGGGACAAGTGTAGGAAATTTAAGTATGAATTGGAATTAAAAATATTAGGGAATCATTAATTTTTGGATATGAAAATGGTATTGGATTATGTGATAACACATTACTTTTTTATTTTTAGTTTTTAGTTGTAGTTGAACACAATACCTTTATTCATTCATTCATTCATTCATTTATTTATTTATATGTGGTGCTGAGGATATAACCCAGCACCTTGCACATTCTAGGCAAGCGCTTTACTGCTGGACTACAACCCCAGCCCAATAATACATTACTTTTTAGAGAATACACTTAAGTCTTTGGGGTTAAGGAATCAATATGTCTATAATTTACTGTATGAGAAAAAAAACAACCCACAAACAAATGAAGAAAATACTGTGAAATATTGTTAAACTAGATAATGCGTATATGGTATCCAGTATGCCAGTGTCTCTTATCTTTCTGAATGTCTGAAAATTTTCACATTTCAAGGAAAAGGAAGGAAGTCCTTGAAAGAAAGAAGATAAATGAGTACCAGATTCTACAGAAGTCTAGATAAGAGATATTGAGGAAAGGCACTGGTGATACAATTCAGGAAGCCAGAGGTTTGGAGAGAAAATTTTCAAAGAAATGGGGATAGGAACTAAGTAGCAAAAAGGATTCAGTCAAGTGGACATGAAGAAAATAAGGAAATACAACCCTAAAAAAGGAGGAAAGAAATAAATCACAGAGAAGCAGAGTTCTTCAAAGGACAGATTCAAGAGCCTATATACATTTATAAATGAGAAAACAATATGGGGGGAAAATTAAAGACAAAAAGGAGGAATAATAACTGATGAAGCAAGAACCCAAAGACAAAAAAAGATCTGCAATAGTGTACAGTGGTCTACTCTTATCCACAGGGGATATGTTCCAAGAGGCCCAGTAGATGCCTGAAACTGCAGAGAGCACCAAACCCTATATACACAGATTGAATATCCCCTATCTGAAGTGCTTGGGACCAAAAATGTTTCTAAAGTTTTCTAGATTTTGGAATGTATGGATAGACTTTACTGGTTGAGCAAACATGATCCAAAAATCCAAAATCTGAAATATTCCAAAATGCGAAATTTTTGAGTGTCATACTGGCAAAAAAGTTTTGGAATCTGAATACTATAGAATTCAGATTTCTGGATTAGAGATGTTTAACCTGTACTGTGTTGTTTTATACACACAGCTATGATAAAGTTTAACTTATATATTAGGCACAGTAAGAGATTAACAACAATTAATAAAATAGAATAATTATAATGATATACTTATGTGAATGTTGTTTCTCTCTCAAAATATATAATTATACTTTAAATTTTTTTGGACCTTGGTTGACTGTGGGTAACGGAAACCACAGAAAGCAACACTGCAGATAAGGGTAAACTACTATACATAATTTAAGATTCTGGATAGACCTATTAATATACATAAGCCCTTAAGATTACCACGACAGTGAAAAACAGCAAAAGAGAATAAGGGAATAGAAAGTTTTACAGAAGTCATCTTTTATGAGGGCTGGAGAAAGCCAACCGGTACAGTTAGACATGATGTGTTTGGCTAACCTCAAAGTTGGGGAGTCTTAGATACTAATGGAGAGTAGAAAGGAAACAATCAGTATTCACTTCATCACAGAAAAAAAGAGATGTTTGAAGTTTAATCAGTGTAGAAGATATTACTAGGGCTTATGTTCTCTAGTGATCTTCTTAAGTTTAAAGGGAAATAAAGCTAGTCAATTTACTCTCATCTCACTTAAAGTCACAAAAAAGTAGAATTATTCCTTTTTACATATATTTTTTTTAGTTGTCCATGGACCTTTATTTTTTTCCTTTATTTATTTACATATAGTGCTGAGAATTGAACAGTGCCTCACATATGCTAGGCAAGTGCTCTACCACTGAGCTACAATCCCAGCCCAGAATGATCCTCTTTTTAAAGAAAAGAAAACTGAAAACTGAGAGGTTACATTAAGGCCATGAAGCTAGTACCTAACTGGGACAGAAGGAATGCTATATTTCCATTCCTTGAATACCTGGCTTCCCTTGTACAGGTACTACTATGGTGACCTCTACATTTAATATAAAAGTCACAACTTAACTCCTTGCAGATAGAGCACTTAAACATTTCCAATGCTGAAAAGAAATGGAAACTGAACAAAAATGGAAATATAGAGAACTTAATTCACTAGGCATGATTTTGAGCCCACACTCAGAAACAAGAACAGCACACAATGATCTCTGATGGGACGAGCGTGGTATAGCTGTTGCCAGACTCTGTTATTCCCTATCTGAAAGGCTGCTTAGGGTTTGTGCTGAACAGCCTTTCAGAAGTGCCTGATAAAGTAGTCTGCAACAGCAGTGGATGGAAGCTGGGAGAGAAGAAGGGAAGAAGCAGGGACATTCCTCACCTCTTTGCGTTTCTCCAGCAGGCTCTCTAGCCGCTCAGGGGCTCTCTGCCCTGGTCCCTTGTTTCGTTCAGCCTCATACTGTCGCTGGTTGTTGTCTTTGTGTAGACTCAACTGGAGGGCAACTCTTACCAGGGAGGTCATGAGCTTCATGGCTTGAGTCAGGAAAAACAACAAAGAAATCATCACTTAAGTCAAAGGAGGGAATATAAATTTAAAAGAGAAGGAAAAGGGGCTGGGGCGGTAGCTCAGTGGCAGAGCGCTTGCCTAGCACACTGGGTTCAATCCTTAGTGCCACATAAAAATAAATAAAAGAAAGGTATGTTATCCATCTACAACTAAAAAAAAATTTAAAAAATAAAGAGAAGAAAAAACGGTCAGAGAAAATGAGAAGCAGAGTGACCCCGAAGTACTAAGACACCCTAACCTAGAATGGACTTTCCCTACCTCTTTTGGACTTTAACCCTCAGCATATTGTGAGCTTTAGAGAAAGATATTAAGGTTGGAAACTATTACTGTGATCTATCCCTTTTCACGTATCCATTTGTGAAAATCTGGATGGAGATTTGGCATAAAAGCTGCAATGCAACTGAAGTATAGCTAAGATACAAGCAGCGTGTGGTGGCACACTCCTGCAATCCCAGCAATTTGGGAGGATGAGGCCAGAGGACTGCACTTGAGATGAGCCTATGAAACTCAGTGAGACTCTGTCTCAAAAACAAAAAAATGAAATAAAAAGGGCTGAGGATACAGCTCAGTGTTGGAACACCCCTGGGTTCAATCCCAATACTACAAAACAAACAAACAAAAAACTAAAATGCAGGTGGGAAAGATGATTTAGAACCATAGAAGAGAGGAACAGTCCTACCAAACCCCAGAAGAATACACAAGAGTAAGAAGTGCTCACCAGCCAGGGTGCTAGTGTGGCGGAAGGCACGAACTTGGGAGTCTGAGAGGCCCGTGAGCAGGGAGATGAGGTTGTCCATGGGAAAGCCATCATAGAGGAGGCTGTACTGGCACTGATAGACCAATGTTCTCACAAATTCACAGAAGCTTCCTTGGAACTTCTTCCAGGATGGACCTTGAGCTGTCAGGGGATAGTCCCCTGAGTCCTAGATAAGGGTTATGAAAAGAATGGAAAATTTGGTTTTTTTTTTTTGGGGGGGGGGGGGTAGTATCAGGCCTATGAAGCCAATAACATAACAGTCTAATCTCCAATATACTTAATTTCCTGATATCCTTCCCAGCTCCAGAGGCTTATCAAATAATATATATGAGTCTCAAGAAGTTGAGCTTTCCTTCTAAAAGCTACCCTACTTCCCAGAATCAGAGAAGAGGGTTGAAATAAGAGGAGAAACAGGATCCTGGTTGTCTTCCTCCACCTCATTAAACTGCTCTGTTAGGTGCCGGATGATCTCTGAATTGGACATCTTCTTGAACATCTCAGGGGTCACAGTGCCTGAAGAATGGAAAAGATGAGGTACTTAAGAGGAAAATAACAGGACACTGTGATTATTTACAGATAACATCTGAAGATAACCTAGGGAACATACTGAAATATGCTCAATCAGGTAAGGAATTAGAAGAATTAAAACTTACACCATTCAACCGTGTATCCATTATGAGGAAACCTCTCTAGAAAACCCAAAGGAATCAAGTGGAAAACTATAGTTTAAAAAAAGACTCCAGATGAATTAAAACAAACAAACAAACAACAACAACAACAACAACAAAGAAACAAACTAGGCCAGATGATGGATTCTAACAATACAATCAGATCAATACCATCTGCCCTAATATAACTAAGCCATGGCATGTGGAGACTTGGCTTACTTAGAATGACTAAGAAGTAAGAAAATCAGAAAGAAAGAAGTAGTTAAAAAAAAGGAAGAAAGAAAAAGTAAGAAAAGAAAGAAGTAGAAAATAAGAGAGAAGAAGTAAGAAAATAAGAGGTTATCTTATCTACAAAGACTAAAAGGCATTTTTTTGAGAGAGAGAGAGAGAGAGAGAGAGAGAAGAGAGAGAATTTTTTAAATATTTATTTTTCAATTTTCAGTGAACACAACATCTTTATTTTATTTTTATGTGGTGCTGAGGATCAAACCCAGCGCCCCGCACATGCCAGGCAAGTGTGTTACGGCTTGAGCCATATCTCCAGCCCGACTAAAAGGCATTTGATAGTCTACTTTTCAATTTGTGAACATCATTATTATCATATAAAGATGATTATTTTCCCCCAAAAGGTCTTGCCTCAAAACCAACACAGTTCACTACTGAATCATTTTCCTTATATACTTATCAAAAATATAGTTAAATAAATGAAACTCTCCATATGCTTTGCTTCTTCCTTTAGGAAATGTCTAATCCTACTTGTTTAAATGAAGAGTTTCAGAATATAGGAGCAGAAGGGTGGGAACAGAAAGAGAAAGGGGTAGGAGTTTTCTCACCTTTACATCCACAGGATCGGATGAAAAAGTTAATAAGCTCCAGGAATCCTGCCTCCTCATCTTGCTTATAGCTCTCCAGCCACTCATCCACCAAAGACTAGGGGGGAGGAAAAGTGGATGATTTCTATTTCTAGCAATATAACAGAACAGAAATCCTGTTTGGTCTTACAAACTAAAGCATATAAATTTCTGATTAAAAATAATACAAACATCTTTTTAAATGTATTGCTGAACTAAAACCAAAGGTAGAATTCCATATAGGCTCCAAATGAGGTGAAGGTAAGCAATCTAAGGAGGCAAGTAAGTTGACTTTTGCCCTGAGGGGTTCAATAAACCCTAAGGATCCTGACTTTGTGTCCAGATGGCTGTTTGGAGTGCACAGCACAGGGGACAGAATCTAATGTCTTTCAAAGAGTGGTATGAGAGAAGGTACCTACATAAAGCTATGTCCTGCAGTCACAGCCTCACAAAAGCAAGAATGAAAATAAATCTATAGTTCAGACAGGGACACCAAGAAAACTAGCTTGTTATGACCTTAGTGTGGTGTGGAGATAAAAAATGAACTGTCATTTGACAATTCATATCTGGATTTGATGTCCAGATGTACTCTACCTATATGATCAGAATAATCTTAATCAGAAAACTTAATTAAAAGTGATAATGGAGTGCCTCCAGGCAACTACCAGAAGCAAATGCAGGTTCTTCTCTTAAAAACCCACCTTTGACCCATGCCCCAAAGAATTACAACACATAGAGCTCCAGGAAAAATAACTGGATCATTTTCACAAAACCTAGTAAAACATATTAAAAAAAAACCAGGACACTGAAAAAAAGAATTAGAAAAAAACAGACATCAGATTGTATTCACAAAAACTTTAGACACCAAAGTTATCACAGGCTATGATTTAAAAATAAAAGAGAAGCCTGAAAGTAGAAGAAAAGACAGAATTTGAAAGACAACTTGGTATAAGTGAAAAATATTTAACACTTAACAGACATTCCTATAATCCCAGATACTTAGGGGGCTGAGGCAAGAGGATTGCAAGTTCAAGACTAGTCTCATCAGGTTAGTGAGATCCTGTCTAAAATATAAAATAAAAAGGGCTGGGGATGTAGCTCAGTGGTAGAGTGCTTGCCTAACACACATTGACACATTGAGGCCCTGGATTCCAATTCTAATAATGAAAAAAAAAATCTTCAATGGATGGATTAAAAGTGGATTGGTGGGGGTGGGTGGACAAGGGTTGTGGCTCAGCAGTAGAGCGCTTGCCTAGTTCGTGCAAGGCCCTGGGTTCAATCCTCAGCACATAAAATCAATAAATAAAGGTATTATGTCCAACTATAACTAATATATATATTAATATTTATTTATTTATTAATTAAAAAAAAGTGGATTGGTCAGGCTTGGGATGTAGCTCAGTTGATAGAGTGCTTGCCTTGCATGCACAAGGCCCTGGGTTCAATCCCCAGCACCAAAAAAAAAAAAGTGGATTGGTCACAGCAGAATAAGAGATGTGTGAACTGAAAGTTGAATTAAATAAAACACCCAAAATAGCAAACGAGATGCAAGAGACTGAGAAATTCTAATGATGTCTAACTGAATTCTAGAAAATAAGTGAGGAAGTGAGGAAGAGGCAATATTTGAAAAGCCCAACACTGTTGTGAATATACGACTGCATATAAGTTGGAAGGAACAATTAGTTTTAAAATGTATACAGTCCTGGTAAAAGACATCAAAAAAAAGCCAGTAAAATGAAAACAAAAATGGAAAAGATACAGTGGAGGTCAAGAAACTGGTAGAAATTAATTTAAATATATCAACAAAAACAATAAATGTTAATGGACTAAATTCTTTATAGATCAGCAAAATGAACAAAGAACAAAATCAAATGGATGATGTATGTAAAAGACAGATCCCAAATACACATAGGAAAATTAAAAGGATAGAAAAAGATACTAGGCAAATTCTAACCAAAGTTAAAGGAGTGTTAAGATATATTAATATCAGACCAAAAATATTTTCAAAGAATGCCAGTATACAACAAAAGGTTTGATTTATCAGGAAGCTATAACAATTATAAACCTATATCCAAATAAAAAGTGTCAAAATATTTAAAGCAAACAGGGATGAATACAAAAGGGATAACTGAAGAAGTTAACTTAATGGATTTTAAAGCATCTCTCTCTGTAACCAATTTACCACAAAGACCCAAAAACTTCAGAACAGAACAAAACCCAAAAGGCAACAGTAGAAATATCAAAATAGTATCACATTTAACACATTTTACACAATCTCACTCAAGAGAACAGTACTTCATAACTGAAGAATACTCATCCTTTTCAAGTACCAACAGTTTTGGGAGCTGACAATGCTAGGTCACAAAGCTAAGTCTCCATAAATTTCAAAGACTGCATCATTTTCTGATAACAACGCAATAAAGTTAGAAATCAAGTAACAAAACCTAACCAGTAAAACTCCATGTTTGAAAATTTAAAATACTTTTCTAGAAATGATAAAAAAATCTATATTATACATTGATATGAAATTTTTAAAAAATGTGAACTGAAACATGTCACAGAAGACTAAAAAATGATTCATTTATATAAATTAAAGAACACATTCATTAGTGGTAATACTATAATTAAAAATAGGAGATTAATACAAAATTTAGTATAGTGGTTGTCTCTGGGTGGTAAGGGAACTTGAAGAGTAGGATGCAGAGACGATATGCCATGGGCTTCTACAGATCTATTAATGTTTCATTTTTTTGAGCTGGGGGCTAGAGATAAGGGTGATCATTTTTTTAAATCTACATATATATACCTTATTCACTTTTAGATAATAGATATGCAACAGATAAAAGATGTGGGGGGGAGTAATTAGATGTAATTGTCAAGGTGGAGGTAAAAAATTAACAAGGGTGAATAAACTGCCATCCATATCCAGATCCAGGCTTCCTTCCTAGTTCACTCAATGCTCTCTTTGCCTCTTGTTCTGTGATACCTTTCCATAAAGAATATTCTTTGTCATCCAAGATCTCTCTTGAATCACTTCAAGGATGTACCATTCCAAGAACTAACTTCATGGTCTTTTCATTTTTTTTTTTTTTTGGTACCGGGGATTGAACTCAGGAGCACTCGACCACTGAGCTACATCCCCAGCCCTATTTTTGTATTTTATTGAGAGACAGGTTCTCACTGAGTTGCTTAGGCTGGCTTTGAACTTGAGATCTTCCAGCCTCAGCCTCCCGAGCTGCTGGGATTATAGGTGAGTGCACCACGCCTGACTGGTATTATCTTTTTTGATACATGCATACTCACTAAAATGTCCATATCAAATCAAATTTGAAGACACCTGTTCTTATCTTCCCACCTTACAAAGACTGAGGGAGGATCAAAAAATAGAGATAAGACTCTTTACTTTACCTGCATGTCACTTTTGGCGGTTTTCACAGAATCAAAGAGATCGCTGGTTGGTGGTTCTGATTTTTTCTGGATTTTACCTTCTACTATTTGGGACCCCTTCTTTGGATGTTTTGCCACCTAGTAAGATCAGAAATATAAAAAAGTGAGTGGTATTGGCACTTAGTCTCATCATTATCACATTAAGTAGACTTAAGCCAGCTAGGTGCTTTAATCCCAGCTACTTGGGAGGCTGAGAGAGGATGACTGCCAAGTTCAAGACCAGTCTGGGCAACTTACTGAAACCCTATCTCGAAATACAAAGTAAAACAGGTTAGAGATGTACAGCTCAGTGGTAAAGTGCCCCTAGGTTCAATCCCCAGTATTGGAAAAAACAACAAAGTAGGCTTAAGCTGCCAATTTCACAGCAGAATATGCATTACTGTCTCATATCTGAAAAGAACTCATTTTTTCACATGTGGTTTATTATTCCTAACCTTTTCTCCTTTTAAAGTATGTGAGCATTATTCCTGTACCTCCAAATCCTAATGCTCTCTTTTATTCTTTTCTCTTCAATTTTTTTTCCTTCCTATTTCTGTCCCTTAAGAATCTTTCAAATTGTGTCCTTTCACTAACTATATCACCTGAGCCTCTTCTAGGTTTTCTTTTGCTGCTTCCCAAACCAGGTTCCAAAACAAAACAGACTCACCGGTGGTGTTCTGAGTGGTCGTTTTGCTGATCTCTTTCTCACATTGCGTCTCAGGCTTTCTTCAAAGTCACTGCCTTCATCAGTTGACAGAGAGTGACTATCCCTATAAGGAAGTATGGTATACTCCTTAAATAAAACCACTCCTTCCCCCTACCATAAAGGGCTAATTATAATTTTTCTTTGTCTCTAACTGTATTCTACCTCCATGAGTAAAAGACAGATTATGAGAGATTGCTTACTGTCACAAGTAATGATGGAGGAACTAGAAGTTACAGGAAAAATTTCACTTGAAAGCAATGAAGCTGAATAAGGTATTGAGATGGGTGAAAGACAATCCCTTCTTAATAGTCTCTCCAAATAAAAGCATCAAATTATATTCATAGGCAGAGGAACTACTGTTCTTGTGGAGAAAAATCAGCATGGCTCAGGAAGTTACATACCATTCAAATGTAAGTAAGAGAATAATGTGTGCCTGGAGTTAAAGTCTGAAACATTGATACAATCTGATCCCCAATAGTAGTACTCACAGAAAGAGAAATGATTAAGAGAAGATCAATTAAAATAACCAGGGAATAAAGTAAATCCTTAGTTTTTTTCACTAGAAAGATAAAAAACAAGATATACTACTATAACAGAATTTAAACTCATAAACCATAACAGAGAATGGAAGGACCTGTTTAAAAAAAAAATCCCAAATACAAGAACTACAGGACACCAACTAAAAAATTCATACAATTTGTCAGACAACAAATAAAGCACTCTTTACTTGTAATATTTTCTACTCCCCAGCCACCATCAGCATTTATACTGGCTAAACACAGAAATGTGTTCAAGGTATGTGTAGACTGCAAGTTGAGTGACAGATTAAAGAGATGCTCTTCTTGATATCTACACGGTCTAGGGTGGCCAAGAAACAGCTAGCGGATCACTGTTCTGAACCAGTACAGCTTTTCTGAGATTTTCACACATTTTCACACCTATTACAACCAGTGCAGTAAAATGATAGTAAGGAAAGCTCCCGAAGATACAGGAGGCAGCAGCAAAACGCAAGAGCTTCTCACCAACACCACTCACCCCTCTGAAGGGTCCGAGTCCCTGTCATCACAGGGCAGATTGATGGAGGAACTAGAAGTCGACAATGCCCTCAGTGTACTTCCAACAGTTCTGTGCAGTGGGGAGGACACACTGCTTGGGGAGGATGAGCTGTGAAGCCGAGAGGAAGACCTCAGGGTAGGCATGTTGATCTGCCTGAGGCAAGAAAGACAGGGAAAGGGCTCCTACCCCACTTCTCCATTCCCACTTCTCCATCCCCAGCCCTGCCCAGTCCCTTTCTTTCCAAGGAACTGCTCTGGGACTCGGGGGTCGGCGCGGGACCTGCCAAAAATAAGACAAGAGATGACTTAACCATATCAAGGGATATTAAGGGATTAATGACAGCGGCACCTCACGGGCTGGGGTGTAGCTCAGTGCTGGTTTAGCACGCGCGATTCTGGGTCTGGATTCCAGCACTAGCCAAAAGAAAAAAGAAAAAAAAAAAAAAAAAAGCCCCACCGTCCCAGAAACTGGCCAGAGGCACGGGAGTTGCTCTCCAAGCGCCTGGTGAGGCACAACCCACTCCACACGCGACCCTCCCGGGGACTTCCGAGGAAACGTAAATCGCTTGGTGTAGGAGAATTAGGCTCACGTGGTAAATTAAAAATAAAACGGAAATGAATAAGGGAAGGGCAGAATCAATCAATAAATGAATAAATAAAGCACCCTGGGCTGTGGTTCCCGGGATCCGTTTCCTGATTCCACGTGGGACGGGAAGGGAAGCTCTCACCGCCTCGGGGTGGAGGCGCCATTGGAAACGCTCGAGGAGCCAAGGAAGGCGAGCGCTCTACTTTTCCCGAAAGCGGAACCTGCGTCGCACCCTTACTTAATTGGACTCATTCGGGCTGAAGAGCCTCCAAACCTCACCGGAGCCCACCCTCTCGGGGGCTGGAGATGGGATTCTCCGCGGCGGAGGCCACTGAGGCACAGACGCGGCGAAGGGGCTCGTCTTCTCGGGGCAGGAGGGTTGGTGTGGGCTATTCTTGGGTCAAAGGGGAACCTCACTGAGTCGGGAAGTGACTTCTGGCTGAGTACGGTTGAAAAAAAGGTCACCTCCTGGGCTCCTTTGGGTCTCTACGTGGCACTCCACCTCCACCACAGGAGACCGCGGCTTCCCTCTCAAAAGCGGAAGAATCTAGAAAAACGCGGGAAGGCACGAGGTACACTGTGCGCAGGCGCGAGACCAACGCTCGCCCCGCCCCCACCTCCAGGGCTAGGAATTGTCTCGAGGGTTTTGGAGCTCGTGCTTGCCACGCTTCAGTCACGCTGCGGTAGGCGACCTCGTGTAGCCGCCAGGCATGCCGTTCCGTCCTGTGGACTCCCGCGCTCTAGCCCTCTGCTTTAACTGAGCTCCACCCCGGCCCCGCCCCCTCTGCGTCCAGTTTCCCCCTCCATTGGTCAAATTTCGGACTACATTACTAGTCCGAATGTGGTGGATGAAGCCACCCCTTCCATCAGGCTTCTGGAGTGCAAAACGCTGGATTCCACCCAGGCCCCGCCTTCCGAACCGAATCGCCACGCCCCCAAGGAGGACCACGCCCCCACCTCGCTAACACCCTTCGCGTGGCCGCGTCCCGCCTCCTGCCGAGCTTCCCCAGTACATTGGCTTAATTTCTCTCTTGACCCCGCCCCCGAGGCCAGCTTCTTATTATCATTGGCGGGGCCCCGCCTAGGGCCCCGCCCCTGTCCGGCTCCGGGCTCCCATTGTCTCAGCAGATGCTGCTTGGTCCAGCTATCGTGCCCAGTTTTCAGTTTTCTGGGGTCGTGCTCTTTCTCTGGCTGGTGGAGCGGTCCTGCGGCCAAAAGCCAGATTCTGGAGTTGGGGCGGCTCTTCTTTCCTTCTTAGACGTCCCAGGGAGGCTACAGCTATGTCCGTGCTGCGACCTCTCCTGCTTCTGCTGCTGCCTCTGTGTCCCGGTCCCGGACCGGGACCCGGGAGCGAGGCAAAAGTCGCCCGGAGTTGTGCAGAGACCCGGCAGGTGCTGGGGGCCCGGGGTTATAGCTTAAACCTAATCCCTCCCTCCATGATCTCAGGTGAGTAGAAAACAGGATGACTAGAGAATAGCGGGGTGAGGGGCGGCGGCAGACCCTTCCCATGTCACAATAACTCTTTTCCTTTTCAAAGTGAACGTTATGATAATCTTTTCATCCCATAAAATCTCTCTCTTCCTCTTATAACTTCTTTTCTACGATCACAATAAACCTCCTGCTCACATAATAGCTCTTACTCCACCCCCACCACGGGAATCTCTCTCTGGTAATTAAGCATCCCTCCCCAAGTGTCTTTCTTCGCAGTGAGGTTCCCTTCACTATTTCTAGAGACCTTTCTGTGATAAGACTTCCTTGCTTACCAAGTAACAACACCCTTGCACATCCCATTCTTGCACAACCCACCCTTGCACATCCTATGGAAGCTACCCTGCAAGTTCCTTGAGGTCCGGGTGCCTATTGGGGAGGGTCACCTAAGGACACTGGTCACTAATTGGGTCCTGGGTCATCAAAGAGATCACATGACTAATGGGAATGGATTTGGGATGGGTGAGGAGACAATAAAGAGGGGTCAGGTGGGGACGAGGAGGCAAACAATAGAGACCAGACAGGTGAGAGAAAGAATAGCCCCAGAGATAGGTGGGAGATGGACGGAGTTTCATAATATCCCTTGCCACTATTTCTCCCTGTTTCCTCTGCCCAGGTGAGCACCTCCAGATCTGTCCCCAGGAGTACACCTGCTGTTCCAGTGAGACAGAACAGAAGCTCATCAGTGATACTGAGGCCACCTTCCAAAGCCTAGTGGAAGATAGTGGCTCTTTCCTTGTTCACACACTGGCTGCCAGGCACAGAAAGTTTAATGGTGAGGATGTGGGGTCCCCAAATGCACTTCACACCTCTCCTCTATGCTTGTGACCCCAGCAAGCTTCCTGTCCCCTTTCTCTACTTTAACCTAAGATATTCCACCCCAGCCCAGCCCTGCTTATCCCCAGTCCCCATCCGGAACTCTTGCCAGGACCTGCTTTCCCTCATTCCCAGTCTGCCCAGGTCTCTGAGAATTGCTCAGTTTCTAATTCACTTTTCTCTTCTCTCCCCATCCCCATTCTGTCCTACCTCTGCCCTTTCACTGTTCTTCCCTTTTCTGTCCTCACCACCCTCTGCCCTTGCTCCCTGCCTTTGCTAGAGTTTTTTCGGGAGATGCTCTCTGTATCCCACCAATCCTTGGCCCAGTTCTTCTCGCACTCCTATGGCCGCCTGTATTCCCAGCACGCCCTCATCTTCAACAGCCTGTTCTCTCGCCTGTGGGACTACTATGAGAAGTCTGGTGAGGGGTTGGAGGACACCTTGGTGGATTTCTGGGCACAGCTTCTGGAGAGAGCATTCCCCCTGATGCATCCACAGTACAGCTTCCCCCCTGACTTCCTGCTCTGCCTCACACACCTCGCCTCGACTACTGATAACTCTCTGCAGCCCTTTGGGGACTCGCCCCGCCGCCTCCGCCTACAGGTGAGGGGTCTGGAGGCCTGAGCTCAGCCACCGCCAACCTAGTGACCTCTGAACTGTGTGCCACTCAGATCCAAACAAATGACCCTCTCAAAAAGGAGGTTACCCCTGATCTCATGATTCCCCCATTTTGTGTCTCAGCCAACTCTGACCTGGTGGTTCCTATCTCAAGCTTCAGTCACCTGAGGTGCTTAATCCAGTGCTCATTAGTCTCCTTTAATTGGATCCCCACCCCCATTCTTTTTTTTTTAATATTTATTTTTTAGGTGTAGATGGACACAACACAATGCCTTTATTTTTATGTGGTGCTGAGGATTGAATCCGGATCCTGCCTGTGCTAGGCGAGCGCTCTACCGCTGAGCCACAGTCCCAGTCCCCCACTTCCATTCTTTACCCTGGTTTTATTACAAACACTAACCTGCTCTCAGCCCCAGCCACCTTTCTGCCAAGTTTCCCAAAATCCTAACATCTTGATTTCCTCTGGTTCAACTGAACATGTACAAGGCATGCAATAATCAAGAAGCCTTTTGACCTATGTTGTTTTATTCAATTGTCTGAATTCTTTGATATAAATAATAGTATCCCTGTTTTACAAATGAGAAAACCAAGGTTCAGGTCTCACATCCAGTAGTAGTACGGTGGAGCTGTGTCTCACACCCTGGTCTTCTAGCTTCAAATTCAGTGTTCTGATACACAGCCTGTGGAACACTTGATCCAGTTCCCTTGATCCCTCTAGACTTTAATTCCTTTGGATCTCTTGAACCTGCCTCTCTGTACCACCCAACACACTACCCACCCCAAGATAATCCCACTGCTCATTCCTTGGCCCCAGTCTCAACTGACCTATGACAACTTTGTGGAGTTTTTTCACCTTCTTTCCCTTCCCTCAGATAACTCGGGCCCTGGTGGCTGCTCGGGCCTTTGTCCAGGGCCTGGAGACTGGAAAAAACGTGGTTGATGAATCACTTAAGGTTAGAAGGGGCTTGAGTGTGGGCAGGGACCAGGGAGGGGGAGGCAGAAGTGGGAGAGACCCCTTGAGGAAGACAGGCATCAACTGGTAGTAGAGGCCTGAGGCCTTCCCCTATCAGCCTCTAGGCTCTGGCATCCTTGGGTAAATCAGGAAGGAGGGAGTCAAAGATTGGAGTACTGGGTCTCCCAGGACTCCTCCATGATTGACTCCCCTTTCCCTGCTGAAGCCCTCTCTCCACCACCTATCCTCTCCTAACCTCCCAACCTTACCTCCTGCCTCTTCCCTCTGGAATCATCATGGACTCACTCTAGTCCTTGGGTCTTTCCTCAGACCTATCCCCACAATAGTAATACACCTCCCGTGGGGGAGGATCTGTGAATTGGCCCCTAGGAATCTCCCTCCCCAGCTTGGCAATCCTTTGGTCTCACCTTCTACAACATGGGGTCAACAGCCCTGTACCTCATATGCAGCAACTTATTGTTCTGTAACTTAGGGAGATGGGACCAAGTACTGACTTCTTTGTGCTCAGTGTCAGACTTGACTGAGAGCAGCCAAGGTGTTTGTGGATGACAGAGTCTGGTTCTCTGCCCCAAGGTGCAGGTGTCTGAAGACTGCAGGAAAGCTCTGATGCGTCTTATTGGCTGCCCCCTTTGCCGGGGAGTCCCCTCACTTATGCCCTGCAGGGGCTTCTGCCTCAACGTGGCCAGTGGCTGTCTGAGCAACAGAGGACTAGAGCCAGACTGGGGCAACTATTTGGGTGAGGGGATTCAAAAAAGCCTGGGAAAGAGGAGGACCTGGAGGAGGGCTGGAGATTGTGTAAGGGTGGGTGGGATGAACTGGAGAGAGGGGGTCTAAAGCCCTACTGAGGAAGGGAAAGGATGGGGGTCTTCTCATGTGAATGCCCCAACTCTTTTCTGCTTCCCTCTGAAGCCCCCATAAGGATCGTGGGAACATCCTAGTTCACTGTACACCCCCTTGAACCCCTTTTCTCTTTCTCCCCTCCTTCAAGATGGTCTCCTGTTCCTGGCTGATAAGCTCCAGGGGCCTTTTTCCTTTGAGCTGGCTGCCGAGTCCATTGGGGTGAAGATCTCAGAGGGTTTGATGTATCTGCAGGAAAACAGTATGAGGGTGTCAGCCAAGGTATGAGGAGGAAAGAGTGGAAATGAGGCCTTGGCTGGGGAGAGTGGTAACAGATTATGGGCATCTGGGGAGGCTTTGGGTCCGAACGGGGATAGGGTGGGTTCACAGGGGGATGACTGTGTAGAGCTCTCTTGTGCGCAGGTGTTTCAGGAATGCGGGACCCCCCACCTGATTTCAGCCCGCAACCGCCGAGCGCCCGCACCCTTGGAAGAGGCAGGTCGACCATGGCCGTGGAGGGTGGCACCAGAGGAGGAGCGGCCCACGACGGCAGCGGGCACCAATCTGCACCGGCTGGTGAGTGACCGCGGCGGGGCGGGGCGGAGCGGAGGGCGCGGCCTCCGGGGCGCTGCAGCTGGACATGTGGCCTCTTGCTTGCTCAGGTGTGGGAGCTCCGAGAGCGTCTGAACCGGCTGCGGGGCTTCTGGGTCGGGCTGCCCCTGACGGTGTGTGGGGACTCGCGCATGGCGGCAGATATCTCGCAGGAGACGGCGCCCTGCTGGACCGGGACTGGGCGAGGCAGGTGAGAGCTGGGTGGCGGCGGCGGTGGCAGTGGTGGCGGGCGGAGGGCTGCACGTGGGCTCGCGGGAGTTTTCGCGGCTTCTGTACTCGCAGGTACCAGTTGCCGGTGGTGGTGGGTCCCCGGACCGATCAGACCCACAACCCGGAGTTGGGGTTGGATACCTCGGGCCCCGACGTCCCGACGCGGCGTCGCCGGCTGCTGCTCCGCTCTGCCACCGCCAGGATGCGGGCGGCGGCACTTGGACAAGACCTGGACATGCAAGACGCTGGTGAGGCCCGCCACCTCTGTCCGCGAGCTCCGCCCACTGCCCGCGGTCCCACCTGGCCTCTCTTAGTTCTCATTCATTTCTTTATTGGGCACTTACATCAAAGATAGAGAGGGGTAAAAGACCAATAAGTGGGTCATCATCCTTGAGTTTATGGTGTAGTGGGAGACACAGAAATGCAGAATAATGGGGGATGTTTTTAATAAAGGGCAAAGAATTGCTGGAGAAGGGTGGGGAAAGGAAGGGGAGTGGAGGTGACAGTGGGTGGGCACCACAAGTTGGAATTTTCCAGAAGGGGAAGCAAGACACATTCATTTTTTTCCCCCTCTCCTGTCTTGTCTTGCTCCTCCCCACCTCTCTTCCCGCCTGCTCCCTGCTTTTGTGTACTTCTGTTTCTCTCTTTCCTGTTTATCCTCTATCTGTCCCTTTTTTCTGTCCTTGTTGTGTTGTCTCTTCCCATCTTCCATCATCTTCTCTCATCCCCATATCTGCTGATCTTGCATTTTCTTCTGCTGCCTTCCTGTCACTGTGTTTTACCCTTGTCTCTGTCTCTGTATTAATCTTGATTTCTCTTCCTCCTCGTTTGATCTCTCTCCAACTCTCTTTCCCACCCCATCTGTCTCTGTCCCTCATCCTCCCTGCAGAAGAGGATGCCAGTGGCTCTGGAGGGGGATTCCACTATGCAGATGACTGGAAGGCTGGAACTGCACCTGTGGCCCCTGCTGCCTGGCCTCCAAGGCCACATCACCCTCCTCGAAGGGACAGCAGCAGTGGGGGCAGAGGAAGAGGTGGTCCCCGCTATAACCAGGACAGGAGCAGGAGTGGGGGGATGTCTGTTGGTCTTCACAACTCACCGGTTCTCATTCTCTTCCCCTCAGCCCTGGCCATGCTTGGACCTCGATAACAGGGGAGGGGTGCCCTAGCATCAGAAGGGTTCATGGCCCTTTCCCCTCAGCTGGGCCTGGGGAGGAGTCAAAGGGGGCTACTGAGAGAGTAGAAAAGGGACTTTGCAGGTGAATGGCTGGGGCCCCGAATCCAGGAGATTCCCATTGGTGGGCTGGGGGTGGGTGGGTGTTCACAGTATTTATTTTTTCATTTGGTAATGGGGGTATTTATTTAGGAAAGAAGTGTGATTGCTGTCCTCTAAGGCTAGGGCTGGTGATCAGCACCCCCTCCACAAGAGCGATAAGGGTGAAAGGGGGGAGTTTTAGAGTTGCCATTGGGGGATGGAGTTGGAAGAAGTTGAAAATGGGGAGGGGTGGAACTAAGAGGGTGGGGGGGCACCTGGTCTTAGAAATGGACAATGCTGGGTGCTGATGGGATGTAGGGCTGGGGGTTGGTGTGTGTGAGTAGGCTGTGAGGCTCCATGGGCCTGCGTTCTGTTGAGTTTTTTAAATGTCATTTTTTAAAAAGTAAAATACAAAACGGGGGGGGGGGTGCTCATTGCTTGATCTCTACCATCCACTTCCTTCACAAGGTCCCATTTCATGTTTCAGTGTTTGACGGTTTATCTACAAATAAATGACAATTTACTGGACCCTTTGTGTGCCTTTCTCTGTGTTTAGCATTCCTCCTGAGCCCTGGCTCCAAACAAAGGCCTCAGGGCATCTTGACTGGCTCAGTTTCTGCCTGTTTCTTACCTCTCTTGGAATCTGTCTCCTGGGAGCAGGTCTTGGGAATGACCCCCTATCTCCAGGTTTCTAAGTCTGAGCATCTTCATCTGTAAAACTGGGAGAAATATGGAGCCCAAACAACTGCAAGGAAACACCTTGGCCCTGTGCAATTCTCTTTGAAGGCGAGGCATGATTAATATTACTACACCACTGGCCCCTGCTCTCAGGGTGGGGGCCCTCGTTCTCTGGGTGTCAACCTCTACCTCATCACCTCCCTGACAATGTTTGCTTTCAACTCTCCTCCCTTTCTTTCTTTCATCCTTCTTTTCTTTCTTTCACCTGAATGAATCTTTTGTTCTGTAGAAAGCTGAGAGATAAAGATATAATTGATATGGGTGAAAGTTTCTTCCACTGGCAGTCTGGGTGCCCTAACCAGAGGGAAATGTGCAGGGAGGGAAAAGGCCAGAGACAGCATCAGCGATCAAAGCTGGAGCAGCTGCTTGGACTGGCGGGACAAAGGGAGGGGAGGGGAGGAGCCTGGGCACTGAGAAAGTTTGCAAGGAAAGTTGAGCTGAGTGAGGAGCCGGGCGGTGGCTGGGGCAGGCGGGAGGGCCGGACCCGGTTTCCCCGCAGCTCCCCTTCGGGCCTTGGTGAGTGGACGAGTGAAACCGAGGCTGGGGCCAGTGGAGGGACCCCTTGTATTTATGGGAGGACCCTAGGGTTCACAGAGACAACCTCAGAGGACACCAACAAAGGACTGGTGACAGACCGAGCAGTCTCCAAAAGCTGGAGGAAACAGAGGGCTGGGATCAAGGGTAATGGGAAGAGATAAAAGATGGATGGAAGTGAAAAGCTGTGACAGGGGAGTCAAAGCCGGATCTTGAGGGCGATGCCAGAGTGGGCAGGTCTCTGGGTAGCAAGTGTGGGTTCTCTCTGGCTGGGGTCACCCCTGTCCCCTCTGGAAGGGGGCTGTCCAGGCTTGTTAGAGGGGCTGAGATTATGGGTTGTAATCTGAAGTGGGTGGAGCCAGACTCCCAGTTAATTAGGAAACTGGGTCTGGGAAGGCAGGCAGCAGCTCCATATGGCTTTCTCCATCTCGGTTTCCAAGGTCAATGTCTGTCTCTGTCTCTGTGTCTTTCCGCCTCTCTCTGGCTTCGTCCTCTCAGTACCTGCTCCTGGTGCACCATCGTGGTTAGAGAGTGGGATGGGAATGTGTGCCCAGGGGTCTTGTGGGTTTCATGCATAATGCCACATCTCCCCCAGCCCCACACATACACTGGTGTCTGTCTTGTGCTGGGACAGTGGGGAGACAAGCGGCTTGCATTTAGGAAACAGCAGCCCATACTAGTTACAAAGTCACTCCTGGAAGTACATCCTCCCCTCCTCTTGATTGCCTCCTCCATTCCCTTCCTAGCCACAGAAGGGAGCTCTTGATCCCTGTTTTTAACCAACAGAGGGGCTCAGAAGGAAGTCAGGGACCCAGCAGTGACCTGACCTGTCATAATGAGCAGATTGGTCTGATTTCTCTCACTGGCTGCTTCATTCACAATAAGGGCTCTGCCTTTCTCTCCTTCCGTTTGAAATCCCTGAGGCTCCGGGAAAACTGAGTATGGGATTTGGGGGGACTGGAGACAAGCAACAGGCTGGCAGCAGAAGGAATAGTTGAGGGACCACCTACAAGGATCTGGTGTACAGAGTACCCCTACTGCTCCCCTTTCCTAAACTAGGTCTCAGTAGCAGCAGCAGCAGGAGAGAAGTTTCTAGCCATCTTCTTAGACTCCCCTCCTTCCCCCTCATTTCCCTTCTAGACGCTGACAGAGGCAAAAATCTGCTAACTCAGGGGGCAGACTCAACCAGGGCTGGGAGCAGGCCTGGGGAATGACCCCCCGATCTCCAAACGGCACCTTCTGCGGCTGCACGGCTATCTCAAGCTGTCTCTGCTTGTGCTCCTGGCCCTGGCTTTGTCCCTGTCTAGAGTCCCCTTTCCCTGTGCCACATGGGTCCTTCGTCACCTGCCAGGACCATGCGACTTTGGGGGCCTCGGAGCCTGGGGGTGGCTCTGGGAGTCTTCATGACCATCGGATTTGGCCTCCAGCTCTTGGGGGGGGCCTTCCAGAGGAGGTGAGTCCTCATCTTGTCCCATCTCCCAGTAGATGCCTTCCCACTTGTTCTTCCTCCTCTAACCTGGGGCTGTGACTCCTGGGGACTTAGGGGAGCCTCTATGCCCTCTGTTTTTTCTTCACAAGAAGACAGTGGCTCCATTTGCTGGTGAAGGGCAGGATACTTCCCTACTCATCTCTTCCCAGGTTACCCAGGCTGCAGCTCAGACAGTCCTGGGCCACCTCCCTGGGATCAGCTGTTCCATCCTGCCTACCCCGGCAGCGACTTGTGTTCCTGAAGACACATAAATCCGGGAGCAGCTCTGTGCTGAGCCTGCTTCATCGCTATGGGGACCGGCATGGGTTGCGCTTCGCCCTCCCCACCCGCTACCAGTTCGGCTACCCAAGGTTTTTCCGGGCCTCTCAGGTCAAAGGCTACCATCCTCAGGGTGGGGGCACTCAGCCCCCCTTCCATATCCTCTGTCATCACATGAGATTCAACCTGAAAGAGGTGAGGGGTTCAGGGGGGTGAGGGGGTGGGGCCAAAAAGAGATGGATTTAGGGTTGTGGCCAAGACCTCCAGGGGAGGGTCTGGGGATCTCCAGGCATCACCTTACCCACAAGTGGACATGGAGGCCATAAAGGTGGGATTTCCTGTTCTTCTCTGCAGGTGTCCTTTCCCCTGGATTTTCTGGGTACCAGAGTGTTCCCCTCTCCCATCTGGGGGTTTACTTCAGTCTCTTTCCTTGACTAACTTATTCCCCTGGTGTTGTGTCCTGCCAACTTGGATGCACTTGGATGCACTCCCTCCAGGTGTCCCTTGCCCTTCACAGTGTTTACTATTATTACCAGGGATCTTGCTCTGCCATTAGGACCTTCTGACTCATCTTTCTTTCGCTCCCCTCACACCAGCTGTCACACTTTGAGATTTTTATGTCAGCTCTATGTCAAGCTCTTGGCTGAGCATGGCAGAATAGCTGGACAGAAGTTCAGTGCTGACCCTTGGGACTTTAGTTCTTATGGGGGAGACAAATGGAAACACACAAGGACCCAAGAACTCTTGTAGAAAGACAATCAACATGCAAATGAAAACATATAGGGAAGGAACTACCCTTCATAGAATACTTTTTTAAAAAAATATTTATTTTTTAGTTTTAGGTGGACACAATATCTTTATTTTATTTTTATGTGGTGCTGAGAATCGAACCCAGTGCCTCACATATGCTAGGCAAGCGCGCTACCACTTGAGCCACATCCCCAGCCCCCCTTCATAGAATACTTATTGAGTGCTGGATATTGGTCTTATCATCGCCTTGCCGTGAAGGAAGTACAAAAGTATTACACAGAAATGGAGATTGAGTCTCAGCAGGCTAAGTGAAATTGGCAACAGAAATTGGCTAACAGAAATTGGCAAAAGTAGAATTTGAACTCAGGTCTTTTTACTCTGAGGTAGAGGCTCCTTCTGAGGACCTGGATGTATTTTTGTATTTGGAATTGTAGGGAGTCTATTTATCAAATGGAGTGGGGTTTGTTAGAGAAGCAGGACTAAAGGATGGAGTGGACATGGCTTTGAGACAGTAGCGAGCGCACCCACCACTCTTGGAGCAGAGGATCAACAAACATGTGGCTGTTGATGTGCATGTGAGCATGCACACAGCTGTGCCAGAGAGGTATGTGTAGTGTGTGTGGATGGCAGAACTTCAGTGGGGGTTACAAAGTCCCTTTGTTGAAGCTGGAGGAGTGTGAGGGTGATCTGGTAGGCAGCAAGGGGCTTCTGTTGGGTGTGAGGCAATGGCAGTGAATTTTGAGGTAAGTTTCTTTAGTGGTTAGGATGGTTCCTTGTTACCACCATTCATCCAATACCTGCCATGTTACAGACATGTCCACATTCTTCCAGGTAGCTGTTTAACCCAGATTTATAGGTAGAGAAATAAAGGCTGTTGAGAAGCTTATTCATCTGCCCCAAAGTCATACAATTAGTAAATGGCAGAACTGGGATTTTATTCCAGGTCCATCTGATGCCAGAGTGTTCTCTTCACTGTTCCCTTCTGCCTTCAAAGAGACAGTTCAAAGAGACAAAGGCTCTGCCCTTCAGGCATGCCTCTGGAGCAGGTCAGAGAACATCAAGACACAGAGAGGTCAGATTCAAGATGAAAGTCCATTTCAGAGACAGAAATCCTCAGAGAGTCCAGGAGCTAGATTCTGATGTGGATAAAAATGAAGAGCTATGTAAGGGTATGATCCAGCCTGATTTCCACTATCCTTGTTCAGACGTGCAATCATGTGTCCCAGCCCTTGGGGCAACGCCTTACCAAGGGGCCAGGGCTCCCCAGGGTCCAAGTCCAGGGCTGTGTTTTGCTCTCCAAGGTGTCCAGGAGACTCTAAAGGGTTGCTACCCTGGGCTGCTCTACAGCATCATCTCTATCATCCCTTTTCATTCTCTGCTCTCAGACACATCCCACCTCCCTCCTGGGGCGGCCTAAGACCACTCCCTTTCTTGGAACTGAGACCTAGAGTCCCAGAGGAGGCACTCAACAGATTTTTGTTGAAGAAGTGAGCACAAAGTTTGTTTCCTAGAGGCTTTACCGCCAGGGCAGTCAGAAAGCCCCAAGGAAATTAATACTCTATGAACTTTGCATACTCCAATTCTTTTTCTTTCATATATATATATATATATATATATATATATATATATATATATATATATTTATGTTTATTTTTATTTTTTTTTTGGTGGTACTGAGTGTTGAACCCTGGGGTACTTTACTACTGAGCTATTTCCCCAGATCTTTAATTTTTTTTATTTATTTAGGATTTCACTAAGTTGCTGAGGTTGACCTGAACTTGTGATCCTCCTGCCTCAGCCTCCCAAGTGGCTGGGATTACAGGCGTGTGATGCTCGCCTGGCTCCAGGTTTCTTCGTTCCTTTTATATCCTTTATCCTCTATAATCACCTGGGAACCTATAATTATCCCCATTCTGTAGATGAGCAAACTGAGATTTAGAGATGTGAAGTAAAGGTCATGTAGCTAGTGAGGGAAGCTGGTGGTCCCCAGCAGAGCTGTGGGGAGGTTGTGGGATCAGTAGGGCTTTGGCTGGTGCCTATTTCCCCCAGGCTTAGTTTTTTTTTTCTTATGTGTGTCTTCTCTCCTCTGCAGGTACTTCAGGTAATGCCTTCTGATAGTTTCTTCTTTTCCATTGTTCGCGACCCAGCGGCTCTGGCCCGCTCTGCCTTCTCCTACTATAAATCCACCTCATCAGCCTTCCGCAAGGCACCATCTTTGGCTGCCTTCCTGGCCAACCCTCGAGCCTTCTACCGGCCTGGAGGCCGTGGGGACTACTATGCTCGAAATTTGCTATGGTTTGACTTTGGCCTGCCTTTCCCTCCAGAGAAGAGGATCAAGAGAGGGAATCCCAAAGACCCTGACTCCCACCAGGGGCATGTTTTGCCTTCTGGCACTGGCCCTCGAGCCCAAATCCTAGATCCCAATGCTCTCTTGCAGCCTGTTTCCACTGTTGCTGATGGTCACAGCCAGGCAGTCAGCCCTACCTCTTTCAATTTGGGGTCCTCATCCTTCATTCAGTGGGGCCTGGCCTGGCTGGACTCTGTTTTTGATCTGGTCATGGTGGCTGAGTACTTTGACGAATCACTGGTTCTGCTGGCAGATGCCTTGTGCTGGGGTCTGGATGATGTGGTGGGTTTCATGCACAATGCTCAGGCTGGAGGTGAGCAGGGCCTCAGGGCTGCTGGCACTGGTGGACTAACTGCTGAGGATCAGCAGCTGACTGCCCAGGCCAGAGCCTGGAACAACCTGGACTGGGCTCTCTATGTTCACTTCAACCGCAGCCTCTGGGCACGGATAGAACAATATGGCCAGAGACGACTGAAGCATGCTGTGGCTGAGCTTCGGGCTCGCAGAGAGGCTATGGCTAAGCACTGCCTGCAGGGGGGTAAGGCTTTAGACCCCAAATATATCACCAACAGTCAGTTCCGCCCCTTCCAGTATGGGTCAGCTAAAGTTTTGGGCTATGTACTTCGGAGTAGTTTGAGCCCTCAAGACAGGGAGGAGTGTGAACGCCTGGCTACCCCTGAGCTACAGTACAAGGACAAGCTGGATGCTAAGCAGTTTCCCTCTCCAGTCTCAATATCCTTGAAGACTTCAAGGCTACTTTCCTCTAGGCATCAAGCTACAGATTAGGACACATGTGATGAGAGTGGGGCTGCCAGAAGCAATCTCTGCATCCCTGGGAAAGGATGGAACTTTACCTTGACGCAGACCCCAAGTTTTCTGACCTGTGCCTCGGAAACCCAGCAGTGCCTCCCTCCCCTCTCCACTTCCCCAAGGCAGGTCCACGTAGCACTCTCCAAAGTCCCCGGGAGGAGTAAAAGATGGAGAGAGCCACAGAAAGTTTAGGGCATGGTGAGTTGAAATGATATGTCCATTTCTCTAGAAAACGTTATTGGGTTATGTTCACTTCATTATGAAATGTTTGTTCAATGAATAAATGATATGAAACTTCCACTTGATATATGTAGGACAGAAACGGGAGGTATGGAGAATAGTTCAGTGAGAAGCGGGATCGGAAGGGATTTTTTAGTATTTTTTTCCCCTCCAAGAAGCCGGTCTGCCATCTCCCACCCGTCTCGCAGCAACCTAACGCACCCCGACCCCGCCCCCTTCTCCAAGGTCGCGGCGCACACAGATCTTGGGGCCTCGGAGGCCACACCCCTCCCTTTCCGCTTCCGGTTTTTCACCAGTCATTCAGCCCCCACCACGATTCCGGCGCCGCGGGGTCTGGGTTCCGGGGTTCGTTGCCCGGGTTTCCGGGCCGGGCTGGCGTCTGGGGCCAGCTGGCTGCGCGCATCACCACTCAGGCGTCGGACCCGCCGGACCCAGCCCCGCGGACCCCCTCGCTTCCCGCGGGGGCTGGTCTGGGTCCCAGCCCCTCGGCCCCCGGCTGGCCCTGGTTCGCGCCGTCTTCGCCGCCCCATGGAGTCCCAGTGCGACTACTCGATGTACTTCCCGGCCGTGCCGCTGCCACCGCGCGCGGAGCTGGCGGGGGACCCGGGCCGGTACCGGGCGCTGCCCCGGCGTAACCATCTGTACCTCGGGGAGACTGTCCGCTTCCTGCTGGTACTACGCTGCCGGGGTGGCGCCGGGTCTGGTGCCGGGGGCGGCCCGGGCTTGAGCTCCCGAGGGGCCTGGGCAGAACTGGCAACTGCCCTGGCCGCCCTGGCTTCTGTCAGCGCCGGAGGCGTGCTACCAGGGGGCAGTGGCACCAGCGACCAGGACCCAGAACCTCCAGGGGGAGGGGACCCTGGGGGTGGAGGCGTGTTCCGAGGCTGCAGCCCTCTTCTCACCCACGGCCCGGGCCCTGCTACCTCAGGGGCAGCGACCACGGTGAGGAACTTGGGGTGACACGGCACAGGGCTGAGAGCAGTTTGCTGGGTGCCAAATGCAGTTTGGGAGATGGACGCTGGGTACCTAAGGCAGGAGGCAGATGATTGAGGGGAGGGCATGAAGGACCGTTACTGCGGAAATTAAAGGAAACGTTGCAGGCCGCCTCTGACTCCTGACCTCTTCACCCCTTTCACAATCCCAGCTGCCTGTGGAGGAACCCATCGTGTCCACAGATGAGGTCATCTTCCCACTCACTGTTTCACTGGATAGACTGCCCCCAGGGACACCTAAGGCCAAGGTAGGTTGAGCCAGGGTGGAGCTGATGTCTTAATTCAGACACCCTTTCAAGGCCCTGCCATGTCTCTCCTCTTGACCCTGGCCCAATGTCTCCTGTACCCAGATTGTAGTGACCGTGTGGAAACGGGAGGTTGAGGCACCAGAGGTCAGAGATCAAGGCTACTTGCGCTTGCTGCAGACCCGATCTCCTGGGGAGACATTCCGGGGCGAGCAGAGTGCTTTCAAGGCCCAAGGTGGGAGGAGACTGCAGGAGGGGAAAAACCAGAGTATGGTATTTGGGGGTACAGAGTGGAGGGGTGATACTGGAAAGTGCCTGATGGGGGAGAAGAGGAAGGTGATTACTGTGAGTTGGGGGGAAAGTCTGGGCCCAGCCCCTCATTTCTTGCCTCTCCCTCTTCTGCAGTGAGCACCCTGCTGACGCTGCTGCCCCCTCCAGTTCTGAAATGTCGACAGTTCACTGTGGCTGGAAAACACTTGACCGTGCTCAAGGGTGAGCAGATCTGCTGGCTCAAGTCTTGGGTAACAGCAAGAGAATTGATTAGATGATAGTTACTTGGGGCAGGCTGATGGGAATGCACAGGCTGAGGGTCAGCTGCCTGGCTGGACTTAGCCCCATGTGAGGGGAGGGAAAAGGAAGAATTCAAGGAGGTAGATCAGTGAGAACAGCTCAGATCTGGTGCCAGTCCCACCACAGTAGGTGACTTAAAGTGGGTGGCTCTTGCTGTGAACCTAGTGGTCTTGAGGTATCCGGCTATGCTGAGGCCGACTGGTTACTTCCAACAGTGCTGAACAGTTCCTCCCAGGAGGAAATCTCCATCTGGGATGTCCGAATCCTCCCCAACTTCAATGCCAGTTATCTACCTGTCATGCCTGATGGCTCTGTGCTGCTGGTGGACAATGTTTGGTGAGGTCCTGGGGAGGGCAGGGCTGTGAAGTGGCAGGGGTGGAGCAGGAGCTGAACTCTGACATGGGGAGTTGTTCATGTCTTGTCCTCTCTTCTCAACTAGTCACCAGTCTGGGGAAGTCTCCATGGGCTCCTTCTGCCGACTCCCTGGTACCTCTGGCTGCTTCCCCTGTCCTCTTAGTGCCCTGGAGGAACACAACTTCCTGTTTCAGCTGAGAGGGGGTGAGCAGCCCCCTCCAGGAGCCAAGGAGGTAAGAATAAAGGGCTCGTGTGTTCGAGGAAAAAGGATAAGAAAAGGCAGTGGGAGGCAAAGGCAAGGGGCTTGACTAGACTGGAGGGAAATTCTGATGCAAGTGATGTTGATGTTTGTGTCTCACCTGCAGGGCCTAGAAGTTCCCTTGATTGCTGTGGTTCAGTGGTCCACCCCAAAGCTGCCCTTCACCCAAAGCATCTACACCCACTACCGGTCAGTGTGTGGGGCCCCTACCAGGCACCATCCCGCTCACCTCTGCTGCCTGACCCACATCTAGCTTCCCTCTCTCACTGCTCCTAGCCTGCCCAGTGTCCGCCTGGACCGTCCGTGCTTTGTGATGACTGCTTCTTGTGAGTCCCCTGTTCGGACTTATGAGCGCTTCACTGTCACCTACACACTACTCAACAATCTTCAAGACTTCCTTGCTGTGAGGCTTGTGTGGACCCCGGAGCATGCACAGGCTGGTGGGTCAGCTGCCTGGCTGGACTTAGTTCCATAGGAGGGGAGGGAAAAGAAAGAATTCAAAGAGGTAGACCAGTGAGAATAGCTTAGATCTGGTGCCAGCCCCACCTAGGTGACTTGTAGTGGGTGGCTCTTGCTGTGTACCTAGTGGTCTCCTCAGGACCTCAAATAGAGTTTAGAGAGGCATTGGGACAGTGACTTGAAGGGCACGGACAATAAGGCTACATTCTATGGTATGAGCTCTACCTCTCATTGACTAGCTGTGTGACCTTGGGTATGTTATATTACTCTTTGGACACTGGTCTTCACTCCTAATATTTTATGTTTATTTTATTTTTTGGTACTAGGGATTGAACCTAGCTATGCTCTACCACTGAGCTATATCTCCTGTCCTTTTTAATTGATTTTAGTTGTACATAACACAATACCTTTATAATTAATTTATTTATATGGTGCTGAGGATTGAATCCAATGCCTCACACATACAACGAAAGCGCTCTACTGCTGAGCCACAACCCCAGCCCCTCCTGTCCTTTTCTTGTTTGTTCTGAGATAGATTCTTGTTAAATTGTTGAGACTGGCCTTGAACTTGCAATCTTCCTGCCTTAGCCTCCCAAGTCACTGGGATTATAGTGTACCGCCACACCCAGCCCTAATATTTTGGGTTGTTATGAAGATCAATGAGTTAATTGGAACAAAACCCAGCACACACTGTATAGCTGCTCTTACCCTTAACCCTTGGCAAAAGGCAATATTTCCTCAGTTTGTTCCACAGAATGCTTTGCAAATCAAATGTGACCATGCTGATGGTGGCCTCTGGGAACTGAGGAACTGTCCAGTGTTCACTGGTGCCTGTTTCTGCCCCCAGGAAAGCAGCTGTGTGAGGAGGAACGCCGGGCCATGCAAGCAGCCCTGGACTCCATCGTCTGCCACACCCCCCTCAACAACCTTGGCTTTTCCCGGAAAGGCAGTGCGCTCACCTTCAGTGTGGCCTTCCAAGCTCTGAGGACGGGGCTCTTTGAGGTGGGCTAGTGCTGCAGGATGTTGGGGTGGAACAGTCACAGCCCCTAACTTCTATGGAGGATAATGGGTGGCACTAGAAGGCTGGGCAGAGGGAGAGTGGAATGAGCTCTGACCTGGATCTGTTGAGTGGGAAGGTCTGGGCCCAGAAGCCAGATGGAATGCTGAGGTGTCTTTCCCCACCTAGCTGAGCCAGCACATGAAACTGAAGCTGCAGTTCACTGCCAGTGTGTCCCACCCTCCTCCTGAGGCCCGGCCCCTCTCTCGCAAGAGCAGCCCCAGCAGCCCTGCTGTCCGGGACTTGGTGGAGAGGCACCAGGCGAGCCTGGGCCGTTCTCAGTCCTTCTCCCACCAACAGCCTTCCCGAAGCCACCTCATGAGGTAGGAAGTGGGGCAGATGTGGCATTGGCCTTGGCAGAGGCTGGAACTAGGGAGCAGGGAGCAGTGTGGAGGCTGAGCAGAGCCCACAGTCTCTGCCTTCTTCCAGGTCAGGAAGTGTGATGGAGCGCAGGGCCATCACACCCCCTGTGGCTTCCCCTGTTGGCCGCCCTCTCTACCTGCCCCCGGACAAGGCTGTGCTCTCTCTGGACAAGATTGCCAAGCGCGAGTGCAAAGTCCTGGTGGTGGAGCCCGTCAAGTAGCACCATGCGGCTCTGCCCCCCCCATATACTACAGAAACCCAAAGCCCCTGGAGGGCTCCTCGCTCTCAGACTGTGCCTCCCCTGGGACACCTCCCACCGTGGGTGAAGAAGCCCAGCAGGGCCGCCTGTCTGTGTCTGCTGATGGATGAGGGCAGAAGTTGTGAAGTGGGTGGTGTGGCTGCAGTGCTCCGCCAACAGTGTTTTCCCAAGTTCCTGTGGGGGGGCTGGCCCCACCCCAGCCCTTCATCCTTGTTCTAAGTTTACAGAGTATTTTCCTCATTCCTATTGTGTCCTTTCTGCCTCCAGCATTCCCTCCCACCCACCCGCAGGGCTGAGATTAGAAGGTGGTGTTGGTACAGGGATTCTGACGATGACCCTCCTATCTCAGGGGTTGGGGAGATACTAGGTGGCCTCCTCTGCTCCTCATGTTTACGTTGGCAGCCTGAAGCACTTTAAGTTGTATCTTTTTTTTGTCTGTTCCTGTAACTTATTCTCGAACTACAGCTTCCAACTGAAATAAGACTATTAAATGCCCATTCAGGAGGGAGAAGAATGACTGCTGTATGATTGTTGTTTGTGTGTTGGTGGAAACAGCAGACCAGTGGGGCTCGGGATGATTCCCTTCAGCATGCACACAAATGGCTCCCTTCCTGTCCTTGTTTTTTCAATCCCCAGTTTTAGAATGCCCAGTAGTGGCCCTGTCCCACTTACCCTGGGCTGAGGTACACAACTGTCCAGGAGGTGGAAGACACAAGGTATAAACCACCCAAATGCAATCCCTCCCCCATACACACATCCTGAGTCTAGGAACACCAGACTCATGTTTATTAGAAGGGAAAAGAAAGAAACACTTGCCCAAATTCTCCTTAACACAGCATAAAGTACGCAAACCTCTGTTCTTCAGGTGGGGGGTGGAAAGAGGGATAAGCAGAAGACCCTAGTTCCAGCGAGCCAAGCAAGAAGTGGAGGACACATGTGTCTCATCACAGAAGCCAAAGGATCCAGTCCATTTCTCCAACCCTGGCTCTTTGGCAAACTCAGACATCAATGGGCTCCCGGCCTCGGTTCTGCCTCTTCACCACAAACACCCTCTGTCCTGACACAGTCACCAGCAGTGTGTGTTCTCCAAAGACCACTGGAGGGGAAACACCTTCCCCCACCCAGGAGAGGGAAGGGAACACAGAGTTAGTGGGTACAACAACCTCTACAGGGTCACAAGCTGGCTGGGATTAAAAGGCAAAGCAATTCTGAAGTTCAGGCTGGAGAGATTGGAAGAGAGGCTGCTCTGAGATCTTCCTTCTCTTGCTTACTCAATCCTGACATTAGGGTATCCCAGAGAGAGAAGTGGCTGAACCACAGACCCAGGAATTGGTGGAATGTGGTAGAAGGAGAACGGTTTCTTTCCCTAAAACATCTGGAAATATCTCCCATTTCCACCACTGGGGGCTGGGGCTGGGGCTCACCTGACAGGCGCTTGAAGGGGACACTCATGCCATGATGCAGGCGGAACCCACAGGCTGTACTGACGAGCTCAGAGATGGCGCTGGCTGCCTGCTCATCATTCTCAAGATCCCCAGATGACTGCAAGTAAATGGGGAGGGGAGGGTGCAGAAGATGAGGTTACAGAATTGGGAAGGAATCCTAGGCATAGGCCCTCTGCCTCTCTGTGCTTTCCAATACCCGGGGGTTACCCAGTTTTGGAAAACCTGACCTAAAGCCTCTTTATAATAGTCTCCCTTCTTATGCCATTCTGTTTCTCATCCTTACAATACCAGCTTCCTTCACTGAGCAGCAAGCAACTCATCCAACTCTACTGGATACTCGCCCCGCCTTCTATGGGGTATTGAATACTTAACCACAGAGCCACACCCCCAGTTCTTTTTTATATTTTATTTTCAGACAGGGTCTCACTAAGTTTCTGAGGCTAGTTTTGAATTTGCAATCCTCTTGCCTCAACCTCCCAAGCCACTGGAATTGTGCCACTGTGTCTGGCCTATCTTCTAACCCCTTGAAACTAAATGCCCTTCCTTGTCCCTATCTAGTGGTAAAATGATTCTCCAAGATTGGTGCCTATCCACAGTGACTTGTTAAAGGCTTCATCTTTTGTCAGTCTTCCCACTTGCTGCCTTGTCTTGTAAAATCTGAATTGTAAACATCTTCTTTGTTCTTGAATTACTCCCTCTATTTACTCCTTGGGTAAGTGATAATGACAGTAGTCCTGGACTTCTTTCTTTTGACTGTCTCAGCTTCCTCTTACCTCTGATATGGACTTGCACCGTAGGTTTAGTTTAGTTCTCTTTGGACCCAGATGTTTTTTTACCTCAGTTTCTTCATCGGTACATTAGGGACAATAATATCTATCTAGTGGACTTGGAAGGGTTACAAGGTATAATACCGGGAGACCCTTAGAACAATCCGTAGCAATATTTACTAACTGCTATTATTCTATCTTGAACTCAATTATCTACAATAGAACCAACAAAATTTTCCCTTATCTACCTCCCTTCCCCAGTCAACTTCCTTTCTTGATTTTGTTAGGTACCATGTCATTCTTCTAGGCTTCTCAGTGCAAAGTCTTAGTGATTGGAGAAGTATCTCCTACAAAAGAAGTACCCACAAAAGTACCTATATCAAATCATTACCAGGATATATTGATTTCTCTAGAAATTTCTTCTTGCACTACACGGCCTTCAGCCTAGTCTCATACCTAGATTCCCTTCCAGCCCATCTCCATACAACCAACAATCTTGCTCAACCATATCACTGGGTCCTGTTTCTGTAGTATAAACTTTCAAAACTTCTTTTACACTTAAGATTAAATCCAAGGCCTCTTCAATCAGATCCTTTCCCCACAAACCTTTGCATTATCAACCCACAATCAATTCAGATAGGCAGGGTCACAATCCTGTAAATATGTCCAGTTCCCAGCCCTGACTATTTTCCTTTTTTCCCCATCCATTTACAATCATTCATCCTTTAAGTTGAGCTGAACTTCTGCATCCAAGAAAGTCTTCCCATAACACAAGTTATAACGCCAAGGGCTGAATCTTTCATTTTTGGATCCTTCAGCAATCCAAAACACTTGCACTGTTTTCAACCTTGAACTTTAAGCCTTGTCTCTCCAGAAAGAGCAAATATTTCTACAGAGCTACACTATATAATATTACAGAACAAAATACAAAGATGTCTTCAAGAAATACCGAATAAAGATGTACTGGAGAAAACATCTGGGCATTGTTGATTCTTATCAACCAACCTGAAATGAGTTGTATGACTTTGTAACATTGGTAGACTTCTTTTACCTTGGAACAGTTAGAAGACTAAGATTACACAGATTAATTACCAAAAGCTTACTGTATGCCAGGGGGGATACCAGGTAAAAGGACGAAAATGAAGGCAAATTAGGTGAAACTGGGCACAATTAAAAAGGGTTACCCAGCCATGTCACCTCCCTTTCCCAGAACGCACCGCCAGCACTGCACCTTCACTCAGCACCAGGTAGCCGAGCTGGTCTGGGATTCGTTCCAGTCCCTGGGTCAGTGCAGAAGTCTAGTGGGTAAAGATGCGAGCAGTGAGGAGCAAGTGGCAAGATGGACCTCTTCACCTGCAAACCCGAGTCTTTCTCTTGACGATGGCCCCTTCCGGACCCTCTTCCCCTTATGTGTCCTCCTATGCTGATCTTCCTGAGTTTCCATCTGCCCTCTCTGCCCCGGAATCTCCTGGGCCTTCCATTCCCCCTCTTGGCTGCCCCGGACGGCCTTCACTGCCCCACACGCCCCTCCGCGCTGCCCCTCTTTCCAGTCGCAAGTGTCCCGCCCCTAACCCGCAGACTGCTCCCAGCCCCCGCACACCCTCCCACAGGTTCTTCTTCAGCCCGCTCCGTCGCCGCTCCTCCCATCTCCATTCCCTCTCCATCCCGGGACCGACTGGAGGTAAGGGTGGAACGCCGGCCCAGGAGGGGGCAACCAAAGACTGTGGGCGCAGAACCCGCAACGCGTACTCCCGCGCATGCGTCCTCACTCACCATCGCAGCCCTAGGTGCTAGAGGAGCTCCCCACTAGATAGGTAGCTTCCGGCGCCAGGCCCAGGTCACGTGTTCCCAGCCGGCGGTCTCCTCCCTCAACCCTACGCCACCGGGCTTTAGCCACGCCTCTACCCTGTGGATTGGAGCGTTGCTAAGACATTAAATTTAATCAGCCAGTACAGAGCGTTGCATCCCGGAGACTCGCCGAATTGGTCGATTATTCCCGCCCCTCGACGTCGGAGGGCGTGGGTGTCGTAGGAGGGGGCGGGCCCCGGTAGGCGGGGCTGTGGGTGTGCGCCTGCTCCAGCAGTCCTGCCCAGGGCTTCAACTGAGTTAGATTGCCCGCTAGTGACCAGGTCGTTTCCTGGGTTTGACTTCTTCACCTTAAAAGAGGGAGCCTGAAGTGAAATAATGTGAAATGCGTGTAGGAAGCTATTTAAAGTCTATTCATATGCCTAACCCAGGCTGCTCTGTGTTTAAAATAGCAATTTGTTCCCAAAGTGATTTTTGTTCCTAGATTTAATGAGGAACGTATGATGACGAATTGACTATTCCCTGCTAGGAAAACTTAGAAAGAGTACTTTGTGTCACTTTTAGTGTTCTTACAAACATCACAAAATCTAGGAAATTTTTGTTTTAATTTAGATAATTTCTATACCTGTTGTGATACTAATGTGGCTAATGAAGTATTGATGAGGTAAAAATAAAGAATGATTCTAGAACAATCTAATGATTATTAGAATAATCTAGTGATTTAATAATAATAATAATAATAATAACAACAACAACTACTACTACTACTACTACTTCTTGGTGAGGATGTGGAAAATTAGACCCTTATGCATTGCTGGTGGGACTGTAAAGTAGTGCAGTTTTGGAAACAATTCTTCAATAAGTTCAACATTAGAGTTAACATATAACCTGGTAATTCCACTCCTAGGCATGTACCCAAAAGAACTGAAAACATTCCACAGCAAGACTTGTATATGAATGTTCATTACAGTGTTATTTATAATAGCGAAAAAAGTGAAGCAATCCAAATATCTATCCACTGATAAGTGGATCAATATAATTGGTTTATCCATACAATGGATTATTATTCAGCATAGAGTACCAACACATGCTATAACCTGGATGAATCATGAAAACAATGCTGAATGAAAAGAGGCCAGACACACAAGGCCACATGTTGTGTGGTTCCTTTATGTGAAATGTCCAGAATAGGCACATGCATAAAAATAAAAAGCAGATTAGGGGTTGCCAGGGGATTGGGGGTGGGGGGATGAGGAAATGGAGAGTGACCGCTAATAGGTGTATTTTGAGGGATGATGAGAATGTTCAAGAATTATAGTGGTGATGGTTTCACAACCATGCAAGTGTACTAAAAACTGGGGCTGGGGTTGTGGCTCAGCGGTAAAATGCTCACCTCGCCTGTGTGAGGCCCTGGGTTCGATCCTCAGCACCACATAAAAATAGATAAATAAAATAAAGATGTCTGTTCAACTACAACTAAAAAAATAAACTTTTAAAAAATGTGCTAAAAACCACCAAATTGTACAATTTGGAATGAGGAATTTTAATTTTAATTAAAAACCCCACAAAGTTCTGTTGCTTGAGGATCCAGTTAGAGAAGGTGGGTTCCTCCTTACAAATGAGGTATAGTTAGGGATGTAGCTCAGTATTAGAGGGTGTGCTTAGCATATGTGGGTTCAATTCCCAGCATCTGAAAAAAAGATATATTTATAATATAAAGTTTAAATTTCAGGAGGACATATAAAGAGAGTTTAGTGGAGATGCTTAATTTGCAAAGCCTTGCCTGGCCTTACATATTGATGCCACTTAGTAGGACCATTTTGTTTGCACCTACTAATCAAAGCATTTTCATCCATATGTTCCCCTAATGCTGTTATTAACAACCCAGTAATACTATCCCCACTAACCACCCTATAGTAGTAACCTCATTAACCTGTAATACTAACAACAATAATAGTAACTATTAACCCTATAATAATAACAATCCCATTTTGCAGATTAGAAAGTGCAGAGAATTCAAGCACACAGCTGACAAGTGACAGAGCCATATTCTTGTCTCAGTTTTCTGACACTGAGGCTGATGTTTTCCCCATTGCTTTATAAGCTAACTGTGCTTAATTTTTAGAAGCTACATTTGGTTTTACCTCAGAACTTCCTGCTCTCGTTTTTACCGATACAGAGGACTCTTCACAGGACCATGCTCATCAGTCATAGTTAAAACTGTTTCCTTCCCAAACTACTGGACAAAGCAAAGCTGCTGTTCATTCAATTCAGCATCTTCTAGGTACAGACAATCTTCTTGGAATTGGGGGTGTAGCAATTAAATTAAAACAAGTCTTTAAAAATGTTTTGGGAGGGAGAGGTTAGCACACAACAATCAGCAAAATAAATGTGTTAAGTGGTGAATAATTCTGTGAAGAAGAATAGAGCAGAATTCCATGTATATCAAGTTCAACAACATGCAAAACAAAATAGTGTATTGCATACATAATGTATTTATGGTTAAAATGATAAAGGGAATGATAAACATAAAATTTGGAATAAGATTACTTCCGGAATAGAAGATGGATGGGTCAGGGAGAGATTCAAAGGATTTCAAAGAATTGGTAGTACTCTATGAGGTTTTGAGTCTTGGTACTGGGGGTTGAGTCCAGATGTGTTTATCCACTGAGCCACATCTCTGGCCCCTTTTAATATTTTATTCAGGGTCTTGCTGAGTTGCTAAGTGCCTCATTTAAGTTTCTGAGACTGGCTTTGAACTCACCATCCTCTTGCCTTAGCCTCCGAGTTGCTGGGGTTATAGGTGTGTGCCACCATGCCCAGCTTTGTGTGTGTTTTAAATGTTTTTTAATACATAAAGGATTAAATTTTTTTTAAAATCTTAGAAGAATAAAGCAGGTCTTGCGATAAAGCAATTTAGCACTTATGGAAATGTGTACATATGTTTACCTAAAGACAATTATTAGAATGTTCGTAGAAACTTTATTCCTAATATTGCAAAATTGGAGACCACCCAAATGCCCACCAATGGTTGAATGAAAAATTTGTACCATATTTACACCATGGGATGTCATAGCCCATGAGAATGAATGGACTAAAATGACACAAATGACATGAGTGAATCCCGCAAACCTGTTGAATGAAAGAAGTCCATCACAAAAGAGGTCATTCTGCATGATTACCTTTACATAAAGTAAAAAATTGGCAAAATTAGTCTGTGCTATTAGAAATCAGGATGGGCATTCACAGGGGAACATTGAGGCTGAACAAGAGGGGCACTTTGGGGGTCTTGTAAGCTCTGTTTCTTGATCTGGAAGTTGGTGTTGTGTGTGTGTTCAGATTGTGAAAATTGAATGAGTCACACACTTATGTATGATAACTTTCTGATTACATATTATATTTGAATAAGTTTTTTTTAAAAATCAAGTAAGAGAATATAGACAAGGTGGGTGTGCTATTTTCTATCAGGTGAGCAGAATTGACCTTTCTAATGAGGTGACAACTGAGCAGAGAGACATTAGAAGACAAGTTGTGTAGATTTCTATCTACCTGAGGGAATATTCTAGTGAGCCCTTGCTGAATGCTTATTTTATTTTAGACTGTGAGTTCCCTGATGGACCTGGCTTGCCTTTGGAATTCCACTCTATCTAGCATACAATGGAAAATAGCCTGTTGCTAACCTACAAATTGGATGTGTACTTTTTTTTCTGTTTTGAACTCTCAGTCACTCCCAGGAGTATTCTTCTAATTTTAGGAGACTTCTTTGGTCTCTTGGTTTTAAAAATCTCTCTTTTTACCCTTCCACTGTGCTTTCTTCTTTTGAAAAGGAGAAAATAAATCCTAGAATGTGAGACAACATGTTTATATCCACTTAAGCAGTAAAGCTGTCTTTCTTCTTCCTGACCACGCAGTTTCCAAAGCAAATACATCATAGCTGGGCTGGAAACTGCACTTTCATTATTTACCCCTTCTTCATTCTCCATACACACACAGTTTTTGCTCCACCAAACTCGATCGAAGGGACTTACATCTCTAGTGTGGCATTCACTACACCTCCGTTCAGGTCTTTGCTTGCCTATCTCACTTAGAAGCTGAGCAACGTGTGGGTGGGGGCCTGTGATACCATCAACATTTTATTCCCAAAGTACATTACTATGAACACCATAGTCTCCAATAAGTGCTGACTGAATGAACATGACAGAGTTCAGAGAACCAGAGAAGTAGGATCGGGGTTAAGAAATCTGTTGATGGATGTTGATGAAGTAGTAATTGGTACTAGGAAAATGAGAGAGAAAGAAATGATGTGTGAGAGGCAAGGAGGACTAGTTTCAAAGCAATTGCCTCAATCAAACAAACATAATCTAAATTGAAAAGAAGAATGCTAAAGGAGCCATCAAAAACCAAATACACAAACCCAACAGAAACAAGCCATAAGTTAACTGTTGTATAAGTTAACTAGTGTTCTCCAGAGAAATAGGACCAATATGTCTACCCATCCATCTATCTATCCATCCTTTTAGACTATTGAAGCATTCATTTATTTTTTTAGTTTTATTTTGTCATTTTGCCTTTTTGTCTTAAAATTTTTATAAGTGCGTCATAATCATACATAATAGTGGGATTCTTTGTGACATATTCCTACATGCACATAAGTTGGTTAATTTCATTTGCCCTGAGTCTTTTCTTCCTCTTTCCCCTCCCTCCCTCTGCTTCCCTTACTCTACTTGTCTCCTTTTTATTTTCATGATTTATTGATTTATTACAAGGAATTAGCTCATGCAATTGTGTAGCCAGCAAGTCCAAAATCTGTAGGATAGGTGGTCAGACTGGAAATTTAAGTAAAAGTTGATAATGTAGTCTTGAATCTGAATTCAGTAGGGTATCAGGCTGGAAACTTAGTCAGGGTTTATATTATAATCCTGAGAAGAATGACTGTTTCTTCAGGAAACCTGTGTCTTTACCTTTTTGACCTTCAACTGATTGGATGAGGCCCATCCATATTATAATGGTGTATTTGTCAGCTTTCTTCTACTATAGTGAAATACCTGAGGCAATTAACTTATAAAGAGAGAATATATATTTAGATCATGGTCCTGAGAGTTCCTGTCTAGAGGCCCCATTGATTTGGTTCTCTGCTGAGAGCACAGGAAGGCAATGGCAAGGAGAACATGGCAGAGAAAACCACTCACATCATGAGCAAGGTAGCAAACCCCCTGAGAGACTGGGGCCCTACAATCTCTTTGAGGATACATCTCAATGGTCTAGACCTTCCACTATGTCCCACATCTTAAAGGTCCACAGCACCTCCTAATACTGCCACCGTGGGGATCACGCCTTTATTTATTTATTTTTAATATTTATTTTTTAGTTTTCAGCGGACACAACATCTTTGTTCGGATGTGGTGCTGAGGATCAAACCCGGGCCGCACGCATGCCAGGCGAGCCTGCTACCGCTTGAGCCACATCCCCAGCCCCGGGGACCACGCCTTTAGCATACAGAAATTTAGCAACACTGTCCATAATCAAACTATAGCAGAAGGTTATTCTGTTTCATTCAAAGTCTGTTGTCTTAAGGGGCGTTCACATCTTAAAAAAAAAAATAACGTTACAGCAACTGCTAGACTAATATTTGACCAAACAACTGGGTACTAGATCCTAGCCAAGTTGACCCATAAACTTATTTGTCATAGCCACAAACCCCAAAGAGAGTGGGAGCCCTTTGAATGTGATGGTTTCTGTAGTGGCATTAATGCCTGGGTCTGCACTCCAGGACAACAACACCTTCCAATGGTTCTCTTTCTTTCATCTTATCCCTCCCATCCAGGAGCATTATGAGACAATTGAACAAAAAGGAAGAAATGTGCTTTGTGAGGTGTGCATCATGGAAAAAGCATTGGTGAACCAAAGGGGGAAGGGACATTTGGAAATCTGGACCGTGTTAGGCCCTGTGAGCCCCTAGAGCCTGTGTAATATTGTAGAATCTACGTCTGTGGGTCTCAGTACCCAAGAGGGAACAAAGTCTGTCTGATGTATGTGGGTTCCCTCAAAAACCAGGTTCACTTCCTCTTCTCCAATTTAGCAAGATATGAGAAAATAAAGAGAGCAGAATCATGGTTCCCAAACTTGGCATAATGAGAACAGTCACATTTAAAAAATGGATTCTTTTAACAGAGTGACATTATAAAGCAAAATGATTTTGATAGTCATTCAATAGTTATAGGTTTTATAAAGTTGATCCGTGGGGGGTATTGAGAGTCCTTGTAAGCGTATGGCCCACAAATGATGGGAAGCAGACCTCGGATGAGCAAGCTTTCCTTTATCCTGCAGCGAAGTCAATCCATCAGGCATGGGAGGGCTTATTTTCCGGGTAGAGGGAATGGCCCAACGGTTACAGAGTCTAGGTTTTATAGTTTACAATGAGAGTGAATTAATCATTGGAGACTGTGGGTGTGCAGTTTGGACAGTCAGGGACCTAGTTGTGCAGGTGAAAATTTTAACTGAGGAAGGTAGTTGTAAAAAGGTTAAAACTCTTTGTCACTGCAAAAAGCTCACAACTCTGTGTTCACTGCTTATCCTCCTTCCTCTGGGACTCTTTGCCACCTACAACTTCACTATTTGCTTTTTTTCTTCCAGGACTCATCTGGGAAAGGGGAAAAATCCAGGGCCCAGCATTTCAGTATTTGCCTCCTTCCTTCAGGACCCACTGGAGTTGGGAAGGGGCACATGTTTGCTTTGTCCCTCAGGGTCCATTATTACTGGGAAAGGATGTACTTGGAGAGATTTAATATTTGGCTAATTTTTCTCCCTCCTCCTGAGCCACACTGCCCCTCTGTTTTTCTTGGGGCGCTGTCTTGTACTTTCTATAACCCTTCAGTCCCTTTCTGTAACAGTTAATACGGATCGTCAATTTGAATGTATTAAGACTTTTAAAAAAATATCTTTTTTAGTTGTAGATGGACACAATATTTTGTTTATTTTTATGTGGTGCTGAGGATGCAAGACAGGTGCTCTGCCACTGAGCTACAGTCCCAGCCATTAAGAGACTTTTTGTGTGTGTGTCTATGAGGGTGTTTCCAGAGATTATTGACATGTGGGACAGCAAACTGAGAGGGATAGACCCATCCTGAATATGGGTGGTGCAGCCCAATGGGCTGGGGTCCTCGATGGAAGGAGAGTGGAGAAAGGAGGAAGCCAATGTGGATGTAGGTGCCATTTTTTTCTCTCTTGGGCGGTGCTTTGATTGCAGCTGCCTTTGCTTGAGTACATCAAACTCTGGCTCCTTGACTCTTTCAAAATGAACTTGGATCATTGACTCTACAGAGAGTTCCCAGGCTTCCAGTCAGGGACTGGGATTGCATCATTGATCCTTTTTCTGAGGCTCCAAGTTCTTGAACTGAGCAGCTACTTGCTCTTCCAGTTCTCTAGTCTGCAGACAGCCATTATGGGACTATCCAGTTTCTGATCCTGTAAGCCAATCTACTCTGTTGGATTTGTTCCTCTAGAGAACCCTAACTAACATAAAAATTGGTACTGAGAAGTGAGGTCATTACTATGACTAACCTGACCACATAGTTCAGAAGTTTTGACAACTGGTTTGCGGGAAGAATTTTGAAAAGTTTAGAGATGCAAGATGGAAAAGCTTTAGAATATTGTAAGTGGAACTTAATTGGTGGTTATGGTGGGAGCTTAGAAGACCAAAATTCCAATGAGAATATGGACTGTGCTTATGAGGTTTCAGAAGAAATAAGGACTATACTGGGAATTGGATTAGAGGCCACTCATATTATATCTGGCAAAGAATTTCTCTACATTTTTCTCATATCTTAAGACTGTGGCAGCCAGACTGGAGGAGGAAGATGCCAGGCACCCAGCCAGACCTGAGGAGGAAGTCTGGCCCCCCCCCCCCCCCCAGTGCTAGTCCGGAGGAAGCCCATCAACCCTTAAAACCCATCAAAGGGGGTGTGGCTACAAGCACGGTTCTGCGGCTGATCTAGGTACCCGGTTTCCAACTCCCCCACCCTTAGCTCCGATAACTCAAATTATTTCCCAGAAGCTTTTGGGGGTTGTAGCTATCAATGCAAAACAACAACTGTACAGGCACCTGGTTTCTACCTCAGAGACTAGAGTAGGGAAGATACAGGTGGAAGCTCATTTCCTTTCACACTGGCTATACCCACCACCCTGAATACAGAGGCTCAAGCTAGGAATAGACAATGCCACCTACTGGAAGCAAGGAAAACAGTGTTCTGAGAGACTTTTTTTTTTTTGCTCTCTTTCTCTTTTCTTCTCTCTCTTCCACAACTTCAGCATATGTGAAATCAAGAACTGTACATGAACAACCGAATTACCAAAGTAATATAATATAGAGGAATTGCATATACCCCACCTCCCCCCCATTTTTTTTCTTTATTTCTATCTTACTTCCCTTTCCCTTCTCTTATTTCTCTTTTCTTCCTTGTTATTTTTTTCTTTCTTTTTTTTAATTCGTATTCTCTCTATCCCACTTTCAATCTCCTAACTTTTGCTATCTATACATAGGGTAACTATCTAAATAGATAGGAGGTTGAATATATACATTCTTCCATAAATTACCAGTCTAGTGGTTAGAGTTCTCCAAAGGTGCTAAGTTAGTTTAACCTCATACCCTCACTCTTTTCCCTCTAAGTATAACATCCTTCGTCTGAAATTAAGTTTTCTATATGCCACCAGATATGGTACGCCCTTTTATGAAACTAAGGAATATATTCTTAAGTAATAATTAAAACCAATATCTATAGTCTTAGAATCTAACTATGAATGTATTAATAATGAAAACTTGTGCCTAGATAATGTACTGTTGATATTGGGATCTGTTAACATTGTCTTTCTCCGCAAAAGAGGGATTTTGGAGCTATACAAGAACAATACAAATATATAGGGGGAAAAACATTAGCACAACAGTTTCACAAAGCTAGAAAGAATCATGAGCAGTATGAAAAGACAAGGAAAGAAAGGACCACAAACAATACAGGTCAATTCAACATTAGATGAAGTAATATCTGTAGCTGATGGAATGTCAGACAAAGAGCTCAGGATATACATGCTTCAGATGATCTGGAGTCTCAAGGAAGACATTATAAATCAAATTCAGACAATGAAAAATCACTTTGACAATGAATTACATAAACAAATCCAAGAAGCAAAAGATCAACTCTATAGGGAGATAGAGGATATAAAAAACAAACAAACAGAAAGCCTGGAAATGCAGGAAACAATAAACCAAATTAAAAGCTCAAATGAGAGTATTAGCAGCAGAGTAGAACACTTAGAAGGTAGAACTTCAGACAATGAAGACAAAGTTTTTCAACTTGAAAAGAACATAGACAGCTCAGCGAGAATGTTAAGAAATCATGAGCAGAACATCCAAGAATTATGGGATAACATCAAGAAACCAAACCTAAGAGTTATTGGGATACAAGAGGGTACAGAGGTCCAAACCAAGGGAATGAGCAATCTATTCAATGAAATAATACTAGAAAACTTCCCAGACTTAAAGAATGAAAAAGAAATCCAAATACTAGAAGCCTACAGGACACCGAATATACAAAATCATAAGAGATCCACACCAAGACACATAATAATGAAGATGCCCAAGATAAGAATAAGGAGAGAATCTTAAAAGCCACAAGAGAGAGGAAGCAGATTACATATAGGGGTAAACCAATCAGGATAACTGCTGATCTTTCAACACAGACTCTGAAAGCTAGAAGACCCTAGAACAACATATTTCAAACGCTGAAAGAAAAAGGGTTCCAACCAAGAATCATGTATCCAGCGAAATTAAGCTTCAGGATTGAAGATGAAATAAAAATCTTCCACAATAAACAAAAGTTAAAAGAATTTGCAGCTAGAAAACCAGCTCTTCAAAACATCCTTGGCAAAACATTACAGGAAGAGGAAATGAAAAATAACAATGAAAACCAACAGCGGGAGGTAGTACAGTAAAGGAAAAACTAAGCATAGAGGAAAAACAAATCATGTTAAGTATCGTACATAACCAAATATGGCTGGAAATACAAACCATATCTCAATAGTAACCCTAAATGTTAATGGCTTAAATGCACCAATCAAAAGACATAGGCTAGTAGAATGGATTAAAAAAAAGATCCAACAATATGCTGCCTACAGGAGACGCATCTGATAGGAAAAGACATACACAGACTGAAGGTGAAAGGTTGGGAAAAATCATATCACTCATATGGACCCCGGAAGCAAGCAGGGGTGTCCATACTTGTATCAAATAAAATAGACTTCAAGCCAAAGTTAATCAAAAGGGATAAACAAGGACACTACATACTGCTCAAGGGAACCATACACCAACAAGACTTGATGATCATTAATATATATGCCCCAAACAATGGTGCAGCTACGTTCATCAAACAAACTCTTCTCAAGTTCAAGAGTCTAATAGACCACAACACAATAATCATGGGAGATTTTAACACACCTCTCTCACCCCTGGACAGATCTTCCAAACAAAAGTTGAATAAAGAAACCATAGAGCTCAATAATACAATTAATAACTTAGACTTAATTGATATATACAGAATATACCACCCAACATCAAGCAGATACACTTTCTTCTCAGCAGCACATGGATCCTTCTCAAAAATAGACCATATAATATGTCACAGGGCAAATCTTAGCAATTACAAAGGAGTTGAGATACTGCCATGCATTTTATCTGATCATAATGGAATGAAATTGGAAATCAATAATAAAATGAGAAAGGAAAAATCCTACATCACATGGAGATTAAACAATATGCTACTGAATGAACAAAGGGTTACAGAAGACATCAAAGAGGAAATTAAAAAATTCTTAGAGGTAAACGAAAACTCAGACACAACATATCGAAATCTCTGGGACACTATGAAAGCAGTACTAAGAGGAAAATTCATTTCATGGAGTTCATTCCTTAAAAGAAAGAAAAGCCAACAAATAAATGACCTCACACTACACCTCGAAGCCTTAGAAAAAGAAGAACAAATCAGCAGCAAATACAGTAGAAGGCAAGAAATAATTAAAATTAGAGCTGAAATCAATGAAATTGAAACAAAAGAAACAATTGAAAAAATTGACGAAACTAAAAGTTGATTCTTTGAAAAAATAAATAAGATTGATAGACCACTAGCCACGCTAACAAAGAGAAGAAGAGAGAGAACCCAAATTACTAGCTTATGGGATGAAAAAGGCAACATCACAACAGACAATTCAGAAATACAGAAGATAATTAGAAATTATTTTGAAACCCTATCCTCTAATAAAATAGAAGATAGTGAAGGCATCGATAAATTCCTTAAGACATATGAACTACCCAGATTGAGTCAGGAAGATATAAACAACCTAAACAGACCAATATCAAGTGAGGAAATAGAAGAAGCCATCAAAAGACTACCAACCAAGAAAAGCCCAGGACCGGATGGATATACAGCAGAGTTTTACAAGAACTTAAAGAAGAACTAATACCAATACTCCACAATCTTTTCAGGAGATAGAAAAAGAGGGAGAACTTCCAAATTCATTCTATGAGGCCAATATCACCCTGATTCCCAAACCAGATAAGGACACCTCAAAGAAAGAAAACTACAGACAAATATCCCTAATGAATTTAGATGCAAAAATCCTCAATAAAATTCTGGCAAATCGTATACAAAAACATATCAAAAAGATCGTGCACCATGATCAAGTAGGATTCATCCCTGGGATGCAAGGCTGGTTCAGTATATGGAAATCAATAAACGTTATTCACCACATCAATAGACTTAAAGATAAGAACCATATGATCATCTCGATAGATGCAGAAAAAGCATTCGACAAAGTACAGCATCCCTTTATGTTCAAAACATTAGAAAAACTAGGGATAACAGGAACTTACCTCAAAATTGTAAAAGCTATATATGCAAAGCCTCAGGCTAGCATCATTCTAAATGGAAAAAAACTGAAGGCATTCCCTCTAAAATCTGGAACAAGACAGGGATGCCCTCTCTCACCACTTCTATTCAATATAGTTCTCGAAATACTGGCCAGAGCAATTAGACAGACAAAAGAAACTAAAGGCATTAAGATAGGAAAAGAAGAACTTAAATTATCACTATTTGTGGATGATATGATCCTATACCTAGAAGACACAAAAGGGTCTACAAAGAAACTACTAGAGCTAATAAATGAATTCAGCAAAGTGGCAGGATATAAAATCAACACGCATAAATCAAAGGCATTCCTGTATATCAGCAACAAATCTTCTGAACTGGAAATGAGGAAAACCACTCCATTTACAATATCCTCAAAAAAAAAAAAAAAAAAAAGAAAAAACTTGGGAATCGACCTAACAAAAGAGGTGAAAGATTTATACAATGAAAACTACAGAACCCTAAAGAGAGAAATAGAAGATCTTAGAAGATGGAAAAATATACCCTGTTCATGGATAGGCAGAACTAACATCATCAAAATGGTGATATTACCAAAAGTTCTCTATAGGTTCAATGCAATGCCAATCAAAATCCCAACGGCATTTCTTGTGAAAATAGATAAAGCAATCATGAAATTCATATGGAAAAATAAAAGACCCAGAATAGCAAAAGCAATGCTAAGCAGGAAGTGTGAATCAGGAGATGTAGCGATACCAGATTTCAAACTATACTACAGAGCAATAGTAACAAAAACAGCATGGTACTGATACCAAAACAGGAGGGTGGACCAATGGTATAGAATAGAGGACACAGAAACCAATCCACAAAATTACAATTATCTTATATTCGATAAAGGGGCTAAAAGCATGCAATGGAGGAAGGATAGCATCTTCAACAAATGGTGCTGGGAAAACTGGAAATCCATATGCAACAAAATGAAACTGAATCCCCTCCTCTCACCATGCACAAAAGTTAACTCAAAATGGATGAAGGACCTTGATGTCAAATCAGAGACTATGCATCTGATAGAAGAAAAAGTTGGTTCCGATCTACATATTGAGGGGTCGGGCTCCAAATTCCTTAATAGGACACCCATAGCACAAGAGTTAATAACAAGAATCAACAAATGGGACTTACTTAAATTAAAAAGTTTTTTCTCAGCAAGAGAAACAATAAGAGAGGTAAACAGGGAGCCTACATCATGGGAACAAATTTTTACTCCTCACACTTCAGATAGAGCCCTAATATCCAGAGTATACAAAGAACTCAAAAAATTAAACAATAAGAAAACAAATAACCCAATCAACAAATGGGCCAAGGACCTGAACAGACACTTCTCAGAGGAGGACATACAATCAATCAACAAGTACATGAAAAAATGCTTATCATCTCTAGCAGTCAGAGAAATGTAAATCAAAACCACCCTAAGATACCATCTCACTCCAGTAAGATTGGCAGCCATTATGAAGTCAAACAACAACAAGTGCTGGTGAGGATGTGGGGAAAAGGGTACTCTTGTACATTGCTGGTGGGACTGCAAATTGGTGCGGCCAATATGGAAAGCAGTATGGAGATTCCTTGGAAAGCTGGGAATGGAACCACCATTTGACCCAGCTATTGCCCTTCTCGGACTATTCCCTGAAGACCTTAAAAGAGCGTACTACAAGGATACTGCCACATCGATGTTCATAGCAGCACAATTCACAATAGCTAGACAGTGGAACCAACCTAGATGCCCCTCAATAGATGAATGGATAAAAAAAAATGTGGCATTTATACACAATGGAGTACTACGCAGCACTAAGAAATGACAAAATCATGGAATTTGCAGGGAAATGGATGGCATTAGAGCAGATTATGCTAAATGAAGCTAGCCAATCCCTAAAAAACAAATGCCAAATGTCTTCTTTGATATAAGGAGAGCAACTAAAAACAGAGCAGGGAGGAAGAGCAGGAGAAAAAAGATTAACATTAAATAGGGACAAGAGGTGGGAGGGAAAGGGAGAGAGAAGGGAAATTGCATGGAAATGGAAGGAGACTCTCATTGTTATACAAAATTACATATAAGAGGATGTGAGGGGAAAGGGAAAAAAAATCAAGGGAGAGAAATGAATTACAGTAGATGGGGTAGAGAGAGAAGATGGGAGGGGAGGGGAGGGGGGGTAGTAGAGGATAGGAAAGATAGCAGAATACAATAGTCACTAGTATGGCAATATGTAAAAATGTGGATGTGTATCCGATGTGATTCTGCAATCTGTATACGGGGTAAAAATGGGAGTTCATAACCCACTTGAAATAAATGTATGAAATATGATATGTCAAGAGCTTTGTAACGTTTTGAACAACCAATAAAAAAAATAAAAAAATAAAAAATAAATTAAAAAAAAAAGAAATGGGAGCAGAAAGCAGAGCTAAAAGATTTTAAAAACGGGCTGGGGTTGTGGCTCAGTGGTAGAGCACTTGCCTAGCATGTATGAGGCCCTGGGTTTGATCCTCAGCACCACATATAAAGAAATAAAATAAAGGCCCATCAAAAAAAAAAAAAAAAAATATATATATATATATATATATATATATATATATATATATATATATATATATATATATATATAATTTTTTTTTTAAACTTGCAGTTTGGCCAGAAAAGTGCATGTAAAGCTGGGGTCATGGAAGTTGTGCTTGTCACAGAGATTATAGCCCCTAAAGAGACGCTAAGTACTTTTCACAAAGACAATAAGAACAATGCTTTAAAGGTGTCTCAGGGATTTGCACGAGGACACTTACTACAGAATACATAAGGGAAAATTTCTTTAAGAAGAGATCACAAGAGCTCCCTGCTCACACAGGGGGTGTAGAAAGTTGTTGCACCATGCTCAGAAACTCAGCTGAAATTCCAGGGGCCCCAGGTATTGTGGGAACTTCCAGCAATCCTTGGTGTCACCCATATGATGCTGGTTATTCAGAAATGCCGAATTCCAGAGTTAAGGGGTCATGGAGACTTTCACCAAGACTTTAAAGTAAGGCATGGGTGGCCAAGCAAAGTGTAGAGGATCAAAGTCCCTGAAAGGTCCCCCTGAGGGGATAATATGTGAAGTTGTGAAGATGAAGCCAAAACTGGAATGGAGATTCCAGGAATTAAGAGATGCTAGTAATGTGGAGTCTCTGCTGAGAAAAACTTCAGGCTGTGGAGAGAGCCAGGCTGAGAGAGAGCCCAGTGCACTGCGACTAGCAAGGCCAATGGGGCGGGACTGCCCAAGCCCTTGGGAGAGTTCATCAAGTAGCCATGTGTCCTAGATGCTGTATATGGAGTTACCAGACCTGTTTTCCTGCTGGGTTTTAGTCTTATTTTGGCTCCATCTTCTTTCTGTGTCCCTATTCCTCCCTTTTGGAATGGGAATATTTACTCTATGCCACTATATGTTGGAAAAAAAAAAAAAAATATATATATATATATATATATATATAAAACTTTCTTTTGATTTTAAAAAATATTTATTTTTTAGTTTAGTTGGACACAATATGTTTATTTTAATGTGGTGCTGAGGATTGAACCCAAGTCCTTGCATGTGGTAGGTGAGCGCTCTACTGTTGAACCACAACCCCAGCCCTTGTTTTTGATTTTTTACAGGGGCTTACAGCCAAGAGTTTGCCTTTGGTCTCAAAGGAGACTTTGGACTTGGGCCATGCTAAAACTGTTAAAATTATGGGAATCTTGGAGATGAACTAAATGCATTTTGCATTGTGAGATAGACATGAGCTTTTGGGGGTCAGGGGCAGAATGTAATGATTTCCTGTTAGTACAGGAATGTTCAGAGGTGAAATGATTAGATTATGAGAGTGTAGCCTAATAAGACCATCCTAGCTTGAATGAACTGACTATGGAAACTATAGACAGGTGGGGATGGATGGAGGAGGTGGATTACTGAGGGCCTGCCCCAAAAGGGTGCATCTTCCCTGTGGCCCTTTCCCTTTCTCTGTCTCTCTGTCTCTGTCTCTGACTGCTTCCTGACCCCACAATGAGCTAAGCAGCTTTTCTTCACTGGGCCCTTTCCCCATGAGGTGCTGCCTCACCTTGGGCCCAGAGCAATGAGACCTCTGAAACTGTGAACTCCAACTAAACTTCTCTACCTCTGAGTTGTTCTTGTTGGATATTTTGATTGTATGAATGAAAAGTGTGCCATAACAGGCCCTGAACCATTGCATGGCTTCTGTGGTCTTAAGTTGTTGGCACTGAAGTGAGTTGTATACTGGATAGAAGAAAACAAAAAAGAAAAGAACCAGTCACCCCTTTGTGCTGTTGAATACCAGAACTTACTCTACCTTTTCCAGTTACAGATTCAGACTCAACTGAATTTATTGTTCCTTGTAGGACCCAAGTTATTTCCCTGGGGCTGGAAAGAATTTGTTCAATCATTACTGAGAGCAACTCTGAGTCAGGAACTGTCTTAAAGACTGTGTGTAGAACAAAAATCTCTACTCTTGTGGATCATATATTCTAATGGATGAAGACAGAGAAGAAGCATTAGACATGAAAAAAAAAAAAGCCCTGTATGCTTGAAGATCATAACTGCTATGTGAAAAAAGTAGAAGTAGATGTAGGTGGATCTGGGGGTACAACTTGGTGGTAAAGAGCATGCTTAGGATGCACAAAGCCCTGGGTTTAGTCCTTGCAATCCTCCTACCTCAGTCTCCTGAGTCACTTAGATGACATGTGTGCATCACTACCTCCAGCTGCCACCACAGTCTCTTACCTAATTCTTCATCTTGTTGTACACACACACACACACACACACACACACACACACACACACACGGATCTGGGTGAATAGGTTCCAAAATGTGGACACAGGGAGGTTGTGCTGTAATGTGGCACATAAGGTGATCCCTGGGAGGTCCCTGGAGATGAGTCAAGCAAAAGGATGGAAGAAAGTGAGGGGTTCAGCCGAGACAAAATCTGGGAGTAAATATTCAAGACAGAAAGAACAGCAAACACCAAGACCAAGTGTTTGTGCGCACGTGTGTGTGCGCACATGCATGTGTGTGTGCATGCACAGTGTGCTTGATGGACTTGAGGAACTGCAAAGAGGCCAATGTGATAAAGCTGAAGAATGGGAGTTGAAGCAGGAGATGAGCTCAGGGTGGTTAATGGGTCCAGGTTATGTAGGGTTTGTAGAAATTTGGTTTTTTATTCTGAGCTTTAAAAAGTTTCCAATTTTTTTTTCATTATTATGCCCCTTAAAAATCTTTGGTAGACAATTTTATTTTTTCTAATTGCATTTTCCCTATAAAATTTTAATACCATAGATAAATATTTGTTTATATGCTGTGGCCTTTTGGGGGACCACAAACATTGTCATATCTGAGATTTTTTTTTCGCAGCCTCCTTCTCCCCAGCAACAATTTTCATCCCCTGGAAGGTGACATTGCTCCCATGGAGAATGCATGTTGAATGAAACAGTGAGTCCCTGGAAAGTTTGGACAGAGGAATGGCACACTCTCACTTCTATTTTTTTAAAGAAAATATTTTTTTAAAAATATCTTTATTTATTTGTTTAATGTGGTGCTGAGGATTGAATCCAGTGCCTCACATGTGCAAGGGAAGTGCTCAACTACTGAGCTATACCCCAGCCACTCTCACTTCTATTTTTCACTTTTATTTTTATGATCTCACTTTTAAAAGTATCATTCTGGCTGTTCTGTTGAGGAAAGACTATGCAGAAGTGGCAGCAAGATGAAGAATTAGGTAAGAGACTGTGGTGGCAGCTGGAGGTAGTGATGCACACATGTCATCTAAGTGACTCAGGAGACTGAGGCAGGAGGATTGCAAGTTTGAGGCCAGTCTGGCAAATTAGTGAGACCCTGTCTCAAAAAGAAAAAGATCTGGGGAGGTAGCTCAGGAGTAAAATGTCCCTGGGATCTATCCCCAGTACTGGAGAGAGAAAGAGAGAGAGAGAGAGAGAGAGAGAGAGAGAGAGAGAGAGAGAGAGAGAGAGAGAGAGATATTGAGGTGGCTTAGACCAGGGGAGTAACAGTGCAGGTAATGACAAGGAGTTGGATTATGAGTATATTTTGAAGGTAAAACCATCAGAATTGCTTGATTAAGGATTGAATGTAGGATGTGAGAATAAACAAGGAGACACGAATGATTTTATAAGGAAGACCAGAAACTAATACTACTAGAAGAAAATGCAGGGGGAAATCTCCTCAACTTTGGTCTTGGAAACAATTTTTAGATAAAACACCAAAACCAAAAACAACAAAGTAAAAAATAAACAAGTGGAACTACTTAAAATGAAAAAAAAATTCTGCACAGCAAAGGAGACAAGCAACAAAATGAAAGGGCGATATGTAGAATTGCAGAAAATATTTGGAAACCATGTACCAGCTAAAGAATTAAGGTCCCAAATATCTCAGGCTCTCATACAACTCAATAGCTCACAAAACCCAAGGAATCCAATCAATGAGTGGGCAAAAGATCTGAATAGACATTATTTTTCCAAAGTAGACATACAGATGGACAACAGGCACATGAACGCAACATCACTAATTATCAAGAAAATGCGTATGGAAACCACAATGAGATATCACCTATAACCTGCTGTTACAGAAAAGACAAGAGCTAAGCGTTGATGAGGGTGTGAAGAAAGGGGAACCCTTATGTACTGTTGGTAGGAATGTAAATTAGCACTGCTTTTATGGAAAACAGGAGGAAGGTTCCTTGAAAAACTAAAAATAGAACCCCCCTGTGATCCAGCAATCCCACTACTGGGTATATAACAGAAGGAAACAAAATGAATATATTGAAGCAATATCTGCCTTACTGTTACTAAAAGCTCATTCCTAGTCCTGATGCCAATCTAATAATAAGGACACAGTTTTGAGAAAAGGGAAAAAGAAGCTGTATTGCTTTGCTAGAAAAGGAGAATCACAGGGGACTCCTGTCCCAGAGGCTGTGATTCTCCCTATTAGAGCGAACAGGGGGTTTTTAAAGAGGTGATTCAAAGGCCACATTCCACATGTTCTCTGTTGGAGCTGCAATTCACTTGTTAATTTGGGAGACAGTCATTTCTGAGATCTTCTGGTGCCATCCCCAAAGTATGAATTACTTCATTCCTGTGGTGGATGTGTGCTCAAGGACAGATAATTCTACCTAGGATGGAGAAGAAAGGCAATCCTGTTTCCCCTGGGATTAGGGAGGGGGAAATTAGGGAGAAAAGAAACATGTCCTTTTAAAAATAAGTCACAGTGGCAGAGCAGCAAGGTCTATAAATGAACCATTGTTACATTGCCATGTTCATGGCAATATTACTCATATTAGTCAAGGCATAGAATCAACATAAATATCCATTGACAGATGAGTGGATTAAAAATGTATTATATATGTAGATTATTATTTGTTTTTTAAAAGGGAGATCTTGCCATTTGCCACAACATGGATGAATCTGGAGGGCATTATGCTAGTGAAACAAGCCAGACACTGAAAGTAAAATGCTGTGTGATCTCATTAGTATGTAGAATCTAAAAAGTAAAAGTCAAATTTACATTGATGGAGAATGTAACAATGTTTATCAGTTGCCGCAGTCTCTGGCTGGGCACAAATCACGAGCCTCCACACAGCTTGTAGATTCAAATAGCAATTCTTTATTCCCGAACTCACACCGGCCGTCTACAAACACGTTCTGGGGAAATCCACGTTCTCTGCCCAAATCCACCACTCCACCGGGCTTCTGTTTCCCAAATATATTGTCTGACCCTAAGAACTCAAGAGGAACTCAGGCAGCAGGATATGCCCTATTCTAAAGGGGGAACACCCTAATCTCCTATTATGCTAAACCGCCCTATTCTAAAGGGGGAACACCGTAATCTCCTATTATGCTAAACCGGGGACACCCTAAACACGGATCCGCCCTGGTCCTTGAGCAAGGTCACCTTTCAGGAGTCCTTCCACTAGACAGCATGGGAGTAGCTGGCAAGGAAATTGTCATACCTACTTGGCTGATGGCTCCCAGCAATCAGTGAGGCAGGAAGAGGGAAGGAAATGGGAAGTTAGAAGTCAGAGAATACAAAGTAGCCTATATGTAAGATGTTCATGTCTAGAGATCAATGTTCAACCTGAGGATTGCAGTTAATTAAATGGCATTGGATTTGCAATATTCTGTGAAATGAGTATTTTCACTGCACCACACCAAAACAAAAGAATAGCAAAAAGGGTAACGAGGTGAGATGATGGTTATGTCAATGTAAAATTAACCATTTTACTACTTAAATGTATTTCATAAAGTCAGGGGATATCCAATAACATTTATTTGTTTATTTAATATTTTCAGTTGTAGATGCACACAATACCTTTATTTTATTTATTTATCTTTATGTGGTGCTGAGGATTGAACCCAGTGCCTCACACATGCAAGGCAAGTGCTCTAAAACTGAGCCACAACCCCAGCCCACATTTATTTACTTTTAAAGTAGGAAATGCTACCATTTCCAACCTGGGTGGACTGGGAAGGCTTTATGACTGTATGGTTTCCCTTATATATGGAATCTAAAATAGTCAAACTCATAGAAGCATTTTAACAAACATATTTTAAAATAAATCTCTAATTCAGACTTTTGGGATGGCACCAGAAGATCTCAGAAACGACCATCTCTCAAATTAACATCACTAATCATCAAGAAAATGCATATCAAACTCACAATGAGATATCACCTGAGACCTGCTTAGGAGGTTACAGAAAAGACAAGAGCTAAACATTAATGAGGGTGTAAAGAAAGGGGAACCCTGTGTACTATTGGTAGGAATGTAAATTAGCATTTCCATTATGGAAAACAGGAGGAAGGTTCCTTTTTCATTTTGCGCTGGGGATGTGGCTCAGTGGTAGCACGCTTGCCTAGCATGCATGAGTCACTGGATTCAGTTCTCAGCAGCACATACAAATAAATAAAAATAAAGGTCTATTAACAACTAAAAAACATTTTAAAAGTTTTCATTTCATTTTTAACAAGCGTATTTTAACAAGAATCAATAAAATAAAATAAAACATGTATTCTGCAAAAGAAAAAGTTAGACAAATTTATGGAAATATGAATAAAGTATGAGCTTTAATTTTTTAAAAAAGGTTTCATTTCACAAAATATTGCTTTTACATCTACTTGAATAACCCTTACTCCTATTTATCCAATAAGCTAGATTAATAGATTTCCTAATATTTCACTAATTATGGTCTCCTCTAAAAAATTCAAATTGACTACAGGATAACTGTGATCCTTTAAATTGAATTTCATTTGCTTATATATTTTTTTATTAAAATTTTTTTTTAGTTGTAGATGGACACAGTGCCCTTATTTTTAAATTTATTTTTATGTGGTGTTGAGAATTGAACCCAGTGCCTCACACATGCTAGGCATATTTGCTTATATTTTATTTATTATTATTATATTAAGATTTTTTAAAAATATATTTTTAGTTGTCAATGGACCTTTATTTTGTTTATTTATTTTTATGTGGTGCTGAGAATTGAACCCAGTGCCTCACACCTGTTAGGCAGGCACTCTGCCACTAAGACACAACCCAGCTCCTATATTAAGATTTTTAAATGAGATTGACATTTTATTTTTTTCTATGTTGTTTAACTTAGCTAGGAGTTGGTGGCCAGCTTTTTGCTAGTTTCATAAAATGAATTGGGAAATAATTCTCTTTTCTAGTGTTCTGTAGCAATGAATGTGACATAGGAATTGTTTGTTTTTAAAACATATGAGATAATGTACCCTCAAAACCCATTAAGGGGGCGGTCTTTGTTGTTTAGTGGTAGAGCCCTTGCTTAACCCAGGTAAGGTACTGAGTTCAATACTTAGCACCATGTAAAAATAAATAAATAATGTTACTCTGAATATTCATACATTTCTTTTGTGCATGATATGTTAAAAATCATTTTGTGTGTAAAAGGGCTGGGGATGTAACTCAGTGGTAGAGTGCTTGCCTAGCAGCAGAGAAGTAAATATGGAGTCTTTAAACTCAATTTTAGCTCTTTTAATTTTTATTCTTTTGCTTTTCTTTTTCATTAAAAGGCTTGAAAACTAAGACCTTCAAAAGAAAAAGTATTGCAAAAATTAAGTAACTAGATCTTTACCACCTAAACTATTATGTACAGAATACAATTGATATAGGCTGGGGTTTTGGTTCAGTGGCAGATCTGCCTGCCTAGCATGTGTGAGGGACAGGGTTCAATCCCCGGCACTATATTAAAAAACAAAACAAAACAACAACAACAACAACAAAAAAAAACAAACAAGTAAAATAAAGGTATTGTGTTCATCTACAATTAAAAATATTTTTAAAATTTTTTAAGAGAGAGAGAGAGAAGAGAGAGAGAGAAAATTTTAATATTTATTTTTCAGTTTTCGGTGCACACATCTTTAGTTTATTTTTATGCGGTGCCGAGGATTGAAACTAGCTCTCCGTGCATGCCAGGTGAGCGCGTTACCGCTTGAGCCACATCCCCAGCCCCTAAAATATTTTTTAAAAAGATGACAAATGATGTTGTTGTTACCTGTTTTCAGAATAACTTCTGGTAATTAACTCTGACATTTAAAAAAATATTTATTTTTTAGTTGTACATAATATCATCTTTATTTTATTTATTTTTATGTGGTGCTGAGGATCGAACCCAGGCCTTGCACATGCTAGGTGAGTGCTCCACCACTGAGCCACAACCCCAGCCCAACTCTGACATTTTTAAAGGAGAGTTTTCATTGTGAGATTCAGGTTAACAACACATGAGGTCATATGCACATAAATCTATTCCATTTTTTTCTTTTCTTCTTTTTTTAAAAAAATAAATGACAGTGAAATGCATTATAATTCTTATTACACATATAGAGCACAGTTTTTTATATCTTTGGTTGTATATAAAGTATGTTGACACTAACTCGTGTCTTCATACATGTACTTTGGATAATGATGTCTATCACATTCCACCATCCTTACTAATCCCCTGCCCCCTCTCCTTCCCTCCCATCTCTCTGCCCTATCTAGAATTCATCTATTCCTCACATGCTCCCCCTCCTTACCCTACTATGTGTCAGCCTCCTTATATCAGAGAAAACATTCAGCATTTGCTTTTTTGGGATTGACTAACTTCACTTAGCATTATCTTCTCCAAAGCCATCCATTTACCTGTAAATGCCATGATTTTGTTCTCTTTTATTGCTGAGTTAAATACCATTGTATATTTATGCCACATTTCCTTAATAAAACTCCTGTAGTGCAAGAATTAAAACCAAGAATCAATAAATGGGATGGAATCAAACTAAAAAGTTTCTTCTCAGCAAAAGAAACAATCTGGGAGATGAACAGAAGAGCCTACATTCTTGGAGCAAATTTTTACCCCTCACACATCAGATAGAGCACTAATCTCTAGGGTATATAAAGAACTCAAAAAGTTAAGCACTGAAAAAACAAATAACCCAATCAACAAATGGGCCAAGGACCTGAACAAACACTTCTCAGAAGAGGATATACAATCAATCAATAAATATATGAAAAAATGTTCATCATCTCTAGCAATTAGAGAAATGCAAAGCAAAACTACTCTAAGATATCATCTCACTCCAGTCAGAATGGCAGCTATTATGAAGACAAACAAAAATAAGTGTTGGTGAGGATGTGGGGGAAAAGGTACACTCATATATCGCTGGTGGGACTCTACAAATTGGTGCAACCAATATGGAAAGCAGTATGGAGATTCCTTGGAAATTTGGGAATGGAACCACCATTTGACCCAGTTATCCCTCTCCTCGGTCTATACCCAAAAGACTTAAAAACAGCATACTGGCACACAGCCACCTCAGTGTTTATAGCAGCACAATTCACAATAGCTAAACTGTGGAGCCAACCTAGATGCCCTTCAGTGGATGAATGGATAAAAAAAATGTGGCATATATACACAATAGAATCTATTCCATTTAAAGCAATACCCACTCCAGTTTCCAATTAGAGGTAGACAGGAGGACATTTGCCAGGGGAAGTCATAGAAAAGAATTAAAAAGGGATTACAAAAATTAACTGGACATTTTCTTTTAACTAGTTAGGCTACTTGTCAAAACCAATTACAAGTATAGATAAATTTCCTTTCAAATTCTTCAACAGGAAGCTTAAATCTAAGCCAGGCACAGTGGCACACAGCTGCAGTTGCAGCAACTCAGGGGGCTGAGGTAGGAGAATCATGAGTTCAAGTCCCATTTGGGCAACTTAGTGACACCCTGTCTCAAAATAAATTAGTAAAAACAGGCAGGGATATAACTCAGTGGTAGAGTGCTTTGGGGTTCAATCCTCAATACTGCACAAAAAGAATCTCAAATCTTTGTTCTAACAAGTATTTAAGGATTCTGGTTTTCCGTTGAAGAAGCTGTAATTTTTTAAAAAAATATTTTAGTTGTAGATGAACACAATATTTTATTTATTTATTTTTATGTGGTGCTGAGGATTGAACCCAGTGCCTCACATGTGCAGGGCAAGTGCTCTGCCACTGAGCCTCAGCCCCAGCTCCAAGAAGCTGTAATTTTGGAAAGTGTATCTTCAGTTTAGGAAATTTGGAGTATTGGTGCATGCCTATAATTCCAGCAGCATGGGAGGCTGAGACGGGAGGATCGCAAGTTCAAAGCCAGCTTCAGCCTCCATGAGGCACTAAGCAACTCAGTGAGACCCTGTCTCTAAATAAAATACAAAATAGGGCTGGGGATGGAATCAGTGGTTGAGTATCCCTGAGTTCAAACCCCAGTTTTCCCCACCAAAAAAATGATTTTGAACATCTCTATTGAAGAATGCTTCCAATTCTTGTCTAACACATTCTTTTAGATATATCACAAACTTAACATGTGGGCCAGTATTTAGTGGGCTTCTTCCCCAGATTTTTGAACATATTGATCCATGATTATAATGTTAGTTTTTTTTTTTTTGAGCTGAGACAAAAACTTAGACATTTTCATCTTTTTCTTGTTTGATATATTTTGATTGTCTACTCTTCAAAAACTTCAAATATAAATTGTATCTTCAAATTACTGAATGTTTCAGCCATCCCAGTGTGTGAAGCATTCTCTTGTAAATACACATCTATTGGTATAGACTGAGCTGTGCAGCTTGAAATGCTTTCAGAGAAAAACTATTTGAAAACTAAAGTAGAAAGAGTTCTACTTTAGTTTCCTCTCTTTCTTTTCTTTCTCCCTTTTTATTTCTTTTCCTTGTCTCAAATATTTATTTGCAGGTGGTTGCTCAGATGAAAGAATGTTGGCTTTTTTTTTTTTGGCACTGGGGATTGAACCCAGGGGTGCTTAACCATTGAGCCACATGCCCAGCCCTTTTTTGTATTTTTTTTTTTAAACACAGGGTCTCACTGAGTTGCTTAGTCCCTTGCTAAAGTTGCTGAGGTTGGCTTTGACTCTGTCCTCCTGCCTCAGCCTTCAGAGCTGCTGGGACTAAGACCTGTGCCATAGAACCCAGCCAAAATGTTGGCATTTTATGTTGAAAATTTTACCTTATATAGTTTGTTTGGTTTTGGTACCAGGAATTGAACCCAGGAGAGCTTAACTACTGCTACATCCCTAGCCCTCTACATTTTTGTTTTTAAGACAGAGATTTGCTAAATTGCTCAGAGGCTTGCTAAATTGACAAGGCTTTTTTTTTTTTTTTTTTTTTCCCACTGAGATTATGCACCACCATGCCCAACCTCTGATGAACATTTTACTTTATATAGTTTTTTGGGAGTTTTTGCCAACAACTGATTTTCTTAAGAGACAGATGCAACCACCACTACCCCAAATGTGCTTCCACTCCACCACCCTTTTAATGAGGGGAGACAGCCCCCAACCCTAAAACCTGATCTCTTGATTCTTTAATAGGATCTGGGGTAAAGGCACTTTGTGGAAACTTAAGTTCATATAGAAAAGCATAATGATTATTATATAAGAAAGCTCTCTCTCTCTCTGTTATTATCTTATTTTTTATATCAAGATACTAACTCTCATGAAATGTTTAAACTAGTGAGAAAGAGTTCATGTGACTAACTTTATCTCCTTGCATCTCTTAAGTTTTTAAACAGTATGTTGACTTTTGATTCCCATGCCCTTTCTGACGGCTCTGGTTTGTACTGAGGTTTGGTACACTGCAGTGCAGGCCAACTATTTCCTGAAATGTGAAGCTCTGGCGTTGTCAGGGAGAGTGGGCAGCTAAAGCTCCAAACCTGGGTTCTTTTTTTTTTTTTTTAAAGAGAGAGAAATTTTTTAATATTTATTTTTTAGTTTTCGGCAGACACAACATCTTTGTACGTGGTGCTGAGGATCGAACCCTGGCCGTACGCATGCCAGGTGAGCACGCTACCTCTTGAGCCACATCCCCAGCCCAAACCTGGGTTCTTGTGTTCCCACAAAAGAAGATGGAACTTCAGACACCCAAAGCTATGCAAGAGAACTTTATTACAAGTGCAAGAAAAGTGAGGCTCAAGCAGCGAGCACTCTAGAGATAGTGGGTTATCTCTGTGTACCCACCACTGAATTTGCACTCTTTTTAAGCAAAGGACACAATGCCACTTCTAAATTTATTACTGTTTGATGTTTATCTTGAGAACTGCACTTTTTTTTTTTTTTTTTGCCAAGCAGGTGTTCAACTCCTCCTTCATCTCTGGTGGTGGAGTTTTTGTCCCTAATTGTTCCTTCCAAAACTGTCATGATGGCCATCTTATTGGGGAGGGGGCTCGTGTACAAGTCAAACCCATGTTAATGTGGGTATTGGGGTCAGTGGTCAGTCAGAATTGACCTTGGTGCACCTGTACTGAAAAACCTTTCTTTCAAAATATATGGAGGCCCCAATAGCCATAATTCTTCACTTGACCCTGATCTTGGTGAACTCTGAGGTCCTTTTAATGAGAGTTAGTGCCAAGAATCCTTCTTTCTCAATGCATTTCCCCAATTAACTGCCACCCACTCTCCATTAGCTCCTTTCCTTTCCATTTGCTTATTTGCAAGATCTGTGTACCGATGTTTCTCTACAGGTTATATGCTGCAAGATACTTACTCATTTGCCATTTAAAGAAAACTTTAGGTGGGCGCAGTGGGCATACCTGTAATCATAGTGGCTTGGGAGTCTGAGGCAGGAGATCTCAGGTTCAAAGCCAGCTTCAGCAACTTAGCAAGGCTCTAAGCAACTCAGGAAGACCCTGTCTCTAAACAAAAATATAAAAAAGGGCTGGGGATGTTGTTCAGTGGTTAAGCTCTTGGGTTCAATCTCTAGTACCAAAAGAAAAAAGAAAAAAACTTTAAGAGTATCAAAAAGTAAACCTGTGACCTTGCCATGTATTCACTAGTCATTACCAACTACTCCTTAAAATGCTTTCAGGGACTCACATGCAGAAAGTTTTGTGAACTTGCAATCTTTTTGAGCAGATATACACTGGTTGTGACCAAAACCAGCTTCATGTTTTGTAGTAACTGCTACAGTCAAAGTTATCAAATCTTTTACAATAGAAAAGTATTTAAAATTTACTTTTCTACTGATATTTGTAATTCTAGTGTAAATGTTTATCAATCAAGAATTACTTTTTTAAAGGCTGTATATCAAAGTATTTAAAGATAAAACTATATGAAGACTGGAGTTGTGGCTCAGCGGTAGAGCATTTGCCTAGCACATGTGAGGCACTGGGTTTGATCCTCAGCACCACATAAAAATAAATAAACAAAATAAAGGTATTATGTACATCTACAACCAAAAACAGTTTTTAAAAAACCTATATGATGTCTGGGATTTACTACAGAATAACTGGGGGTCACATTGTAGAAGGGGGTAGAAATGAAAGAAGATTGGCCACGTATTGGTGATTGTTGAAGTTCAGTGGTGGGTACAACAGGTTTGTTATACTAGTGCCTCTATGCTTTCATGTTTGAAGATTTCCATAATCAAAACTTAAAAGGAATAAAAAACAGATTTTTTTCTGAAACACTCAATTAATGATAAAAGAACGATGATGGAGTTGTTCTGAAGAAATAAGAACCAAAGTTCATATCAAAATTTAAATCACAATTCCTCATCTATTGAAAGTCATTTTATGACACCAATGGACATGAAGAGCTTATAGTGTATATTCGTGGAGATGTGCAGGCTCACCGAGGAAGGAAGTTATCAAAAGGTCAGTGGGATTTATTTATACAAACATCTTCAATGTAGCCTTCCTCTAATGTCTTATCATTGCCCGTGGGGTGTTTATTTGTTTATTTATTGGTTTTTAAAAAAGTCTTCAAATCATCTGGGATTTAAAATTTAAATATTAGGTTTTAAATTATTTGGATTTAAATAAGTAATTTTAATGCATGAACTAACTAAATTATTAATTTTAACTTATTTTAATTTGAAACAGAAAATAATTATTTGAAATAAAATATTTAAATAAATAAACTGAAAATGTAAATTACTTTAATTTAAAATCTAAAGTGATTATTTGTAATGAAAAGAGTATGGAAACAAAATGCCAGCAACAGAAGTAGTCTTCAATATTACACAGAAAAATTTGTGATCCTCTCGATTTGGACTATGAAGACTGAAAGAAAAAAAAAAAAACCCAAGCAAAACAAACATGAGTAATTGCTGAGACATTAGGGAAAGGCTATATTAAAGTTGTTTGCTTGGAAACATTATAAATTTGTAATAAATAAGGTTGTCACTTTTTAATGACACTGTGGAGAGCAGGCTGTGCCCTGCCCATGATATGCAGTTTTCAGGCTGTGCTTGAACCTGAGTTTGCCTTGACCTTCTCCATTTTGAGTGAAGTGCAGATTCAGAATAACCCTACACCCTGTTTGTACAGTAAACAGCCCCATCTGTTTGGCACAACCATAAGGCACAAACGGATAAGTCAATCACGATAATAAACATGAGCTCCTATGGACTTATCAAACTAATCAGAAGTATGAGGATGCATGGGCCTATCAAACTCGTTTTGGGAAAACCCACTAGATCACTCAGATCACTGAATGAAGCAACCTCCTCACTCAAGGCCCATAAAAGAAAGAACACTAAGATTAAGCTCTCACGGTGGCACCCTGACCCCATCACCTAGTTACTCCCCATGAGCTTTGCCCAGAAAAATCTCCATAGTGACCAACCTCTAGATCTCTGCCCTCAGACTTTAGCAGAGTTTCTCTTGCTCAACTCTTACAGCCCACTCCAAGTTGACATCTCAAGCTGACACTCTGACAATGCCCTCTGTCTGGACTGTGGCCTAGAATGAACAAGTTCCTGCACATTGACAGCTCTGCACCCTGAATAAGTTCTTAGATTGGTTTGTAATTTTTTTTTTTTTTTGGTGGTGGGTGGGGGGCGGGAGGGAGCACAGGAGATTGAACTCTGGGATGCTCAACCACTGAGCCACATCCCCAGCCCTACTTTGTATTTTATTTAGAAACATGGTCTCACTGAGTTGCTTAACACCTTACTTTTGCTGATGCTGGCTTTGAATTTGAAATCCTCCTGCCTCAGGTCCCCGAGCCCCTGGGATTACAGGCGTGTGCCACTGTGTCTGGCTCCTAAACTTACCTGATGGTCAAGAGAGATTCTTTGCATTCATTTCTTTTCATTCATATCTGCTCTCTGCTGTTCAGCCTCCTGAACCTCCTATCTAAGTAAGTATGTATAGTTGATAAATAGACATTCTGAAACACTTTTTTTTTTCTGTAAAGTATGATGTGTTATCATTATTAAAAACTAAGATTGGAATAAAAGAATTTGTTTTTGCCCAGATTATGACTACAGGAGACCCACAGTATTCAGTAAATTCCACAGATGAAAGAGGTATAACTTGTGAATTTATCATTATCCAATAAATTCTGACATTATGGAAAGATACAAACATATTTGGTCTATGTTAATGACATAGCTTGCACAGGACAGATGCCATAAGTTTAACATATTCAAAGTTAGTAGCATACACCTGACTCGTAGAATACATAAACTTTTCAAAGTTTGATGCTGTACCACTGAGCTACATCCCCACCCCTCAAAGTATTTTTCTTAGTAATTGTGTAAACACAGATATTGCTCAGAGGGCAGTTCTTCTGGTAGATGTGTCATAGAAGGATGCTCTCCTCCTAGTAAAACAACTAACTCTCACATGTAAAATGCATAAGTCTAGGTAGGATTATTTTGTCAAAAAGCACAATTTGGAGTTGTCACTTTGTGTAAGATATGTTCTGAAGTTGTAGGATATGTTCAGACAGGCCAGCCCCAAGAACAGGAAAATACTCTTAAGTTTTATGTTGCTTGATTCTAATAATAAATAAAATTAGGGCACCCATTTTTATGTCCTTTTTTTCATTTCTTTTTGTTTCATAAATTTTATTTGATTACATTTTACAAAATGTTTGTGACATCAGTTTGTGACAGTTTGATTGGGAAACCAACCTGTCCTTCAGCTGCAGGGAGCGCATTTCCCATAGAAGTCCTCACATGCTCACACAAACAGAGGGTTAAAAGGACCCGAGTCGCTTAGCTTCTAAAGTTGAAAAATTGGAAACAATCAAAATACTGATGGACAAAAGACAGGAGAAATAAATTTTGGAATATGCATATACTGGGAAATGGTTCTGTATGTTAAATGAATTAAACCAGAGCTGCATATGTCAACAAGAATGAATCTCAAAAACATGTTGGGAAGAAAAGGAAGCTGCCAAAGAAGAACTACAACATGATACCACTCATTTACAGGTTGGATCAGACAATGACAGTCTTACATATATACATTTTTATAGGTGTATTTTAGGGATGGTATAAATCCTTGGAGATTAAAACATCATAATAGCCACTTGGGAAAGGCTGGAGGGAAAGTAACTGAGGAGCTATTTTATTTCTTTGCACAAATTTGAGGTGTGGGTGACAAACTGCTATGATTTGGTGGAGTTGGGTGGAGGTGACAGTAAGATTTAATTGTTTTTTCTTATGCTTCTCTGTATGTTCAAAATTTCCACAACTATAATTCTGGAACCTTCACATGAAAAAATTTTTTGTAGTTGTAAATGGACAGAAGAATCCCTTTATTTTATTTGTTTATTTTTATGTGGTGTTATGGATCAAACCCAGTGCCTTACACATGCTAGGCAGATGCTCTGCCACTGAGCTACAGCCCCAGCCCAAATCAGCCCAAACCTTTATATATATATATATATTTCTCTTCAAAATTATGAACATCTTTGCATTTTCAGGATGAGTAAGTTTAAAGAAAGATATAAAGGGAAAAGTAAAGCAGGCAGCATATGGGCATGACCAAATCATGTGACATTCATATTGCAGGAATGCAGGATGGGAATTCTGGTAGGGTTTGCACTGTCCCTTTTTATCCCAGCTGATCCAGGATCTCAAATCAAATTCAAAGCTCAATCAACAGCAACGTTGATAATTCTTATTCTCTTTCTTTAGATCTGATTTTTCCTACTCTCTTTTCTACCTTATCAATAGCTTGTGTGTATTTCAGGGTAGTGACACGTGCTGAGTTCCATCCTAACTTTGTCATCTCTCCATCGTCCACTACAATAATCCAAATGGACTCTCAGATAAATGCCCTCTCCCAACGTTGGGCAGCTGTCTTGCTAAAGTTCTCCCACTATAGGAACAATATATCAATAAGCAACTACAACAAACAGAAAATATATTCTAAGAAAACTTTCAAGCAAACAACGAACTGTAAATTCTCTCCCTGATGGCTTTTGTACATAGTGAATTATCACCTATATCTGAGTCTAAAGTACTTGTGAAAGCAGCGATTTTTCAGATGTACAAATGGGGCTTAGCCCAGGGTCATGGTGAGTGGTCTTTGATACCCTGGAATGGAACATTTTCTTGGAAACTGTGTTCGTTCCTAAAGTCCGAAGTGAGACTCTAGGATTCTGGCAGAAAACCAGTGTGGATTGTGAGAACCTCGGAGAGACACAAGTGCTAGAATAGATACCTGGTATTTGACAGAACACGTAGGTAATGCCAGGTGACAGTGTTTAAGGAAATTGGAAAGTCGCCACAGTACACTCACTCCCTTATGATGGGAGTGTCTAAGGCTGTGCTTCTTTAATCTCCAACTGAAGCCTCATTCGCACTCAAGAGCGTAGGCTGAGCGAATCCCTTCATGGAGCAATTCAAGGGCTACAAGATTCTGATTGCCGGGTTGCTCTTTCTGGTTTGCGTGAGTACTTCCCTCATCTCTGATTCCTCTCATTGCTGGCTCATTTCTTCCTTCCCTATGCAACCTCCAGTTTGGATTGTAGGAGACTGGATGGAGGGAAGAGCTCAAAGTTTTGACTTCGATCTCGTGGAATTCTAGAAAGAGTAAATGCAGGGTGGAAAATCAGTTTAAGAAAGAAGGTGAGCAGATTGGATCCTGAGCTCCACTAGGGAATCTAAAACAAATTCAGAGTGTAATGTCAAAAAACTGGTTCCAGGGCTGGGGTTGTAGCTCAGTGGTAGAGCACTTGCCTTGCATTCATAAGGAACTAGGTTTGATTTTCAGCACCACATAAAAATGAATAAATAAAGCTATCGAGTTCATCTACAACTAAAAAAAAAATATTTAAAAAAGAAGGCTGGTTCCACTGCTCTCCAAAGAAGCCAATAACTCAAGAAACAGAGTGACGGGGAAGGGCCTTACTGGCAACAAGTCAGCAAGTTGGAAAATGGGGACTCTGGTCCTTAAGAGCCATCTTGCTCAGGGGACTCAAGCACAATGCTTACATAGGGATTTGGAGGAGGTATACTTGTAGTCTCAGAGAGATGGGTGGGACGCCAGAGGTGGTCATAAATTTCTAGGTCGTCTGCTTTTCTGACATACATGGCAAACTGCTATCTGAAGGTCACCGAATACTCTGGGTCTTTTAGAGACCCAGGAAAAATACTATCAGCAAGTTCCTTTTTCCAGGAATAGCTAGCTACCTTGCAATTAATCCTTAAGATACAGGGGAGAAGAGCAAGAGGCTCTTATATTTCTGCCAGAGAACAGTTTTAACTTATTAGATGGATTCAATCTGAGGTAGCATCAACAGCAAATAGGAAAAGAATCATCGTACATCATTCGACTGTGTGATCTCCAAAATTAGTCATTTTAAAAGTCAACTAAACTGAGGCAGGAGGATCACAATTTGAAGGCCAGCCTCAGCAACTTAGTGAGGCCCTAAGCAACCTGGAAAAACCCTGTGTCAAAATTAAAATAATAAATAAATTAAAAGGGCTGGGGGTGTTGCTTAATGGGTAAGCGCCTCTAGGTTCAATCCCTGGTACCAAAAAAGAAAAGGAAAAGGAAAAAAAAAACAACAATCAACTAAATCCGAGTGAAGCCAGAAGGTTTATTTGGGTTTCCTTTCAGGTATAAGAAGTTGTTATGGGGAAATCCCAATGGAGAAAAAAACCAAGCTATTCATGGTGTTTTCTATTCATGGTTTTCTATTCATGGTATTCATAGTTTTCTCACCTTCCAAAAGCTTTTTTTTTTTTTCTTTCTGCCCCAGTGTAAAAGAAAGAAATGGAAGTCTATGGTGTTCAGTTCTAGCTTTTTAGCAGAGAGAAAGAGGCAGGGGTTGAAAAAAAATTCCTGACTAGAGAAAGAGCAAGTGAGCAACTGAGTGGAGTGACATTTATTGCTTCACTGAGGAACCTGGGAAAGGCCAGAAGCCATGAAACCTTCTAGAGAACGCATTTCCCTGACTGTCCAACAGTTAACACTGAGCTTTCGATGACAGATAATTTTGAGCTCTAAATTTATGCTGTGGCACTCAAAAAATAGTAGGATATTTTGCATGGAAATAGAGATTTCTGACTTTTCTTAGAAAGTGATGATCTTCAGAAAGGCTTGACAAGTCAGTCTTCATCCTAAGACCAGTGAAAGAGTTAAATAGAAAAATCCTAGTCCCTTAATAATAGGTCCGAAGAAGGTGTCCATTTCATTTCCAGAGTAACCTTGTCCATGTGAAAGGGTGAGCGAGACTTCTTTGGGTCTCAGCCAGAACTTTCTACCTTGTAAAAGTAGTTAAGCTACAACACAGATAAAAATATGCATAAAATCTTAAATTCTCAATAAAAGTCAAAGATATCACACCTGTGTGATCTCGATCCAAGTTGAGAAATGGAAATTTCCATCACCTTCAGAAGCCTCCTCTCATGCCCCCTCCCTGTCACTCCTACCCTCACTTCTTTCCAAGGTAGCCTATACCTTGACTTAAGACAATATTTTAAAATTTTGCCCGACTTTGAATTTCTTAGAAAAGTAATCACACTATGTACTTGTTTATGTGTACCTTCTTTTGAGAAATGTCTATTGAGATCATTAGCTCTTTATTGGGGGATGGATTATTGGGATTGAATCAAGGGCACTTAACCACTGAGTCACATCCCCAGCCCTTTTTATTTTGAGAAAGGATCTCACTAAATTTCTTAGGACCTTACCAAGTTGTTGAGGCTGACTTTGAACTTGTAATCATCCTGCCTCAGCCTCCTGAGATGCTGGGATTACAGGTGTGTGCCACCATGCCCAGAAATTTGCTTTTTTTTTTTTGATACTGGGGATTGAACTCGGGGGTACTCAACCACTAAGACACATCCCCAGCCCTGTTTTGTATTTTATTTAGAGACAGAGTCTCACTGGGTTGCTTAGTGCCTCACAGTTGCTGAAGCTGGCTTTGAATTTGTGATTCTCCTATCTCAGTCTCCCAAATCGCTGGGATTACAGGCATGCACCACCGTGCCTGGCCAATTTGCTCAATTTTAAAAATATTTTTTCTTGTTGTTCCTTGTATATTCTGAATGTTAGTAATAGTTTGCTCATATCTTCTCTCATTCTCCAGTTTGTCTCTTCCCTCTGTTGATTGTTTCCTGTGCTGTGCAGAAGTTTCTTAGTTTAATATAATTCCATTTGTCTATTTTCTGCTTTGGTTGCCTTACTTGGGGATCTTCCCCCAACCACCACCACAAAAAAATCTCTGCCTATATCAATATCTTAAGGTATTTCTGTTATGTTTTCTTTTAGTAGTTTATAGTTTCTGGTCTTCCATGTAGGACTTTGATCCATTTTGCATTTTTTTTTGTTTGTTTGTTTTGGTATAAGGTGAGGGAGAGGGATCCAGTTTCATTCTTCTGCATATGGATATCCAGTTTTCCCAGTACTGTTTATAGAGACTGTTCTTTCTTCAATGTATGTTTCTGGCACCTTTGCCAAAGATCAGTTGGCTATAGATGAGTGGGTCGATTTCCGGGTTCTCCATGTATCAGCTTTTATGCCCATATCATGCTTCACTGGTTACTTCAACATTGTAATATGCTTTGAGGTCAGGTATTGTGAGGTTTCTGGCTTCATTCTCTTTGCTCAAGATTACTTTAGCTGCTTGGGGTCTTTTACAATTTCACATGAGTTTTCAGACTTTTTTTTTTCAATTTCTGTGCAGAATGCCATTGGTATTCTCATGGGAATTACATTGCATCTGTAAATCGCTTTGAGTAGTCTAAACAAGTGAATTCTTCCAATCCATGAACTTGGGATGTCTTTGCATTTTTATTTATTTATTGTGGTGTCTTCCTCAATTTCTTTTATCATTGTCTTATAATTTGAATTGTATGGTCATTCACTTTCTTAGTTATATTTATTTCTAGAAATTTTATTATTTTTTGTGACTATTATAAAAGTGATCACTTTTTTGATTTCTTTCTCGGCAAGTGTATTATTGGTGTTTAAAAATGGTACTGATTTTTCTATATTTAATTTTGTGTGTCTTATGACTTTATTGTGAGTTTCAATTCTAACAATTTTTTGGTGGAGTCCTTAGGTTTTTCAACATATATTATATCTTTCTTTGCCACGTCTGCTGTGAGAATGAAGATCATTCTCAGCAACCAGACTATTCACATTCCAGAAAATGTTGGTATGACTCTGAAGGGATGGGCCACAGAGGAAAGTACCTTTCATTACATTTAAGTGGTTTATTTCTTCTTCTGTTTTACTTGGAGTTTTAACTACGAATGGATGCTGACAAATGAGAGGCCATTTCAGCATCTATTAGTAAATTCACATGGGCTATATTTTTTTCATCTTTAGATTTTGAGATAGAACATTGCATTGATAGATTTCCTGATATTGAACCACCTTTGTGTTTCTGAAATAAATGCTATTGGAATAAACTATGTTATCCATTTGTTTTACTGCTGTATTTTATTTAGAATTTTCATATCTGTAAATAAACACAAGATACTGTTGCTATTGATATCAAGAGCAGGTGGTAACATAAAATGAATCAGGGAATTCCTATCTTTTTATGGTCTGCAGTTCAAGTTGGTTGCACCGATTTGTTTTCTATAAGCAATCTCTGAGCGTTCCTAGGGACCTCCATCTATTAATACCATGTACGGTCACATTTAGGCTACCTTTGTGGGTATGTGATAGCGTCTCATTGTGGTTTTCATTTACAATTACCTAATTATTTAGAATTTCTGGATGTTGTCTTTTGCAAAGGATCAGTTCAAGCTTTTGCTTGTTTTTCTGTCAAGTTGTCTGTTTTGTTTCTAAGTCATAGAATTTCTTTATATATCCTGGTTCTTAGTGCTTTGTTTATTGTATGTTGCAAATATCTTTTTCCTCACAGTGATTTATTTCTTTCATTTGTAATAGTATCTTTAATAAACCATTTAATAACATTTAACAAAAGGTATCTTTTCTTAACTTTAAAGGAAGTTGTATTTGTCAGTTATCAAAATGTTCTTTGGTGGTTAGTGCTCTTTTGTATTATGTTTAGTTTTCTTCATCTAAAACATGTGAACATAGTCTCTGTAAGTGCATGTGACCAAATGACAGAGGCTGGAGATGGGAAGCAAACCTCGTATCAGCAAGCTTTCTTTTATTCTGCAACAAAATCAATCCATCAGGCATAGGATGACTCATTTTCTGGGTACAGGAAATGGCCCCAAGGTTACAGAAGGAGTCTGGGTCTTATAGTTTACAATGAGGGTGAATTAATCATTGGAGATGCGGATGTGCGGTTTGGACAGTGAGAGACCTAGTTGTGCCGGTTGAAATTTTAACTGAGGAAGGCAGTTGTAAATCGTTTGAAACTCCTTGTCATTTGGGAAAGCTTACAAGATGGTGTTCACTGCTTATCTTCCTTCCTCTGGAATCCACTGTCACCTAGAGCTTCACTATTTGGTTTTCTCCCTCCAGGACTCATCTGCAATGGGGAAGGGTAAAGTCCAGGGCCCAGAATTTCAGTATTTGCCTCCTTCCTTGAGGACCCATTGGGGTTGGGAAGAGGCAAATATTTGCTTTTGGTGGAGATGCTGGGGTGAATCTGGGAAGGGATGAAAGTTTGCTTTTTTTCCTTTATGTTGGCCCATTGCTAACAGAAAGGATGTTCTGGGAGAGGTTTAAGGTTTGGCTAATTTCCCCTCCCTCCTCCCGAGTCACACTGTCCCTTCATTTTTCCTGGGGAGCTGTCTTGTAGGCATATTATTTTCCATAATCCTTCAGTCTCCTATTTGTCACCTAAAAATATTCATAGGTTTGTGTCTTTCATGTTTGTTCTTTTATTAACTTAGAGTGAATATTTGTAAATACTCTATTTTCTTATTCTGTTTGTTTATTCATGTACCACTTACTAGTTACTAATGCTTTATGGTAAGACTTTTTTAGAAACCTTTAATTTCACTGATAAATAGCAAGTCTTAATATTTGGTAGAATAAGTTTTTTGAGTTTACTATCCATTAAATATGTCTTTCTTGGACTTCTCTCTCTGTCTCTGTCTATCTCTTTGTGTCTGGTTCTCTTCCTTTCCCTCCATTTTTCACTTATAAGGGCCCTTATATTTATGCTAGACCCACTCAGGTAAACCCAGATAAATTTGCATTCTCAAATCACCTGATGAGCAACTTTAAATCTCCTTTGACATGAAATCTAATAAATTCATGGTGCATGGATTTTCCAAGGAACAGGAATAGCCAAGACTTTTTTTTTTTTTTTTTTTTTTTTTTTTTTAATGGTACTGAGGATTGAACCCAAGGGTGATCTGGCCTTTTTTATTTTATATTTTGAGACAGGGTCTCACTAACTTTCCAGACTGGCCTTGAATTTGTGATCCCTCTGCTTCAGTCTGCTGAGTCACTGGGATTACCAGTCTGTGCCACCGTGCCTGCAACTCATCCTGTTGGATCTTGAGACAATGCAGTACAATTTAACACGAGGCACATCTATAAATAAATACCCAGGTTAGGAGACAATGGGAAGGAGAACAGCAAGTTCCTTACCCTGTGCCTCATGACACATAGCTGCACGATTAGGCTCCCAAGATGATTGCTCTGAGCTCGTACTCCTAATTCAAGGATAACTTCACATTAACAGTCTTTCCCACAGATTGGAATTGAGATGTGTTGGTAAATTGCCTTTTTACTGGGATCCCCTTGCTGAAACGGAAGGGATATTGATGGATATTGGTGGGTGAATATCTGATACACAGGTACCTCAATTCCTTTCACCCACCACCAGCCCTATGGTGTAAAACATGGCCTCTCTCCATGGCTCTTCCCATTTGGAACTTGCACTTCTCTGGAATGTATTTGTGACTTTGTAATGCCAGTGAGAACTGGGGCCCTGGAGGAGACTCCTTTTCATAGCAAACACTGTGCCTCACTTGGAAATAATCTGCAGTATCTCTCTTATTTTGCCAGCCCATACCTGACCTGTGCCTTTCTAGAACTGACTTTCCAGTGGTTTCTGAGGGTCAGTCTCTTCAGCTGAGCCCAATTGGAGAGGGAGTTCACTGAGGGGATGGTCTCACCTTGTTCTTCCGTAATCCTCAAGAAAATTGAGTAAAGGGTTTGCCCACCTTGACTTTCAACTAGAAATGTAGGTTGGAGGTGGGAATTGTGGAAAGAGGGGAAAGGAGAGGAAGGTCACTGAGAATACCAGGCTCTGGGGAGGAAGCAGGATTTGTGAAGAGTGAGGAAATCAGAGATCTGAGGGTTGGGTCCAGGCTGGCTCATAACTCAGGGAGCAGGTGGATATGGGGAGAGAGTTGGCAGTGGATGGAATAAGAAGGCTAAGGGAAGGAGACAGTTGAACTAACTTCACCATTGCAAATGAGATGCTTCTTTTGAATAAAGATGGGGGTGACTTGGATGCCAGGCTTATGAGAGACAGACTGCATTATGCAGGCAGGGAGAAGCCCTGGGTCCTACCTGGCAAAGGTGACTGAGCTTTGGTGAATACAAATCTCCTTCCAGTGAGAAAATGAAAAAAGTAGAAACCTCCAACAGATTCTTCTTTCTCTCCCCACAGGTGTTCTATTTCAAGATGTCCTGGACTGACATCATCTATCGGGCTCCAGGACCCCAGCCTGTCTCTAAATATGTCTCCAACTCTGTGGAATCAACCTCCCTCTTGGACTCTCTCCCCCAGGAGCTCTCCAACCTGACTCACCTTCTATATTGGCCTTTGACCCCAGGAGATAGGGGGGACTTTTTGGCCTCCACCAGCCCCAAGACCTCCACCTACCACCTGAGGGGTCCTGCTCAGGACACCTATGCCCTGGGAGGCTACCTGGAGGTTGTCCTTGTGGCCAGGGACCACCAAGGCAGGCGCAAGACCCATGGTGGGGATCTGTTTCAGGCAAGATTGCTGGGTCCAGAATTGAGAGCAGGGGTCCCTGGGGATGTCCAGGATCTGGAGAATGGCACATACCTATTGTCCTTCCCTCTGCTCTGGGCTGGGAAGGCCCAGGTGCAAGTACGGCTGATTCACTCCAGTGAGGCCGTTGGGGTTCTGCGCAGAATCTGGGAAGAGAAGAGGGCCACGGTTGATTTTAGGGGGTATTTCCAGGGCAGTTCTGGTGCTAAAGAGACTGTGATTTGCAATGTTGACCCTCACTCAACTGGAGCCAAAGGGCATACCTGCCAGTACAGGGATGTGGTTTCTGGTGAGCTCTGGTTCTGTGCTCAACCCCCTACTCTGCCCTGCAACTCTTTGGTTGCTCACTCAAGCGGGAGTTACCTGAAGGTGACCACACCACGTGATGACGCCCTGCTGACAGGGTAAGAAATCCAGAATCTGGGATATGGATTCCAACCCTAAGCCTCATCTTTCCTTCCAAAGCTCACTCCTGTGATCCAGTGGCCCTCCACCACTTCCACCGCATGCACCATTCAGCAATTATTTCTACTCGATTCCAACATGAGCTTGTTGGGCAACTACCAAGAGACAGACATTGCTAGACAGACTTATAGTACATGGTCAGGCTGTATCTTCAGAGAGGATTTTGATTGATCTTAGATTTGAAGTTCAATGAGGACTTCTCTAGATAAGAGGCAAAGTATTAAATACAACACAACCTATCTCAGGGCAAAAGTAGCTGAAGTGCTTCATTTATTTATCTAGGCTCTTGTTTTCATTTCTGTTTCAACTCAAGAGTTCATTACTGCAGATATTTAGTAGATTTTTAAATTATTTTCAGCAAAATATGTTGTGAATACCTAGGTCTGCCATTCTTTTTCATGAGTTTGGGTGGCATCTTTGACATTGGTTTCTTCAATTTCTTATAGAGTTTATTTCCTTTTTTGTAGTTTCATGATTCAGAACACTTAACACCATCTATTTCAGTCTTCCTTTTATTGTGTAAAAATGATCAGGGATATGAATTTCCCTCTGCGTAGAGCTTTAGCTGTATTCTCCAAAGTTTTACATATAGAGGCTTCATTTTTATTGTGTTTTACATATTTTATAATTTCTACAGTTGTTACCTCTTTAATTCATGAGTTATTTACAAATTACTTTAAAAGTTTTTGTGTAATTTGTAAATGATTTGTGAACTATTAACTTTTAAAGTTTTTGAATTTTGAGAGTTTAGGGTTGAAATACCCTCTAAAATTAAAAATACCCCCTAAAATTAAAAATCTACTAAATATCTGCACATGTCTTCAATCACGGTGACTCCTGCTTTTTCTTTGGATGCCACATTTCACTGAAAGTAATTTACATTCTGTATTTTTCCAGAAAGAATTCTGACCCTATTTAATCTAACTTGTTAAGTTTTAAATTCTCAACTTTTATATCTTCACTAATATTTTGTGTCTGCTTAATCTAATAGCTTCAGACATAAATGTATTATATTGTGTTTGTAGATTTATAGGTTATGATCAGCTTCCTCTCTCTCTTTGTGGTGTTAGAGATTGAACCCAGGGCCTCTTACATGCTAGGCATGTGCTCTATCACTGAGCTATACCTCAGCCCCAATGATATCTCTTTATAACACAGCAGTTTTCACTTCATAAATTTCCAGGCAATGCTATTCTGGATATTTGTCTCTGGGTTTGTTTTATGTTATTGGTAAATTGATTTGGGATCAGGAAAATACTATTATGGTGTCACAAAGAAAAATATAGTTAAATTGGGCTACATAGAAATCAAATACTTCTCCCTTACAAAACGTAACTTAATTAAGTCAAACTAAAATCTGAGAGATGATATCTATAACACATTTAATTGGTATAATAATATTAGTACTAGGAGTAAGTAAAGAAATATTACAAAGTAATAAGTAATATTATATAGCCCAATAGAGCAATAAGGAAAAAATATAAATAAGAAATCAAGGAAGAAAGATTTGAATAGTGAATAAAAAATATATACTCATCCTGATAATCAATGAGGGAAATTTACAATGAAACCAAGATATAATATGCTTTTTGGGGGAGGTTCCTTTTAATTTTTTAAAAATTTGAGTCAGGTTCTTGCTAAGTTGCTTAGGGCCACACTAAGTTGCTGATGCTGGTGTTGAACTTGCAATCTTCCTGCCCCAGCCTCTCAATTTGCTGGGATTACAGTCATGCACCACCACACCTGACTCCCAAATATACTGTCTTTAATTTTTATATGGAAAAAACCTTTTAATCTGGAAAAACAAAGAGTGATGAGGATGGGTAGTGGTAGAAAATCTCATATCCACTGGTAGGGGTGTTAATACCGTTACTTACACCATTATTAAATCTTGAAAACATAATGAGTAATGATAGATACATATTATAGCTAAAGTTTTAAAACTTGCAAACAATTCTAATTAGTATTTTGAATTCATAAACATGTATCAACTGTATCAAATATGGATGAGAATATAAATACTGAATTCATAATAGTGACTTCATCTTTTTGAGGAACAGTATGAAAGAGGGCAGGAGCATGGGGGTGTGTGTGCCTGAGGAACCTGTAATGATCAATCTATTAATTTTCAATCATTGATTGTGAATAACTATAGACCCACAAAAAGTTGCAAAAAGAATACATTGAATCATTTGACCCTCTGGCCCAATTTCCCCCAATGGCAACATTTCATATATGAAGAACAAAATCAATACAGAAAATAAGCTTTGATACAATTCTGTTAACCAGACCACAAAACCATTCAGTTTCCGTCGACTGGTCCATGTAGTTGTGTGTGTGTGTGTGTGTGTGTGTGTGTGTGTGTGTGTGTTTCTCTGCAAATTCACAATACGTATAGATTGGTGTAACCACCATTACAATCAAGATCCAGAAATGTTCTCCACCAAAAGGAAACCCTTCTGCTCTCCCTTCTAGGCTCTCCCACTCCCCAGTGCCTGTTCTTATCACCTGGTAACTCTTTTCTGTTCTCTATCTCTACAGTTTTGTCATTTCTAGATGATTCTATAAGTGGAATTAGACAGTAATGCAGTCATTTGATATTTTTTTTCACAAAACACAAAGTTCTCTAGACCCATCCATGCTGTTGCATCTATTGATAATTCATTTCTTTTTCTTGCCACTGTGTACGTTTGTTCAGACATTTGCCCATTGAAGGACATTGGAGTGTTTCCAGATTTTAACTATCATAAATAAAGCTTCTATGAATATTTATATACAGGTTCTTTTGTTAAAAAAAGATTCTTTTGTCATAACAGTGGAATAAAATGCCTGAGTGCAGTTTCTTGGTTGTGCGATTGGTAGATGTTTAGTTTTACAAGAAACTGCCAAACTATTTGCCAGAGTGGCTGTACCATTTTATATTCCCACCAGCCATGTGTAAGAGACCCAGTCTCTCTGTGTCCTCTCCTGCATTTAGCATTAGTATTTTAACATTTTAGTTATTGATCAATTTCTTTTTAAAGAAAGATTTAATTCATGTCTGGCAAAATATTAATATCTAATAGATCTATATGTTACGTACACAATAAAGACATTTTTAAAGTTGCATAGAAGTGGGGAAGGGAGCCTGACGGAGTTATAGCTACAGAAGGAGGTAATAATGGGATGGGTGTGGTGGTGCACAACTGTGATATTATTATCTTGAGAGGCTGAGGCTGGAAGATCCAAAGTTTAAAGCCATCCTCAGCAACTTAGTGAGGCATTGAGCAACTCAGCAAGACTCTTGTCTTAAAACAAACAAAAAAAAAATTAAAATTAAAAAAAAGGGCTGGGGATGTGGCTCAGTGGTTAAGCACCCTTGGGTTCAGTTCTTGGTACTAAAAAGAAAAGAAAACAACAACAAAAACAAATAATGGAAGACTGGAAAGGTTTTAACTTTTTGTTTAAACAATAAAAAAATCAAATTTAGTGAAGTTTCATTTACATGCAATGAAATAACCATGTTTCTAATGTGCAAGTCAATGTGTTTTTTGATTGCCAAGACAGTCAAGCTAGAGAACATTTTCCCCTGAAGTTCTCTTGCACCCCTTCACTGTCAATTTCTTTCCTCTTCTAACCTCCAGTCCCAGGAAGCCAAACAGCCTTCTGACAGTAAATATAGGTTTTGTCTTTTGTAGAATTGCATAAAACCAGAATCACACAGTATACAGTCTTGTATCTGCCTTGTATCTGCCTTTGGGTCAGTGAAATGTTTCTGAGACTCATCTCTGCTGCTGTATATCAATAGCTTTTCCTTCCTATTGCTGAAAGTCTTATCTCTTATGGAGGTAGCACCATTTGTTCACCCATTCACCTCTCCGTGAACATCTGAGTCATTTCCAGTTTGAGCCAATGTGAACATTGAGGTATGAAGTGGGTTTTTTTTTGTTTTGTTTTGTTTTATGGTGCTGGGGATTGAACCCAGTGACTTGTGCATGCGAGGCAGGCACTCTACCCATTGAGCTACCTCCCCAGCCCCGAGGTATGAGAGTTTTGTAGACAAATATTTTTATATTAGGTAAACAACTATAGATCCAGCTTTTAATTTCAAAAACATTATTTTTTAGAACAGTTTTAGATTAACAGAGAAACTGAGAAGATATCGTGAAGTTCCGGTGTTCCATTTCCTGCACAGTATCTCTTCTGATTCACATCTTACACGAATGTGGAACATCTGTTTCAATTCATGAACCTGTGGTGAGGCATTATTAACATTACAGTCCATTAGATTTTTAACTAATGTCTTTTCTATTCGGAGATGCCATTCAAGTTCCCACATTACATTCAGGCTTATCTTGGTTGTAACAGTCTTTCTGACTTTGTCTTTGATGACCTTGAGTTTTGGTCAATTATACTGATCAATTATCTTGTGGGATTCCCCTCTATAGAAATATATCTGATGTCTCTTGCTTATGATCAGACTGGGATTGTGTATTTTAGGAAGGAAGATTGTGGAAGTAAATTATATTTCCATCAGGTGACATCACAGGTACACAGTATGAATGTGGTTTGTGCCCATTGGTGTTAACCTTGTTTGCCTGGCCAAGGGGATTTTTGTTAGGTTTCTGCACTGTAATGCAACCCCCCCACCCCACCTCCTTCTTTCTTACTGTAACTTTGGAAATCAGTAGGCACAACCCAACTCAAAGAGTGGAGAGGTGTGTCCCCAGTGTCTGAGTGTTCATATAACAATAACAAAAAATTCTCTGCTCCCTGTCCTTCCAGAATCTAGTGCCAGGAAGTGATTTTCCTCCCTGGCATTCTGTGTATTTCCATTTATGGAAAAAGAAAACTCTGTGATCTGGCTTAGTTGTCTTTCTTTGCCTCGACTATTAGTAAGCCAAAAGTCCAGTGAGTAGAGGAAATGCAGAAAGTCCCTCCCCGAGACTCCTGACAATGGCCCCAAATTATAAATGTGCTAATTATTGGAATGTTCTAATTCCTCTTTGGAATTAGAGTGGAAACGACAAGTCAATCATCAAATCCCTTTAGCAACTCCAGATTTCACCAGGTGGCACTCCACAAAGCTCTCTCTCCCTGTTTCTCCAGGAAGGTGACTGACAAGCTGCTGCCTCAGGGTGTTGCTCCAATTCTGATCAAACCAGCAACCACAGAAAACATCAGTCGAGGTGAGTGGAGCTGAGTCATGCTGGGAGTGGAGGGTGATGATGGACTTATATGGGTTTTGTTCCTTGACCGAGAGGCTAGCCTCTCCCTTCCAGGGTGGTAGAGTACAGGGGTTAGCAGCACGGACTGTGACACCAGGCTTCTTGGAGTCACATGCTATCCCTGCCAGTCACCGTTTTTCTGATTTCAAACCACTTCATTGAAGTATGGATTGACATACTAAATGCTGTGTACAACTAGATGTGTTTAGCTATAAACACACCCCTTAAAACCATCACCACAATCTGTGCCATAAACATACTCAACTTCTAGTGTTAAATTTTAAGATTGTGATGGGACTGATGAAGAGAAGATTGAGAGTAAATTAGACTTTAAAGTCTTACTTTTTGACCGAGGAGCTCACTTTTTACTTTGCAATTTTAGGAATATACAGAACACTGAGAATATGTTTTCCATCTATTGTTCTATGTAGATAAAATGGAGATCCTATTTCATGCCCTGTATATCTAGAGATGTTCTATAGTAAAGGAAAATATATGCTTTAATACCCTTCTGAAATTATAATATATTTTTTTAAATTTTATTTATTTATATATTTATTTGGACTTGGGGGTTGAACTCAGGGGCACTTAACCACTGAGCCACTTCCCCAGTCCTATTTTGTATTTTATTTAGAGACAGGGTCTCACTGAGTTACATAGCGCCTTGCTGTTGCTGAGTCTGGCTTTGCACTTGAGATCCTCCTCTCTCGGGATCTTCCTCCAGAGCTGCTGGGATTACAGGCATGTGCCACCAAGCCAGGCATATTTTAATTAAATACTCTATACACGTTAAAAAATATATTCATTACCTTCCAAAATTTCCTCCTGCCACTTGTGTTTATTATTACTGTTATAGTGTATGTAACACTTGGCATAAGATTTTTCCCTCCCAGCAAATTTTCACTCTGCAATACAGTATTGTTCACTACAGACTTGGGGCTGTAGAGTAGATCTCTTGGATTCATTCTTCCTGTAAAACTGAAACTTTGTCTCTTTTCCCCATCATCTTCCTGCTTTCTCTTCACCTACGCCCATGGCAACCATCATTCTGCAGTCTGCCTCTTGAGTCTCACTAGTTAGATCCCTTGTGTCACTGAAGCCAGTGGTCTTTGACCTCCTTTGGCGTATTTCACTTAGCATGACGTCTCTGGAGATCAACCACGTTTTCACAAATGGCAGGGTTTCCTTCCTTTTCTTTCTTTTTTTTTTTTTTTTCATTTTCCTAGCTATACCAAGGAATAATTGACAAATGAAATGCATGTTTTTAAAGCATACAATGTGATGATGTGGTGTAGGTACACGTTATGAAGCAATCACCCACAATTGAGTTAGTTGGCCCCTCCATTGTCTCACATAGTTTACCTGGTTGTTTTATTTTTATTATTTTTTTAGTGTGATAAGGACAACATAACACTTAATCTCTTAGCAAATTTCAAGTATATAATACAGATAATTAAGAATTACTGTCACCATGCTATACATTAGGCCCCCAGAATGTATTGATCTTATAAATGTAAGTTTGTATGTTTTGGCCCAAATCTTCCTTTTTTCCCTCTCCCCACGTCCCTGGAAATCTTCATTCTACTCTATTTTTAAAATTCATTTTTAGGTTCCATATAGGTGAGATCATATGGTATTGTCTTTCTCCGTCTGGCTTCTTTCTTTTTTGTGTGTGTCAGGGGGCACAGGGAATTCAGCCAAGGGACATTTTCACTGAACGACTTCCCCCACCTTTTTATTATTATTATTTTTTAATTTTGAAAAAGGGTCCTACTAAATTACTTAGGGCCTTGCTAAATTGTAGAGGCTGGCCTCAAACTTGCAAGCCACCTATCTCATCCTCCCAAGTTGCTGGGTTTACAGGTGTGCACCACCAGGCCCAGCTGTCTGGCTTATCTCCCTTAGTATAATGCCCTTCAAGTTGATCCATGTTGTCCTAAAAAGCAGAATGTCCTTTCTTAAGAATGGATAATATTACTCTGTATGTATGTCCTGTTTTCTTTACCCATTGATCCATTGCTAGACACTCAGTTATTTCCGTGTCTTGGATATTGTGAATAATGCTCCAATGAATGTGAAACTGTGGATAATCTTTTTGAGATCCTGATTTCACTTCCTTTTAGTATATACCCAGGAGTGGTAATGTTGCATCACATAGGAGTTCTGTTCATTATTTTTTGAACTGCCAATCATTGATCTTGATCACAATTCCTTAACATTTCATGTCCTAGTGTCCCTACTCTCAGCAAATATAAGAATGGTATGTCATAGGTTTTGTCAAAGAGTAAATGACAAAAATACATGTAAAGCACACAGAAGACTACCTGACATCTTCTAGATGTTAATGTTGGTTCTTTTTGTTTTTTATTCTGTTCTGCTTTTCTCCTTCCTATAGTGCAATCCCCACAGACCAAGTGCCGCCCTGGCCTTCTGGCCCCAAAGCCCTCTGGCTTCTACCACCAAGATGTATGGCATTCCTTGTCCTGCTCTGGCCAGTCCTTCCCCACTGTTGACAGCATCCTGGGCTGCCTGGCTGGTCACATCGTGCACATGATGGGGGACTCCACGCTGCGGCAGTGGTGGGAATATCTACGTGACACAGTCCCCTGTGAGTGACACATGGGGACTCATGAAGAAACAGGTGACCAGAGAAGGATTTGAAGGAAACTGCAGTGCTTGGTGGAGAGGTGGGCAGGATGCTGGGTGCTCTTGAAAGGCGAGTGAATGAGGAGGGCAGAGTTATCACTGGACTGCCTTCCTGGTTTAGTTACCATGGAGCTCAAATGAGAGCACCAACCTTTCAAATAACAGCGTGTGGTGATTCCAAGAGTCCTCATTTAATTTCTAAGTAAAATCCTCAGTGAGTCTCTCAAAGATTATTAAGTGAGAAAAACACAAAGTTCACACATTTGCTGGGAGGAGTACTGGGGTTTGAACTCAGGGGCACTCAACCACTGAGCCACATTGCCAGTCCTATTTTGTATTTTATTTAGAGACAGGGTCTCACCGAGTTCCTTAGCACCTCACTTTTGCTGAGGCTGGCTTTGAATTTGAGAACCTCTTTCCTTAGCCTCACAAACAACTGGTATTATAGGCATGGGCCACCCAGCCCAGCCATAAACTTCAAAATTTTATCTCACCCCCCACCCTACACCTCAATTTTTTTTTCTTACTGTTGATGGATTCTTTTCTGGTCTTGCACAGTCACTTGGTAGAGATAGTGGTTCTCTTAGCACCTAAGGAGGCAGTCACTTCTGCTGAATGTGTGTAGCTTTCTTGTCCCCTCCAAAATTAGAGCAACCCAATCCCAAACCTTCCATTTTTCTAAATAGTCAAGATTAATGGAAAACAATATCACAAGATTTCTGAGTACCTTTCTGCCATTTATGAAAACAAAAGCAAATACTCAGCATCTTTAGCAGTGATTTTCAGTGAAATTCTGTTCCAAGCAAGCAGTACCTATTTCAGATATATTATAAATCACAGGGCCTGAGATTCTGAGTGGCAGAGCACTTTCCTAGTATGTGCAGGGCTCGAGGTTCTATCCCAGCATCACACACACAAACACACACACACACACACACACACACACACACACACACACAGTTTGATTTACAGTCCTTCAGATGTCTGAGAAATAGGAAGATATAATAGAAAAGCTAGCCAGAATGTCTGTCGTACCGTACCACTGTTCAATAGCCGAAACCCTTATAAATTTGATCACAAAATTGTCATGAGGCTAATTGTAGCACTTGTTTACCATGCTTTTGAGGAAAGTCCATCTAATATTATAGCCAGTCTCAGAAAGGAAGCTCAGGCACTTTCTTGGTATCCTGCAAAATTTAGAAATTAGCCACGTTGTCATTGTAGTCACCATGTCGAATTTGAGGTTCTCTTTTATTTTAAACAGTCCATTGGTCTGGGCACAGTGACACACACCTGTGATTCCAGGTGTGGAACTAGGGAGGCTGAAGCAAGAGGATAATAAGTTCAAGGCCAGGCTGGGCAATCTAGTGAGATCCTATCTCAAAATAATTTAAAATTGAGAAGGGGCAGGGAATATAGCTCAGTGGTAGAGTACTTGCCCAGCTTCTGCGAAACTCTGGGTTCAGTCCCCAGCACTGCAGAAAACACAACAAAACAGCTAGTTGAGGTCTAACTGACAAACTAGGAGTGGCAGATATTTAAATTTTGACATACATTTACACTCATGGAACAGCCTTCATAAATGAGATAATTAGCATATTCATCATGCAGAAAAGTGTCCTCAACGGATAAAACATTGGAAATCTGTCCTAGGGGTACACCTGTAATTCCAGAGATTAGGGGATTGAGGCAGGAGGATCAGGAGATCCTAGGCAAATACGTGAGACCCTGTCTCCAAATATAACATAAAAAGGGCTGGAATTGGGCTGCGGTTGTGGCTCAGTGGCAGAGCACTTGCCTCGCACATGTGAGGCACTGGGTTTGATCCTCAGCACCACATAAAAACAGATAAATAAAATAAAGATATTGTGTCCATGTATACTAAGATTTGTGCGGAGATGCTAGATTCCCTTTATCCATATTGCATTCAAGGCAACAATGCAAATTTTGAAAATGTTGATTGGGCACCTGAAATAGAAGCTTACTAAGGATAAGATCTTAGACAAAATCTGAAGAGGTGGCAACGAATCCCCAGGGAAGGTTAATGGTAAAGAGAGTGCGGCTGTTTTGTGTTGGGGGACAGGCTGTGGCCTCTGCCCTGCAGACACCCTGAGACTGCCCTGGAGGGGGGGCCCAGGCTGGGAAGGAAAGCGAGCCTCTCCCTGCTGCTGGATGACCCTCTGGTGGTCTTGCGAGGCAGGCGAGGCCAGCAGGGTCTTGGAGGGCCAGTAGGGTCTTGGACGGCTGGGAATGAGAGCACAGGAGAGCGTGGCCCCGCAATGGACAGGGGAGCTGGAGGTCAGGGCCCTTCGAGCTGATTCATGCGAGGGTCCAAGAGCCCTCACCCCATCTGGACAAGGCCCACGGCAGCATTACCTGCCCTGGAAGGTGAGCGAAGCCCAGAGGATGCGGGTGGACCGGCCCTTGGCCCTCGGGTGGTGGTCTTCATGCAGAGGAGCACACGCACGTGACCAATAGGAGGTGGCCGCCGCCCTTTGCAAAGGCTGTTTGTAGAAGGCCTGGGTTTGCCTTGCATGTGTGAGGCACTGGGTTCGAGCCTTGGACCACATGAAAACAAATAAAATAAAGGCATTGTGTTCACTTATAATTAAAAAACAAAATTTAAAAATCAAGTTTTTCTCCCAACCTTTGAAAACCTTTGCTACATCTGGACATTCTAGTTGTAGAGATTGCTGAGCTGTGAGGCGGAAAATAACGTCTTGAAATGCCCATTTGTTTTAAAAATATCAAACAAGAAGTGTCTTCTGGAAGTGACTGTCACACCCCTAGGAGCGACACTTGACCATATTTGTTCAGTAGGTTAGCGGACATGGAGAAACTCTGACCTTGAGAAGAAGGTCCTGTGCCAGACTGGTTATGTGTAAAAGACATTTTTCCTATTATAACCATTGTTTTGTATATGCCTTTTATTCCTCATTCTGTATATACAGTTGAGAAAGCTAAGTACTTTTTTGAAATATCTAGCCCTAGATGTTCTAAAGTGCTTGATAGATGTTAAAAGTAGAAGTGGCAAAATAGAATGCATTTTATAAATTTCTTTGTTAAAGTTCTTATGAAATGTTTTTGGGGGCAATAGCCAAACCCCTGTTGGGTAATACACGTGGCATGCTGGTTCTCCAGAGCATCATGCCAGTGTGCTTAATGAGGCAAGAGTATCCTTATATCTGTGCAGTTTTGTTTTACTTTGCCATGTACATACTGTATTTAAAGAGCAAACAAGGGCTGGGGATGTGGCTCAAGTGGTAGCGCGCTCGCCTGGCATGCGTGTGGCCCTGGTTTGATCCTCAGCACCACGTACAAACAAAGATGTTGTGTCTGCTGAAAACTAAAGAATAAATATTAAAAAAATTCTCTCTCTTTAAAATAAATAAATAAATAACTAAAATAAAAGCTATAAAAAAAATAAAATAAAGGGCAAACAAGTCCTAATCGACATCTAGTCTTTCTAGATGTTAAAGAGCTTTGCAGTGTGTGACAAAAGTAGAAATAGTGAACAAATGTTGTATGTTTCTATGTTAAAATTTCTAGGAAAGAATGTCTTTGGATAAGGATTAATGAAGGGTACTCATATTTTGAAGACATCTTCAAGGTAGAACTATTGTTTCGTATGTGTAGTTTATGCAACACTGTCCTGTACATAGTGGACATGTTGAGTCCTTACCTGAAATATCTAGTCAGTCTAGGTATTTTAGAAGTGCCCAATGTATGTGAAATGTAGAGTTAGTAAAATATCATTTTGTAAATATCTTTTTGCCAAAATTCATATGGAATATAGTCTTTTGGGAATGGAGCTGTTAAGCCACCTCTGTGAGCAGTATAGTACCATCTGTCCTTGTTCAGTGAGTTGGAGGAGGTGGGAGGGAAGCGAGTGCAAACGGTAATATGTTAGTGTGTTTTTACCTGGACATTTTCAGGCATCAGTTTCCTGTATGTATGGTGCATTTTGTTTTGCTGTGTATGTAGTGTATATAATGGGCAAATGAGTCCCAATTTTGCAACATTTAGTTTTAGATATTAAAGAGGTCTCCAGTGCATGAAGAAATAGTAAAATTAACATGTTTGCTACATTTTGTGTTTAAATTCATGGGAAAGCTTGACTTCAGTAAGGACTTCTGGGTATGATTTGTTCAACCATCTCTAAGCATTACATATGCATATACTTGTCCACTGAACTGGGAGTAGACAGAAAAAAGGGAGGAGGGAAAGGGTAGGAACGATATGGTCATACGAGAAGATATATCAAATTATAACCATAACTACGTGTGCAATTTATTTACACTGATGTGTGCATAGTGGACACATTCTTATGTGGAATATCTAATCCTTCTATATCTTTAATAGTGCTTGATATGTTTTAAAGTAGCAGTTAAAATAAAACTTTTTGTAAATAGCTTTTTTAAAAATATATATTATTCAAGTTTTAGATGGACATGTTACCTTTATTTTGATTATTTATCTTTATGTGGTGCTGAGGATCAAACCCAGGGCCTCACGCTTGCTAGACAAGCACTCTTCCACTGAGCTATAATCCAAGCCTGGTAAATAGCTTTTAAAAACTGGTAGGAAATACTGTGTTTGGAATTCTTAAACCACATCTGAATGGTATCTTGTCAGTACTCGTTCACTGGGTTGAGGGAGGTGGGAGGGAAGAAGTTACAAAAGGTGTTTTGTTAGCTTGTGCTTGAAAATCCCAGTTTACCACTGCCCTATAACGTGCATTTCATTTAACTTTGCTGTACTGAACATATTATATATGTACTGGACAAAGGAGTCCTAGTTTTATAATATCTAGTCTCTGGATATGCAGAGATTGCCAATGTGTGACAAAAGTAGAGTTAGTAAGCTAACACATTTTGTATACTTTGTGTTAAAAGTCATAGAAAGGGAGTCCTCTGAAAAGAACTTTAGGAAGTAAAATTGTAACATTACATCTGAGTGACACTTGTGCCTCTGTCACTTGTGACACAGGAGAGAAGAAATGAAAGAAAGAAAGATTCTAGGCCAGCATGATCTTATTTAGATGCTTTCAGATATAAATATTGCTACCTGTCTATCGTTTATTCAGCAACACTACTGTGTACATTGTGAATAAATATAAGTCCTCATTTGAAACATCTGGTTTTTCTAGATGTTTGGACGTGCACAAAGTATGTTAAAAGTAGAGATAGTAAATAAAACATATTATAGATTAAAAGAAAAATAAAATTTGATTCTAGGGATAGAATTTGGGGAATTCTTTTATTTATAAAGTGCAGGGAAAATAAGAAGCCAATAATTAGGGACAAGGATTGACCAGAAAGGTAGAAACAAGGGGACAGTATATTATTACAGAAAGAAAAAGGGAAGAACATTTCTGGAAGAGGTTGGCCAGCAGAGGAAAGTCAAGTGCCACAGCGAGTGTTGGTACTGTTAGGGAGAGCTTTTGGAGTTGAGGAAAAGAATGCTTGTGTCTGATAAAGCAAGTAGGCGGGAGCTAGAAGTTTTATTTGTAAAATAATATGGCGCACGGTTATATGTTAACTTATGGAAACTTCTCTCTCATCCTCCCAACAGCCCTGAAACCAGTGGATCTACATTCCACATATCAGGTGGGGCCCCTGATGGCCGTGGAGACCACTCGGGGCATAGTGCTGCACTGGCGAGCCCACAGCTGGCCCCTGCGCTCCCAACGCACTCCAGTGGCCTCCCTACACTCTGTGGCCAAGGAGCTGGAGGGCCTGGCCGGGGGCCCACACACCGTGGTGGTGCTGGGCCTGGGAGCCCACTTCACCACCTTCCCTCCATCCATCTTTGCAAGACGACTGGCAGGGATTCGGGCAGCTGTGATGGCCCTGCTGGAGCGGGAACCCAGTACCCTTGTGGTCATCAAACTGGCCAACACTGGCTATAAGTCTGTGTATGGCAGTGACTGGTTCACTCTGCAAGTGAACCGGCTCCTGAAAGCTGCCTTTGCTGGGCTCCGTGTGGCCTTTGTGGATGCTTGGGAAATGACCTCTAGCCTGGCCCTGCCCGACAACATCCACCCAAGGAAGCTCATTGTGAGCAATGAAGTGAACTTGCTCCTCTCCTTCATCTGTCCCACCTGAGAGCTACTGAGGGCTACTGGCAGTGTGCTGATGGAGAGCCTGCATCTCAGCCACAGGAAGTGTGAGAAGCAGTGAAGGGACACAGAATGAGGAATGATTCAGAGGAGATTACTTACCCCAAGAATGGCCACATGCATTAAAAACTGGTGACATTTTGGTGACTGTCCTCTCGTATAGTTCTCTGTGCAACGCACAAATAAATACGCATTACATGAATGAGATGATATTTCACATGCTCTCTTTTCAGTTCCCTTTTTTGGAAATTTTTATTTTTTTAATTGTACATTATGCAATTTTGTAAGGGGTGATACAGAGATCCCTTATATCCTGTACTTAGTTTCTACCAATGTAACCATCTTGTCAAAAAGGGGTACATTATTGGGATATTAACATTAATATCAACATTCTTATTTAGATTTTCTCAGTATTATTGTCCTCAATTGTGTGTGTGTGTCTTGTTTTTTTTCAGTGCTGGGGATTGACCTCAGGGCCTCGTGCATGCTGGGCAAGTGCTCCACCACTGAGGCTATATCTCTAGCTCCTATTGCATTCATTTGTATGTATTTACTTTATGCAATGTTATCACAAATACTGGTTTCTGGTTAATTCTTTAACATTTGTTTTGTAGCCTTACAAAGGAAAGATGACAGAGCCCAAGGTTTGTCCAAAATAGCAATCAGGAGAGTCTCCAAAGAACTGGGGTCTCAAAGGACTTTATCCTCAGACTGATGTGATTCAACAATAAATCCCCAGGACCAAAGAGCACAAAGAAAAGGACCATTACAAAATTTGGTAAGTAGAAGGGTAGGGGAAGCATCCTCTAAGAACTGATAGCCATACACTGTCTTCACTCTGGTTTCTAGCCTGACTTGACACTATCTGGGTGGCTCAAAAATTCTCTAGGGATATAGCTCAGTTGGTAGAGTGCTTGCCTTGCATACACAAGGCCCTAGGTTCAATCCCCAGCTACACACACACACACACACACACACACACACACACTTCTCTAGGACCAGGTTGTGTGCCTAGCCTTATATACTTCCAGATCACCTGAACACATCAACTGTGATTTCTGGAGAAACTGACATTTTTCTCAGATCGCAGAAAACTTACTGCAGAGAACATAAGAAGGAAAAAGAGCTACAGACATTCAGAAATCATGTAACACACCAGTAACAACATAGCAAGAGTGAGAAACAGCAGAAAAAAGTCAGAAGAACCCAAACACAAAAACCCCAGATAGTAGATCAACTGGAAAAGCATATGAAATTAGTATCTTTAAACATACTGACTTAATCAAAAAGAGGTTTTTACCAATATGAGTAAAAAAGATAAATTTTTTATAGAACTCTTAAAATAAAAACTAGAATCATTATAATAAAAATGAAGAGCATATTTAAAGCCAGGCTGGAAAGAGACAGAGAAAGAGTCAGTGAATTGGGAGCAAGAATGTAAGAAAATTTTCAGTTTCATCCAAGAAAGGAAAAACATGGATGGAAAATGTGAAATAGATGTTAGATGTGATAGAAATCCAAAGGGATCAATTGGGGTTGAGGGCAGACAGAGAGGGAGAGAGAGAGAGAGAGACACAGAGAGACAGAGAGAAAGGGGGTTGGGGAGGGAGAGAGAGAGATTGATTTATTCTTCTTATTATAACATCAACATCAGTCCTACTGGATTAGGGCCCCATCCATACAACCTCATGGAGTGAATTCTTAGAATTGTATGCTTCCTTGGCATCCATGTTGAATATAAGTAAAGCTTTCTCATACCAGAAGCGGTGCTTAGTTACCCTTGACACACTTTCCAGTTTTCCACCTCCTCCCAGTTCTACACTGTGGTTCATCCAGATATCTGCCTTTAAAAATCACCTGGTGGGGACACCTCCCTATGCAAACTACTTGATGCAAACTACTTGTTTGACCCCATACCTCTCATTTCCTGCAGTGATTACCTCCCAGTCACAGTGTCACCCCCCACTCTCGTAACTTGTGTCTTCTTGCTCCTAAGCCACTAGTTAGAATTCTCCATGGGAAATTTCCCTGGGTAATGCCCTGGACCACAAAGAAGGCTTCAGTCCACAGGTCCCTTGCTTTCTGTCTCTTACCTGCTGGGTGCGCCTGCTCATCCCTGATGGCTCCCTCTTTTTCCCAGTGGCCTGTGAGGTGTGCTTGCTTCTTGTCTCCAGGATCTGGGACTTGTTATAGCACCTCTTTTGTTGAGTTGCCTCCTGTGTCTCACCTGACTGACACACCCTCTTCACCAGTCTGGGTTCTCTTGGAGAGTGGCTATCTTGATAGGAATAGATTGGACTTGGGTCAGACAAGAGCCTCAACTCATGGGCATCTGTCAGGATAAAGAAGTTTTCTGTGGGAGAGGCCCCTGCTCACATGTTGGACACTTGGGTATTAGGCTATTGGCTAGGATGAAGTATCCATTGACAGGAACACCATAAAGGCTCACTACTACCAAATGCCCCAGAGCTCCATCAGGGCCAGGTTAGAGTCTATAGCATCTGTCCAGGGAGAGACCTCAAGACCAACATGAAGGACTGAGCTTAGCACCTCACTTAACCTTCATTACCATAAAGATGCTATCTCCAGACCGTCACGTTGGGGGTGACATAGGAATATGGGGGACACCAGTCAGTTCATAAGAAAAGATAAAGTGAAAACATTTTAGACAAACAGGAGCTGATAGAGGCTTTACCAGTGGGTCTTCATTACAGAAGAATTCTGAAGAAGGGACTTCTGTGGGAAGGAGAGTGGTTCTTCTAGGGAGAACTCAGGGTCAGGAATCTTAAATTTGGTGGTTGAAATTCATAATACTACTTTTAAAGAACCATATAAAATAATCATAAAATTTCTAAGGCTAGGGAAAATAAGTTAAATTCTACTAAGTTAAATAAGTTAAATTCATTCTACAGTCTACTCTGAAACCCACCCCAAAGCTTGTTCTCACACCCTCAACATTCAGGATTCTTTTCAGCATTTCATTTTTTGAACCATTTGAGAGAAAGTTACATATATCATTTCTCTTCTCCCCTAAGTACTTCAGAGTGACTCTCCCGAAACCAAGCATGTTTTCTTCAATAGCCAGAGTATAATGATCAAATTCAGGAAACTTAATATGGATAATCTCATATCTAATCTATATCAAATTTAGTAAGTTATCCCAATAATGTTCCCCATAGATATTATTTTTCCTGAATCAGGATCCAATCCCAGACAGCATTTAGTTTTCCTTCTTCTTTTTCTTTTCTTTTCTTTCTTTCTTTTTTTTTTTTGTCATATGGTAAAAAGATGTTCTTTCTCTTTTATTTTATTTTTAATTTTTTAAAATATTTTTATTTGTTCTTTTTAGTTATACATGACAGTAGAATGTATTTTGACATATACATACGTCAAGTATAACTTCCCATTCTTGTGGTTATACATGATGTGGAGTTTACTGGTCATGTATTAATATATGAACGTAGGAAAGTTATGTCCAATTCATTCTACGGTCTTTCCCATTCCTATCCCCCACCCTTCCCCCCATTCCTCTCCTACTCCCCCATCCAATCTGGTGAATTTACACACCCCCACCCCACCCCACTTTGGGAGTCAGCATCCGCATATTAGAGAGAACATTCAGCCTTTGGTTTGGGGGGATTGGCTTATTACACTTAGCATGATAGCCTCCAGTTCCATTAATTTACCTGAAAATGCCATAATTTCATTCTTCCTTATGACTAAGTAATATTCCATCAGGCATTAATTTTTCATTTCCCTGTCATCTCCTTTAATCTGCTGCTTTTCTTTTCTTGGTCTTTCTTTTGGAGCATACATGGCATTATTTCATAGAAAGTCCCTACTGGGAGTATTTCTGAAGTCTCTAGTAATTAATTTCAAGTTATGTGCTCTTGGAACACCACAAGAGTGATGTAGCATTTCAATTCAGCTCAGGAACTCTATGGTGCCAATTTTGCTCTAATATTGATGATGTTACTTTGATTAATGGCTAAAGTGGTTCCACTAGATCTCTCTTTGCAATTACCAAGTAATTAATGGGAATACATTTGAGAGTATGTAGACATCATGTTCCTTCTTGAGCTTTTATCTACCAGTTTAAGCAACCTTTTTTCCCTCTAAAACCATTATTACTTTGATAGTTGCAAATGGTGATTCTTCTCATTCCATTACTCCTTCTACATGTCAGTGTTAGTTGTCATTCTACTGTAATAAAGCAATCCTAATTTATTTATTTGTTCATTCATCTGTGTCAATATGGACTCATTATTCAATGGTCTACAATAAATTACTATCATCGTTTGGACTGTTAAGTTCCTTCAGATATGATCAACAAGAATCTCTTCAAGTTAAGATTATGAAAAGAATTTTCTGCCTTTTCACTTCTCAATTGACGACCACTCCCTTCAATCAAACCCATTCTCACCAAGGAAATTAAAAGCCTCTTTTAGGTAAATCAATGGACAATTTCCAATCCTTACCTTTTGATCATTCTTTCTGCAACCTTTAACATCACAGATCATTTTTCCCTTCTTGAATTGCTCTCTTCTCTTGGCTTCCATACTCTCATATTCATCAATTCACAAGAGACTAACTGGAAAAAGGAAGTCCATGTAGAATCCATTCCGCTGGGGAGGGTGTCATCAGAACTACCTAGTCTCTCAGTGGCTGTGGTCATAGAGTTTGACCCTTGGAATAGAAACACATTTTTGATGCAGTATCAAAATGCCTCATCGGACACGCTCTGAGTGTGGTTTAAGGGTTTAGTTCCTGACAACTTAGCATTTTTCTAATCTTCCAACACTTACATGGACTGTCAAGGATCCTTTTATTAATAGTCCATTTCCACCATCAGCCAGGAATGGCTCTGTTTCTTGAGAACAAGAAGTCTGGTTAATCAGGCTATGGGATTATGCTGCCAGGGTTAGTGGTGATTACAGTTTCCTATGGAAAGGGTGATAGTAGAGGTGAAATATGCAAGTACACAGGAAAGTCATCCTTCTGGGTCTGGGGAAGAATTCCACAAAGAGGAGACACCTGAGCTGAGATCTGAAAGAGAATTTTGGATCAGTCAGGCACAGAGCATCAGGAGAACATTCTAGGTTGGGGAACAGAGAGGCCCAGGGATGACATAAATCACATGGAAATTTGTTTGTTTAGTTTTTAGTTGAAGATTAAGTGAAACAAAAGGAGACAGCAGAAATAAGCAAGAGTTCCTAGAATTTTATCTATCATGTTCAGGGTTGTGACTCGCATTTGCTAAACATGACCCTGGGTACAGCTGAAGATTCATTTCTTCCAAAGAGTCTCACCCTGGAGCTCAGGCTTTATTTTCTCAAACTATTTGTACATTTGGAAAGTACATTTTCTGAAAGATGACTTAAGGAAGGTGTAGATTTTTCCTGTATGTCCAGACTGGTTTCCTGGTCTAGGAGCAGGGCTAGAGCAATATATGCCCCAGGGAAAGGCAGGTGCCTGTCACCACTTGGGGGTGGCTTCTAATAAGGGCTTACTTTGTGTTCAGAACCCAGACTTGCTTGACTACTCAGAGGAACAGTTCACTGACCATAGACCATCATGGAATCTACTGACCAGGAAAGATATGAGCATGCTGAACTTCTACGTTGTAGACCACTGAGCATGACTCCCTCCCTCACCCCTTGTACCCATAACCTTATTCAACCAAACTCCATTCCCCTCAGAGACCCTGTTATCTTTTTTATTTTAAATCTATTTATTCTAATTTGTTATACATGATAGCAGAATGCATTTCAATACATAGTACACCTATAGAGCATGATTTTTCATGTCTCTGGTTGTACACAAAGTAGAGACACACCATTCATGTGGATATATATGTACTTAGGGTAATGATGTCCATCTCTTTCCACCATCTTTCCTATAATGCTCCCTCCCTTTTCCTCTCTCCCCTTTATCCTATCTAAAGTTCCTCCATTCTTCCCTTGCTCCCCCTACCCCCATTGTGGATCAGCATCCACATATTAGAGAAAACATTTGGCCCTTGGTTTTTTGGGAATGGCTTACTTCACGTACATCATATTCTACAACTCCATCCATTTACCTGCAAATGCCATGACTTTATTCTCTTTTAACGCTCAGTAATAATTCATTGTGTATATGTACCACAATTTCTTTATCCATTCATCTATTGAAGGGCATTTAGGTTGGTTCCACAATTTAGCTATTGTGAATTGTGCTGCTATAAACATTGATGTGGCTGGGTCCCTGTAGTATGCTCTTTGAAGATCTTTGTGTATAAACGGAGGAGTGGGATAACTGGGTCAAATTATGGTTCCATTCCAAGTTTTCCAAGGAATCTCCATATTGCTTTCCATATTGTTTGCACCAATTTGCAGTCCTACCATCAATGTATGAGTGTGCCTTTTTCCCCACATCCTCGCCAACACTTACTGTTGTTTGTGCTCTTCATAGCTCTCATTCTGACTGGAGTGAGATGAAATCTTATTTGCATTTCTTGAATTGCTAGAGATGTTGAATATTTTTTTCACATATTTGTCGATTGATTGTATATCATCTTCAGAGAACTGAAAAGCTGCTTCTCGGCAAAAGGAACAACCAGTGAGGTGAAGAGAGAGAACACAGAATGGGAAAAAATTTTTATCATATGCACATCAGATAGCGCACTAATCTCTAGGATATATAAAGGACTCAAAAAACTTAACACCAAAATAACAAATAACCCAATCAATAAATGGGCCAAGGAACCAAACAGATGCTTCTCAGAGACCCTGTTATTTTGAATGTCCTTAAAACAACTGCACTAACCAGTCATGGTGGTGCACACCTGTAATCCCAGTGGCTTTGGAGGCTAAGGCAGGAGGATTGTGGGTTCAAAGCCAGCCCCAGCAACTTAGTGAAGCCCTAAGATCCTGACTCTAAATGAAATTCAAAAATAGGGCTGGGAGGGCTGGGGTTATGGCTCAGCAGTAGAGCACTCACCTAGCACGTGAGAGGTCCTAAGTTCGATCCTCAGCACCACATAAAAGTAAAGGTATTCTATCCAAAAATGAATATTAAAAAAAATAAGTCAGGGAATGTAGCTCAGTGGTTAAGTGCCCCTGGGTTCAATCCCTATTACTCCCACCCCAAAAAAATCCGACAGGACTCCCTTCCTTGTGTCTTCTATAGCTCAGTGAACAGGGAGTTTTTCTTTAGACAAACTTATGTCTTATTTTACAGGGAAACATTTTAAAGCATTTTTAAAATTTATTTTTAGTTGTACTTGGACACAATACCTTTATTTTATTTTCTCTCTCTCTCTCTCTCTCTCTCTCTCTCTCTCTCTCTCTCGTGCTTTGCTCTCCCCACCCACTCTCCCTCTCTCTCTCTCTCTTCTCTCTCTCTCTCTCTCTCTCTCTCTCTCTCTCTCTCTCTCTCTCTCCCTTTCTCCTCCTTCCCTGTTAATCAGACACCACTGCAATAAAGATCTCTTGGTTACTCCGAGTGTCCTGATCACTTTCCTTTCATTTGGTGCTGAAACCCAGGAAGAGGGTGAAACCACTTCTGGGTCCCTCTTCCTTCAGAAGTGCCACTCACTAGATGACCTGAACCCATTTTCTCGACCGCCAGAACAAATCCACCACCGCCTTGGATTGGTGAGTTTCCCCTTCCTGGAGTCCTAAACCCAATGGTGGTTTTGGGAGGATTTGACCATTGATTGTCCAGCAAATCTCTTTACTCACCTTCGGGGAGGAAAGCACCCCACCACAGCCTTCAAGGCCACGGTGGTCCTCAGGGACTCTCTCCTCCCTCAGATTCAACTCTCGGGTCCAAAATTATTTCCCTTCCCCTTCCCCAATGTAGACTTTATATGAAACTCTCAAAGGACTGTGAAACCTCCGGGAACACAACAGAGAACTGAATATCACACCCCACCCAGACCTTCAGGGTCGCGGTGGCCCTCCTAAAGTCCTCTCACCTTAAGACTCGGCTGTTAGAGATACACTTACCCTCCCCTTCCCCTCTCCTTCTCTGGCTCTGGGAGTCACCAGCCTTTTCAGGAGGGGTCCCAAAAAGCCTTGGCCAAGATCTCTCATGGCTCTGGCGCCGTCTAGGACAGGAGCCTCGATTGTCAGAATTTGGTGATGAACAGTCTCTGCAGCTCAACCCTGCCACCGGGCACTGTCTAATTTTTGGCTCTAGTGGGGACGCCTCTTTTGCCAATAAATTAGCTCCTCCCCCCATACTACATTTGCGACATGGGTAATGCATCCTCTCTGCCTGTCGACTCTCTCTTTTAGACAATCTCAAAACCCTCTGCTTGACACCAGCAGATATTAAACCCCCCAAATTGATCAAATATAGCACCCAGGATTAGCCCCTAGACAGTCAAAATAAATGGCCCCCTTTTGGGTCTTTAGATGCCTCTATTCTAAGGGATCTCTACAATTACTATGAGCATTCGAAAAAATGGGTAAAGATCTCCTATATTCAAACATTTTCCTTGCTCTGATCCAATCCTGCTCTCTGCACCTCTTGCAAACCTCTACAAATTCTTCTAGCTTGCAAACCGTCACCCCCAACCACTGACCCCCAACTTTCTCCACCTCCGGACTCATCCACTACTTTCCCTGCTGATGAATCTCCACCCTAACACCTGGCTCAAATAGGTCCTCACCCTCAACCTTCTACCCCAGCCCTTCCACCATCACCCCCACCTCAACAACCTGCTTTCTCCCCTCCAATTACTAGATCAAAAACCTACTCCACCACAATTTCTCACACCATTGCCCCCTTGCGTGAGGTAGCAGGTACTGAAGGTATCCCTCCCCCATTCACTCCTCTCTTCTCCCATCAGTGCCCATACCCAGTCCCACTAGGCCCTCTTACCAGCTAACCCAAAGCTCCATGAGCTGAGGAGGGTCCTCAGACCTGTATCCGAGATCTGGTGAAAATGACCTTTAAAGTTGCTTTGTCATCATTGAAAACAAGGTTACTAAGAATTTAAAGTCCCTTACAGGCTTTTTGGGATATTCACTCCCATCCTCCCCTCTGGTCTACCTGTTCTACTGCTCAAGTTTTCCTTGATAGGGAAAACCCCAAACCCCTTTCCCATTATTCTTTTACATCTCCTTCCTCATTCTCAGATACACCCAAGCTGCTCTCAATCCCATCTTCCCATCCCCCTGCCACGCTACCTAGGCCCACAGAAAATTCTGACCTTCTTCAGAAATCTTCACCATAGCTGATTTTAGGACTGTCACCAAAAATTCTCTACAAAAGAGTTCAATGTAGATAAACTTCCTCTTTTTGTGTTGCCCTATTTTACTTGGCCACTGGTTGGGAGAAAATCAGCACTCCAGATGCTAGACACCACCTTACTAGTTTTCCACAAACATTCATCCAGAATAGTAGTTTGTAGAAATATGAAGCTGGAGCTTCACAGTGTTGTGTACATTTCTAAGATAAGAGAAGTTACTAATTGGGCTCCATGGTAACAGCTGGCAGGGGGAGGAAAGACAGAGGAGAAAAAGATCTCCCCTTCTCAGGTGTTGTCCTTGAAGGGTTAACATGTCCAGAACAGTGAAAGAAAAAGCTGCTTTTATGTGAACTTCTGCAGACTGTGAACTTCTGAATCCCTCTCCTTATATGCTGGGTATAAAATTCTGAAACCTCCTAAACTCAGGGTTCAGGGGATTAATTGATTACAGTAGAAGCGTGCCCTCTGAATCTGGCTACAGCCAAATAAAACTGTTTCCTGCTATCTTAGGTGCCTTGCCTTGTCCATCCCTATAACAGTTTAATTCTAGGTACTTAAACATTGTTTATGTCTTCATGAAATGACAAACAGATGTGATTAACTGTATAGTATAAATAAGAAAATATTTCTTATTAAAATGGAATAATTTGCCTAAATTCAGAAATTTATAAGGATTGTTTGAAAATGTGAATAAAGAAGGAGTTAGCAGATGGGGAAGAGAAATTAGAAGATCTAGGTATGGATTTAATTGAAGGGAAAAAAAGGTGTTTCTGGATAAGAGAGTCTATGTGATTAAGTAAATAAGAAGGTTTAAGTAAGTGATAAAGAAGGTCTGTGTAATTTGGCAATATATGTAAGTGTTTTGAACAAGTACTCTTGAAGAAATTAAGGATTATACAACTATAGTTAAATAACAACTGTTATTTTTCAATATTGTAATATGTTATTTCTTTAAGAGCTAAACTTGATTAATATAAAGACATCAGTGTAATTACGGAGCTATTACTCTTCTTTGTATATTAAATGTGTTCATATTTTCCAGGTATACAAGTCTTAAGGTAGAAGCTTTAAAAGGAAATTATATCAAGCTGATGTTCTCCAAAAGGTTGCATGGTAATTTTAGGCTTATAAGAATAACATTGGAGATTTATTTATATCATTTAATGTTCTGTAACTGGGCCTGTTATCAATAAGATTAAAGTACTAAGTACTGGGATACAATTTAAATGTAATATCATATTATGTTAGCTAATATTCATGTGACCTCGAACAACAATATATGTAAACCTTATAAAACGATATTTAAGAAGCAAAGATCAGCTTAAATACTAGAACGCTTTATCTAAGATTTATAAAGAATCCTGCCTTACCTGAGATAAGGTTCTGCCTCCCATCTTACTACATATCAGAATGACTCCAAAATAGGCCAGACTTCAGTTGAAGCCCAGTACTCTTAATTTAAGACTGGTGAGACTGACTTGCTAGATGTTCAAGATCAAGACTTAAAATTAAAAATAAATTAAAAGGGACAAGAAAACCCCAATACTTGGCTCTTACCCTCTGAGTCAGTCTGAATCCAGGGAACAGGGAACTTCTCTAAAGAGCTTTGAACTCTGGGCCACATAACCTCCCAATCAGGGAGATTAATGAGACTACTGGAGAATGAAAAGCCAATCAGTGCACTTGCTGTAAATAGGAGGATCATTGGAAAAAGGAGACACCCCCGATGCTTCCAAGGGAAGCCACATAGTCAAGCAAGACCTGGACCCATCCTAGTGCAAATGGCACTAGCAGAACTAAGAAGCTACTCTCAAGTTCCCCCATGAGTGACTCCTATGAGAACTCAGCTGACTCTTAACAATAGATAGAAACAAAGTCAATTTTGACCAGCTTGATCTTAAATACCTACCAAAAACAGTTAAACCAAAAACACAGTTATCCCTGGGGGTGATGAAGGAAAATAACAGCTAGAAAAGAGGAGACAGCAACTAGGCCAACAGGCTCCATAGGGAATGTTCAGTCAAGTATGGCCTTGGCTCCTCCACCTCACAGGACTCCCTATTAGTCCTCTTTATGTTTCTCCTAATAGGACCATGTCTGTTAAATTGCCTACAAAAGTTCCTCTAAGATCAGATACACAAATTCACCAACCAGTCGGTCAATCAACTGTTAACTTTACGACTACCAGCCCCTGATGCCCAAGATGGAGACCTATGACTCATGACCAACTCCTGCTCCAGAGACTCTGCCCCTATCTAAAACCCTCTCTAACCCCCTTTCCAGTTTTTACAACTCTTCTTTTACTTCCCAGGAATGAGAACTACTCTCCAGCAGGTCCACTCTGCTTTTTCTGACTGCTCTACAGTATCCCCACAAGAAGGCATCAAACCTAAACTCCCCAGGCATCAGATGAGGAGCCACCAGCCAGGCGAAGACTGGCAGATTGCCTTCACTCACTTGCCTAGGCACAAAAAGCTTCAGTACCTACTTACTTTGGCTGATACTTTTTTAGGATGGATAGAAGTCTTCCCTACTTCTAGGGAAATTGCTAATACCATTCCCTCCATCCTCATTGAACAGATCATTCCCAGGTCCAGACTTCCTGCCTCCATCCAGTCAGACAATGGTCAGGCCTTCACTTCTCAGGTTGTTCAACTAGTATCCAAAGGCCTCAACATCACTTGGAGGCTCCACATCCCCTACTGACCCCTGGCCTTGGGTAAGGTTGACAGGGCTAACAGCATTCTCAAGGATCATCTCACTAAACTTGCTATTGAACTCAGACTCTCTTGGCCCAATCTCCTGCTGTTAACCCTCACCCGAATATGGGCATCCCCTAGAGCCTTAGCCCCTTTGAGCTACTCTATAGATCTCTTTCTTAATCAACCAAAGCTTTCCAGTCACTCCTCCTCTCCTTGTGTTCTACCTGCCCTATCTCACACTTCTATGCAAATTCCTAAGGGAACACACAGACTGGTGCCTTCTGCACCATCCATTGCCTCAATCCCAATGCAACCACAAACTGAATCGGACCCTCTTCAACTGGGTGGCACAGTGGGAACTGCATCCTCAATTGTTGGAACCTCGCTAGACAGGACCCCATACAGTCATACTTACTACATCAAAGGTGGCTAAGCTTTTGGGCTACACCCCCTGGTTCCATGTTTCCCACCTTAAAAAAGTGCTTGTTCCAAATGTCCAATTCTGGGCTTCCACCACGTTGGGGCCCACCAAACTCAAGATTTCTCACCAACCCTCTTCTTCTTTTAATAATCATTAATCTCTCTCAAGCTTCTATCCCAACCCAACAGATGGCACTTCTACATCCAAGCGACATGGCATCAGGATGGCAAAACCCACTATCAGTTTATAGTAAAGGCGATTGCCCTTTCAGTCATCCTTAACATTATTGGATTCAACAAAGCCACCTCCAATATTTCCTAGAGTCCCTACTGTAGGACCAATGGCTGATACCAAGGATCTCCAACCGCTCAGGAATGGTTTGATGCCATTGACGACCTATGGCTTCAAGGAACCTTTATGGACTTTGTCCCTTCCAAGATAACTATCTATAGTCACTGGATGTTATCTCTAGCTGCCCTGATTCCCAAGCCTGTCCTCTGAACATTCCCTGTTAATTCTCTATTGTGTTATGATTGTAAGATGGCGAGTCTGCAGAACAAGAATGCAGAAACTCCAGAGAGTGAACCGCCGCCTCATTTTTACGAAAAGAAAGGGGGAATATGTCGGGAGCCATTCTCACACGTGACTAGGTGACTCCCGGTTAGGGTCTGAGGCGCTCTGGCTGTGTCGGACCTTTCCCGGCCCTCTCCTGTTGAGAGAACCTGTCCGTGTGGGGGTGTAACTGACCACTGACCCCGGAGGCCCAATCACTGACCCTGACCTTGGAGTGCGGCCCCCCTTCAACCTTCATTGGATGGAATTCTCCCCTGAATTTCTTGCTCCCCAATAAAAGGCTACTCCCTGGCATGCTCACTCTCTCTCTCTCCTGCTAGCCCTGAGTAATCCTTGCTGCCCTGCCGGGCGGTTAGAGGAGGGAACCAGAGAGGGGAGCCGTCTGGGACCTGGTCATAGAAAAAGGTAACTGAGTCTGTGTGTTTATTTCGATCTCACTAGCTAACTTTTATGCCAAGAACCTCATTAATGAAACCATTGCGCTGGCCGCATGGTAGAATTGGCGCCCACAAGGGGGGCATTCTAGATTAGCTAGATTGAGTGGGAGCACGCGCTATAAAGATAAAGAAAAAAGTAAAAGATAAAGGAAGTGGTGACAATTTGGGTCACAAAAGGAAGTGGTGACATTTTGGGTCACAAAAGTACCTTAAGATATTGAAGGAAAGAGACGTTAAATTAATTAAAATGGGAAATTCAACTTCTACGGATAAGGAAATGTATCTGACTATTTTAGACAGTATAATTAATCAGAAAGGAAAACAGATAAAGAAAGCTCAGTTATTACAATTCTTAGAGATTGTAAGTAAATATTGTCCTTGGTTTTGTGAACAAGAATCTCCAAATTTACTTACTTGGGAGAAATTAAGAAGAAAGTTACAAAAGGTCTATCTTTCTGATGAATTACCTGGAGGCATAGATAATATTCAGAGAACCTGGACGGCTTTGGAAGTTTGTCTTTTTAAATATATGGGCCAGAATTTGTGGCCCCCTGAGGACCTGCTAAAAGGCATTCAAGGGGCTATCAAGTCTATTCAAATGGAAAATCCGCCTGAGGCTAAGTTAATTCCTTTTCCCTTAAGCCACTTAAAAACAAAGGCACTAGGGACCAAGCCCAAAATTAAAAATGTAAACTTAAACTTGCAAAATCAGGGCTGAGCAACAATTCTGGGAATTCCAGGAGAGGTCGCACAGTGTGACGCCACTGGCGCTGACCAGGACAGCCCGCGATTTTTACCAGAACAGTTTTCCTAGGGCCTTCAAGGACAATTAAATTGAGTCCTGAATCAGGACCAGAACAAATCCCTACTAGGTTTAATTTTGGGACATAATAATTTAAAGGGAGCCATTGAGGTGATACCTGGTGTGATAGATTCAGATTTTAAAGGACAATTAAAGGTTACTGTAAGATCCAATTATGCCCTAAGGCTCACTCCAAGAGATACATTTGCCCAATTAATTTTATTGCCCTGTGATGCAGGGAGACATCTGCCGGTAGGTTCAGCTTCTAAGCCGCCGGACAGAGTATACTGGTCACAGTTAGTACGACAAGAGCGTCCTTTATTAGAACTTAAAATTAATAATAAAAAATTCCTCGGAATAATTGACACAGGGCCTGATATCTCTGTTATTTCTAGTAGATTCTGGCCAAGGAACTGGCCTTTACACGTAGCGCCAGCTAGCCTAGAGGGCATAGGGCAGATTTCACAGCCCGCTCAAAGTGCCAACTATCTCCATTGGAAAGATTCCGATGGGAACAGTGGAGTATTCAAGCCTTATGTGTTAGAGACTTTACCAGCTAATCTATGGGGAAGAGATATTTTAACCAAAATGGGATTATTATTAGTTACTCCTAACTCTATGAGATCAGTTGAGGAAGTTAGTCAGAGGTATTTTCCTGGAGATGATAAGGAAACCCTTCAGGAAGAGTATCTGTTTACAAACCAGTTTCCACGACAAAGATTAGTAAATGCTCCAAGCCAAAATTTTTATTAGGGGCCCTGAGTACTTCCCCGATCCCTAAGACAGCTGAAAAAATCACTTGGCTCACAGAGGAACCTATATGGATTTCTCAGTGGCCCATCTCAGGGGAAAAGCTTAAAATAATTCATAGGTTAGTTGAGCAACAACTTCAGGCTGGTCATATAGAACCAATGCTTAGTCCTTGGAACACACCTATTTTTATTATTAAGAAAAAGTCAGGGGGCTGGGGATGTGGCTCAAGTGGTAGTGCGCTTGCCTGGCATGCGTGCGGCCCGGGTTCGATCCTCAGCACCACGTACAAACAAAGATGTGTCCGCCAAGTACTAAAAAATAAATATTAAAAAATTCTCTCTCTCTCTCTCCCTCTCTCTCACTCTTTCTTTAAAAAAAAAAAAAGAAAAAGAAAAAGTCAGGAAATTGGAGATTGCTGCAGGATTTAAGGGCAATAAATCATGCAATTCAGCCTATGGGATTCTTACAGCCAGGACTTCCCTCTCCCACAGCCATCCCTTTAGATTATAGCTTGATGGTAATAGATTTAAAAGACTGTTTTTTCTCTATAAGGTTACATCCTGGAGATTGTGAGAGATTTGCTTTCACTGTTCCAACAATTAATTTTAAGGAACCTGTTAAAAGATATTGCTGGAAAGTACTCCCACAGGGAATGCGTAATAGTCCTACTCTGTGCCAAAAATATGTAGACCAGGCAATAGATCCCATAAGAAATAGCTTTCTTGATGCATATATTATTCATTTTATGGATGATATATTATTGGCTCATGCTAATCCCGAGGTACTTTCAGAAATTTTTACTCAGAGACTTCGCTTACAGCAATGGGTTTATGCATAGCTCCTCAAAAAATTCAAAAAGTGTCTCCTTTTCAATATCTAGGTCAGATAATTCAAGGACGTACAATCCGTCCTCAAAATCTTCAGATAAGAATTAAGGAGTTACATACCCTTAATAATTTTCAAAAGCTATTAGGAGATATTAATTGGCTGAGGCCATCCTTAAAACTAACTACTTCTAAGTTAAGTCCTTTATTTCAGATATTACAAGGAAATCCTTCTCCAACCTCTCCACGTCAGCTAACTTTAGAGGCTAAGACAGCTTTAAGGAAAGTTGAAAATGCAATTAAAAATACACAGCTTACTAGAGTTGATCCTAAGGAAATGGTATATTTATTAATATTTCCAACTGAGCATACCCCAAGAGGAGCCATATGACAAAAATTAGGAGTTATTGAGTGGATTTATTTATCCCACTCCCCTCAAAAAACATTAATTCTTTTTCATGATTCTATAGCTCAATTAGTAATTAAGGGTAAAACTAGGATTTTACAATTAATTGGATCTAAACCTGATATCATAATTATTCCATTTTCTGTTCAACAGATTAATTGGCTTTTTCAAACGTCTAGCTCATGGCAAATAGCTTTTGCTGATTTTCCTGGCCAGATAGATAGTCACTATCCTCGTGATAAGATTATACAATTTGCATCATTAACGTCACTTATTTTTCCAAAGATTGTACGTGCCCATCCTATAGATGAAGCCTTATCAGTGTTCACTGATGGATCTAGTTCAGGTAAAGCAGGATTTTATAGTCGTGTTCACACAGAGGTAATACAAACTTCTTATACTTCTGCCCAAAGAGCAGAGCTTCAAGCTCTGATTTGTGCCTTAACTTACTTTGCAAATGAGCCTATTAATATTTATTCTGACAGCTTATATGCAGTCAAAGTTACTAAAAATATTGAAACTTCAGTTATTGGGTATACTTCATCACAAGAGTTATTTAAATTATTTCATAATTTACAAAAGGCAGTGCTAATGCGAAAATATCCATGTTTCATAGGACATATACGAACTCATACTAATCTTCCAGGACCTTTAGCTTCAGGTAATAACAAAATTGACAGACTCATAACTTTTTGTCAACAGATGTCTTCATATGACTGTGCACTAGCTTCCCATTCCTTACATCATCAAAATGCTTCTAGCTTACGTAAAAAATTTAATATTACTAGAGAACAAGCTCGTCAGATTGTAAGCCAATGCCCTAAGTGTGTTATTCACACTCCATCTCTGCCATCAGGGGTAAATCCCCGTGGATTAAAACCAAATCAAATCTGGCAAATGGATGTAACTCATATTCCTCAATTTGGTAAGCAGTGTTATGTGCATGTCATAGTGGACACTTATTCTAGATTTATTTTTGCCACAACACATACTAAGAAAAATTCTCAAAATGTAATTTCTCATTGCCCTAGCAGCTTTTTCTGTTTTAGGATACCCTATGCAGATTAAAACAGATAATGCTCCAGCTTATGTGAGCTCTTCTTTTCAACAATTTTGTCAAGAGTTTAAAATTAATCATAAAACAGAAATTCCTTATAACCCCCAAGGTCAAGCCATTGTAGAACGAGCTCATTTATCTATTAAACTTCAATTACAAAAATTAAAAAGGGGGCATAGGCTTATGACTCCCCAAAATAGCCTTAATCATGCCTTGTTTGTTTTAAATTTTTTAAACTGTGACACAGAAGGTCACACTGCTGCTGAGAGACAAATGTCTCCCTCAGTAACAGGCCCTTTAGGCAGAGTTTTGTGGAAAGATTTACAGACCGGTCAGTGGAAGGGCCCAGACCCGGTGCTTATATGGGGCAGAGGGCATGCTTGTATTTTCCCAGAAAATTCTTCTCGTCCTATTTGGGTGCCTGGACGTGCTATCAGACATGGAAGAGATAGAACCCAGATTCAAGCGACTGAGGATCGACCCAGAGGAGCCCCCATCCAGAAGGAGGAGATATCGGAAAAGGATGAAGAAAGACCAGATTGACCCAGCCGAAAAGCTGATTTCATGGAAAGACGTAAAGAAGCTAACAACCCAGGCTTCCCGAATACTTTGAGACCTAGGAGAAAAGAGGACCCCAATGATGATGGTAGCAACAATAATTGCCCTACTGGGCTGTCAGGTAAAGGGGGATCAAGTAGACCCTTACTGGACATATTTCCCAGATCCACCCCTGGTACACCCAGCTGTGTGGACTGGAGAATCTATTCCAGTATTTACTAATGACTCATTCATGATGGGAGGATTTACAGATACTCATATTACTCCCAATCATGTGACTAGATTTAATTATTCTGGCTATAGTGCCCAATTACCCTTGTGTTGGTCCCACCATAAACATGCTGGCTGTCTGAAAGTATCATTCGAAAAAAAGACAGCGGTTGGTAGACCTAGACTGACAAATAATTCTATTTATGGAGATTTAAAACCTAATACTAGATCAATAATTAAGATGGGACTTTCCCATAATAAGCCAGTCATTTCTGCAAAACCTCCACAGATACACCACTGTCCAAATACTTCTACAATTGAGATTGACACCTTTCCTAAATGGATGGATTGTATAAATCCTTTTCCTGTACAACATAAGGTGTCTAAAGATAGTGGGTATATTTTAGACTGGTCTCCAAAAATTGATAAGAGACAATTACAAAGAAATTCTGCTATGACACCTGCAGGATTTGTAGTAATATTTTGACTTATAGTAAAGGTGGTGTTCAAAAAGATATTTGGCATTTAATTGCTGCCTCAGAATTCTTACATTTTACAGACAAACCCTTACCAAGATTTATTGGCAAGAACTGTAAAGAGGGATCTTGCTATGGCTTACGAGCTTGTGTCCAATCTCCTTATGTTTTAATTATTGGAAATGTGAAAGTTAAATGGATAGATGACAGATATGTTGTTACTTGTAATAAATGTAACCTAACCAATTGTATTACTAGGTATAATGGAGGAAAAGGAGTGCTGATACTTCATCAGCTCTCTTTTGTTTTATTACCTGCTAATATTTCAGAGCCTGGTATGCTGATGCTGGTTTACAAGTCTTACAGCAAATTCATGCCCAGCTGGCAAGACCTAAACGTGCTATTGGAGTTATAATTGTTGGTGTTTTGGCGCTAGTCTCTTTTATTGCATCAACTGTCTCTGCGTCTCTGACATTGTCTCAGAATATTCAGCATGCAAAATTTCTTAATAATTTAGCTCAAAATACTTCCAAGGCTCTGCGTAATCAAGTAAATATTGATGAAAAGATTAAAACTAAATTAAACGCCTTAGAGGCAACTGTTATTGACATAGGTAATGAACTTTCAGCCTTAAAATTTAAAGAAAGGCTTAAATGTCATGCTAATTATAAATATGTGTGTGTTACAGCTACCAAGTACAATGCTTCTCTCTGGGATTGGGAAAAGGTTAAAAACCATTTGTTAGGTATTTGACAAAATAGTAATAATAGCTTGGATATTCTGGAACTTCATCACCATATCCAAGACATTCAAAATAATAGAGCTAATTTTTCAGATCCTTCTTCTTTGGCTAACCAAATATTGAAGGAGTTAAATAGATTCAACCCTGGAAATATTCTTAAACACTCGACCTGGTACATTATTGGATTATTCTCTTTGCTGTTAATTCTCTATTGTGTTATGATTGTAAGATGGCGAGTCTGCAGAACAAGAATGCAGAAACTCCAGAGAGTGAACCGCCGCCTCATTTTTACGAAAAGAAAGGGGGAATATGTCGGGAGCCATTCTCACACGTGACTGGGTGACTCCCGGTTAGGGTCTGAGGCGCTCTGGCTGTGTCGGACCTTTCCCGGCCCTCTCCTGTTGAGAGAACCTGTCCGTGTGGGGGTGTAACTGACCACTGACCCCGGAGGCCCAATCACTGACCCTGACCTTGGAGTGCGGCCCCCCTTCAACCTTCATTGGATGGAATTCTCCCCTGAATTTCTTGCTCCCCAATAAAAGGCTACTCCCTGGCATGCTCACTCTCTCTCTCTCCTGCTAGCCCTGAGTAATCCTTGCTGCCCTGCCGGGCGGTTAGAGGAGGGAACCAGAGAGGGGAGCCGTCTCGGACCTGGTCATAAAAAAAGGTAACTGAGTCTGTGTGTGTATTTCGATCTCACTAGCTAACTTTTATGCCAAAAACCTCATTAATGAAACCATTGCGCTGGACGCATGGTAGATTCCCTCTCTCTCCCAGGTAGGCCCCATGCCTCCCCCTCTCAGCAGGAAGTAGCCAGATTGAATTATGCCATCCCCCCACCACTTAGAAAAACAAAAAGGGAGGAATGATAGTTGCAGAGTAGGCTAAACAAATGTTAGCTACAGGATGGGCTGAACACTCTACCCTCACCCTCACCCGTCTGGTTCCTTATCGCTTGTTTGCTTCAAGTCTAAACACTTGACCCCCACCATTCTGGTGCAATGGAAACCCACATCTAGCCCCTGCCCAGTCTGCCTGAAGGCAGAAGATGACACCCTTAACAACTACTGTATGATCCAATCACAAGGCAGCTTGCAGACCCAAAGGGCCCTTTAGATTTTGGCTATAAAAACTCTCCCCTCTCTTCAATCTCTCTTTCTTCTCTCTCTCTCTCTCTCTCTCTCTCTCTCTCTCTCTCTCTCTGCTCTCCCCCCACTCTCTCTCTTTCTTTCTTCTCTCTTCAATGCTCTCTCTCTCTCTCTTTCTCCCCCACTCTCTTTTTTTCTTCTTTCACTGTTAATCAGACACTACCACAGTAAAGATCTCCTGTTCACTCCTAGTGTCATGGTCACTTTCCTTTCTCTAGGGATTAAAAGGGCCTTGCACAGGCTAGGCAAGTGCTCTACCACTGAACCACATCCTCCACACTCTTTACTTTTTATTTTGAGACAGGGTCTCATTAAATTGCTTAGGCTGACCTTGAACTTGGAACCTTACTTCTCACCTGCTGTAGTAGCTGGGATTATATGTACTCACCATTACTATGCCTAGCTAACCTATCTTTCTGTTCTAGGCTTCCTGAGTCTGTGGCTGGGATTCTGCAAACATTTCTGCCCCACCTACTAGTGGCTGTTGGGATATTTGCTCCCATCCTCCCCACAGTAGCTTGGAGGGTTAGAGGGAAGGGAGGTCTTGCTCTTGCCTGCTTCCTAGGGGATTCCTCTCTGGGTCCTGTCCCTGTTAGTGTCAGCAACCTTCTTTCTTGTATTCAAGGAACCAACCAACCAATAAAGTCTTCTTCCTTCATAGCTGGCTTTAAATAAAACCTATTTTCTGGCCAATTTCATTGCACCTCCATGGAGCAGGATGAAATCTACCTCTTCCCTGACCCAGTAACTAAGTGTTTGGCTGCCTCTGGCTCTAGCAACTTCTGTGCCAGGTAAGTTGTTGATATTAAAAGTTCTGTTTTTGGGCTGGGGTGGCTTAGTGGTGGAGCACTTGACTAGCATGAGTGAAGCACTGGTCCAAATCTCAGCACCACAGAAAAATTAAAAAATAAAGATATTGGAGGGAGGGAGATCTGTTCTTGTCACAAAGCCAATCCAATAATGAGGACAAGATTTTGAGGAAAAAGGATAAAGAAGTTCTATTGCTCTGCTAGCAAAGGAGAAACTCAGGGTACTCCTGTCCCAGAGGCTGTGATTCTGTAAGGGGAACAGAAGGCTTTTAAAGAGGCGATTCAAGAGCTACACTCCAGCTGGACCCTGTCTGGAGTCCTAATTCACTTGTTGCTTTGAGAGACTGCCATGTCTCAGATGCTCGAGTGCCAGTCCTGAAGCCTGGACTCCTTCATTCCTGTGGTGTGTTGGCTGAAGGATAACTTGGCCTAGGGCAGGAAAAAGGTTAATATTGTTTCTACCATGATTGGGGAGGGAGAGAAGGAGAAGAGAAAGGGAGTAAACCAATCAAACAAACAAAACCAGTTTAAAAATAAGCTGCAGTGGCTGAGCAATGAGAGTTATCTTTAAAGCATGGAATGAACACCTGTTATATTTCCTCACTGTCAATGTCTATGGACAATGTCATCTCCAAGCTGCTTCCTTCTGAAACTGGGCAATGAAGGGGGTCCTGGAATGGAACATTATTACCTCCTATTGTCATTATATATATATATATATATACACACACACACACACACACACACACACACATACACATATATACACATATACACACACATACATACACACACTGAGGATTGAACCCAGGGGTGCTTAACCACTGAGCCACATCCCAGACCTTTTAAAATATTTTATTAGACCCAGAGTTTTGCTGAATTGCTAAGTGCCTCACTAAGTTGCTGAGACTGGCTTTGAACTTGCAATCCTTTGCTTCAACCTCCTTAGTCACTGGGATTACACCATGCACAACTTCTTTAGGACTTTTATTAGAAAAGATGGAGATGTGATTTCAGTCTTGGTGGGGATCTGGAAGAAGCACACTCACATATAGCAATTAATATTTGACTGATTGTCCTACATACTATATCAATCTAGTTTCTTTGGCTATAGCCACATTTTGTCCCTCTCCTTCCCTAGGTTACCAGGAAGGGTCTCTACTATTCAGTTTCTTCCTGGGCTCAATTTAAGCATGCTTCTGGGAATTTCCTTATTGAAGTGAGCAATTTGCAACACCCTAAGCTATTGCAAGTGAGTTTCTTAGCATAGTTTAACCACTGTCTTTTTTTTTTTTTTTGACTACTGGAGATTGAACTCGGGGGCACTCAACCACTTAGCCACATCCCAAGTCCTATTTTGTGTTTTATTTAGAGACAGGGTCTCATTGAGTTGCTTAGCACCTCACACTTGCTGAGGCTGGCTTTGAACTCACAACCCTCCTGTGCTAGCCTTCTGAGCTTCTGGTATTATAGGCATGCACCACCATGCCTGGCAACCACTGTGTTTTCTTAAGGTGTGATTTATCTTTTCTGTTTTCCCTCTAGATTGGGATCCCAGGCTGTGCATACCTTCTGTTGCCCATCCAATCCACCAGCTCACTTGCTGGGTCACTTCTTTCCTTTGGACAGTCTGAGAGTCCTTGTGAGGACAATTAGCTCAGCTTTCTGTGCTGCTGTTCCAGGTGGCAAAGCCTCAGCTCCTAATATCTGCTGTTCTGTGACCACAGCACGTCCAGCTATCTGCAGCTCCATTTCCCATGAAGCTACTCCCATCTATGAAGAGGTCCCAGTTCAGCTCTGTGATGGGCTGATCAGACAAGTCTAACCCGATAGAGTAGACACTCTCTAAGATTTCAGGCAGTTAGGTTGTAGGGTCTCATTATCATCTAATGGAAACAGTGCTGCTGGATTTGAGGTGGACACCATTTTAAGGTTGATCTTGGGGTTGCATGGTATCTCCCCTCCTCCCAGCAGTCAACCAGTAGCCACTTCCCTGTTCAAGTAGGACCAAGACTTGGTGAGAACAAACACATTAATGGGTTGTCCTCAAGGGAATTTCTCAACCTCTTGTAGTAAATCACAAGTGACAGTTACTGCCCAAAGGTGGGGTGGGCTGGGGACATCTTGTTGCTGTAGAGTCAAGCTGTTTTGACAAATAGTCCATTGGTTGTGGCCCATCTCCCAGTGATGGGTGTCCCCTGGCCACCATTTGACAGATGTCCTGTCAGATCTTAAAAGGGGAGACCATTCCTGTCCCCAGGTCATGGTCTAGCAGTCTCAACACCCACTGCCGTGTCCTTTTTTGGCCGGCCAATCCCCTTGTCCCATGACCCAAGGGGCTGGGAGGCAGGACGGAGGCCAAGTCCTCTTTTCCCATTTCTCTACACCCCAGGCAGCTTTCTTGGGGTTTTCCCCATAGCTCAGGGGTGAAGTGAGCTTGGGCTGCCTGGGGCAGACCCAGGCCTGCCTGCATGGGGCTGAAAAGATTTAAGTCTTTCTAAACTTCTGGTGTCCTGCTCTCCTTGCAAATCAGAGGCAGTGCCTTTTTGGACCATCAACTTAGTTTCTGACTGTTCAGACTCTTTTTTTTTTTAGAGAGAGAGAGAATTTTTTTTTTTAGTTTTCGGCGGATACAACATCTTTGTTCGTATGTGCTGCTGAGGATCCAACCTGGGCCGCACGCTTGCCAGGTGAGCACGCTACCTCTTGAGCCACATCCCCAGCCCTGACTGTTCAGACTTGTTCTCATACAACTGCACAGCACCCTGCACAGATAGCGTTTCTCCCATTTACCTAACTTGGACAGACCAGCTCCAATGGCAAGATTGGATATGGATTCAGAACACCACTCAATGACCAGATTTTGTCACAGTCAAACATCATCTTTTACTTAAATAGGTTCATACCTGTGTGTGGCCCTTTTAGCTAAGACCTTTTTCAAGAGACTCTCAATCAGTAGGATCAACACAGAATTTCCCTCATCTTAAAGGGCCAATAAGAGATGCAAACAAAAACACAGAAAGGGATGAGCAGAGGGCAGCCCCAAAACCATGTGTCAGAGTCCAGCTCCAACAGGGGTTCTCAGGAGACGAACGGATGGTGAGGAGTCGGTGAAAGTGGGGGTGGAGAAACAACACAGACACCAAAGTGAAGGTCTGAATCCCAATCTTTACTTGTGAAGTTAATCTTATATACTTTTCATTTTGGCAGGCTCACAGTACTTTGAGGTTACAAAACAGGAATAATTATTCAACGAAACAAAATATTATGTAGCTACAATTAGAATAGAAGAATGTATCTTGGCTTATGCATAAGCAAGCATTTTTACTTTCTGTTCGAGTTTTGCTTTGAGCTGTTTCTGCTTAGTTAACTTTTAATAATAGTTAGAAATGTCCCAAACTCTTGGCCTTGACTATTCTTTCTTGACTTACTGTCTGGAACCGGTGCCATGATTACAGCAAGTGGTTAACTTGTTATTAAGTTTAATCAAACAAGAGTAGGAGCACAAACCATTGTGCACAGGAACAAGAACAAGTTGCCCAGTACCAAGCGCTAATCTGTCTTCTTAACATTAATTCTTCTTCTCTAGATTTTAATTTAATTTCTCAAAAACTTCCCTGACAGGAATACAGGGAGTTTTTCATTAGACATTAACAATTTACGCTCCACAGCTGAATCATTGCATTTAGAGCAAACAGATCTATTCTTTAGAAGTAGTTGCATTAATTGGGAAAGTCATGTTTTTTCCTTCATACTTAATGGTCATTTGAGAAATTGCAACTATACTTATTAAAGGAATACAAAAACAAACCAGCCCATTCCCAGAAACATACTGCGCTCCTCCAGAGGACGGACACCTTGCGCCATCCACCTCAGTAGGGCCTTGCCATTGCCTGAGTCAGGGGAGGGGCTCAGCGACCATGGCTGACAGACAGAAGCCTTTAAAACAGACAGCAGATAGGGGGAAAAGGCCATAGTTTCCCTACTCCTACCTAACCATGACCCCTACACAAATGGTGACACTGATGTCCCCACAAAAAGGGACCAGATGTGTGGCATCAAGGGTCTCTACAGGCCCACTGGAGAAGCTAACCAGACGGCCAAGGTGTTGCAAATTTACTGCATTCTGTAATTCTACTTTTTCTCAAAATAGACCAATTGGTGGAGCAACCCATACTGTTCCAGGAGAGAAGGAGGGGGTTCCACAAAGCAAAAGGAGCCTCAGCAGCTACTGGGACAGTCCCTCAGTCCCTCTTACTTACAGGAAGAGCTCCTTGAGTCAACTCAAGGCAAACTCATCATTTCTCCTAAGTCTCCAGTGGTTGGCTCTCAACAAGCTCACCAGACACCCTGCATCTTCAGCATGGGTGCAGAAGACCAGAGTGGTGGGGGTGGGGTGAGGGGGTGTTCTTGGGTCCCAAATGAGTCACCAAATGTGATGCCAAAAGCTCAATCCTTGTCCCTGATGCTAACCTAATAATGAAGACAATATTTTGAGAAAAAGGAAAAAGAAGTTCTAATGCTCTGCTATCAAAGGAGAAACAGGTTACTCCTGTCCCAGAAGCTGTGAGTCTGTCAGGAGGAACAGAGGGCTTTGAAAGAGGTGGTTCAATACAAAAGGATCCTCCTGCCTCAGCCTCTAGCGCTGCTGGGACTACAGGACTGCACCACAGCACCCAGCCAAAATGTTGGCATTTTATGTTGAAAATTTTACCTCATATGGTTTGTTTGGTTTTGGTACCAGGGATTAAACCCAGGGGAGCTTAACTACTGAGCTACATCAATAGCCCCCCACCTTTTTTTTTTAAAGACAGGAATTTGCTAAATTGCTTAGAGGTTTGCTAAGTTGCTGAGGCTTGCTTTGAATTTGCGATCCTCCTGCTTTAACCTCCTGAGCCACTTGTATTACAGGCATGCACAACCATACCCCAACTCTGCTGAACATTTTACTTCATATAGTTTTTTGGGAGTTTTTGCTAACAATTGATTTTCTTAGAGACAGATGCAACCACCACTACCCCAGATGTGCTTCCACTCTACCACCCTTTTAATGAGGGGAGGCAGCCCCCAAACCCTAAAATCTGATCTCTTGATTCTTTAATAGGATTCTGGAGTAAAGGCACTTTGTGGAAACTTAAGTTCATATAGAAAAGCATAATGATTATTATATGAGAAAGCTCTCTTCTGTGTTATTAACTTATTTTTTATATCACGATACTAATCTCATGAAATGTTTAAACTAGTGAGAAACAGTTCATGTGACTAACTTTATCTCCTTGCATCTCTTAGGTTTTTTAACGGTATGTTGACTTTTGATTCCCATGCCCTTTCTGACGGCTCTGGTTTGTACTAAGGTCTTGGTACACTGCAGTGTAGGCCAACCATTTCCTGAAATGTGAAGCCCTGGTGTTGTCAGGGAGAGTGGGCAGCTGAAGCTCCAAACCTGGTTCTTGTGTTCCCACAAAAGAAGATGGAACTTCAGACACCCAAAGCTATGCAAGAGAACTTCATTACAAGTGCAAAAAAAGTGAGGCTCAAGCAGCGAGCACTCTAGAGACAGTGAGTTGTCTCTGTGCACAGAATGACAAAGGACACAATGCCACTTCTAAATTTATTACTGTTAGATGTTTATCTTGAGAACCGCAGTTTCTTTGCCAAGCAGGTGTTCAACTCCTCCTTCATTTCTGGTGGTGGAGTTTTTGTCCCTAATTGTTCCTCTCGGAAACTGTCACGATGGCCATCTTATTGTTCCTCTTGGAAACTGTCAGGATGGCCATCTTATTGGGGAGGGGGCTCATCTTCAAGTCAAACCCATGTTAATGTGGGCATTGGGGTCAGTGTCAGTCAGAATCGACCTTGGTGCACCTGAGTTACTAAAAAAACCTGCCTTCCAGAATATATGGAGGCCCCAATCACCATAATTCTTCACTTGACCTGGCCTTGGTGAACTCTGAGGTCCCTTTAATGAGAGTTACTGTCAAGAATCCTTCTTTCTCAATATATTTCCCCAATTAGCCACCACCCACTCTCCATTAGCTATTTCCTTTCTATTTGCTTATTTGCAAGATCTGTGTACCAACGTTTTTCCAAAGGTTATATGCTGCAAATTACTTACTCATTTGCCATTGAAAGAAAACTTTAGGTGGATGCGGTGGTGCACACCTGTAATCACAGTGGCTTGGGAATCTGAGGCAGGAGGATCTCAGGTTCAAAGCCAGCTCCTAATCTTATCTGATTGTCAAGAGTGACTCTTTGCATTTATTCTTTCATACATAACTGCTCTCTGCTTTCAGCTTGATGAACCCCCCATCTAAATAATTATATATAGTTGATAGATAAATAGATATTCTGAAACATATTTTTTTCTGTAAAGTATGATGTGTTATCATTATTAAAAATTAAGATTGGAATAAAAGAATTTGTTTTTGCCCAGTTTATGACTACAGGAGACCCACAGTATTCAGTAAACTCTACAGATGAAAGAGGTATAGCTTGTGAATTTATCATTATCCAATAAATTCTAACATTGTGGAAAGATACAAACATATTTGGTCTATGTTAATGACATAATTTGCCCAGGAAAGATGCCATAAGCTTAACATATTCAAAGTTAGTAGCAACCATCTGACTCGTAGAATATATAAACTTTTCAAAGTTTGATGCTGTACCATTGAGCTTCATCCCCACCCCTCAAAGTATTTTTCTTAGTAATTGTATGAACACAGATATTGCTCAGAGGGCAGTTCTTCTGGTAGATGTGTCATAGAAGGATGCTCTGTTCCTGGTTAAACAACTAACTCTCACTTGTAAAATGCATGAATCTAGGTAGAATTATATTGTCAAAAAGCACAATTTGTTAAAAATGGAAGTGCATAACTCACTTGAATCAAATGTATGAAAGATAAAAAAAAAGAAAAAAAAAGCACAATTTGGAGTTGTCACTTTGTATAAGATATGTTCTGAAGTTGTCACTTGTGTAGCATATGTTCAAACAGGCCAGCCACAAGAACAGGAAAATATTTTTATGTTGCTTGATTCTATTAACAAATAAAATCAGGGCACCTTGGGCTGGGGATGTGGCTCAAGCAGTAAGTAGCACGCTCACCTGGCATGCGCGGGGCACTGGGTTCGATCCTCAGCACCACATAAAAATAAAATAAAGATGTTGTGTCCACCAAAAACTAAAAAATAAATATTTAAAATTCTCTCTCTCTTTAAAAAAAATCAGGGCACCTATTTTTTATGTACTTTTTTCATTTCTCTTTTTTCCATAAATTTATTTTGAATACATTTTACAAAAGCATCAATTTGTTACAGTTTTTGGGGAAACCAACCTGTCCTTCAGCTGCAGGGAGTGCATTTCCCATAGAAATCCTCACATGCTCACATGGTTAAAAGGTCCTGAGTCGAAGCTTAGCTTCCGAAATCAAAAATTTGGAAACAACCAAAATACTGACGGACAAGAGAAAGGAGAAATAAATTTTGGAATATGCATATGCTGGGAAGTCGTTCAGTATGTTACATGAATTAAACCAGAACTGCATATATCAACATGAATGAATCTCAAAAACATGTTGGGAAGAAAAGGAAGTTGTCATGGGGCTAAGGCTGTGGCTCAGTGGTAGAGCACTTGCCTAGCAAGTGTAAGGCACTCGGTTCGATTCTCAGCACCACATATAGATAAATGAATAAAATAAAGGTCCATGCATCTAAAAAAATATTTTAAAAAGTAAAGGAAGCTGCCAAAGGAGAGCTATAAATGATACCACTCAGTAACAGGTTGGATCAGACAATGAAAATCTTACATATATTCATTTTTATAGGTGTAACTTAGGGATGGTATAAATCCCTATGGAGATTAGAAACCTCATAATAGCCACTTGGGAAAGACTGGAGGGAAAGCAACTGAGGAGTTATTTTATTTCTTTGCACAAATTTGAGGTGTGGGTGACAAACTGCTATGATTTGGTGGAGTTGGGTGGAGGTGACAGTAAGATTTAATTGTTATTTTCTTATTCTTCTCTGTATGTTCAAAATTTTCACAAATATGACTCTGGAACCTTCACTTAAATTTTTTTGTAGTTGTAGATGGACAGAATGCCTTAATTTTGCTTGTTTATCTTTATGTTTAAGGATCGAACCCAGTGCCTAACACATGCTAGGCAAATGCTCTGCCACTTTGCTACAGCCCCAGCCTTATCCAGCCCAAACCTTCACTTTTATACATATTATTCTCTTCAAAATTATGAACATCTTTGCATTTTCAAGATGAATACGTTTAAAGAAAGATATAAAGGGAAAAGTAAAGCAGGCAGCATATGGGCATAACCAAATCATGTGACATTCACACTGCAGGAATGCAGGATGGGAATTCTGGTAGGGTTTGCACTGTCCCTTTTTATCCCAGCTGATCCAGGGTCTCAAATCAAACGCAAAGGTCAATCAATGTCGACGTTGATAATTCTTATTCTCTTTCTTTAGATCTGATTTTTCCTACTCTCTTTTCTACCTTATCAATAGCTTGTGTGTATTTCAGGGCAGTGACACGTGCTGAGTTCCATCCTAACTTTGTCACCTCTTCATCGTCCACTGGAATGATCCAAATGGACTCTCAGATAGATGCCCTCTTCCATCGTTGGGCAGCTGTCTTGCTAAAGTCCTCCCATTGTAGGAACAATATATCAATAAAGCAACTACAATAAACAGAAAATAGATTCTAAGAAAACTTTGAAGCAAATAACGAACTGTAAATTCTCTCCCTGATGGCTTTTGTACATAGTGAATTAACACCTATACCTGAGTCTAAAGTACTTGTGAAAGCAGTGATTTTTCCATGTATAAGTTGAGTCTTAGCCTAGAGACTTGGTGAGTGATCTTTGATACCCTGAAATGGAACCTTTCCTCACAGGAAACTGTGTTCATTCCAAAAGTCCAAAGTGAGATTCTAGGATTCTGGTGTGGATTGTGAGAACCTCTGAGAGACACAAGTGCTAGAATAGATACCTGATATTCGATAGAACACGTAGGTAATGCCAGGTGACAGTGTTTAAGGAAATTGGAAAGTCACCACAGTACACTCATTCCCTTATGATAGGAGTGTCTAAGTCTGTGCTTCTTTATTCTCCAACTGAATGCCTCGTTTGCACTCAAAAGCATAGGCTGAGCGAATCCATTTATGGAGCAATTCAAGGGCTACAAGATTCTGATTGCCGGATTGCTCTTTCTGGTTTGGGTGAGTATTTCCTTCATCTCTGATTCCTCTCATTGTTGGCTCATTTCTTCTTTCCATATGCAACCTCCAGTTTAGATCCTAGGAGAGAGGATGAATGGAAGCTACTTTTTCTAGAATCCAAGGACCTCGACCTCATTGGATTCTAGAAAAAGTAACTGCACGGTGGAATGTCAGTTTAAGGAAGAGGGTGACCAGGTTGGATCTTGAGCTCCATCAGGGAATCTAACACAAATTCAGAATGTAATGTCAAAAAGCTGGTTCCTCTGCCTCCCGAAGAAACCAATAACTCAAGAAACAGAGTAATGGGGAAGAGGCTTACTGGCAACAAGTCAGCAAGTTGGAAAATGGGGACTCTGGTCCTTAAGAGCCATCTTACTCAAGGGACTCAAGCACAATGCTTACATAGGGATTTGGAGGAGGTATACTTTTATTCTCAAACAGATAGGTGGGACGCCAGAAGTGGTCATAAATTTCTAGGTCGTCTGCTTTTCTGACATACATGCCACTGCATCTGAAGGTCACCAAATACTCTGGGTCTTTCAGAGACCAGAAAAAATACTATTAGCAAGTCCCTTTTTCCAAAATAGCTACCTTGCAATTAATCATTAAGATACAGAACAAGGGAAAAGAGCAAGAGGCAATTATTATTATTATTTTTTTATTTTATTTTTTTTGCCAGAGAACAGTTTTAACTTATTAGGTGGATTCAATCTGAGGTAGCATCGACAGCAAATAGGAAAAGAATCATCATACATCATTCAACTGTGTGATCTCCAAAATTAGTCATTTTAAAAGTCAACTAAACTGAGGCAGGAGGATCACAATTTGAAGGCCAGCCTCAGCAACTTAGTAAGTCCCTAAGCAACTTGGGGAAACCCTGTGTCAAAATTAAAATAATAAATAAATTAAAAGGACTGGGGGTGTTGTTTAATGGGTAAGCACCTCTAGGTTCAATCTCTGGTATCAAAAAAGAAAAGGGAAAGGAAAAAAAAATCAACATTACAATCAACTAAAACTGATAGATGCCAGAAGGTTTATTTGGGTTTACTCTCAGGTGTAAGAAGTTACTATGGGGAAATCTCAATGGAGAAAAAAAAAGCAATTCATGCTGTTCATAGTTTTCTCACCTTCCAAAAGCTTTTATTTTTCTTTTTGCCCCAGTGTAAAAGAAAGAGATCGAAGTCTATGGTGTTCAGTTTTGTTTTATATCAGAAAAAAGAAATCCTGACTAGAAAAAGAGCAAGTGAGCAATTGAACGGAGTAACACTTTATTGCTTCACTGAGGAACCTGGGAAAGGCCAGAGAATGCATTTCCCTGTCCATCAGTTAAAATTCAGCTTTCAATAATAGATAATTTTGAGCTCTAAACTCATGTTGTGACACTCAAAAAACAGTAGGATGTTTTGCATGGAAACAGAGACTTCTGACTTTTCTTAGAAAGTGGATGATCTTCAGAAAGGCTTGACAAGTCAGTCTTCAGCCTAAGACCAATGAAAGAGTTAAACAGAAAAATCCCAGTACCTTAATTATAGGTCCAAAGAAGGTGTCCATTTCATTTCCAGAGTAACCTTGTCCATGTGAAAGGGTGAGCGAGACTTCTTTGGGTCTCAGCCAGAACTTTCTACCTTGTAAAAGTAGTTAAGCTACAACACAGATAAAAATCTTAAATTCTCAATAAAAGTCAAAGATACCACACCTGTGTGATCTCGATCCAAGTTGAGAGATGGAAATTTCCATCACCCTCAGAAGCCTCCTCTCATGCCCCTTCCCTGTCACTCCCACCCTCACTTCTTTCCAAGGTAGCCTATACCTCGACTTATGACAATATAGTTTAATTTTGCCTGACTTTGAATTTCTTAGAAAAGTAATCACACCATGTACTTGTTTATGTGTACATTCTTTGAGATCCTTTGCTCTTTGTTGTGGGGGTGAGACACTGGGGGTTGAATCAGGGGCACTTAACCACTGAGATACATCCCCAGCCCTTTTTATTTTGATTTTGAGAATAGATCTCACTAAATTTCTTAGGACCTCACCAAGTTGACTTTGAATTTGCAATCCTCCTGCCTCAGCCTCCTGAGCTGCTAGGATTACAGGTGTGTGCCATCGTGCCCAGCAATTTGCTTATTTTTTAATTGTATTTTTTTTCTTGCGGTTCCTTGTATATTCTGAACGTTAGTAATATTTTAACTTATTCTCCAGTTTGTTTCTTCCCTCTGTTGATTGTTTCCTCTGCTATGCAGAGTTTTCTTATTTCAACATAATAGTGTCTTAGTTCAATAAAATAGACAAATGGAATTGGTCTATTTTCTGCTTTAGTTGCCTTACTTGGGTATCTTTTCAAAAAAAAATACTGCCTATATAAATATCTTAAGATATTTCTGCTATGTTTTCTTTTGGTAGTTTTATATTTACTGGTCTTCCATGTAGGACTTTGATCTATTTTGAGTTTTTTTTTGGGGGGGGGTTTTATATGGTGAGAGAGGATCCAGTTCATTCTTCAGCATATGAATATCCATTTTTCCCAGTACTGTTCAAAGAAACTGTTCTTTCTTCAATGTATGTTTCTGGCACCTTTGCCAAAGATCAGTTGGCTGTGATGAGTGGGTCGATTTCTGGGTTCTCCATGTGTCAGCTTTAATGCCCATATCATGCTTCACTGGTTACTTCAACATTGTAATATGCTTTGAGGTCAGGTATTGTGAGGCCTCTGGCTTCATTCTCTTTGCTCAAGATTACTTTGATGTTTGGGGTCTTTTACAATTTCACATTCATTTTAGAACTTTTTTTCCCCAATTTCTGTGAAGAATGCCATTGGTGGATTACATTGCATGTGTAAATTGCTCTGAGTAGTCTAAACATGTTTACAACATTAAATTCTTCCAATCCATGAACTTGGGATAGCTTCCCATTTTTATTTATTTATTGCCGTGTCCTCTTCAATTTCTTCTATCATTGACTTATATAAAATTGTGGTGGTCTTTCACTTTCTTAGTTAAATTTATTCCTAGAAATTTTATTATTTTGTGACTATTATAAATGTGATCACTTTCTTGATCTCTTTCTCGGCAAGTGAATTACTGGTGTTTAAAAATGGTATTGATTTTTGTATATTAATTTTGTGTGTCTTGTGACTTTACTGAATGAGTTTCAATTCTCACAGTTTTTTGGTGGAGTCTTTAGGATTTTTTACATATATTATATCTTTCTTTGCCACATCTGTTGTGAGAATGAAGACCATTCTCAGCAACCAGATTATTCACATTCCAGAAAATTGGTATGACTCTGAAGGGATAGGCCGCAGAGGAAAGTACCTTTCATTATATTTAAGTAGTTTCTTTCTTATTCTGTTACTTGGATTTCTAACTAGGAATGGATGCTGACAAATCAGAGGTCATTTCAGCATCTATTAGTAAATTCGCATGGGCTATTTCTTTTTCATCTTTAGACTTTGAGATAGTACATTGCATTGGTAGATTTCTTTTTTAAAAAATATTTTTAATTATAGATGGACACAATACCTTTATTTTATTTGTTTATTTTTTGTGGTGCTGAGGCTCAAACTTGGTGCCTCACATGTGTTAGGCAAGTGCTCTGCCACTGTGCTACAGTTCCAGACCCAGCATTGACAGATTTCTTGATATTGAACCACCTTTGTGTTTCTGAAATAAAAGCTACTGGAATAAAGTCTATTATCTATTTGTTTTACTGTTGTATTTTATTTAGAATTTTCGTATCTGTAAATGAACATGAGATAGGGTTGCTGTTGATATCAAGAGCAGGTGGTAACATAAAATGAATCAGGGAGTTCCTATCTTTTTATGGTGTGCAGTTCAGGTTGTCTGAACTGATTTGTACTCTATAAGCAATCTCTGAGAGTTCCCAGGGTCCTCCATCTATTAATACCAGGTACGGTGGCATTTAGGCTAACTTTGTGGGTATGTGATAGCATCTCATTGTGGTTTTCATTTACAATTACCTAATCATTCAGAATTTCTGGATGTTGTCTTTTGCAAAGAATCAGTTCAAGTTTTTGCTTATTTTTCTGTCAAGTTGTCTGTATTCTTTCTAAATCATAGGATTTCTTTATATATCCTGGTTCTTAGTGCTTAGTTAATTGTATGTCGCAAATATCTTCTTCCTTGCAGTTTCTTTCATTTGCAATAGGATCTTTAATAAACCATTCAATGACATTTAACAAATGGTATCTTTTCTTAACTTTAAGCAAGTTGGATTTGTCAGTTATTAAAGTTATGTTTAGTTTTCTTCATCTAAAATATGTGAACATAGTCTCTGTAAGTGCATGTGACCAAAGGACAGAGGCGGGAGATGGGAAGCAAACCTCCAATCATTTGGAAAAGCTTACAAGTTGGTGTTCACTGCTTATCTTTCTTCCTCCGGACCCATTTTCACCTAGTCCTTCACTATTTGGTTTTCTCCTTCAAGGACTCATCTGCAATGGGGAAGGGTAAAGTCCAGGGCCCAAAATTTCAGTATTTGCTTCCTTCCTTGAGGACCCATTGGGGTTGGGAAGGGGCAAATATTTGCTTTTGGTGGAGATTCTGGGGTGAATCTGGGAAGGGATGAAAGTTTGCTTTTTTCCTTTCTGTTGGCCCATTGCTAACAGAAAGGATGTTCTAGGAGAGGTTTAAGGTTTGGCTAATTTCCCCTCCCTCCTCCCGAGTCACACTGTCCCTTCATTTTTTCTGAGGAGCTGTCTTGTAGGCATATTATTTTCCATAACCCTTCAGTCTCCTAATTTGTCACCTAAAAATCTTCATCGGTTTTTGTCTTTCATGTTTGTTCTTTCATCTACTTAGAGTGACTATTTGTAAATACTCTATTCTCTTTTTCTGTTTGTCTATTCATGTACCACTTATTAATTATTAATGCTTTCTGGTAAGATTTTTTATGAAACTTTTAATTTCACTGATAAATAGCAAGTCTTAGTATTTGGTAGAATAAGTTTTTTGAGTTTACTGTTCTTTAAAAGTGTCTTTCTCAGACTCCCCCTCCCCATTCCCCTATTCCTTTCTCCTCCTTCTCCTCCTCCTCCTCCTTCTTCTTCCTCTCCCTCTCTCTCTCTCTCTCTCTCTCTCTCTCTCTCTCTATATATATATATATATATATATATATATATACATTGGATGTGGCAGTGGGGGAGTTGCAGAAGAGGAGAAGTGTTGTGGGGCATGTCGCTCAGAAAACACACCATGTCCCAATTTTGTCCAAATTGAAGAGTCTTTATTTAGCTGGCCATCCAGGGACTGTACCCTGCAGGACCCATTACAGTCTCTGCAAGGAACAGCCTTGAGCCAGAGCACTTTAAGATATTTAAAGGCAAAATCTGCAAAAATCATATCTGGGTTGACATAGCTGCAAGTAAGCTGGTACAGAAGCTGAATTGGGCCGTTAGAGAGACAATGCAATGGGTACATTGATATTTCCCATGGGACTTTCCAGGTTGGCACACATCAAGCAAGCAGAAGGGAAGTGGGTCAAAATGACCCTAGTTCAGTACAAGTTAGAGAATGGTTACTAATGTCTAGACAATCTTGTCCAAGAAAAATGAAAACCAAAGAGAACAATTTTACATTGTATAAGAATTGCTATTTTGTGTTGCCAAATATGCTATGTAGGTAACTATTATTGGGTACAGAGGTGGGCTTTCCCATGGGAGAAGCATTTCTTACATAACATGGAGTCTCAGGGTAAAATGGAGTCTGTTTGGTCATTGCCTAAATAGCCTGGCCCATAATATTCCCCACTGGTTTTATGGAAAGAATCAAATCATTGATTAATCATCATTGGTATACAGTTGATTATGAAAATGTAGGGTCCAATTAAAACCCTAAGAGGACTAACAGCACTGGACTGGCTATAGCTGATATAAGACTAGTTAGCTCAGGGAACCAGGAGAACAAACTTTGATACCAATTTCCCTCATATTGTCTTGCTTTTTCCCTTTCCTTTAATCACTTTCTGATCAGAGATAGACTGTCTGTCACCACTCTTGAGTGATTAGTATAAAAGCAACATGTTTCCCCTAATGCCATACCTAGGCCTCCTTGTTTTAAGAGCAAGAGATCTAAACTTCTTCTGTTTTGTAATACTGCTTCTGCCAGGGAGTCAAGAGAGGCCTCAAGTCTGCTCACTGATTGTTCTAGTTCCCCCACATTCAAATCTATCAGTTTGCTCAGGGCTTTGAAATTTTCATTTCCAGTTTAAAGGGCTGCTGTAGACAGGGGCTGAAGATCCTGCAACCTAGGGGGTACTAGGATGGGGCTATTCTCCTAGGATGGTGTATGAGCCCCAGATGTTCTCATTTAGCTTCTCCACCGTAGTAATACACTTGGGGAATAATGTGAACAGTTACACAAAATTTGTTCCATCCTGGTATGCTAAAAAGCTATAAGGACAAGCAAAGAGTTATTTCTGATAGGCAGGCAAACCAAATACCTTCTGGAGCCTTGTAGAAATTAGAAGACTCCTGGGGTGTATTTGACACCTGGGTGGAAAGACATTTGGAAGCCTCATTCTTGTAAGTCTCCTAATGTTTGAGTCCACCTTTTGTAGTCTAAAACCACATTAATCATAAGTGGCCATTGTTATGATTTGAAACCATAAACAAATATTATGAGATCTAAAATCGTAGCCTGAGCAAGAGAAAAACAGGATTAACATTTTCTGGACCCAAACTGGCCTTCATTTTGTGATTTAACCCAATTATTAATCTATACTGACTGTAATTTCCCCCTCTATGTTAGGGACCTCCTACTGCTGTAAGGAAAAAGGACTGCTCTTGCTGCTTCGAGCTGAGAGGGGGTGACATACAGTGAAGCAAGCAGTTTGGAGTCCCTTTTTAGAAATTGGATCAGTTGAAGGGTCCATGCTAAAACTCTGGTTCAGGAAAAACAGGTTGTAAATTTGCCTGGGGTGGATGCTTCTATGAGAGAAACAAAAAGACATGAGTACTGAAATAAGATTAATACAAAATAGCAGTTGTAGCTTCTGGAACCTGTCAATGAATATCATGAAGATGATAGAAGTCAATAATTGTTCACCAGGAGGTGGAAGAGCTGAGAAATTGTCCCCATAACAAGGCTTAACAAAGCTTAATAAGGTCCCCTTTTGGGGAACGTAAATCTTTAACATTGTCAGAGTTATCAGAAATGCAGACACAATATTTAGTTAAGTTACTTAATGTCATCTGATTTTTGTAAAATATCTCTTTTATTGGCATGATCTCTGTGTTCAGTAGAGATCCCTTTATCTTTGTTACTTAGGGCTAGATACTAGCAAACATTGATTATGTCTACCTGTGTAGGAGGTTAGGAAGATGTATAGGCCTTAAACTGACTAAAAACTTCGGGCTCTGGCAGTTCCTATTGATAGTTATCAGGCATTCTTGCCCAAGAATCTCTCTTCTGTTGCCTCCAGTCTTACTTATTCTTGCAGGGGCTAACACAAGTGTACATCTTAAGTTACATTAAAATAACTATTGTTTCTCTTTACATGCCCAGGAATGGCTGTGCTTTGGTTTTAACTGTTTTTGCTAGGTGTTTAAGATCAAGCTGGTCAAACTGTCCTTGCTCCTATCTCTTATTAAGAGTCAGCTGAATTGCCTTGGGGGATACTCTTGGGGAACTTGTGAGCAGAATTTTAGCTCTGCTAGTGCCATCTGCATTAGGATGGGTCAAGGTTTTGTTAACCACGTGGCTTCCCTTGGAAGCCCCAGGGATGTTTCCCCCTTTCAGTGATCCTCCTCTTTTGCAGCATGCACACTGATTGGCTTTCCATTCTCCAGTGTTCTTATTTTAAAAAAAAATATTTATTTTTTAGTTGTAGTTGGACACAATATCTTTATTTATTTTTATGTGGTGCTGAGGATCGAATCCAGGACCTCGCATGTGCTAGGCGAGCGCTCTACCACTGAGCCACAATCCCAGCCCCAGTGTTATTAATCTCCCTGATCACGAGGTTATGTGGCCCAGAGTTTCAAAGCTTTTCCTCTTTTCCTGGGTTCATGCTGACTCAGAGGGCAAGAACCAAATATTGGTTTTCTTGGCTCCTTTATTTGAAACCTTGATCTTTAAGCCTTGGCCTTAAATATCCAGCTAGACAGGCTTATCAGTCTTAAAATAAGAGTACTGGGCTTTAACTTTAATGTTTATAACTTTACAGTTAATTTTTTTTAAGTTGTACATAACACAATACCATTTATTTACTTGTTTGTTTGTTTGTTTGTTTATGTGGTGCTCAGGATTAAACCCAGTGCCTCACTCATATAAGGCAAGGGCTCTATGGCTGAGCCACAACCCTAGCCCTTTTACAGTTAATTTAATCCCTTTTAATTATTATCTGTCTTCAGATGATGGCTTAATATCTCAAATTAATTTAGGTTGTGTGTTCCTGAAGTATTACCTCTACAAAACATTAAAAGACATCAGTTATAAGGAAAATACAAAGTGAAATTTTAAACAAGAGTAAAAGCATATTTGTGTAATAGCTATCTTGAATTTGGTTGAATTATACATTATAGTCCCTGTTTGAGATCACAGTAATCTTTACCATAAAATCAATCTTTGAATACAACTTTAAATGAGCTGAACTCTGGCCTACTTTGGAGTCACTTTGACATGTAGTCAGGTGGGAGGCAGAGCTTTATCTCAGGTAAGGTGGAGCTCTTCACAAATCTTAGGTAATGTGTTCTAGTTTTGAAGCTGATCTTTGTCTCTCTTTTTAGATATCATTTTATAAAGTTTACATATATTGTTTTCTGAGTCTGTGTGAATGTTAGCTAACACTGAAAGACCCCAGCCCAGAAACCCCAGGCCCCATTGTGAAACCATCAGGGCGTGTTGCTAACCCACGTAAAGAGAGGTCTATTTGTTAATCAGTTAAGGGTAGTCTATTGTGAGGGGACAGGATGGTTGAGGAAGAACAGAAAAGCAGATCCCAAGGCATGCCTGAACAAACAGGAACTGATAATGATAAGCAGGAATAGAAAAACCAGAGTGTTAATATGTAACTGTCATGAGGTTTATCCAGGAACATAAAGTGAAAAACAACTTTGCCCTTTAGGTAATCTATATGTTGGGTTCAAAATAACCAATAAGAAACCTGTCACTTCCCGCGCGCTCGAAACCTGCCCCATTATCCTATAAAAGACCTGTACCCCAAAGCCCGGTGTGCCAGTTCACCAAAGCTCCGGCTGAGGTTTTGCTGAGCACCCGCAGGCGTCTGTGTCTGAATAAACCTCTTGCGTTTGCAGCCAGTGCCTCGTGCGTCTTTCTTGGACAGGGAATCGGTGGGTCTTTCAACACAATATGACATTACATCTAAAACATGAATCAAGGAAAGGCTGAGAGTTTTTAACTTTCCTTTTGTGTGGAAAAATGGCAAAATGTTTTACAATATTAACCTTTAAACAGATCAGGCTCTCATTATCTTTTAAAATACCTTTAAATTTTTGTATCCCAGTGTAAAAGGTAACATAAGGTTTGGTTATAAAAGATCAAATGATATAAATAAATCCCCAATAAAATCTGTTATCCTTATAAGTTTAAGATTACCATTACAGACAACTTTAGTTTGGAGAACACCAGCTTGATAAAATGCTTCTTTAAATCTGATGTTTTTAATACTAATCAAGTTTAGCCTTTAAAGAAAAGTGTAGATTCTGTAATGTAGTACAATACTTTAAAATAACTGTTGCTTTTTAACCACAGATGTACAAACCTTAATTTCTCCCAGATTAGTTGCTCTAGAGAATAAAACTTAACAGACACAATGTAATTAATATTTTAAGAAGTTTTTGTCATTTTAACATATAGATCAAGTTTTGGTTTATATCAGTGCATTAATATTTGTTCTTACAGAATGACCTTGAACAGCTTTTTTTAATATTTATTTTTTAGTTTTAGGTGGACACAAAATTTTATTTTATTTTTATGTGGTGCTGAGGATTGAACCCAGTGCCTCATGCATGCCAAACGAGCATGCTACTAATTGAGCCATATCTCCAGCCCCGGACAGCTTTAACTGTTTATGTTACCTATATAAAACCAATTTAGTTATACATAAACCTTTTAATATTTATCCTTTACTTATAGATCTTTATATTATTTAATTAGATCCTCTTATTGTTTACTTAGATATATTACAATTGCAAGCAGAAGGGAAGTGGGTCAAAATGACCCTAGTTGAGTACAAGTTAGAGAATGGTTACTAATGTCTGGAAAATCAATCTCTGACAAGGTACACGCCCCCAAAAATGGAAACCAAAGAGAACAATTTTACATTGTATAAGAATTACTATTTTATGTTGCCAAGTATGGTATGCTAGGTAACTATTTTGGGTACAGAGGCAGGGCTTTCTCATGGGAGGAGAATTTCTTACATGATCTGGAGTCTCAGGGTAAAATGGAATCTGTTTGGTCATTGCCCGTATAGCCTGGCCCATAACACAAGGAGAAGGGGAAGGTCACTGAGAATGCCAGGCTCCGGGGAGGAAGCAGGATTTGTGAAGAGTGAGGAAATCAGAGATCTGAGGGTTAGGTCCAGGCTGGCTCATAACTCAGGGAGCAGGTGGATATAGGGAGACAGTTGGCAGTGGACGGAATAAGAAGGCTAAGGGAAGGAGACAGTTGAACTAACTTCACCTTTGCAACATGAGATGCTTCTTTTGAATAAAGATGGGGGTGACTTGGATGCCAGGCTTATGAGAAACAGACAGCATGATGCAGGTAGGGAGAAGCCCTGGGTCCTACCTGGCAGAGGGGACTGAGCTTTGGTGAATGGAAATCTCCTTCCAGTTTGAAAATGAGAAAAGTAGAACCTCCGACAGATTCCTCTTTCTCTCCCCACAGGTGTTCTATTTCAAGATGTCCTGGACTGACAACGTCATCTATCGGGCTCCAGGACCCCGGCCTGTCTCTAAATATGTCTCCAACTCTGTGGAATCACCCTCCCTCTTGGACTCCCTCCCCCAGGAGCTCTCCAATCTGACCTACCTTCTATACTGACCTCTGACCCCAGGAGATGGGGGGACTTTTTGTCCTCCACCAGATACAAGACCTCCACCTACCACCTGAGGGGTCCTGCTCAGGACACCTATGCCCTAGCAGGCTACCTGTCCTTGTGGCCAGGGACCACCAGGGCAGGCCCAAGACCCATGGTGGGGATCTGTTTCAGGCAATATTGCTGGGTCCAGAATTGAGAGCAGGGGTCCCCGGGGATGTCCAGGATCTGGAGAATGGCACATACCTATTGTCCTTCCCTCTGCTCTGGCCTGGGAGAGCCCAGGTTGCAAGTGCGGCTGATCCACTCCAGTGAGGCTGTTGGGATTCTGTGCAGAATCTGGGAAGAGAAGAGGGCCACGGTTGATTTTAGGGGGTATTTCCAGGGCAGTTCTGGTGCTAAAGAGACTGTGATTTGCAATGTTGACCCTCACTCAACTGGAGCCAAAGGGCATACCTGCCAGTACAGGGATGTGGTTTCTGGTGAGCTCTGGTTCTGTGCTCAACCTCCTACTCTGCCCTGCAACTCTTTGGTTGCTCTCTCAAGCGGGAGTTAACTGAAGGTGACCACACCACGTGATGAGGCCCTGCTGGCAGGGTAAGAAACCCAGAATGTGGGATATGGATTCCAACCCTAAGCCTCATCTTTCCTTCCAAAGCTCACTCCTGTGATCCAGTGGCCCTCCACCACTTCCACCACTTGCACCATTCAGCAATTATTTCTACTCAATTTCAACATGAGCTCCTTGGGCAATTACCAAGTGACAGACATTGCTAGACAGACATATAGTACATGGTCAGGCTATATCTTCTGAGAGGATTTTGATTGATCTTAGATATAAAGTGAGGACTTCTCTAGGAAAGATAAGAGGCAAAGTATTCAAGACAAAGCAAACATCTCAGGGCAAAAGTAGTTGAAGTGCTTCATTTATTTATCTGGGCTCCTGCTTTCACTTTTGATTTTTTTACCTGACAGTTCATTACTGCTTTGTTAGATCTTCAGATAGTTAGTAGATTTTTAAATTACTTTCAGCAAAATGTGTTGTGAATACTTAGGTCTGCCACTCTATTTCATGAGTTTGGGTGGCATCTTTAACATTAGATTCTTCACCTTCTTATAGTTTCTTTCCTTTTTTGTAGTTTCATGATTCAGAACACTTAACACCATCTATTTCAGTCTTCCTTTTATGGAGTAAAAATGATCAGGGATATGAATTTCCCTCTGAGTATGACTTTAATTGTATTCTCCAAATTTTTACATATGGAGGCTTCATTTTTATTTTGCTTTACATATTTTATAATTTCTACAGTTGCCACCTCTTAAATTCATGAATTATTTACAAATTACTTTTAAAGTTTTTGTGTAATTTGTAAATGATTCACTTTTAAAGTTTTTGCATAGCACACACCTGTAATCCCAGCGACTCTAGCTTTTTTTTTTTTTGGATGGATGCCACATTTCACTGAAAGTAATTTACATTCTGTATTTTTCCAGAAAGAAATTCTGAATCTATTTAATTTAACTTGTTAAGTTTTAAATTCTCAACTTTTATATCTTTACTAATGTTTTGTGTCTGCTTAATAGTTTCAGACATAAATGTATTATATTGTTTTTATAGATTTATAAGTTATGATTTTCTCCCCCTCTCTCTTTTTTGTGGTGGTCTTTGTGCATGGTAGGCAAGTGCTCTACCACTGAGCTATACCCCAGCCCAATGATATCTCTTTGTAACCCAGGAGTTTTCACTTCACATGTTTCCAGGTGATGCTGTTCTGGACACTCATCTCTGGGTTTGTTTTATGCTATTGGCAAATTATTCATTTTACTTTCATGCTCTTTCCCTTAAATCCTAATTTTTGTGATATGAATACTTCTATGACAGGTTTAATTTCTTTGATATTTTTATGGTATACCTATCTTCATCTCTATGTTTCAAACTTTCAGAGTGAAATGATTTTAGTCATGTCTCTCAATGTGATTTTCAGCATTTGCTTAGGCATAAATAGATCATGGAAGAGTCTAGATCCATGAACAAAACTAACTTTACCGCAACACAATAGGCTTTCAATTCAACAGAGAACTATTAACTGGTTAATAATTAGAAAGCAATATGATTATATGTGAACCTCACACTATATGGAAATATAAATGGAAAAAAAAGACCTAATTGTGAAAAGCAGAAAACACCTGCTTTGATTTGGGATGAGGAAAATACTATCATAGAGTCACAAAGAAAAATATATGTAAATTGGGCTACATATAAATCAAAACTTCTCCCTTACAAAACATATCATAATTTAAGTCAAGCTAAAATCTGGAAGGTGATATCTATAACACATTGAACTGACCTAATAATATTAGTACTAGGAGTAAGTAAAGGAATATTACAAAACAATAAGAAATAGTATATAGCCCAATACAGCAATGAGGAAAATATGTAAGATATCAAAGAAGAGGGGCTGGGGATGTGGCTCAAGCGGTAAGTGCGCTCACCTGGCATGCGTGCGGCCCAGGTTCCATCCTCAGCACCACATACAAACAAAGATGTTGTGTCCACCGAAAACTAAAAAATAAAATATTTTAAAAAAAAGATATCAAAGAAGAAAAATCTAAATAGTGAATAAAAAATATATACTCACTCTCATGAATAATAAGGGAAATTTAAGATGAAACCAAGATATAATATGTCTTGGGGGGTACATTTTAATTTTTAAATTTTGAGTCAGGGTCTCACTAAGTTGCTCAGGGTCTTACTAAATTGCTGAGGCTGGCTTTGAACTAGCAATCTTCCTGCCCAGTCTCCCAAATTGCTGGGATTATAGGCATGCTGGCTCCTGAACATAATATCTCTAATCTTTGTGTGGACAAATCCTTTTAATCTAAAAAAACAAAGAGTGATGAGGATGGGTAGTGGTAGAAAATCTCATATCCATTAGTAGGGGTGTTAATACCATTAGTTACACCATTACTAAATCTTGAAAACATAATGAATAATGATAGATATATTATATCTAAAGTTTTAAAACTTTCAAACAATTCCAATTAGTATTTTGGATTCATAAACATGTATCAACTGTATCAAATATGGATGAGAATATAAATACTGAATTCATGAAAGTGACTTGATCTTTTTGAGGAACAGTATGAAAGAGGGAAGGAGCATGGTGGTGTGCCTGAGGAACCTGTAATGATCAATCTATTAATTTTCAACTACTCATTGTGAATAACTATAGACTATAGAAGTTGCAAAAAGAATAAATTGAATCATCTGACCCTCTGACCCAATTTTCCCCAAGGGCAACATTTAATATATGAGGTACAAAATCAAAACAGAAAATCAGCATTGGTACAATTCTGTTAACCAGACCAAAAAATCAGTTTCTGTTGGCTGGTGCCTATAGTTTGCGTGTGTGTGTGTGTGTGTGTGTGTGTGTGTGTGTGTGTGTGTTTCTCCACAAATTCACCATACGTAAAGATTGGTGTAACCACCATTATAATCTAGATAAAGAAATGTTCTGCCACCAAAAGGAAACCCCTCTGCTTTCCCTTCTAGGCTCTCCCACTTCCCAGTGTTTGTTCTTATCACCTGCTAACTTTCTTCTGTTCTCTGTCTCTACAGTTTTGTCATTTCTAGATGGTTCTATAAATGGAATCAGACAGTAATGCAGTCATTTGAGTTTTTTTTTTCACAAAGCACAATGTTCTGTAGATCCATCCATGCTGTTGCATCTATTGATAATTCACTCCTTTTTCTTGCCACTGATATTCCAGTGTGTACATTTGTTTAGCCTCCAATGAGCATTGAAGGACATTTGGGGTGTTTCCAGATTTTAACTATCATGAATATGGATATTCATATACAGGTTCTTTTGTAAAATTTTAAAAAGCTTTTTTTTTCATATCTGTGGAACAAAATGCCTCAGTGCAGTTTCTTGGTTGTGTAATTGGTAGATGTTTAGTTTTACAAGAAACTGCCAAACTATTTGCCAGAGTGGCTATACCATTTTATATTCCCCCACCCCACCCCCGCACCATGTACAAGAGACCCAGTCTCTGTGTCCTCTCCTGCATTTAGCATGACTATTTTAACATTTTAGCTATTGATCCATTTCTTTTTAAAGAAAAATTGGATTCATGTCTGGCAAAATGTTAATATCTAATAGATCTGGATGCTGAATACACAATAAAAAAAATTAATGATGCATAGAAGAGGGGAAATGAGCCTGGCAGAGTTATAGCTACAGACGGAGGTAATAATGGACTGCATGTGGTGGTGCACACCTGTAACATCATTATCTTGGGAGGCTGAGGCAGGAGGATCCGAAGTTCAAAGCCATCCTCAGCAACTTAGCGAAGCACTGAACAACTCAGCAAGACTCTGTCTCAAAACGAAAAAAATAAAAAATAAAAAGGGCTGGAGATGTGGCTCAGTGGTTAAGCACCCCTGGGTTCAATTCTTGGTACCCAAAAGAAAACAACAACAACAAAAAAAATAATGGAAGACTGGAAAGGTTTTAACTTTTTGTTTAAACAATAAAAAAAATCAAATTTAGTGAAGTTTCATTTACATGCAATGAAATAACCATGTTTTTAATGTGCATGTCAATGTGTTTTGTGATTGCCAAAACAGTCAAGCTAGAGAACATTTTCCCCTGAAGTTCTCTTGCACCCCTTCACTGTCAATTTTTTTCCTCTTCTAACCTCCTGTCCCAGGCAACCAAACAGCCTTCTGACAGTAAATATAGGTTTTGTCTTTTGTAGAATTGCATAAAAACAGAATCACATAGTATACAGTCTCTTGTATCTGCCTTGTATCTGCCTTTGGGTCAGTGAAATGTTTCTGAGACTCATCTCTGCTGTTGTATATCAGTAGCTTTTCCTTTTTATTGCTGAAAGGCTTGTGTCTTATGGAGGTAGCACCATTTGTTCACCCATTCACCTGTCAATCAACATCTGAGTCATTTCCAGTTTGGGCCATTATAAAAAGACTGCTGTGAACATTGAGGTATGAGAGTTTTGTAGACAAATATTTTCATACTAGGTAAACAACTATGGATCCAGCTTTTAAATTCATAAACATTATTTTTTAAGAACAGTTTTAGATTCACAGAGAAACTGAGAAGATAACATGGAGTTCTGGTATTTCGTTTCCTGCATAGAATTTCTTCTGATTCACATCTTACACGAATGTGGTACATCTGTTTCAATTCATGAACCTGTGGTGAGGCATTATTAACATTACAGTCCATTGTTTATTTAGATTTGCCTAGATTTTTAACTAATGTCTTTTATTTCTTATCGGGAGATCCCATTTAAGTTCCCACATTACATTCAGGCTTATCTTGGTTTGTAACAGTCTTTCTGACTTTGTCTTTGATGACCTTGAGTTTTGGAGAAGTACTGATCAATTATCTTATGGGATTCCCCTCTATGGAAATATATCTGATGTCTTTTGCTTATACTCAGACTGGGATTGTGTATTTGGGGGAGGAAGATTGTGGAAGTAGATTACATTTCCATCACATCACATCAGAGGTACACACTATAAATGTGATTTGTGCCCATTGATGTTAACTTTGTTTGCCTGGCCAAGGGGATTTTTGTTAGGTTTCTGGGCTGTAAAGCTACCCACCCCACCCCACCTCCTTCTTTTTTACTGTAACTTTGGAAATCAGTAGGCATAACCCAATTCAAAAAGGTATGTCTCCAGTGTCTGAGTGTTCATGTAACAACAACAAAAAATTCCTCTGCTCCATGTCCTTCCAGAACTTAGTGCCAGGAAGTGATTTTCCTCTCTGGTATTCTGTGTATTCCATTTATAGGAATAGAGAACTCTGTGATCTGACTTTGTTGTCTTTCCTCACCTCGACTATTAGTAAGCCAGAGTCCAATGAGTAGATGAAATGCAGAAAGTCCCTCCCCTGGACTCCCGAAAAGATTTTTCTCTTCCTTCCATCATTTTTTCTCTTTATTGTAATTGCCCCAAGTTATAAATGTGCTAATTATATTGGAATGTTCTAATTCCTCTTTGGAATTAGAGTGGAAACGACAAGTCAATCATCATATCCCTTTAGCAACTCCAGATTTCACCAGGTGGCCCTTCCACAAAGCTCTCTCTCCCTCTTTCTCCAGCAAGGTGACTGACAAGCTGCTACCTCAGGGTGTTGCTCCAGTTCTGATCAGACCAGCAACCACAGAAAACATCAGTCGAGGTGAGTGGGGCTGAGTCATGCTGGGAGTGGAGGGTGATGATGGACCTATATGGGTTTTGTTCCTTGACTGAGAGGCTAGCCTCTCCCTTCCAGGGTGGTAGAGTACAGGGGTTAGCAGCACAGACTGTGGCACCAGTCTTCTTGGATTCACATGCTATCCCTGCCAGTCACTGATTTTCTGATTTCAAACCACTTCATTGAGGTGTGGATTGACATACTAAATGCTGTGTACAACTCAATGTGTTTAGCCATAAACACACCCCATGAAACCATCACCACAATCTGTACCATGAACATACTCAACTTCTAGGAGTTATACTTTAAGATTGTGATGGGACTGATGAAGAGAAGATCAAGAGTAAATTAGACTTTAACATCTTACTTTATGACCGAGGACTTCAATTTTTGTTCTGCAGTTTTTAGGAATATACAGAACACTGAGGATATTTTTCCAAATATTGTTCTATATAGATTACTCTAATGGGGCAGGGAACTTCTCCTGAAAGACTGTTATTTTTTATTTATTATTTTTTAGAAGTAGTTTGAACACAATACTTTATTTTATTTATTTTTGTGTGATGCTAAGGAATGAACCCAGGGCTTCACATGTGCTAGGTGAGTGTTCTACCACTGAGCAACAACCCCAGCCCCCAAAATGTTATGTTTTGTAGAAGAAAATGAGTGCCATTTCATGCCCTGTATATCTAGAGATGTTCTGTAAGTAAAGGAAAATATATACTTCAATACCCTACTGTAATTATGATATATTTTCTAAATTTTATTTATTTATTTATTTAGTACGGGGATTGAACTCAGGGGCACTTAACCACTGAGCCACTTCGCCAGCCCTATTCTGTATTTTATTTAGAGACAGGGTCTCACTGAGTTACATAGCGCCTTGCTGTTGCTGAGTCTGGCTTTGAACTTGTGGTCTTCCTCTCTCGGGATCTTCCTCCTGAGCCGCTGGGATTAAAGGTGTGTGCCACCAAGCCAGGCATATTTTAATTAAATATTCTATACATGTTTTAAAAATATATTCATTACCTCCAAAAATTTCCTCCTGCCACTTGTGTTTATTATTACTGTCATAGTGTATGTAACACTTGGCATAAGATTTTTCCCTCCCAGCAAATTTTCACTCTGCAATACAGTATTGTTCACTACAGACTCGGGGCTGTAGAGTAGATCTCTTGGACTTATTCATCCTGTAAACTGAAACTTAGTCTCTTTTCCCCATCATCTTCCTGCTTTCTCTTCACCTACACCCATGGCAACCATCATTCTGCAGTCTGTCTCTTGAGTCTCACTAGTTAGATCCCTTGTGTCATTGAAGCCAATGGTCTTTGACCTTCTTTGGCGTTATTTCACTTAGTATGATGTCTCTGGAGATTAACTACTTTTTTACAAATGGCAGGGTTTCCTTCCTTTTCTTTTTGCTTTCTCATTTACCTAGCTATACCAAGGAATAATTGACAAATGAAATGCATGTTTTTAAAGCATACAATGTGATGATGTGGTATAGGTACACATTATGAAACAACCACTCACATTTGAGTTAGTTGGCCCCTCCATTGTCTCACATAGTTTACTTGGTTGTTTTATTTTTAATATTTTTTAGTGTGATAAGGACAAATAATACTTAATCTCTTAGCAAATTTCAAGTAGATAATACAGATAATTAAGAATTACTGTCACCATGCTATACATTAGGCCCCCAGAATGTATTGATCTTATAAATGCAAGTTTGTATATTTTAGCCAAATCTTCCATTTTCCCCTCTCCCCAAGTCCCTGGCAACCTTCATTCTACTCTATTTTTAAAACTTATTTTTAGGTTCCACATAGGTGAGATCATATGGTATTTGTCTTTCTCTGGCTTCTTTCTTTTTTGTGTGTGTCTGGGAGATATGGGGAATTCAGCCAAGGGGCATTTTCACTGAGCTATTATTTTTTTCCAATTTCAAAAAGGGTCTTGCTAAATTACTCAAGGCCTTGCTAAATTGATGAGGCTGGCCTCAAACTTGCAAGCCACCTATCTCATCCTCCCAAGTTGCTGGGTTTACAGGTGTGCACCACCAGGCCCAATTGTCTGGCTTATCTCCCTTAGTATAATGCCTTTCAAGTTCATCCATGTTGTCCTAAACAGCAGGATGTCCTTTCTTAAGAATGGATACTATTACTCTGTGTGTATGTTCTGTTTTCTTTACCCATTGATCCATTACTAGACACTCAGTTATTTCCGTGTCTTAGATATTGTGAATAATGCTCCAATGAATTTGAAAATATGGATAATCTTTTTGAGATCCTGATTTCACTTCCTTTTAGTATATACCCAGGAGTGGTGTTGTTGCATCACATAGGAGTTCTGTTCATTATTTTTTGAACTGCCAATCATTATTCTTGATCAAAGACAAATTGCTTATCATTTCATGTCCCAGTGTCCCTACTCTCACCAGATATAAGAATGGTATGTCATAGGTTTTGTCAAAGAGTAAATGAAAAAATACACGTAAAGCCCACAGAAGAGTACCTGACATCTTCTAGATGTTAATGTTGGTTCTTTCTGTTTTTTATTATGTTCTGCTTTTCTCCTTCCTATAGCTATCCCCACAGACCAAGCGCTGCCCTGGCCTTCTGGCCCCAAAGCCCTCTGGCTTCTACCACCAAGATGTATGGCATTCCCTGTCCTGCTCTGGCCAGTCCTTCCCCACTGTTGACAGCAACCTGGGCTGCCTGGCTGGCCACATTGTGCACGTGATGGGGGACTACACATTTTGGCAGTGGTGGGAATATCTACGTGACACAGTGCCCTGTGAGTGACACATGGGAACTCATGAAGAAACAGGTGACCATAGAGGGATTTGAAGGAAACTGTGGTGCTTGGTGGAGAGGTGGGCAGGATGCTGGGTGCTCTTGAAAGGCGAGTGAATGAGGAGGGCAGAGTTATCACTGGACTGCCTTCCTGGTTTAGTTACCATGGAGCTCCAATGAGAGCATCAACCTTTCAAATAACAGTGTGTGGTGATTCCAAGAGTCCTCATTTAATTTCTAAGTAAAATCCCCAGTGAGTCTCTCAAAGATTATTGAAGTGAGAAAAACACAAAGTCCACAAATTTGCTGGGAGGGGTACTGGGGTTTGAACTCAGGGGCACTCAACCACTGAGCCACATTGCCAGTCCTATTTTGTATTTTATTTAGAGACAGGGTCTCACCGAGTTCCTTAGTACCTTGCTTTTGCTGAGGCTGGCTTTGAACTTGAGAACCTCTTTCCTTCCCCTCACAAACCATTGGGAATTATAGGCACGGGCCTCCCAGCCCGGCCACAAAGTTCAAAATTTTATGTCACTCACCACCCTATACCTCAATTTTTTTTTCTTACTGTTCTTAGATTTGTTGCTGGTCTTGAGCAGTCACTTGTCACTTAGTAGAGATAGTGGTTCCCTTAGCACCTAAGGAGGCAGTCACTTCTGCTGAATGTGGTAGCTTTCTTGTCCCCTCCAAAATTAGAGCAACCCAATCCCAAACTTTCCATTTTTCTAAATAGTCAAGATTAATAGAAAACAATATCACAGAACTTGTGAGTACATTCCTCCAATTTTCAAAAACAAAAGAAAATACTCAACATCTAAAGCAGTGATTTTGAGTGAAATTCTGTTCTGTTCCAAGCAACCAGTACCTACTTCAGATACATTATAAATCGCAGGGCCTGAGATTCTAACTGAGTGGCAGAGCACTTTCCTAGTATGTGCAGGGCCCAAGGTTGTATTCCTAGCATAGCTCTCTCTCTCTCTCTCCCTCTCTCACACACACACCCAAGGTTTGATTTACAGTCCTTCAGATGTCTGAGAAATAGGAAGGTTTAATAGAAAAGCTAGCCAGAATGCCTGTCGTACTGGGACCACTGTTCAGTAGCTGTAATCCTTATAAATTGATATCAAAATTGTCAGCAGACTAATTGTAGCAATTGTTTACCATGGTTTTGAGGGAAGTCCACCTAATATTATAGCCAATCTCAGAAAGGAAGCTCAGACACTTTCTTGGTATCCTGCAAAGTTTAGAAATTAGCCACATTGTCACTATAGCCACCAAGTCCAATTTGAGGTTCCCTTTTATTTTAAACAGTCAGTTAGTCTGGGTACAGTGGCACACACCTGTGATTCCAGGTACTAGGGAGGCTGAAGCAAGAGGATAACAAGTTCAAGGCCAGGCTGGGCAACCTAGTGAGATCCTGTCTCAAAATAATTTAAAATTGAGAAAGGGTAAGGGATATAGCTCAGTGGTAGAGTACATGCCCAGCTTTCAGGAGGCCCTGGTTCAGTCCCCAGCACGACAGAAAACACAACAAAACAGCTAGTTGAGGTCTAACTGACAAACCATGAGTGGCAGATATTTACATTTTGACATATATTTACACTCATGGAACAACCTTCATAAATGAGATAATTAGCATATGCATCATACAGAAAAGTGTCCTCAATGGATAAAACATTGGAAATCTGTCCTAGGGGTACACCTGTAATTCCAGAGATTAGGGGATTGAGGCAGGAGGATCACAAGGTCCTAAGCAAATAAGTGAGACCCTGTCTCCAAATATAACATAAAAAGGGCTGGAATTGGGCTGGGGTTGTGGCTCAGTGGCAGATAGCTTGCCTTGCACATGTGAGGCACTGAGTTTGATCCTCAGCACCACATAAAAAATAGATAAACAAAATAAAAATATTGTGTCCCTGTATAACTAAGATTTGTGTGGAGTTGCTAGATTCCCTTTATCCATATTGCATTCAAGGCCACAAAGCAAATTTTGAAAATGTTGATTGGGCACCTGAAATAGAAGCTCGCTAAGGATCAGATCTTAGACAAAAACAGAAGAGGTGGCAAGGAACGAATCCCCCAGGGAAGGTCAATGGTGAAGAGAGTGCAACAGGTGTGTTGGGGGCCCGAGGACAGGCTGTGGCCTCTGCCCTGCAGACATCCTGAGCTCTGGCCTTGACTGCCCTGGAGGGACCCAGGCTGGGAAGGACCGGGAGCCTCTCCCTGCTGCTGGATGACCCCCTGGCAGCCGTGACCTGTCAGAGTCCGGACCCCTGGGCTGCCCTGCTCCAGATCCCGTCCTGTCTGCCCCTGGGGACTTGGAGCCTTTGGGCAGCTTGGCAAGGCCAGCAAAGTCATGGGGTCTTGGAGGGCTTGGAGGACAAAATTACATTTGTTCAGTAGGTTAGAGAACATAGAGAAGACTTTGACCTTGAGAAGAAGGTCCTGTGCCAGACTGGTTATGTGTAAAAGATATTTTTTCGTATTATAACATTATTTTGCATGTGCCTTTTATTCCTCATTCTGCATATACAGTTGACAAAGCTAAGTACTTTTTTGAAATATCTAGCCCTAGATGTTCTAAAGTGCTTGATATATGTTAAAAGTAGAAGTGGTGAAATACAATGCATTTTATAAATATCTTTGTTAAAATTCTTAATAAATGTTTTGGGGGGCAATAGCCAAACCCTTGCTGAGTATTACTACATGTACAATTTTATTTACAGTGATGTGTGCATAGTGGTCACATTCTTTTGTGGAATATCTAATCCTTTTATATATTTAGAAGTGCTTAATATGTTTAAAAGTAAAAGTAGTAGATATAATTTGTTGTAGATAGCTTTATATATATATATATATATATATATTTGTAGATGGATACACTACCTTTATTTTATTTATTTATCTGTATGTGATGCTGAGGATCAAGCCAAGGGCCTCACACTTGCTAGACAAGCACTCTTCCACTGAGCTACAATCCCAGCTGGTAAATAGCTTTTAAAAACTGATAGGAAATACTGTGTTTGGAATTGTTAAACCACGTCTGAATGGTATCTTGTCAGTACTTATTCACTGGGTTGAGGGAGGTGGGAGAGAAGAACTTACAAAAGGTGTTTTGTTAGCTTGTGCTTGAAAATCCCAGCTTACCATTGCCCTATAACATGCATTTCATTTAACTTTGCTGTACTGAATACATTGTGTATGTACTGGACAATGGAGTCCTGATTTTATAATATCTAGTCTCTGGATATGCAGAGGTTGCCAATGTATCACAAAAGTACAGTTAGTAACACATTTTGTATACTTTTTGTTAAAATTCATAGAAAGGGAGTCTACTGAAAAGAACTTTAGGAAGTGAAATTTTAACATTACATCTGAGTGACACTTGTGCCTCTGTGACATAGGAGAGAAGAAATGAAAGAAAGAAAGATTCTAGGCCAGCATGATCTTATTTAGATGCTTTCAGATATAAATATTGCTACCTGTGTATCATTTATTCAATAACACTACTATGTACATTGTGGAAAAATTTAAGTCCTCATTTGAAACACCTGGTTTTTTTAGAAGTGCACAAAGTATGTTAAAAGTAGAGATAGTAAATAAAACATATTGTAGATTAAAAGAAAATTGGATTCTAGGGATAGAATTTGGGGAATTATTTTATTTACAAAGTGCAAGGAAAAGAAGAAGCCAATAATTAGAGGTGAGGATTAACCTGAAAGGTAGAAACAAGGGGACAGTGTATTGTTACAGAAGGAAAAATGGAGGAACGTTTCTGGAAGAGGTTGGCCAGCAGACGGAAGTCAAATGCCATAGAGATTTACAAGCAAGAAAGGGCTAGGGATGGAGCTCTGTGGTTCAGGGTTTCTCTTGCCTGTGTAAGGCCCTGGGTTTGATCCCAAAAAAAGAAAAGAGAAGAGTAAAGTAAACTGGAATGAGTTTGGATGGACAGTGTTGGTACTGTTAGGGAGAGCTTTTGTAGTTGAGGAACAGAATACTTGTGTCTGAAAAAGCAAGCAGGCCAGAGCTAGAAGTTTTATTTGTAAAATAATATGGCGCACAGTCATATGTTACGTTATGGAAACTTCTCTCTCAACCTCCCAACAGCCCTGAAACCCGTGGATCTGCATTCTGCAATGATTCGGAGGAGAGTACTTACCCCAAGATTGGCCACATGCATTAACCACTGGTGACATACAGTTCTCTGTGCAATGCACAAATAAATACACATTACATGAATGAGATCATATTTCACATGCTCTGTTTTCAGTTCCCTTTTTGGAAATTTTTATTGATTTAATTGTACATTATGTGGTTTTGTAAGGAATAACACAGAGATCCCTTATATCCTGTACTTAGTTTCTACCAATGTAACCATCTTGTCAAAATGGGGTACAGTATCAGAATTGGGATATTTACATTGATATAATCCAATATTCTTATTTAGATTTTCTCATTATTATTATCCTCAATTTTTTTTTTTGTGTGTGTGTGTGTGTGTGTTGTTTTATTTTTTATTTTTATTTTTGCAGAGCTGGGGATTGACCTCAGGCCTCGTGCATACTGGGCAAGAGCTTCACCACTGAGGCTATATCCCTAGGTCCTGTTGCGTTGATTTGTATGTATTTATTTTTATGCAGCGTTATCACATATACTGGTTTCTGGTTAATTCTTTAACATTTGTTTTGTAGCCTTACAAAGGAAAGATGACAAAGCCCAAGGTTCATCCACAATAGCAAGTCAGATAGGAGAGTCACCAAAAAACTGGGGTCTCAAAGGACTTCATCCTCAGACTGAGGTGGTCCAACAAGAAAACCCCAGGATCAAAGAGCACAAAGAAAAGGACCATTGCAAAATTTGGTAAGTGGAAGGGTAGGGGAAGCGTCTTCTAAGAACTGATAGCCATACACTGTCTTCACTCTGGTTTCTAGCCTGACTTGACACTATATGGGTGGCTCAAAAATTCTCTAGGGCTGGGGATATAGCTCAGTTGGTAGAGTGCTTGCCTTGTATGCACAAGGTCCTGAGTTCAGTCCCCAGTTACACACACACACACACACACACACACACACACACACACAAATTCTCTAGGTCCAGGTTGATGTAAGTGGGCCTAGCCTCATATACCTCCATGTCACCTGAAAACATCAACTGTGATTTCTGGAGAAACCAACATTTTTCTCAGATCACAGAAAATTTTCTGCAGAAAACATAATAAGGAAAAAAGAGCTGTAGTCATTCAGAAATCATGAAACACACCAGTAACAACATAGCAAGAGTTAGAAACAGCAGAAAAAAAGTCAGAAGAACCCAAATACAAAACCCCAGATATTGGATCAACTGAAAAATCATATGAAATTAGTATCAGTAAATGTACTGACTTAATCATGAAGATTTTTTTACCAATATAAATAAAAAAGAAAAATATTTTTAATAGAACTCTTAAAATGAAAATTAGAATACTTATAATTAAAAATGAAGTGCATATTTAAAGCCAGGCTAGACAGAGGCAGAGAAAGAATTAGTGAATTATCTCCTCCCAGTTCTACACTGTGGTTCATCCAGATATCTGCTATCACCTTGTGGTGACACCTCCCTATGTAAATACTTGATGCACACTACTTGTTTGACCCCATACCTCCCATTTCCTACAGTGACAACCTCCCAGTCACAGTGTCACCCCCCATCCCCCAAATTTGTGCCTTCTTGCTCCTAAGCCACCAGTTAGAATTCTCCACGAGAAACTCTCCTGGGTAAAGTTCTGGACCACAAAGAAGGCTTCAGTTCACAGGTCCCTTGCTTTCTGTCTCTTACCTGCTGGGTGCGCCTGCTCATCCCTGATGGCTCCCTCCTTTTCCCAATGGCCTATGAGGTGTGCTTGCCTCTTGTCTCCAGGATCTGGGAGTAACGCTGTTTTTGTTATAACACCTCTTTTATTTAGTTGCCTCCTGTGTCTCACCTGACTGACACATATAAATCTAACCTCTTCACCAGTCTGGGTTCTCTTGGAGAGTGGCTGTCTTGGCAGGAATAGATTGGATTCAGGTCAGACAAGAGCCTCATGGGCATCTGTCAGGATAAAGAAGTTTTCTGTGGGAGAGGCACCTGCTCACATGTTGGACACTTGGGCATTAGGCCATCAGCTAGGATGAAGTATCCATTGACAGGAACACCATAAAGACTCACTACTACCAAATGCCCCAGAGCTCCATCAGGGCCAGGTTAGAGTCTATAGCATCTGTCCAGGGAGGGACCTCAAGACCAACATGAAGGACTGAACTTAGCACCTCACTTAACCTTCATTACCATAAAGATGCTATCTACAGACAGTCACATTGGGGGTGACATAGGAATATGGGGGACACCAGTCCGTTCATAAGAAAAGATAAAGTGAAAACATTTCAGACAAACAGGAGCTGATAGAGGCTTTACCAGTGGGTCTTCATTACAGAAGAATTCTGAAGAAGGGACTTCTGTGGGAAGGGGAGTGGTTCTTCCAGGGAGAACTCAGGGTCAGGAATCTTAAATTTGGTGGTTGAAATTCATATTGCTACTTTTAAAGAACCATATAAAATAATCATAAAATTTCTAAGGCTAAGGAAAATAAATTAAATTCTACTAAGTTAAATAAGTTAAATTCATTCTGCAGTCTACTCTGAAACCCACCCCAAAGCCTTGTTCTCACACCCTCAATATTCAGTATTCTTTTCAGCATTTCATTTTTTAAGCCATTTGAGAGAAAGTTACATATATCATTCCTCTTCTCCCCTAAGTACTTCAGAGTGACTCTCCCAAAAACAAGCATATTTTCTTCAATAGCCAGAGTATAATGATCAAATTCAGGAAACTTAATATTGATAATCTCATATCTAGTCTATATTAAATTTAATAAGTTATCCCAATAATGTTCCCCATAGATATTATTTTTCCTGGATCAGGATCCAAACCTAGGCAGCATTTATTTTTATTTTTAATGTTATTTTTTTCTGTCTGTCATATGATAATAAGATGTTCTTTTTTTAATCATACTTTTAAGTTTAAAATTTTTTTATTTGTTTTTTTTAGTTATACATGACAGTAGAATGTATTTTGATATATTATTCAATGTCTACAATACATTATAATCATCATTTGGACTGTCAAGTTCCTTCAAATATGACCAACAAGAAACTCTAAAAAATAAATATTAAAAAAAATTCTCTCAAAAAAAAAAGATTATGAGATTATGGAAAAAATTGTCTCCTCAATATTATCCTCTGGCTTTCACTTCTCAATTTGCTACCACTTCCTTCAATCAAACCCATTCTCACCAAGGAAACTAAAAGAACTATATGGTCTCTCAATGGTTGTGGTCACAGAGTCAGACCCTTGGAACAGAAACACATTTTTGATGCAGCATCAAAATCTCTTCTGCTGTTGAGGAGGACAGCAGCACAGGTGTTGGGTGCATTCTGAGTGTGACACATTCTGAGTGAGGTTTAAGGGTTTAGTTCCTGACAACTTAGCATTTTTCCAATCTCCCAACACTTACATGGGCTGTCAAGGATCCTTTTATTAACAGTCCATTTCCACCATCAGCCAGGAATGGCCTCTGTTTCTTGAGAACAAGAAGTCTGGTTAATCAGGGTATGGGATTATGCTGCCAGGGTTAGTGGTGATTACAGTTTCCTATGGAAAGGGTGATACTAGAGGTGAAATATGCAAGTACACAGGAAAGTCATCCTTCCGGGCCCAGGGAAGAATTCCACAAAGAAGAAGCACCTGAGCTGAGATCTGAAAGAGGATTTTGGGTCAGTCAGGCACAGAGCATCAGGAGAACATTCTAGGTTGGGGAACAGAGATGCCCAGGGATGATATAAATCACATGGAAATTTGTTTGTTTAGTTTTTAGTTGAAGATTAAGTGAAACAAAAGGAGACAGCAGAATTAAGCAAGAGTTCCTAGAATTTTATCTATCATGTTCAGGGTTGTGACTTGCATTTGCTAAAAATGACCCTGGGTACAGCTGAAGATTCATTTCTTCCAAAGAGTTTCCACCTGGAGTTCAGGCTTTATTTTCTCAAACTATTTGTACATTTGGAAAGTACATTTTCTGAAAGATAACTTAAGGAAGGTATAGATTTTTCTAGTATGTCCAGACTAGTTTCCTGGTTTAGGAGTAGGGCTAGAGCAATATATGCCCCAGGGAAAGGCAGGTGCCTGTCACCACTTGGGGGTGGCTTCTGGTGAGAGCTTACTTTGTATTCAGCTCCCAGACTTGCTTGACTACTCAGAGGAACAGCTTACTGACCATAGACCATCATGGAATCTACTGACCAGGAAAGATATGAAAAGGCTGGACTTCCACCTTGTAGACCACTGAGCATGACTCCCTCCCTCACCCCTTGTACCCATAACCTTATTCAACCAAACTCCATTCCCCTCAGAGACCCTGTTATCTTTTTTATTTTAAACTTATTTATTCTAATTTGTTATACATGATAGCAGAATGCATTTCAATGCATAGTACACATATAGAGCATGATTTTTTCATGTCTCTGGTTGTACACAAAGTAGAGTCACACCATTCGTGTGTTCATACATGTACTTAGAGTAATGATGTCCATCTCTTTCCACCATCTTTCCTATTCCCATGCCCCCTCCCTTTTCCTCTCTCCCCTTTGCCCTATCCAAAGTTCCTTCATTCCTCCCATGCTCCCCCTGCCCCCATTATGGATCAGCATCCACATATCAGAGAAAACATTAGCCTTTGGTTTTTTGGGATTGGTTTACTTCACTTAGCATCATATTCTACAACTCCATCCATTTACCTGCAAATGCCATAATTTTATACTCTTTTAATGCTCAGTAATAATCCATTGTGTATATGTACCACGGTTTCTTTATCCATTCATCTGTTGAAGAGCATCTAGTTGGTTCCACAATTTAGCTATTGTGAATTGTGCTGCTATAAACATTGATGTGGCTATGTCCCTGTAGTATGCTGTTTTGAAGTCCTTTGGGTATAAACGGAGGAGTGGGATAACTGGGTCAAATTATGGTTCCATTCCAAGTTTTCCAAGGAATCTCCATATTGCTTTCCATATTGGTGGCACCAACTTGCAGTTTCACCAGCAATGTGTGAGTGTACCTTTTTCCCCACATCCTTGCCAACACTTATTTTATTTGTGTTCTTAATAGCTGTCATTCTGACTGGAGTGAGATGAAATCTTAAAGTAGTTTTGGTTTGCATTTCTCAAATTGCTAGAGATGTTGAACATTTTTTTTCACATATTTGTTGATTGATTGTATATCACCTTCTGAGAACTGAAAAGCTTCTTGTCAGCAAAAGAAACAATCAGTGAGGTGAAGAGAGAGACTACAGAATGGGAGCAAATTTTTAACATATGCACATCAGATAGAGCACTAATCTCTAGGATATATAAAGCACTCAAAAAACTTAACTCCAAAATAACAAATAACCAAATCAATAAATGGGCCAAGGAAGTGAACAGACACTTCTCAGAGACCTTGTTGTCTTGAGTGTCCTTAAAACAACTGCACTGGCTGGATGCAATGGTGCATGCCTGTAATCCCAGCAGCTCAGGAGGCAGAGGCAAGAGGATTGTGAGTTCAAAACCAGCTTCAGCAATTTAGCAAGACTCTAAGCAACTCAGTGAAACCCTGTCTCTAATAAAACACAAAATAGGTCTAGGTATGTGGCTCAGTAGTTGAGTTCCCCTGAGTTCAATCCCTGGTACCCCCATCAAAAAAGAAAACTGTATTAGCTGGGCATAGTGGTGCACACCTGTAATCCCAGCAGCTTGGGAAGCTGAGGCAGGAGGATTGTGAGTTTAAAGCCAGCCTTAGCAACTTAATGAGGTCCTAGAGACCCTGACTTTAAATAACATTTAAAAATAGGGCTGGGAATGTGGCTCAGTGGTTAAGTGTGCCTGGGTTCAGTCCCCTATACCATCCCCCGCAAAAAAAACCAAAAGGACTCCCTTCCTGTGTCTTCTACAGCACAGTAACCTGGGAGTTTCTCTTCAGAAAAATTTATATCTTACTTTACAGGGAAAATTTTTAAAAATCTATATCCTCCAGAGTTAGCCTTGCTGTTGCAAAGCTTAAGACTAAATGTAGGGGCTAGGGTTGTGGCTCAATGGTAGAATGCTTGCCTGGCACATGTGAGGTACTGGGTTCAATATCAGCACCCCATAAAAATAAAAACAAATAAAATGAAGGCATTGTGTCCATCTACAAGTAAAAAAAAAAAGACTAAATGTATTTGCTCACATCAAACAATTTTTTTTTGTTTTGTTTTATACTGGGAATTGAACTCTGATCATCAACATGTGCTAGGTCAGTGCTCTATCACATTACATTCCCAGGCTAACATGGAGCAACTTTTAAGCTATTAATTTAATTACTGGTAAATTGACATGTGCTATGCTGGTAATTAAGCAATCATTTCTCAGTCCCCAACCTCCAATCTAACTTTTTCTTTCTTTCTTCTTTCTTTCTTTCTTTTTTTTTTTTTTTTTTTTTTTTGGAACTGGTGATTAAACCCAGGGCCTTGCACCTGCCTGGCAAATGCTCTACCACTGAGCCACATCCTCCACACTTTTTAATTTTTTATTTTGAGAGAAGTTCTCACTAAATTGCTTAGGCTGACCTTGAACTTGGAACCTTATTGGCTTCGACTGACTGCTGTAGTAGCTGGGATTATATGTACTCACCATTACTATGCCTAGTCTAATCTATCTTTCTATTCTAGGCTTTGTGAGTCTGTGGCTGGGATTCTACAAACATTTCTGCCCCACCTACTAGTGGCTTTTGGGATCTTCAAGTAGCTTGGAGCGTTGGAGGGAAAAGAGGACTTGTTCTTGCCTGCTTCCTATGGGATTTCTCCCTGGGTCCTGTCCCTGTTAGTGTCAGCAACCTTCTATCTTGTATGCAAGGAATTGAACCCAGGACCTCATGCATACTGATCTGCTAACCTATCTCCTGAAACTTTCATCATTTAACAATTCTCATATTAAAATTCTGCTGTTAAAATCTGTTGTGATTTCTGTCCCCTTATTGGACACTTATTTATTAATACACCTCTCTCTCTCTCTCTCTCTCTCTCTCTCTCTCTCTTTGCTTTCTGAGATTTCCTTTTTGTCAATTAATCTTTCTTATCCTGTCTAATTCAATTATTTGTATGTTCTGGAAGTAGGATAGAAATATTTTCCTAAGTAAACTCTGGATTTCAAAGTTTCCCCACCTCCCAAGCTGAGCTTCTTTTCTCCTCTTACTGCGGATGATACTTAGAAGACCATGAAAGTTCAGACTCTGAGAAAGGCACTGTCTTCAAATAAGAACACAGTAAACCATCCCCTGCACAGTACCTCATATACTTCTGTTTGGTTCCTCTCTGGAAAGGAGGCAGTCAGGACCCTCTCTCAGGTCATTGCTTGGTTCTTCAGGCATTCAGGAGAGAAGACTTCCTGGTGAGTGGGAGGAGAAGGCTATTATTCTTTGTATGAAAGTCTGGGCCACAGTGTTCTATAGCGATTAGAAGCTCCTCTTGCCTTTAGCCTTGTTCCTGTCAGTTTATTCTGCTAAGGGGCAGGGTTCTGCCTTTCCTCCTGTGGCTGCCCTTTCTCCACATTGGACTTCATTCTAAGTACCTGACTGGTGACATCAGCCACAGGTTGGCAGATGCCGTGCTTTGGCAGTAGTGGAGGCATCAGCAGGACATCGCCCTGTGAGTTGCTGTGAAAGAGCAAATGAGAAGTTGGGGGCCTAACAGAGGAAGGGGAGAAGGAACCAGAGTGGAGAGGTATCCCTGCAGTGGGATAAGGAGGTTTAGGCCTCAGAAAGGAAACGGGAGCAGGGGAGGTTGCCTTGAGGGTAGATTCTGGTTTAGTAAATAGGATGCCAAGTACCTGTCCAGCAGCCAGTCTAGAATAAAATTGCAATCAGGGCAAATTGCTGTCCTTAATGTTCTGTGGGTTACAGAAAAGTAAACAAGCCATGGGGCCTGATTTGAAGGAAGTGACATGTCTCAGGCTTACCAAATAGGACCCATGGGGGTGTGAGACCGAGTCTAGAGGGATCAGGTAGACAGGAGACTCAAGCAACCACAGAGACTGGAATTGCAGAGGGCATAAGAGGACAGGGTAGTAACAACTTTAAATACTGTTGAGAACTTGAGGATGAATTGAAGAAAAGAGGATTAATGGCTGGGAGGAGGGGAGTGGATCCTTAGCTTCTGTAGAGGAAGCTGAATATCTCTAGGAGAGGATACTAGGTGGCCACCCTCATTAGCTAGTAACCATTGTCCAACAAGACAGAGCCAAGGATGGTGGCTAAAGAATCTAGGAATGTGATGCTATACCAAGAGTCCCACGGCTGATGTCATGGTTCTGTGGCCTTCCCTGTATTTTGTTTCTTAATGGTACTGGGGATAGAAAATTAAAAGGGCGGGGCTGGGGTTGTTGCTCAGCAGTAGAGCACTCGCCTTGCACGTGAGAGGCTCTGGGTTCCATCCTCAGCACCACATAAATAAATAAAATAGAGATATTGTGTTCAATTACAACTAAAAAATAAATATTTAAAATAAAGAAAATTAAAAGGTAACCCCAGCAGCCCTTTCAATTTTGAGACAGGGAAACTTGGGATCTTCCTGCCTCAGCCTCTGGAGTAGCTGGGATTACAGATATGCACCAAAATATCCAGCTCAGCTTCTCTGCATTACCTGTGGCCAAAGTATTAGACCAGAAGGGAGAGGGCAATGTCATCAGGAGGTGGCAGTAAGTCCAGTCAGTGTGGTTCCCATTTTACTTTTGGCCACCATTGACTGTTTCCTGTTGCCTGGCAGTCAACATGGTGATTTTGAATACGGTGCTGGCTGAGAAACCATGCACATTGATTCCCACTCCCAAACCAGAAAGAAATGAGAATCTATGTATGACTGTCACTTGTTGCTCCAACACTTCTTTGAGATTTTTTTTTTCTTTTCTTTTTCGGTCACCACTTCAGGGTTTGAATTATGATGTCAATTTGACTGTGCCCTGGACATCATTTACCTTCATGCCCATTAGTTTTCTCATCTGTTCTAGCTGAAAGTCTCTGCCTAGGTTCTAGGGCTGTGTTGGGGGGAGAATATGGAACTGTAATCTAGTCCAGGAGTGAAAAGGATCAACTGGGTTGATAGGATATCTAGAATTTCTAAGGGATGATGGTCTGAATTCCTGGTTTGGATTCCTGGGTTTTCCCTTAGCCCCATGAAGCAAGTGGTGATGTAGACACCGTTTCCTATTAAAAGAGGGGATGGAAGGCTAATGAAACTATAGAGAGTAGGTGGCAGCTCTATTATGAAGGCAGAGATCAGTCTGTCCCCTTTCCTGGCACTGCCCCAAGCTAAGTTTATTTGACTCTGGTTTGATAAGATACTGAATAAACATGATGTGGTAACAACACTGGAAGCAGATGCCTAACTGCACAGGCTGATAATGTAAAAGAGCAGAGTTGGGAACTTTTCAGTTTTGGGGACATCTTTCCAACATGGCAGGTACAGGGAAGGAGGGGTGGAATTTCTAGTCCTTGAAGGAGATAAAGAAGGCGTGTGGGTGGGTGGAATTGAGGGTGGGTGGTTAGATTGATGTCTTTTAAGAAAGATGAAATGGGAGTATATCTAGAATTTGGGGCCCTGATTCTCTTTCATCAACTTTCCTCTGCAGGATAAACCACCCTCACAGGGATGGCAAGAAAGTCAGTTCAGGTGTCTGCTATTTGTACTACTACTGTATCATCACTGTTGTTATTGATTGACATTTTTATGGGGCCTCATGGTTTTGCGTTTGTTCTTGGGGGGGGGGGTCTCCTAATCTTAATTGCATTTGCATATCATATGTTTGATCCATGCCCATACAGACACTGTTGGAGGCAATACCATGGAAAATTGTCATGAGATTGGTGACCTTGTTCATTTGCTGTACTGCCTCCTGGCCCAGTGTTCTTTTGCTCTAGAATCAAGAACACGCATAATACAGGCGATCAAAAGGAATCTTGGGTTATCCTCAGATAGTTGGTTCTCCAGCCTCACCAACAGTGTGATTGTCACTAGGCCAGGCGGCATTAACTCTTAGCTTCTAAGAGGATTTGTGGTAATCAGTGGAAGGCCTGATTCTAGTTTCCCAGGCCACTAGACTCCTAGTGGCTCCATGTCTCTCTGGCCCCAGACAACCTGGCTCTGGCTCCAGCTCCTGTCTCAAGTTTCTAGTCTCCTGCTTAATCATGTCACCAGCCACCATAGCAATATTGTCATATAGCAGTGTAGCTATGCCTGCCTCCCTTGATCTTGACCCCAGCCCTTGAAAACTGCCATTCTACTTCTGCTTCTGTGGTTGGGCTATTTTAGATGTCTGATATATAAATAGACGCATGTAGTGTTTGTCCTTGTATATTTTTCTTATTTCATTGAGCATAATCTCAGGGTTCATGGATGCTGTTACACAGGGCAGAATCTCCCCTGTTTTATGGCCAATATCCATTGTATGCTTTTATCACATTTTCTTTTTACTTATCTCTTGACAGACATTTATCTTATTTCCATGTCTTGGCTATTCTGAGTCATGCTGCAATGAATGCATATCTCTTCAAGATCCTAATTTTAATTCTTTTAGAAAATACATCCCCTGCCATGCAACCAGCACTGGCTTCACGAAAGAAGGTTCGATTCATGAGTAATTGCTAGGGAGTTTTAAATTAAAGAGACAAGACTCTTATTACCTTTAATACCAGCTCTGGAACAGCTTCTCCTAACTCCCGCCTCCAGCCACCTAATGTGGTATTGAGATTTACAGAGGAGACTAGCAAGAGAGAGAGAGAGAACACACCAGGGAGTGGGCTTTCATTGGGGAACAAAAAATTCCAGGGAAAATCCCATCCAATGAAGGTTAAGGAGGGCAGAATCCCAAGGTCAGGGGGGACGATTGGGTCTTTGGGGCAGTGACCAGACACACCTCTGCACGGACAAGCCCTCGGACCTGGGAAAGGGTGGGGGGAACGCTCTAACACAACTGTGTCTCAGCACCTCTCACCCAGCCAGAGAGGTAACTCAAATCACGTGTGAGGATGGCCTCCCACAACATCCTGAACTAGGACATTTGCATGATATGGTAATCACATTTTCAGGAATCTCCTTCTGCACTATTTGTACCATTTTACATTCATATCAATAGTGTAGTAAAGATTCCATTTTTCCATATCTGCACCAACACATTTTTTCTGGTCATCACAATAGATGTTGAAACAATAGCTCATTATGGTTTTGTGACAATTATTGATATTGGGCATATTTTCACATACCTGTTAATCATTTATGTGTCTTCTTTGGAGAAATGTCTATTTATATCTTTTGCCCATTTTTTAATTGGATCGTGTGTGTGTGTGTGTGTGTGTGTGTGTGTGTGTGTGTGTGTTTTCTGTCTATTAAATTGTTGGGAGTCCCTTGTGGATTTTGGATCTCATTTGATGTATGGTTTGCAAATATTTTCTTCCAACTCACAGGTTGTCTTTTTGTTCTGTTGATAGCTTCCTCTGCTGTGAGGAAGATTTTAAGTTGAATGTGGTTCCGCTTTTTAAAATTTTGTTGCTTTTGTTTTTGGTTTCGTATCCAAGAAAACATTGCCTAGACCAATGACATGAAGTTAAGTGTTCAACACTTTCAGGTCTTATATTTAAGTCTTTAACATATTTTTAGGGGTGTGCGTGTGTATGAAAAATGAGGATCTATTTTCATTCTTTTATATGGATATCCAGTTTTACTAATTACATTTATAGAAATTGGGTACTGATTTTTGTATGTTGACTTTGTGTCCTTCAACTTTACTGAATTTATTTCTTAGTGCTAAGGGAGTTTTGGTGTAGTCTTTGGAGATTTTCTAATGGAAGATCATTCCATTTGAAAAAAAAAAAAGGACAATGTTACTTTTTCTTTTCCAATCTGGATGTCTTTTTTGGTATCGGGGATTGAACTCAGGGGCACTTGACCACTGAGCCACATCCCCAGCCCTATTTTGTATTTTATTTAGAGACAGGGTCTCAGTAAATTGCTTAGCTCCTCACCATTGCTGAGGCTGGCTTTGACTCGTAATCCTCCTGTCTCAGCCTCCCAAGCTGCTGGGATTATAAGCTTGCACCACACAGCCTGTCTGGATGTCTTTTATTTAGTGTTTTTCTTGATTAACTAGCACTTCCAGGATTGTGTTGAATAGACGTGGTGAGAGTGAGCATCCTGGTTTCTGATCTTACAGAAATAACCTTCAGTTGCTTCCCACCTCCTCCCTTTCTGTGGGAGAAATTGAAACCAGGGCCTCGTGGTGCTAAGCAAACTCTACTATGGAGCCACATCTCCATCTAGGTTTCAGGTTTCTACTGTGGGTTTTCCATATATAGCTTTTAGTATGTTGAAGTTATATCTATTCCTGGTTGGTTGAGTTGTGTTTTTGTTTGGTTTGGTACCAGGAATTGAACCCAGGGGGTGTAGTCACTAAGCCACAGCCCTTCTTATGTTTTATTTTGAGGCAGAGTCTTGCTAAATTGCTGAGAGTTTTGCTAAGTTGCTGAGGGTCTTTCTTGCGATCCTCCTGCCTCAGGCTCCAGAGTCACTGGGATTACAGGCGGGTATCCACATCACCTGGCAGGTGGAGCTTTTTAAATCCTGAAAGGGTGTTGAAATTTGTCAGCAGTCTTCTCTGCATCTACTGAGATGACCATGTGGTTTTGATTCTTCATTCTGTTAATGTGGTATGTCACACTAGTTCATTATCATAGGTTGACCCATCTTTGCATCTCAGGAATATCCTGCTTGGTCATGGTGTTTGAATCTTTAAAGTTCCTGAATGCAGTTTGCTAGTGTTTTGATGAGGGCTTTTACTTCTGTATTCATCAGGATATCGGCCTATAGTTTTTGTGTGATATCTTTTCCTAGTTTTCATATCCAGGTAATGCTGGCTCCATTAGTGTTGAAGAATTCCCTCTTCTTCAATTTTCTTGAAGAGCTTGGAAGGATAGGCATTAATTCTTTTTAAGTGTGTGGTAGGAAAGGTAGCAGAATACAACAGTTACTATTATGGTATTATGTAAAAATGTGGATGTGTAACCGATGTGATTCTGAAATCTTTGTAATGTTTTGAATAAAAAAAAATAATAAAAAAACAAACAAAAAACAAACAAACAAACAAACAAAAAAGTGTGTGGTAGAATTCACCGGTGAAGTCATATGATCCTAAGCTTTTCTGTGTTGGGAGGCTTTTGATAACTTCTTCAGTCAACAATGATGAGAATTTTTGTTGCTCCACAATCTCAGCATTTAGTATTGTCAGATCTTCTCCTTCCTTTTTTTTTTTATTTTTTAAAAAAATTTAACCACTCCATTCTGGGCACATTGGCATATGCATGTAATCCCAGCTACTTGGGAGGCTAAGGCAGGAAGATCACAAATCTGAGGCCAGCCTCAGCAACTTAGCAGGGCCCTGTCTCAAAATAAAAAAATGAAAAGGGCTTGGGATGTGGCTCCATGTTTAAGCAAACCTGGGTTCAATCCCCAGTACCAGAAAATTAAAAAAATAAAATAAAAAATTTAACCCCTCCCTCAGGTGTGTAAGGTTATCTTCCTATTACAATCACTTGCAATTCTCTAATGACATCTGATATTGAGCAACTTTTAATAGTCTTATTTGCCAGCTATATATAAACCAGTCTAACATCATAGAGCTTTTATATCACGCTGTCTTCTAGAAGTGTTATAGCTTTGCATTTTAAATCAAGGTTGATGATCTACTTTTGAGTTAATTATTGAGAAAGGTGTAGAGTATTTGTCTAGCTGTTCAGTTGTTTCAGCACTATGAAATGATTGTCTCTTCTCCATTAAATTGCCTTTATTTCTTTGTCAAAATCAGTTGATTCTATTTCTGTGAGTCTTTTCCTAGCTGTCTTTTCTGGTGCACCATTCTCTGTTTTGTTTAATTGGTTTATTGTCTATTCTCTCACTGAAACCACACTGTCTTTATTGTTGTAGCTCACAATAGGCCTCAAAGTCAAGCAGTGGTGTTGGTTCTTTGACTTTGCTTTTTATTTACAATATTTAAATGACTTTTCTGAGCCTTTTGCCTTTTTATAAAATGTTAGAATCAGTTTGTTGAACTGGGTACAGTGTCACACATCTGTAATCCCAGCGGTTTGGGAGGCTGAGGTGGGAAGATCACAAATTCAAAGCCAGCCTTAGCAACTTAGCAAGGCCCTAAGGACTTAGCAAGACCCTGTCTCAAAATAAAAAAAATAAAAAGGGCTGAGGATGAAGAAGAAGAATAGTTTGTTGACATCCACAAAATAACTTGCCTTGATTTCACTGGGATTCCACCAAATCTATAGATCAAGTTGGAAACAATTGATATCTTAACAATGTTGAGTGATGCTACCTATGAACACGGAATATCTCCATTTATTTAGGTCTTTTGTATGTGTTCCTAAGTCCCTTTGTGGTCGATGGTCACTCAGCTACATTGTTGAGGGGGAGCTGGTGAGAGAACTGGCTGGAGACCCACCTCAGGGCGTCGTCCAGTAGCTCAGTTTATTTTTGGAATGCACACAACTGTTATAGTGTTTGAGTGGGGCATGCCTGTCAATCATACATAAGCAAGACAACTTCCATAAGCCAATCATCTTCTGCCTAATGTAACCGCACTATGAGGAAACTCTAAATATTGCTGTCATGGTGGAAAGCAATCTGGAAGGGTCTTTGGCTTTTACTGAGTCAGGGGTTTCATGCCCTTAAGCCCCTGACTCTCAGTTTCCTGGCCTGGTAGTTTGGCAATGCTAACCACAAGTGCTGAGTATGTGGTTTTACCTCACCCTGCAGGCCCTCCTGTCAGGCCTAATGAATGTGGATATTTCAAGCACTTCTGAGCTGTGACTGAAAGTTATTCCAACAGTCTTTGATTTTTTTCATCAGAGATTTGGCATTTGCTTCATATGAACTCTGTGCCTATTTTGTTAGATTTATACCTAAATGCATGGTGGCTTATACCTGTAATCACAGAGACTCAGAGATTGAGACGGGAAGATCCCAAGTTTGAGGTCAGTCTTAGCAACTTAGCAAGACCCAGTATTAAAATAAAAAATGAAAAGGGCTGGGGATGAAGCTCAATGGTTAGAGTATCCCTCGGTTCTCTCCCCAGTACCAAACAAAGACTTATGCTAAATATTTCTCCCTTTATTTGTGCTAATATAAATACTACTGTTTTGAATTTTAAAGTCCAAATATTGATTTCTGTTACATAGAAAACCAGTTGGCCAAATCTGTTGTTAGTATACTGTTATCCTGTGAATGTGGTGTTGAAGTGTGGGAGTGAGAAAAAAGTCTGAAATGTGATGGTTTTTTTTAAGTGGGCTTGAGTCCCTGGGCTTAACACTTTTAGAGTATTTATCAGCTTTTTTCCTACATGTCACCCAAAGATTACAGAGGCCTCAAAATGTCTAATCATCCTTCCTCCAGTTAGATAAAGCTCTGCTAAAGTAGACTTTTACAGACAGGAATTTTTTTATTGAGCAAAGAATTCTCTCTTTTTTTGTCAATTGATTTTTATTTTATTTATTTATATGTGGTGCTGGGCCTCACATGTGCCAGGTGACTGTTCTACCATTGAGCCACCAGCCCAGCCCAAATGCTCTATTTTTAAATGATTATTTTTTTCTCCCTTCCTGCCCAAAGCAGAAGGGTTTTCTCTCGGTGTAAGAACTTGGTAGCATTTCTGAAAGTAAAATTCTAAAAAGGTTAGGAGCTCCCTGGAGACTGGGCCCTGGAGTTTGAACCAGCCCTTGCTCACCCTTCAGTAATTTGACAATTGCCATTTGTCACAGATTCCATCTGAAATTAAAGGAATCCTGTGAAATAAAGGGCAAGTTCCTTCTACTGATAACAAAAGTTCCCCCCCTTTTTTTTTTTTTTAACTTCTGGACTTCCTCATGATGAGAATAAAAACTACCTCCTCCCCACTGCCAAATGTCACTGACATGTTCTTCAGGTATCATGCTAAGTCTATGTGTATATATTCCCTGCCTTTCATCCCGATGTGCTGCCTCTTCTCTTATAAAAGATTCCCTGGACCTTGAGTTTTCTGAAGATGGAAATTTGAAACCAACCAACCAACAAAAAGTCTTCTTCCTTCAAATCTGGCTTTAAATAAAACCTATTTTCTGGCCAATGTGATTGCACCTCCGTGGAGCAGGATGGAACCTCCCTCTTCTCTGACCCAGTAACTAAGTGTTTGGCTGGCTCTGGCTCTAGCAACTTCTGTACCAGGTAATCTATTGATATTAAAAGTTCTGTTCTTGGGCTGGGGTGGTGGCTTAGGGTTGGAGCACTTGACTAGCATGAGTGAAGCACTGGTCTGATCCTCAGCACCACAAAAAATAAATAAATTAATAAATAAATTAAAGATATTGTGGGGGGAAAAAAAGTTCTGTTCTTGTCCCAAAGCCAATCTAATAATGAGGACAAGGTTTTGAGAAAAAAGGATAAAGAAGTTCTATTGCTCTACTAGCAAAGGAGAAACTCTGGGTACTCCTGTCCCAGAGGCTGTGATTCTGTAAGGGGAACAAAGGGCTTTTAAAGAGGCTATTCAAAGGCTACACTCCAGCTGGACCCTGTAAGGAGTCCTAATTCACTTGTAGCTTTGAGAGACTGCCATGTCTCAGATCCTCTAGTGCCAGTCCTGAAGCCTAGACTCCTTCATTCCTGTGGTGTGTGGGCTGAAGGATCAATAACTTGGCCTAGGGCAGGAAGAAGGTCAATATTGCTTCTACCATGATTGGGAAGGGGGAGAAGGAGAAGAGAAAGGGAGTGAACCAACCAACCAAATGAAACCAGTTTTAAAATAAGATTTAGTGGCTGAGCAGTGAGGGTTATCTTCAAAGCATGAAATGGTCCCCTGTTCTATTTCCTCACTGTCAATTTCTATCTTCCATTACAATGGAAAAATGGACAATGTCATCTCCAAGTTGCTTCCTGCTGAAACTGGGCAATGAAGGAAGCCCTGGAATGGAACATTTATACCTCCTATTGTCATTTGTTCTTTTGGACTTTTTTTTTTGTACTGAGGATTGAATCCAGGGGTGCTTAACTACTGAGCCTCATCCTAGACCTTTTAAGATATTTTATTAGAGACAGGGTCTCAATGAATTTCGTCCTACTCACCTACTTGGTGAGAACAAACACATTAAAGCACAGCTTCTGTGGGACTTTTACTGGAAGGGATAGAGATGTGATTCCAACCTTGGTGGGGACCTGGAAGAATCACACTCACATAAAGCAATTAATATTTGACTGATTGTCCTACATACTATATTAACCTAGTTTCTTTTGCTATAGCCACATTTTGTCCCTCTCCTTCCCCAGGTTACCAGAAAGGATCTCTACTATATAGTTTCTTCCTGGGCTCAATTTAAGCATGCTTCTGGGAATGCCCTCATTTAAATGAGCAGTTGGCAACACCCTAACCCATTGCAGGTGAGTTTCTTGGCATAGTTTAACCACTGTCTTTTTTTTTTTTTTTTTAGTACCAGAGATTGAACTCTGGGGCATTCAACCACTAAGTCCATCCCCAGTTCTATTTTGTGTTTTATTTAGAGACAGGGTCTTACTGAGTTGCTTAATGCCTCATCCTTGCTGAGGCTGGCTTTGAACTCACAATCCTCCTGTCCTAGCCTCCTGAGCTTCTGGGATAACAGGCATGTGCCACCACGCCCGGCAATCACTGTGTTTTTTAAAGTGTGATTTATCTTTTCTGTTTTCCCTCTAGATTGGGATCCCAGGCTGTGCATACCTTCTGTTGCCCATCCAATCCACCAGCTCACTTGCTGGGTCACTTCTTTCCTTTGGACAGTCTGAGAGTGCTTGTCAGGATAATTAGCTCAGCTTTCTGTGCTGCTGTTCCAGGTGGCAAAGCCTCAGCTCCTAATATCTGCTGTTCTGTGACCACAGCACGTCCAGCTATCTGCAGCTCCATTACCCATGAAGCTACTCCCATCTATGAAGAGGTCCCAGTTCAGCTCTGTGATGGGCTGATCAGACAAGTCTAACCCGATAGAGTAGACACTCTCTAAGATTTCAGGCAGTTAGGTTGTAGGGTCTCATTATCATCTAATGGAAACAGTGCTGCTGGATTTGAGGTGGACACCATTTTAAGGTTGACCTTGGGGTTGCCTGGTATCTCCCCTCCTCCCAGCAGTCAGCCAGTAGCCACTTCCCTGTTCAAGTAGGACCAAGATTTGGTGAGAACAAACACATTAATGGGTTGTAATCAAGAGAATTTCTCAACCTCTTGTAGTAAATCACAAGTGACAGTTACTGCCCAAAGATGGGGTGGGCTGGGGACATCCTTTTGCTGCATAGTCAAGCTGTTTTGACAAATAGTCCATTGGTCATGGCCCATCTCCCAACATCTGCCCAGTGATGGGTATTCCCTGGCCAAATGAGGTGTCCTGTCAGATCTTAAAAGGGGAGACCATTCCTGTCCCCAGGTCATGGTCTAGCAGTCTCAACACCCACTGCCATGTCCTTTTTGGCCAGCCAATCCCTTTGTCCCATGACTAAAAGGGGCTGGGAGGCAGGATGGAAGCCAAGTCCTCTTTGCCTATTTCTCTACATCCCAGGAAGCTTTCCTGGGGTTTCCCCGTAGGGCAGGGTGCGTGACCCGCAGTGGAGTGAGCTGCGGCTGCCTGGGGCCGGGCTGAGAGGCAGGGCCAGGCCTGCCCCCATGGGGCTGAAAGGGTTTACAACTTTCTAAACTTCTGATGTCCTGCTCTCCTTGCAAATCAGAGACAGGGCCTTTTTTGGACCATCAGCTTAGTTTCTGACTGTTCAGACTTTTTCTCATACAGCTGCACAGCACCCTGCACAGATAGCGCTTCTCCCATTTACCTAACTTGGACAGACCAGCTCCAATGGCAAGACTGGATATGGATTCCGAATACCACTCAATGACCAGATTTTGTCACAGTCAAACATCATCGTTTACCTAGACAGGTTCATACCTGTGTGTGGCTCTTTTAGCTAAGACCTTTTTCAAGAGACTCTCAATCAGTAGGATCAACACAGCATTGCCCTCATCTTAAAGGGCCAGTAAGAGATGCAAACAAGGGGCTGAGGTTGTGGCTCAGAGGTAGCGCGCTCGCTTAGCATGTGCGAGGCGCTGGGTTTGATCCTCAGCACCTCATAAAAATAAAAACAAATAAAAATAAAGGTATTGTGTCCAACTACAACTAAAAAATATTTTAAAAAAGAGATGCAAACAAAAACACAGAAAGGGATGAGCAGAGGGGAGCCCCCAAACCATGGCTGACAGACAGAAGCCTTTAAAATAGACAGCAGATAGGGAAAAAAGGCCTGTTTCCCTACTCCTACCTAACCATGACCCCTACACAAATGGTGACACTGATGTCCCCACAAAAAGGGACCAGATGTGTGGCATCAAGGGTTTCTGCAGGCCCACTGGGGAAGCTTATCAGATGGCCAAGGTGTTGCAACTTTACTGCATTCTGTTCCCTTTTTCTCAAAGTAGACCAATTGGTGGAGCAACCCATACTGTTCCAGAAGAGAAGGAGGGGGTTCTACAAAGCAAAAGGAGCCTCAGCAGCTACTGGGACAATCCCTCAGTCCCTCTTACTTACAGGAAGAGCTCCTTGAGTCAACACAAGGCAAACTCACCATGTCTCCTAAGTCTCCAGTGGTTGACTCTCAACAAGCTCACCAGACACCCTGCATCTTCAGCATGGGTGCAAAAGACCAGAGTGGTGGCAGTGGTGTGTGTGTGGGGGGTGTTCTTGGGTCCTATATGAGTCACCAAATGTGATATCAAAAGCTCAGTCCTTGTTCCTGATGTTAATCTAATAATGAGGACAAGATTTTGAGAAAAAGGAAAAAGAAGTCTTATTGCTCTGTTAGCAAAGGACAAACAGGGTACTCCTGTCCCAGAGGCTTGTTTCTGTCAGGGGGAACAGAGGGCTTTGAAAGAGGTAGTTCAATACCGGGCTCGGTGGTGCAGGCCTGTAATCCCAGCAGCTCAGGAGGCTGAGGCAGGAGGATCGTGAGTTCAAAGCCAGCCTCAGCAAAAGCAAAGTGCTAAGCAACTCATTGAGACCCTATTTCTAAATAAAATACAAAACAGAGCTGGAGATGTGGCTCAGTGGTCAAGTGCCCCTGAGTTCAATCCTCGGTACCTCAAAACAAAAGGTAACTCAAAGGCTATACTCCAGCTGTGCCTTGTCAGGAGTCATATATTCACCCGTACCCTAAAGAGCCAGCCATGTCTCAGATCCTCTTGTGCCAGTCCTGAAGCCTGGACTCCTTACCTTTGTTCCTGTGGTGTGAGGGCTGGAGAATTTTGACCTCAGATGGGAAGAAGGTTAATATTGCTTCCACAATTGTTAGGGATGGGGAAAAGGAGAGGAGAAATTTAAAGGAGAAATTGTCCATGAGCCATAGTGGCAGAGCAGAGAGTTATGTTTGAAGTATGAGGGGGGCCTCTGTTACACTGTGATTCTCTATAGTTGCCTGTCTGTTCAGTTTTGGGGGATGGCAGTGGCCCTTTGCCCCCAATTCTCTGCTGAATCTAGGAAGACCTGTTGATTTGCAATTTATCCAGCCTTTTCTTGTTGACGGGCACGATGATTTTCAAGCTTTTCACTGTCAGAGCTGAAACCAAAAGTCTCCTCTCATGGACTTCCAACACCACTGATTTGATACCACTCAAAATTATTCACTGATTAATTTAGTAATTTTGCATCTGTGTGAGAGAGGTCGGTCTGTAATCTTCCTTTATTGTAATATACTTGGTAGGATTTGGAATCAAGATGAGGTTTTCAAATGAGTTGTGAATGTTCCTTCTTTTTGTTTACTGGAGAAGAATTTCAGTACTCCATGTAAATTGTTTGTTAAGTGTTTGGGAAGGTTTGCTAGGGAAGCAATCTGTGCCTAGTATTGTCTTTGGCAGAATGTTTTAAATTATGGATTCTGTTTAGTTGAAAACAACACAGCATTATTTGGATTTATCTTTCTTCTTGTGTTCATTTTAAAAATATTTTTTAGTTGTCAAGGGACCTTTATTTTATTTACTTATATGTGGTACTGCGAATCGAACCCACTGCCTCACACATGCTAGTCAAACGCTCTACCCCTAAGGTACAACCCCAGCCCTCGTGTTCATTTTGATAAGACGTTTTTTGAGGATTTGTTCATTTTATCTAAGTTTCCAAATTAATTGAAATAAGGTGACTTATAATATCATCCTGTGATGTTTTGGTGTCTGTAGGCACATACCTATTGTCCTTCTCCCTACTCTGGGCTGGGAAGGCCTAGGTGCAAGTGCGGCTGATCCACTCCAGTGAGGCCGTTGGGGTTCTACACAGAATCTGGACAGAACATCAGGCAGCCCTTGCTGCCTGATGTTGGGTGGAAGAACAGAAGTGTTATACTTTGAGCCAACTCTACTTCTTGTTGAAAGAGAACCCACCTGCTTGGGGAAGGCTGGTGATGTTAAAGGCCAGAGTTTGAAGCACAGCAATTCTTAGGGGTTCAGAAAACCTGCAGGATCAATTTTCAGGCTCTCTAAGAGATGCAGTAGGAGCTGGATGTTCTTCAGCCCATCAAAACGTGGTTCATGCTGCTGAGTATAGCTTTGAATTATTTAGTCATGTAACCAGACTTTCCAGAAACAGCCGTTATTGGTATATAACTTCTCTGTGGATAATTTCTTATTGGTTCTTGAATTTTAAAAATTCTCTATATAGGGTCTTGATCACATTCCAGATGTCTAATAAAGAATTCCAGGTTTCCACAGGCCCGTACCTCAGACATTTCAAGTGGCACAAGATTTTGGTTGTGGTGCTAGCCATCGTGTTTTGGGTGAGTATTCCTTGTTCCACTTACCTCTATACAGAACTTGAGCTGGTTATTTTCATCTGGGAGAAGGAGGCTGAGAGAAACTCTCCATTTTCCACTTTTAATCCAGAAGCAGAAGTGTCATGACAGGACACTTAGAAAGTGTCTTAGAAAGAGAATGAGAAAACTGTGTCAGGTAGGGATAGAAGATAAGGGAGCCCAAAACCAGCCCAAAAGAGGATGCTTGAAGAAAGGGCTGGGTATGTAGCTCAGTGGCAAAGCTCCCCTAGGTTCCATTCCCAGTATCAAAATAATAATAATAATAATAATAATAATAATAAGAAGAAGAAGAAGAAGAATCTTGTCAATGTTTAGATAAGTTAACATCAATGTTGTAACTACTAGTTCTGGTGAAACTCAAAATCTTTTTCTGTTTTTCTCCTTATTTATTTATAATTATATTGTGATAAAATATAAATGATAGAAAACGTATCATCTTAATCATTTAAGTGTACATTTCAGTGGTATTAAATACATCCAAACTGTTGTGTGACCATTAGCACCTTCTGTCCCCATAATTCTTTCCATCCTACAAAAGTACAGTAACTTTCATCCCTCCTTCCCTTAGGCTCTAGGAACCATGGTTTTCTTCTACAGTTTTCTAGGAAAGAATTTCCTGCTCATTCTTTTCATCTTTGTATTTGCATTCCCACCCCCCCCCCCAAGGGAGGTTACAGGATGGGAAGGAGGGGTTCCTCCTGGTTTTGGAATGCAGAGAGAATGACTTATAAGGGAAAGGGAGAGCTGGAAAGTGGGGTCTGCGGGAGTGTGTGCAGATGGGCAAAAACTAATGAGGACCAGGAGGAGTTGTTTATTCTCTGTGGGATTTACCAAAACCCACTGACACATGGTTTTTAACAGGAGCCAGTGTCTGTGGTTTTGCATGGTGGCAGTGTGTTAGATTCTAAACTTTAGCTCAGAAGCAGTATAAGGCAGACAGTTGCCCTGCCTGATACCTACCACACGCTGGAGACAGGTGAATTGAAATCTCCCTCCCAGGAGGAAAATAAGGAAAACCCACCACTGATAAGTGCCTCTTTCTCTATCCGCAGGTCCTGTACTTCAGGATTTTCTGGTCTGGCAACAGTGACCCTTGGCCTCCAAAGTCCCCTTCTGCAGACAAAGATCCCACTTCTCTCCCCCTGGAGCTCCCCAACTTGATCCACCTTCTATACTGGCCTCTGACCCCAGGAGATGGGGGGGACCTTTTGGCCTCCACCAGCCACAAGACCTCCACCTACCACCTGAGGGGTCCTGCTCAGGACACCTATGCCCTGGGAAGCTACCTGGAGGTTGTCCTTGTAGCCAGGGACCACCGGGGCAGGCCCAAGATCCATGGTGGGGATCTGTTTCAGGCACGATTGCTGAGTCCAGAATTGAGAGCAGGGGTCCCAGGGGATGTCCAGGATCTTGAGAATGGCACATATCTATTGTCCTTCCCTCTGCTTTGGGCTGGGAGGGCCCAGGTGCAAGTGCGGCTGATCCACTCCAGTGAGGCCGTTGGGGTTCTGCGCAGAATCTGGACAGAACACTGGGCCACAGTTGATTTCATAGGCTATTTCCGGGGACCCAGGGGAGATGAAGAAAGTGTATCTTGCAATGTGAATCCCTTGTTGATCAGGGAGGAAAAATCCTTCTGTTACTACAAGGATGAAGATTCAGGTGAATTCTGGTATTGTGACCAGCCCCCTACCCTGGCCTGCAGCATGCTGGTGGGACATTCAGTTGGACATTACTGGAATGTGACCACATCTCATGAAGAGGCCTTGCTGGCTTGGTAAGAAAACCCAGAATCTGTACTGTTGTTCCTTGGCTTTTCCTTTAAACCCCAGCAGGTTTAAATTTTACAAATTAGAGGGCCACACATGTCACAAAGACACAAAAGCAGGACTTTATAAAGCACAGAGTCACCTCTGTTCCATAGGATCATTGCTCAGGACCCAGCCCAGACTCTCATTCCAAACCCTGGCACTCATAAACAGTGCTGCTCAGGTCCACTGAACTTCTCCTCCTTTCTTTCTCTGTGCCCTAAAATCGGGAAGTCTGATGTTTGGTGAGATATGACACCACAGATGTACAGACATCACTTTATTGTGTGGCAATTATTTGAGTGACAGAAGTTTTTAGGTATTAAAAAAGGACAAATTAATTAGGTTGTCAGATCTTTCCTCTCAGATTCTTGAATATTCATTTCCCAGGTATAGGAAAGAAGAAGGGAAGGAAGGAACCCCATATCATTAAGGGTCCCTGCCCAACCCCTTAATCTTGGTCCCTGTAATTATTCTGCCTTGGCTTTTACTCTTATCATTCATCTCTTCACATCTATGAAACCCATTTCCTGAGCACTTACTATAGTATACACCAGGACTCACGCTAAGTACTGACACACGGTAGATCATAGTCAGCATCCCTGCTCTCTCCACATTTTCAGTGAGGCACGTGACTTTTTAAATATTTTTTTTAAATTGTAGTTGGACACAATACCTTTGTTTTATTTATTTATTTTTTATGTGTTGCTGAGGATCGAACCTAGGGCCTTGCACATGCAAGGTGTGTGCTCTACTGCTGAGCCACATCCCCAGCCAGAGGCAAGTGAATTTTTATAACATGAAGTGTGATAAGAGCTTCACTGTCATGTGACCTGAGTGGTTTGAGGACACAGAAAGGGCATTCCACATAGGCCAGGACAGGTGACAGTTTAGCTGCAACTTGAAGGAGACCCATGGACATGGAGAAAAAGGCAAGCGTCCCAGTCCTTTCTGTTCTTCTGCAAGAAGAGGTGTTGATTTCAAAAGCAACTGCACATAGATGGCCAGGGAGTAGGGGGTTGAGGGGTGACCCTGCCAACTGAAAAGGGAACAACACTGTAGCCTGGAAGCCAAGCAAGATGAAGGCTGAGAAATATCCACAGTGTCAGGGCAGCTGCACACACACACACTGACAGAGAACATACTGGCTCACCCCCGTCCTTCAGAACTGAGATCCCTGGGATGAGGGAAGCATTTTCTAAGATGGGAGAGCAGGGGGCTGGTCTCCAGAAGAGAGGGCTCCTGAAAGCAAATGAGAAGGAGACCAAAAAAGGTCCCCAGAAGATGTCTGGGTGCAGGCAGAGCAAAGATAGAGGTCCATCTGCCTCTGAGGGCATTGCCTAGATGAGGGGTCTAGATGAGCATAAAAGTTTTATACTTTTAACAGTGTAAAAGTTAACCCTGGAAGCTATGAGTATTGGAAAGAGCCAAATGACCAAAGCACCCAAGAGAGCTGAGCTGAAGACACTCCTCGCCCCCAGATGCCCATCTTGAGACTCTCAGCTGCTCTTGGTGGAATTCACGGTAGCATTCAGTCCCCAGCCTGAGAAGTTAGCACTGGAAATCCTGGTCTTTCCTGACCAGTTTTATGCCCTACTTAGAAAAGGAGACCCACGTGTCCTTTTTGCATTAGTTGATAGGAAATAAATCTATGATTCAATGCCAGAGACACCATAGCATGTCGTGTGGAGGTAAAGCCCAGCATTTCTGGAGCAAGATTGCTTGGGTTTGAATACGGGCTCCACTGACTATCATGTGCCAATTATTATTTATGTCATCTCCTATTACTAAAAGGTTACTTAACCTCTCCTCATTTCAATTTATTTCCTGGTTTTTGAAAAGGTATAATAGTATTAACAACATGGCAGAGTTGTGATCAGGAAAAAACAAGTTAGTGCATGTAAAGTGCCTAGAACTGGGACACCACAGGGAGGATGCCTTAGCTTTTGTTGCTATTGAATCCCTCCCTACACAGTGCCAGATGCTGTCCAAGGTGCTGGAGGTTTTGAGGCTAGACAAGAACGGAGGACTTTCTGTAGCAGCTTAACAGTACGCTGACAGAAAACAGGCATTAAATAGATAATCGAATGGGTAGGAGGCATGAATTTGCAATTTCAAGTTCAGGTGTTTTCTTTACCTCAACTTTAGTCAATTCTGAAGATCTCTGCAGCTGGGCAGATAGGAAGGGTTCCCCTTGCCTATGGCCCTGCAGAGCAACTCACCTTGACTATCAGGAATCCTTCCTGAGTCCTCTTTCAACACGAGTCACCCCAAAGTAATACTCTCCAATGTGTGTGGCCTTGGGTGGCTCTAGGTAAACTGGTACTTCCCTGCTGGGTTCAGAGTCCCTGGGATCAAATTGTATCTTCCCCTGGAGCTCTATGGGGCACTGGGGTCTTGAATTCACACGGAAGGCCATCCTTGTTCAACGTTTGAAATTGCAGGTCTATATTCTTGCCCCCTCCCCAGAAAGCAAATCCTCTCCCTTTCCTAGGACCCAATCATGGCAATTGTCCATTCCTTCATGCAGCAATTGCATATGAAATGCATGGCCCTCCTTAGGCAGTGGAAATAGAGTAGTGAACAAAAACCCTGCCCCCCTTTCTTTCTTTCTTTCTTTCTTTCTTTCTTTCTCTCTCTCTCTCTCTCTCTCTCTCTCTCTCTCTCTCTCTCTCTCTCTCTTTCTCTCTCTCTCTCTCTCTCTCTCTCTCTCTCTTTTTGGCACTAGGCATCAGATCCCTGAGTCTTGTGCGTGCTTTGCAAGCACTCTGCCACTGAGCTACACCCCAGCCCAAGACCCTGCTCTCTTACACTTCCCTATGAAAGGAGGAAGGCATGATAAACAATAAGCATAAGCATAAGCAAATTATATAAAAGGATATAGGAAATATAAGAACTTAAAATATAGAGGAGGAAAGATTAGGAGTGAATGGGGCAGGGAGATTAAGGGAGGATATTTCTCAGTAATCGGGCAGGAAATGAGCTGTATTTTGAGCTCAAGTTGTAGTAGTTGGGGTGTTTAAAGTAGTTTCTGGATCCATCCTGAAGGCAGAGACCACCTGATTTCCTGAGAGACAGAATGTGGAATGTACCATAAAAAGGAACTCACAAGAGGAGCACGATGATACATACTTGTAATCCCAGCTACTCATGAAGCTGAGGCAGGAGAATTGCAAGTTTAAGCCCAGCCTGGGCAGCAACTTAGCAAGACCCTGTTATTTTTTTTTCTTTTCATTTTTGATGGTACTAGGGATTGAACCAAGGGTTGTGTTACCATTGAGTTACCTCCTCATCCTTTTTATTTTTTTATTTTGAGACAAGGTCTTGCTAAATTGCCCAAGCTGGATTCAAATTTGTGATCCTCCTATCTCAGCTTCCTGAGTCACTAGGATTACAGATGTGTGTGTTACTGTGCCTGGCTCAAAATAAAAATTTTTAAGAGGGTTGGTGATATGGCTTAATGAGGTAGAAAGGTTGGAGAAGAATCCAACTGGGGTGGGCTTAGTGAGACCAAGAGGAGCATTACGATGTCTTATACAAGGGTTCAAGTGCTGAATGTGGCAGCACCTGACTGTAATCTCAGTGACTTGGAAGGTTGAAGCAGGATGATCTCAAGTTCAAGGCCAGCCTGAGCAATTTAGCAAGATCCTATCTCAAAATTTAAAAAGATAAAATGAAGATTGCTGCAAATGTAATTCAGTGGTAAAAGCACCTCTACATTCAATCCTCAGAAAAAGAAAGAAAAGAAAGGCTTCGAGCATCTTCTGGTATAAAATGTGTGTTTTTTTTTTCCTGATGCTTTGATATTTTGCAGACCTGGGAGGGACTGCCTTTCCAGGATTAGCTAACTCCTAGAGATAGAAAACAACCTGCCTTTGAGCATTCCTTTGATAAGCAAACCAACAATCCTGAGTCCACCCCATGGTTTATTAGGCTCCCGCAGCCCTGGGCACCATCTTCCTGCCTTCAATCGCCCCATGGCCAGGTATCTGACAAATAAAGACCACCCCTCATAGCCCAGAGTCCACTGAAATTATTCAAACTAGCCTATTTTAAATCCTCATCTTGTCCATTCTTTCCAGAGAAGATTGCAGTAAAGGCTATTACCCATGTTTTTTCTGCTCCTTTTGCCTCCTGACTATCCTTGGCATTTTCCCTTGTGGCCCTGTATGGCATGCCATGCTCCCTTCTCACTGGGAGCTGTGAGTTACAAACTCTTTTCAATGGGAAATATATCCTGATCTGTTGTCTTTACCATACCTGGATGAACTCCAAATCCTGGGTACATTTTAAAACAATTCTATTTTCTGCACTGACAAAATCCCTCAGGCAGGGAAATTCAAAGAATCTGGGTCCTTAAACACTAGTTTCCAACTCCTCCCAAACATTCACTGTCTTCCAGGATTCTGGACACGGGAACAGGAGCCCTTAGAACTTCCTTCCCTTTGCAAACCCTTATTTTAGCTTAGCTCGGGATTCCTTCCTCTCACATGCTTCTATTAAGGGATTTTGTCTTCATAATTGGTTTCTCTTCAGGAATCTGACAGACAAGGTCCTCCCTCAGGGTATTGGTCCAGTCCATGTGGCCAGGAATACCAGCAGAAGTCTGGGTAAGTGGCTTTGGGGCTTGCAGATAGGACAGCTCTCATTCCATGCCTATGGCGTTATCTTCTTCTATACCCACTGATTGACTATCCTAATTACAGTTCTGTCCCCTGCACTGCCATGCTACCCTGGTATCTCTACTCCAAAGCCCTCTGGCTTCTACCACCAAGATGTGTGGCACTCCCTGGCCTGCTCCAACCGACCCTTCCCCACTGTCAGCAGTATCCTGGGCTGTCTGGCTGGCCACATCATCCACATGATGGGGGACTCCACGCTTCGGCAGTGGTGGGAATATCTGCGTGACACAGTGCCCTGTGAGTAGGGGAGTGGTGAGAGATAGCTGAGAGAACAAGAGGAGGTCCAGAACTGCCAGAGGCAGACATCCATAATGTCAACAGGGCCCAAAGGCCTAGATTTCAGGAGAGTGATGTGAAAGAACAGGACACATGGGTTTAGGGCAGAGGAAGAGATGGAAAAGAGGGTGCTCAAATTATGTATAGTTTCAACCATGAAGTAGATGATTAAGGTGCTCATAATTAAGATGTATAGATGACCATGGCTAGAACTAAGGATCTGCTGGGGAATACTGGAGGGATAGAGTTGGAATTTAAAGGGGGAAAAATACCTGGAGACATCAATATTGGGGGTTTAATCGTGAGGAGTTTGGGAGATATCAGATGTTTTTAAGAGGAGTTTTCAGTTTGTTGGACAGAAAGGGTTGAGCAAAGAAAAAAAAAAAGCCTAGTTTATAAGACAATAGTAGAGGGCTTGCCTAGCATGCCTGAGGCACTGGGTTTGATCCCTAGCACCACATTAAAAAAAAAAAAAAAAAGAACAACACTAAACAAATAGACAATAGCAGAGGCAACAAAGGTGAGGAGAGATTAAATTGTTAAAGAAATAGAATGTCAGCAGTAAGGAAGAATGCAGAAGAAACTGGCCATGCCTGTTGACTTAGGGGTTCTAGAATGAACACATGACTGATGACTCTGGATAAGTACTGGATGGATTCAGAACAGAATTCACTGGGGTACCTGGATGGGGAACAAGGGCATAGGAGTGGCACAAGGTGGTGTACCTATTTCATATGGGTGTGAGAGGTAGGAACATATGAATAAGGTGTTTGAAGATGTCGGATTGGAATTGAAATGAGATTTTATACCTGTAGATAGAGTTTTGATATTTATTCCTTTGGGAATAAAAGTTAAAAGAGGGGGAATGTACAGGAAGGTGAGTCCCATCTGAGTTTCTTTCCTTTAAACACCAGAATTTAGAGCAAATTCCACAATATAATGAGTTAAGGACTAGGCCTTATTAGTAAGAGGGGTAACATGAGAGTAAAGATGAGCAAGAAAAGAAAGAACACAGGGCTGGGTGTGGTGGTGCTCACCTGTAATCCCAGTGGCTAGGGAGGCTAAGGCAGGAGGATCATGAGTTCAAAACCAGTCTCACCTACTTAACAAGGTCCTGATCAAATTAGTGAGGCCCTGAGCAACTTGGTGAAACCCTGTCTCAAAATAGAACATAAAAAGACCTGGAGAGGGGCTGGGATTGTGGCTCAGTGGTAGAGTGCTTGCCTAGCACATGTGAGGCATTGGGTTCAATCCTCAGCACCACATAAAAAATAAATAAATAAAAATAAAGTTATTTTAAAAAAAGAAAACTTAAAAGTAAAAAAAAAAAGGGGTTCTGGGGATGTGGCTCAGTGGTTAAGCACCCCTGGGTTCAATTCCTGGTACAAAAAAAAAAGAACACAGGCACCCAACCCTCTCCCCACCTGTCCTCCCATCATCACACAAAGAGAGGTACATGGGGCCCATTTTCATGGAGGAAAAACATTCTTCCTCTACCCCCATCATTCTCCCATTTTACCTACAAGTGTGAATGAAGACATTCTTTTTTTTTATTTTTGTACTGGGGATTGAACCCAGGGACGCTTAACCACTGAGTCAATCCCCAGCCCTTTCTTAATATTTTATTTAAAAACAGGGTCTTGCAAAGTTGCCTAGGGCCTCAGTAAGTTGCTGAGGCTGGCTTTGAACTCACTATCCTCCTATCTCAGCCTCCTGAGCTGTTGGGATTACAAGTGTGTACCACTGTACTCTGCTGTGACACAGCTTTATGGGGGGCTTCTCTGTATAAAAGAGTCTAGAGGTGAGTTTCTGTCTGTTTACAGGAGTGGTCTAAAAATACCAGCTACCTCATCTAGAAACCTTGAGGCCTGTGGGATGTTGTCTGCTTCTTTCTCAAGAGATTGAAGCCTCTAGTCTCCCAGGAGGGTTATCCTGGGTGTAGCTAGTGATCCCTAGTCCCAGCTAATTAAAAATTGGGTCAATGTCAGGTGACCTTGTAGGGTCACTGTGGGACAATTTACTCTTGGCAGAGTAGATATAATTAGTTCCCCAAGAGAAAAATATTTATGAAAATGAGTGGAAGTTCAGGAGAGAGGTTGGCAAAACCAGAGCCTTGGCTGGCTGACATGGTGCCTTTCTGTGAGTCAGAAAAAAAGCACCTCTTGGGATCTACACAGCCCTGGAGCACATGGCAGGACAAACATGCAGGGACTTTATGCAAAGAAAGGGTCTCTTGGTGCAGTTGTCATCTAGCATATGAATAGACAGATAGGATCTCAGCCACTGGCCTCCTAGGCTTGCCACCGTGGTTTAAGGTCACACACTGGACAACCAGGAGTCTCTACCTTGAGCAAATCTTCATCCAGTGGTAAATGAAGGAACCCAACAGGCAAATCCAAGTTGGAGAGCTCAGTCAGGAGACTGCAAAGTGTGACAAAATACCACTGAGAAAGGAGAGAGCTTCTGCAGGAAAATTAATGAAACAGGATGCTATAGGAAGTTAGAGAGGCTGAGGACTGAGAATAAGCTTTCAGATGTGAGAAACTGGCAATATCATAAACCACAGAAAACAAAACCAGCCAGTCCTAGAATACCTGGGTACTAAGAGATGTTAAATCTTTTTTTTTTTTTTTTGTGGTGCTGGGGATTGAACCCAGGGGCTTGTGCATGCAAGGCAAGCACTCTACCAACTGAACTAGATCCCCAGCACAAAATCCTTTGTATTTTTTTTAAGTAAGGAAGCCCTATATTAACCTCTGATCTCTACTCTTTCATCCTCCCAACAGCCCTGAAACCAGTGGATCTACATTCCATATATCAGGTGGGGCCCCTAATGGCCGTGGAGACCACTCGGGGCATAGTGCTGCACTGGCGAGCCCACAGCTGGCCCCTGCGCTCCCAACGCACACCAGTGGCCTCCCTGCACTCAGTGGTCAGAGAGCTGGGGGGCCTGGCCGGGGGCCCCCACACCGTGGTGGTGCTGGGCCTGGGAGCCCACTTCACCACCTTCCCTCCATCCATCTTTGCAAGACGACTGGCAGGGATTCGGGCAGCTGTGATGGCCCTGCTGGAGCGGGAACCCAGAACCCTTGTGGTCATCAAACTGGCCAACACTGGCTATAAGTCTGTGTATGGCAGTGATTGGTTCACCCTGCACATGAACCGGCTCCTGCGATCTGCCTTTGCTGGTCTCCGTGTGGCCTTTGTGGATGCTTGGGAAATGACCTCCAGCCTGGCCCTGCCTGACAAGATCCACCCAGGGAAGCTCATTGTGAGCAATGAAGTGAACTTGCTCCTCTCCTTCATCTGTCCCACCTGAGAGCTTCTGAGGGTTGTTGGCCTAGTTGACAAAGGGCCTGGGCCACAGTTATGAAGAAAAACACAGCCATAATAAAGCTTTTGGAATAAGGGTAGATGCCATCAACTTCTCTCATAGCAAAACGTGATAGCTTCCTAACTGATTCAGCAGATTCTATTCTTGCCCCACAACAACCTCTCCTCCACTCAGAATAAGAGTGATTTTTTATTAAATTCTTGTTTATTTGGTACCAGGAATTGAGCCCAGGGGCACCTTACCATAGAGCTACATATCTAGCCATTTTTGGTTATTTATTTTTCTTTTCTGGCAGGCTCTCACTAAGTAATTTAGGGTCTCATTAAGTTGCTGAGGCTGGCCTTGACCTTGCCATCCTCTAGCCTTGGCTTCCTGAGATGCTGGGATTACAAGTGTGTGCCACTGCACCTGGCAAATGATTCTCTCTTTCTCTCTCTCTCTATATATATATATTTAATGAGACATTAAAAAAAATAGCCTGCTCAAAAGCCAAGGATCTCCATGTATACTAAGCCCTTTACAATGGTCACCAAGGCCCTGCAAGATGACTGTACCTAACTCTGCATTATCCATCCCTGTCCCTTCACAGTCTGACCCCAGGGACTCAATGATGCTCAAGCAGGTTAAGCTGTCCTGCCTCAGGGGCTTATACCTGCTGTTCCTGTGCTTGGAATCGCCTTCCCCCAGATCTTCATATGGGCAGCTTTCTTGTCATTCAATTCTCTGATCAAAATCTCATAGGTTTTTCCTGACCACCCAAACTTAAGTAGCACCCTCTCTTCTCTCTGCTATCCCTTCCTCATTTTTTCTATATCACTAACTACAACCTATAATTATTTGGTTGCTACTACTATTGTGGTTGTCACCTCAATAAAATGTGGTTTCCATGAAGGACAGAGGGTGTCTAGGTTGCTCACTGTTGTATCCTGTGATTTACAGCAGTGTTTGATGATGCAATGTTCAATAAACATCCCTTGAATGAATGAATCAGTTAATGAGTTAAAGTCAGGTGACTAAGGCGAGCTTCTCTATGTCCTGCACCTTTTCTCAGCAATCTGTACCCTAGGAGAAACAGGAAATTGGTCAAAGTGATCCCTTGTTGTATGGTTATCATTATTAATGTTTCTTTTTACATTCAGGGAGCTTCTACTTTTATTTTGGAGGACCCTCACAAGAACATTCTTGCATTTTCCCGAGGTCTGCCGAGGATTCACACATGTAGTTTGGCTGCAGAGATAGGCAGAGAGTGATATCCACAGTGATATTCCAGTGCCCTGAATGGAAAATCTGTCTCCTGGAAGACTGGAAGTGACTGGCCTTGCCTGCTCCGATTCTGGCTGATCAGGTCTCTGGGTCTCATCCATGAAGTGTAGAACCGCCCTCTGGTTCCTGGCTGCTGTTTCCACAACTCTTTCTTTCTGGTTGAGAGGCTTCCCTGACGACTCGAAATGGGGTTCCGTGACCAGGCACCACAACGTCGGCGGTGCCCAGGACCCTCTTCCGACTCTGCTCCTGGGCCACTGGGTCTTCACTCAGCGCCTGCCACGAGTCCTCATCCCGGTCACGCTCAAACACATCTCCAGCTACCACAACGGTGCCCAGGGCCGTGCCCGTCACCACTAGGCTCACGTCCCGCTGGCCCCCGTGGCCCGGCGTGGCCCACACCTCGAGCCCAGGTCCTAGGCGCAGGGGCCGCCCCTCAGTCAGTCCGTGGGGCAGGTAGCGGCCCCCTGGCAGGCAGAAGTCGTGCGAGACCAGCAGAGCAGCCCCCGGAAACAGCCCCAGATTTCCGATATGATCCGAGTGCCCGTGGGTCCCCACCACCAAAGTCACGTCTCCGGGGTCCACCCCCTGCCCCGCCAGGGCGCCCAGCAGCGCCTCCCGAGCCCAGGGGCCCCCAGTATCCACGAGGATGGGGCCACGGGCCGCCTCCTCCAGGGCGGTCTCCGCGCTGCCGGCCGCGGGCGGGGACTCTTGGTGACTAGAGCCCCGGCCCCAGGCCTGAGGCAGCACGAGGGTCACGGAGCCGTCGGCGCGCACGGCATCGCCCACCTCCTCTGGCTCCGCGTAGCCTCGCAGCAGAACCACCACGGAGTAGAGGTCGCCAGGAACCAGCAGGGGAGGCGCCCCGCGCAGCGGCTCGGTCCGCACTAGGTCGCTCATGGCAGGGGAACCACGGGCTGGCGAGAAATGAAATGGGGCTGTGAGCGAACGCCTCCAGGTTCTCAGCTCTGCCACTAGCCAAGCGGCCCCTTGGCTCTTTGACACCCCTCCCTCTTTTTTTTTTTTTCTTTCTTATTATTCCCCCGTGTACAGATTGCAGAATCACGTTGATTATACAGCCACGTTTATACCTACCGCCAAACAAGTGTCTGTTGTATTCTGCGGCCCTTCCTATCCCCCCTCCCCTCTCCCCCTCTTAAGGTGGCATCGCCCTCCACTCCCGGCCGACCGTGGTACTGCTCGGCCTTTTTCTCTACGCGACCCCGCCCCAATAGTCTCCAGGTAGGTCCTCAACTGTCACCTTTCAGAGGACATCGTTTTATCCTTCCGTCTATCCCTACCCTTTCTCTACCTTGAACCTAATCGTAGCGCCTAGCACAGAACTTCCTGAACGAAGCACAGAAATCGGAAAAAACGCGTGGTATTTTGTCCTCTGCGGGCGTCCGTAGCCCAACTACGGTGGCCGAATCGGTACCACGCAAGTAACTTTCAGTTCTAGTGCTTCCCGCAACCTGCAGAAGCTGCTCGGATTTCAGCCTCCCTACAGTTCTCTATCTTGCGACCCCTGCCAGCTTCCTTGGGCTGCAGAATTACCAAGCGCCATTAGCTGCTAATGGCGGAGGCCAGTGGCCCCATTGTTTGGACGCTGCCTCATTGACAAGCTACAATGTGTGCACAGTCGTTTGAAACTGGGCCCAGACGATAGTAAAAAAAATAAAATAAGTAAGTTTAATTGCGATATAGAAAATTTGGCACCCGTGAAGTTTTGGAATAGATCAAGTAATTACCCCCACCTAACTTATCATTGCCTCACCGCCACCTACTGTCATAGTCTAGTTCACTGCTTGCTAGTATGTAGCCTCCTGGGTGAGGTCATAGAGAATGTCTGTTCTGGCCTCTTTCTTATAAGGGTCCAAAAACAGATCTCTTGAGGGGCATAGTGACTTTCTCAAGGCCCATAACTCCATGCCATCGCTGATTGTCTTTAAAGAGGAAAGCTCAATGCTGTCACCACACACACCTGCCATTTAAGTGGTTAGATGGCAGGCAGAAGGCTCATATGTGTTGGAAGGACTTCCTCCTGCTGCTCCCCCATTTTCCCCATGGTCATGTCATCCTGCATCCCCAAGATCCTCCCTGAGGTCATTTGGGAAAAAACAGAAGCCTTGGGGTGGGATCACTCATACACACACACACCCTTCAAGCTGTGGGGTAGGGAAAGCTGAGACTTAAGAGGGTTCTTCTCCATGACCCCTCCTGGGGGCTCAAAGGCAAGGGTCAGAGATCCTCTGGGTCATGCTTGGGGTGGCCTGAAGTCTTAATTCTCTCCTCCTCCTCCTCCCCCTCCTCCTCCTCCTCCTCTTCCTCCTCCTCTTCTTCCTCCTCCTCCTTTTCTTCTGCATTCTCTTGTCCATCTGTGATCTTCTCCTTTCCAGTCCAAGTTTCCTGAAGACATGCTAGGTGGGGTTAAGAGAAAATAATTTAAATACTGGTTCAGGGAATAAGGAGGTTGTTGCCTGGCAGGAGAGGAGCCCAACCCCTACATTTACCTGTTTCAGCAGCTGGGAGCACATGACCTTCACAGAGAAACTGCTGTAGGGGCTGCTCCTGATGGTGGAAGTACCAGTCTCCTACAACATCTTCAAACTCTTCCAGCATCGTCTCACACTGGTCAAGTGGAATGGCGGAAAGAACATCTGCTCTTCTGGGCTTTGGACACTTTCCTCTCAGCTCTCCACTCCCTACTCCCTACTCCACTGATTGGCCTCTCCACTGAGAGACAGGTAGCCAGGAGGTTAAGCTTGGCTTACATCTATTTATGATCTATCTTCATCCAACCAATATTTAACTAGCACCTATTCTGCTAAGTAGGTTGGTAAGCTGTGAGATGGGTAAGGTGATCATACCTACCACATCAGGTTATGAGAGTAAATGAGGCAACAGCTAGAAAGTATGTGGTCCAGAATCTGGGACATAGTAGGTGCTCAATAAGCAGTGGCAGATAGTAATAGTCTCCAATATTATTTGATATTCTATTGGACCCACTTTAATTGATGGCAAAGTCCTCATTCTGCCCCCTTCTTCCTGCTGAGAGCTGAACATCCCCTACAATCAAATCCTGGGACCAAGCTCTCCTCTCACCTCCCTGGACAGTGTGGTAATTTGTCTTACCTGCTTCTTCAGGAATGTAACCTCCACGCTGGGCTCATCCCACAGTTCCAATGGGATCCCCAGATCCACCTTCACTCCCTTCTGCACTAGGCCTTTCAATGTTGCCATGGTCTGACTCTGACCCTGAAAGATGGAGATTTGGGATCCGAGCAGCCATCCCACCTTTTCCTTCCCTTTTTCACCATAATAGCTTTGTCAACACAAGAGGCTCAGGGATGAGTTCCATGAGGAGGGTGAGAGAGCCTGAACAAGAGGGGACTCTCTAGAGGTGGAGCGAAACGGGCAGATAATTCTTGAGGATCTCAGGGGACACAGGTCTTTGTTTCTGAGAATTAGAGTCTTTCCCTAATTAAGAATCTCACCTTGGCATATCTCAGTGATCCCTTGCGCTCAGCATGAACACTGTAATCCAGGATCCGCTCACATAAATTCTCCAAGGCCTCTTCCAGCCTTGTCTCTCTGTGGGGAGAAGGGAAACAAAGACTCCCTGGATGCTGCAGGGGCTTCCAGGGCTCTTTGGTGGACTGGAAGGTGAAGGAGCACCAAGAAGGACTCACGAAATGCTGTAAGGCACATGTCTCTTCCTCTTGCCTGTGTCCAGGACCTGCCCCAGCTCCAGGACCTCTCGAGATCGGCCAGTGCGACTCAGTTCCTCCTGTAGCTCCATGCTTAGTAGCTTACACACTGGTAGTGAGGAGAGATGTCCAAGGGGATACAAAAGAAGAGTGAACATGCCAGCAGTTCATTCGGCAGATGACCAAAGGCAGCAGAGGACAAAGTGCAGACTCTGGAGCCAGACTGACTGGGTTAGAATTCTGACTCAGCTTCTCAAATATCTGTGTGACAATCTTGCTGTGTCTCAGTTTCTTCACCTCTATAATGGGGATAATACTATGTCCATGACAGGAGTGTGGTAAGAATTAAATAAATAAACCTATGCAAAATCTCTGGAATAGCTCTGGCTCACAATGTTTACTGCTACTCTGCAGTTATTTATTGTACTCCTTCTGTATCCACGCTCATGACAGATCAATAAGATTCATGATCTTTGTCTCTGAGACACTGTCAATGTAGCTGGAGATGGATAAATGGATGATGACAATATGGCGCAATGAACCCTACACCAGGGTTAAGACTAGGAAATGCAAAATCCATTCAAAGGTTACTTAATGACTTCCTACAAATCTTTGATTCTCATAAGGGTGAGCAACATGTCTATTCCACTACTAGCATATACTTGGCTCATGATAGTTCCAAAGAAAAAAAGGGGGCCCAGCTGGGCATGGTTGTGCATGCCTGTGATCTTGATGTCTCAGGAGGCTAAGGCAGAAGGATCACAAGTGTGAGGCCAGCCTCAGCAACTTGGCAAGGCCCTATGCAACTTAACAAGACACTTTCTTGAGAGAGAGAGAGAGAGAGAGAGAGAGAGAGAGATAGATAGATATGGGGGCATAGCTCAGTGGTAGAGGGCCCTAAGTTCAATACCCAGAACTAAAACAAAACAAAACACAAAAACCATACATAGATGACAAGTAACCTAAACAGGCAAAAATAACAACATTTCTTTAATGTTGTCTCCAGCACTCTGCTAGAACCTGAGATATATAGGCACTCCCCCTTTCCTCCAAGGGTTTATGACTGCAGGAGGTGACAACTGAGGAAGAAGTCTTCCAAAGGAGGTGATATTTAAACTGAACCTTGAAGAATGAATAGGAACTTATCAAATACAGAAAGAGGGCCATTTTGGGCAATGAAAAACAGCAAAGTCCCAGAGGTGTTAGAGGAGGTACAATACTCTGATCATGAGAAGTTCAATGTCTGAAGTGGAAATACTAGCCAAATATATTGTTACATTGTGTACATGTGTGAATATGTAACTACAAATCCCACCATGATGTACAATTATAAAACATCAATAAAAATGGGGGGCTGGGACGGGAGGAAATTCAGTGTCTGAAAAATGGGCACTTTAGGGATGAGGATGGGGTATAGGAACTATGAAAGTCATACAACAATTACATGCTCTGCCAAAAAAAATGCTGCCTGGATGCTGATCATAGTAGAAGGCCTGCAGGGTTGTTAAAGCAAAAACTTGCAAGATTAAGTCTGTGTTTAGAAAGACAGGTGGCAGGAGAAGAGTGGGGACATAAGTAAAAACAGGCAAAAGATTAGAACCAAGTCATGAGGGACACTGATGTGGAAATGCAGAGACTGTGTGTGTGAAGTGAAGAGAAAAAGAGTGGGGGTGGGGTGGGGGACAAGCCAACAAGGCAACAAACCAGGGAAGCAGGGGACTCAATGACAAGGCTCTGAAGTGTCCCTCTCATTAATGCAGCCAGGGAAGATGCTGCTTGCTGCAAAATCTATACAGTACACGCTGGCTGCAAAGCTTCCCATTGACTGGGAACTTAGAGTTGTTTGGCCTCCTCATATTTTCTTATGAGCTTTAAAGGCTGAGTTACTCATCCTCAAACCCTCTGGGGGAGGATGGGACCTGTAATTTGGAAGCGTCTCTGCCGCGGGGACAGAGGAAGTTCACAAAGTATAAGAATCACACCCCGCCCCTGAAGGCTCTCCAGATTTAGGTCTGGTGGGTGACATGGGGGGAACACACGCACACTGAAGATGATCGGTTGAGTGGGCGGTCCTAGGCAGACAATCCCTGAACTACAATTTCCACAACTCACTGGGGCCCACGCCTGCAAGAAAAACTGGGTTTTCTCTGGGAGTTTAATGGAAAATGTAGTGCCACAATTTCGCGTTGGACGTAGGCGTTCCCTCCCTGGATCCTATTCCAACTCCGCCAAATTCCAACAGAACCTCACTCGGGGGTTCAAGGAGGTCGAGTGACCCATCCATCACGGTACGTGTGCCCCGGCCTAAACGAAGGAGGAGGGACAGGGAGATGCTAATAGAGGCTACTCCCAAGATACCTTCGCATTTGCTGGGCAAGCGTTCTGTGTCATCGTCCTCTTCTTTCGGCGTCCCAGCCCAAGCACCAGTCACTGTCAAAAAGAAAAGCAATATTCCTAACCGCACAGGTCCCATGACAGTGCGCGGTGCACAACCACCGTTTGCCTTCAAACCAACTTCGGGAAGGCGGCGGACCCTTTAAATTCAGAGGCGGTAAGCAGCAGCCTTAAACCCTGCCTCCCTGCCTGGCACCATCAGCGCATGCGTAGGTCCAACCCGTAAAGGGGTGGGGCCTCAGGGCGCTGGGTTTCCCCGCCTGTTTTGTGGCGCCTCCTGAAGGTCCTGGCTGCCGGGTAGTGAAAAAAAAAAATTCAAGTAACTTAGACTAGGAGAGTGTGCTTCTCGCATATACACGTAGTAACAATTTTTAAATGTCATTTAAGTTGTGAGCTTGAATGGTTTGTTATGGCTTGGGGAAGTGATGGTGACTTTCGGTTTCTTCCAGGACCTAGGGCTGGGAGGGGGCGGGGCCAAGATGGCGCCGAGCGCCGGGTGAGCGGCGCTTTGGCAGCGGTGAGAGGCTTTTACTGCCCTCGGCATTTGGTTTGCGGGGGCGGGTCTGAGGGGTATCCGGGAGGAGACCCCATGAAAGGCCGTGTGGGGACTAGGAAGAGGACGATTGGTGGTGTGTCGGTGCTCTCGTGGATACTCCGTGTGTGTATGCATTGGAGGAATGTTGGGGGAGATGGGTGGTTTCTCAGCCTCCTTTCGTGCTACCTGGTTCTCTGCTGTGGAAACGACTGCACAAATATAGCTCAAGTTAATCCTCCTCTGAGAAGCCCTCCTGCCGTCTCCCCTGATCTGAGACGCTCCCGAGATTACAGCGTGTTTTATGAGCCCTTACTGACAGTGGGTACCGCAGGGTTTTGAAGGATTAGTAGGAGTTCACTAGGGAATTGGGACACGACCGCTTCTTGTATACCCTGCATCAGGCATAATGTGTGGAATAATTTTGTTCCCTATAGATAAGACTTGTAAAAGTCGGAGAGGAGACCTGGGATAATTTGAAAAAAAACACATTCTCCCTCAGCCTTCATCCTCCTGTCCCCCCAGTTCTGAACACAGTTTGAAGTTACTCTTCCTAATGCCCAGGTCCAATGGTGCCTTTTGACCACAGTGTAAACTCCAACCTTCAGCCTATGTCTTTTTATTGGTCTCAATAATTGTGATAGTATTTATTGAGCATCTGTATCTCTAAGCCTTACAATTCATTCATTTATTCAAAAGGTATTTATTATTTATAGTGTCCCAGGCACCTATCTGGGAACCAGGGATACACTAGTGAACATCACAAAGATTCCTGTCCACATGGGGATGATGGGATAGAGACGATAAACATTGTATCCTCTAACGATACAATGTATTAGGGGTTGTTAAATCTTATAGAAAAGAAAATGTAAAGCAGAATGAAGGCAGAATGCCGAATTAAAATAGCAATGGTAAGGGCAGACAGGCAAACAACATCTGAAAAGAACAGAGAAAAAGCTGAACGGCAAGGTCATGGAGGCTGATGTGACTGGATCAAAATAGAAAAAGGAAGGAGAGGGGATCAGAGAGGTAATGGGAAGAAGACAAATCATGAGGGGCCTTATAGGCCAATGTAAGGATGTTATGAGTAATGGGGAACCATTCCAGCAGAGAATTGACAACCTGATTTATATTTTAACAGAATCACTTTAACTCTTATAAGGAATTGATGTAGGGAAACTTAAGGTGGATGGCAGAAGACCTCATACAGAGGATATTGGAGCTCTGCAGGAGATAGTCTTGAGCCACAGAGTAGGAGTTGAGAAATCAGGTTGGATTATCTGGCAGATTTGATATGAGGGCATAGATAAAGAATGAGTTGCTGAATGGGTGGCAGATGGAGGATGAGGAATGCTAAGGCTTGATCAGGTGGCACAGGAGATCAGGAATTCACTTTTAGCAAGGATTTTGAATCATATTTCTTTTGATCTCTTCTATCTGCCCCATTCCCCTGCCAGAGTATCCATCTCTCCACCCTGGGGCTATATCCTTCTGGTGAGGGAAGGAGGTGCTCCAGCATGGCTGAGGAGAAGAAGCTGAAGCTCAGTAATACCGTGCTGCCCTCGGAGTCAATGAAGGTTGTGGCTGAATCAATGGGCATTGCCCAGATTCAGGAGGAGACCTGCCAGCTACTAACGGATGAGGTCAGCTACCGTATCAAGGAGATTGCACAGGTAAGCTGGTCCATCTGCCCAGCTCTGCATTGTGTCAAGGTTGTTACCTTGACATGGCCTCCTTTTTCCTCACGGTCTTGGATTTACATCTGTTTTTCTATCCCTCAGGATGCCTTGAAGTTCATGCACATGGGGAAGCGGCAGAAGCTCACCACCAGTGATATTGACTATGCGCTGAAGCTAAAGAACGTTGAGGTGCGTGTGAGAGACAGGAAGAGGGCTGAGGACTGGGATGGGTGGTGAGACACTATCTCCTTGGATGCTGCATTTGTCTTCAGCCTGGCCTCTCCTGTACTGTTCTTACACCAGTGTCCCCCTCTCTCTCTCAAAACAGCCACTCTATGGTTTCCATGCTCAGGAATTCATTCCTTTCCGTTTTGCCTCTGGTGGGGGTCGGGAGCTTTACTTCTACGAGGAGAAAGAGGTTGATCTGAGTGACATCATCAATACCCCTCTGCCTCGAGTGCCCCTGGATGTCTGCCTGAAAGGTTGGGGAAAGGGAGAGCGGGGTGGCAGGGAGGAGGGAGAGAAGGAGAAGATGTATGGTGTGAGGAACCTCACAAGTGAAGAAACCCTCAGTGTGAGAGCCCTGCTGAATAGCAGGAAGGAAAACACACCTGCCATGGAGTGACTTCCCAGTTTCCATGTCCAGCAATTCAACTTGACACCTTCTTTCCTCACAGCTCATTGGCTGAGCATTGAAGGCTGCCAGCCAGCTATACCAGAGAATCCACCTCCAGGTAACCTCCACACCCAGAGCCCACCTCTCTCTCTCTGCTGCCTCCTTTCAAACCACTCCACCATCATTCCTGCTGTTATTGCTTTCCCATCAGCTCCCAAAGAGCAGCAGAAGGCTGAGGCCACAGAACCCCTGAAGTCAGCAAAGCCAGGCCAGGAGGAAGATGGACCCCTGAAGGGCAAAGGCCAAGGGGCTGCCCCAGCTGATGGCAAAGGTCAGTATTCTAGGCCAGGCCTCTCCTGGCTCTTATCCCAAAGCCACATGTGAAGAGGATGAAGTTAGGGCCAGAAAGTCCCAGGAAGGACTAAGAAGCCTAGAGGAAGCCAGGTATCCTGGGGTAGTATGTAGAGGGTACTGAGTCCTCTTTTTTCCCCAAACCTGTTTTCCCAACTCACACAGGGAAAGAGAAGAAGGCACCTCCCTTGCTAGAGGGGGCCCCTTTGCGCTTGAAGCCCCGCAGCATCCATGAGCTGTCTGTGGAGCAGCAGCTGTACTATAAGGAGATCACTGAAGCCTGCGTTGGGTCGTGTGAGGCTAAGAGAGCGGTGAGGGCCCCATCCACCTGCCCTCAACCTAAGACTCCTCTTGGAGCCCTTGCAGATTCCTCCCCAAGAGATCTGCCGCCACCCCATTTGCTTCCCTCCTCCCACAGGAAGCTCTGCAGAGCATTGCCACGGACCCAGGGCTCTATCAGATGCTGCCACGATTCAGTACCTTCATCTCTGAGGGGGTGAGAGGACTGGGAAGGCGAGGCCAAGGATGAGGCTTGGGGGGCAAGGATAGCAGAGGAAGCTCACCTGAGGGGTCTCTCTGCCCCACATCCCTCCCTCTCATAGGTCCGTGTGAATGTGGTTCAGAATAACCTTGCCCTGCTCATCTACCTAATGCGCATGGTGAAGGCGCTGATGGACAACCCTACACTCTATCTAGAAAAATATGTGAGTTGTCCCCTTGCCCACCCTCCTCTTCCTGGGGTTAGAGGACTCTTGTTACCACCCATGGAAACCACTTGTCAGAACCAGCTGACCTGCCACTTCTTCCTTAGGTGCATGAGCTTATTCCAGCTGTGATGACCTGCATAGTGAGCAGACAGCTGTGCCTGCGACCTGATGTGGACAATCACTGGGCACTACGGGACTTTGCTGCCCGCCTGGTGGCCCAGATATGCAAGCATTTCAGCACAACTACTAACAACATTCAGTCCCGGATCACCAAGACCTTCACCAAGGTAAGCCTCAAGAACATGTCAACTATTTCATATCACCACCCCAGGGTTGTCACCAGTACAATGAGAGCTTCAGCCAAACCAATGTGGCAGTTTTGGCAGGGGGAAATAACACCTGGGACAAGGGGCAGGGGGACAGGGGGTTTGGTCTGAGGAACTTGAACCTCATGTGCAACATCTTAAATGATTTGTAAGGAAAATTTTTATGGAAGACCTGAATCCTTAGCAGTCTTTTCATACTCCTTCATCTAGGTTTATTTTCCTTCTCTACAGAGCTGGGTGGATGAGAAGACTCCATGGACAACTCGTTATGGCTCCATTGCAGGCCTGGCAGAGCTGGGACACGATGTTAGCCCCTCACCCCAGGGGAAGAATTAGGGGAAGGGAAGCAGTCGTGAGGTCTTAGAGGGCACCACCCCTCTACACCTTCTGGTGACCCTGGTGACCCTGTGGCCCTGGCTTCTCCCTTTCCTTTTTGACAGGTGATTAAGACTCTGATTCTGCCACGGCTGCAGCAGGAAGGGGAGCGAATCCGCAGCGTCTTGGATGGCCCTGTGCTGAGCAACATTGACCGCATCGGAGCTGACCACGTACAGAGCCTTCTCCTGGTGAACAGACTGCCCTCCCCGACTTCTCCCCACTAATTCCCCCTTTCCCCACAGAGATAGTGGCTTAGCAAGGAAGCATCCAGTACATTTGCTTAATCCCATCTTTGCCATTACATTTGTTAACAGAACACTCTTCAGACTCGAATGCTGTTTTGGAGATAGAAAGGCACAGATAGGCTAAGTTAAGATTTAGCGGCTCTTAACATATCCTGTGGCTTTTCCAAGCTTCTTTCTATATCATTGTAGGGCCCATCTACAAGGCAAATGCACACCTATCGGTCAAGTACCCCTTAGATGTCATATATACAAAGCAAACATAGCAAGTCATTCATTCATACTAGTTGGTGCTGTTTCCTTATGAGGGAGAACCACAGTATTCCTTACAGATGGAATTCCTTAGTTTTGCCTACAATAGGGGCACCCTGAAATGTATGGGTGATTCTCACTCCTTCCCCCTTGCTCTTCTGAGATTACTAGCCTTCCCTCTTTTGCCTTCTCTTTGCAGAAACACTGTGCCCCTGTACTGGCTAAGCTGCACCCCCCACCTGACAATCAGGATGCCTATCGGGCAGAATTTGGGTCCCTTGGGCCCCTTCTCTGCTCCCATGTGGTCAAGGCCCGGGCTCAAGCTGCTCTGCAGGCACAGCAGGTCAACAGGACCACACTGACCATCACACAGGTCAGTTGCTAAGGGGAGGAGGGTGAGAGGAAATTAAGAAGGATCTGGGAATGGGATTCACAGACACATGCACATGCAGGTCAAGTTGAACAAAAGTCTTGGGGAGTCTGGGCCCCCTAGTGAAGGATGCCCCAACCTGTGAGAACTACTGAGAAAGATCAGGAGCAACACAAGTCTCCCTTAGGCCATTCTTTTACTTGGGTGTTGACATTTTCTTCTTGCCTCTCTGTCTTGCAGCCCCGGCCCACGCTGACCCTCTCACAGGCCCCTCAGCCTGGCCCTCGGACCCCAGGCTTACTGAAGGTCCCTGGCTCCATTGCACTGCCCGTCCAGACACTGGTGTCTGCTCGAGCTGCTGCCCCACCTCAGCCTTCTCCTCCTCCAACCAAGTTTATCGTAATGTCTTCTTCCTCCAGTGCCTCATCCACCCAGCAGGTATGTGGAGACTGGGACAGGGATATGTTCCTTCAGAGCCCCTTGGGGAGGCCCCAGAGTAGAGCTCAGTCCCTTCTGTGCCCATGGAAGGACTACTTGCCAGGATCTTGAAGGCCTCAAGCTGGCAGTAGTCTAGAGTTTCTTGAGGATGGACACTGTTCACAGGGAAGCTCATGCGCTATCCCCCTTAGGCTTTGGGGAAGTGGGAAGGTACAAGGTGATTGGCACTGCCTTCTTTTCTCCCCCAGGTCCTGTCCCTCAGCACCTCAGCCCCTGGCTCAGGCTCCACCACTACCTCTCCAGTCACCACCACAGTCCCCAGTGTGCAGCCCATTGTCAAGCTGGTCTCCACTGCCACCACTGCCCCACCCAGTACCACCCCCACTGGCCCTGGCAGTGTTCAGAAGTACATTGTCGTCTCGCTCCCCCCAGCAGGGGAGGGTAAGGGAGGCCCCCCATCCCATCCCTCTCCAGTTCCTCCCTCATCATCTTCCCCCTCACCACTTGGGGGCAGTGCCCTCTGTGGAGGGAAACAGGAGGCTGGGGACAGCCCCCCTCCAGCTCCAGGGACTCCAAAGGCTAATGGCTCTCAACCCCCTGGATCAGGCTCCCCTCAGCCTGTTCCCTGACGATGTCATCCATCTGTTGGCTGCCTCCTTCACGGATTCCTACTCATGCACACACGCACGCCAGCTGGAAGAAGTAGTAGGCTGCTTCTCCTACATGACTTTCTTTTTAGATACTGTACAGTCAGTTCCTCAGAATAAAAGTTTGATTTGTAAGTCCTGAGCCTTCTTCTGCCAGATACCATGGAAGGGTGAATCCATGGAGGCCTCCGGGCCTCAAGACTCTTCCTGCTCAAATTTAGGGCCATAGGCCAAGATGCCAAGAAAGAAAATATCGTCCTCCTCTTGACCGCTTATTGCCTTTGCCGCCAGTGTCTGTACTTGGGGAGCCTCAGATCCGAATGACATAGGCATCACTGTGGCTTAGGTGGCGTACCCACTTGTGGGGGTTGGCATTGCTGCAGGGCCTGAAGGACAGCCTGAGGAAGCGAACCTGGAGGCCAGAGCACGTATGCCGGGGGAGTTCAAAGGAGAGGCTTGCGGGGCCCAGCCCCAGCGGAGGAGCTGAGGTGGCGAGCCCGTGGCTGGGAGGCCCTGGCAGGCCTGGAACGTCCATCTGTGAGGGAAAAGGGCAGGGAAGCCATGAGACCAGGCAGCTGCCTGTGCTGGTGGAAAAAGAGTGCAAGAAGGTCAACAGCAGATACCTGGAAAAGGCCTGAGAGTTGAGAGCCTCCCTGTACCCGTGGCAGGTCCCAGCGAAGGGCTCCTTCCCCCAGCTCTGCCTTCTGCTCTGGACTGCTCAGCTCCTGAGACAGGCTGCAGTATGGAGGTAGAAGGTGATGGGTTCAACCATGCCCTCCTTAGCACAGTGCCACTCTCCACCCCAGGAAAGTTCCCTAGGGAGCAGACACTAACCTGACCACCCCTCGTGGCAGAGGAAGGTGCAGTCGGACATTAAGAGCTTGACTGCAAAGAAGAAAAATGTTGGATCAGCCCCAGGAAGGCAAAGTGCCTTGTCCCTGTTCCTTGAATGTCACAATGGGAGTTCATCCCTATCCTGGCCCCTTCCCATATACTATAGCCTCTACACTGGATTCTGAACCTGATGGATACACCTGAAGGAAGCAGTAGACTCTTGGCCTTATCTCATGTCGAGAGAGCTGAACCAAGCCTAATCAGCCCTACACTTACCTCTTTGGAGGCAGATCACACCGTAACTTCAGGTAAACCTGGAGCCTGGATGAAAGAGGGAAATGTTATCACATACCCCATATCCTATTGGCATATCACTATTGCTTATGCAGGGCTTCATGTAAGGTTGTACCCCAAGAAGGAGAACCAAGATCCAGCCCAGTATCACTAGTCAAGCCTTTTTCCAACTTGTGTGCTGTCACCTCTGCCACCACCCATTCACAGTAAGTTTTGGAAACATATATGTCTTGGCTTGGCTTCCAGAATAGTTGTAGAACACAGGAAATGGTCTCACCGGCCTGAGCCTCGGTCCCACTGCACAGAGGGAAAGAGCCGAAAGGGAAGCGGGGAGGGGAGGTCATCAGAGAGTTGGTACCTCATCACAGTCAGCTGAGATCAGAGAGGAATGAGGTCAGCATGGTCTTAGGCTGGCACTCCTTCCCTCCCCTTTGTTTGAGGAGCACAATAGGTCACCCTGATCCTCACCTCACCCTGGGGTGGCTGCAAACGAAGGATCCGATGAGACTCAAACTCATCCAGGTTTACTGAGCTGTGAAATGAAACCTCATCAACCCGAATTCCTGGCCCATACCCTGGAAAAAGAAAAAAACCCTTCTTCTGACCCATGCTTAGAGAGAGAAGAGGATGTAGGAGAGAAGGAGCTCCTTCTCAAACTTACCTCCATGAAACCTTTGGCAGTGACCTACCTCCTCTAGAAAAAAGACCCCTATTCTCCTCACCTCTGAGTTCTGACTTCCCCACACAAAATTCTTCTGTCAAGCCAATGCGCATCTCTGTTGAAGGAAAGAACATCAGGAAAAATCAAACACTGCCAAACATGCCATCAAGAAGCCCATGTGAAACCCAACCCTGGGCCCTCACCAGAGCCGCTGGGAAGGAAGCTCTTCAACCGGATCTCTCCCTGCACATCCACCTTCAACAGTGAGCCCTGAGAGTGGCGGGGAGGTTAACAACCAGAGTCCTGACCTCCCAAACCTGTTTCCCAAGTACCATTTGTTCTCCACTCCAGGATTGGGAGCCCAAACTTACATTAGATGCTATCAGTACAGACAATCTCTCGACCACATCTAAAAAAACTTCATTCTTCTGGCTCTGAGGAAGAAAGGGGGTTTAGATGGTACAGGCTAAAGGCCTGTTTCCAAAATAATAGATAGAAAGAAAAGGTAGGCCCTGGGGTAGGACCTGTAGGTGAAGAAATAATATCCATGTCTAGGGAAATGGAAAAATATAGCAGGATCTTGGGATTCTGGTGCCACAGGGGAGGAAAAATAAAGTATGACCGTATCCATCTGTCTTTACCTTACCTGATCAGAGCGACTGGACAAGACAGGGCGACTGGCTGCACTGCTAGGGGCCACTTTGCTCTGTTGTGTCTCAGCCCCAAACTGTAAAACACCCAAAGCAACTAATCTTCAGCTTTGGTGTTCCCAGCCAATCCCCCTCCTTCCTGATCCTCCTCTTTCCCAGCTACTGACCAAGCCAACGCTGCTGAGGTCAAACAGACTGAAGGGCTTGCTGACCACAGCTTCTGTCTGGATGAAGTTCCTTAGCATCTCTGTGGATGTTGTCTGAACATAACCATAGTCCTAGTGGTGAAAGAGGACAGACAGGAGATTTTGGGCTAGTCAGTAGAGGGAGGGAGTGAAAAAAAAAAAAAAGTGGATTTAGCTTCCTAACCACAGGATCCCACAGTAAAAAAGAGAAACACCTTCAGGGAAATGGGGGATAAAAGCAAAGTCCTTGGGCCTTACCAGCACTTCATCCAGGAGTTCATAGACAAGAGCCACATTGCGAGAGATGGTCCCCTCGCTGAGGGAGCCACAGTAGTCCCCCAAGAGAGTGGCTAACCTGAGGAATCGGGGCAGATTGTTCATAAATAAATCTTCCTCCTCACAGGCCCCCACCCCCAGATGCCTGGCCTAGCCCTTCTCACCGGGACAGCAGCTCTAGGAGGCTGAAGGGAGAAATGTTTTCGGAAGTGGTGGCCACCAAATAGAGGCTGCTGTGTCTGATGTGAATGAAATGTCGGTCATCGTGGTGCTGAAGCAGAGGCGGGAGGGAAAAAAGAGGGTTGTAGTGAAGGAGGACCCACGAGATCAGAGCTCGAACCCGGATGTCCCTTCCAGACACAGTAACAGTGTGCCTTGGGGGGGGGGGGTGTGTCCCTGAACCCTTCCTAAGGCCTGCTTCCTAATACATACAGGGTTAATGACAGGTGCTACCCCAGCCTGGTCAAAGACTGAGACACGCAAACACCGCTGCGCCTGGTATGTTGTTGGCGCTCAATAAACTTTCCTGAGTTGTATTTGGAGGAAAGTAACCCCCGAGCGGAAGCCTCCAGGGAAACAGCCTCTGAAAGCGAGGGAGGCAGCGCCCACCCCGTTCCCCAGCCCCCGGCCCAAGCGCCGCCAGTGGTTACCATGACAACCGGGGACTCGTCTCCAGGCAGTCCCGTCAGCTTCCGGTAGAAGAGCTCAGCCACATCTCGGCCACCACTGTCCCCACGGACTGGCCGGGTAGAAGGATAGTTAAGGAGTGGACCACAGACTGGCTCTGGGCTAGACTTCCACCCAGCCGTTCCATCCCGCCCAGCGGGTCAAGGATACAGTCTTTGTAGATGAGAGGGTCCCCCTTGGAAGACAGGATGAAGAACTGGGAAATCATGGCCGTTCGGGAAAGAAAACCAGAAGACGAAGAAAGTTGGGCCTGCCCCGCCCTGCTGCCCCGGAACAAAAGAACGCGCACGGGCTGGCTCTTTAAGAAGGACTCCCCTCCTCCCTCACCAGCTCGGGCCGCGGGAAACCCGGCGCCAGTCCCGCCCGGCTGGGCGATTCCCCACAACCGCCCACCACCTCCCCGTCACTCAGACCAGGGTCGCCTGGTGGTTGGCTGAGGTGGTGGCCTGCGACGGACGGGAGTACTGGAGGACTCCATATTTCGATTGGCCCGCCCGCGGCGGCGCCGGTCACGTGGGGAGAGACGTTTCGCGCCAATTTCGGTTGGTCGGCCACACTCCGCCTCACCGCCGTTCTTTGCTCCCAGGCGTGAAACTCCTGAACCTGCCAACTGCTGCCGCACGGCCCCTAGCAGCAATGGCACTTAAGGACTACGCGCTCGAAAAAGGTAGTGTGCAGCAACTCTGGGAAGGGATCCTGCGTGGGACGACTCGGCAAACACCTGTTGGCGTGAGCTGGCATCTTTGGGGACCAGGGTCTGCGGACCTTGGGGCACGCGAGGCTGGAGACAGAGCCAGGTGGCAGCGGGATTGAGGCAAACAGTGTCGGGGCGGCGCGTGGGAAGCATCGGGATCGAAGAGCGGGTAGTACCGCCCAAGACGAGTGCTGGGGTCGTGGGGGGGCGAGAGCAGGATGGGAGGCGGCAGAGGGGAGGGTCCCTCGCGCCCAGAAGAGACCCGGGCCGCTGGGAACCATATCAAAGGGTCCTCGGCTCAGGGACAGGGACCTAGGGCCCGCCTCCCTTGGCGACTTGGGGCATTCGCGAGTTCCCGCGTCCTCCGGAGACGCGCCGAAGTCCCGGGGGCGGGCAGGTAGGGGCCGCTGCGACCTGCGATTGGCTGTTTTCTGCCGCCCTCCAAAGCGGAAGTGGAGGCGGGCGGAAGTTGCGCGATGCTGTTGGAGGGAGTGTAGTGTGTAAACAGTGTTCTTCCGCGCGGTGGCCTCGGAGCGAGCGGCCGAGGGTGGGGGCGTGCCTGGACTCGGGGATTTAGCGCGAGACCGCGAGAGGCGGCGGTGGGGTGGGACTGAGTGGCCCTTGGCGTGCTGGCCAATCGCCGGACGGGCTCCGGCTTCGGGCGGAGGAATCCCGAGCGGTGAGGCGGCTGGAATCCGGGCCCATGTGCTTCTTTGTTTACTAAGAGCGGAAGCAGTGGCGGGAGCGGGGGTGGGGTGGAGGGCCACTCTGGTGGCGGAGGTGCTGGCGAGAGCTGAGGTCTAGGGAAGCCAAGGGTAAAGGGGAGTCTTGTGAGTGGAAGGAGAGCTGAGAACTTTGATACCCGAGGGTGTTGTGAAGGTGTGGGAGGCCGTTCGGGAAGAATGCTGTAGTTCTTAACTGCCCGGGGCCCCATATTCTTCCCCAGGTAAAAGCATACATGTGAAAAGGGGTCCTGCTCTCTTTGGGAAGAACTGTATAGGCTTACTTAAATGTTCACCTAATTAATTAGTTCGTGGGTCCTGTTAAATATGAAAGTGGGTTTCTTAGGTTTCTGGTAGGAATTTGGGGTGAGGAATTTAGAAGAAAATTGCTCCTCTTGATTTCACGTTTACGTTGTAGAAAAGGTTAAGAAGTTTCTACAGGAGTTTTACCAGGATGAGGAATTTGGGAAGAAGCAGTTCAAGTATGGGAACCAGTTGGTAAGTCAAAAATTAGGAGAAGGGAGTGGGGAACGGGGTGGAGCTTAAGATGCTGTAGTGGTTTTGTGGCTTGTTTTAGCAAGTGTGTAAGTGACCTATTCAGTCTAGCACCTGATATTTGATAACTGGATATCATACTACACTGATAATGACTAGGAAGTTTTCAGGAGTTGGGAGGTTGTTATTTGGGGGCTGAGAAATGACTATTGCTGTTGTGCTGCTTTCTAGCTTGTGGAGGCCCAGAGACTGTGCTAAGCCCATTGCAATGGTTTTTGCATAAGAACAAGATAAACTTGGTCCTGAGGTGTTGCTATCCCTTTCCCACACCAGGTTCAACTGGCTCATCGGGAACAAGTGGCAATGTATGTGGACCTGGATGACGTAGCTGAGGATGACCCTGAGCTTGTGGACTCAATTTGTGAGAATGCCAAGCGCTATGCAAGGCTATTTGCCGATGCTGTACAAGAGCTGCTACCCCAGTACAAGGAAAGGGAGGTGAGTGCCTGGAGGAACAGCAGACCAAGAAATTGAAGCCTCTGGTGAGAGGATCCTGATGGTTTTGAAGTGTTAGAAAGGAGAAGTATTAGCTCTACCTGGGGCCCTCTGTGTTCTCTCCTAGGTGGTAAATAAAGATGTCTTGGATGTTTACATTGAGCACAGACTGATGATGGAGCAGCGGAGCCGGGATCCTGGGGCTGTCCGAAACCCCCAGAACCAATACCCTCCTGAGCTCATGCGTAGATTGTGAGTGTCTCTGTGGGGAAAGGTCAGGGACTTGTTCCTTAGGACCTTGCTGATGATGATTTTTTCTTCCTTAGTGAGCTGTATTTTCAAGGTCCAAGCAGCAATAAACCTCGTGTGATCCGAGAAGTACGGGCTGACTCTGTGGGGAAATTGGTAACTGTACGTGGAATTGTCACTCGTGTTTCTGAAGTCAAACCCAGGATGGTGGTCGCCACTTACACTTGTGATCAGTGTGGGGCAGAAACCTATCAGCCGGTATGTCTGCAACATGGACTAGGAAAGCATTTAATATTCCTTGTTCTTCTGAATGGTATTTTTGTTGGTTGGTATTGATCTGTTCTCTGGTTATTGTTGAAAGATGCTAATGTATTTACTCTATTTTTTTTAATATATTGTTTTCCTTTCTTGGTGGTTGTCATTATCGACCAAGAGTAGCTTTAAGGAGTATTTGATACTTCTTGAATGCTTTCTGTAGGGGAAAAATGATTCAAGTGATGATAAGTGGCTCTTCTGATTTCCATTGGTGCTTTCTTACATCCTAGATCCAGTCCCCAACTTTCATGCCTTTGATCATGTGCCCAAGCCAGGAGTGCCAGACCAACCGCTCAGGAGGGCGGCTGTATCTGCAGACCCGTGGCTCCAAATTTATCAAATTCCAGGAGATGAAGATGCAAGAACATGTGAGTTTGGGGTATGTGGCTCAAGATCGGTGGAACACAGGGTCCACTTGCATCCTACAGTCAACTCCTGAAAGGCAAGAAGAAAGAAAAGCCAAAAAAGAAAGAGATAAGATAGAGAGATCACCTAGAGCAGGAGGGAGGTTTACCTGGAATTTTCTGATTGAGTTGGAAAGGTAAAGGATTCTTCCCTTTTGTAGTATAGTTAAAGGTGGGCAGGCTGAGAAAAGCCTTAGAGTGCCTAGGGAAAGTCAGGTCGCTGTGGATTTTCTTTGTAAATTTTTTTCCCCTTTTGTTTCATGTACTCTTCCACTTCTCTAGAGTGACCAAGTGCCTGTGGGAAACATTCCTCGTGGCATCACAGTGCTAGTGGAAGGAGAGAATACAAGAATTGCCCAGCCTGGAGATCACGTCAGTGTCACTGGTATTTTCTTACCAGTCTTGCGCTCAGGGTTCCGACAGGTGGTACAGGTGAGAAGAGAAGTTTCAAATGAAGCGAAAACAGTCCTTTTCCTCTTCACCCATTTTTTTTTATCCCCTGCCCCACCCCCCAGAGGGTTTTGTCAAGAAATTTAGGGAATTGGGTGGGGGCAAGTTAAACAGATTTCATTCACATCCTAGCATTTTCCTGTCCAAGGGTTTACTCTCAGAAACTTACTTGGAAGCCCATCGAATTGTGAAGATGAATAAGAGTGAGGATGATGAGGCTGGGGCTGGAGAGCTGAGCAGGGAGGAGCTAAAGCAGATTGCAGGTAAGGGGTCAGGGAAAGGAGTGGGGATTTGAGTGTCTTTCTAGCCCCAGAATATATTCTAATTTCCTTGCAGAGGAGGATTTCTATGAAAAGCTGGCTGCTTCAATTGCCCCAGAGATATATGGGCACGAGGATGTGAAGAAAGCACTGTTGTTGCTTCTTGTTGGTGGCGTTGACCAGTCTCCTCGAGGCATGAAAATCAGGGGTAAGCAGGAAGAGGATGCAGTAGCTCAGGTGGATAAAATTATGTGGGAGGAAAAAGAGGGTGGTAAGGTTCATTGTCTCTTAATATCACAAAATAAGAGTTGGTGTCTTGGCCTTATGGGTAGAGGGAAGCTTAGAAGGAATAACAGGAAAGGATGCAGACCTGAGAAGTGGTCTTTGTTGGACAGCATGCTTAGGAGAATGGTCATTTGGCTTCTTTCTTTTCTTCCAGGTAACATCAACATCTGCCTGATGGGGGATCCTGGTGTGGCCAAGTCTCAGCTCTTATCTTACATTGATCGTCTGGCACCCCGTAGTGAGTAGGGATAGAGTGAAATCCCATTCAAAAGGTGGAGTTTGGCTGGGAGAACAGGTCTCCTGTGAGGGTTGATGGAAGGAAAAGGGATGTAACCCCACAGCATTGCATAGCTCTTTAGCCACCTCAAGAAGGCCTCAGCTGGGGGAGCAATTCCAGTGCAGGCCTTGCCTCACTGGCCCATCCCCTGTCCTTGCCCTATGCTTGCTCCCTTTCTTGTCTTTTCTCTAAAACATGTTTGCTGCTTTTTTTCTAGGCCAGTACACAACAGGCCGGGGCTCCTCTGGAGTGGGGCTAACAGCAGCTGTGCTGAGAGACAGTGTGAGCGGAGAATTCACCTTGGAGGGTGGAGCCCTTGTGCTGGCTGACCAGGGCGTGTGCTGCATTGATGAATTTGACAAGATGGCTGAGGCTGATCGCACAGCCATCCATGAGGTCATGGAGCAGCAGACCATCTCCATTGCCAAGGCGGGCATTCTTACCACACTCAATGCCCGCTGCTCTATCCTGGCTGCCGCCAACCCTGCCTATGGGCGCTATAATCCCCGCCGAAGCCTGGAGCAGAACATACAGCTTCCTGCTGCACTGCTATCCCGATTTGACCTCCTCTGGCTGATCCAGGACCGGCCTGACAGAGACAATGACCTTCGGTGAATGAAGTTTCACACCCAGAGAGACCCCTCTTTTTAAGTCTAGAGGGAGTGAGGGAGGTGAAATCAGAAAATCCCCCAACTTCTGGTTGTAGTAACTCCAGAGCCTTCCCCTCTTACAGAAAGGTTGGTCTGTAGTTCTTAGTGTGAGGCCTAAGATGCTGATGAGGGTTTCCTGGAAAGTCTGACCTTGCCTCTGAGGGAGAAGCAGAAGGAATCAAGGGAGGGATTTTTGAAGTCAGGACTTTGGCATATATCCCTAAAACATATTACTCCTTGCCTCCATTCTTCCCAGGTTGGCCCAGCACATCACCTATGTGCACCAGCACAGCCGGCAGCCCCCTTCCCAGTTCGAACCTTTGGACATGAAGCTTATGAGGTAGGAGGGCTAGGTAGGGGTGGGTGTTCCTCAGCAAGTCCCTAGTACATGACTGTGTCTTGGGCCACATGTTCCCTGAAAAGCTTTTAGTCTTGGGTGTTTTTTGCTACTCTTCTGATGTAATCTAATAATAAGAAGGAACAGTGAGTCTTAAGTCCCTGTATAAACAAAAACTATTTTTGTTCCTTTTAGCTATGTCATAAAACTCTCAGGGGACTGGATTTTTTGTTTTAGATATTCGTTGTATCCTTTCTTATGACAGGTGGATTTGTCTTGTTTTTTAAAAGGCCTTTTTTCCTGAAAAGTCGGAAATAACTTGAAATGCACTGGCAGCTCTACTTTGGGAGAAATTTTTCAGTGATACTCAAGCCAAGCAAATAATCATCCATTGATTTCTTTTTTTCTGTTTAATAAAGTCCTTTCCAAGAATATTCTTAAATGGGGGACCCTTGTGCAGATAGAACACATGCCCCCTCTACTCCATTCCCATCTCCTTTTTCTGCTTCCCCATGAACCTTTTCTCCCACAGACGGTACATAGCTATGTGCAGAGAGAAGCAGCCCACAGTGCCCGAGTCTCTGGCTGACTATATCACAGCAGCATATGTGGAGATGAGGCGAGAGGCTTGGGCCAGTAAGGATGCCACCTATACATCTGCTCGGACTCTGCTGGCTATTCTCCGACTTTCTACTGCTCTGGTAAGTGCCCAGTCCCTATCATACTGGATGGCAGTCAGTTTTTGATCCCTACTTGGCAGTTTGCCTTAACACAATCCTCTTGCTGCCTCCTCCCTCCCACCGGCCCTGCTGGGGCTAAAGTGCTGACAGTGCAGATAGTGGTCCTCTCCGTGCTACCGCACTGTGGGTACTTGCTGCTCCAGCAGGGCATGCACAGCGCCCATGGAGGGAAAGGCCTTCTCTTCTTGCTTCAGCCTCACTGATGGATGGGTGGGTTCAGTTCATTCCCTGTGTCCTACATCCTGTGCTATAAAACCTTCATTTCTGTCCTCACATCTTGGACCTTGGTCCTGGGGGCTCCAAAGTGCTGTTCGTGCAGGTAGTGTGATTACCTGACCTACTGCTGAGCTAGCACTTCCCGAGCCCCCAGGACACACCCCTCTGCCAATCGCCTCCTTGGCTGAGCTCCCAAGGCTCCATCTGTCATGGTGGGGAGCCCAGTGGAGTTCAGAAGGGTCTGGTCTCCCTCACAGGACAGCTGAACACCGGGACTGGCCAGTGTTGAGAGGCGGAGACTTGGGCAATTGCTGGACGCTGCCCTGGGCATTGCACTTGTCTCGGTCTGACAGTGCCGGCCCAACACTGCGGATGTGGAGGGCAGGCAGGGGTCCCCATCCTTGTTCTATTGAGTAGGCAATGCATGGCTTGCCCTGCCTTAAAGCTGGAACAAGGGGGCTGTCCCTAATTTTGTTCCATTCCCCTCCTCCTGTCCCCATCTCTCTCCCCTGCCTTCCCCTTAGGCACGCCTGCGAATGGTGGACACAGTAGAGAAGGAAGATGTGAATGAAGCCATACGGCTAATGGAGATGTCAAAGGACTCACTTCTAGGCGACAAGGGGCAAACAACTAGGTGAGTGGCTTCATGAAGGATAGAATTGGGTTACTGTGGCTTTCTTGAGCAGGTCACTTTATCTTTGTGGTTTCTGTATCCACAAGTGAACAAAATTGGCCTCAGAATTCACTGGCCACCATCTCTGTTGCTGTCCAGCATTCTGGTTTGTACTCTAATTCTTCACACCCCCATTTCCTTCAGGACCCAGAGGCCAGCAGATGTGATATTTGCCACTATCCGTGAATTGGTCTCAGGGGGCCGAAGTGTCCGGTTTTCCGAGGCAGAGCAGCGCTGCATATCACGTGGTTTCACACCTGCCCAATTCCAGGCGGCTCTGGATGAGTATGAGGAGTTGAATGTCTGGCAGGTCAATACCTCCCGGACAAAGATCACCTTTGTTTAACTTGTATCTGCCTGAGACAATGAACCACCCAGGATTATGCTGACCTGCCTGCTCTTCTGAAAATGTAATAATGCCCTGGAGGGGAAGGAGACCCCTTCTTCCCATTGATGCACTTGTTTTATTCCTTTTGCTAATAAAGTGTTGCCACCTTTTAGTTTAGGCCTAACTTCAGTTAAAACACAACATTGTGGGGTTTTCAAATTCATATCCCATTCACATTTGTGCTTGTTCTATTCATCTGATAAATCATGTAAGGTATCTATTCTGCCAGGCACAAGAATCCAGCAAGAGTGACTTCACTGCCATATGGAGATTTCTTTGAGCCGGGTCTCCATTCCTCTCCCCCTACTTAGTCTCTCAATACTTTAACTGGACCTTGTTGTGTGCCAGTCTGACTTTGAGTATATGGGAAACAGGACTTATTACCCAGTTCTTTTTTGATTTCTTGAAATGTTCCTACCATTCATCCTTAGTCCTCAACTGTACCTAAAACTGTTTAAGGGTAACATTTACAAACTTAACACTTGGCACAAGTAATTACATAATGTTGATTCCAGTCTTTAGACCCCTTCCTGAATCTCATCTTCTCAATGTGGATACTAACTAGTCCCTCTGCCTCATGGGGTTGAGGCACCATGTGGATGAAACAAATTGAAAACGCACACCTTCCTGGTAACTCATCATTCACAGAGGATTCAAGCTTTTGAGTTGTCCATAATAAATGTTTTTAATGGCCTTCCCTTCCTTTTTTGTGAAAAGTACTTTCAGTAGAACTTAGCTTGGGAAAGAAGTCACTTGTCATATGTTTATAGGGTTGGCCTATATAAGTTGATGTCCTAGGAGACCACTCAGGTGGAAGAAGGCAGCCTTAATATAAATCTAGTCCACCTAACTGAACTAAGGAGAATCTTAAGTAGCAATGAACTTAGTCAATGAAGGGAGTCCAGAAGAGCTGATAATAAAATGCATTGCCTCTGAGCAGGACCTCCTTTGAGACCCAAGGTAGAAACCAGTGTGGTGCCTAACAGAGAGGACAAAGCCACTGGAAGGGGTACTTAGGGGCTGCTCCTTTTATTAATGACAGCAGTTTCTAAAGGGAGTGTAGTGCCCGGCCCCTTTGGGGCAGTTGTCTGACCCCTGTGTATGATCCCTTCAAGTAACCTCAGAAGAAGAGCCCCCTCATTCGCCTGCCGATGCCTTGTCGGTCGTAGAGAACGTTGAACTTGTTCACAAACTGGTTCATGGTGTTGCAAGTTTTGGTGATCGTGCCAAGGTAAGCCATGAGTCCCACATCATTGCATTGCTGGGAGGGAATAAAAGAACCAGTTCCCCAGGAGGTCCCTCACATGTGCCTGCAAAAAGGTGTAAACCCCACCTCCCCACCTGGGACTTTACACTTACATCATAAAAGTCTGTCTTGAACTTGTCTGTGCTGAGCACTGGGAGGCAGTGACAGAGAGCATAGGCCTCCCGCAGGATCTCATGGTTGAAGGGGACCTCTCCTAAGGGCACAAAGAGGCTGCACTGATATGGACGCTGTCAATTCCTCAGGAGGGAAAGAAAGGATGAGTGCCAGGAAGGCACCTGCCCTACCTGCTTCAGAGGCCTTTACATACTCCAAGATGAGCTTGACGCGGCTGTGCAGCATCTTGATGGCACTATGCTGTGCTATCAGGTGTTCAGCCACTACAGGGGGACAGATGAAGGGTAAGAAAGCATATGGTCACACCTTGCATCCCTGCTTCAAAGAAATCACCTCCCTTACCAGTGGAGTTCTCTCCACTGCCTGTTGCTGTCATTCGGGCAACATGGTCTACACCGATGCGTTCAGCTTCCTCTGTGGCCAAAGTATAGGTCAGCTCAGCAAACAGCATTGTGGCCTACAGGGCAGAACATCCCACAGAGTCAAAAGCAGGAAATAGGACAAAAGCAGGATTTGAAGGTTGAAGGGTCAGGTATTACCTCTCCATTGATTATATCAATGACAGACTCAAAAACGCTGACAGGAAGCTGTAAATGACAAATGAAGAACAGCTATTAGCTCCTGAACCTCACTATGTGCCAAAAGTTGAACTGGGTTCTTTCACACATTTTCTCATCTAATTTCCCCAATAACTTGGTGAGATAGGGCTAATCCCAATCTGACATATGAAAATGCCTCTCAGAGTTTAAGTGACTAGCCCAAAGTCACAGCTTATAGGTGACAGCATGGAGATTCAATTCTGACATTCCCCAATAGAGAAGAGATGTCACAACATGGGATGAGGATACAAAATAAGAACAATGATAGACAAGAATGACAAAGCAAGCCTGGGGTCAATAATACTCACATCTGTGTGCTTGGTCATAGGGTTCAACTTAAGAAAAAGGGGGCTCTCAATTATCTCGCACACCTAGAAGAGAGTCATGCACAGGGAAGTCAACACCTCATCTTTCTTCTTCCCCTCATCCTCTAATCTCTGCCCAAGCATGCACATGTGAGTGTGTATACCTGCTTATGGACGTGGATGTCGGAGGGGTCAGGCGGCCCCCCTGTGGTATACCAACCCAGAAACTCCAGCTCCTTGAATACCTGTTTAACTGGAGAGGAAGGGGCCAGAGCACACAGTATTCCCTTAAACCATCCTTCCTTAGTTTGAAGCTCCTGATTTATTTCCACAATTTCTCCCTCCCTCCTCAATTCGTGGCTAGGTTTAGAACAATTACTCTTTTCTACCCAGGCTTCTTTCATTTTTCACTTTCCTTGTGGGGGATACCTGAATGTGTTCTTTTTCTGAGAGCTACTCTCCCTTAATCTTCCCTTCTGTTCTAAATCTTCTCTCCTGTTTATTCCTTCCCAGCCCTCTTGATATTGTCCACCTTGAGCTTTTCTTTTTTAAACTCCCACCCTCTTCCCCACTTCTGTTCCCCTCTCACACTGCTCTTCCTTGGTGTAATAATATTCCTTGTCAATGATAATCTTCTCTTCCACGGTGTGGGACAGCAGCTCAAAGGAGTTCATCACTTCAATATTTCGGCCCTCCTGCTTCCCGATCAGAGCCCCAATCACTAGGGAGAGAACAACACGTAGGAGATGAGGGTAAGGAATCTTAAACTTATCCCTAATCACCTGAGGGTCTGAGATCCAGTGTGAACCAAATATTGGAGAAACAGTGATTTAGGGTTGGGGGGATTAGCTTCAATAAAGGAAGGGGGAAAGAGTGAAGGAGGAGACCAACGAGGGGGATTGGGTGTTATGCAGAACACTCACCCTGCATAGGTCGCCCCTCCTGGGAGCGCATGCGGATCCAGTGGTCTGAGATGTTGAGAATGACAAGGGGATGAAGAGCGACTGAAACACTCCCAGTCACTCCGGAGGCCATCACACTGGGGACTACTAAAGGCGGAGGAAAAGGAGAAAGGGTGAGAGTCCGCTCCCCACGTTCTTCCCTGGAGATAGGAGTGGGGAACGGCAGAGCCCGGGCCGTACATCCTTTCCCGCAAGTCACCCGGGGAGAGATGTCGCTTCTCCCAGGAGTCGAGGACGGCCTTAACGCACCCCGGAAAGGTATCTCCAGAAGCCGCCCGCACCGCCCGTTACCTGCTGCATCCACCTCCATCCCGCTGCTTCCTCCGGTCCCGTTCGCCGCCGCCATTTTCCCCGCGCCCGCCAGCGTCGGCCCCGCCCCCTTCCTTCCCGGCTTCCGTCGGCGACCCGCACATGCCCAGTGTTCGCGTGGCGCGCGGGGCCAGTTCTTGCCCGCGCCGGCAGCTAGCGGCTTTCAGGTCCCGGAGCTCGACTGGTTTTCGAGCCGATTTTCGGTGACGCCGCTCTGCCTTTCGTCTGCGCCCCCAACCTGATCTTCCTCATGAGTAAAACTGGGGTAAGGATGCCCCTTTCTGAAGGCTGTTGTAGAACGAAATCCAGATTTCGGACCACACCCTGCAAGGCCCTGCGTGATCTGGCCCTTGCTTGTCAGCCCTGCCGGGCCTCAGCTTTTAACTTTATTCCCTGTGACTCAACATGGTGCCTAACACATTAGCACCTAAATAATTTTTTGAGTGAATGCCCCAGCAAGTTACATATGCTGTCCCTTCTGCTGCCTCTCTAGTTTACTGATCTGGCTCTTAGTATATCTCCGTACCTTCACTGAAGTTTAAGCCCCTAGAAGGCAGGTAGAGACTTGCACCTGATAAAGTCTAGTCTGGTATCAGGAGATACTTTCTGATGATAAAGGTGACTTGCAAGGGAGTTAGGCAATTTCCCCACTTAGGAGTTTGAATGAAGGACCAAATACCTTCAAAGGAAGCCATCTGAAAAATCCCTAGGGAGAGGGATCTTCTAGGCAAGGAGAAGTTAAAAGAGAGTTAATCTCATTCTACTCTCCAGTGAAAAACTTAAGAGATCTGGACCGACTGACTTTTCATAGAAAAGTAAATATGCCTAACTTCTCTTTAGGAAAAATAAGGTCAGGAAAAATGTAGGTAGCTTCTAAGGAGTACAGCATTGAAACTGAAGGCTACAATAAAAAGATAAGAAACAATTTAATGTTAACCGTTGATAGTTTGCATTGCTATCTCACATAAAAGTGCTCCTTTGCCTTTTTGTTATTCCAAATGCTTTTGCAACATTGGTCAAATAATTATATAACTCCTAAGCAGTGGTCATTGTGAAACTTATGAAATTGAATCAGTTGATTATACATGCTTCAGAAGTAAACTTACTAAACACTGCTTAAAAATACATGTATTAAAGAAAGAAAGACTACAGCTGGGCATGATAGCACTCACTTGAAATTCCAGTGACTTGGGAGGCTGAGACAAGAGGATCATGACTTCAAAGCCAGCCTCAGCAAAAGCAAGGTGCTAAGGAATTCAGTGAGACCCTGTCTCTAAATAAAATATAAAATAGGGCTGGGGGTGTGGCTCAGTGGTAGAGTGCCCCTGAGTTCCATCTCTGTGGTGCTAAGGGCGCTCCCACACATACACATACCCATACCCCCCCACCACCACGAAGCACCCCTAGATTCATTCCCCAGTACCAAACCAAACCAAATCAAACTAACCAACCAACCAACAAAAAAAAAAAAAAAAAAAAAAAAAAAAAAAACACTCAAGTTAGCTCTCCATTCTCTTCTTAGCTTCCAACAAAATTACACATAGTGCATCAGTCTGTTGTTTTAACTTTTCCTTCCATTGGGTGGAAGTAACTAGGCTGGTGAGGAATAGATCAGAGGGTCTGAGAAGAAAAGGTAAGAATGCAGTGAGACCTGCAGGAGAGAGTCCAACCTGGGTCACCACTTGGTTTGTCTGTGGTGTTGTCAAGCAATTGTTCCTCTTGAGGTGTGTTAGTGGTTATCCATCCATTCATCCAATATTCATTTAACAAATATTTAGGAGTGTCCACTACGTGGCAGGCACAGTTCCAGGTGCTGGGGAGATAACATCGAAAACAAAAGTTTTGACCTCATGGAGCTTATACTCTGATTGTAGAAAGCAGACAGTAACAATACATGAAGATATTAAGAGGGATTGGCAAGAGCTGTTTAACATGGAAGGGTAGAGATCTGAATGGAGTGAAGGAGAAAAACATGAGGATATCTGGTGAAGAGTATTCCAAGCAGAGAGGACAAGGGTGAAGGTCTTGAAGCAGATATATTCCAGGAATTACAATAAAGTGGCAGGAACGAATGAATTAAAGGGAGAGGTAATAAGACATGAAGTCAAAGTAGCAACAGCACTGGAAGCACATAGGACATGAGAAGGTCTTTGGCTTTCAGTCTGAGTGAAATGCAAATAGAGTGACATGATTTTGACTCATACTTTGAAAGGATCATTAAAAAAAACCAAGGCATAAACTAAGAAGTAAAGAGTCATCCAGGTTGATGTATGGAAATTGGCAGTTGGGGAGCAGAAGATGAAGCATGAGATGCTGGAGCTATTTTTGTAATCCAAATGAAATATGAATGCGGCTTGGACCAGGGCAGTAGGGGTGGAGGTGGGAGATGACTCAGGCCCAGAGCTACCTACCTGCCTTTGAGCACATTGAAACACATTGCTTCAGCAGCTGAGGTTGGGTTTTAGTGCCCACTTGCCCCCTTCACTCAGCTGCCCTCACAGAGCTTCCAGTGCTGTTGCTACTTTGACTGCATGACCCTCTCCGCAGCTCAGGGAATCCTGATTGAATTCAGGATACACTTGGAAGGTAGAGGCAACAGGATTTGCTGACTCAGGGATGCTTGGGTATCAGGAGAAACACATGAATTTATATCAGTAAATCCAAAACAAGGTATTTGTGTTCCTATTGGGTAGGGGGTGGGAGGTTGAGGGGATTTGATGGTGACATACTTCATCCACATTTTTTTTTCATTACACACGGGCTGGGGGGTGGCAAACCCACAGAGTCAAGACTGTGGATTGACTCAGAGTATTGTGATGGTGTTTACCAGGTTGTGGAGCTGAATCCCAACAAAGAGATTATGAAGTGATTCTCCTCCCCATATTTCTCAGGGTCTGTTATGAGTTAAATGTTCATGTCCAGCTCCATTCATAGCCCCCAGTGTGATGGTACTTAGAGATGGGGCCTTCAGAAGGTTGTTAGGTCGTGATGGGATTAGTGGCCTTGTAAGAAAAGACAAGTAAGAGCTCTCTTCTCTCTCTTTCTCTGCTGTTTGAAAACTGCAAGCCAAGAAGCACCCCTCACTATCAAATCAGCTAGTATCTTGACCTTGAACTTCCAGCCTCCAAATGGACACACTACCTTTATTTTATTTCTTTATTTTTATGTGGTGTCAGGAATCAAATGCTTGGCAAGTGCTCTACCACTGAGCCACAACCCTGGCCCTAGTCTGTGGTATTTTGTCATAGCTACCTGAGCAAAGTTTAGGGGAGAATCTACTGTGGTTCCCTAAGGGGCTGGAGTTGTTGCTTTCCTTCCATGGCCTGAAACTTAGTGCCTCAAATCCCAACAGCCTTTTCTCCTGTCATTCCCTATTTGCATCTGAACCTTTTATCCAGACTGGTCAGGTAAGAGTGAGCTAAGGGAATATATCTACAAAGACCTGTTATACCCCCCACTTTTATGCAGCTGCTGCTGCATAGCAAATCACCACACATTAATTACTTAATATCACACTAGTGTACCCTCTTGTAGTTCTAGATGTCAGAAATCTGAAATAGGTGTCCCTGGCCTGAAACTAGGGTGTCTGCAGGGCCATGCCCTTACTAAAAGAAAACCTATTACCTGGCCTTTTCCAGCTTCTAGTGCTGTATTCCTTGGTTTACGGCCCCTTCTTCCATCTTTTTTTTATTAACATTTATTTATTTGTAGATGGGCACAGAGTATCTTTATTTTTATGTGGTACTGAAGATCGAACCCAGTGCTTCACACATGCAAGGCAAGCACTTTACTGCTGAGCTGCAGCCCCAGCCCCCTTCTTTCATCTTTAAAGCATTAAGTAAGTTGGCATCTGTAATTAGGGTTGAAGGTTAGTTTCATCACCTTCTTCTATAGTAAAATAGCTCTTGGCATTTTCTCTGTCCCTCTGTTCCCCATTATCATATCACCTTCTTCTATAATGAAACACTCTTGGACTCCTTCTTATAAGGACACTTGTGATTACATTGGATTCACTGGGCTAATCCAGGATCATCTCCCCATCTCAAGATTCTTAACTTAATCACATTTGTAAAATCCCTTTTGCTATAATAGACTGATATTCATGGGTTTGGGGGATTAGGATATGGATATCCTTTTTTCTTATTTGTGTCTGTTTATTTAGTTTTTAGGATGTGGATATCCATTGTTCAACTGGCCATGGTCATGTTTTGGGGGAGCCAGGGAACAGAGTCCTCAATCAAGTGGTTGTTATCTTTGTGCTCTGTGACCATGTCAATTCAACAAGAGAATCCTGGTGGCTGGACCAAAATTAAAGTTTGAATCCCCTAGGCCAGACTTTTGGCTGAGCTGCACCGAAAGGGTCTGCTACTCATGCAGGCCTGGAGTAGCCATTGGGAGAAAAAAGAATTGTGCCAAGAAGTGTCAGGCAAATATCCTAATTTTTCCCTGGGTGTGTTTATGCATGCCTGTGATCCTCACAACTCTGGAAGGCTGAGGCAGGAGAATCACAAGTTCAAGGTCAGCCTCAGCAACTTAGATCCAGTATCAAAATAAAAAATAAAAAGGCCTGGGGGGCTGTGGATGTGGCTCAAGGGGTGGGAATGTGGCTCAAGCGGTAGCGCGCTCACCTGGCATGTGCATGGCGCTGGGTTTGAGCCTCAGCACCACATAAAAATAAAATAAAGATGTTGTGTCCACCGAAAACTGAAAAATAAATATTAAAAAAACTCTCTCTCTCTCTCTCAAAAAAAAAAAAAAAAAAAGGCCTGGGGATGTATCTCAGTGGTAAAGTGTTCTTGGATTCAATACCCAGTACCAAAAAAATAAAAAATTCAAAATAAGTCTGTAAAGCACCCACTCCTTTCATACTGCTCATTACCCAAGAGATTGACAAGAAGAAAAGAACTTTTTGGAAGAAGGTCATGTTCAGTGACTAGACTGTCTTCCTGACCTCTAAGAGGAGGTGAGGAGGTAGAACTGATGTTGATGGAGGCTCCTCCAGTGCTTGACAATCAGATATCACAATAATGGGTAGTGTGGAGTGTCCACTGAACACCTTGATTACAGACCCAATGTTGAGTGGCCTTTGCAACAAAAGGCACAATGATGGTAGACTGCAGAGGGCCTGGAAACCCAAAAATATGAGACGGTGTAGTTTCTAGGACCAGAGGGCCAGAGGATGTGGCCTGAGTCTATGGGTTGGACTGGAACAGGCACACAGTAAACTGAAAAAGTGGGGACAGAGGCCAGGGGCAGTGGTGCACACCTATAATCCCAGCAAGTTGGGAGGCTAAGGCAGGAGGATCACAAGTTCAAGGCCAGCCTCAGAAACAGTGAGATCTGGTAGCAAAATTAAAAAAAAAAAACTGGGGATGTAGCTCAGTGGTAAAATGTCCCTGGGCTCAATCCCCAGTAACAAATAAAAGTGTGGACAGAAGTGAAGCCCTGTGTTAGTGTTTACTGCTGTTAACAAAATATCTAACAAAAACAACTTGAAGGAGGAAAGATTTATTTTGGCTTATGGTGTCAGAGGTTTCAGTCCATAGTCAGCTGGTTCCTTTATTTCTGGGCCTATGGTGAGACCAAACATCATAGTAGAAAGAAGTCAAGGAGCAAAGCTAGTCACCTGATGGTGACTAGAAAGCAGACAAAGGGATAAAGGAGCTAAGGGCATGCTCCCAAGAATCCACTCCTTTCAACAAGTCCCACCTGCAGTTTCCACTATCTCCTAGTAGTCTACTCAGTTATGAATCCCTCGATGGATTAATCTGATGAAGTCAGAGCCTTCGTGATCCAATCACTCCTCTAAATTCTTACCTCTGAACATTGCTGCACCTGGGGATCAATCCTTCATCACATGAGTCTTCAGGGGACATTTCAAATCCAAACCTAAACAGGCACCAAGAGTAGCTTCTATAATAGGTGTCAAAGGTCCCATGCTATCTGTTGACCCAGAGCATGAAGGGGCTTCTGAATGGTGTATGTTTGGCCAGCATCTTGGTGCCAACCATTCTGATCAGAGAACAGGTCCCCACCTTCAATAATCACATGAATTTACCCAACTGTCAGATAGCAGGTAAGATTTGCTTCCTTAGCTTACGGCCCCAAAGAATGTGTCTTTAATTTTCTGTGTACTTTTCTAAGTGGTAAACCAAGCAACAAGGCCATTCACAACAGCTCAATTCAGTAAACTGTGGGAAGGCTCATCCAGGGCCATGTTCACCAGAGTAGGAAAGGGACAGCTTTGAGCTCTTTGCCTATAGATCAGAGCAGTGGAGTCCACTTTCAGTTTACATGCTGTTCCTGGGGTTACACAGCCACAGCAGCCCAATGAACCCTATCAGGTAAAACTTAGCTAAGCAATTAGTGAACGAGGCCCAGGCATTTAGGGGAATCTCTGAGACTGGTAGTACCCATTGATCCACATCTCTGCCTTAATGGGTTTCTCCCAATGCCATAACTGGCAGTTTTTCATATAAAACTCAGATGCTGCTGCTTAGGACCAGGGGATGACTGCTCTCTTAAGTACACAATTTCTATTTGGTTAGCAATGCCTTTTAGACTCTTCCCGTTTTTAAAAATCATCTGGTTCTACTTGTCTCCATACAAATGAGAATTTCAGTCTGAAGAGTGCCAAGCCTTGGATAGCAGAGTAATTGGTTTTTCAAAAGGGGTGTATGTGGTGGCTATTTCCAGCAGGTGGCGCTGTGATGGTGAAAATGACCTGAGTACCTGGACTGCAATCATTTGAAAGTAAAGCTGGGATTTCCTTCTCTGGATTCCTTACTGTTCTTGCCAGACCACTTGGGAGGGGAAAATGGAAGTGGCTTGAGAAATGATCCTCAAGTCCCACTATCAGCCCCGAATGGGAGAGTTTTCTCTAACACTTGCTGGGTCTGAGTGCAAGCTCTTGTCCCACTGCTTCCTACTATAAAACATGGAGCCCTACTGTTGAATCTGGGTAGCTTTCCCCTACAGGAACCAGAGAAATCTAACAGGCATGTCAAGAACTGGAGCATATGACAGCCATCAGGAAACTCTGCTAATCTTACTCCTTCCCCCCATCACCGTGGGCTGAAAGATTAGTGGGGAAGCCAGCCAGCCTGCCTGCTGGAGACTGCAGAGGGGCTATAGGAGTTCTGCTTTTTGATCTGTTAGTGCATGACCTACACAGAAGTAACTTTTTTAAAGCAGTCCACCTTAGTTTTTTTAGGGGGGATGCTGGGTGTTGTGTTGCTGCCCCCATTGTCATATCATCCCTGAAAGCTTGCCTGGTTTTAGCATAAGGGTAGGTCTTCCAGGGCAGCAGGGCTTATTTATTTTATTTATATTTTGCTCCCTGATGAAGGTCCCAGCTTCTCTACTAGCCCCTATCTCATAATCAAACAAACTTGTGGTACCATTTGGGCAACCTTTCACACTTCTCAGCCTCTAAACCATGACCCCACTTCTGTTTGTTATCAAGTACAATGGTAGGAGATCCTGACTCTCTCCCCACCCTTCACTTGAGCGAAGGCTTTTGCTGTTGGATCCCAGAGAGACTTCTTTTATCTCTAATCCTGACCCATGTTTTACTTCCTGTTCCAGAGAACCATGTCTATTGGTGTCCAATTCTTGTTGCCAAAGCTATAGAGTTTGGGATTTGGTTTACATGCTTTAATAAGTTAGCCTGTTAATGATTCATGGTTATTGGCAGAAAACACAAAAATCCTGATTCAGAGACAAAGGACTTTATAGAACAACAAGCAACATAAGCACCAGCAAATTTGTTTGGTTCCCTTTGCTTCCCATGGGAGATGTATGGGCCCAGATGGAGCCTACACATGCAGTAAGTTGCTTTGCAGCTGAGATGGGGAAATGTACAGCTTTTACAGCAAGCAGTAGCAAGCCTGCTCTTTGTCCAAGGGAAGATGTGAGTCTTTTTTGTAAGGAAAGAACTGAATGAAGGAAATAATGAGAGAGGAGAGGTGGCTCAGCAGTTACACTGATTTATTCAGGAACAAATCTGTGGAGGGGGGCACAGTGGAGACTGAGACCCCTCTTCTGCTTACAGCCTCAGAAAGTTATAGGAGTATGAGGGAGTAGGGAAATTTTTGAGGTTAGCCCGTTGCTAGAAGGTTGTCAGAGAAGGATTCTTGTGGAGTCACATCCATTCTTTGAGGTGGTCACTGTTCTATATTGAATCAGGTGTTTTCAGGATTCTAGTCCCAGATAACGATTTCCTTTCTTTTCATGATGATGGAATATTATCTGGGGTTTAAGGTCAAGCTGAGTCAGAGTGACTATGAGGTGACTCTTGTTCTAAGATGGAGGCTATGCTTCAGAATGGCATTCCTGTGTCAAGTTCTCCCTAACATTCCTGCCTTTTTCTTTTTGATAAGAAAGAGGTGATGTCTCTTTAAACTATTTCCGTATTCCTTTTGATGGATAGCTCAGAGCTTCTGATCCCTCAGGGCAAAGCCCCACTGTAAGATTTGGGGATAAAGAGTCTATTTTTTGTCAAGTGAGAAAGCCACTTTGAAGGGGGTTAAGTAACCATGAGAGTGTTTTGCAGGGTATCAGTTTTAAAGGTGTATTATAGAAAATGAGGACCTGGAAGTTGATTCTTTCACAACAGTCTCCACACATACTTTGGAAAGATGTGCCGTTCCGCCATCGCACACTTCTACCTTCCTGTCTGAAGACTGCTGCCTTCTGACAAGAGGGCAAGACTACCAGTGCCCATTCTTCCACTGAATTTTGGTGAGGCTTACTTTTTAACTTTATTTTTTAAAATTTCTTTTATTTAAAACCCATACAGAAGTTTAAATATCTTCTTCTCCACCTTGGTGGACTACCTTCAGCATCCCTTGGCTCCTGGCACGGCAGTTCAGGAGTAATCAGTAGCACGACTTCGGAAAACTTGCTGGGAGTTATCAGGCCAGGTTCTGGGACAAACACTGTGAGTGAACTACAACTGGACTGAACCCCAGAGCAATAGAATTGATCGTATGGAAGCCTACGACCTGTCCCCACGACTGTCTTTGGCAGAAGTTTTTACAAATAAAGCCACCCCCGTTCGAGGAACTTCACTCTACTTCCATCTTCCTTTCCTTGACACTGCCTACTTTGACCTGTTCTTCTTGCTCTAGAGGAATAAGCAGAATAATAAGGACTTGAAAAAAACAAGGGATGCCTAGATCTGAAGGGGTATCTGATCTTTTGCTCAGATTCTCACTAGGGTACTGCCCCCAAGACCGTGGTGCACATGCCTGCGCCCTGAGGCCCAGGGCCTCTGTCGGCCTCTTTTTCCTCGACGCGGCCAGCAGGCGGCGCAGCCGGCCGCCTGCTTGGGGGCGACAGGCCCCCGAATGCCGTGTTAGCGCTCCGGCCTTCGCCCCTAGCCGTCGGTCTTCTGCCCAGAGTCAGCAAACCATCGAGAGTTGAGGACCTCCCATTTTCCTAGAGAGAACAAGTGGGCGTTGGGGGCCAGAGGCGTGGGAGTGGCTGGTGAAAAGAATGACCCGGAAGCGAAACGCGAAGAAACTTCCGTTCTTTGTTCTGTCCCCGGTGTGTGGGTCTGTGACAGGGTCCAACCGGGCCTGGTCCGTGTCCGCCCCTCCCCCACCTCCTGTCCCTGTCTCTAGGGTAAGTCCGTCTGTCCCCGAGGCTCGCGGTGAGGCGGAGGCTGTGGTCGCCGGGGAAGGGGGTGACGTCCGTGCGGCTTGCCGCCTGCGGGGGTCCCCAGGCCCGCCGGAGCAGGGTGCGGGGAGGCACCCCTCCCTCCCCTACAGCTGGTCCCCGGGGACCCCAACACACACGCGCGCACACACACAGACAAACACACACACACACACACACACACACACAAACACACACACACACACCACGGACCTTGCGTGGCGCAGGGAGGAAAGGGGCTCCAGTTCTGAATTTAAACAGCTTAAACAGCTCCCAGCTCGAGTGTTTAAAAGTTCCAGTGTAGCCGTAGAGGCGTCCCTCTCTAAGACAGCGGATGACAGCGACCTCAACTTGCTGCTTCTCCCAGACGCTGTTGTTTGATGGTAATAGTTTTCGGCGATTGGGCAGGAGAAGAAGTTGACTTAGCTGACTTCATGGATCAGAGAGTGAACAATTAGAACTAAGGCTGGGAGCCGGGTGCAGACTCAGATTCTGGGCAGTGTCCCGCTGGGAGCCGCCCATAAGTGGTGTCTTTTATGGGAGTGATCCAATAGTCCCTGGTTCCCGTTTTCAATCATATTGATCCCTAATTTGATCTGCTTTGGAAGTGGGATTGAATACAGAGTGGTGTTTATGCTCTGAAGGGCATGTGTAAACTCCACAAGAGGACAGCAGGATGATGAACTTGAAATACATGGAATAGTTAGAAGAAGTTAAGGTATTTTCCCTCCAGAGGAGACGTCTGTAGAGAGTGGACATTGTTTGGTTTCAAGTGTTTGTTGAATAGCTGTTGAAGTTCCATTAGGGCACTAGATCTGGGGGGAGGTGAGGGTCCCCTGGAATGGGTTTTAGCATCCCTGAAGTACTCTCATAGCTATGCTATGCTGTGCACAGGTGGAGCAGACTCACTGTTGAAGTAGCTGTGTGTCCAGCAAGTTAGCTGACAGAATGATAGGAACTTCTTACCCTGGGTGAAGGTTCACCTGGAGAACCTTCAGCTGCATTTCAGATTTTTCCAGGTGCAACAGAATTATCAGTTTTTTTTTTTTTAGTATTAATCAGTATTTATTATTGTTATGTTCTCTTTTTAATCTAAATATTTGTATTAGAAATAAAGTTTACATGAATATTCCCTTTTCCCTTTAATCGTGTAGCATTGGCATCAACTAAAATCAGAATTCCCAGGAACTTGAATAGAGGCTGCTAGATTCTCAGTCATTGTGACTTTGAATTCTAGGGAATAACTTCAAAGAAGGAAAGGACCAGACAGATAAAGTTTTTCATAACCCATTCTCACTGCCAAGTGATCTTTCTTAGCCCCTAGGAGCAGCGCCAGGGAAAGGGATGGGCAGGGGAAGGGCCCTGTCTGGGCTCAAAGCTTTGGGGGCACAATGGAGAGTTTCTTTCTGTGAGAAACATTGTTTACTGATACAGACACAGGGAACTTGTTTTCAACAGTATGCCTTTGAGTTCCAGCTTTGTTTAACACAGTTGTAAAGAGAGAGTATTGCCTTTTTCTCTGGATTCAGAACTTTGACTTGCCTTTCTAAGGGAAGCTTGTTGTTTTGTTTTGTTTTTGGAGATGGGGTCTTCCTGTGTTGCCCTGGATGGTCTTGTGCTCATGGTTCAAGCTAACCTTCTACCTTAGTTTCTGAATGTCTGAAACTACCACTGTTTCCAGCTTCTTAAGAGTTTGTTCTAAGAGTTGACTTGTTGTGGGTGTCTGCTTACAGTCTTGGAAAGGTGGTTGATAGGAAAAAAAGATGCCTGGCTCTGAAACAGCCAGGAGGGTGATGGTGGCAAGAGACTGACTCACCTTGATTGCCAGTGGGCCTGCCTCATGCCTGATTCAGTGTTTTCCATTGTGAAATGCCATTGGCATTGGCATTGGGCATACTGTATCCTTGCTATCCCCAAACTAGACTTGTGTGCTTTCTCGTGACTCTCGGACAAGGCTCTTCCCACTGTTATGCCTTAGGTAAATAAAGCAGCCTATAATGACGAAACAGATACTTTTTTGCATTTCTGATTTTTTTTTTTTTTAACTCCTTGCTATAGTGCCTTGCAGTATAGCTGGCTTTCAACAAATATGTGAGCAAATGACTAAATAGATAAAAGGTAATGGATAAAACCTTGAGTAATTTTTTGTTTTGTTTTGTTTTTGTGTTCGTATGCTCTGGTGGCTGCTGAATATTCTGGATGTACTGATCATGTCGCAGCCATTGTCTGAAGTAGAAACTCCTACTTGAGGTTCAAACCTTACTAGAGAAACAAAGAATAGACTTTTTGATAATATCAACTGAGGAGTGAAGACATTTGTGGGGGCTAAAAGCAGAATAATGAAGAACCTTATGTTTAAAAAAAAAAAAAATTGGTCCCTGCTGGAGAGACTTATATTCTGATCCAAAGAAATGTCTTATTAGAAGAGGAAGATAAAACAAAGCTGCTGCCTTCTCAGTGAGAGGAAGCACAGAAACTGGGATTATTATTTTCATCCTTGTGAATATATATATACTCACTTTTTGTTTTTATAAATATCACTGAGAAGCCAGATGTGGTGGTGCACATCTGTAATCACATAAACTCAAGAGATTGAGACAGGAGGATCTTAAGTTCGAACCCAGTCTCAGAGAGTTGTCAGGAGAGTTGGGATAAGCCCTTTTTGTGATCTTTGTGTAATTTCAGTATAGGGAGTGGGTGTCGCCAGTATCAAAAGACCAGTCCCAGTTGCTGGGATGCTTACTATTGTGGATATTAACTGAGATGCTTGTTCCCCTCTTTGTGTATTCAAGAGATGTTTTAAAAATTATCTTTGAACTTTTACTTCTGCAGTGCTTCCTCATTCTCATTCAACATCTACTTCCTGCTGAGTCTTCAGATAGGAGATCAGAAACCAGAGCATCTAGCCCTACCCATGGAAGCTCAAGCCAATCATGTATCTCAGGAACCTCAGGCCCTGCTTGAGAGTGGTGAGGAATAGGGATTCACTTATTTCTATTCCATCATTCAGAAATTGTTTATTGAAATCTCTCATTCACCAGATACTAGAATAACTGCTAGAATCCAGATGTGATAAGACATACTTCTTGCTATTTGGTAACTTACCATCTAAAGGGGGAAGTTTAACAGAAATTTAATTTAATCTTTAATTAATACACAGCTTGATAGGTGTTATAAGTGAGGCATTTTGAAGGATTGTAGGCACTTCGTGCAGGATTAATAAAACTCACAATCCCTTAATTCCATTTTTCAGGCATCTTTAACAGACAACTTCATGGTCATAATTTGGGCTCTTCAGGAGCAAATTCTTAGAATAGACTCTGGGGAATCATTTTGTAGGTCATGGGCAAAAGGATAAAGTGGATATTCACTAAAATATATCTTGGTTTTATAGACTATCTCTGACTTTTGAACTAGTTTCAGCCTGAATGGGAATTGTTTTCATGCTTATCAGGAAAAAGCATTTAGGACCCTTTTTGTCAGGACTAGTATATCTAGTGGTTAGAGTTTCTAAGAGACAAATATGAAAAGTTATGTGGTCAAGCACAGGAACAGGAAATATTTATAGTATGTAGATTTTATCTGGAAATAAAGAAAAAGTAGATGAGCTTTATTTTCAGTCGGGGCTGGGGAAAAGCTGCTTGTTTTCCTCTGCCTGAGAACTTCATGTGGGAGTTTGAGCTCAGAGATGTAGAAGAATGATAGAAAAGACATGAGAGTGTAGCCTGTTTCTGACTCAGCTTGGGAGAGTGGACAAGAACACAGGAAAGATGAAACTAGGCATTTTCATTAAGAAGAGTGACCAGAGGTCAGAGACAAGACAGACTCACTTCTGGGCCCTTTTATTATCTTTCAGCTCTTCCTTCTTCGAAAGTTCCTGCCTTTTCTGACAAGGACAGCCTGGGGGATGAGATGTTGGCAGCTGCACTCCTAAAGGCCAAGTCCCAGGTGAGCTCTGGTTCCCTTCACCCATTTTCTTCCCAATTTGTGGGCAGCTTTTGTGCAGTGACATCCCATTCAGTGTCCTAAATCTGGATTCTGACCATTAGGACTATGGTCTTTCCTACTGAGTCATGGTTCTTCACCTTCTGTCATAGACTCTTACCTCTCATTCTCTATTCAGACCTCCTTTCCCCACTTCCCAAAGAGGCATTAGTCAACCCCATCCTGAGTTGTGTTCTTGGTGCTGCTGGTCCCAGCCCTCACCCTAAAATTGTGTGCATTGCTGTGTTGTTTCAGGAGTTGGTGACATTTGAAGATGTAGCAGTGTACTTTATCCGGAAGGAGTGGAAGCGTTTGGAACCTGCTCAGAGGGATCTCTATAGGGAAGTGATGCTAGAGAATTATGGGAATGTATTCTCACTGGGTAAGGAGCTGCATATTCTCAACAGAGCTCCCAGCTGTCTGGTGGCTTCCTTGTTTGCTAGAAACAGTCTAGTGACTGAAAACAAGTAGTGATTGACTCAGCCTCAAAAAATTCTAAAATTAATAATTATTATTATTATACAATTTATACAATAATTTGCACATTTATACAATAATTTGCAGTTTTCATGTATATTCTCTCATTTAATTCTCATAGTAATGCTGTAATTGAGATTGCTAGTATTATCCTCTCTCTTTTTTTTTTTCCTTATACTGGGGATGGAACCCAGGGCCTTACACATGCTAGGCAAACACTCTACCACTGAGGTACATCCCAGCCCTATTGTCCTCATTTTATAGGTGAGGAAAATAAGATCAGAGATTCTCAAGTGCCTTGTGCATTGTCATAGAGCTAGTAAGTGACAAAAATTGATCCCCAAGGGTCTTTTAACTCCAAATCTGATACTTTTTCCACATGTTCTCTGAACATACAATCCAGAGATTTTTCTGAAGAATAAGTATGTTGGGATCCTTGCGTCCAAGGGAAAATTCTGGGACTCTCCTTCCCTTCCCTGTTGAATTGCCCTAGGGACCTCTCGCTTTGTTTCGGTTCTCATGCACCTGCTGCTCTTGTAGAAATATAAACTTGTAAGTAGAAATTACCTTCAAGATTAATTCCTCAGGGCTGGGGATACAGCTCAGTTAGTAGAGTGCTTGCCTCGCATGCATGAGACCCTAGGTTCAATTCCCAGTACCACCAGCACCACAACAACAAAAGATTAATTCCTCATCTCTTGCCCCACTTTCAGTGACACTGTTTTCTTGAGCAGAGCCAGGGGTCTTCCTTACTCCTAACTGAGACCTGCCTGTACAATTCCTTTCTGTTCATAGGAAATCTGAGATCTCGGATTGCACTCTGGGACAGCTTAGTATGAGCAGGATAAACTTCCTTGTCCCAAGACTCTCTCCATGAGTAGGATTCCCATTTGTGAATCCTGATACCATCTCTTGACTGGAATGAGTGGAAGAGTTCAGGGTCCTGAGTTGGAAAGGAACTGAGAACAGAGAAGTCCAAAGAGATACCTGTTCAGGCCAGGGAGAAACAGCTGTGTCTATTTCTGACCCTCAGTGCCCTGTCTGCTTTAAAAAATATATAAACTAAAAATGCTAACTATCTGAACCCTTTACAGTTATTCTCTGTGCCTGAAGTTTCCTTTGGAAACTCCAACAGAAGTAGTGAAAACAGAGGTCACATATGGTTTACATAGCCTCCTACACCAGCACAGCTTTCTAGGCCTGGAGCCCAGAGGTGGACTAAGCTGTCTTGCCTATTTCTGTGGGTGTTGCATATGTGACATGACTACAGATGGGATTGTTCTGCTCACATGGGGCCATTGAAATCCTCAGTATCTTCACCCTTCTGCTCCTTTCCACTCTCCCACATGTTTCTTAGCGCTCTCATCAACTTTCTCATTAGGTATCTATGTTAGCTTTTCATATTTGCATTCCTCTCGTTTTTTCTTTTTTCTTTTTGTTTTATTATTTTATTTATTTATTTTTATGTGGTGCTGAGGATCGAACCTAGGACCTTGCAAGTGCTAGGCGAGCGCTCTACCACTGAGCCACAACTGCAGCCCCCTTCTTTTCTTTTTTTCTTTTTTCCGCAGTACTGAGCAGTGAGTAAGAGGAAAGATCTCAGAGCCTTGCACATGGTAGGCAAGTGTTGCACTACTGAGCTACATACCCAGTCCTTTTTAGTTTGAAACAGGATATTGCTAAGTTGCCAGGCTGGCCTCAAACTTATGATCTTCTTTCCTGTCTCAGTTTCCCAAGTAGCTCGAATTATAGTCATGGGCCACCATGTCCTGTATCCCCATCATTTTTGTTTCAGTGGTACAGGGAATTGAACCCAGGGATGTTCTACCACTGAGCTACATTTCCAGCCCTTTTTACTTCTTATTTGAGACAGGGTCTCACTGAGTTGCTTAGTCTGGCCTCAAATTTGAGATCCTCCTACCTCAGCTTTCTAAGTCCCTAGGATTATAGGCATGAACCCTGACTCTCCTGTTTTTGTTTTTTGTTTTTCCTTTTTCAATTTTGTTACTGGGATTGAGCACAGGAATTGAACCCAGGTGTGCTTTATCGCTGAGCAACATCCCCAACCCTTTTTAAAATTTTTTAAAATTTTGCCTCAGCATCTCACTAAAAGTTGCTTAGGGCCTCACTAGATTACCGAGGTGGATCTTGAATTTGTGATACTCAGCCTTCTAAGTCACTGGGCTAAATTGTCTTTGCAGTAATCATCTATCTCCTGAGTTATATATACAGACTTTGACTTCTCCTTGGAGATTTCATTAAGCAATATGGCTTTCCTGTTAATAATTTTGGTTCCTAACTCTCCAGCGAATCCATAAATCCTCTTTACATCCTCAGCTTTCTGTGTACTTTTAACTCTTTTCTCCTTGATTTTGCTTTTTGCCTTGCTCTTTCCCTGTTTCTTTAGCCTGTTTATCTTGTTTTACCTTAGCTACACTTAAGTAGGCCTCTTTTAGGTATGTACTTTTAGCACTACAAATACAAGTCACACAATTATCTTGTCCTCTGTATTTTATTCTTTTTTGCACAAGGAACAAGTGACATTTGCTTTTTTTTTTTTTTTTAATTGTGCTAGATGGTGAATCCAGAACTAAAAATGATCAAGAAATTTCTGAAGATACAGGATCACGTGGGGTGCTGTTGAGACGATTCCAGAAGGATATTTCTCAGGGTCTTAAGTTTGAAGAAACCTATGAACAAGAAGTTAGTCTAAAGAGGCAACTAGGGAACTCCTCTGGAGAAAGATTGAATAGGAAAATACAAGATTTTGGTCATGTGACAGTTAAGGAAAAGCTTACCACTGTGGGAGAGAGAAAGGAGAAACATAATGAATTTAGGAACAGCTACACTGTGAATTCCAACCTTATTTCCCATCAGAGACTTCTTATGGGAGACAGACCCCATAAGTGTGATGAATGTAACAAGAGCTTTAATCGAACTTCAGACCTTATTCAACATCAGAGAATCCACACTGGGGAAAAGCCCTATGAATGTACTGAATGTGGGAAGGCTTTCAGCCAGAGTTCTCATCTTATTCAGCACCAGAGAATCCACACTGGGGAGAAGCCTTATGAATGTAATGATTGTGGAAAGACCTTCAGTTGTAGCTCTGCTCTCATTCTCCATCGGAGGATCCACACCGGGGAGAAACCTTATGAATGTAATGAGTGTGGAAAAACTTTTAGCTGGAGCTCCACCCTGACTCACCATCAGAGAATCCACACTGGTGAAAAGCCGTATGCCTGTAATGAATGTGGGAAGGCCTTCAGTAGGAGCTCTACCCTTATTCATCATCAGAGAATCCACACTGGAGAAAAACCCTATGAATGTAACGAGTGTGGGAAGGCCTTCAGCCAGAGCTCACACCTCTATCAGCATCAGAGAATTCACACTGGAGAGAAGCCCTACGAATGTATGGAATGTGGAGGAAAGTTTACTTACAGTTCAGGCCTTATTCAGCATCAAAGAATCCACACAGGGGAGAATCCCTATGAATGTAGTGAGTGTGGGAAAGCCTTCAGGTATAGCTCTGCTCTTGTTCGCCACCAGAGGATTCACACTGGAGAGAAGCCTTTGAATGTAACGGGTATGAGCAAAAGTTCCCTCAGAGTTACTGCTGAATTAAGTATCAGAGAGTCTACATGAAAGAGAGCCACATACTATTTTCCTCACTTCCCCTGAGTTGAAAGAGCTCTTGCCTTTTACTGCATAAGTGTGAACAAGTTAGGATGTGTCCCTTCCACCTCAGACCTTTCACTTTCGAAAAGGGACAGATTAGGTAATCAGCAACCTACTAGATTTCTCAGCAGTGACACCAGCCTTGAAAATCTGTAAGGCAAGCAGTGGATAAAGTGCAGGGAACAGAAGGAAGCCTGGGGTCCAGTGAAACTTATTTGGGTGGGAGATTGCACTAACCATTCTTCTTGTACCAGGGGAGCCTTTCTTTCCAAGGTGGGGAGTGGAAGCTTAGTAGGAACAAAATTCCAAGGATTCCAATAGTTGGAGTCATGTACAGTGAGCACAGAAGGCAGCAGAAAGAATGTTCTGGGTCCTCCTATTTGCTGGGAAGGGAAATGGAGGCTGTATTTCAAAGCCACTCTTCCCAATTCAGCTTTAAGATTTGTGTTGTTTCGTGATTTCATAACTTGGAGAAGCTAGGTGTTGAGGGGTTTGCTATTTTATTAAGGAGGGGGAAAAGACCCCAGAGAGAATTTCTGTGATGACTGTATCCTGTAGGGCTCTTGGTGCAGCAAGACCACAAATCCAAGAGCAACATCCCCAGCCCTTTTTAAATTTTTTTATTTTGCCTCAGCATCTCACTAAGTTGCTTAGTGAGATGGGCAGACCCCTCATGGTCCTCTCGGTTGTAGTGGGACTGAATGGGAAAGCCATGTAAGCAGTGAATAACCTGAAGGAACAGATCAGAAGCGTACAGCATTGGCCTCTGATTCCTGTCCCCTCTCCCTCTTCCTACTCCTGTGAGGAAAAGTAATTTAATCCCACCCTCTAGTTATTAAGGATGCTTTTGAGGAGCTTACTCAGCCAACCTGTTCTGTCTTCTGTCATCTGGAATATCTAAAGCCCCAGCAGTCTGAACTCTCCTGACTCCACCTCTGACTTCAGCCACGGAGGATTAATGCAAATAAAGAGAAAGCCCAGAGGAGGCAGGCTGTGGCCTGAGCCTGGTGGAGGGCTCCTGCTGGGTTAGGATGGTGCTCCCTGAATTTTCCTGGGCCAAGGGATGATCTTCCATTGTGTTTCCCTGATCCTGCTCATCCTGTAGCATTAACGAAGTGCACTATTAAACAGAATAGTTTTTTCAGAAGGAGATTTAGTGTTTTTTTTTTTTTTTTTTTTTTTTTGTGCAGGGGCCATATTCATTCAGCTAAAACAGGACACGGTGACTATAAGTGGAATTTGACATTAAACTTGATACAGACAGCCATTTCTCTTTAAATTGCAAACATGAGATTTCCCTTTCTCTCAGGCTCATTCTTCTAAGACTATCTCAGAATCACTCCCACCCTCATATCACATTTAGAATTTTATGAGTTACAGATGTTCTGTGTGACACAATACTTTTTTTTTTTTTTTTTGTACCAGGGATTAAACCCAGGGATACTTAAACCACTGAACCACATGCCCACCTCTTTTTATTTTTTGAGACAAGTTCTCACTAAGTTGCTTAGGGCCTTGTTAAATTGCTGAGGCTGGCCTCAAACTTGTGATCCTCCTCCCTCAGCCTCCTGACTTACTGGAATTATGTGGGTGTGCTATTATGCCTGGCTGTGGTACTATATATAAGACCAGCAACCAAAAATAGAATGGTGGTACTGGGGTATGGGGTCCCTGAGACGAGAGTACTTGGTTGTTGGATAATTGTGGGCAAATTTAGATTTCTTGTTTTGCCTATTTGCAAAAGGATGTTACAACCATGAAAGGTAGGTTGAAAATCTGAAGAAGTTCAGAAACTGTATGGAGCTCTGGCCTACTTATTTTTTATTAGAGATAAATGGTTACACATAGCAGCTGGGTTCATCCTGACAAACTCTTACGTGCATGGAAATCAATTTCAGTTAGATTTCCCTTTTTCTTACCCAGTTGTTTTAACTTTTAATATTTGCCACATATTTGCAGATTCACTTTATTATTCAAAGTGTGGGCTTGATTTACCCATATTGGAATTATAGATTTTTGAGCTCCAAGTCAGACCTATGAGATTCTGGGAATAGAGTTAAAATTTACACTGAGAACGAAGAAATAGTCATTTAATAGTTTAAATTTTTCTTTCTGGGTAGAGATTAAAGCTGAGCTAAATCTTAGAAGACAGAGTGAGGAGGAATTCATTTTGTGGGTCTCTGGAAAAGACCTCTTAGCAGGTAAGATAGCTGGGTGATGGGTAGTCACTAAATATGAAGGCTTAGCTCATCTGCTAAGATGTGGAAACAGACTGAAATCGCCCCAAAAGGATCTCATGACTGAATTCTTCAGAAGGTCCTAGTAGGGGCCTATTGATGACCATGGTTGTTATGTGAAAAGTCAAGATTTTAAAAATAATTTTGAAACTACATTTTACTTACTTTATTTTCCTACATATCATTCCTATTTTCCATGATTTTTTTCTATACTCTTATTGTTGGAATCTATTTATTCCCCAGGCTTCAACTATCACTTCTATGCAAATGAGTCGTTAGTCTGCATGTGTGGTACTGATCTCACAAGTTCAGTGTTGAGTCTCCAGCATAGCATTCACACTGTGACTTGTTCATTTCAAACTAGATACGCCTTTCCCACTTAGTGTTCCCCTCAAAATATCTGTAAGCTCTTGAGTCAAAACCTGTAGTTTTCTTCATACTCTGTAACCTCCCACATCTAAGTAGTGTTGAGTCTGGGGCAGGTTAGGTAAGCTTGGAATGAGTGGAAAGATTATTGTCGGGGAAGTTTTCTGGGTTGAGGAAGAGAGTGGCTTTCCAGGTGATGGTAATAGAAGCTGACACTTGACCTTTCTCTGTGCTAGCCTTACTTGGCCCCTTTCCAAGTGTTTTTCATATATTCAGTCATGGATCCTCACAACAATCTGTGTGAAGCAGGTGTTGGTATTATTTCCAATTTATAGACAAAAGCAGTTACCAGTGAGATAAGATGGTGAGATTAGAGAATGGATCTCCCCTGGGCTGCTCTGCTTGGTGGGTGTCTGGGCCACATGGCCCAAATGATGGCTGTGAGGTGGGGAAACAAGTGAAGGTTGGCACTACGCCAGTCTTATCGTTCAGTGGTTGGAAACCTTTCAGTGGCTTCTCCCTTATAGAAGAATAAAAAATTATAGAATAAATTTATAGAATAAAAATTCTAGTTCAGCCTTAGAGTCCAGGCTGTCCTTGAGCCGATCTCTACATATCAGAGTAATCTTATGTCTTCTTGTTGCTCCTCTTGACACATGAAACAGCAAAATAACAAAGCCTCAGAAACATCCAACACTCATGCCTGTGAGTTTGCCCACAGGCATTCTGATGTTCAGCTCTTCACATGCAATCAATAAAAACCAGAGTCAAAGAAACCATTTTTTGGGGGGCGGGGGTTGCTAGGGATTTAGCTCAGGGGCGCTGAGCTACATCCCTAACCCATTTATTTATTTATTTATTTATTTATTTATTTATTTATTTATTTTAATTTATAGACAGGTTCTCACCAAGTTGATTATGGCCTCGATAAGTTGCTGAGGCTGGCCTTTCTCTGTTACAGCTGCTGGGATGGGAGGCTCTCTGTTGCACAGGGCAAAAGCATACCTACCACTCCAGTGTTCATCCTTCTAATTACTGGAAATTAAGTTGGGCTGAATTCTACCTCCTTTTAAATTCCCCTGGTAGCTTCTGATGTTTTCTTCTCAACCTACACAATGTAATCATTTGTAAAATAAAAGAGGGCCATGGTTGTGGCTTAGTGGTAGAGGGCTTGTATGTGGCACAGGTTTCAACTCTCAGCACCGCATATAAATAAATGAATAAAATAAAGGTCCATCAACAACTAAAGACATATTTAAAAAAATAAGAGGGTCAGACAAGATTTGCAAGGACATATTCAGTCATAGCAAAAATAATTTCATTATTAACAGTTCCATTCCAAATCATTCCTGTTATTTGAAATATAACCCAAAGGATTTTGACCAAGGATATGTTGCCAACTAAGAGAAAAGTCCAGTTTAATCTGAACATTTCAGGAACAGAAGTATGAACCATGGAGTGGTGGAGAAGAGCATCTTAATGAACTGTTCTTTTTTAGTAAAAGATTGTTTTATAAATCTCCCCAGAGATATTTTTATTTATACATTGTTTTCTAGAGTTTAATAATTTTCTTCCACTTTAAAAATAAAGCCCAGTTAGCTGCTTTGTGTTTGTGTGTGTGGTACTGGGGATTGAACCCAGGGATTCTTTACCACTGAACTATATTTCCTAGTCCTTTTTATTTTGACACAGGGTCTTGCTAAATTGCCTGAGCTGACCTTGAATTTGTGGTCCTCCTGCCTCAGCTTCTTGTGTCAATAGGATTACTGGTGTGTGCCACCATACCCTGCTAGTTGCATTACTTTAAATGTAGTCATGAAGAGAAAGGTTCTGAGATGAATAAAAAAAAATTACATAAGTATTTTCATATGCAAAGATAAATATGGTCACCAGAGTAGTTTTCCAGAAATAACATAGGATTCTTCTGAGCTTCCTCCACAAGTGATTTTTCTTTTGTACTCCCTCTTGGGTTGCTGACATCACCAACTTCCCATTCAGCCTTAGATAGAAACACAGGAATTCCAGAGGCATTGTTTCTTTCCATCTCCTCACCCTGCTGCTGTCAATATCTGACCCGTCTTTTGTTCCCCATTCCTGTGACTCCCTTGTTGCCATAGGCCATCCTTGACGCTGTCCAGGATTTTGACACCAGCCTTAAGTCTATCTGCTTCCTTCATTCTCCCTCAGTCCATTCTTCATTCCCATGCATGAGTTCTCTTTCTAAAATGCAAATTGGAAGCCACCATCTCAGAATTTTCCTTGGTGCCTCTCATCCTAGGTCAAAGTTCAGATTCTTCATCATGCCATAGGAAGTCCTAGCCCAGCCCCCTTTCCTGTTCTAACCTCTTGACATTGCTCTCACCCACTCCTTCCTACCACCTTCCCCTGGCAGTTTTGCAAAACTACAGTCACAGGGACATAAATAAGGTGCAGCGCCTCTATCCCACTGCACCTGCTATTCCTTCTTCCTGAATGCCCTCCATTCCTGTCCTGACAAACTTGTCTTTGAGAACCTTATTATAAGCTTTGCCTGTGCTGTGGGGCCTTTCTGGTCCACTGCGCATACCACCTTCCACCCTGACCAAGTTAATCATTTTCTCGGAGCTGTCTCTGCATCTAGTACATTCATTATTGTGGTTGGTCCCCCAACCCCCGTCATTTATTACATGTTAAAACATTGGACTCCCTCCCTATGGTGGTTTTTTCCCTTACATTTTCACACTTTTCTACCACAAATATATATATTACTTTCATAATCAGAAAAAATAGCAGTAGATTGTGTTCTTAGGCCCTGGGTTTGATTTCAAGCATGTGCATGTGTGCACGTGCACACACACAAAGTAATAAATAGCATCCACTGAACATTTATGATGTGTGAAGCATTCTTCCAAGTGTGTCACAAGTTAACTAATTTAATTTTTATATAAATTCTGTGGTACGTTTATTGCATTCCCTTTCCCCCTTCAGGAAGGTACAAAATATCTTTGCATATGTAATTTTTTCATTCATCTCTTCATGACTACATTTAAAGTAATGCAACTAGCAGGGTATGGTGGCACACACCAGTAATCCTAGAGACACAGGAAGGCTGGAAAGAGAAGGGAGTTCACCAGATACACCAAAAATGGTGCAGTGAGATTCAGATACAGTTAGTGCCTAAAGTCCAGGCTACATCTCTTATCCCCAGACTGCCAGAGGGATACCCAACCCTCCTCAAACACCCTTTTCTCTCACCCATGCTTAAAGCTTTTCAACAGCAGTTCAATAAGAAAGCACTTGTACTGTACAGGAACACAATGACGAATGAACCATACATAGTTCCTGTGTTGAAGGGCACCAGTCCAGCAGGACATAAAGCCCATATTGATAACACAAAGTAGAACGAGTGCCAAGAGAGGAACAGTAATGGTAAGAAGAGCTGATCCTTAATAACTGCTTACCCAAGTGCCAGCCATTGTTGTAGCTTGTCTTCACAACAATCTGGTGTGGTTTTAGTCCTGTGAATAACCCTGTTTACAGATGGGAAAACTGAGACACAGTGGTTGAACCACTTGCCCATCGCTCCAGAGCCAGGAAGCCATGGCAGGGACCAAGCCCAGTCTGTCTACAGAGCTTGGGCCTTCATCACACCACTGTACTGTCTCTCTGTAAATACCATGGGGGTTTCAGAAGAAAGCAAGTTTATGTGCTGCTTGGGGAGGAGCAAGGCACATAGCAGTCCTGAGACTTCTCAAGGAATGGCACAGATGCTCAGCTGGGTACCCAGACAGGCAGAATGTGTGCCTGACACAAGAGAGGTATAGAAATAACTATTCCATATTGTTCACGTAAATAAACACCCATTAAAGCATCCTATGCTTCAGGCTTTGTGTCAGGGAAAGGCAGATGATAGTTAGCAGTAGGCATGGGAAAGAGGGACAGATCTTGGGGGGCAGTGAATGCTTGTGTGGGTCCCCTGGACAGAAGGGACTGGAGTGAAAGCTTTTGATCCATGAATAGCTAATGGAGATAGACACAATGCAGACATCTCTCTGAGAACACTGTATGTTAAGATGGGTCTGGCCTTCCAGCACCATGAGTGAAACTCACAGAGAAGATGGTTTGGAGGTTTCTCAGAGAGGCTGGGCTTCGGGCCAGTGTCCCAGACACATCTGGAGAGAGATGGTGGGAACTCAAGGGAAGGACTCCCCATACTCTGCCTGTAGCATGGTAACCCTAGGGCTACCATGATATGCTCTCCCAACTGGACTGGCCTCCCCTTCCCATGATGGGTCCCCTCAGAGCCAGAGCCTGTGTCTTGGGTGCTTTGCAGAGATCAAGTATACTCTAGGAAAACAGGATGCTGTCACCCCTAGTGACCTCAAAGCTCACTGCTATAGACTGACCAGGATCACAGGACCTCCTATACTGACCAGGAGCACAACTGAGCATTTTAGGAGTGGAACCTAGAATGTTCCAACTAGTTTAATGTCTTCTTTTTTCTTTTCTTTTTATCTTTATTTATTTATTATTGGGTACCAAGGATTGAACTCGGGGGCTCTCGAGCACTGAACCACATCCCCATCCTTATTTTGTATTTTATTTAGAGACAGGGACTCACTGAGTTGCTTAGTGCCTTGCCATTGCTGAGGCTGGCTTTGAACTTGTGATCCTTCTGTCTCAACCTCTCAAGCCTCTGGGATTATAGGTATGTGCCACCGTACCTGGCTTCTAGTTTGACTTTGATGCACAATCAAGTTTAGGAACCACCAATGTAAGTCCTCTTTGGGGCCCATTGACAATACAAAAGATAGTCCCCTAAATAAAAGGAAAACCCAACAATCTCCTCACCTTGTTTCCTTTTTCCACTTTTTTCCTATAAAGCTTGGATGTCTGCTGAGCCATTCAGTCCTCTTTCGAACATTCCTTGACCCCCTGTACACCAGGAACCCACCAGTGACCCAAAGCTCTCTCTCTAAACATCACCTCATCTCCAGACAAAATGGCTTAAGGGCTTGGCACTGAGGCTGGTGTGGGGACAGCCACAGCAAAGACAGGTCAGTGTAGGACAGCAGGGAGTTCTAGGGCTTCTAGCCATGGGGATAAACTTACCAGAGCAGCAGGAATTGCTCCCTGGGATGAATGACCTGTCTGAAGAGAGGATATGAAAGGGTAAAGAGAGAAACAGCCATTTTGTGGTCGATAACATCAAGTGCACTGTCCTATTTGGCTGGAACAGGTGTGTATCTGGGGCGAGGGAGGTCATGTGTGGAAGAGGATTCCCACAGGAGATGAGGTGGGAGTGCTTGGTAAGGGTCAGTCCACTTTAAGGACCTGGCCTCTTTCCTTTCTATAGCAGGCAGTCCAAGGAAGTTGATGAACAAGAAAGCTCAATGAAAAACAGGAAACTGCCTGGTTTTAGTTGGATCCCAAGATAAAAGGTACCTGACAACAAAGCCACTGGGATCTGAGGCTGTTAATGAAGCAGAGCTCCCGGATTTCCTCATGCTGAGAATAACAAACTTCCTCATGCTGAGGGCAGATGCCAAGGAAATTAAGACTGGCATGTTCTCCAGCTGCACATAGCCTAGCTAAATCTCCACGTGTATATCACTCGGCTTCTGTTTCTGTAAATTGTAACCCCTTCTGTGGATCCAGGCAGGGAAGTAATCTAGCTGCTTTTCCCCAATTTAATCAAACTGCATAAAATTCCTTTTGTCTATATCTTACCCTGGAGGGTGGCTGAAACTGGATAGTTGGGATCCAAGCAGTCTCCCTGGCTGGGCTGCCAATTACAGAATGGTGTCTCTGGTGGGATTATAAAGCCATTTATGGCTACTGGCCCTGGAGGAGGGGAACAGATAGGGAATGTCCCTGCAGCTGTGAAATTAATATTGTTCCAGCTCTCTCCTTTCCCTTAAACCAGAATTGACTGCCTTTTGCTGCTTATTTATTTATTTTTGTCCTTAGAGTGTTGGGAATTGAATACAGGGCCTTGCACATGCCAGGCAAGCACTCTGCTACCTTTACTGCTTTTTTTTTTTTTTTTTTTGATAAAATGGAAAAATGGATTTTAGAAATCTATGGGCCCAAAGTCTGGTTGTTCCCTAGTCTCACTGGCAGTGTGCATAGACCCTTGTCCTTCCTTTTCTGTTTTCTAGGGTTATTTCATAAATTTGGGATTTCTTTTAAACTAATGTGGGGTTCTTGAACTATTTGGTAGTCCAGAAATTCTGGCCTTGTCCTTGGCAGGTTCTTTTTGTCTGGTGCCAATTCAGTTTGTTTGGAAAAGACCCCAAGATAAGTAGAGATCTGGGGTGTTTGTAAGATCTCTGTTATGAAAATGGAAAGTGCTAATTCTATCTTGGAGCTCCTTAGAGAAGTTTTGATCACAACATGGCCCATATATCTGAAAGCGCATTGTTTTTTTTTGTTTGTTTGTTTGTTTGTTTGTTTGTTTTGTTTGTTTTTAATTTTAATTTTAATTTGTTTTAATTAGATACACATGACAGTACAATGATCTTGACATATCATACATTTGAATCAGATGGGGTATAATTTCTCATTTTTCTGAGTGTACAGGTTGCAGAATCACATTGGTCATGCAGTCACATATATACATACAGCAATAATAATGTCTATTTTATTCTGCTGTCCTTCCTTTCCCCCAAGTACATTGTTTTAATGCAACTGTTTCATAAGTTTGTTAACTTGATAACTGACTTAATAGGCTAAATTCAGATGGCTTCAGCAATGGATTTATCTACTAAAGCAATTTCATTTCAGAGGAGTATACCTCATTTCTGGGTAAACAGACTGTTGAGAAGTTGTATATAAGGTTCTAGTCACTCCCACACCCTAAGCTACCCCATTTACCATTTGGTATTTGGGGCCTTTCCAAGCCTATTAGAAGTAATGTACAGCCCACTGTTGATACAATGGGAATTAATTCCTAAAAGGAGCACATTTTATTAACCCAAAGTATTTTCCAAACCAGGCACAGTGGTGCATGCTTGTAATCCCAGCAGCTCAGGAGGCTGAGACAGGAGGATCTCAAGTTCAAGGCCAGTCTCAGCAAAAATGAAGCACTAAGAAACTCAGTGAGACCCTGTCTCCAATAAAATACAAAATAGGACTGGGGATGTGGTTCAGTGACTGCGTGCCCCTGAATTCAGTCCCAGGTACCAAACAAAACAAAACATTTCCCAAGCATGAGCTTGCTTCAGTTATTAGATGTCCTCTTTCTCTTTCCCCTCACCTATATATGGTATTATATATTATGTATATGTATATATACATGTATATTATATATGTATACATATGTGTGTATATATTTTTTGTATATATATGTATATATTTTGCATATACAAAATATATTTGTAATAGCTTTATTGAGCTTGAAGTATATGGAAAATAAGTCCAAGGACATTTTCACCAAGCTCTTGTCATTTAAAATCCCAGGCCTCAGCCAGAGCAAGTGACACAAAAGGAACTCTACCTGACTGGCACCTGACCCCCACCCTCATGAGTCACCTGATATCAATACAATAAGCCCCATAAAATTTCCTATTCACATTTCTGTCCCACCCTAATGGGTCACTGGACCCCAATATAATGAACCCCAGGAATCACCCTCCTGTCCCAACCTAAAGGAAGCCTATAAAAGCCAGGCCTTTGCTGCAGCCTGTTACCATTTTATGCCCCCAAAATGAGCCATGCCTGAGTTCCACAAATTGTCTTCCCTGCCAAATACTGAATAAAAAAAACCCTGCTGATCTGAGGTTTGCTTCCCCCTTCCCACCTTCGTCAGGTGTCCATCATTTGTCCTAACACTCTGTGAGAATTTTAAATTTGGAACTTAATGAATCAAAAAACACAACAAAAGTTACATCTTATAATGGACGAGAATTCATACTGGAGAGAAACCCTTTGTGTATTATGAATGTGGGCAAGCTTTTGGTCAAAATTTAGTTTCTGACACAACAAAAACAGGAGAGGAGCCATTTAAATGTAGTCACTGTGGAAAGTTATGTAGCAGATTTCTCAATTAGACATCAGAAAATTCATACCATAGAAAGGCACATAAACTTTGAGTGTGGAAAAGCATTCAGTTATAAGTCACACTTTACTTATCATGAGATAAGACACCATGGAAGCAGAGCCTATGTGTGCAATGGGCATATGACAAAATCATTTTTCTTAGCACAGATTATATAAAACTGCATACTGGAGAGGAAACTTGTAAGCTCTGAAATCAACTTCATGCTGGAGAATCTATATGTGATCACAGAAAGAAGATTGCATTACTAAACCATGTCAGGGAATCCCGAACACGGTAAGAAATGAAGTGACTGTGGAACTTATTGGCATCAGATCAATATTAGCATCAGATCCACTATTTTAAGTTGGAGCCATTTTTATCTAGGGACTGCTAAGTTCCGATTTAGGAGCCATTTTATTCAGGGACTCCAAAGTTTCCATTCAGCCATTTTGTCTAGGGACTCCCAGGCTTCTGGATGTGCCTGCTAAAAGGCTAACCCCACCCCAGCCCATGACACAACCCCTGAGCACGTGTGTGAAATTCCTCTTGTGGGCTAAAAAGCTGCTCTGTGAGTGCCAACAGGCTGCTGCTCTCCTGAAAGGGACAGCTTTATCAGTTTGCTCTATGCTACTGACATAAATCTCTTACATGGGATTCTGGTGTGTATTGTGGTCCTTGGACTTTGCATGGACTTTGCAGGTGTCCTTTCTGTTAGGTGCAGGACAGGCTGAGTAAGTTGTCTGCAGGACTTACCAAACAAAGTTAGCTGCAGGATGACCTGGCCACTCAAACCCTCTGTCTGGTTCTTTATCACCTGTTTGCTTCAAGCCCAAAGGCCCAAGCCCCTGCTCAAGGCTGAACACTTCACCCCCCAGCTCAAGGCCGAACACTTAACCCCCTTGTGTGCCAAGAAGGCAGCTTGCAGACCCAGAGACCCTATTAGATTTGGGCTATAAATACTCCCTCCTGCCAGGCCTCTCTCTCTTGCTTTCTCTGTCTCTCTCTTGCATGTGCTTTCTCTCTCTCTCTCTCTCTCTTTTTTTTTTCCTCTGTTGCACTGCTGCAATAAAGATCTCTTGGTTGCTCTGAGTGTTGTGGTCACTTTTCTTTTATTGGTGCCGAAACCCGGGAAGAGGGTTAAAACCCACTCTTGGGTCCCTCTTCCTTCGGAAGTGCCACTCACCGGACGACCTGAACCCATTTTCTCGACCGCCAGAACTCCATCCACCACCGGCCTTCGATTAGTGAGTTTCCCCTTCCTGGAGTCCTAAACCCAATGGTGGTGTCAGGAGGATTTGACCATTGATTGTCGGCAAACCTCTTTGCCCACCTGCGGGGAGAAAAACACCCCACCACAGCCTTCAAGGCCACAGAGGCCCTCAGGGACTCCTTCCTTGGGCAGATTAAACTACTGGGTTCAAAATTATTCCCTTCCCTTCCCAGCTGGTAGTTTCCCAGCATAGGCTTTGTAGGTCTCCCTTGAAGGACTGTGTAACCTCCAGGGGCACACAACAGAGAACTGAACATCACACCCCATCCAGACCTTCATGGTCTCGGTGGCTCTCCTAAAATCCTAGTCCTCTCACCTCTAAGACTCGGCCGCTAGAGATACGCTTACCCTCCCCTTCCTCTCTCTTCCCCTGTCTCCCTCTTTCCCCTCTTTCTGGCCCTGGGAGTATCCGGCCTCTCCAGGAGGGGTCCCGAAAAGCCTTGGCCAAGGTCTCCCAAGGCTCCGGCTCCGTCCAGGATGGGAGCCTTGACTGTCAGGATTCGGTGACGACCAATCTCTGCAGCTCGAAACCTGCCACTAAGGCACTCCTGATTTTTGGCTCTAGCGGGGACGCCCCTTTTGCCAATAAATCAGTTTCCTCCTTCTCATACTTTCTTTTTGTCTCCTTCCCTCTCCCCTATACTACGTTTGCGACACGGGTAATGTGTCTTCTTTGCCGGTCGACTCGCTTCTACAATGCCTCTTGGATAACCTCAAAACCCTCTCCTTGACACCAGACATCAAATCCAAAAAATTGATCAAATATAGCACCCAGGCCTGGCCCACTTATTCCTTAGACAACCAAAACAGATGGCCCCCTTTTGGGTCCCTGGATCCCTCCATTCTGAGGGATCTCTACAATTACTGTGAGCATTTGAAAAAATGGGTAAAGATCACTTTCTTCTTGCTCCGATCCAATCCTGCTCTCTGCACTTCTTGCAAACCTCTACAAATTCTTCCAGCTTGCAAACCAACTCTCCCAACCACCAATCCCCCAACTTTCTCCCCCTCTGGACTCATCCACTACTTTAACCCTGCTGATGAACTTCCACCCTATCACCTGGCTCAAATAGGTCCTCCCCCTCAGCCTTCTGCCCCAGCCCCTCCACTGTCTCCCCCGCCTCAATAATCTGCTTTCTCCCCTCCAATTACTAGATCAAAAACCCAAACCACCGCCCTTCCTCAGACCTTTGGCCCTTGCTGAGGTAGCAGGTACTGAGGTTCCCCTCTACCCACTCACTCCTTTCTTCTACTGTCAGCACCCACACCGGGTCCCACCAGGTCCTTTTACCAGCTAACCCAAAGCTCAAATGAGCTGAGGAGAGCCCTCAGACCCCTATCCAAGATCTAATAAAAATAGCCTTTAAAGTTACTTTGTTATCACTGAAAACAGGTTACTAAGAATTAAAGTCCCTTACAGGCTTTTGGGGATATTCACTCCCGTCTTCCCCTCTGCTCTACTGTTCTGCTGCTCAAGTTTTCCTTGCTAGGGAAAATCCCAAACCCCTTTCCCACTATCCTTTTACATCTCCTTCCTCATTCTTAGATACACTGGAGCTGCTCTCAGCCCCGCCTTCCCGTCTTCCCCCTCCCTACCCAGGCCCACAGAAAAGTCTTAACTGACCTTCTCCAGCAATATTCACCATGGCTGATTTTAGGATTTTCAACAAAAGAACCTGTACAAAAGAGTTTATGATAGACCCAACCTGATCTTTTATTAAAATTGGGAGCCATCTTGCCACAAAGCCATGAAAAGATAATTTCGGCTTTACTATAAATTACTGCAAATTCTGAACCTCCTGGAATGTCTGCCCGTGTCTTGAACTCACCCATGCCTGGTTCTCTGACCAGATAGCAGCCCTCTCTGAAACTTTAGTGACACCTCATAAATATTGGCCTTCCCTGGCCAGACAATGATCCTCTCTGAGGCTCTAATGGTCCTCATAAATTCTGATGTTGGGGCCAGCAAAAAAAAAAAAAAAAAAATGTAAACTACCATTAGTGTGATGCTCGTCAGAGTTCTGTTATCTGTAACCCCCCTTTTGTGTAACTTTCTGGGCTATAAAGCTGGGCTGTAGGAAAGGTGGGGTTGCTGTCTTGTTCCCGCCGTTTTGGGAGGGAGAGGCAGCCTGGCCGGTCGAAATAATAAGCTTGCTTTAATTTGATTTTAATTGGAGTCAGTGGTCTTTTCTTGCATCCTGGTCTAACATTTAATGTAGATAAACTTCCTATTTTCGTGTTGCCCTGTTTTACTTGGCCACTGTCTGAAAAAATCAGCACTTCAGGTGCTGGACACCCCCTTACTAGTTTTTCACAAAATATGTAAACAAGGCCTCTAACCTTGAGCTGGGCTTCATAGTGCTGACTACATTTCTAAGATAAGGGAGTTACTAACTGTGCTCCATGGTAACAGCTGGCAGGGGGAGGAAAGAAAAGGGAGAAGAAGCTCTCCCCTTCCCAGGTGTCCTTGAAGGGTTAACTTGCCTAGAACAGAAAAAAAAACAACAACAACCAAAAAAAAAAAAAAAAAAGACTGCTTTTTGTGAACTTCTGCGGACTGTAAACTTCTGAGCCCCACCCTTTACATGCTAGGTGCAAAATTCTGAAACTACCTAAACTTGGGGATCAGGGGACTAATTGATTATGGCAGAAGCTGTGTCCTCTGAATCTAGCTGCAAATGTTTCCCTATCTTCACTGCTATCTTAGGTGCCTTGCCTTGTCTGTCCTTATATGGTATAATTCTATATACTTAAACATTGTTCATGTTTTCACGAAATGGTATACAGATGTGATTAATTGTGTACTGCAAATAACAAAATATCTCTTGTTGAAATGGAATAACTTGCCTAAATTCAGAAATTTACAAGGATTTGTTCAAAGTTTGAATAAAGAAGGAGTTAACAGATGGGAAAGAGAAATTAGAAGGCTCTAAGTATGGATTTCATAGAAGGAAAAGGTGTTTCTGGATAAGAGAGTCTATATGATTAAGTAAATAAGAGGGTTTAAGCAAGTGATAAAGAAGGTCTGTGTACGCTGACTATATAGATTTAAGTGTTAAAGAAGGTCTGTGTATACAACTATGGTTAAACAACAACTGTTATTTTGTAATATTGTAATATGTTATTTCTTTAAAAGCTAAACTTGATTAATATAAAAACATCAATGTAATTGTGGTACTATTACTCTTCTTTGTATATTAAATGTGTTCATATTTTCTAGGTACATAAGTCATTAAGATAAGAAGCTTTAAAAAAAAACATTATATCAAGCTGGTATTCTCCAAAAGATTGCATGGTAATTTTAGGCTTATAAAGATAACATATTGGATGGGCTGGGGATGTGGCTCAAGCGGTAGCACGCTCGCTTGGCATGCGTGTGGCCCGGGTTCGATCCTCAGCACCACATACATTTGTGTCCGCCGAAAACTAAAAAAATAAATAAATGTTAAAAAATTCTCTCTCTCTCCCTCTCTCTCTCACACACACTCTCTCTTTTAAAAAAAGATAACATATTGGAAATTTATTTATATCATTTAATTTTCTATAATTGAACCTATTATCAAAAAGATTAATATAAAGTTCTATAAACTGGGTACAATTTAAATGTAATATCATATTGTGTTAGCTAGTATTCATGTGACATCAAGCAACAATATATGTAAATTTTATAAAATGATATTTAAAAACAAAGATCAGCTTCAATACTAGAACACTTTACCTAAGATTTATAAAGAGCCCTGGCTTACCTGAGATAAGGCTGTGCCTCCCATATTACTACATGTCAGAATGACTCCAAAGTAGGCCAGACTTCAGCTAAAGCCCAGTACTCTTAATTTAAGTGAAACTGACTTTGCTGGATGTTTAAGATCAAGACTTAAAGTTAAATTAAAAGGGCCAAGAAAACCAATATTTGGCTCTGGCCCTCTGAGTCAGTCTGAATCTAGGGAAGAGGGAACTTCTCTAAAGAGCTTTGCAACTCTGGGCCACATAACCTCCTGATCAGGGAGATTAATGAGACCCTGGAGAATGAAAAGCCAATCAGTGCATTTGCTGTGAATAGGAGGGTCATTGGAGGCAGGAGACATCCCTGATGCTTCCTGGTCAAGCAAGACCTGGACCCATCCTAGCGAAAATGGCACTAGCAGAACTAAGAAGTTGTTCTCAAGTTTCCCCATGAGTGACCCCTATGGGAACTCAGCTGACTCTTAACAATAGATAAAAACAAAGTCAATTTTGACCAGCTTGATCTTAAACACCTACCAAAAACAGTTAAGCCAAAACACAGTCATTCCTAGGAATAATGAAAGACAAGAACAGCTAGAAAAGAGGAGACAGCAACTAGGCCAACAGGCTCCATGAGGAATGTTCATTCAAATATGGCCTTGGTTTCTCCCCCTCAAAGGACCCCTATTAGTCTTCTTTATGTTTCTCCTAATAGGACCATGTTTATTAAATTGCCTACAGAAGTTCCTGCAAGATCAGATACACAAATTCACCAACCAGTCAATCAATCAACTACTTCTTTAAGACTACCAGCCCCTGATGCCCAAGACAGAGACCTACGACTCATGACCAACTCCTCTAGCTGCAGAGACTCTGCCCCCACTTAAAACCCTCTCTAACCCCTTTTCCAGATTTTACAACCCCTCTTTCACTTCCTAGGAATGAGAACTACTCTCCAGCAGGTCCACTCTGCTTGTTCAGTCTGCTCTACAGTATCCCCACAGGGAAGCATCAAACCTAAACTCCCCACACATCAGATGAGGAGCCACCAGCCAGACGAAGACTGGTAGATCAACTCCACCCACATGCCTAGGCACAAAAACTTCGCTACCTACTTACTTTGGTTGATATTTTTTTCAGGTTGGATAGATGCCTTCCCTACATCCAGGGAAATTACTGACACCATGGCCTCCATCCTTATTGAGGAGATTATTCCCTGGTTCAGACTTCCTGCTTCCATCCAGTCAGACAACAGTTCGACCTTCACTTCTCAGGTTGTTCAATAGTTTCCAAAGGCCTCAACATCACTTGGAGGCTCCACATCCCCCACCAACCCCAATACTTGGGTAAGGTTGAGAGGCCTAAAGGCATTCTCAAGGATCATCTCACTAAACTTGCTATTGAACTCAGGCTCTTCTGGCCCAATCTCCTGCCGTTGGTCCTCACCTGAATTCAGGCAGCTCCCAGGGCCCCCTCAGGCCTTAGCCCCTTTGAGCAATTCTATGGGTGCCCTTTCTTAACCACCCAAAACTTTCCAATCACTCCTCCTCCCCTTGTGTTCTACCTGTCCTATTTCACACTTCTACGCAAACTCCCAAGGGAACATGCAGACCAGTGCCTTCCTGCACCATTCATTGCCTCAATCCCAGCACAACCACAAACTAAATTGGACCCTCTTCAACTGGGTGACTCAGTCTTACTTCAGGAACTGCATTTTCAATCTTTGGAACCTCGCTGGACGGAACCCCATACAGTCATACTTACTACCCCAATGGTGACCAAGCTTTTGGGCCACTACCCCTGGTACCATGTCTCCCACCTTAAAAAGGCACTTGTTCCAAATGTCCAGTCCTAGACTTCCACCACACCCACCAAACTCAAAATTTCTCACCAACCCTCATCTTCTTTTACTAATCGTTATTCTCTCTCAAGTTTCTATCCCAACCACAGATGACGCTTCTACATCCAAATGACATGGCACCAGGATGACACCACCCACTCTCAATTTATGGGTCAAGGCAATTGCTCTTCCACTGGCTGCAATCCGGCTGTCACCCTTAACATCACTGACTTGAACCAAGCCACCTCCAATACTTCCTAGAGTCCCTGCTACAGGACTAGTGGCTAATATCAAGAATCTCCTCCATCCAGGACTGGTTTGATGCCATCGACAACTTGTGGCTTCAAGGAACTTTTATGGACTTTACCCCTACCAAAGTAGTCATCTATAGGCACTGAGTGTTATTTTTGACTGCCCTGGTGTTCTCAGACCTGTCCTCCGAACATTCCTCCACTTCCCCTTCTAGGCCCAACGCCGCCCACCATTAAGCAGGAAGTAGCCAGAGGACTTTACGTCGTCCCCCTTGTCACTTAGAAAAACAAAAAGGGAGGAATGTTATGTGCAGGACAGGCTGAGTAAGTTGTCTGCAGGACTTGCCAAACAAAATTAGCTGCAGGATGACCTGGCCACTCAAACCCTCTGTCTGGTTCTTTATCACCTGTTTGCTTCAAGCCCAAAGGCCCAAGCCCCTGCTCAAGGCTGAACACTCAGCCCCCACTCAAGGCCGAGCACTTAACCCCCTTGTGTGCCAAGAAGGCAGCTTGCAGACCCAGAGACCCCATTAGATTTGGGCTATAAAAACTCCCTCTTGCCAGGCCTCTCTCTCTTGCTTTCTCTCTCTCTCTTGCGTGTGCGCTCGCTCTCTCTCTCTCTCTCTCTCTCTCTCTCTCTCTCTCTCTCTTTCTTTTCTCCTCTGTTGCACTGCTGCAATAAAGATCTCCTTGTTGCTCTGAGTGTTGTGGTCACTTTTCTTTCACTTTCAGAACTATTTCTGTTAGCATTTATATTTCTTATATATCAGGTTATCCATACTGTATTGGTGTTAATATGTGGCCAGTGTGAGAAAATCCTAAGCAAGGGTTTACCAATCATCAGATAACCAGATGGTGTACTCAGGCAATAAATCTTATCAATGGTGTGAATATGAAATGTTCATTGTTCACATTGATTGTGAACAGTAAGAGGACTATGCCACAACGGGGATACCAAACTTGCCAGACATTGAAACACATATTGACACCTATGAAAAATCACAGTTATACTATATATAACATTTGAATGGAAGTTTAAATGGGTTCAGTGTCTCTTTTTTTTGCAATTTGGTGTATGTATACTGAGTATAATAAAGTTTGGGGAAACTTCAGAAACCAAACACTTATTATTTTTAGATCAAATAATAAGTGTTCCTAGTTTTAAAATATGAGAATCAAGTTAAACAATAATATTTCTCCTTAAATTATTCAAGGAACATTAATTTTGCATGGTTATATATCACATGGCCTGAACCAAAAGCAGATTCCATCTTTTATTTTGATTCTATTTCAATGGGCAGGTGAGTGCTCCATGAAAATAGTTTGCTTTCTGCCAGGCTGGCACAGAATGGGAAGCACACACTATGAGAAGAGATTGGACCAGAAGGAGCTAGATGATTAAGTGCTGTGAGCAAGAATTAAATTCAACTCCTCTCTTTTCTTCATAACACACTCAGTTTGTTTCTGTCAAGATTGTTCAAATATCAATTTCATTATTCTATTCTAGACAGGTGCTTATCCAATGCCACATCCACATCATTCAACATCCAAGCTTGTGCCTTCTGCTTCCCAAGGTGGCTCCTGGACTCCAGCCAGAATAATTTCCTGTGTACTCCTTCCCTGTCTCCTGCCTGCTACCTTATTTATTTCTATCTGAGATGCTTGTGCATATAGCTCAGTGGTAGAACACCCCTGGGTTCTGTTGCATGGGAAAGATTAGGCAAGATACCAAATAGGAAGAGGAAGCAAGTTTATTTAGCTATAGCCAGGTTCAGAGAGCAAAGCTTTCACTGTAATCAATCAATCCCCCTGAACTCTGAATTCAGGCAGTTTCAGAACTTAATACCCAGTGTGTAGGGGGAGGGGCTCAGAAGTTCACAGTCTGCAGAGGTTCACACAAAAACAGCTTTTCTTTCACTGTTCTGGACAAGTTAACCCTTCAAGGGCAACACCTGAGAAGGAGAGAGCTTCTTCTCCCCTTTCTTTCCTCCCCCTGCCAGCTGTTACCATGGAGCCCAATTGGTGACTTCTCTTATCTTAGAAATGTAGACATCTCTGTGATCCAGCTCAAGGTCAGAGGCCTAGTTAAAGGACCTATTTTTTTATAATCACACTTTGCATTTGCAAACACACTTCTACAAACTACTATACTGAATAAATGTTTGTGAAAACTGGTAAAGGGGTGTTCAGCACCTGGAATGCTGATCTCTTCCAGGCCAGTGCCAAGTAAAATAAAGCAACAGGAAAATATGAACTACATTGAACTCTTGTAGAAACTCTTTTGCTGGTAGTCCTAAAATAATTTTTTTTTTTTTAAGAGAGAGAGGGAGAGGGGGAGAGAGAGAGAGAGAGAATTTTTAATATTTGTTTTTTAGTTTTCGGCAGACACAACATCTTTGTATGTGGTGCTGAAGATTGAACCCGGCCGCACGCATGCCAGGCGAGCGCACCACCTCTTGAGCCACATCCCCAGTCCCGTCCTAAAATAAATTATGGTGAAGATTTTTAAAGCAGCTTAGTTAAGATTTTCTGTGGAGAAGGGGATACTACCATTATAGTTCAATCCCAAGTACAAAAAAAAAAAAAAAAAAAGAGTCTTTATTTAAGAAATGGTCCTAAAAGGGCATTAGTCAGGATCTGTACTCCTAGAGAAAGTAATTCACTAGAAAATAACCATATTATCTGTGAAAGTTAATAGGCTCAACTGAGTTATCTAAAGAAGCATTTAAAACTGTTACTAAGTATAAGATCTACTCAATTACTATGTGTTTTTTTGAATCCAGCAAGAAATATTATAGTGCAAAGATGAGCAGGCTTGCAGAGTCTCATGTTGCACACCAAGAGGATGGACTTACCAGTTCCTCATTGGTGTTAAAACTAGCTTCGATTTCTGAATAAATGTGGACATTGTGGCACATACCTGTAATCCCAGTGGCTTGGGACACTGAGGAAGGAGGATCATGATTTTTCAAAGCCAGACACAGCAGCTTAGCAAAGCCCTAAACAATTTAGTGAGACCCTGTGTCAAAATACAAAATAAAAAAGAGCTGGGGATGTGGCTTAGTGGTTGAGCGCCTGTGGGTTCAATCCCCAGTACCAAAAACAACAACAACAACAAAACAGCAGCTTAATGTGTCATGCACAGCACTTAGTGATCTCCTGTACATTCCATAACCAAAAGAATCTGAACCAGGAGGGAGTTGCATCCTGATTTTCCCCAGGAGGAAATAGGCTCCAAATTCAAAAGAGTTGCCCAGAGACTTGAAGCAGTGAAGTGGTGGAGCTAGAATCCCCTCAGAGGTCTGTCTGCCCCCAGTACACAGGCTGCTTGTTGGTTTTATTGCAGTTTTGTAAAGAGTCTAGTCTTTTCTGTAAAATGTTTCTTTTCATGACAACAGAGATAAATGATATTTGCTTTTTCTGTGTGTTATCTTAGACCAAAAGTTCACAACCAAGTCCACAATGAGCTAAGTAGCCGGGTGTGGTGGTGCACACCTATAATTCCAATGTCTCAGGAGGCTAAAACAGGAGGATTTTGAGTTCAAAGCCAGCCTCAGCAACAGTGAGGCGCTAAGCAACTCAGTGAGACCCTGTCTCTGAATAAACTACAAAATAGGGCTGGGGATGTGGCTCAGTGGTTGAGGGCCCTGTTCAATCCATGGTACTCCCCCCAAAAAAGAATGAGCTAAGTATGCCAAGGTGGAATATTTGTGAACCAACAAATATTAATGGAAGGTTTGAAAAGTCCTATAAACCTCTGAGTTGTTCTGAAACAGCATCAAAATTCCATGAGAGAGGGAAAAAGTACTCACTTCCTCCTGGTTACATTCTAACAGAGCAAGTAGGTCCCTTCTTGCCTCTGCAAGAATTGTTTCTATTCTTCACACTTGAATAATTCTACTATTTTCACTCTTTAAAAAATCCCATATCAGGGGTTAGGATACAGCTCAGTTGGTAGAGTGCTTGCCTCGAATGCACAAGGCCCTAGATTCAATCCCTAGCAACACACACACACACACACACACACAATAGAAATATATATATATATATATATATATATATATATATATAAAATTTATATTATATTTATATATAAATTAGGTCATTCAGTCATTGGAAATCCCCAGAGTAAAGAAGTAAAGAAATTCAGAGCTGGGGTTGTGGCTCAGCAACAGAGTACTCTCCTAGCACATGTGAGTCCCTGGGTTCAACCCTCAGTACCACATAAAAATAAATAAGTGAAGATATTGTGTCTAATAAATATTTTTTAAAAAGAAAGAAAGAAAAAAGAAATCCTGTGTGTGGGAGGCCATCCTCGCAAGTGATTTGAGTTACCTCCCTGGCTGGGTGAGAGGCGTTTAGACGAAACTGTGTCAGAGCCTTCCCCACCCTGTCCCAGGTATGAGGGCTTGTCCGTGTAGAGGTGTGCCTGGCCACTGACCCGAAGACCAATCGCTGGCCCTGACCTTGGCATGCTGCCCCCCCTTGACCTTCATTGGATGGGATTTTCCCTTGAATTTTTTGTTCCCCAATATAAAAGCTCACTCCCTGCCATGTTTTCTCTCTCTCTCTCTCTCTCTCTCTCTCTCTCTCTCTCTCTCTCTCTCCCCTCTTCGGTAAACCTCGCCAGGAGACGGGAGCTAGGAGAAGCCGTGTCTCCGGAGCTGGGAATTAAAGGTAATGAGAGTATGTCTCTTTAATTTTAAAACTCACTAGTAAATTTCTATGCTTCGAGCCTTCTTTTATGAAGCTGGCGCACTGGTGGCGGCAGAGCTGTGTATGTACTGATTGTGGAAAAGCCTGCCATCAGAAGTTAAGGACTGTCGCAAGCGGTGCTATTAATAATTACTCAGAGGCAAATTGTCTTTAAATGCAAGCATGTATTCAATCACACCAATTATCAAATATAAACAATTAATGCAAAAAGTGTTGGGCACACTGGAGCACTCCAACTAGCTTTCAATGCCCACTAATTAAAAACTATAAGCACATCACACAATCCTAGGGAAACTTCGAGCCCCAAGATACTTTCGATGCCACGTGACTTCTCCTAGCCAAAGAAGAGAGATTGTCCTTGTCTGGTGATTTTCTCCAGACAATGGCTGGACATCAAGGAATGGTGGAGTCAGTCCAGGGACCGACAGCAAGCTAGCCAGTCTCACTGATATCCTTGGAGCAAAACTCTTCAATGTGGCAGGACCAGCAATTTAAATACAGTTTCAAGTTGGTGATGTATGTTGGTGATTGGTTACACTCAGTGAAAATCAATGTCCACTGGTTATGTCCAGTGAGGTGATGTAATTGAAGCTGGGCATGTTCTTTGTGCATGTCCAAGTAGCTGTGCTCCTTCTCAGTTGTAACCAATTGGTGCTAAGCATGTCTATGGCTAGAATCCCTTACAGCTCTTTATTAATTGCAAGCAGACATGACTAAGCATGTCAATGGCTGCTGTTCCTTATGGCCAGCAACTTAGTGAGTCCCAGCATGTCCCAGCATGTCTATGGCAGATGTTCCTTACAAGGAGCAAAACTAATAACATCTGACTTCAGATGAGCTCTCCATGGTAGTTTCATAAGGATATGGACCATCTCTTGTAAAAGAGTGTTTCAAAAGCAGTTAAGTTGACCATCAAAGAATCTATTGTGTTTTGTGGTAAAATAGCACATTGAAAGCAGATTGTGTAGTCAAGAGAAATAGGAAGCAACTCAATTGTTCATGCTTGTGAGGCCAAAGATTTCATCTCATTGTGAGCTCATCCTGCTACTCATTGACTCTAATAAGTAAGTAAAAATTTGAAAACACTGAGTTCCCATTGCCTTTCAACCACAGTTAAGTAAAAGTCATCTTTAGGATATTTCAACCCTATTCCTAGTCAAACTTTTCTCTTTTGCTTTCCAACATAACTTTGTGGTGCTAGAGCGAGCTCTCATCCATGGAAGTCAAATAATGGTCGCTTTGCTTGAGCCCTCCAATGACTCTCAGCTCACCTAGGGTACAGGCGAAGACCTTAACTGTGGCTGCCAATGCCTTACACGACAGGCCCCTTACCTAAGTCTGAGGAACAGAAGTAGTAGGAGATCTAGGTTCAGAGGTTCACGGCCACAAAGTGGCTCAGTCCAGTGTGGGGGCTAGGAGGTATGTAGGGAATCCTTATGGCAGGCCACCAGGGAGGGAGGGCCAGAACTCCCAGGTCTTAGGCTGAAAAGGCACCCACAGGCAGAATTTTTTCTTGGAAGCTTCAGCTTTATTCTTAAATCCTTGCAACTAATCAGTCCCACTCAGAATACTGAGGACCATCTTCCCTTAAAATCAACGGATTAAGAACTTGAATCATATTGAAAAAATACACATTGCAGCAACACCTAAAGTAGATAGATATGAGGGGATGACCAAGGATTGTGTGTGTTTCAATTGAAAAACTGATGTGACTCCATTTTTGAAAATAAATAACAGCAGCTTCTACCTCAAGACCTGTCCTAAGGAAGGGGGCGTGACCCTTGTCCTTGGAAAAATCCACAGAGCCTTTCTAGGCAGATAACCACCCTGCTGAGTTGTTTGTCTGCAAATAACAGGAGAGGTCTGTGGCACCAGGTGTCCCTGACTCAGTTAGGCTAGGTGAGGACCCATAGCAACCCCCTAGCAACCACCAATCAGCATGAGACAGGGAAAATACCTGGGATGCTAGATGACACCACCCCCCCCAGTAGTTTATGGTGGTTGATAACATGTTGGGAAACCATATAGTTCAGCACATACTCTGCTCGTGGCTTAAACCAATCAGTTCAAAGGAATCACCCTCTTGTACTAACCAATTATCCCAATCACCCCTACCCAACTTGTTCCTACCAGTGAATATGCTAATCAATGTTAAGAGTTGTTGTTTGATTTTCCCGTGGTATGGAATGATTTGCTGTGTGATGTTGTGATGCATAGAATATCCCCCCAAAACCTATAAAATCTCACTGAACAAAGGACTGGGACTCACTCCCTGGGACCGCTGTGTCAGGAATGGTTGTGAGTCCAGGTTCCAGTTTGCAATAAAGAATCTTGTGTGATTGCATCAGATTCGGCTCCTGGAGGTCTATTGGGGTCCCATGAATCTGGCATTACACAATATCTGGCAAGTTTGGTGTCCCCTTTGTGGCATAGTCCTCATGCTGTAGGGACAAATGAGGCAAGGCACCGAAGATAGCAGGAAGCAGTTTTAATTTGGCTGCAGCCAGGTTTAGAGGGCACAGCTTTTGCTGTAATCAATTAATTCCCTGAACCCTGAGTTCAAGGAGTTTCAGAATTTTATACCCAGCATGTAAGGGGAGGGGCTCAGAAGTTCACAGTCTGCAGAAGTTCACATAAAAGCAGTTTTTCTTTCACTGTTCTGGGCAAGTTAACTCTTCAAGGACAACACCTGAAAAGGGGAGAGCTTCTTCTCCCCCTTCTTTCCTCCCCTCCTGCCAGCTGTTACCATGGGCCCATTTGTAACTTATCTTAAAAATGTAGACATCTCTGTGAAGCCCCAGCTCAAGGCCAGAGGCCTTGTTTGCATATTTCTACAAAGTACTATACTGGATATGTTTGTAAAAAACTAGTAAGGGGGTGTCCAGCACCTGGAGTGCTGGTATCTTCTTGGCCAGTGGCCAAGTAAAACTGGGCAACAGGGAAATAGGAAGTTTATCTACATTGGACTCTTTCGCAGAGACTCTTTGGCTGACAGTCCTAAAATCAGCCATGGTGAAGAGGGCTTTTCTGTGGAGAAAAGGGGTGCCACTTCATTCATACTGTTCACAATCACAGTGTGAACAATGAACATTTCATATTTATATTATTCATAACATTTATTGCCTGAGTACACCATCTGGTTATCTGATGATTGGTAAAAAAAAAAACAAAAAAACCCTGGCTGAGAGTTTTCTCACACTGGCCACATGTTAATACCAATATAGTAAGGATAATCTGATATATAACAAAATGTGGATGCTGAAAATTGTTCCACAGTCACTTTATTTCTTTCCATGTTGGGTATTCCCTGACATGGGCTGCAATGCAATCTAGCTTCTTCCTGTGATCACATATAGATTCTCCGGGATGGAGTTGAGACCAGAGCTTACAAATTTTCTCTCCAGTGAGGAGTCTCTGATTTTATTGTGGTGTGAACTGATCGATTGTTGAGAGCCACAGCCGAAGGGGCTCCAGCAAACTTTCAGACTGCCAGCTGATGATTGGCTCACAGCGGCCCCAGCAACAACTAGCTGATTGGCTCCTCTGCGGTGATGCTCATTGGGCTGTTTCCCTGCCCTTTCAGACCACGGAGCTGCTCATTGGGGGACTTTTTTGGCTCCGCCCATGCGACCCAGCCAATCGGCCTCAAGAGCAGGAGGATTGTGGGAAGAAGAGGTTGTTGGGGTGTGTGGCTTGTGGGAAGCCGGTGGTGGCAGTTGGGCTCTGAGGGTTTTTTCCTGAGGAGCTGTTTTGTTTATCTCTTGTGGTTCTAAAAATAAAGTTAGTTTCTTTTGACAAGTGGCTCCTGAATTGTGCCCAGCCAGACTGCGGCATTTGGTGGCCCGTACGGGGAGCGACTGAGGGTAAGTAAACCGCTCGCCCCTGAGGGCAGGGTGAGAGGATGGGGAGCCATTTTAAGATTCCTCTTTTGTTTTGCTTCATTTTTGTTTTAAGTTGCCTGTCCCTGGAGATGAGTGAGACGGAAGAAAAACCGCTCACTTCTGAGGAAAAACTATTTACGTCTGAGGAACAGATAGGGAGAAAGGACGGATGCACATGTAAGGAGGATAGAAAGGTTATAATGATTTTGTGTGGTTCCATTTTTATTTCATTCTGTCTCGGTTTTGTTTGGCGTCATCTTGTTGGGTTGTATTATAGTAGAAATACGGGATCAGAAACTAGTAAAAAACAAACTGAAAGAGTGTTAAGTAAATTGTTAGAGGAAGAAGGCATCCCAGTAAAATCAAGAGCAGTCAGGGCATACGTTGATACAATGCAAAAATGTAGCCCATGGCTTTTTAAGGAGGAGTTGTTAAATATATCACAATGGAACCATCATGGTGAAGATTTAAAAAGAATAGAAAAGAACAGCCCAGGAACTCTGCCAGCTGGCACATTGGCATTCTGGGCATTCGTATCTGGTTTGCTTAGTCCAAAACCTTCAATTCAGACAAAGGTAGAGGAAGGAGAAGACATATTGATTCAAGTAAATGAGGAGGTCTCTCAAGTTAGTCAGAAAGAGGAAAAGATTCAAGGAAAAGAGAAGGTCTTTCGAGCTAATCAGACAGAGAAAGAAAGTTTAGAGCAGAAAAAGCCATCAGGGGGAAAGTTACAAAAGGAGACTGCTACTAAAACCTTTCTATCACCAGAGGGCTTACGTGTCCAACCAACAGCACCACCTCTACAGGAGACTGCTACTAACACCTTTCTATCACCAGAGGACGTAAGTGTCCAACTGACAAGGCCACCTCCATATGCTGAGAGGCCCCCAACGCCCACAGTGGATAGTTCAGATCCTGAGACAGGATCTCAAGTATTAACATGCCCTGTATTTGAGGTAGGAGGGCAGCGAATTTACCATACTTTAAATTTCAAAACAGTGAAGCAGCTAAAAGAGGCTGTAACAACCTATGGTCCTCAAGCACCCTTCACTGTAAGCTTGGTCGAATCCATTACCAACTTGAACATGACGCCAGCAGATTGGGCTAATATGTGTAAAGCTGTGCTAAATGGAGGACAATACCTGTTATGGAAGGTTGCCAATGAGGAATTTTGCAAGGAGACGGCTAGGCGAAATGCAGCAGCTGGTTATCCTCAGAGAAATCTAGATATGTTGTTAGGAAAGGGACCTTAAATGCTCCAAATATATTCACTGATGGATCAAATAATGGTACAGCAGCAATAGTTACACCTGATCAAACTTTTACATTTTTAGTACCCAAACAATCAGCTCAAAAGGTAGAGCTTAAGGCAGTATTACAGGCTTTTGTGATGTTTAAAAATTCTGTATTTAATTTATTTTCCGATAGTCAGTATATAGTTAATGCTATAGTATCCCTTGAAGATGCTGGTAGGATTTCCCCTTCCTCTACTATTTTCTCTTTGTTTTCCACTATACAAAGTCTAATCTGGGACAGAAAAGATCCATTCTTTATAGGACATATCAGGGCACATACAGGATTGCCTGGAGCCCTTAGTTTGGGCAACGATTTAGCAGATAAAACTACACATGACATACATATTTTCTCTACACTAGAAGAAGCTATAAATTTTCATAAAAAGTTCCATGTCAATGCTAATACTTTACAAAAGCGTTTTAAAATAACTAAGGAACAAGCTAGACAAATAATAAAACAATGTCAAAATTGTGTGACCTTTTTACCACAAGTTAATCTTGGAGTCAATCCTAAAGGATTGATACCTAACCATATTTGGCAGATGGACGTCACACATTTGCCAGAATTTGGAAAATTAAAATATTTGCATGTTACAGTTGATACTTCTTCTGGATTTTTGATGGGCTCCCTTCATGCCGGAGAAAAAACTAAAGATGTTATAGCTCATTGCTTACAAAATTTTGCCACTGTGGGCGTTCCAAAACAGTTAAAAACAGATAATGCCCCTGGTTATACTTCTACCTCTTTTAAACAATTTTGCTCATCATTTGGCATTACTCATATAACAGGAATCCCATACAATCCACAGGGACAAGGCATAGTTGAAAGAGCTCATCAAACTATTAAAATGTACTTATTAAAGCAAAAAGAAGGAATTGGGAAGGGGTATATATTCCCCAAAGATAAACTTAAAATAACCCTTTTTACTCTAAACTTTTTAAATTTGGATTCATCAGGGCTTAGTGCTGCGGAAAGGCATATGTGTCCAAAAAATGTACATAAGCCCAAGGTACTTTGGAAGGATATTCTAACAGGACAATGGAAAGGTCCTGACCCAGTAATTGTCTGGAGTCGGGGGTCTGTTTGTGTGTTTCCACAGGGAGAACAGCAGCCGATTTGGATTCCAGAGAGATTAACTAAGGTCCTGACCCAGTGATTGCCTGGAGTCGGGGGTCTGTTTATGTGTTTCCACAGGGAGAACAGCAGCTGATTTGGATTCCAGACAGATTAACTAAAGCGATTTCTACAGACCAAAAAGAAGATGTGATATCCAGAACTCCAGTTTGGTTATTCTTACATCTGCGACAGAACCAGAATGCTTTTTTCAATATCTATTTTATTATTGCCCTTTCCCATATTTTTTTTTTTTTTTTTTTTTTTTTTTTCAAAAGAAACTAACTTTATTTTTAGAACCACAAGAGATAAACAAAACAGCTCCTCAGGAAAAAACCCTCAGAGCCCAACTGCCACCACCGGCTTCCCACAAGCCACACACCCCAACAACCTCTTCTTCCCACAATCCTCCTGCTCTTGAGGCCGATTGGCTGGGTCGCATGGGCGGAGCCAAAAAAGTCCCCCAATGAGCAGCTCCGTGGTCTGAAAGGGCAGGGAAACAGCCCAATGAGCATCACCGCAGAGGAGCCAATCAGCTAGTTGTTGCTGGGGCCGCTGTGAGCCAATCATCAGCTGGCAGTCTGAAAGTTTGCTGGAGCCCCTTCGGCTGTGGCACAGAACCAGAATGCTTTTTTCAATATCTATTTTATTATTGCCCTTTCCCATATTTTTTTTTTTTTGAGCTCATACAGACCTAGGTTAATGTTTTGCTGATCAGTTCTATTTTTTGACTATAGAGTTTTTAAACATTGCAATGGAGATTTCACCTGTAAAAAGTTATAAGGCCTTTACTATTATGTTATGTGTCGTATGTATTATGTGTGCACACTTGTGTTTTGTGTTTGAATGTACATATGTCCATATGTCATATATGATGAGCGCTCATGAAAAAATGGATCCAAATAATTTTTTTTTTATTCACGTGATTTAAATGGTTTAATTTAAATTGGGTAAACAGCTGTTGAAGATTGTTTTAAAATGTGAACAAAAAAGGAGGTTAACAGATCTGTTTGTTTACTTTCACCTTTCCTTTTCATTATATTTAATAATTCTCTTAAAGATAATGTAAATTGTTAAGAAAATTGTTTTCTTTTAATGCCTTCTGGAACGTTACATAATTTTTTCTTCAGCCATTATTGCCAAAATTCCTATCTTCATCCCAGTGCCGGTGAAGACAATGTAAATTGTTAAGAAAATTGTTTTCTTTTAGTGCCTTCTGGAATGTTATATAATGTTATATAATTTTTCTTTAGCCATTATTGTCAGAATTCCTATCTTCATCCCAGTGCATGAAGACAAAGATAAAACCAATCTACAGCTTCTGCAATAGCCATCACTGAACTGCTTGCAGAACTTGCCTGGACTATGTATCACTTATATGCATTGTGAACTCACTTGTATGCATTGTGAACTATCTGTTGGTGCAGCAACTTCTGGTAGTGTTGGGGTATTTATGCTGATGGTGTCATCGGTGGTACAATTTTTCCAAAAGGAGCCGTCAGCTGGCTTGGTGTATCTTCCTCCCTTCTGTTTGTCATGATCGTTCAGCTAAAATTTGGGGGCCAACAGAGGTGAGGCAAAGAACCTCACCCCCCTGCTGGTACGAAGACCTCTACACAGGTGTGGCTGTATACTGGACTGGTAGTCAATGACGGGTAAGATCCAATTACTATGGTACCAACCTAAGACAGGAGGCTGATGCCTTGAGGTCAGCTCATCCAATAACGGGTAAGGACCATATGTACTATTGGACAACCTAAGGCAGACACGGTCCCTAAGCCACATGCTTCTTGTTTAAACAGAGAGGGGGAGATGTTGAGAGCCACAGCCGAAGGGGCTCCAGCAAACTTTCAGACTGCCAGCTGATGATTGGCTCACAGCGGCCCCAGCAACAACTAGCTGATTGGCTCCTCTGCGGTGATGCTCATTGGGCTGTTTCCCTGCCCTTTCAGACCACGGAGCTGCTCATTGGGGGACTTTTTTGGCTCCGCCCATGCGACCCAGCCAATCGGCCTCAAGAGCAGGAGGATTGTGGGAAGAAGAGGTTGTTGGGGTGTGTGGCTTGTGGGAAGCCGGTGGTGGCAGTTGGGCTCTGAGGGTTTTTTCCTGAGGAGCTGTTTTGTTTATCTCTTGTGGTTCTAAAAATAAAGTTAGTTTCTTTTGACAAGTGGCTCCTGAATTGTGCCCAGCCAGACTGCGGCAATCGATATAATTAATAAGTCATAGACATAGATTATAGATTATAGAAATAAAGTAAGATAACATAGATAAGCAACAGTAAGACATAAGTTCATAGGTGGGTTCATCAGGAGTAAGCCTAAGTAATAGTAATAAAATCACGTAACAGTAAGTCATAGGGTTTAAAGCACAGGAAAAAGATACAGAACAGTGAAAGGTGATAAGTCAATATGCCAGTATAGTTATAGGTAAATATAGGCTGACAGGTTAATATAGATATAGACAAGGTTAAATCAATATGGTTGTGAACAATTGTATTAGCTTGATCATGTAGACATAAGGCTTGTAGATTTCAGTAGTAAAATGATGAGTAAATGAGATAACTGCAAGCATCAGATAAGTTATTAGAACTGGGATAGAGGGAATGAAGTCAATGTGGCTATACAAACAAAAAAGTGTGGCCATAGGGACTTCATCTTAGCTGTTCTAGACTCCTTCTTAGTTTTTCTGTTACTGCTTCTGTGAACTGCAGGACCCATTTCTGAGAAACAAAAATGAAAGCTGTCTTCTTTTTTAAAAATTGGGTTTTTTTTTTGTACTTTGTACCCCACCAAATGTACCCAACTCAGGATATAGTGGTAGTTGTGGCTTTGAAATAGATTGTCACCCAACTCAGCTGAAACTCAGGATACAGTTGTCTAACACTTGTTTGGACCTGAGATGGAGTTCAGCTAACTGCTTTTTTTAGCTTCTGTAACTTGCTTGCTTGCTAACTGGAAAATTCAGTTTAGGTCCCACTGGTTACTGTTTTAACTTCTGTGATTGGCTTGCTTACATGAGGTTAAACAAGCCACTGACTTGTGGTTTTTGTGCTTATATTCCCAAGACACAGGCCAGGAAGCAGCTGTTCTCCCACAGAGCATCAGTCTCTACAGGTGGGTGACAGTCCTTGGCTAGGTAAATAAAGCTCTCTTTTGTTTGAACTCAGACTTAGAGTGTTTTCTGAGGCAGCTCCCCATGACAATGTTTTATACAAGCTGTGCTAAGAAAAATGGTTTTGTCAAATGCCCATTGCACTCATAGGGTCTCTTTCCATGGTGTCTTGTCTCATGATGTGTAAATCGTGACTTAAAATCTTTTATTTTATTGTATTTTTTGATTGCCCCAGGATTGAACTCAGGGGCACTCGACCACTGAGCCACATCCCCAGTCCTATTTTGTAGTTTATTTAGAGACAGGGTATCATTGAGTTGCTTAGTGCCTTGCAGTTGCTGAAGCTGGCTTTGAACTTGAAATTCTCCTGTCTTAGCCTCCCAAGCCACTGGGATTACAGGCATGGGCCACCGATAAGTGTGATTTACAATTGAATGCTTTCCCACACTTGATGTTTATATGCCTTTTCTGTGGTATGAACTTTCTGATGTCTAATTGAGAAGTCTGCTACATAACTTTCCACAGTGACTACATTTAAATAGCTCCTTTCATGTTTTTGTTGTGTCAGAAACTAAATTCTGACCAAAAGCTTGCCCACGTTCATAACACACAAAGGATTTCTCTTTAGTATGAATTCTCATACATTTTAAGATGTAATGTCTGTCAGCATAATTTTTTTTTTAATTTTTTGAGAGAGAGAGAGAGAGAGAGAGAGAGAGAGAATTTTAATATTTTTTTTTTTTAGTTTTCGGTGGACACAACATCTTTGTTTGTATGTGGTGCTGAGGATCGAACCCAGGCCGCACGCATGCCAGGCGAGCGTGCTACCGCTTGAGCCACATCCCCAGCCCTGTCAGCATAATTCTCTATATTTGTTACATTCATATGATTTCCTTTTTAAAAAATATTTATTTTTTAGGTGTAGATGGACACAATGCCTTTATTTTATTTACTTATTTTTATGTGGTGCTGAGGATCGAACCCAGGGCCTCAACCGGGCTAGCCAAGTGCTCTACCACTGAGCCACAGCCCAGCCTCAATCATATGATTTCTTTTTGTTTTGTATTTTTTGATTCATCAAATTCCACATTTAAAATTCTCACAGAGTGTTAGGAAAATGAGGGACACAGAACGAAGGCGGGAAGTGTCAGGGGAGCAAACTTCAGATCAGCAAGCTTTTCTTTATTTGGTATTTGTTGGCAGAGTCAACATCTTTGTTTGTATGTGGTGCTGAGGATTGAACCAGGGCCGCACGCATGCCAGGGAAGCGTGCTACCGCTTGAGCCACGTCCCCAGCCCAATTCATTATTTTTTAATTAATTAATTAATTTGGTGCTGGGGATTGAAACCAGGGGCACTTAACCACTGAGCCATACACCTGTCCCCTACTCCCCCTTTTAAATTTTTTTTTTTTAATCTTGAAACATGGTCTCTCACTAAGTTGCTTAGGGACTCACTAGGTTGCTGAGGCTGGCTTTGAATTTGTGATCCTCCTGCCTCAGTCTCCCAAATTGCTGGGATTACAGGTATGTATCACCATACAATGTGACTGATAGATTGTAAGGTGGAGTTTTGTTTTGTAAGAAACCACTAAACTGTTTTCCAAAGTGGCTACACCATTTTGTGTTAATGCCAGAAATAAATGAGATTTTTGAGTTGCTCCACATCCTCACCAGTTTGTAATATTGTCTGTGTTCTGGATTTCACTAATAAGTGTGTGGTGGTATAATATTGTTAAAACTCCAAAATTTCTGACATGATGTGGGATATCTTTGTGAATATGCTTATTTGCCTTCTTCATATCTTCTTTAGTGAGGTATCTGTTAAGGTCTTTGACCCTTTTTAAAATCAAGCTATTTGTTTTCTTCTTGAGTTTTTTCTTTGTGAATTTTTGGGTGACAAGTCTTTCTTTTCTTTTGGTGGTACTGGGGATTGAACCTAGGACCTGTGCATGCTGGGCAAGTACTTTACCACTGATTTACTCCCCCACTTGTGGATGACAGTGATTTATTAGATATTTCTTTTGAAAATACTTTCTGCCATCTGTGGCTTTTTAAAAAATTATTATTCTTAATAAAAAAAATATTATAGTCTGCTAAGAGCCACAGCCAAGTAATATGATACATGGCATTTTTGGTTGAAAGGTGACGCCAACAAGCCATTGAAATCATATGATTATGTTAAGATTTGCATTCATATGGATATTGGACTCCTGCTGTCCACCTTGGCCTGCTACGGGACTCCTGGAGAGTTCCCATTGGTTGGGGAAGTGTGGTAGGAGGGAATTCCGGAGGAGAAACCGCCTCTTGGGTTCCGGGAGAATGCAGCGTGGATTGATCGGGAATCTTCCCGGACGCATACGGAGCATTGGTGGCAGTTTCAAAAAATAAAGTTTGTTCCTGCTTGAGTGGCTCATGATTTTGTGCCCACCCAGACTGCGGCAATTGGTGGCCCGTGCAGGGGACGCCTGAAGCTTGGAGGTGAGTAAAATTGCTCGGCCCTGAGGGAAGGCGACAGAATGGGTGACCATTTCAAAAAAGAATGTGTTCTTGTTTTGATTCATTTTGTTTTTGTTTCAAGCTGCCTATCCCTAGAATTTTCTCAGGCAAACTGGGAAAAATGGTTGGCTCAAGGTTTGAAGTTGTTCGGCCCTGAGAAAGAGAAAATTGATACAACTACTTTTTGTTCTGTTTTTGTTTCATTCTGTTTCGGTTTTGTTTTATGCTATCTTATTGGGTTGCATTACCTTTATAGTAGATTAGAAACTAGTAAAAAACAAACCGAAAGACTGTTAAGTAAATTGTTAGAGGTCCAGACTATGGTAGAAAACATGTTAGGTCAAGCAAAAGAGAAGGTCTCTCGAGCTAGTCAGACAGAGGAAAATTTGAAGAAAGAAAGCTTAGAGGAAAAACAACCATCAGGCGGGGAATTACAACAGGAGGCTGCTACTAACTCCGTTCTATCACCAGAGGGCGTAATTCAACCAACAGCTCCATCTACAGCTGAGCGGCCCTCAACTCCCGTAGTTGATGGACGGAATCCTGAGGCAGGACCCCAAAGATAAGTATGCCCTGTACTTGAGCAGGCAGGAGGGCAACGAATTCACCATGCTTTAGATTTCAAAACAGTGAAGCAATTAAAGGAGGCTGTAACAACCTATGTGCCACAAGCACCCTTCACCATAAGTATGGTGGAATCTATTACCAACCTGGACATGACACCAGCAGATTGGGCTAACATGTGTCGATCTGTGCTAAATGGAGGACAATATTTGTTATGGAACGTTGCCAATGAGGAATTTTGCACAGAGACAGCTAGGTGAAATGCAGCAGCTGTTACCCTCAAAGAAATCTAGAAATGTTGTTAGGAAAGGGACCTTATGAGGGTCAATGGCAACAAATTGAATATGATCCTGGTGTATAAGCAACAAATTGCTGTAGATGTGGTTAGGGCATGGAAAACTTTACAGGGGCATGGAGATTTACAAGGACAATTATCTAAGGTAATACAAGGAACTAATGAACCTTATGCTGAATTTGTAGATAGGCTTATTCAAACAGCTTCTAGAATATTTGGAGATACAGAACAGGCAATGCCATTTACAAAACAACTGGCTTATGACCAAGCAAATCGTTGCTGCAGAGAGGTCATTAGACCATGGAGACATGAAGATTTAAACACATATATTAAATTATGTAGAGACATTAATGAACAAGGGCAAGTCTTAGCAGCAGTACAACAGGCTTTAGATGCCAGGCCAAAAACATGCTATAATTGTGATCAATCAGAACATTTTAAAAGGAGTTGCCCCATAGGAGGAGGGTTTAATGAAGCTAGGTATCAAAGAAATAAAATACCGGGTATTTGCCCATGATGCCATAGAGGGAGACATTGGGCTAATGAATGCTGTTCTCAAACCACCATAGAGGGTATTCCGTTACCAAAAAATGGACAAGGACCAAGTATTTACCCACAATATCATGGAGAAAGGCATCAGGCTCCATTGCCAAAAAACGGACTGGAGGGCCCAATGCTCTGGGGCCCCAAACCACAAATATACGGGGCAATGGAGGAACCCAGCAGCACCATCAAGGTAGTGCCCAGGACACATTGTCCATTAAATCCCTCATCAGACAAACTAGAGGGAGCGCAGGGTTGGACATCTGCGCCTCTGCCAGAGCAGTACTAACTCCAGAGATGGGAGTTCAAATCATTCCCACAGGAGTAAAAGGACCTCTTCCCCAAGGAACAGTAGGCTTATTATTGGGATGCAGTTCTTCTACACTAAAAGGACTTATGATAAGTCCCAGGGTAATTGATGCCGATTATGAAGGTGATATAAAAATTATAGCTAGTTCTCCAAGAGATATATCAGTAATTTCACCAGGAGATAGAATAGCACAGTTATTAATAGTACCCAGCCTACATGATAAATTTTCCAGTTGTGCTGTAGAAAGAGGTACCAGGGGATTAGGCTCCACAGGTGTAGATTGGGCTATGCTGTCTTTAAATTTAGATTCTCGCCCCATGCTAAAATTAAATATTCAAGGACATGAATTTAATGGGCTACTGGACACAGGTGCTGACTTTAGCATCATATCTCGTCAAGAATGGTCAAAACATTGGCCGTTACAACAAGCCACTCAAACACTTCGAGGCCTAGGAGTGGCAACTAATCCCCATAGAAGTGCAATGGTATTAGATTGGAAGGATCCTGAAGGATGTGAAGGAACTATACAGCCCTATGTATTGGATCATCTTCCTATAAATTTATGGGGACGAGATGTCCTAGATCAATTAGGTTTGACATTAACAAATAACATCAGTCCTAAGGCGCCCACTACTAGGGCTAGACAAGGCTTTAGGAAAGAAAAAAGATTAAGAGAACAAGAACAAGGTATGACAGCACCAATTCAAATAGATCAAGAAATAAATAGACATGGATTGGGTTTTCAAAAAGGGCCACTGAGACAATCAAAATTACTTGGAAATCAGAAAGACCAGTGTGGGTTCCTCAGTGGCCCCTGACTAAAGAAAAGATACAAGTAGTCCATGACCTGGTCAAACAACAATTAGCAGAGGGACATATACAACCTTCCGTATCTCCCCATAATACTCCCATTTTTGTCATTAAAAAGAAATCTGGTAAATGGAAATTATTGCAAGATTTAAGAGTCATTAATAATGAGATGGTTATTATGGGGCCTGCTCAACCAGGGATTCCCCAATTGTCTGCTTTACCAAAAACCTGGTATGTTTTAGCTATAGATATTAAAGATTGTTTTTTTTAATTCCAATTCATCCTGAGGATAGTCCACATTTTGCATTTACTATCCCTGCACTAAATCATGAAGGTCCTGATCAGAGATATGAATGGAAAGTACTCCCTCAAGGGATGGCTAATAGTCCAACTATGTGTCAAATTTATGTTAACAAAGCAATCCAGCCACTTACAAATCAAAATCCTGAACTACAAATATTTCACTATATGGATGATGTGTTATTGGCACATAAAGATAAAAACACATTGCTAGAATGTTATGCCACACTTACAAATTTATTAAAAAGTTATAATCTAGAGATAGCAATAGATAAATACAATTAAATCTTCCAATTAATTATTTAGGAGTTCTATTATCCTCAACCATGGTCCGTCCACCAAAAATTCAAATACGAGTAGATCAACTCAAATCACTTAATGACTTTCAAAAGTTATTGGGAGACATAAATTGGATAAGGTCTTATCTAGGCATACCAACAGGAGAGCTAGGACCTTTATTTGATATCCTAAAAGGTCCATCAGATCCAAATTCACCCCACATGTTAACACCTGAAGCAAGAAAGGCATTAAAAATCATTGAAACATATATGGAAAATATGCATTTGGATAGAATTGATATAAGTTTGCCTTTATTATTTATTGTACTACCAACAAAAAATATTCCTACAGGAGTATTTTGGCAAGAAGGTCCATTATTGTGGATACACTTATCTTATTCTCCTAATACTATTCTTACTAGATATCCTGAGGCTGTAGGACAATTAATACTCAAAGGAATAAAAGCAGCAAAGGGAGTGTTTGGGATTTCTCCCAATAAAATTATTACTCCATGTACTATGGATCAAATTGATGAGTTAGCTAATGAGTTAAATACTTGGGCAATAATCATGTGTAAATCTAATGTTTCATTTGATAATCACTTACCATCTAATCCTTTGTTGTCTTTTTGGTCTAAGCATCCTGTAGTTTTTCCAAAAATGACAAGAAAAACCCCTATCATGAATGCTCCAAATATATTCACTGATGGGTCAAATAATGGTACAGCAGCAGTAGTTACCCCTGATCAAACTTACATTTTTAGTACCCAAAGAATCAGCTCAAAAGGTAGAGCTTAATGCAGTATTACAAGTTTTATGATGTTTAAAGATTCTGTATTTAATTTATTTTCTGATAGTCAGTATGTAGTTAATGCTGTAGTATCCCTTGAAGATGCTGGTAGGATTTCCCCTTCTTCTACTGTTTTCTCTTTGTTTTCCACTATACAAAGTCTAATCTGGGACAGAAAAGATCCATTCTTTTTAGGACATATCAGGGCACATACAGGATTGCCTGGAGCCCTTAGTTTGGGCAATGAATTAGCAGATAAATCTACACATGACATACATATTTTCTCCACAATAGAAGAAGCTATAAACTTTCATAAAAGGTTCCATGTCAATGCTAATACTTTACAAAAGCGTTTTAAAATAACTAAAGAACAAGCCAGACATATAATAAAACAATGTCAAAATTGTGTGACATTTTTACCACAGGTTAATCTTGGAGTCAATTCTAGAGAACTAACCATATTTGACAGATGGATGTCATACACTTGCCAGAATTTGGAAAATGAAAATATTTGCATGTTACAGTTGATGCTTCTTCCAGATTTTTGATGGGCTCCCTTCATGCCAGAGAAAAAACTAAAGATGTTATAGCTCATTGCTTACAAAGTTTTGCCACTGTGGGTGTTCCAAAACAGTTAAAAACAGATAATGGTCCTGGTTATGCTTCTACCTCTTTTAAACAATTTTGCTCATCATTTGGCATTACTCACATAACAGGAATTCCATACAATCCACAGGGACAAGGCATAGTTGAAAGAGCTCATCAAACTATTAAAATGTACTTATTAAAACAAAAGGAGGGAATTGGAAAGGGGTATATATCCCCCAAAGATAAACTTAAAATAACCCTTTTTACTCTAAACTTTTTAAATTTGGATTCATCAGGGCTTAGTGCTGTGGAAAGACATTTGTATCCAAAAAATGTACATAAGCCTAAGGTACTTTGGAAGGATATTCTAACAGGACAATGGAAATGTTCTGACCCAGTGATTGTCTGGAGTCGGGGCTCTGTTTGTGTGTTTCCACAGGGAGAACAGCAGCCGATTTGGATTCCAGAGAGATTAACCAAAACAATTTCTACAGATCAAAAAGAAGATGATTCTACTCAAATCCATAACAGCTGATATCCAGAACTCGAGCTTGGCTATTCTTACATCTGTGACAGTGATTAACCAGGATGCTTTTTTCAATATCTATTTTATTATTGCTTTTTCCCACATCATAAAGTTCTATTTTAGTTTTGAGCTCATACAGACCTAGGTTAAGGTTTTTCTGATCAGTTTTATTTTTTGACTGTGGAGTTTTTAAACATTACAATGGAGATTTCACCTAGGAAAAACTACAAGGCCTTTACTATTGTCTTATGTGTTGTATGTTATGTGTGCACACTTCTGTTTTGTGTTGTATGTCTGTATGTGCATATATCCATATATCATATATGAGGAGCGCTCATGAATAAATGGATCCAAATTTTTTTTATTATTCATGTGATTTTAATGGTTTAATTTAAATTTTGTTTTAATATGTGTACAAATAAGCAGGTTAACAGATCTGTTTGTTTACTTTCACCTTTCCTTTTCATTATATTTAATAATTCTGTTCAGGATAATGTAAATTGTTCTAAAAATTGTTTTCTTAGTACCTGTTGAAATGTTACATATATATATTTTTTAACATCATTGTCAGAATTCCTATTTTCATCCCAGTGCCGGCGAAGACAAAGATGAAACCAAACTACAACTTCTTCGATAATTATCACAACAAACTGTATAAACTGATACATCAATGAATAATAACTCAACAAGTAATGCTCAATCAATGAGTCAATTTATTTTGGGAGGAAATGGACATATTGATAGATTCCTCCACTTTGAACTGCTTACAAAACTTGCCTGGCTATGTATCACTTGTATGCACTGTGATCTATCTGTTGATGCAGCGAATTATGGTAATGCTGGCGTATCTTTGCTGATGTGTCACCAGTGATGGAATTTTTCCTAAGGAGCCGTCAATTGACTTGGTGTCGTGACATTTCTGTATCCTCCTCCCTTCTACTAGTGATGGTCTAATTTGGGGGGCCAACAGAGGTGAGGCAAAGAACCTCACCCCCCCCACTGGTGCATAGGCCTATCCACAAGTATGGCTATATGCTGGACCAGTAGTCAGTGACGGGCATGATCCAATTGCAGTGGTATCAACCTAAGACAGGAGGCTGACGCCTAAAGGTCAGTTTTCCGATGACGGGTAAGGACCATATGTTGAATTGGACAAACCTAACAGGCACGGTCCCTAGCCACATTGCTTGTTGCTTAATTAAACAGAAGGGGGGAGATGCTAAGAGCCACAGCCAAGTAATATGGTACATGGCATTTTTGGTTGAAAGGTGACGCCAACAAGCCATTGAGATGATATGATTATGTTAAGATTTGCATTCATATGGATATTGGACTCCTGTTGTCCACCTTGGCCTGCTACGGGACTCTGGAGAGTTCCCATTGGTTGGGGAAGTGCGGTAGGAGGGAATTCCGGAGGAGGAACCACCTCTTGGATTCCGGGAGAACGCGGCGTGGGTTGATCGGGAATCTTCCCGGACGCATACGGAGCATTGGCGGCAGTTTCAAAAAATAAATAAAGTTTGTTCCTGCTTGAATGGCTCGTGATTTTGTGCCCAGCCAGACTGCGGCAATAGTCCTTTATTTTTTTATTTTAATTTCACAGAGCAAATATATTTAATTTTAAAAATAAGAGACAGTGTCTTCCTATGTTTCTCAGGCTGGCCTTGCACTCATGATCTTTCTGCCTCAGCTTCCTGTAGCTGAAATTACAGGTGCATGACACCACACCTAGTAATTTTAAAGTTTATCTGTTTTTCTTTCTTTCACAGATTGTGTCTAAAAAGTCATTGCTGAACCTAGGGTTATTTAGATTTCTTCCTGTTATCTTCTAGTATTTTTATAGTTTAGTGTTTGGTTAGATTTGTGACCTGGTCTGAATTTCTGTGAAGGGTGCAAAGTCTTTTGTTTTTGTGAATGTCTAGTTGTTCCAGCACTATTTGTTGAAAAGACTACACATCAGCTCATTTTTATATTGTTTCCCAAGTAGTTTTTTTTGATGTCTTCAAACACCACATACACATAACACACAAACACCTTGGGTCACATATTTCTAATATTATATCTTTTATTGGTGTGTGGTGGGGTACTGGGGATTGAACCCAGGGGTACATTACTTCTGAGCTACATCCATAGTCATTTTTTATTTTAATTAATTAATTAATTTTGGTACTGGGGATTGAACTCAGGGGCACTCAACCACTGAGGCACATCCCCAGCCCTGTTTTGTATTTTATTTAGAGACAGGATCTCACTGAGTTGCTCGGCACTTCACCATTTCTGAGGCTGGCTTTGAACTCTGTCCTCCTGCCTCAGTCTCCCAAGCCCCTGGGATTACAGGCGTGCACCGCAGCACCTGGCAGTCCTTTTTATTTTTTGAGACAGGGGCTCACTAAGTTGCTGGTGCTGGCCTTGAACTTGTGATCCTCCTGTCTCTCTCCTGAGTTGCTGGAATTATAGGCATGTTATAATTGAATGCCCTTAATGTTAATATTTATTTCTTCACTTCTACTCAAGCCATCTGCTTCTGCCCCACCTTCTTTATTTAGGGCTGCCAGACTTTTTTTTTTTTGTAATTTTTTTTTTTTATTTAGTTGTAGATGAACACAATTCCCTTATTATATTTTTTTATGGTGCTGAGGATCAAACCCAGTGTCTCACACATGCTACCACTGAGCCACAACCCCAGTCCCTAAAGGTTGCCAGATTTAACAAGTAAAAATACAGGACATCCAGTTATATTTAAATTTTAGAAAAACAAATAATTTAATATCCCACTTCCCCTTTACCTTCTGGCTTAGCAAAAGCCTTCCTCCTCTCTTGCTTGTCTTTCCCCTTCTTCCTTTTTTCGGTGACCATACCAAGATTTCTCCTGGAGAGATGCTTCAGCAGATAATGTTTCTCTTCCTCAAAAATCATCTGTCCCCATCTTTCTGAACATATAACAATAACTGGGGTCAGACCTCAGCATAGTCTCACTGGAAAACAGTGAGTGCTGCAAGAGAAAATCTTTCTCATGGAAGCATTGCCGAACCTGGCTAAGATTACTGACAGGAACCAGAGGAACACAGGTGGGGCTCCTGAGGTATTGGGCTGGGAGTGGAGGCCGTGGTGTTGGGGTGTGAAATATAAAGCCAGGATGGGGAGAGAATGGCTGCAAACCTGCTGACCTCAAGATAGGGAGATTACCTAGGGAGCCCCAGTGCCATCAAGAGGGTCTTTAAATATGGAAGAGGAAGGCAAAGAGTCAGATTAAATGTGCATTTGGAAGAATGGCCAAAGAGATGCAACATTGCTGGCTTTGAAGGTGGAGAAAGGAACAATGAGACAAAGTGGGCTGCCACCTGGGTGGCCTCTAGGAGCTGGTGAAGGGAGGGAAACTGATTCTCTCTCGCCAGTACCTGCCAGGACCTCTCCAGGGGACTACACCCCTGCTACCATCTTGATTGAGACTCATCTCAGAATCCTAATCTACAGATCTGCAAGGTAACAAAGTTATGTCGTTTCAGGCCATTAAGTCTGTGGTAATCTTATTTTTTTGTGGTGCTGGGGATTGGACAGGGTCCCATTTGACAGGTGAATGTATCACTGAGCTACATCCGCAAGTTTGAAGGAATTTGTTAGAAAACAAATAACAGCCCTGATGAACTTTAGAATGGTTCTTCCAGACTTGGCCATGAATGATAGCTTATGGTAAATGAGGTAGATTTAGATTAGAATTAGCAGAGTTCTGAGAAAAGGGTCAGCAGGCCCAGTGCATGTTAAAACTAACTTATTACTTGAGACCTGAGAACCCCACGCTGGACTGTTATCCCAGAGGAACCAAAGAACTCCTGGTTCACTAGGATAACAGGATGCACCATGACAGGCGCTTGGTACTGAGTTCAGTGGTGGCTGTCCCCGAGGCTAGAATTAACAGCAGATTCTACCATGCAACTTAGTTCCCTAATGTTAGTGAGAATGACTGAATTCTGGATTAGAAGAGGCGGTGGCATTTAACCATCAAAGGAAAAGTGGACCTCCTAATGGTGGGCTCAGCTACTGCCTAAATGCTCTGTGGGCCTTCATCATGAATATACAGAAAGGTCGGCATTACATGTAGAGTTTAAGGTGCTGGCAGGACACCCAGATCTTTAACAAACTACTTGAAACAGCTGATACATGAAGACTATCATTTAGAACTGTGGCCTAATTGGATCCTGGGATGGCATACAGGGCAGCTTCCAGACACCAGACTTGGTACTAGCATGAACCTTTCTTATTATCCCTGCTTGGCAGAAGGCAAAAAGATATTTCAGTGACTACTTAACAAAACAAAACAAAATAAAACAAACCTATCATAATATGAAGACAAAGCAGTTGGGTTTCTAGGTTTCTGGACCAGAAACACCATAAGGAAAAGTGTTTTTAAGAGGCCACAGAGATTGCAGTCAGGACAGACAGGATGGATTTTTTTTTTGTTTTTTTTTGACAGGATGGATTTAAGAAGAAAGGAAGAAGGAAGCTGCCCAGGGAGAGTCAATTTTAATAGACTCTGGAATGGACAGGATAAGTACAACCAAAATGCAAATGAAGTTGACGAAATGATCCCAACAATAAAAGAAATGTACTTAATAAAGCACAATGTAGACCAAAATGTAGCTTCTATACCACAACCCCTCATATATACATTCACGAGTAACAAAAGCTTTACTCACCCCCAACTCAAAATTTCTAAGAGCTAAACCAGTAGGAATAGTTTCATTTATAGTCAGTTTTGATAGTACATCATTTATCACAATAATAGTCCTGAGGCATGATATGATGTTACATGTTTATTCTGAATTCAATTAAACTGTGTTCAGTGTTATCAATTCTTCACAAGTTATAACTCTGGAATATACATTGAAAGGTTAAACAGTTTTAATATTTCTTAATTATACTGGATATACATCAGTTTATGCAGAAGGCAATGCTGGCATGGTTTGCTGGGTCCTGAAGTATGGGGAGGGGACCTCCTGCCTTTGAGTGCTGTGGAGCTGTCACTCCACAGGCATCCCTGATGGTGGGTGGAACAAAATCTATCAACAGAGTTTACTGCATCACGGGCTTCTCCCTACCATTTACGTTCTAAAGCTTACCAAAACAATAATGAAAGAGGGATACTTGACAATTATAGTACTTCTCCCTCTCCAGTGTGGACTCTTTGATGTTTGGAAAGATTTGACTTGCTACAGAAGGTTTTTCCACAATGATTACACCAATAGGGCTTTTCCCCAGTGTGGATTCTATGATGTTTATTAAAATTTGAGCTGTGGTTGAAGGCTTTCCCACACTCCTTACATTTATAGGGCTTCTCACCAGTGTGGAGGCGCTGATGTGAACTGAGACCTGCGTGCTGGCTAAAGCTCTTTCCACACTCATTACACTGATAGGGCTTCTCCCCAGTGTGGATGCGATAGTGTCGAATGAGGCTGCCTTTACCACTGAAAGCCTTTCCACAATCTTTACACTGATAGGGCGCCTCTTCCGTGTGCATTCTCTGATGCTTAAGGAGGTCTGAGCTCTGCCCAAAGGCTTTCCCACACTTACAGTCATAGGGCCGCTCCACCAGGTGTGTTCTGTAATGGAGAGTAAGGTTTGAGCTATGGCTGAAAGCCTTCCCACACTTGGTGCACACATAAGGTTTCTCCCCAGTGTGCGTTCTCCGGTGTTTGGTAAGATTTGAGCTATTACTAAAGGCTTTCCCACACTCGGCACATATGTAACGTCTCTCTCCTGGGGTGGGTTTAGTGTGTACTGATTCTGCCCCTTTCTTGGAACCTGTGTCTTGAAGAGGGGTTTTTGCTCCTCTTTCCTTTCCAAGGTTCCCCCACTGCCTTTCTGACCTGGCTCCACACTTATTGGCAACAATCACAGGAATGATATCCCCTTTGAGTCCATGTGCATGAGACTCTTCTTCAGAACTTTTCTGCTCATCTGCTGATTCCTCATTATGGGGATCCAGTTTATAGTCTGAAATAAGAAATAGAGAAAGGATATGCTTGTTGTTTCTATTAAGAGGAAGAAACAGTTAAAAGAGAAATAGGATCGTCACACATAAGCTCCCTACCACAAGCTACAATGGTCTGATGAGTACATGAACATTTCTGCCATGAAAGCTTCATATATATGGCACAAGGTATAAACAGGAAAATAAGCACATCTGAACAGGAGCAAAGGAGATGAATGATGCTCAGGCAGGAACAATGACCAAAGCTGTTAAGGAACAAAAATAACTTAAGGGAGATGAGGCTAAGCGGCAAACTCACAGAACCCGCATTCCCACAGAACCGAATATGAAAGCGAACAAGAACATTCAGGGCATTCAGTCCCATTTACGTTCATTCTGATTCCAGATCAGGACTAATATGAATGGGGGTTAACTCACCATTTAACTAATGCTGGCTATGTCTTATCATTAGTGACAATATCAGACTGAACCAGTTTAAAGCATTTTGCTAGGTAGTTAATACTTCATCAAAGTCATTTTAACCATTTGTGGAAAAAGGGACTATGATAAATGCACTCTGAAAAACAGGCTCTTGTGGAGAACTGTTATCCCTCCATGGAACCCGTTTCTCTCTCTCTCTTCATCCTCCTATTCACTTTTCATAAGAAGCAATCACTTGGCGACATTTTGAGTTACTACATAAGCCATGAGCTATGTGTAGCACGTACATCTTACTTAACACAAATAAAAGTAACTTAGTACAAGTTAAGATTTCAAAAGTAGTCTAATGAAGCAGGCTTTGAAAAACAGTTTTCTGGGGCTGGGATTGTGACTCAGTGGTAGAGCACTCGCCTGCACATGCAAGGTCCTGGGTTCGATCCTCAGCACCACATAAACATAAATAAAGATTAAAAAAAGAAAAAAAAGAAAAGAAAACCAGTTTTTTAGGGACATTTAGCTCAGGGACATTCAGCTCACTTGGTTTATTTCCTGAATTTGAGTATTTGTGTCTTTCATCACTTCTGGACAATCTCAGTCTCTCCCAACTCTATTCTCCCCTGGAACTGATGTTAAACAGAGCTGTATGGCCTGCCCACTCCCCACTACCCTCGGCGCCTTCCATCTCTTCTTTCCATGCAGCATTTCAGGTAACTTTCTCAGTTTACCCCTCGGTCCACTAATCATCTCTTTAACTGTTTAAAACAGCCACTGTGTTCATTTTATTGACCACAGTTTTCATGTTCAGAAACTCTATTTTTTTTTTTTAATCAAAGCTGCCTGTTTATCCCTCCCCCAACAGTTCTTACTATCTTGAGAATGCAATGATTCGTATTAATTTATTTGAAACCAACTTATATTATAAAGTGATTTACATCAATGTTCCATTATCACAGATAATTGAGCTTTAATTTTCCTTCTGTTGTGTCTACTGACTCTTATTCTCCCTTGGGTATTTCATAATTTTATAACTTTTATTTATTAGAAAGGCTTTATCCCCCCCAACTCTCACTCTAAATAACTGTACAGCCTGGAATAGTCTAGAGTTTGCTGGAATACACGGTCTGTGGTTCACATTTACTCTGTCACGTACTGAGAACCAAGGCTTATGTTAACTTCTTGGCTTGGAGGTTTCTGTACCATTCAGGTAAAATAAAGTCAGATCTCCTACTAAGGTAGCTGTCTAGGGTTTCAATGTCTCTGGGTATGCTTCTATCTCCACTTAGAATGTCAAACTTCGGTTCTGGATCCCATGCTAGTAGGATCGTTCTTTGGGCCTAACAAGACTTTTCACAGATAGCGTATAACCTTTTGGGTCTTCATGCAAGGCTTTCAGAAACTTCCTTTCCCTCAGGAAGGCTCAAGAACCTGTCTTTTCTCCCCATTTGGACACTAAAACCTGAGCCTGCTACTGGCTCTGATAATTCTTCCTCTCTACCTCTCCTCTGGGTAGCACTGCCAAGTGACTATGCCAAGAGAAACAGAAAATAAAACTAACCATTATGGCTATCGATAACTTTAAGTAGTCTAGAAACTCCCAGAAGGCTCCAAATGACTAGAGAGGAGAATTGGCATTAACTATTTAAATTTAGCCAGACAGTTCTTTTTTTTCTTTTTTTTTTACTTTTCCCAGAGAATATGATTAACAGAGATCAAAACTCTGTTTCCAGCCAGGCATGGTGGTGCACACCCATAACCCCAGTGGCTTGGGAGGCTGAGGCAGGAGGATCACAAGTTCAAGGCCAGCCTCAGCAACTTAGTGAGGCCCTGTCTCAAAATAAAATATAAAAAAAGAACTGGGGATTTGCTAGTGGTTAAGTACCCCTGAGTTCAATCCCCAATACAGAAACAAACAAACAACAAACAAACAAAAACCCCACCCCTGTTTCTAAGATGGAATTCCATGTGTGTGGGACATGGTAACATCTCATGGAAATTTCTGAGGGCTATGGACTCTGCTCATGAAAGCACAACATACACATGATTAGCGATTACACCACCTACACTTGAGCAAAGCCCTGGTGGACTATAAGATCTGGAATAAAGTCCCATGTTTTCATAAACATAACTAAACATTAAATATTTTAAGATTTAGTTGTAATTCTTCTAGGAAACGATAGTATGAGCGTAGAAACCATTAGTATGAAATAACAAAGGGGAAAACTATCTATAGTGTCTGAGACTGTTCTGTAAACTATGATTTGTGGATTTGAGCAAGGAAGTACGGCTACCCCAATACAGCTGTGACCTGCTAGCTTCAGAAAGGAGGCTGCTGATTATCTTCCATTCATTCTTTCCCGATTCATTGTCTCTTGCTCTGTACCCGCAAGAAATTAACTGCTAGAGGACTGTACAACTGTCTTGTTTGTCCTGATCTGGCTGCCAGGGGGGTCTGCCAATAGGGAACACTAGCAGAAGATGTGTGGGCAGGAGCAGCATCAAACTGGCATATTTATTCCCTTTGCTTTCTATTTGATGACAGGGTCTGCAGCCACAGTTCCTATCAAGTGACCTCCCTCTTCCCTCAACCAAGGCTACAGCTCCCATCAGACTCTGGTGACAGGTCCTCTTTCTCGACCTTTAGGCTCATACAGAGTAATGCCCCCTCCCTTAAATGGTACTGGGGACTGAATCCTGGGGAGCTTAACCACTGAGCTACATTCCTATCTCTGGTCCTTTTTATTTTTTGACAAGGTCTTGCTTAGTTGCCCAGACTGGCCCTGAACTTACAATCTTCCTGCCTCAACCTCTTGATAGTTGGGTTATTACAGGCATGCACCACCACATCTGGTGATAATAATACCTTTACATTGCTGTCTAGGGTGCTCTACCCATCACTGGCTGACCACACCTCTGTAAAGTCCTTTATCAAACTCATTTCACTTGGCCCTCTAAGAGTGTGCCATCTGTTCCCACACCAGGACCCTGGCTGATACAGTTAAATGTGGGGAAGAAAGGAAACTACTTTGCTTAGTTAGCCTGCTAGTCAAGTCAATCCAGGAGTCACTATACACCAGGAGTCACTACACACCAGAAATTTATGGATCCTTCTCCTTCTTCAACTATGAAGGCCAGGGCCCTCTGAGATGGTGCTCACCTTGACTTTTTCTTGGATCCTGAGTGTAATCCTGCTCCTCACCAGTCTCTTGGATATACAGAGGCCCCCAGGATTCATACTTGGGACTGGTCTCCACAGACTGTGTCTGCATGCTGCTCAGGGATGCCTTGGCACTTCCTGAAGATGATGTCTTCTCCCACACTTGTTTCTGTTCATTTGGAGTTGAAACCTAGAAATAGTAAGAAATGGCTGGGTTTGTGCACAGCTCACTATTAGAATGAAATATCTAGGGAAAAACTAGGGAAAGAAAAGAAAAATATCCATCCTACTGGATCCTCAAGATTAAAGGTAGTTTAGGACAGGAGAAGAAAACTTACAAGGAAAATGGTCCAACTCACAGTAATTCTATCCAGCTAATTTGGTTGAATGGACAAATCCGTGTTCCAGCAGGGAATGCTATACTTTTAATATCTGAAATTAAAAAAGCCCCCCTTCCCTACCTGCAGTGCTGGTTCATCCAGTTCTCGCTCCAGATCTTCCAGGAGAGTGACGGCCTCTTCGGCACTCTCTGGGCAATGGTCCTGCACCCAGGCCTGAAGTTCCTGGGGCAGGATGGTCAGGAACTGCTCCAGCACCAGCAACTCCAGGATCTGCTCCTTGGTATGGATCTCCGGCCTCAGCCACTCACAGCAGAGCACTCGGAGCTGGCTCAGGGCCTCCCGGGGCCCAGGGGTGTCATGGTACCCAAACTGTCTAAAGCGTTGACGGAACATCTCCAGGCTGGGAAGGCACTTTCCTTTCTCTTCTTCATCCTCGACTTTCACAGTTACAGGCCCCACCTGATCCTGAAGGGGCCTGGGGCCCAGAACTGTGGCCATGCCCACCACCTTGGTCATCATACAGACTCCAGAAATGGCTTCTCTAGGGCAGGCTTTGTGGAGCAGGAGTTTTGGTTCTTTTGGGTTTCTGGTTCCTTAGGGCCACACGTTAAACCTATGAAAATACGGTCACCATAAAATCACCAAAAGACAAAGTGACTTTTTTTGTTTGTTTTTATACACATACTTTTAGTACAGGAAATTGTAGAAATTATGACCAAAATTATTATTCAAAATTATTCTGGAGTCAGCTTGTGATAGCCTACTTTGATTTTACTGTGTTGTGTATCTTCCTAAAAAGTGCTGTGTGGCATAATTTTAAAATCAGATTAATTTGCTCCAAAAACTGTTTCATAATCTTACAATTAGAGATACCTTAGTTTCTGAACATTCAACAAGCTATCTAGTGGTCAAATACTGTCTGTTTGAACCTAAGACATTTATTTAACTTGAACATTAAAAATTTACTAGTCAAGGGCTGGGGTTGTGTCTCAATGGTAGAGCACCTGCTTAGTATGAGGCACTGGGTTCAATCCTCACACCACATAAAATAAAATAAAATTATTGTTTCTATCTATATAGAAATATATATTTTTTTTAATTTAGTAGTCAAATAACTGGGTTTGTTGGCATAACCAGGTATGAGGTTGGAATTAACTAACATACAATAATGAAGTGTAATTAAAGACATAATTTTGAGCTTCACTTGACCCATTTTAAGTAGGGCATATGCAAGTTTTTAAATGTCTTTAGCTTTTTAACAGAAAGGCAGGTAGAATGACAGAGAATAGACTACAAGTGGTATGTATTCTTATTGCGATATTTATTTTGACAAAATGTCACTCAAAATAGAGGATACAAAAAAATGCTTAAAGTAAGGCTGGGGTTGTAGCTCAGTATCTATGGGGTTGTAGCCTAGTATCTATGAAGCACTGGGTTCGATCGTCAGCATCGATTAAAAATAAAATAAAGTATTGTGTGCATCTGCAACTAAAAATATTTTTTAAAATGTTTAAAGCATCTTTTCTTTTAAATTTTAAATACTCTAAATCTTTCAGACTATTGACACATGTGAATACCAACACACAAGTAATAATATAATCACTTCGATTCTCTTCATTTGCCATGAAGTCTATTCATTCAATATCTGAATACCTGTCATGCAGATGGTGCTAAGGCTGCAGTGGGCAAGTACGACACACACCCCACCCTCTGGGAGCTTTCAAACTTTCAAAGTCTTATGTTTGTGACTGATCTTCCTGTTTTCAAATCTTAAGCAGCATCTTTCAAGACATCTAGGCATCCTATGTTGAATATGGCTATCTAGAAGAACAAAATTCTGCCAGTCCTAAAAAAGAGAAATACTTAAAACACCTACATGAAATTACACTGATAATAACTGTAAAGACTATAAAGAGGATCTATAAATACTTTATAAAACCTGAAGAAGGAGGACTTGTAGTACATCTAGTCCTAGCACATTTAAAACACCGAACTAAGCTAGTTTTATACATGCATCAATCTCTCTGGATCTGGCTTGCCAGCACCTCGAGGTATAAAAAGTGATAAATATGTGCATAGTACAAACATAATGAGGGAAAAAGACCAAAACTTAATTAACAGTGACACTGCTGGGTTATGTAATGATAGAGAATTTCAACATTCTTTTCTTGTTTGGATTTCCAAATTTTTTAAAAAGAATGTATATTACTTCTTCCGTAATCAAAAAATCTTTAAAGGTATTACAAATAGCCCTTTGACAAACTAAATAGTTTTTATTGCTGGTGCTGTGTGGAGAAGGTTTGTATTTATGAAATTAATGTTGGTGGAATGCTTAGCAGAATCACAAACATCAGCAAGAAGCTCAAAACATGAGAAGGGAAACTATGGCACAGCAAGAAAAACATACAGCACTATTTCAGAACTAAGGCCAATCATCCAAATAAAGGATTCTCTGGCTAAATTTGAGTCTAGGAAATAACAGGTTAGCCAACACCAAACAAGACTTTTAACTTTTGTTGTTTAAATTATGGAACTTCTTAGGATATTTTCAATGCTACCATTTTCCCCAAATACTCCAAAATAGGAAAATGCCATTCCCCATCTTCAGGAACTACCAATGAATAATCAGTTTGGGAAATGAAAACCAACAGTCTTTAAAAATTTGTAGAAAAGATGAATATGGAGAGTTTGTGGTATCCTTTGATGTAGTAAGAAAAATTTAACCAGCCAAGAAACTTATTTATTTATTTCTATGGTACGAGAAATCAAACCAAGGATTCTCTACCACTAAGCTACGTCCTCAGCCCTTTTTATCTATTTTAAAATTTTGAGATAGGGCCTTGTTGTTGCTCAGTCTGGCCTTGAACTTGCTATTCTACTGTCTTCCAAGTCACCAGGGTTATGGGAGTGGCTGCTGTATCCCAGCTGAGGAATGTTATTTTTAAATAATCAAAGTATTTTTTTTTTAAGAAAGAGAGAGAGAGTGAGAGATTGGGAGAGAGAGAGAGAATTTTTTAATATTTATTTTTTAGTATTTGGCGGACACAACATCTTTGTCTGTATGTGGTGCTGAGGATCGAACCCGGGCCGCACGCATGCCAGGCGAGTGCGCTACTGCCTGAGCCACATCCCCAGCCCCAATCAAAGTATTTTTAATTCTAAAAAAGAAGAACTACTTGGATCTGGGGTGTGAACTAGCTTGGGAAGTACACTGCAGTTGAGGGTAAGGCTGAAGAATCACTGAGCAGTGGAAAGCTCAAGTGATAAGTTGTAGCTGAAGGTAAGACAATATAAGGTGGAAAGAGAACAGGAGCTTTAGTTTACTATGTAAACTATTCACTGAGCAGTGAATAGAATGGGAGTCTAGCACATGTCTGGTATATAACAGATGCTCAATAAAGTGGAGTGGAGACTGAGGCACGAGGATTGCTTGAGCCAGAGTTTGGGGCTAGCCTGGGAAATAGAAGAAGACCCTGTCTCTTAAAACAAAAGATTTTGTGGAGTGTATGAATGAATGAACTGGACTTAAAAGTAACTACAATGCTCTCTTAGTGAGATAAAAACAACAGCTCTAGGTTTGAAACCAGTAGAGACCAAGAACATACTGTGCTTAGAGAAAAGATCATGTCCTACCCAGATTCTTTCCTCATGAACCCTGGATGAAGCAATCTAGCACTGAACAAGGCAGCCTGGCTCTGATTCATTTTAATAAATAAATACACACACACACACACACACACACACACAGTTGTAGATGAACACAATACCCTTATTTTGTTTATTTAGTTTTTTTTTTTTTTTAATTTTATGTGGTGCTGGGGATTGAACCCAGTGCCTCATGCATGCTAGGCAAGCACTCTGCCACTGAGCCCCAGCCCCCCTGACTCATTTGTCCCCAAGGACAGTTGTTTCCCTCATGCTACACAACTTGCCCTGGTCAATTTAACTTGCAGACTTTTAAGATTGTAATTCTTTCTCTCTCTCTCTTTTTGGAATTGGAAACTGAACCCAGGGGCGCTTAACCATTGAGCCACATCCCCAACCCCCACACCCTGTTTTTTTTTTGGTATCAAGGATTGAATTCAGAGGCACTCAACCCCTAAGCCACATCCCCAGCCCTATTTTATATTTTATTTAGAGACAGGGTCTCATTGAGTTGCTTATCACCTCACTGTTGCTGAGGCTGGCTTTGAACTCAGCATTCTCTAGCCTCAGCCTCTCAAGCTGCTGGGATTATGGCACCTGCCACCATGCCCAGCCTCATACACTTAGTTTTTTTTAATTAAAAACACTAATCCTGAAGCATCCTAAGAGATGCCATTAGATGTTCTGACAGAGTGGATCAGCGTCAGCACCTTCACACTGGTCTCTATCTGCATCTAGTATAGCCACCGAATCACCCAAGTGCAGGACTACTGGAAAAACTGAAGCGGGGGAGAAGTGCCATCTAATCTCCTGGAATAAAGTGCCATGATTGTGCTCGACAGACAGAATCACAATTGGCCCTCTATCTCTCCACTAGGTCTCATCACTCCTCTCCTTATTCTCTATGTTCCACTAAGATCTAATAATCATGTAGGATTCTGTTCATTCCTGTCTCAGCTTACTAATTAATTCAGGAAAACGTGCACAATCTTAGTAATAAGAAAAGAACTGTCCCAGATGTGGTGATGCATGCCTATAATAGGAGCTCACTGAGGCTGAGGCAGGAGAATTACAAATTCAAAGTAAGCAGGAACAACAGTGAGTGCACGCTACAAAAAAAAAAAAAAAAAAAAAAAAAAAAAAAGTGGGGGGGGGAGGGGAGAAGAGAAAGGCAAATTAAAGCCTCAACGAAACGGTTCCATGGACGTTGGAATCTTTAATGGCAAGAATTTTAAACATTTAAAAATTGGATAATAAACTGTCTTGACATTATCTTTTTGTTTCCTTCCCTGAAGCAAACCAGTAATTTAACATTTGGTCACGCGGAGTTTGTGTAAAGATTCATTTTGGGATGCTCTCCTGGTCTCGGCATTCGAGTTTTTCTTAAAATGTATATAAACTCAAAAAGCAAGTGAAGAGAAAACAAAGGCTCACACAACTCACATGGTCTTCAACTACAGTGAACTTTTGTTTGGAGCTACCTAGATTGTTTCCTCTCCACCGTGGTTTTTATCCCCCGGTCCACAGTACTTAAACTTTTCCTTATATAGAATGGCTTTCCAAATCTCTCTCCCCAGCCAAATCACCTCTCTTTACACCCTACTTATAATCGGTCCTCTAAAAACGTTTCCAAACCGGACCAGATCTCCGCTGTGCGTAAGCTTTCCAACCTGGGCGCAGCCCGAAGGAGCTGGGCACGGCCCTCGGCTGCCAAGATGCCGCTTCCCACAGGAGGTTCCCACCCATCGGACGTTACTTCTAACAATGAGCCCCGAGTTCAGACCTAATTGAGAGCCACGGAAGGAAGGGCGGGCAGCCCCAGGCCGACTAACGAACGGCTCGGCTCGAGAGAGCACAAAAGAAAGCTCCTCTGGGGCGTAGAGGAGACAAGGTTTCATTTGTTAAAGCCCCAGGGGGTGGAAAAGCCATTCCAGAGAGCCGGCGCCTCCATCAGCACGGGCTGGGCAGGGACCGGGGCTCCTCCCCACAGCCCCGCTAGGGCCAGTCGGAGATTCCCGGAGACCACAGCCGCTAGGCCAATCCCCCTGTCCCTCCCTAAACCTGGCCACCGACCCCTCCCTACCCACCGCAATAACCGGGGACCAAGAGGCTCACCGTGAGTCACAGCCGCTCCAGGCTCGGGGAGACCGCTCGGCGGGCCGCGGGACGGCGCAGCCGGAAGTGCGTCAGAGCCCCGCCCCCGCGGGAGTTGCTGCGGGGCCGCGTGGCCCCTCTAGGAATTCGGGAAACTTCTTGATGTCCTGGTTCAGGAGCGTTTGGAGAAGCGGAATCGCCCTCAGGGGAGATTAAGGCCTTAAGGAGTCAGACAGCTTTCTGCCCGTTTTTACCCGGACGGACCTACCAGGCGAACGCTTCGTCGGGTTTCCAGCATAGCTCCCGACGCCCTGGGACGCGGGTTGGGGGGGCAATACCGGCTGAGCGTGGTGACCTAGGGCCCCTCGTGGACTGCAGCGCTGGGTTCTCTTGTGTTGCCTCAGGCCCATCACCACGTTTTAGGTACCTGGACCGGAGAAGCGGGAGGTACAGATATCACTTGCAGATGCGGGTCATGGTGTCAGTCCGAAGTGGCCGTGTGCATTTGCGGGTCCTAACCTTCCCCTGCAGAAATAAACCATAGGGGCTGCGCTTCTCTGGATATTGCAGGACTTGATAAAGAGGTCTTTGCTTGTCTTTTGCCCTATAGTCTTGTGCAGCTGCAGGTTCCCAGACTGAAGATGCTGTTTTCGACCTCAGTCCCACCCTCCCCTAGCATCCCTTAGAGAGATTGCTTTTGTCTGGTGTTGCAAAAGTCACATATGTTGAGGGACAGGAACATGAATGCATGCCTGAGCACGGAATTCCCTGTCCATATATATTATAAATTTAGACATTCCCCCTCGACGTTTTAAAAAATTATTTTCAAAAGCATAAAATATTTTAAAAAGTGACATAATAGTCAAAATTAGTCTCTTTTTCTTCATTCCGTCATGGATTTCCCACTCCTTACCAAATTATTTTGCAGTAAACCTCTGACATAATTATCATTTCCTTAGGATTTTTGAAATAAAGCCAATCTTTCAGCATTGGTCAGATGTCTGAGATTGGCCTGTCTTAGGTGCCATATCCTAAGGGGAGTGTTTACAAGCTAGTGGTCATCCAAAGATCACATTAGCAAATCTAAAGATGTGAGACCTGAACACCATGCATTCATCCTAAGGGAACTTGCAGAATTTGTCTTTATTCCTTATCATAGAAAACAAGGTGGGGAATGCCTTCAGGTTGCCTTAGTTTTAGCTGTGGGAGTTATATAGCATAGTTATAAAGCAATGTTAGTTTTCAAGTACTGGTGAAGTGCTGATATTTGGAAATACAGTTTGTTTTATGAGATCCCAGAAGGTAGGATGAGACCATTGAATAGAAATAATGGAAGTATTCAATAAAAAGAAAAACATTCTTTTAAGGTTGTTCAAAAGTGAAGACATGTCCTCCAACATCCTGTGCCATTCTGAAGAATGGGAGAGCACTTAGGTTATGGTATGGAGATTTTGCACAGTGAATTGTTGGGGCTAGATAAACTTCAACATCTTTTTTCTATCGTTTGCCCAGATCATATTAACTTTTTCCCTTCTCTCCAGCTTTTTCATAAGACTTATTTACCACTGCCATTCCCTCCATATACCTCCTTTGAGTCCTTACCATGGGCCAGGTACTGTTAGGCATTTTGTTAATTCTTTCTTGCTGCATAAAAGACTACCCTAAAATTGGGTCTTTTTGTGACTTGATGACTACATTCCCCAAAAGGAGCATTTTAAGAGGGTAGGACTTGTAGATGCCTTAATTTCAGTGGGAGTTATATAGCATAATTTCTACCATGTTTTTTTTTTTTTTTTTTTTTTTTTTTTTTATAACAGATTACTTGCCCAGAATCAAGGGGAAGAAAAGTGGATTATCTCTTGGTCACACTGCAAGAGTGATAATGTAAGCATCTTTGGAAACAATGGACTACACACACACACACACACACACACACACACACACATTTATCTCCATTACTTTATGAAATATTAATACCATGAAATATTATAATCTTGAGAACATTTACCCTGTGAAATATTAAAATTTTCCATTTTAAAGATCAGGAAACTTGGACCCAGAAAAGTACCTTTTCCAATATCATACAACTAATTGGTGGGAGAGTAAAGATTCAAACATTTATTTATTTATTTATTTATTTTTGCATTACAATTCTTAATACACCATTATACAATAATTTATCATATCTGTGAATATATATAAGGTATGTTGACACCAAATTCACATCTTTATACATGTATTTTGTAAATGATGAGGGTCTCCTTTCACCATCCATGCTCTTCCCCTTCTCCCTCCCTTTCCCTACCACTCCTATTCCCTATCTAGAGGTAATCTTCCTCCCTTGCTCTCCCTCCCAGCACCATTTTGAGTCACCTCCCTTATCAGAGAAGACATTAGGCAAGATCCAAACTTTTTTGAGCTGGGGATCAAATCCAGGGCATCATGTGTGTTAGGCAAGTGCTCTACTACTGAGCTACCTCCCCAGCCCTCAAGAGATTTTTTAAAAAGTCATTAAAAATTATTTCAATGTTATCCATCTAAATCGTACTGTATTAAAATGAGTTAATATAAGCAGGTGTGGTGGTGCACTTTTGTAATCCCAGCATTTAGGAGGCTGAGGCAGGAGGATTGCAAGTTCAAGGCCAGCCTCAGCAACTCAGCAAGACCCTCCATAACTTAGTGAGATCCTGTCTCAAACTAAAAAATAAAAAGCACTGAGGATGTACCTCAGTGGTAAGCATCCCTGGGTTCAACCCCCAGTACCAAAAAAAAAAAAGTTAATTTAGGATGATCCATTGTTTGTTTCCTTCCATTAATATAACCACAACCACATGACAAAACCCCAAAAGAGTAGACAAAGGAAAAGTTAGTAGATGTGACTTATGGCTCACTGTGATGTGTCATATGCACTTCCTCTTCAGAATGGTTTTGATTCCCAATCAGTTTACGTAGTGGCATCCCCTCCTCCACAGAAAATCTTAATTAAACTTCTCCAGAAATCTTCACCATAATTGATCTTAGGACTATCAGCAAAAGAATCTCTACAAAAGAGTTCAATGAACTTAAGCTTCCTATTTCCTGTTGCTCTATCTTACAATTAAATTTGGCCAGGGGCCTCATATATACACACATACATATGTATGTACATACATACATATATACACACATACATATATTCTGTACATGTACAGCTCTCTATATAGTTATATATATTGTAACTATATATGTATATATAGTTACAATATATATAACTATATATTACAATATTTAACTATATATATTGTTACTATTTGTAAAGGTTTTCAAGGGAAGTGTGTCTGCAAATACAGAGTATGATAAAAAAAAAAAACATTCTTTTAAGGAGGCCTCTGGCCTTGGGCTGGAGCTTCACAGAGATGTTTACATTCCAAAGAGAAGATGTTGCTAATTGGGCTTCATGGAAACAGCTGGCAGGTGGAGGGAAGAAAGGGGAGAAGCAACTCTCCCCTTCTCAGGTGTTGTCTTGAAGGGTAAACTTGCCCAGAGCAGTGAAAGAAAAAGCTACTTTGATGTGAACTTCTACACACTGTGAACTTCTGAGCCCTACCCCTTACACACTGGGTATAAAGTTCTGAAACTGCCTGAACTCTGGGTTCAGGGGGATTAATTGATTACAGTGTAAGCTTTACCCTCTGAACCTGGCTGCACCCAAATAAAACTGCTTCCTGCTGTCTTCAGTGTCCTGCCCATCTGTCCCCTTGGACAATTATTAAGAACCTATAATATGCCAGGCATTGTGATAGGACACGAAAAACTTAAAATGAAAAATATACAATTCTTGGCAGATATCTAAACAAATAATTACTGATGGCAATTACTGATGGCAATGATGATTGAGAAGGCCCTAATAAATGCAGACTGAATGAATGTCATTGTGAGTACCCACAGTCCAAGCTCTTTTTGTCTCATCCCTTCTATGCTGGCCTGGACTTCTGTTTCTGTGGCCAGGTACAATTCTAGAAGATATCCTTCTTTTGGAGATGTATAATTGCTTAAAGTTCTTTAAATGAAAGCATAAATATGCTTCCATATAATTGCAACTCACTGATCCTAATCCTTTTATCTCACAAAATACCTCTAGTTGTGCAGGGTGTGGTGGTCCCAGTGGCTTGGGAGGCTGAGACAGGAGAGTCATGAGTTCAAAGCCAGCCTCAGCAACAGTGAGGTGCTAAGCAACTCAGTGTAGACCCTGTCCCTAAATAAAATACAAAATAGGTCTGGGAATGTGGCTCAGTGGCTGAGTGCCCCTGGGCTCAATCCCTGGTATCCCTCCCAAAACAAAACAAAACTCTAGTTGTTCTTGTTAGCCCTTTAAAATATTTGAAAAATAATCACATGTGTTTGTCCTAAAACTCGCCTAGAGGTAGGAGTTTTATGATTAAGCCTAGAAGCTGCTTCTGAACCCTGGTGCATAAAATGTGGTGCCTGGGGACCTGAACTCCCTTAAATGACATCTTGACAGTCCCACTTTACTTGCTGAACATTGCTCCATTCTCTGTTGTCTTGGGAGATTATTGTAGCTTGACAAAAGAAGTCAGATTCCTGTGCCCTTTGTAGCAGAAATCCAAAAGGGGGAAAAACTACCCATGTTCAATGCTGTCCCTGACTCCCTTCCTCCTTTTCCAGCATGGTCATGTTTCTCTCTAGAATGGTTCTTTTCTCAGTTTTCCTCGCTCATTTCTTCCACGTTTCTTTTTGCTTCCATCAGCAAGCTTGCCCAGTGATCAAAACTTGATTTTTCTTAGAACACAGCCAGGCAAGCTTCCTGTCTATTGCAACTCTGAACACTTCCCTATCTTCTTCCTGGAAAGAGTTCACAGATACAGTATGCTGGAGTGCTGCAAAGACATTTGCCAAAGAAAATGAAAAGAGAATAAAACTAGAGTTAGACAACTATAAAAAAAAAATTGGGCTGGGGTTGTGGCTCAGTGGTAGAGCGCTCGCCTCACACAAGCAAGACCCTGGGTTCCATCCTCAGCACCACATTAAAAAAAAAAAATAATAAGTGAAATAAAGGTATTGTGTCCAGCTACAACTAAAAAATAAAATATTAAAAGAAAAAATTATTGAGTCCTTGTTAGATTACAGCAAGGAACACCTAATTTGGGGACTGATACCAATAGGGACCACTAAAATGGGATTTTTGCAGTGAAAGGCAGAGATTGGGCCTTACTCCAAATGCAGCATTGGCAAGTGGGAATTTATAGGATCAGAGGGTGGGGATAATTGGATGGAAAATTACTAAGAATAAACATCAGGTGTAAGAAAGATGTTTGTATATCTATGACTCTATGACCAGTGTGATTCTGCAATCTGTACAATTAGAATAATGAGAAATTATACCCCAATGATTCAAATGTATGAATTGCCAAGATCATTGCAATGTAATGTGTAGCTAAAAAAGATAAAATATAGGAAAAAAAAGAGAAGGTTTCTGGCTAAAGCAACCTAACAGAATTATGGACAAAGGCCAGGATATCAGACATCACCTAGGGCATGGCGGAGGATGAGGAACTCAATCAGGTATCTAGGAGATAAGATATGGAGAATGGAGGGGATGGATTACATTTAAACTGACTTAGCAGGGTTTATTGCTGAAACAGAATTTTACAAGAAGTACACAGGTGGGTCTAAAAGATTTAGTAAACTGACTAAAGTTTGGTCAAGTAAAGAATCTGTCAGAACCCTCTACCTTAGAGCCAAAATTCTGTTGCCAATGAAACTTGGAAGATCTGGGTATGCAGATCTGGTATCTGATGATCTGAAAAATGGGCACATTAATGCCTGCTCCCACAACTTTAAAATATTTGGAGAAAGATAAATTATAGCATGCATGTGAGAGTTAACTGGCTTGGTAAAGAAACAACACTCACAAATAGTAAGGGATTTTAAATCCTCAAAACGCTTTGCTATGATATTATTTCTAATCTTCTGTTGTTTTGTGTTGCTTTGGTGCTGGGGGTTGAAGGTAGGGTCTCATATGTGAGCTCTACCAATGAGCTACACACCCAGCCCAATCTCCTTTCTGTTTTTAATGTTAGTCTACCAGGGACAGATGTGGCTCCATCTACCTCAATCCTTCCTCTGTTCTGCCTTCTCCCGAAAAAGGAAAGGCAATATATCCTGCCAAGACTTTTCCTTCTGTAATAACAGTTTGCTGGCTTGTTCTCTTGTTTGTGAAAAAACCCAGAAAAGGTCTGCATAACCCAAGTGAAAGGAGATCACAATGGGTATTTGGTCCAGCCCTCCCCATGCAAATTCCCTTTCTCCTTAAGGACCTCCAGCAGCACCAGACATATTTGAATATCTAAATTGCTGCAGCTCCAAATGCTTGTGTGCTTAACCATTATACAAAGATGCTCCATAAACATAATTTGGGGTCACAGTAGTGATGGATGAAAATGGGAGCATCATCAAGCTCATAAAGGAGGAAAAGAGACAGTAGTGAAAAGAAACTAGTTGCTGAATCCAGAAAAACTTGGCATTATTTATCTATCTATGGTACCTGGGATTGAATCCAGGAGTGTTTTACTACAGAGCTATATTTCAACCTTTTTTTTTTTTTTTCAGGGTGCTGTGCATGTGAGGCAAGTGCTCTACCAACTGAGCTATATCCCCAGCCCATATTTCAACCTTTTTAATGTTGTATTTTGAGAGGGGTCTTCGTTAAATTTCTGAGGCTGGCCTCCAATTTGCAATCCTGCCAACTCAGCCTTTCAAGTCGCTGGGGTTACAGGTGTGTGCCACCATGTCTGGCTTTATCTTAGACTTTCGGTGAATTAATGACAATGAAAGTGACGTAGCTTGTGAATTTATTATGATTCAATAAATTGTGACATTGTGGAAAGATACAAACACATGTGGTCTATGTTAAGGGCACAGCTCTTGACAAAGATTAAGCAAAGACCAAAGATTTTTTTTTTTTTTTTAATGTGTGTGTATGTGTATGTCTGTGTGGTGCTGGGGATCGAACCCAGGGCCTCACAACTGCTAGGCAAGCACTGAGTACATTTACAACTCTTTTCATTTTATTTTGAGATGGTCTGAATTGTATATGATACCTTTGAACTTGTTATTCTCCTGCCTCAGCCTCCCAAGCAGCTGGGATTATAGGCATTTGCCATAATTTTTAAAAATTTGCTTTTGTTCCTTAAAACCAAAGGTTTATGCTTATTCAGACATAGGGTAAGTGTCCAGGGGTGAGGAGGAGCCTGGAGGCACTAAAGAGGGAGGTCATGTCCTCGAAGTCAGCAGGGCAGGCTGGCTGGGTCAGACCAACCAAATAGGAAGCACATTTGGATAGGTGAGGTCCTTGGAAAGAATATTGAGGGACATCCACTGAAAAGGTGTGAGGCAAGGCTGTGGGAGGCATGTGAGGTTAGGGAGCAGGAGAAACTCAGATTGTTGAGGGGCACCGAACATGGGAATCTGACAAGAGACTAGGATTGACCAAGGGCAGGGGTTAATAATGAACTGCTTCTCCTGGTCTAAGGTGGGCTTGGGGAATAATAATAATAATAATAATTCTTAACAATAATAATAATGTCTGCATATTTTCCTCTTGCAGCTCTCAGGGCTGGGCCCAGGAATGGAGGAAGCAGAAGAAGCTACAAGGCTTTGCACTCGACAGGACAGGAATGAAGGAAGAGAGGTCTCGGGAGGTAAACCCTGAGCCTTATGACTCAGTGGCTCTTGGGTGCCGTGGGGACAGTGTGAGCCTCTGGTCCTTTCCATGCCCAACCTAGACTCTCTCACTGGGGCCCCTCATCAACAGATTTGGAAGGTTCTGTCCTACAGAATCACAGATGGACCAGCCAAGACAAATACAATACAATCTTGCTACCTCAAGGCAGGCAGTTTTCAGAGTTTTTGAAGGTATGATACTATGATAAAAACAAAAACAAAAAAACCACAACTTGATCTTTGTTCCTAGTTCCTGGCATACAGCTCCTAAAACCTTTGGACTCTCCAGAGTGGTGGTGGGTTATTTTGGTTGTTGTTGTTTTTTATACTGAGGATTGAACCCAGGTGCACTTAACCACTGAGCCATATCCCCAGTCCATTTTATTTTTTGAGACAGGGTCTCATTAAGTTGCTTAGGGCCTTGCTAAATTGCTGAGGCTGGCTTTGAATTTGCAATCCTCTTTGCCTCAGCCTCCTGAGTTGAGATTACAGGTGTGTGTCACCATGCCCTGCCCCGAGATGTGTTACTTGTATGTTGATGACTGGTGACTGGGGTCCCCTAGATAGCTTCAGCATAGGTGTTGATTGCTGGAGAGACCAGAGAATGGTTAGAGGGTTGAAGCCCCTGATCAGACTCACTGATTGCTGGGAACAGAGGGGCTGGAGTGTTATCACCAATGATTAAAGATGTAACCATTCATGCCTACATAATGAAAACTCCATAAACTCCCCAATCCCTAGGCTTGTGAAGCTTCTTGGGTAATAGTGAAGTGCTGGGAGGGTGACCTGCCCAGAGAAGGTATGGAAGCTCCATGCACTTCCCCAAGCCCACCTTAGACCAGGCCTTCTGGATGTTCATTTGCTTGCTTATAGGACATCTGGTGTTGCTGAGATAAGTGGTGTGGGGAAACCCCTAATTTGGTGTCAGCAGTCTTGTGAGGAGAAGCAGTTCACAGATCATGCTTTGGACACTGTGGATCCTGCCCTGCATCTCCGCAGCTCACTTTTCACACAGGTCATTGGAGTGAACAGTTTTTGCAGGTGCACCCAGCAGCACTTGCTCCCTGGCCTCCGTGGTGTGCAAACCTGGAGTAGGAAGTTATCACTCCATGGAGCAACTTTTGAATAAATGCTCCCTCCGGCAGTTCCCAGAGTAGGCAATCTTGTCATGGGGATATTGGGCTTCACTTATCCCCATGACCAAACTCAATACGTATTGGATTTCTTCCCAGCATCTTCTTGTTCTCTGGAATTATTTCTTAAATTAAGTCATCCACACACCAGCCCTTACCTCGGACTCTGCTTTCTGGAGCCCTCTGCTCAAGGATGGGACAAGATGGGGTGAAGTTCCCTTGACCCATTTATTCCATCATTGTTCTGAAGCAAGCAGGGGAGGACTGAGCACTCTGATCTTAAGGAGCCCGAGATAGAGAGAACCAGAGTGGCTTCACCTCTACTCAGGTGAAGTAAATCACTAAATCTGGTGAATTGTTTAAATAGGCAATGTAAAAAACTAAAATTGAGTTTTGTGGGTTGCAGTTCCAGTTTTTAACTTTGAAGTTTTGCTTTTTTTCTTTATCCCAAATTTGTGCAATTATTATTATTATTATTATTGGTACCAGGGATTGAATCCAGGGGCACTTAACCACATCCTGGCTCTTTTTGTATTTTATTTAGAGATGGGTTCTTGCAGAGTTGCTTAGGGCCTTGCTAAGATGCTGAGGCAGGCTTTGAACTCCGGATCCTGCCTCAGCCTCCCTCACCCTTGGAATTACAGGTGTATGCCACCACACCTGGCAAATTTGTGCAGTTATGATGACTAAGTGGATCTGAAAAACCAAACACAAGTATTGCCACCTAGAGATAATTTATTGTTTTTACCATGACTTAGAAGAGAAACAACAAAGAGAATATTACAAATCCCCACAATTTCCTTTCCTAACTTCACTACTCTAACATTTGTCAGATACCATTGGCCTCCTAAAATGGACCACTATGAATTTTTGCTGCCACTTCTCTTAATGATTGAAATTTTATACCTCAATCAAGGTTTCAAACTATTTTAGTGAAGGAGTTCCCTAGTTCTTAAACAAACCACTTTCCTCTAAGATGTCATTATTTAGTGAAAGAAGCCTTTTTGGAAATGTTAATGAGGATTGTAAGCAAACAAATTCAATTTTAAAATCATTTATTGAACATCTACTAAGCACCTGGACTCTTCAGAGACTGTTAAAATGAAAAACCCAGTTTTGAACAGCAATAACTTAATTCTGCGGGTATACAAAGACAAGTTTCTTCTTTTGGTCTAAATTTATTCTAAAAGAAGCTGGGAACTGACAGGACAGGACAGGACAGGTTGTTTTATCTAGTCTACAAATAAGACAATGCCTGAGTTAGCTCTATATATAGATTTAGCCTTATGTTGACCTGGTTGTAATAATCTATATTTAACTAAAAGTTAATAAAAATACATATGCTTATTTTAAAATAATTATGATCTTGCTTGCATAACCCACCCCTTACCCCTACACTCATACACTTTTTAGGATTTTCCTGCATAATCACAACCTGCTCCCTCCCGCCCCGCCCCACCCCCATATATCTTTTCAAATAATACCCCTGCTACCAGCAGAAGCACCTCTACATCTAACATGCTTTGTCCTTGCTAGGGCAGACTAGAAACTTCAAGCAGCAGCTGAATGCTGTTACCCAGGTGGGGCAAGGAGAAAGGCAAGGGAACAGGAAGCCCAGCACATTCCCAGGTTTTTTCTCTCCCTTTTCCAGCTGGTATAACTCTCCTTCCTAACATACCCAACCTTGTCAGGAGACTGCACAATATTGAGAGTGACTACAGATGCCTGGTTCCTTCCCTGGACCAAAGGAACTTAAACGCCAAATCTGAAACTGGAATGAAATCTAAGTGTCAGCGCCTTTTTTTTTTTCTCATATATATATTTAGTTGTTGATGGACATTTATTTTATTCATTTATTTATATGCGGTGCTGAGTGCCTCACACATGCTAGGCAAGCGCTCTACCACTGAGCCCCAGCCCCAGTCCAGCGCTGCCTCTTTCAACCACACAGACCTCATTCTTTGCATCACCAAGCAAATGGCCTCACTGCTTACTGAATGCTTGTTGAGGGGAGAAAATTTAATTCAAAAACCAATTAACTTTGCCGATTACTATGTAAGCTGAAGTGAATCATGATTCTTTTATTAAATGGAGGTGTGAGCATCTCCACGATTAAAAACTATTAAAATCACAGCAAACCATGTTTGGGGTTGGTGGTGTCCTCTAGTAAAGAGAACCAGACAGTATGAAGCCAAGTTCTCATGTTAATACATCTTATATTATGGGATGCCAAAGTATTTCCCAAACTTTTGTTTGACCTGCAGAACAGGAGATGGCTTACCTCCCTTTAATTTCAAGTTTGTTTTACAAAGCTTTGAAAAGCAAAACAAATAAATTCATTTTTGGGTATAATAAAAAATTAATCTGAATAGCAAAATAAGTAACAGCTTTTAAAGGTAGAGTGTCCATTTTAAAAATGAAAACTAAATCTACGTTAGGAAAACTTTTCAAACAATAATGCTTTATATTAAATTCTCCAGAAGTAGTTGAAATGAACATCTACACTAATTTCTATGATAGAACAACTTATTTATACCAATTAATTTGCTTTTCTGATTCTGTTTCACTTAATCTGCAGTGATTTAGTTTCCCCAATGGGAAACCCCAGCACCCTCAAATATTTCTGAGAAGTTACTCAGAGTGGGATGCACAAAAATAGGGCTCCTAGGGCAAGTACTGCTGTCACTGTTGGGCTGTATTTCAATACTTTTTACTCCAATTCACACAGTATTCCATGAGGATGTCAGGATGGACTGGTTTAGTTGGCTTTGGATAAATGGACCAGCATGCCTACCTGGAAGGTGACTAACTCTAGATCAAAAAAACAAAACAGAACAATGTTTACAATTATGAATCTTCACAAACCCTCTCTCCTAACAGTCAAACCAGGGAAGCGTGGGGACAAGGAAGGTACACAGGAGCACAGCCCAAGGGAATCTTGCAAAATGCTTCTTGAGACTAATCAGTCAACCCTCCTGCAGTGCCAACTTATTTCCCAGGAAACTGCCCATCTTGGTGTTTTCACATCCCCAATTTTCTAAGCATAAAGATTTAAAAGTTAGCAGGGAGGCAAGATTGTGGTTTTACAGAATCTGGTCAGATTATCAGTCCCACTGGCCACTGCAGTATGTCTTACTCTCAACTCATTGATTCAAATCCTCCCCCAACAAGCTCAAATCCATCTACTCCCTCTGCTTGCAGTAGTGACCTAGCAGCTCAGAGGTCAACTTCCCAGTTTGAAAACTCTTTTGAGAGTTGCAGATGTTTAGAGGAGTCGTTTCATTTTAGTGCCCTATTAGCCTGTCTCTCCTCATGAATTTACTGATCTCTTCTCTCGATTCAATAAGCACCAAACAATGAAGGTCTTTTCCCCTTCATCCTTCCACTTCTCAGTTCTGTGAACTGACTTTTTGTCCATTACCACATCAATCTCTTTACTCCCAAACCTCTCTCTTTTGAAATGATGTGCTCTGTCAACTTAAAATACATTATCTGTTTACAAGGGAATGTACAAAATAATAGGGGTCCAGGTACAAAACATTATGGCCATACAAAATGTAGAGAAGTACCCAACATTAACAATTTTTAAAGTTGTACATTTTGCTATTTCTTTAGCATTTCCCCACATTGTTTTCTTCTGTGGATCCTGTGGAGTTAAGACCAAACTCCTGCCATGTTTTGTAATTTATCGCATGACTAGAACATACCGAGGGAATTCATTTTCTGTCCAAAGCAATGAGTGCTATACATGAACATTTTCCTCACATATAATGTTATTAAGTTTATTTACAGTATAAGCTTTCTGAGCTAAGGGCTGAGATGTGATTAAAGGCTTTGCCATACTTATCACATTCAAGAGGTTCCTCTCTGGAATAAATTCTCTGACATATATGTGAATCGTTCTACATATCAAACATGTCACTCTCTCCACACATTTAGTAGTTTCACCTTGATGACTTTAATTTTAATTAAGTGCCTTAAATACCAAAAGGTCTCACATATCTATATTCTCAAGTTTAGCCTTGCTTGTCAGGCTGGAGTAAAAACAAATACCCACAACCTGAACAATTTTACTTCTCTTCCTGGCAAGGTTAAGGTGTATCTTTAAAAACTTCAAAAAAGTTCCATTAGGTCAACTAGCATGCTGATGATCAGCTATAGTGTACCAACTGTTAACAGACTTCACCCAGTCAAGAACTTTTCAATGTCTATCCTGAGCACTAATTAGATGTTGCCAGAGTTTTTGACCATGGCCCAATGACACCTCTGCACTGAGCATCTGATAAATGAATGCAATGCAAATGGTTTTAATAACTAGTTGTAGCCTGTTCTCGGGAAACAAACATTCAAATTGCTGCCTCTAAGAGTGCATCTGCCAAAGATCTGAAGCAACCCCAGTAGCTATCCAACAGCCAGCAGAACATCCTAATAAAACGGGAGCCAAATGAAGGGGCACAGGTCATATTTAAATTTCACTTATAAATAAAATCCCAAAATGACAGCTGAATTTTGTCAGCGTGTAGTGGGGGAAGTGGGGGCGAAGCCAATGTGAAACTGACCAAAGTCCTTTCCCTCTTAAGAATAAAGGCAGAGAGTTTGGAATGGATGCCTGGAATTGTGCACTTCATTTTGTTGCTTTCGGGGGACAAAAGTCCTCTCAAAAGCACCAGCAATTTTCTAGGCAACCACCACTGTGGCTCATTCTTTGAAGAAAATTCTTGATGAATTTCTACTTTCATTTCTCTACAGAAAGTGAATTAGATATACTCTTCTAGAATGTATCATTTTTTTAGTTGGATGGATAGAAATATTCTGGTAACTGGCTGACTTATTTTACGTGGTCTCCCCAATCAAGACTGAAGAAACTGCTTAGAAGCTACAGAGAAGCTGCAGTTAGTCCAAATAAGAAAGCCAAAGAGAGAACAAGAATGAATGCTGTGCAGAATTCTAGTGTGGTCTGGAGCTGAGCCCATACACGCCTCCATCTCATTGGCTCCATCATGCTATCTCGTGGATTTTTGCTGCTGGTCAGCAAATGACTGATAAATGCTAGTTTTATTTTTCTTGAGGGAACATCTCAAATTGACGTGGGGTTTTCCTGTTATAGGGTGTTCATGCTGATGGTCTTCAGGTTTGTTTTTAGCCGGTTTCTAGCTTTCTCTGCAGGGCTATCCATGGCCATCTGAAAGCTCTCATCTCATGAACAGAGCCCTCTCTAACCTTGATACCGTCACAGTCCATGATACTTGGGTCCCTTGTGTATGTGAAACAGTCTCCATCAGCAGCTTCTAGAGAGCCACCTGACTTGAGCTGCACAGATGGAGATAATAGTTCCATAACCTCACTTCAGTCTTTAGAGATGAGTAACAAAAAAAGATACCGTGCACTATGACTATGACACAATCAACCATTTCTGATATACTATCAGTGAACTGCTCAGAGCAACGAACTACCTTTCATAATTGCCTGCTAATGATGGTAAGTTCTTTTTGAAAGTTTCTGGAAAAGTGTGGAAAAAATGCTCCCTTTCCTTTTTTCTGAAAAGCAACAAAACACATCTTCTGAACTATAATATCTTAAGTTACAAAGTGCCCAAATCATCATATTGTTCAGCAGCTGACTGAAGAGAATTCTGGCTAAGATCTTTGCCATGGAAAGATGTCAAAAAATGACCTTAGTCAGTGTTCACATTTTCCTTAAGATGGTATCAATATAGTAATTTCTGACATTCCGTAGTATTTATTCACCAATCCACGTTTAGAAAGAGTCTATGCAGGCAGCTAATCAGTGCCTTCGTTTATGTTTAGGACAAAAATAGCATTGGCCCTAGAGGTCTTAACATGCCGTGTGGCTGTGAAGGTCCTCTTTCAAAGTTGGGCCAGGCTACCATATTTCAGGTACTCATGATTCACAGGGCTTTATCATAAATATGAAAGTCCTGTTAGAAGTCAGATATAGGATATAAGGAGTGCCTCTTTATGGATTCGGCACTAGGTATAGTGCCAGGCTGTCAGGAACATAACTATATCCCTTAACAACCGAAGCATCTCTTTTGGGGGATGAATAAAAACTTCCATATATGAAACAATGAAGGATTAAAAGTCAGTATATGATCAAGTGCTAACTTGTGGAGAAATGCATTTAGGAGTGCTAGAGTGCTTTAGGGACTTCAAGAAGGGAGAGAAGTGTTTTGAATTGTTGTTGCTGTTTCAGGAGAACTGATCTCAGTGATGAGGATAGAACCATCTACATTTGTTGCAGTCCTTTGGAACTGTAGACTGGTGCACATACCCCCTCTTTCAGGAAGAGATAGAAATCTTTGGTTTGATACTGATCAGCACAGTCCTAGATTTCTATAGCTTTGGTAGGCTACCAGTGATCAGCTATATAACTTATGGGATATATAACTAGCTTGAGCAGCAGCATGTCCCCATGTAGTTTTTGTTTTAACTCTCTTTTTTGAGAAATAAGCAAGATATTGGCCAGGTAGGGCTTGTTTGCAGCAAGTGGCTTCCTAACTTCAGAAGCACGTTCACAGAGCCAATCTTGTTCTTTCAATTTATGCTGTGGTTGCTGCGATTCAAAGAGCTCCTTAAAGGTATCCTCATTACTGAAAAGCTTGACGTTTTCCTGCGTGTGTGCTTTTATCTTATGTGGAAATATTGTATGGATTACCCATCTGACCAGTTTTCCCTGCAGGGGCTGTGTGGAAGAATTACCTGCCCACAGACAACACAAAGGCAGAACACTGCTGATGTAACTCTAAGGATCCTTAATCATGATTTTTTTTTTTTTTTTTTTTTTAAATCTGTTGAGGCTGTTTTTTTTCCCCCTCAATGGGCACGCATTTCTGAAATAATTTTAGAAACAAAAGGGGGAAATGGCTTGATGACAAATTCTTGCTTTACACACAACTTTTGAGAAATGCTCCAAATGCATCCAGGGAGGCTGGGCTATACTCCAAGGCTCGCTCTCTGGCATGGATTCTGTGATGCAGAGTGAGGGTTGAGCTCCGGGTGAAGGCCTTGCCACACTTGGTACACTTGTAGGGCTTTTCTCGGGTGTGGATTCTCCGATGCAAAATAAGGTACGAGTTTCGGTTGAAAGCTTTCCCACACTCACTACATTCATAGGGTTTCTCCCCTGTGTGGATCCTCTGGTGCTTGGTGAGGTCTGAGCTCTGGCTGAAGGCCTTCCCACACTCGTTACATTCATAGGGTTTCTCTCCAGAGTGGATGCGCTGGTGCAGAATGAGATTCGAGCTGTGACTGAAGGCCTTGCCACACTCGTTACATTCATGAGGCTTCTCTCCTGTATGGATTCGCTGATGCAGGACAAGGTTTGAGTTGAGACTGAAGGCTTTCCCACACTCACTACATTCATAGGGCTTCTCTCCGGTGTGGATGATTTTATGGCGGATAAGGCTTGAACTTCTTGTGAAGCATTTACCACATTCATCACATCTGTGAGACTTTGCTCCTGTTGGAACCTCTTCAGGGGTATTAAAGTTTGAACTCAGACTGAAGCTTCTTCCCAACCCTTTTCCCTTCTCCCTCGGACCTCTCTCCCCCGTGGTAGGTTTTTTTTCCCTGGCTGTAGTTGGACCTGACTCTCTCTTCTCTTTTCCAGTTTTCTCCTCAGGGTTTCTCTGCTGCCTTTCTACTACTCTGCCCTGATGTTCCCGTTTCTCTCCAAACTCTTTCTGAAATCTTCCTGCTTTCTCCCCATGTGATGCTGAATCTTCTGTGACTTCAGCTTTTGAGGTCGACTCCTCGTTCTCATTTCTGGTTTCACAACCTGGCACAATAAATAGAAAATACAAATAGCACCTTTTCCTTTTGACTACAAAGATTAATCAAGTGACATTATTTTCCAAGAAGCTTCTATGCCTGCAAAATGACTTCACAGTATTAATCAAGGATAAAAAGAAAAAAAAATAAGGAAAAAATTGGGACACTGTGGAGTAGAGTTGGAAAATGAGAGGGCAAGCAGAGTGGAAAAAAGAGAAAATAAAAGGGTACACGCAGAGAGAACATGAAATAAACAGGTACAGTGGGGAAGGGGCAGAGGGAAGAGAAACCAGTTAAGGGTGAGGTAAGGAATTAAAGGAATTTGGAGGTCATGATTTTACTATTTGATTACCCAATAATTAATTTGAAGGAATACATATTGAAAAACTCATGTTTCATTTACAGCAAATATTTGTAAGTTTTTTAAAAATGAGAATATACAGGTCTTTCTAGAAAATATTAGCAGAAAGGAATATAGTGAAAGAAGGAAAAGCAAATACTCCTCCAGTTCTGTTGCCATTTTCTCAACAAGGTGGTGGTTCACAGGCACAAGTCAGAAGCTGGCAGGTCGTAGGGCTCTTCACACACAGTGAATAGTCTCCTTCCACCAGGGGAGCAGCACAGAACTAGCTGTGCTCAAGTGATGGAGATGGAGTGAAGAGTGGTGGGGGCACTTGCTAGTAACAGAATTAAAAACCTTTACCAACTGACAACTGAGAATAATTGAAAAGAAACTGAAAATGATTCTGCACAGCCCACAAAGATACAACAATTTTCAAATGTAGAGCTAACCCCTTCATTTTAGTAATTAAGTGTATTAAAATACTAAAGTTTAATTTTTATTGTACGTTGCTATACTGTTTGTGTCATGTTGATTTTAGTTTGTTCTAAATATATTTTTAAGCTACAGATCCTTTGTTTTCTTCATTTATTTTTATGTGGTGCTGAGGATCAAACTCAGTGCCTCACATATGCTAGGCAAAGTACTCTACAACCCTGGTCCTGTCATGTTGCTTTTAAAAAGTGAAGACTGCAAATTATATAAAAGACATACACAATTTTGTTTACATTTATCTGAGAAAACCCAAATATCTCTATTCTTTATTTATTTGGCTTTAAGGGTCTATGTATCACAACAGGCCCCTGAATGCAATGATGGGGGAGCTAAATAATATTCAGCTTCTGACTTTAGTGAAGAAACTACCATAAATACAGAACTAATTACAACGAAGAGGAAATTGGTATACATTTTGACTTCCAAATCAACATCGTTCACTGTCTGGCCAGTTCTCAGAATGTTCCTAAAATTTTTTTTTTTCAAGTTATCAGAGTAAGTAACAGCTAATAAAGCAGATCAAATCTTTGGCTTAATTTCCATCTAGAACAAAGAGCAAGTACCTAGAAACTACAAAGCCCAGCTATAACTAAGGTTTTAAATAAAACCTGAGTTTTTTTAGTGATACTCTATGTTCACCCTTTGCTCAATATTCCTGTCCTCCCAAGATAAAGTCTTGCTGTGAACTTCCCTATTACTGTACATATCTAAGGGTTCCTTGGTGGCACTAACTCCTAGGGGTTAAGATCTAGCAGAGACCACATGAATGATTGGCAGCTGGATCACCTTGTCTTATCTGGCTGATGCCCGTTGCACTTCTTTATTCACTACACGCTATTACTCAAGAGCTCTTTGTGGAAGACCACAATTTATTTTGGAAAACTGGGAACCTGATCCTGAGAGAGCTTCAGGTGCAAGTTAGTGGGATAATGTAAAGTTGTCTCCAAGCAATGCTCTCACAGAATAGAAGACAGAAGCCCATAGAAGGGTGCCTGGTAGGTTCAGGTACAGAGTGCCAGGACAAAGGGCTGGGATTAGACTGATAATCAGTTACTTGGCCATCTCTACCAGGAAAAAGATATTCCCTTGACAGAGGAACCTAAAGTGTGGCCCTTGGGGAAGGGAACCGAAATTCTCTCAAGTAAATGAGTGGTTGAAGAGATGAGGCTCAGAGCACAAGAGTTGATTTCTGATTTCAAAGAGCAAAAAATACACTAGGAATCAGGGAGTTACAGTACTATGCTTTTGGAGTTCACTAAGCACAAAGGTTCTCCCTGCCTGTTCTGAAGAAACATAGTCAGTAGCCTTAAAAATCCTTATCAACACTCAACTGAATATATCAGAGAGTTCCCACAACTAATAGAGAAGCAAAACAATCTTATCAGATAACAATCCTGCATCAGTCTTACCCTGGGAAAACACGTTCCCATAATTCTCCTGCCTGCTGTCCCTATTGAGATTCCTCCGAGCCAGGTTCTGACATCCCCATTCCTCCAGGATGAGGGACACGGCCATGTCCTCGATCTTCACCATTGCCTGAAATAACAGGAGATTCCCCACACTCAGTTCTCCCAAATCTCAGGGACAGTCCCATTGCCCACACCTAGAGTCAGGGACAGAGTTGATGGCATCTCTACAGGACACTGGTGAAGAACATGTGACCAGAGCTTTGTGGGCTTGAGGGGGTTTGCAGCAGCAAGAACTAACAAAGAGGGATAGTGGGGCTTCTTTGTGGTAGGGCATCAAGAGTTACTGCCTGGCAGAGACTGTAAGAGGAACTCCAGGAGGAGAAGGCAGTTACGGGGACTCAGTAGGGCAGAGGGGCCCATAGCTCACCTGGGAATCTGCTGTCAATAGTGCAGATGCCATCGCCTGGTCTCTGGGACTCCCCTCGTGATGAGGGGCAGGAACGTGAGTGACAGGGAGAGCTGAGGGAGGAGAAAGGAGCTGTGAGTGAATCAGCTCTGCTCAGAGCCTCCCTTGATGGCCTGAGGCGCTCTCACTTCTGCACCAGCAAGTTCACTGTTCCATGTTTAACTACTGAGTAGAGAGCTCCAGAGAACATAAATGAAAGAAAGCAGGACCTGAGTTTTCCTGAGACCTCTACTCTTAAGCAAGTCACAGGAGCCATAAAAGTGCCTTAAAATCACCTGGTCTAACCCTTCCACTTTAAAAAGGGGGGAACTGAGGCCCGGAGAAGGTGAATAACTTTTCTAATGTCACTCAGGAATGGGGGAACCAGGTCTGGAACCTAGGGAGGACTCTAGTCTCAGTTACAGAATGGGTAACATTCAAATCATGTTTCAAATCTGACTTACACTTTCCACTAGCCCAAGGAATAGTACCAGGATATTAGAATCCTATTTGTGCTTACGTTTGTAAAAAATGCAACCCAGCTTTAAAAATCTGACATAGTAAAATCTAGAAAAATAAGGTAAGACAGGAGTCTTCTTACCGCTAGGTAAGTTTTGCTATGTTTGTCCCTCTACTTTTCTCACACTTGGTTATAATAAAGTTTTTAAATAAAATATACACATGGTTCAAATGTTGATGAGACATTTATGAATGTATGAGGTATGGGATGACATACATAATAAAAGACATCCATAACACATCATATGATCACAACGGCTGCAATGTATAAAAATCAGAAAAAAATTTAAATGATAAAAGTAATATTAAGCTCCCTTTTTCCTCCCCTTGCCAAGTACTACTGAAATGTTACTGGTAGTAGACATATGATGGTACTGAGCCACAAAGGTATTAATTACAGAAATGATTTTGAAATTGAATTACTAAACCCTGTAATTATCTCCAATTGTAAAATAACAAGAGCTAACGCAAAGTACACAAAAACATCAAGAATTTTGAACTGAAATCTTTGGAGAGTAAGGAAACACTGGAAGATGAACAGACAAAGGAAAAACTGAGAATAAATTTATGTCTCAAGTCTTTCAAGAACGATTTACTAAGTGACAACTCTATAGATTGGGTCTCTAAAATTGCTTCTCTGGCAACCTGAAGTGCTAATTTAGTGAGCTGACCACTAATATCTTCTCTAATTTCCTAATGTCACTCTCTATGACTTCTACTTATGGAGTGTAAAGATACCCCACAAATCCTGGAAGGGTATATTTCAACATCAGTGCATGGGTTTGCGTGGATTTCTCCAGCATGTCTGCTGATTGTGCTCTAGGATGCATGGGAGAGAGAACATCCCTTTAAGCTCCATGATCTAATATTTCCACCCTAGATGTCATCACGAACACACACACTGGTTAAGTAATGTGTCTTGATCAACTTCTTGAATTATGTACTTTTAACATTTCATTGATTTTACTGACATACGTACCTGCTTGATTCTAAATTTGGATAAAGATATATTTCCCTCAAAGGAAAAAAAAAATGAAACAGATTTTTAAAATAAGACCCTCAACTGATTTTTATCATTTGTACAACTAAAAAAAGTTTTCCTCTGTTTGAAATTTTCAAAAATAACGAAAGAGTCATGCCATATGGTATCTTTATACATTTTAAATAAAATGAGTCTTTAAAAAAGATTTATGTTCCTTTTAGAGATAATTTAAGACATGAGAGCATTTCAAAATCTGGCTGGAAGTGTATCATCTGTTCCCAATATTTGACTAGAAATCTGCATTAAAAAAAATAGAAATCTGCCAGACATCTGGAAAGCTAACAAATCAATAAATAATGTTATGTCCACCCAGTTCATTATGCACAGTTTACTTACCTCTTACCATCATTTAACTCCTGGCACTAATCTGAGTTATACTTTCCTAATATTTAGTGACAATGACAATTATGCATAACAATAAAAAGGATGCTTCTTTACCCAGGCACTTGACAACGTGGGTAGGGCAATTCCATATTGGAACAGTTGCTTCTCACTGCATGAAACCTTGCTTCTTACCTCGGGACTGCAACAGTCGGGGCTTCCGAGATGAATGCTTGAAATGGGACTGGGAAGCCTCATGATGAAGGTCAAAGCTTGAGGACTCCTGAACTGGATCCAGAGGCACCATCCCTCTGGCAAGCATCTCAGGCCCATGAACTTGACCTGGGACCTGTAGATAATCAGGTTGAACTTGTGGGTAAATCATTTTTAAAATGTTAAAACAAAGACCATAAATATGTGAGTAGCTGCAAGAGGAGGTCAGTACACATATTTTTGGGGATTGCCACGGACTGAAAGTGGAGCCTCATGAATGCCAAACACAGGTGTACTCTAGAGGGTGTTAACCTACACCCCCAGTCCCCAAATACTTCGTAAGAGCCCAGGAGAGCAGGAAGAATAATCACCACAAAGACTCTTAATATGAGCATTAAATCAGTGATTTTCTCCTAGCTCCAAAGTCCATGCTCTTCTCACACCAATCTTACCTGCTGTCCTGACAGATCAAGCTCCAAGTCTTCCAGAAGGGTCACAGCCTCCTCTCCACTATCGGGCCTGTACTCCTGCAGCCAGACTTGAAGCTCCTTAGGCAGAATGGAAAGGAACTGCTCCAGCACCAGCAGCTCCAGGATCTGCTCCTTGGTGTTAATTTCTGGTCGCAGCCACTGATGACAAAGTTCTTTTAGTCGACTTAGAGCTTCTCGAGGCCCAAAAGTGTTCTGGTAACAAAAACGCCTGAATCGCTGGCGGAATATCTCTGGGTCAGGAGGAGGTGTCTCCTGCAGGTTGGAATCCTGCCCCCACATGTGATCATCTTCATCTTCCTCTTCTACCTTCACTATGACAATTCCATCCTTCTCCTGTGCAGCCTGTGGGGACAGACCTGTCGCTTCCCTTGATTCAGCAGTCATCATTCAGGCTCAGGGGAACTGGCGTGATGAAAACCAGGTCTGTGCTGGCTTTTCTGTCCTAGAAGATGCTTTATATTTGTTTCTGTACTATTCCTGAAGTATTGAAAAAAGTTATTAGCACTTTTATAAAAATGACCTGTACTAATCTTCACACCAGGCTACACATCAAGAAGGCACTTAAAATGCCTCTGAGGCTGGACACTGTGGCACATGCCTGTAACCCCAGGGATTTGGGAGACTGAGGCAGGAGGATTCTGAGTTCAGGGCCAGGCTCAGCAACTTAAAAAGATTCTGCTTCAAAAAAACAAACAAACAAAAAAAACCCAAAAAATAGGTCTGTGGATGTAACTCAGTGGTAAAAAGCGTCCCTGGGTTCAATCCCTAGTTAAAAAAAAGAAAAAAGGAAAGGAAAAATCTACCAATAACCCCACAAAGCCACGTTGTCTTTGTGACCCCCAGGGTGTTTGCCTGGAATCAGAGCAACTTCCCTCCACGTGGCCAGCAGGTTATGAAATGCTGCATTTACAGTGCTTACCCTGGAGAGGGCTGAGTTAGCAGAGTGCCAAGCACCAGGTTAAGCACAGTACATGCACAATCTTCTTTTGTCCCCACACCAACCCCAGCAGCATTATTAGTACCATTTGACAGATGATATAACCAAGTCTTAAGACAGTTTAAATAATTTCTTTTGGTAGCAAGTGAATACCCAGTGTAGTCAACAGGAAGTCAAAATTGAAGCCCCAGGACTTGCTAATGTATCATCTAGTGATTTCTATTACTTTTATGTGAAACCATCAATCATCCTCTCTTTTTTTTAGATGTAGATAGACAACTTTATTTGTTTTTTTAATGTGGTGCTGAGGATTGAACAGGGCCTTACATGTATGAAACAAGCACTCCACCACTGAGCCACAATCCCAGCCCCTCTCCTGTCTACCTTTTACCTCACCTTCATAAAAAAGACGAGCAACTTTAAAGATTCTTGCAGAGACTCCAATTAAGAGGAAATACTCATGATGCAAACACAAAAAAATGACACTTGAAGCTTCTATGAAGAGCGAGGTGTTAGTCGGATTAGATTGTAAAAACTAAAATCAATCTAAACAAAAACTCACCAGTGAGTGAGAAAGCAGCTGGCTTAAAAAAAAAAAAAAAAAGTGCAGTAAGAACAATTAAGGGAATAGATACACAAGTGTTCCTATTATTATATAATTCTAAGTGCCAAAAATGATACCAAGCATACTGAAAATACCTTTGTATATACATTCTTTAAAAACTTGGAACTACTTTCTAACCTGTTTAAAATCTTATAGACCGAGGCCTGAAAAAAGAAAAAATGAATAAAGCCTAACCTTCTTGATTAATCTGCAGACTACTGAGTAAAGGTCATGGAAAATGAAAATGCACTTTCTGAATTTCAATAACAAATATTTAGTATGGATGGTGGTTCATGAGTTACTGGCCTGAACAAATGTGTGCGATTCTTCCACCTCTATAAACCTTCGTGAAGCATCTGTTTCACCTCCATAGCTATCAAAATTAAGCACCAGGACTGGGGCTGTAGCTCAGTGGTAGAGCATTTGCCTAGCTAGTATGTATGAAGCATAGGGTTGGATCCTCAGCAACACATATAAATAACTAAAATAAAGGTCTAAAAAATACAACATTAAAAAAACAAAACAATAAAAAAAAAAACCAACTAAGCACCAAATTGAAGTTTTAGAAACAGACCATCTAATTGCTGTATCCCAGTAAATTAAACAAAGTTTTTAAACTAGCAAAGCATTAAACCCAGGGTCTTGAGCATGCTAGGGAGCACTCTGCCATGAAGCTACATCCCTAGCTTTTAGAAAAGCATTTTTAATTACACAGCTTGCCTAAAACATAATTAACAATTCTGGTGGAAAAGGGGTCATATACAATTAAAAACACAAAAATTGTTTTAGGGTAATTTAATATCACAGTTTCATACATTTTGTTTTATTATACAAAACGATGGTAGGACAGTGCATGTATGTAATATTTTTATAGTTTCTACTGATAGGAATGTACAGTGGTCCCCTTCATCTGCTGTTTTGTTTTCTGTGGTTTCAGTCGCCTGCAATCAACTGTGGTCTGAAAACTTAAGATGGAAAATTAACAGAAATAAACAATTCATTAAGTTTAAAACAAACTTTATTGCAACATATTAATTGCTCCATTTGTTATTATTGTCAATCTCACTGCACCCAACATAAATTAAACTGCATCACCTAAATAACAACATATATAGGGTTTAGTACTGTATATGGTTGAGGCATCTTTGGTACATCTTCTCCAAAGATAAGGAGGGACTGCTGTATGGAAAGCAAAGTTTGGAGATGACCCTTTTTCCCCCCCAGGAACTGGGGATTGAACTCAGGGGCATTAGACCACCAAGAGCCACATCCCTAGCCCTATTTTGTATTTTATTTAGAAACAGGGTCTCAATGAGTTTCTTAGTGCCTTACCATTGCTGACGCTAGCTTGGAACTCATGATCCTCCTGCCTCAGCCTCCCAAGCCACTAGGATTATAGGCATGTGCCACTGCATCTGGCTGAGATGACTGTTTTATCACAAAGATTATTATTTCAATCTTGAGAATTATAACAAGACTAGTTTTTCTACCTCATCTTTATGTCCTTAATTAATTTCTTCAATGATTTTTGAATTGGTAAATATCTTATTACAAACCGCCTTCTACCCTTTCCCACTGATGCCTTCAGACCTGTTGTGCACCCCACCCTCCCTGCTGGGATAGTTGGTTTTCCAACTCCAGATCAGCTTTCCCTCAAAAGGCCTTTCAGCTATAATTATTCCACTTCCTAATTAATCTTCAAAGTGTCCTGTAAATCCAAAGGAAATAAAAAGATGAGAAACATGATTCTTTTATGCAAATAATAAAAAAAAGAATGTTCCAAGGTTTCAATACAAGTGCTAGGGGAGCCCTGAGAACTGACAGGTATACAAGAAAGGCACTTCCAGGAGGAGGTCCCCTAGAACATGGAGAATAGACAGGATGCTTCTGTAAGAGGCAGTGAGTGACTAGAGTTGCCCAAGATCATTCCTTTGGCTGGCTTTTTCCCAGCTGGAGGCAAAATGTTTCCCGGAAGCTGTAGTTTCTTCTTCAATTCATTATGAACAGCAAAAAGACTCTCTTGCTGTGACTCCCAGAATTTCTTTCTACCACCTTAATTCAGGATCCCTATCTCACCTAGATTAGGACCTGGGCTCCATATAGCTTCTCTACCTCCCATTCTCCACTGTCCCAATACACACAACATACATACCAAGATCTGTGTAGTACTGCTACCAATTCAGGGTTCAAGAGCTTCCACTTTCACAACACAATCCACTTTTCTCTTCCAAGTTTACCCGCCTTGTGTTTCAGCCTCTGCGGTCCATCAATGCTCCCAAGCATGGGCCACATCTTTCACCTTCACTTCTCTGCTGTAAACATTCTCCCACTGTACCAACTCTATTGGTCGAATTTTTATTCACTGCTCAAGATGCACAAATCTTTCCTGATACCCCAAATTAAATAAGGTACCTTCTTCCTTTGAACATCCTTAGCAGTTTCTGTTTTAAGGCAATTATATTCTCATTTTTGAGTTGCAGTTCCTGTCTGTCACCTCCCAATGAAGCCCTCCACGACAAGGTCAGTGACTCCAGTCTTTTTTTGTATTTATTACCTAGAGAACCTGGTGATTTAATTCTATACAGATGTTATAGAATTAAACTGCACAAGAGGAACTATTCCAGTTCCCCTTCTGCCCTCTTACTACCTATAGTGTGGCAATGAGTGATATTAATAGCAATTAGTAGATATTAGAGATGTTTGGCTAATATCTCAATCATTCAGGATCACCTTTGATTCCTTCCCTCATTCTAGGCAACCATTCTCCTAGCACCAGGGAGAAGTCTGTTATACTGTTTGATCTAGTCTCACGACCTGCCTCTTCTTTGATTCCTTGTCTTCATTTGCTCCCTACTCTCCCATAATTCATTGGCTACCTTATTCTCAGATTATTCATCCCAATTCTAGCCTTGCAGTCTGTGTGCAAAAACCCTTCCCATCCAGCAAAATGAGTCTAATCAGCAGATCTTGCTGATGCCCTGTGTTCTGGCAACCACTGTTTCTTTGAATCATACTCAAAGGCTGGAATTTCCTCCCAGTCCTCTCTGCCTTTTTTCTTTTTGTGGTGCTGGGATTGAACTCAGGGCCCTGTGCATACAAGGCACGCGCTCCACCAACTGAGTCATATGCCCAGCCCCCATTTCTGCCTTTTCTAATTCTACTTATTGTTCAAAGCCAAGCTGAAATGCCACTTGCCCCTCATGACCGCTTAAGAACCTTCTAGTAACAGTCAGCATTACTGAGTGCTTTCCAAATACCATTACATTAAGCACTTTACTTGACCACCCAACAATCTTAAGCAGTGGCCACTGTCATCACCTCACTTGATACAACTGAGGTTTTACTGACATTAAATAACTCACCTGGGGATGCACAGCAAGTAAATGGCAAAGATAGGATTTGAAATTAACTCTGACTCTAAGTGTAAGCTATTAAACCATTTTTACATGTTGGGTAAGGAAGGGCTTCTGGGTACATAGATCCTTTCTAAAACAAAACCCTATGAAGGTGAGTATGAAGAGTGACTGCTCAGGAATAGGCCTCATCTATCATCCACTATTTTCACCTGAGTTACTGTTTGACTGAGGCCCTAAGAGGGGACAAAGCGGCGATGCAAGTGGGGATAACCAGGTAGTGGAATTAGTGTGGTAGCTAGCTAGACCAATTATCAGAAAGCTCTACTGTGAAAATTTTATCCTATTTCAGCTATGGAGCAGGACACTGCTTGAGTCATCATTGGCAATCAATAAGAAGAGACTCTGAGGAGGTCGTGAGACCACAGGGATGGAGACAAGGACAATGGGCACAATCCCAATCCCTCTGTTCCCACCTGGGACAGGTCTTCTTCTCTACCTTCAATATTTCTCTTTTCCTGCTCTGGGTCAGAGAAGAGTTCTGACATCTGTGGAAAGGGTGAGTTTTTTCTCAAAGGTTCCCCAGATAACCTGAGCACACACCACTTCTCATCAGCCTCTAAAGGCCCTAAGTCGTGATCATAATTTCTTATGCTGCTTCTTTCTTTGTAACAGGATTTTTCTTGACTTCCCCCTCAACCAGACTATTGCTAAGAATTTTTTTCCTACTTATGCCACTCAGCAAGATTCCTTGCAAAGCATTAGTTCCTTTTCTTTTCTTAAATATTTAAATTTAAATATTACTATTCCTTTGCCCCTTGTGCATTCAATCCTGCCCTTAAATTTGTTCTATAGGGTACTTGGAAGAATTTGGAAGACTTTGTTAGCTTTTCCCCATTTACTAGTTGATTTTAGGCATGTTAACCTTGTTATGCATCAGTTTCCTCATCTGTTCAATGGGAATAAAAAAATGAGATTTGTCTCATAGAGCCGTGAGGATTAAGTGAGTTAACATATATAGAGGACTTTTAACAGTGTCTGGCATCTAGTAGGCCCTGGAGACGTTTTAATTTTTAAAAAAGTAAAGTTAAAAGTTATAACTGTATATTCTAATTTTCAGCCTGCTTAAAAGATTAGCAATGGGAGAAATCCTAAAGCAGCACAGTCCAAAAAAAGTGAATGTGGTTTCCCAAACAGAAGTTACCCATTCCTAAGTAAGTTATTTATCTTGTCTGACATTCAGTATTCTTATCAGTCAAATGGTGAGAGGGGTAGGAGTAGAAAACTACATTTGGAGTCCCTCTGAAATGAAGAAGATTCCACACACCATTCACTTTAGATAAGATTACCTCCAGCAACCAATTTTCACCAGGGATAAAAATAAACAATTTATCAAACATCTTGGATTATTTATAAGCTCAGTTTATTTCAAAGGCTGTTTTCTCAATCTCCCAGTATCTTTTCCAGGGCATAGTCAAAGTTTCAATAATCTGCTCCTCCACCCCACTTTTTAACAGAGGTATCAAATGGTTTAAAATATGAAAAGGCTACCCTTAAAAGACAACTAGGTATCCAAAAAATTGATTCTACCACAGAATGAAAATGTAACATTTAACATAATATTAGCCTACTTGTAGTTAGATGTAGTATAAAATATTGGAAAACTCTTTAAATGCTTAGGTCAAGCATTAGGTTATTCACCAGAGAATCAGCAAGAGATGACAGTATTAAGTAGGTGGCTTCCCTGTTTGCATTTTGAGGTTGGTGAAAAACTATCTGAAATAATGAACAAGAACTTGGAGTAGTGATGCAGAAAGGATATAAACCTGGGAAAAACATTCTGGGGCAAATCTCCATTGTGGTTCCCTACCTAATAAAGCTATTTCTCTATACTTAGCCAGAATATACATTAACAGTGCTTTGCTGATGTGGTTACAATGAATTCTCCACAATTCAACAAGTATTTATTGACCGCCTCCAATCCGCCTAGCACTGGCCGGTACAATAAATGCTTTCTTTGGTTCCAGTCCATGTAACAGCCACTCTCTATAATGAAAGTATCTTTTTGTGTACTGAGGGCACTGCAGGAAAGGGAGGGGAAGGTGGGGGAAGTGTCAGGCTAAACTGTAGCTGAATTTTTTCAATTCCATTGACCAAATCATTTCAAAGTTGGAAGGACCTTTTGAGAAAATCTAATTTTATGGATGACAAAATTAAAACACGATGTTTTGTCTTATCCAAGGTCACTCAGCGAATCAGTCTCCTAATGGTTCAGTGTGATTTCCACAAATTCTCTTCACTCCTCACCCACTCCAAGTCAAGCAGGATGAACTGAAAAATCCACCTAACCTGACGACTCATTTTTAAGAGCTTTTCAAGCATTCCATAAGCCTAAAAGAGAGCAGTTTGTCTATGATTCGCTATTAGGTCGTTATTCACCAGGCTTCAAATACTCTTTAATCACAGCTCAGTGTTGGGGGTGCGGAGGGGAAAGGATAAAAAGCAGGTGATCTATAAACGTCTGCGGCATCTCAAAACGTGTCCAGCTCTCGGCCTTCCGCATTTTCACCTCAAGGTCCTCAAGGACCCAGAGGGAGGGGGGGAGCCAACCCCCAAACCCTTCACCGGAATCAAAGCAAATGGCGACAACCGGAGAGCAAAAAAATCAGACAAGGGTCAGTTCGCTAGCGACCCCGTCCTCAGAAACGTCAAGTGAGGATGACGACACAGCGGGCTAGGGGCCCGGAAGGGGCCCTCACACGGCTTCTCCCCAGGTCTCCGAGCGACCCGGCCACTGAAACCCTTGATCCCTTCTCGCCCGGAGCCGGGGTTGGGGCGTGGGCGTCTCCCCGGGAGATAACGCTTCCTACGGCTGGGCCTGGGGAGGAGGCAGGGGCAGGGACTCGCTTCGCGTTCCGTCGGGGCCGCCGGAGGGGATCCCCGGGCCGCAGCTGGAGCGCCCACCCCACGCACAACCCCCTGCGGCCCGCCCGCCCTCCCCAGAGGCCGGCCCCAAGTCTCACCGTGTGCCCCGGGAGCGGCCTGGGGGCGCTGGGCGAGAAAGGGGAGCTGACTCTGGGGCTCAGGCCGGCCGAAGGGCACCGCACACGGACCTAGGCCCTCCCGACGCCTCCACACAGACACAATGAGTCACAAAGGCCGGAAGTATGTCAGCACCTCGCCTTCCGGGACCGCGCTGCGCTTCCGGGTCCGCTCTAGGAGCCCGGGAGGACTTTACATCTCGGTTTCTGGAGCTCTAAATCTGGCCCCTGGTCCCTGGTCAAGCTGTCTGGGTTGAGGGGACACCCCTTGGCCTGTCTGCTTCCAGTAATTAGGAGGACGAATGGGAGGGGCGTACAGACTTTTCCTGCAGCAAAGATTCTCCAGCTCAAACATATGAGAATTCCATTTCTCCTGTCTTTTCCATTTCTGGTAGTCGTTGTAGTAATTATAGTTATTACCAAGCAATAATAATACTTAGTAATTTTGTGTGTGTGTAGCAGAGGAACTGAAGCAAGGGTGTAGACAGAGAAAGATCAAAGTGAAGCCAGGGGTGGCTGGTTTCAAGAAGCTGCCCTGGTAACTTCTCTCAGGGCCCTGGAGAGGTATGCCAATAGAGTGGGTGGTGTTTTCAAAAACTTGGCTTGTGGACAAAGGACATCTTTTCACAAACAAGCTAGTTATAAGGTTCTGTGCTTTGCTTATGTGGCATATGCCATTACAGCAGTTTAAAAGGAGTGTTCAGAGTGATCACAGACACTTTTGCCTTCAAGGTGCATTCCCAGCTTACAATAATTAGCACCCTCACCTTTGGGGGGTGGCGTTGAGGTATGTGTGTGTAGTGGGGTGTGAATCGGGAATCAGGCTCTGCCTTGTCTAAAAGTGACCACAGGCTTCAGTGGTTGTGACTGTCTTCTGCGTTCCAAGACAGGCTGGTGGGAGAGAGTGAACTGAATAGCTTTTGCATGACCTGCTAGCTGTAAAAATTGCTCCAAAATCAATTACAGAGTCATTAAAAGAAATTTGCAAAATGGAGAAAAACAATCACCTATAATCCCTCTGTCTTAACCCAAGACAATGGTTTAATTTATCTTTTTCCTGTGCATTCTCAAATGTAAATACATATTCATATTATTTTACCCATTGTCCAAAACCCAGGAGGTTATCTTTGTTGAAGCTGCTTGTCCTGCTGTTACTTTTTTGTCTTCTTTGTGTCCCCTGGCTTGGAATAGCCCCCCTCCCCTCCCCCCTTTTTTTTTTGTTTTTGTTTCCTGAAAGATCCACTAACATTAGGTTATCATGCACAATAAATTTTACTTTGGTTTCTGAATATACAGAGAAGATTATAACAGCACAGAACTGGAATCAATCTTAAGGTAAACATTCAACATCTTTAAGTTTCTGAGTCATAAAGATTCTGTCCCTTGTCAGCTCTCTAATGCTTGCCCTCCTCACCCTCCTTTCAAGCCCTCTGCTTCCTCCAAATTCTTCCTCACATCTCCTTTCCTCTAGGATCCTAACATCTCTTGGAGTTTTATTCTACTGAGGGCTGAATTCTTTTTTGTCAGTCTTCCCCACTCTCCTCCCTGAAAGCCCACAGAGAGCAGGCTGTCAATGGCTAGGATAAATTAATTTGTTCCCTGGGGCGAGGTGGAACCGTGAGGAACTGCTTGTCTGTCCAGCACATGACCTGGCTGTGGGAGGCCTGTGCTCTTCAAACTAGTGTTGCTAAGCAGTGTAGGATCTTGAAATAACCATAGTCATATTTTTCAAAGAGGAAGAAAAAAAACCCCTCAGATTTTTAGATAATACAGAGTCATTAAAAGAAATTTTCAAAATGGAGAAAAATTTCTCACATTTTAAATAGTACTCAGCAGGATTGGGGGGGTTGTGGTTTAGTGGTAGAGTGCTTGCCTATTGTGAGGAAGGACCTAGTGTAGATTCCCAGCATTACACACACACACACACAAAAAAATAAATGAGTAAATAAATAATAGTACTCAGCAAATAAACCAGGGGCTTGCTTTCATAGGACATAAAAACACATACATATGTACCCTCCCTCTGTATTTTTTTAGTGACCTACTGAAGTTGGGCAAGATGAAGTGATGGGAAGATTAAACATTCAGACATTGTTGACTGAGACCAGACTGAAGTTTCCTCACCCTGGACTTTTTAATCTATTTAGATTGCCCAACCCTGGAGCCTTCTGTAACCTGTGCCTTTTTCTGCTCCAGGAAAAGGAGTTTTGTTGTGTGCAGACAATATGAAAATGAGTGGCCCAATTTTTACCTCCTGTTTAAAGAGGTCCATGAGGAGGTAAAAATTTGTTTCTATTAAACAAAATCCCTTAAGGGATTTCTGTAAATAAAGAGCCACCTGCTCATGAGGTGATGCTGACCTTCCCCTTAACTTTCTTCTTGGAAAGGGAAGGAATTGAGTCTTTTTCTTCAAGTTGCAGGAGGAAATTCTCTGTGCATCCTGGAAGTGAGCTCAAGAGATTCTCAGGGAAGGAAATTGGCCCTGAATGTTGACAGATGCAGCTGGTTGTTCTCAGTTCTTGGCCTCATGATCTTAGACCAGAATCAAACTTCCCAACACATTTTTTTGTGGCCCTCAGCACCTCAGGATGGTAGTGACTCACATGGCATCTGTGAGTGTCCACTGACCCTGCTTGCAGGAGGCCTGATACTTCACAGGCAAGGTGGATAGCTGGAACAGGAAAAAGCAGGCATAGAATATTCCAGCAATGGGCTATCTGGACAGAGGAAAAAGTCCAGGGCAAAGACACCTCAGATAGGTCTGAGTCAACACTGCCTGACTGTGTAATCCTTCATTTCCTTTTGTCCAGTTACAATAGGTTACTAAAACAATGAACCAAACCATGTTGCAGTTCCCTCTCTGTCACCCAGGACAAGATGAGCTAGTGCCTAAGAAAGCTGCTGATAAGTGCTATTCAAATATTGATTTGCACTGTGGGTAATGTGGCTTTGACTGAAAAGAGCCTTCCTGGAACACCTGTCAGGTGTGTGTGATGAGGGATGGGGTGGAGGGTACAGGTTGGTAGATCACATTTCTGTTTTTCTTTCCTTTTTCCCAAAGATAGGGAACACGTTCTACAGAAACCATAAGAAACACAGAAGAATTGTAATTTCCAGCTTAGAAGAAAACAAAAACCAAACCATAAATCTCTCTATAAGGAAAGGAAATATTAAATTAGAAATACCAGTCTCAGTTTAACCATTTTCATTCCATTGCTTCAGATGTGGGATAAAATAATAAAAACTTAATCTGAGCAACAAATATACCACTTACAGTAACTTTGAAATAATTATTGTGTGTATGTGTGTTTTGGTATTGTGTTGCCATGCAGATGATCCTGCCCAGGGGCTCAGGCATGCCAGATAAATAATCTACCATTGAGCTACATCCCCATCCCCAGCCCTTAGAGGGCTTTTTTTGGTGTGTGTGGCGGGGAGGTGTTGCTGGGGATTGAACCCAGGGCCATGTGCATGTGAGATAAGCACTCTACCAACTGAACCATAACCCCAGCCCCAGGAGACTTTTTTTTTTTTTTTTTAGAAAAGTAATAGGTAAATGATTAGAACATTTGAAAATATTTTTAAATTTATTGTGAAAATGGCATAATAAACTGCTGCAAAAGTTACTTCTATTAAATGTTCAACTGAGCAAAATATTACACACTTAGATGATATGTAATATAAGAAATGCATTTGTCAAAGTATTTTATAGAACTAAGAGGTCAATTTATTTTGAGGGAATGTCCTCTGTTTCAAAATTATCAACGGGGCAAAAATAGCTGTCCTATGTGAGGACACTGGCACAGAGTATACTGTAGAGTGATATACAGTAAATGATGTTAAAATAAACCCCATATCTGGGAAACTGACAACATATTGTCAAAAATATGATGTGATCCTTGTTTGAAGTGTTGGCTCCTTTCCATCGAAAACAGCTAAACAGGTCACTTCTTTGAGGCTCAATGGAAAAGCACTTACCTAGCATGCACAAGGCCCTGGATTTCATCTCTAGTATCACCACAAAAAGAAAAAAAAAAGTTACTTCTTTGCACATAAAGTGCGTCCAACCTCTGGCTTATACATATGTAAGGGGCACTAATATAAGTAGATTAACCAACATGTCTGCCACACTGGACAAGTATCTAGAATCTTTTCTTCAGAGAATCTGCCTGTTCTTTGGAATGACTTAAGAGACTTCAGTTTCTTCATCTGTAAAATGGTGGGTTTTAGTCAGCTTTTCCATTGCTGTGACCAAAAGACCCAAAAGAATGACACAAAGGAGGAAAAGTTTATTTGGGGCTCCTGGTTTCAGAGGTCTCAGACCATAGATGGTTGATTCCGGTGCCCTGGGCCTGGGGTGAACATCATAGAGGAGGAAAGCAGCTCAGGACATGGCAACAAGGAAGCACAGAGAGGGCTGTACTCATAGGAGACCAAATAAACTGCCCTAAAGGCACCTCCTCAGAGACCTACTCCTCCAGCCACACCCTACCTGTGTGCTATTACCACCCAGTTACTCCATCCAGGTGGAGCAATGCACCGATTAGGTTAAGGTCTCATAATCCAACATTTCACCTTTAAACTTTCTTGCATTGTCTCACACTTGAGTTTTGGGGGGACACCCCATTGTGATCATTAATAATTGCTGATCATTGATTATGGCCATCAGGATACTAACATCAGAAGGTCTTAGAGTTAAATGACATACTGTGTATACTAGCAAAATGCTTGGCATACAGTAAACACTGATGTGACTTATCACTTGATCATTATTTTTATTTTTGTCATAATCTTAATCAGCAAATGATGGAGCTTAGATCCATGGTGGGATGGTGGGGGAGAGAGTAATCCTATGAAGTACCGAGTGAGACAATTTCACAGTGAAGCTATGGGAAAAGCAACACGTATTTGTGCATTACAAGACTGTTTTTTTTTTTTTTTTTGATACTGGGATTGAACCCAGGGTCTAACCACTGAGCAACATCTCCAGTCCTTTAAAGTCAGACACCATAAGCCATGCAAGAGAACTTTCTTGTTAAGTGAAAGTGAGGTGAAACAAAGGAAAAGAAGAGTGAGGCTTAAGGAGAGAGGGAGGGAGGGAGAGGGAGGGGAGAGAGAGAGAGGGCCATCTCTGTGCAGAGGTCGACAAAAGAGAATGCTGTCCCCAAATTTTATGACTCTGATGTTGACCAGGAGAACTGGGGACCACCTTCTGTACTCTTTGCCAATCAGGTGTTCAACTCCTCCTTTACATTGGGCGGTGGAGTTTTTGACCTTAATTGGTTCTCTCTGGAACTTTCTTAGTGGCCATCCTAAATTTAGGGGCGGCTTCATCTACAAGTCAATCCCATGTTAATGTGGTTAGAAGTTACCTTAGTGCACCTGTCCTACTAAAGGAATCTTCCTTCTCAGACACTTGGAGACACATGTAGCCGTAATTCCTAACTCAGTGGACTCTGTCAAGAGCTAGTCCCAGGGGCTGAGGTTGTGGCTCAGCGGTAGAGTGCTTGCCTAGCATGTGTGAGGCGCTGGGTTCAATCCTCAGCACCACATAAAAGTAAATAAATAAAATAAAGGTATATAAAAAAGTTAGTCCTATTAATCCTTTTTTCTTGATGTGATTTTCAACTAGCTCCCTTGCTTCTGTTTATTTTCTACAAATTAACTATCACTCTTTGCTTTCTCTTCTACTTTGGAAGTAGTTTAAAGCAGACCCTAAAGTAATTTAAAGAACACTTTGACCTGGCCTGCATTTCACTGCTCACTGCTAGCTACTATCTAACAGTCTTGGTAAGTTGCTTAGGGTCTTGCTAAGTTGCTGAGGCTGGTCTCTAACTTGTGATCCTCCTGCCTCAGCCTCTTGGGTCGCTGGGATTACAGGTGTGCACCACTGTGCCCAATAACAAGATGTTTTTATAGACATCTCTGGTTGTTTCCTAAGAATAGATTCCAAGAAATGAGGTTGCTGTTCCACGAATAGTCCTAGGGAGTACAGGAAATACTCTTTGGTAACCCTTGAGATTCTAGACCTGTTTGCAAACAAGCTCACCTAACGAGCTTGGGTGGCATCTGTCCAAGAGTTTTGAAAGAACTCAAAAGTAAAAGTGTTGAAAGAATTATGAAACATAATGATTTATAATTACAAAGAGATACACTGCTTGAAGACTGGCAGTTTTCCCTGAATAAACAAAAGTTCCTGAAGGACCCACTAGAAACCACAAGCTCTCAACTTTTACTTTGTATTGCGAAAGCTGGTTAATAAAACAGACTGACTTTGTTGCTAACATCCTAGGGACCCTGAGGGTGTGTTTCCTCTTGAATCTAGTGAGGCTTTTTTTTTTTTTAAGCTCCCTGGGGTTCTCTCTGTGGGAGCTCATGGAGCCCTGGATTTATGGTAAAGCCCACAGATAAAATCTCTGTTTGATTCTGTTATGGACTAAGAACTAAATTTAGCTGGAGAGCCTTTGGTCTACTCAGATCATGTGATTTTGGGTCTCAAATCTTTGTGAGGGTGGCCTATGCTAGAAAGCTCGAGACAGGCATCAGTCTAGAAAAATTGAGTATGAAATAACTGTAGGTGGGAGATGATTTTTTTTTTTTTTTGACAGAAATAAGAGTGAACAAGGCCTGGAATTCTTCATGAGCTCTGCTTTAGTTTGAAGGTATCCCCCCAATATTCATGTGTTAGAGACTTATTCTCCAAATCTGCTTGTTAATGGTCATTGGAAGAGGGGTTTGGGGGAGGTAATTAGGATTAGAGGAGGTCATGCAGTTAGGGTCCCCTCAGGGCATTAGTGGCTTTATGAGAAAAGGAGGACTCAAGCTGATACATTTGCTCTGCTCATGTGATGCTATCTGCCACATGATCATGTAGCAAGAAGGCCCTCCCTAGATGCCAACACCATGCTCTTAGACTTCCAGGCTTCTAGAAATGTAGAGCAAATAAACTTCTATCCTTTATAAATTACCTGGTGTCAGGTGTTCTGTTATGGCAACAGAAAGCAAATTAAGACTCTCAGCTTGCCAGGTACTATGGTACTCACCTGTAAATCCATCACTTCAGGAGCTGAGGCAAGAGGTTCACAAGTTCTAGGCCAGTATCAGCAACTTAGGGAGTTCATCAGCAACTTAGCAAAACTCTGACTTAAGATAGAAAAGTAAAATAAAATGGCTAAGGGGTGGATCTCAGTGGTAAAAGGGGTTCAATCCTCAATACCAAATTTAAAAAAAGAGAGAGACTCTAAGCTTAAAGTTTTAAGAGTGTGATTCAATAAAGGTTAAAAAAAAAATTCTTGGAGTCCCTGGACAGCAGCACAGAGTCCAACAGAGATGTGTGACTTTCTTCATAATAGCCATGTCACCTGGGTGCTGGGCTTAACCTTCCAGGCCCTGGAACAATTTGGAGTGTAGCCGCTTGAGAGTTGCCAATGTAAGGAAGGACAGAGAAACCTTCTCCTTGGCCTCAGTGGGAGGAGTGGGGTGTGCTTAGGCTGAGGACTTTGGGAAGGTGCCCATGGAATTTGCTAGAACTTACTATAACAAAGTGCCACGAACTGTGGGGACTTAAACAACAGAAATTTACTTTTTCATAATTCCAGAAGCCAGAAGTCCAAGATCAAGGTGGATTTGGGTCCAAACTAAGGCTTCTCTGCTTGGCTTCTAATGGCCTTCTTCAACCTGGGCCTTCACATGGTCTTTCTTGTGTTGTGTGTGTGTGTGTGTGTGTGTGTGTGTGTGTGTGTGTGTCCTGATCTCCTCTTCTTGTGAGGATACCTTTTATGTGGGATTAGGACCCACCCTAATGGTCTCCTTTTAACTTCATGACTTCTTCAAAGGCCCTATCTCCAAATATAGATGCATTTTGAGGTAGTGGGGGTTAGGACTTCAACATGTGAATTTGAGAGGAAGGCACAATTTGACTCAGAACAGAGTGTGACTATTGCTTCTACATGTAGAAAAGAAAAAAGATTTCTTTGTGACTGCAGGAGGCAGGGCAAAGACATGTGTAGATCTCTAACCTCTGGAATGTCGCTGCTGGCTCCAGGTAAGCAAAATCTTTATGAAATATAAGAAAAAGCTTTGCCTTTGGGAAGGATGGTTTCAAAGATGGTCAAAGAGAGGGGTCCTCTCTTTTTTCTTTTTTTAAAACAATTTTTTAGTTGTAAATGGACACAATATCTTTATTTATTTTTTATGTGGTGCTAAGAATTGAACCCAGTGCCTCACACTTGCTAGGTGAGCGCTCTGCCACGGAGCTACAGCCCGAGAGGGGTCCTCTCTTGTTGGGAATGTTGTATCAGAAAAAAAGGGACACTAGATGATCCCTTAAAGTGCATTTATCAGGGCTGTGGTAGCTCAGTGGAAGATGCAAGCCTGAGGTTCTTTGATGCTGACCAGTGCCTGGACAGGATGAGGAGTGTAACTCATAAATCTCTAATTAATTGTATAAAAAAAAATCTAGTTGTTGCCAAGTCCTGTGATCTCAATGGCTTGAGAGGCTGAGTCAGGAGGATTGCAAGTTCAAGGCCAGCCTCAGCAACTTAACGAGTCCCTCAGCAACTTAGGGAGACCCTGTCTCAAAATAAAAAATAAAAGGGCTGGGAATGTGGCTCAGTGGTTGAGCACCCCTAGATTTGGTCCCTAGTACAAAAAAAAAAAAAAAAAAAAAGAAAGAAAGAAAAGAAAAATCAACCAATCAATCAATCTAGCTGTTTTGAGGATACTTTTTTTTTTTTAAGTACAGGGGATTGAACCCAGGACTACTGAGCCATCTCTCTAGCCCTTTTATTTATTTATTTTTTAAATTTTGAGACAGGGTCTTCTTCAGTTGCTTATGGCCTCGCTAAATTGCTGGCTTTGGACTTGCAATACTCCTTGCTCCAGTTTCCCAAACTGCTGGGATTGCAGCTCCTTGTACCATGCCCAGCTAAGAATACATTTGAGTTTATTTATTTATTTTTTTTCAGGATATATGTGCACATTTAGAAAAATATCCCTCACAATGACAGAATATTAGATCTGGCAAATCGTGGTTTTTGGACCAGGGTGCCATTTCTTCTGTCCTTAAGTTGTAAGTACAAGAAAGCAACAGAAAGGTGATCCAGAGGGAGGAGAAAGTCAAGTTCTACTTGAGTCCTGTCAGCTGGGACCATTGGTCCAACCACAGGTGAGCTGCCCCTCACCTGTAGCACCAGGTTCACATCTAGACTTCTATTTGGTTTGAGAAACCAGATCTCCCTTTACCTTGTTTCTTAGTCCTTGTTTCTGGACTCCTACCTTTTTCCTGTGCCTGATGTTTCGATTTAAGCATTTGCCTAGGACATGAATCCATTTAGGACTGACGTAGGCTTTGATCCTGCTCTTCTTTAGGAGCTGGGGCCCTCTCCCTGCTCCTGATAGCAGTCTACAAAGTCTTTTCTGATCATTGGGGTTTCTCTCTTTCTTTTTTTAAACACTTTTTATAACTTTATTTTATTTATTTATTTTTTATATGGTGCTGAGGATCAAATCCAGTGCCTCACATATCCTAGGCAAGCACACTACCACTGAGCCTCAACCCCAGCCCTGGGGTTTCAATCACAGAAAAACTGGGAGTCACTTATATCAACACCTCTCCGATTTTGCCTCTGGCATACCCCAGAGGACAGGGAGCACTTGTCAGAATTGGCCTGGAATCTAGAGAGCTGATGAGCCAATTCATTACATCTTCTGAACATTTGAGTAATTTATAAAGAAAGAGGAGCTGGGCGTGGGGGCTCACACCTGTAATCCCAACGGCTTTGGAGGCTGAAGCAGGAGGATCGCAAGTTCAAAGCCAGGCTTAGCAACTTAGCAAGGCCCTAAGCAACCCAGTGAGACCCTGTCTCTCAATAAAATACAAAAAGGGATGTGGATCAGTGGTTAAGTGCCCCTGGGTTCAAATCCCAGTACAAAAAAAAGAAAGAAAAAAGAAAAGAAAAAGAAAGAGGAACATCATACATCACAGCTCCAAGGAGCTTAAAGCACAAGACAGCACACAACAGACACACAAACACATCCAGGCAGCACAGGGTGGACTGGCTATGGGCTGAGCTGTCATTTACCTGCCACAAGATCCCAAGAGTTTCTGGTTGCAGGGGTTAAGGTATGATTTTACCAATCTATGACAGTCCCTGAATATAGAGGAAAAAAAAAAGATAAAGGAGAAGGTCAAGTCTGAATTTTGAAGGGAGGGAGGCCTTGCAGTGGGAAGGGAACTTGAAAGATTATAAATAGCATTTTATCAGGAAGGTGATGAAACAGCTGAATGTTGGTTGATTGCAAGAATGGTGACCAGCAGAATTCAGGCATGCTGAAAGGGAAGACAGAAAAAATAGTTTATGGGGGAGATGCATAGAGATCTCGCACCTTGAAAAAAAATGTGTGGGAATATATGAATAGATGCACGTATGCAAAGGTACTTTTGAAAACTGCAAAACAAGGAAGTGTGAATCAGGCGGTTTAGCAATACCAGACTTCAAACTATATTACAGAGCAATAGTAACAAAACCAGCATGGTACTGGTACCAAAACAGGCGGGTGGACCAATGGTACAGAATAGAGGACACAGAAACCAATCCACAAAATTACAACTATCTTGTATTTTATAAAGGGGCTAAAAGCATGTAATGGAGGAAGGATAGCATCTTCAACAAATGATGCTGGGAAAACTGGAAATCCATATGCAACAAAATGAAACTGAATTCTCTCGCCATGCACCAAAGTTAACTCAAAATGGATCAAGGAGCTTGATATCAAATCAGAGACACAGCATCTAATAGAAGAAAAAGTTGGCTAGGATCTACATACTGTGGGGTCCGGCTCCAAATTCCTCAATAGGACACCCATAGCACAAGAGTTAATAACTAGAATCAACAATGGGACTTACTCAAACTAAAAAGTTTTTTCTCAGCAAAAGAAACAATAAGAGAGGTAAATAGGAAGCCTACATCCTGGGAACAAATCTTTACTCCTCACACTTCAGATAGAGCCCTAATATCCAGAGTATGCAAAGAACTCAAAAAATTAAACAATAAGATAACAAATAACCCAATCAACAAATGGGCCAAGGACCTGAACAGACACTTCTCAGAGCAGGACATAAAATCAATCAACAAGTACATGAAAAAATGCTCACCATCTCTAGCAGTCAGAGAAATGCAAATCAAAACCACCCTAAGGCTGGGGATGTGGCTCAAGCGGTAGTGCGCTCGCCTGGCATGCGTGCAGCCCCGGGTTCGATTCTCAGCACCACATACAAACAACGATGTTGTGTCTGCCAAAAACTGAAAAATAAATATTAAAAAAATTCTCTCTTCCTCTCTCTCTCTCTCTCAAAAAAAAAAAAAAAAAAAAAAAAAAAAAAACCACCCTAAGATACCATCTCACTCCAGTAAGATTGGCAGCCATTATGAAGTCAAACAACAAGTGCTGGCGAGGATGTGGGGAAAAGGGTACACTTGTACATTGCTGGTGGGACTGCAAATTCGTGCGGCCAATTTGGAAAGCAGTATGGAGAATTCTTAGAAAGCTGGGAATGGAACCACCATTTGACCCAGCTATTCCCCTTCTCGGTCTATTCCCTAAAGACCTAAAAAGAGCATACTACAGGGACACTGCTACATCCATGTTCATAGCAGCACAATTCACAATAACAAGACTGTGGAACCAACCTAGATGCCCTTCAATAGACGAATGGATAAAAAAATGTGGCATTTATACACAATGGAGTATTACTCTGCATTAAAAAATGACAAAATCATAGAATTTGCAGGGAAATGGATGGCATTAGAGCAGATTATGCTAAGTGAAGCTAGCCAATCCCTTAAAAGCAAATGCCAAATGTCTTCTTTGATATAAGGAGAGTAACTAAGAACAGAGTAGGGAGGAAGAGCATGAGAAGAAGATTAACATTAAACAGGGATGAGAGGTGGGAGGGAAAGGGAGAGAGAAGGGAAATTGCATGGAAATGGAAAGAGACCCTCAGGGTTATACAAAATTACATACAAGAGGAAGTGAGGGGAAAGGGAAAAATAAAAAACAAGGGGGAGAAATGAATTACAGTAGATGGGATAGAGAGAGAAGAGGGGAGGGAAGGGGAGGGAAGGGGGGAGTAGAGGATAGGAAAGGCAGCAGAATACAACAGACACTAGTATGGCAATATGTAAATCAGTGGATGTGTATCCGATGTGATTCTGCAATCTGTATATGGGGTAAAAATGGGAGTTCATAACCCACTTGAATCAAAGTGTGAAATATGATATGTCAAGAACTATGTAATGTTTTGAACAACCAACAATAAAAAAAATTAAAAAAGAGAAAAAAAAGAAAACTGCAAAACACAACAACATGTTTGTTATTTTAGGAAGGTGATCACTGAGGGAGAAATTGGAGAAAGAGAGGAGAACCAGGAAGGAGCCTGATGGCTTGACTACGGGTGCTGAGGCAGAGCGGAGGCCTTTGAGTGGTCAGAGAAGTTCTAACTGGCTACACTGATCCAAGCAATTTGGACTGGGCTGTGGAGCTGGATTCTGGGGACAGAGGCAGAGAGAGAAAGGGGAGGAAGATGGAAAGATGCCTATTGGGTGGGTTTGGTGTTTGGGGTTATAAAAGGAAGAAGTAGCCAGGGCAGCTGCCCATAGGTGGATGTGTGCAGGTTCGATGCAGAGAGGCAGGAATAAGCCTTGGAAGGAAATTTCCATAATTCTGTCACCCGCTGACTCCCTTGCCTCTGTGATTTCAGTTGGTTGGCAGGACACTCAAGGTTACCTGCAATTTCACAAGGTTGGGTCTCAGTCTTTCCATGGAAGGGTTCATCTGGCCTCTAGGGAATGCCCTCTTGGTGGTATCCAAGGATGGACCCCAGGATCCTGGAGGGTGCCCTTCTGGCTCACCATCTTGGCTTTCACCACATCCCTGAGATGTGAGGCTCTTCTCCCAGGAGCCTTCTGCAAGGTGGTTACGTATGGGAACAGGCTCTCTGCTTGCCTTGCTTTCAGCCAAATGGGGAGCAAGGATGACAGAATGGAAAGAGCATAAGATCTGGAGTCATTTTCTGCCTTAGCTTCTTGTTGGGTGTGTGGTTTTGTGGAGTGACTTGACTTCTCTATGTCGCTGCTCCTCATCTGTAAATTAGGACTGATTTTGGCAATAGCTACCTGCCTAGCCCTTTTGAGGCTTATATGAAATTGTGCAAATGGCAATGCTTTGTCAACTGCAAGGTACTTTATAGGTACCCACTTGGTGCTGGGGATCAAGCCCAGGGCCTTGTGCACAACAGGCAAACCTTGTGCACACCACTGGGCTACACCCCAGCCCACCTCACCATTCTGTAAGCACAGAAAACTGCCTTTGTTACCACCTTGCACATTAAAACAGGGAAACATCCTATACAATTTTTCTTTTGGTTTTGGTATGAATTACATGGAGAAAAATGTAAAAATAGGCTTTTCTTTAAAAAAAGCAAAACAAAACAATTTCTCCTATATTGTCCACATTCACTCTCAAAGAAGAGATGAGGATCTCAGACGCAGTGCTGGCTGGGACAGGAGGTCAGAGGAGGCCTGACCTGCAAATGCTTTGCTCTCAGCCAGAACAGCCAGATGGCCGCTGTTGACACCCTCCCTGTGCAAACGTCTCTCACCCAGCAAGTAAATAAACTCCTTTGCACTGCTTCTGGTGCTGCAGCCCAGAAACAAGAAGGCTGAGGCACCAGGGCTCTGGACTTCAGGGATGTGTTTGATCCTGGTCCCTCAGCAACAGGGTCATGTGTTCTGGCTTCCTCTCTCCTTCTGTAAACAGGGCTGGTGGGCCCATGTGGCTTGAGTACATCCAGACCCAGGCTCTCACCCTTCCTCCTGTAAACATATTACAAAGAATCTTTGTAACTGTCCAGGCGTAGAAGCCCTGCCCAGGCAAGAGAGCCTGCATCAGGAGGTGGCAGGGGTTGGGCAGGGTGACCAGGGAGGAGAAGTGGAAATGAGGGTGGAAGCTGACTCCTCCTCCTCCTCCTCTTCTTTTTTCTGGATACCAGGGATTGAACCCAGGGGCACTCAACCACTAAGCCACATTTTGTATTTTATTTAGAGACAGGGTCTCACTGAGTTGCTTAGTGCCTCACTATTGCTGAGACGGCTTTGAACTTGCAATTCTCCTGTCTCGTTCTCCTGAGCTGCTGGGATTATAGGTGTGTGCCACTGCACCTGGCCCTACCAATCCTTTTTACACAGAGAGGTTAACTGAGCCCTGAGTCTGACCTTGAAAGAAGAGGGTCTGTCACCAGGCCAGGGATGGGGGTTATCAGAAAGGAAATCTTTATTTTCTAATATATCACAGCCCTGACACCATCCCTACATTAGTATGTCAAATGCAATAAAAAACAACAAAGGCTTCTTCCAGTATTGTAGGTAGAAGAAAGAATATTAGACAGAAAGACAAGAAAATTCATTGTATTTCTGCTTCCACAAGACATGTGCCCTTTGCATGCTGCTTTAACTTTTCTGAATTTCCTTGTCTAGATAAATTAGAATGATATCTGCCACTGGCTGAGCACCCTTTACAGGACAGGAACTTTTATAATTGTCTGTTTATTTATTTTGTGATGCTAGAATCAAACCCAGGACTTTGTACATGCTTGACACCTGTTCTATCACTGAACTACACACCCATCCTGGGACTTTTTATGTTATTGTATTAATCTACACAAGTACCAAATTTGGTAATGACTATTAGTGACTAAAAGATTTAGACATTGAGCTGGGCGTGGTGGTGCACACTTGTAATCCCAGCAGCTCAGGAGGCTGAGACAAGAGTATTGCAAGTTCAAAGCCAGCCTCAGCAATTTAGAGAGGCCTTAAGCAACTCAGTGAGACCCTGTCTCTAAATAAAATACAAAATAGGGCCGGAGATGTAACCCAGTGGCTGAGTGCCCCTGAGTTCAATTCCTGGTATCAAAAGAAAAAAAAAAAAAGATTAAGACATTGAGGTTTGGCTAGATCACTGACCTGCTCCCAACTATACATTTGCAAATGGCCAGAAGCAGCTCTTTTTTATTGGATACCCCAATTCTGCCCCTGCAACTAAGAGAGGTGACATTTTTTCTTTGATCATTTGAAGCTGTGACTAGCTGAGGACTATTCTACTGACAAGAGGTGTTTTTTTAAAATTAAAAAAATATATATTTTATATATATATATTTTAAAAATTAAATATATATATATATATATATATATATATATATATATATATATTTCAGTTGTAGATAAATACAATACCTTTATTTTTATTTATTTTTATGTGGTGCTAAGGTTTGAACCCAGTGCCACACACGTGCTAGGCAAGGCTTTACCACATTGAACCATAACCCTGGTCCCTGACAAGAGTTTTTATTTCTCTGATTTGGGTAAACTCAGCTAGGAGTCAGCCCTCTGTCCCAGGGCTTCCACTTTTCCAGATATGTCCTCCCACTGGACTCATTTATCACTTTGGTTAAAACTCAGGGAAATGAAACAATCAACAACTTGTTCTACAAGGGTAGAACTTGGCAGAAACTCTTAGAATTGCTGTTACTACCTTTTCCATTCCAAGGCAATTTATACGTGTCTAAATTTCCATGGCACGTAGTAGAGGCTGCATGAGGAAGAAAGAAAAATTAACCTTTTTACCCACAGACAAAAATTGATGCTGGGGGCGCTGGGGTTGTGGCTCAGAGGTAGAGTGCTCGCCTAGCATGCACGAGGCACTGGGTTCTATCCTCAGCATCACGTAAATGTAAAATAAAGATATTGTGTCCACCTAAAACTTAAGAATAAATATTTTTTAAAAAATTGATGCTGGGAAGCTTCAGAAAGGCTCAGAGGCCTTTGACCATGAACTCTCCATAATGATGTAGGATAGGGATTGCTGGGACAGTTGCAGTTTGCTACCTGTTTGTACAGCCAGGGATTTAAGAATTTTACTTTTTCTATAGTACTAGAAAAAAATTATGGCCCGTGAAAGTAAAGTGGTATTTAAAATTTAGCATTCTTAAATGCACGTATTTTTAGAATACAGCATGCCCCTTCATTTACATATTATCAAATGTTGTTCTGTGCTATAATGAGAGACTTGTGGCCTGCAAAACCTACAGTGATCACCACCTGGCTCTCCATAGAAAAGGTTTTCAGTCTCCTGTTTTATGAACAAGCAGACATCTGGGCAGGAGTAGAGGAGGTTTTTAACATCTGGAAGGTGAATATTTACTTAATCCCCGTGTTTTCTGTACAGCACCCACACCCTCCACTAATGGGGGCAATGGCCAGCATCTCATTGGGGGGGTTCTTCTTCCTGTTCAGGAGGGTGTAAGCCACCTAAAAACTTAATGTCTAAGATAATTGGTGAAGAATAAAAATCAAAAGAGTCAGAAATATATTTACAAAAGTGAGCCCCTGATACATCCAGTCCACACAAGAGCTGGGACTAGACAAATGAAAGATGGCTCTGGTGGTTCATTTAAGGGGGAACATTACAACATTACATCAAAGACAGGGATAAGGTTTCATGGGCCAAGTCTTGCTTGGTGATGTCTTGCAGTCAGCAGATTGATTGACATCTTGGCAGGTCACACCCATTTCAGGGGCTGTTTGGGCCATGGTAGAGCGGGATGGAAATTCATAATGTCCCTAGTCAATTGACCAGGGAAAATGTCCACTGGTCATTCCCAGACACCAGATGTTTCTATCCGCTAGGCTTCGATGTGCGGTGACCCACACGCAACCCATGGATAGCCTGTGACACTCCACTCCTGTGCTTGGTGCTTTCCCAGCCCAGCTGGGGTTTGGGTATTGACCTGAAGGCTGTGGAATCTCAGTCTCACCCTGGACTGGCAGCCCTGTTATACCCCTCTTACCTTTAAGGGTCAAGTTCCATTGGCATCCAGAACGCTCAGGAAGGAGACCAAAACTTTCTCAGGAGAAAATGACCAAAATATAAGATCTACAGATACTGACAGCTACCAGATCATCTCAGGGAAGCTCATAGTGGACAAAGCCTGCCCACACCCAGAGCATTCTAGATTCCCAGAGCCCCCACATTGACCTGTGAATGGATAGCCCAGACATTTGAGGAAAACCCACATTTCTTGGGTAGGTGCAGTGAGTTCAAGGATTTGGAGCTCACCAGGGAAAATGACAGGGTCATGGTCACGATGTGGCAGTATCACACAATGAGATTTTTTGTTTTGGGTGCTAAGGATTGAACTCAAAAGGGGAACTTTACTACTGAGCCACATCCTCAGCCCTTTTTATTTTTAGACAAGTTTTCGATTAGTTGCTTAGGGGCCTTGCTAAGTTGCTGAGGCTGGCTTTGAGCCTCCTGCCTCAGCCTCCAGAGCCCCTGGGATTACAGGTGTTTGCCACCATCCTGGCACACAAACTTTATAGGGCAAGGTTCTCACAGGAGCACAAAGAAGAAGACATCATCTCAGCAGGAGACCTTACAGGGACCCTGAAGGGGAGGAGGACACTGAAACACTCAGGATAGAAGGGATCAGAGAGGGCCTTTAGGTGTAGGGCACATCACTCAGCAGCAAGGCAGGGAGGGGAGGCTCTGGGTCAGACAGTTCTGCAGCACAACAGGTGGGGGGCTTTATAGCCCTGGGGTTTTATCTTATCTATGGCTGGCAGATGTTGGATGTATTTTTGCAGGGTATGCAAAGCTGGCAGGTTCTAAATGTCTAAACATATGCTTATTCAGGATATATTTAAAGCAACTGAATGTATAAGAAGTTGAGCTCAGCAGTGGGTGGTGGGCTTTGGGCTAAGTTTGCAGCACATTGTGAAAAACAACAACACCGGGCCATGTTGGGTGGTTTACATAACACTGGCCACAGTGGGAGGAAGGCAGGGAAACCAGGACCGTGCAAGGAGCAGAAAAAAACACTTAGCAAAACCCATTGCAGTTAGTGAATGTCCTTTGAGATCTGAAAAGAAACTGCAGAATTATCCATAGAAGGAACATGTAGAAAACAAAAGGAATGTCTTGGAAATAGAAAAATACAAGAGCAAAAGTTAAAAAAAAATAGAGGAAAGGGTTAAGGAAACATCATAGCAAATAGAAGAAAAAGTTAAAGAGATTAACCTTGTGAATGAAAACCATAAGGAAATGAGAGCATCAACCCAGGAAAGGACATTAGAACTGAAGGAATTTCAGAGAAAACTCAGGAAATGATGTAGTAGTAGGGGTGGGGCTGGAAGTTTAGCTCAGTGGTAGTGTTTGGTGTTTGCCTGATACGTGTGAAATTAGGGGTTCAATCTCCAGCACCCCAAACTGAAAATTTCTCAAAAATAAAAGACATCTAAAGTCCACTGAATGCTCTCCTAAATGAATGGGAAAGAAACAACAAATAAGCAACAACAACAAAAAAATAACAACAAAAAAAAAAAGAACTCAGTCGATATGAAATTTTGGAATGCAAAGATTTCCAGGAATAATAAAGAGGTCTCACATAAAAGGTTAAGCATCAGAGGGCTGTTGGACTTCCTAATAGCAATATTGGAAGACTGGAGGCAAAATTCCAAATGACGATAATTTCCAAACTCCAATTTTATACCCAAATGAAAAAACAGTTGTGAGGGAAGCAAAGAAGATATTTTCAGATACGCTCACTTTCAAAATATTGGCTCCACAGGCACTGTTTCAGGAAGCTTATTGAAAGTTTTGTTCCACCAAGAGAGGTGTACTCAAGGCAAGCACAGAGATGAGATTCAGAAGCAAAAGGTCAACAGTGGGCAGGATCAAGAAACTTCCCTGGATGTTGTATGATACTGCTAGAATATTATTTGAGTGTGTTACTAACAGATCATGTATTGGAAACTTAATCTCCAGATGCAGTAGGGTTGAGAGGTGGGACCTAATAAGAGGTGAACAATTAGCATTGTTACTGTGGGAGTAGGATAGTTATCACCACAGTGGCTTTGTCTTGTTCTCACTCTCTCTTGTCCTTCTGCCTTCTGCCATGTTATGATGCAGCACAAAGGCCCTAGTCAGATGGAAGCACCATGCTCATGGACTTCCAAGCCTCCAGAACCAAATAAATCTCTGCTTTTTAAATATATTACTCAGTCTCAGGATTTTGTTATTGCAGCAGAAAGTGTAAGACAGTTCCCCACTTTTCAGCTGCAGAACCATGTAGTTGGGACCAGACTGTAATTACAGGTTTGCTCCCATGAAAAGGACCTTTTATTACTGTGAGTGAGATGGAGGTAAAAGTGATGACTGTGGACAGAGCATATTCATAAACTGAATGTTTTATAACTTTCAGCCAAAAGGAAATTGGAAAACAAGTGTGTATGAATCACTACGTTCTTGTAAATTAATTTGCTACGTAAATGAAGTAAAAACTATCAGGGCAGTGTGAAATAAGGTTTGAGAAATAAAGGCTAAGCCCCAAGGACATGAGTTTGTTTTTATTTTTAAACAGGTTTTGAGTTCTTCTTTGAACATTTCAAAGTAAACATTTGTTTTAAACCATGTTTTTTAAAAGAATGGGGTTGTGGCTTAGCGGTAGAGCTATTGTCTCACACATGTGAGACTCTGGGTTTGATCCTCAATGCCACATAAAAATAAATAAGTGAAATAAAGGTGTTGTGTCCAACTACTACTAAAAAATAAAATATTTAAAAAGTTGTTTTTTTTTAAAAATGACTTAAGAGTTTTCCAAGGATGGCATTTTATCAAGTTCAGACTTCTTGAGTTGGAAATTACTATAAATTTTAAAATTTACAGATTATTACAATGAGTGACATGAAAGAAGGATTTTTTTTCCCTGTGGCACTGGGGAAGGAACCCAGGGCCTTGTGCATGCTCAACACTCACTCTACCACTAAGCTACATCCCTAGCCCCAGGATTCACTTTTTTTTTTTTTTTTTTTTTTTTTAGAGAGAGAGAGAGAGAGAGAGAGAGAGAGAGAGAGAGAGAATTTTAAAATATTTATTTTTCAGTTTTCCGGTGGACACAACATCTTTATTTTTATTTTATATGGTGTTGAGGATCGAGCCCAGCCCCGACATGCCAGGCGAGCACGTTACCGCTTGAGCCACATCCCCAGCCCCAGGATTCACTATTACTTGGGCAAATTATCTGAGTATATGAGGATTCTGTTTACTTTTTCTTTAGAAAGAAATGTACAGGGAGGGGATTGTGGCTCAGTGGTAAAGTGCTCGCACTGGGTTCGATCCTCAGCACCCCATAAAAAAATAAAGAAAATAAAGGTATTGTGTCCATCCACAACTAAAAAAAATTATTAAACAAAAAAGAAATGTATGGTGAGAACATTTGTGTTATGAGGTTGCCAGGGGCACACTGTATGTAGGATGTCTGTAATGTTGATGGGGTCAGTAAAAAGGAGTTAACCATACACCTGCAGGAAGATGGCATACATTTTAGAAAAATTTCTATGTAAAATGGGGAAAAGCATTATGTTTCAAAACATTAGCAATGGCCAATAAATACAGGGTGGAAGAAAAATTGTTTTACAAACACAGAACACTAGGAGACTAAAATGCAAACATGTATGTTATCTCTGATTTATAATAGTATTAAGCACAGAAGAAAAGAGTAAAACCAAAGACTGGAAACACTTTTTTTTTTTTTTTCATTTTGGATCTAGGATTTGAAGAGCAGAAGATCACTGAGGAGACTGTGCAGTGGGGATTCCACGTGAGGCATTGTTTCAAATGATCAAGATGTTGGTAGCACCCATGTGATTTCCTCTTTTCTTGATGCAGTTATATTCCTAGATTATGGTTGCTCCAATCTACCGCAATGATTATTGTGATTTTCCTCCTCCTTTTTTATTTACTTATTTATTTTTATGGGTGCATTATAATCTTACATAATAGTTGGGTTCATTGTGACAGATTCATACATGCACATAACATAATTTAATCAATTCCATTTCCCAATGCCTCCCCTTGTCCTTCCATCCTCCCTCTCTCTGATTCCCTCCCTCAACTATACTGGTTTTCCCTTTCTTTCAGGAGATCCATTTTTTTTCTTAAACTTTTCCTCCCTAGCTCTCACATATGAAAGAGAACACTGGAAAACAAGTGTGTATGAATCACACTTGACTTTCTGAATCTGGTTTATTTTGCTCAAAATGATGTTCTCCATCATTTTGAGATTATATATATATATATATATATATATATATATATATATTTATATATATATAAATATATATATATATAAATATATATTATATTCTCCATTTGTTTATCCTATTTGTGATATATATTCACTTGTGATACACACACACACACACACACACATACATATCACAATTTCTTTATCCATTGATCAGTTGATGGACACCTAGGCTGGTTCTATAACTTGTCTATTGTGAATTGTGATGCAATAAATAGTAGGGGTATGCATGCATCACTATCGTATGCTGGCTTTAGTTCTTTTTGAAAAATACTGAGGAATGGTATAGCTGGGTCACATGATGATTCCATTTCTAGTCTTTTGAGGATACTTCCTACTGATTTCCAGATTATTGTCATTTTTAAATTCATAAATGGGGGGAATGAGAGGGAAAGGGAGAGTCAGATTCCTAAGACAAGTGATGAAAGAGACTTGTAGCAGGGACATAAAGCGGGTGCTTATACATACCTGTGTGGAAGGGAACCTGGGATGGATTAACAGAATGGTGAGCAGTATGGGCAACAAGTACACGATTTCTTTGATGGATGTAGGGAAAAAATGGTAATGAAGAGATGCCAGGCCAGGATTCCTACAGGTCTCAACTTTTGGTTGCCAATCAGAACCTTCAGGAGTGGTAAATTGTGAGGTGGTCAGGGAAAATGGAGAGAGAAAGTGGCAGGGAGCAGCTGGCCATTATACTTACAGAATGTTTGTAAATTGGTACCAGTAACTTGAGAACGACTGCAGTGCATATAATTAAATCTCATCTACACTATCCCATCCCCATCCCCTGGGCCTATTCATTTTTTTTTTTTTTTTTTGTACCAGGCAAATGTTCTACCATTGGGCTACATCCCCAACCTTTTAATATTTTATTTGGACATAGAGTCTCACTAGGTTACCAATGCTGAATTCAAACTTGTGATCCTCTTGCCTTAGCCCCTTGAGTCACAGGTGTGCACCATGCCACCCAGTTCCCTTCAGTTTTTGATAACTGCGTTTCTGCTACAGGAACAAGACTTTTTATGCACATATTCTCTTTTGAGAAATTAAGAAAACAAAAGGTAGCTTGAGGGGTGATAAAAGGACCCAAAGAAAACAATCCTAGATATGACTTATTTTCCCAGAATATCTGTTTGTGGAGTGTGAATGAGCTTGTATACACCTGGTCAACAGGTAAAGTCCTGTTGTTTCATGGAGAGGTTTTTCTTAACATTTTCATGTTTTGTGCCACTAACAATAGCACCTTGAAAACAAAGGCCATGGGCGAAGAAGAAGAATCCAGCAAGCTTTGGGGCAATTCAGCACTGTACAGTTTCACCTTTCCTCATGTTAATTCAGATGGCCATGTGCTTTACCTTGGAAAGGTTTATTGCACAACTACCCCAAATTGCAATAAACAATTTTGTGTATTTGCTCATGTCTCCTAGCTGAGTAGATGCAACCTTTCCACATAGTCCTACCAAGCTCCTTCCCTCTTGTTTTTATCTTTATGGTAGATTTCATTATATTGAGTATTCCTTTATTTATTAGGAATTCAGTGTCTTTTTAACTGCTAACATTTTAATCAGAATTATTGTTTTTCTTGAAGTTCTGGTTACAAAAATTTTGAGTAGTTGGTGCCAACCCTATCAGTATTATTTTGAGTGCTGGGGCAGAGAAAAGCACTACCCAGGGAAGATGAGTTAAATACTTGTTTATAAGGAGGAATAATAAAAGAAAAAAGACCTATGGGATCCTCTCTTGCATCTCTTCCTCCAGAAGAATCCAATGACACAAAAGAAAGGAAGATTAATACTTGAAAGCAGCCGCCACAGTGCATGACAAATACTACTAGTGATAACTATTATGGCTTTGACTATTAATAACATTGAGAATACCTGATAGGCAGACTCCTCTCCTACCATAAAGCCTTTTTTTTTTTTTTTTTTTTGTGTGTGTGTGTGTGTGTGTGTCCAGTGGGCAATGTGGGAAGAGGAAGAGAATTCTAGGTTATAGGAAAGATGTGTATGGAAACATTAACCCATTCAGTCTACCCAAAATTTGAATGGGATATCTATGTACCTTCTCTTACTATATTTGTAGCTACAAATAGTCAAAGCCATGATAGTTATCACTAGTAGTACTTGTCATGCACTTGGCGGCTGCTTTCAAGTATTAAACTTCATTCATTCCTATTAAAGGAACTATTTATAGTTCTATAAAGGAACTATTATCCTTTTCCCTTTACAAATAAGGAATTTGAGGGCCAGAAAGTTAAATAAATCGGCCAACAAATGGCACTCAGTTCTCATTCTGCTTGTTTTCTATCTCTAGAAAACCCAGAGATATTTTTGTTTAGCGGCATGGTTATTTTTTGCAAAGGGATTTAACAGTCTCGAGAGCAGGGATTTGCGGTCGCACACATTCTTTAATCTTTAGTGTTCTTGGACGGCAGGGCATTTCTGCAGATCCACTATTGCCGCTCCTTGAAATTTATCTCCGAGCGTATTAAGAACACGCCTCAGAATTTTCACTGGAGTGTCTCCTGGGAAAGGGAGGAACCCTGACAATTCATTTCCTCTCTGCCTAGCTCGACGCTGGAGTTATAAAGTGCACACCGAAGAATGAAAAGCACACAAAGCCGAGGATCCAGGGTGCGGTTTCCACTTCCACAACCCAGACGTTTTGCAAGGTCGTTTTCAAACGGAGCTTCCGTGGACAGCAGCGCCGATGGCCTGAATTCCGCAGCCCACGCTGGCTCCAAAGACGTTGGAAAGGAGGGGTTGAACGTTGACCCTCCATGCCTTTAATCTTCCCCGCCGGCTGGGGAAACAAAGGAAGGGCGAGGCCAAAAATGTGGGGCAGAAGGAAATACGGCGCCCGGGCCCCACAGGGAGAAGTGCGCTGGGTGTTTGAGGGTGGACTCCCAATGTTGGGAGCCCCGCAGCGAGATCGAGTACCCGTCTGACCCCCTCGGGCCGCCGTAGCCGCTGACAAACAAAGACCGGAAGTAGGGTCGGCGGCCGCAGCTGAGGCGTCTCTTCTAGGACCTCGGAGGTTCTGCATCTCGATGGTTCCCTAGGTTCAAGGACTCCAACTCCCCAGGAGCAGAAAAATGGATCAAAAGAAAACGGAATTAAACAGCTCACGTGTGTATAAAGAACGCCACTTAAAATGTATCTAGGTCTAAGTTTCAGCTAACTGGTTGGGGCACGAGTGATTATCATGCTGCTCCTGGCAGAAGACAAGGAAACAGACTTGGAGAAATTTCTCCCTTTCTCAGGTTTCACAGGGACACAGTTGGGCCAGAAACTAGGACTTGTGCCACCATGGCCTGTACCTTTCCATTGCCCAGGCTGTCTGTCATCAGAAATGAACACTAATAAAATCTAAGCTAACGTTTTCAAAATGTTCAAAGCTGACAAAATGGATAGTGAAAGAATTCAGAGACCATGAACACAGGTCCAGTAGGGTGGTTAGTATAAGAAAGCAAAAGGAAGCAACAAAAATGACAGGTGTTGGTGAGGATATGGACTATTTGGAACCCTTGTATATTGCTATGAAACCCCTGTGTAAATCAGTATGGTGATTCCAAAAAAAAAAAAAAAAAAAGTTGAAAATAGAGTTACCTCGTGATTCTCCAGTTCCACTTCTGGGCATAAGCATCAAAGAATTGAAAATGAGGACTTGAACAGATATTTATATACCCTTATTTATAGCAGCACTCTTCACAGTAGTCAAAGATGGAAGCAAACCAAGTGTTCACCAACTGAGAATGGATAAACAAAATGTGGTCTATATATTTAGCCTTAAAAGGAAGGTCACCTGCCGGAGCTGCAACATGGATGAACTTGAAGGACATTATGCTGACTGAAACAAGCCACTTGTAAAAAGACAGGCTGAATTATTTCACTTACATGTGTAACTAGAATAGACAAATTCTCTGGACAAAGTAAAATGGTGGTTACCAGAGGTTGGGGAGAGTAAGGAGTGAAGAGTTAATGTCACAATCAGGGCAGTGGCTCTTTCTAGGAGGGAATATAATCGCTAGGGGAAGAAGGATTAGATATGACTCCCTGACTTGGTGAACACAGCCTTCATTATGGAAAAGCAGTGGTGAACACTTAGGTAACGCTCACAATGTACATCTATGGAGATGCAGCAATAATTCTAAGGTCCAGGATTTGGTTTTACTCTAAGAGTCATATTTAGTTTAAAATTTTAATCCTGCTCTTTCCAACAGGGTGTTAGCCAACGGATGGCACCTGAAGTATGCAATTCAAGTGGAGATGTGTCTTAATGTAAAACATACCCTGTATTTTGAAGACTTAGTGCTAAAAAAGTATAATATATCATTAATAATTTAAAAATATTGATTATGGTTGCAGAGCAAGGCCATTTGTGGACCAAAGCAACTGTGGGTGTCCTTGAGTCACAAATTATAGTAGCAGACATGAGTTTATTAGAAGAGATAGGAAAGGGGAAAAATGGAAAAAGGGAACACTCTCAAGGGAGAAAGTGGGTCCTCTCAGTGAAGAGAGGGATGACACATCTCTTCTGCCCTCCTGTTTTATTGGGAGTCCCAGTGAATTTTCCAGAGCTCTGCCCAGGTCCACCTCTTGATTTTTGACTGCTAGCAGGATTGCATCAAACTTCCAACTCCCTATGGGGGAAGATTTTGCCTCGGTAATGACATGCTAAAGATCTAAGGCAACTCTGAGTCAGCTTGTCCCAATCTGACCAGTTCTAATTGGAACTTGTTCTTACAGATTTTATAGTTGAGGGGTTTTGCTTCTGATTATCCTGTCTCCTTGAGTCCTGGAATCTAGTCTGTTTAAAGGTCACAAAAGTCCCCTCTCTTCAGGGTAATGCGTGTTCTTTTAGTGTATAGGGCAGAGTCTTTTGGGGCTTGCATTCCTGCAGATAACAGGTTGTTTGCTTAGGAATGTAGCATATCCTACTGACTTAAGTCGGGCAGAACCAGAGTGGCCTTAGGCAAATTGCTCTTGAAGTTAAATAAAACATGAAAGTTAATTTTACTTAAAATATGGCTACTAGAAAATAAAAAGTCATGTATTTGCATTCTGTTTCTTTGAGATCACATCATCTTAGTTGTTTTGGTTCTTATCATGGACTAATCAGACTGATAATCAGCAGACACAAGGAACTCTGCACACTTATTGATGCCAGATAGTATATGTGCAGTATCATTTTTGACTTATAAAACATCCTTAAGGCTGGGGTTGTGGCTCAGTGGTAGCGCGCTTGCCTAGCATGCGTGATGCACTGGGTTCGATTCTCAGCACCACATATAAATAAATTTAAAAAAAAAAAGGTCCAACAACAACTACAAAATATTTAAAAAAGATCCTTAGGGAAAAAAAAAAAGATCCTTAAAAGGTAAGTAGTAATATGACTACCCAGTTTTACAGGTGAGGAAACTGAGGCACATGAGCTTGATAAATAACTTGCCTATGTTCACACAGGGACAGGAAAAGCCAGGTGCAGCTCTGGAGTTGACTAATTCTAGACTAGTTTGTGCTTTTAGTCACTACATCAAAACTTTCAGACAGGTTTTCAGGAACCAAAGCCACAGAGCCTTGTTTGGAAACTAGAACACCAGTTTCATTACTTTTGCAGTTCTGGGGCTTAAATCTAGGGTCTTGTGTCTGTTAGACAATGGATCTACCACTGAGCTAAAACCCCAGTCCCCGGTTTTATTAGATGTTCCCTAGAGAATGTTTCCTAGCAAATGAAGGTCCTTTTGTTAAATTGGGAGTTCTAGTCAGAAAACTAAATTCAAGCTGGAAATTTTGCTTAGTTAGAAATGGACTTTTGAGACTGAGGAAATAGCTGACTTAAAGGTTTATTTTATACCAATGTACTTTAGAAGTTGATCCCTCATGTTCCTACATGTTGGGACTTTGTAAAACTGGGTTAGTTTGTAAAAGTATTTGGGTCTTGTAGCCAACTCTGGATTAACCCATGTGCTGCTGTCATATAGATTTTGCTGTTAACATTTTTCCTCATCCCAATAAGGGTACTGTATTACTTTGAGTCCTATGAAAAGGAGAGAGCAGTGCAAGAGATTTATTGGGGGAAATATCTGTGAAGGGAGACAGGGTAAGTGTAGTAGGAGCCAGAGGCTGACTTGCAGTTCTTCTGGGTGCAGAAGAGAGCAAGAGCGTGAGGGTTCAGTTAGGGGCAGTCAATGTGGGACCCAGGCCAAGACTGCCCATGCAGGTCCTGTAGAAAGGAAGGGGCCCTGGTCCCCACCATGCTCAGTCATGCTGGGGGCAACTGAGACAGGGAGGTGTGGGTCTCCCAGATGCTGCAGGGGAAGCTGTCTCTCACCAGGTCCTCACCACAGACCCATATTTTTTAGGAGAAGACTGGGAAGCCCACTCCCATTATGTTTAAGTCAGCTGTTTTCGCTGCTGCAACCAAAAGACCTGTCAAAAACAGTTGGAGGAGAATTGGTAACTTTTCTTATCTTAGAAATATAAACATCTCTGTGAAGCCCCAGTCAAGGTCAGAGGCCTTGTTTACACATTTCTACAAACTACTATACTGGATACATGTTTGTGAAAAACTAGTAAGTGGGTGTCCAGCACCTGGAGTGCTGATTTCTTTCTGGCCTGTGGCCAAGTAAGATAGGGCAACATGAAAATTGTAAGTTTATCTACATTGAACTCTTTTGTAGAGACTCTTTTGCTGACAGTCCTAAAATCAGCCATGGTGAAGATTTCTGGAGAAGCTGAGTTAAGACTTGTGTGGAGAAAGGGGGTGCCACTATAAGAGAAGTTACCAACTGGGCTCCATGGTAACAGCTGGCAGGGGAGGAAAGAAAGGGGAGAAGAAGCTCTCTCCTTCTCAGGTGCTGTCCTTGAAGGGTTAACTTGCCCAGAACAGTGAAAGAAAAAACTGCTTTTATGTGAACTTCTTCAGACTGAACTTCTGAGCCCCTCCCCTTACATGCTGGGTATAAAGTCCTGAAACTACATAAACTCGAGGTTCAGAGGATTAATTGATTATAGCAAAAGCTGTACCCTCTGAATCTGGCTGTAGCCACATAAAACTGTTTCCTGCTATCTTCGGTGGCTTGCCTCATGTGTCCCCTACAACACTAAATCCCCTAGCATCTCAGAAAGTGACTGTATTTGGAGAGCAAAAATGAGGTCACAGGGTGGAGGGTGGAGACACTGGTGTCCTTATACGAAGAGGGATAGGGTAGATGCATACAGAGGAAATCCATGTGAAGACTTAGGGAGAAGATGGACAGCTGCAAACCAAGGAGAGAGGCCTCTGATGGAACCAACCTTGGAAATACCTTCATCTTAGACTTGGAGTCTCCAAAATTGTGAGAAAGTAAATTTCTGATGTTAAAGCTTCCAAGTCTGTTTGATGTGGCAGTGCTTTGCTTTGGCAGCCCTAGAAAACTAGTACAAATGGGCAGAACATCTTCTTTTATTCCTTTAGCTACCCTAAAGAACAGAAATCGAGAAGGAGGCTCCAGTAGACACCTGTACCCTCCGGCCCTGGGTTGCGGGAGGAGGTTGTGGAAGGGACCTCTGGAACCCAGAAGCCTCCTTTATAAGAGGTTCCTAATGTAGTGGCAGTCTTCCCCTCAAAATATGAGTCTGTGGTGAGGACCTGGTTCCTGATGTAGTGGAATTTAACAAATATTAGAAGAGCTTCCAAAGACTTCTTTTTGGGCAAATAGACAGAGTTCCTTGTCTGGCAGTAGCAACACTGTACATTTTCTGGAAGAATATATCAACATCACCAACCCAAATAGGTGGCACTTAAGGCATGTGCAGTCATTTTGACTTTTCCCTCCGTATAATATCTGCCTGGCCTGGCCTCTCCCAGATCTCATTCATTCATCATTAGTTTTTTAATCTGAGAAGATGTTAGTCAAAGGGTATGAAGTTTTATTTAGATGGGATAAATAAATTCTGGAGATTCATTGCACAGTATGGTAACTATAGTTAATATATTTTATACTTGAAAATTGCTAGGAGAGTAGATTTTACGTGTTCTCACAGGTTATTAAAGCATTTAGAAGCTCTAGGAATCCTCTGGAAGGATACATAGTTCCATCTTGTGGCAATGATATGCAAGTGCACCCAAACCTACCCTCTAGGCAGAAATCTGTTCCCGAAATCCTGAAAGAGCCGGAGAAGAAAATCTGACATTGACCTGCACTAAGTGGTTTAAGATCTGCTTAGAAAGGTTGGATGCTAAAGGACTCAGAGAAATCGACTGTTCCCAGAGCAGGTGCTGTGAGTCTAGGGGGTACCTAACAGACAGCTTGGGAGAAATAGCTGTGGACAGATGGATTTTAAAGCCTTAGCTTAAGAGGCAGCTCAGATTGGGATCTATACTGAGGAGTCATCTGCAGGAATGTGGAGGTAGAAGCTCAGGGAGAGAAAGGGGGAAGGAGGGGAAGAGGGGGAGAAGAGAGTATGAAACAGTTGGAGGAACACTGGCATTTAGGGAGTGGGTACAGGAAAATAATGTGATGATGACTAAGGTGCAGACCTAGGGGAAGAGCAATAGGTATCCTGAAACCCAAGAGGAGAAGGTTTCATGGGGAGGGATCAGGGATGTGTCAAATGCTAGCGTGCCTTTGGTGAGAGCAATTTGGGTAGTGAGCTTGGGGAGCTGAGAAGTGGGTGGGGGAAAGAAAGGAGAGCAAATGAATGAGTGAGGATAGTGTTTGAAGCTGGGAGTGGTGGTGCACACCTGTAATCCTAGTGGCTCAGGAGGCTGAGGCAGGAGGATTGTGAGTTCAAAGCCAGCCTTGGCAACTTAGTGAGGCCCTAAGCAACTCAATGAGATTCTGTCTCAACATAAAATATAAAAAAAGGGCTGAGGGGGCTGTGGCTGTGACTCAGTGGTAGCACATTTGCCTGGCATGTGTGAGGCACTGGGTTCGATTCTCAGCACCACATATAAATGGATACAATAAAGGTCTATCAACAACTAAAAAAAAATATTTAAAATATTTTTTAAAAAAGCATGAGGATGCAGTTCAGTTGTTAAGTGTCCCTACATGTAATTCCCAGTACAAAAAAAAAAGGCTTATCTGCAGGCTGTGAATGGAAGAGGTGTGGGACAGGACATCTCTCTTAGGATCGGAGGAACAAGCACATTGACATGAGGGGACCAGGGCTGAAGAAACTGAGATGGGAACAAGTGTGACAGAGTAGCAAAAAGATGAGCAAACTTTGGGCACTTACTGTATGCCAGGCACTGTTCTAAGATATATCTGTATCTATCTGTGTAATTTATTTGATTTCAGTGCTGGGGATTGAACCCAGGGCCTCATGAATGCCAGATAATCATTCTACCACTGAACTACCTTAGCTCCCTGAAATGCACTTTATTTTTATTTTTTTCCTTTTTATTGCATGAAGTAAACATAAAAGTGGGATTCATTGTTACCTATTCATACATGCACACAATCTAAAGTATAATTTGGTCAATTTCATTCCTAGTCACCTACGGGATATTAACTCATTTAATCACATGATAATTCCATGAAGGAGGAAGTTTCACAGATGAGGAAACTGAGGAAAAGGGATCTTAACTCACTTGTTAAGATCAAAACTGGAAGCACTGAAACTATGGTTCAAACCCAGCCTGTCCTACTTGAGAATCCTCAGCCCAAATTAGATATCAGAGGTTTTCAGAGTCCTGGTTTAACAATTGTGTGATTTCTCTGCAGCAGAGCTCAGCAGGCACCACAGGACATCAGGGCTATCATGCAACTGAATGAGAGGGCCAGGGGATGAGTGCATTATAGGAATGAGAAGTTCAATGCAAGGTGCACTCAATTCCTCAGGCACAGTACACTTGGCCTTCAATGTCTACTCGAGGTTATGCTATCTTGATCTGGCCAGGGAGCTTCCCCGACCTCCGTTGCTACTGTAATTCACTCTTCTGTGAATTGCCTGTTCATAATACATGCCTGTTTCCCTTTGCCTTTCTCATTAACTTGTAGGAGTTTTGAAATACATATGGGTAGCAAATCTTTTATTGGTTGTATGTATCACAAAATTTCCTATATGGTTAACTTAATGGTGGCCATACACCAAATTCTTCCTGGATTTCTACCCTCCAGGGCTGCTGGTGTTCCACTACTCAGCCTCCTGAGACCTCTGCAGTCTTAACCTGGTCTCTTTAACTTATCTCTTACCCTTTCCCATCACTTCACCCTGATCCTGGAGCCTGGCCCCAAGCTCTCTTCTTCTAGCTAACATCTCCCTCTATTCTTTCTCTGATCCTAGCTGATGTAAGCTGACCTCTCTGTATATCCCAGTCACCTGTATTCCCCTTATCAAGTGAATTGTCTCGTCTTGCAGCCTTTTACAGCAAGAGGTTCTTTCTTTCATTGTGTCCCTCTTAGTACTTTTTTTGGTTACCTGGACTCTTATTCCTTTCTTGTTTCTTTATTTTCTGGAGAATTACTCTCTTTGTGAGAGGGTTTTAGTTGGATCATCAGCCCCTTTGGCAGCCACAGAGAGAATGATGCAAATAAGGCTGATCAATCAATCTCTCTTCCAGGACTTTGGATCCTGAGTTCAGTGACTGTTAGGAACAGCAAACAAACATGGTTGGAGCTGATTTATCTGAACTTCCGTCCTCCTTGGTAATGAGGCTACTTCATGATTCCTGGTGGCTGGATACTCACTGTGGCCCCTGTGTCACCCCTTCCAAGATGCGTTCTTTCGGGGGCAAGGAGTGGGGAGCTGGGATTAAGTTAGCCAGTGACGGTCTGCTTCTTGCCACTAAAGAATGTCACTGGACCTAGCTCTTCAAGATCACAAGTGTTGAATACACAGGACTGTGTCCTTCTCACTGAACTTGTCCATTGTTTTCTTAGCCTGTGCCTCATACCAGATAAGTTTGAAGTACCATGAAAGTCTTATTCAGGAAGAAATAAAAAAAAGAAATTAAAGTGAGCAATTATGATCACAATGCGTTTATATAGGCTAATCTGCAATATCAAAATACAGATATTCAGAACTTAATTCTCCATTCCTCAGGATCCTTGAGAAAGCACAACTTCATCCTGAAAATCTTTTTTTTTTTTTAAATTTTTTTTAAGAGGAGAGAGAGAGAGAGAGAGAGAGAGAGAGAGAGAGAGAGAGAGAATTTTTAAATATTTATTTCTTAGTTTTCGGTGGACACAACATCTTTGTTAGTATGTGGTGCTGAAGATCAAACCCAGGCCGCATGCATGCCAGGCGAGCGCGCTACCGCTTGTGCCACATCCCCAGCCCCAAATCCTGAAAATCTTAATGTTAAGTTCGGGACCCCCAAAAGACCACCAGAGACCAAGATCTATGTAAGTAGCAAAGAGGCGTTTATTGCGAGCTAGCTCTGTCCTCTGCTCACACAGCAACTGGTGATGCTGAGAGGCCCCAAGCCCAGGGTTTGCAGCAGTTTTATACACTCATTGGGGAAGGCAGGGACTTCACATACATCAAAGCATCTCTTAGCAAATCATCACACACCATGGGAAAATCATAAAACAACTCTAAAACATGATTAGCACATTCACTGGCGGGAACAAGTTGGGTAGGGGTGATTGGTTAGTACAAGAGGGGGATTCATTTGGACTGATTGGTTTAAGCCACGAGGAGTGTACGTGCTAAACTACATGGTTTCCTGACATGTTTTCAGCCACCATAAACTACTGGGAGGGTCATCTGGCATCCCAGGTATTTTTCCTGTCTCATGGTGATTGGTGGTTGCTAGGGGGTTGCTATGGGTCCTCACCTAGCCTAACTGTGTCAGGGACACCTGGTGCTGCAGATCTCTCCTGTTATTTGTAGATAAACAACTCAGCAGGGTGGGTATGTGCCTAGGAGTGCTCTGTCGGTTTTTCCAAGGACAAGGGTCACACCCCCTTCCTTGGACAGGCTTTGCTCTGAGGTAGAGGCTGGTTTTTCAAAAATGGAGTCACATCAAGTTTCTTATTTTCTTATGGCAGCCTGAGAAATCTACTATAGGATGTAAGAGAACAACAGAAGCTGAACGTGAAACCCGAGTTTGAGATGAAGCTAGATCCTCTGCTTCACCAACTTCTTTCTGGGTTCTGCAAATTTGAAGACTAAAATCCATGGACAATAGTGGAAGGGAAGAGCAATGGAGTAGGATTGATTTAAGCCAGAAGAAAAGCAAGAACTCCTGCAAGGTGAGAGGGGAAGTGATAGCAAATTTTGCACCTAAATGTACTAGTCTAAGGGCTTATATAGCCTCTAGGTAGGGGCACTGATCAAAATCCATGCTAAATATGTACTGGAAAAGTTTTAAGACTACTGGTTAAAATCCATGTTAAACAGGTATTGAAATGTACCAAGCGTCTTGGCTTGGCCCACCTGTGAACTTCTAACTGGTTGTGTCACTTTGCCCTTGAGTTTGAACTTTCCCATAATTTTCATTTGAGTCTACACTCACTTCCATGTCCCCACACCAGGACAAAGGAGTTGGCTGGTATGTTCGAATGTTTCTACAGGTTAATCTCATGATCTTTAAATTTTGAAAAAACCTTAACTAGAGATCCATTACATTAAAAAAGCCTTAATTGGGACCCATTAACTATACCATCTTATTCAAAAGGATATGAACAAGTTATCAAAAGCTCTGAAGATCACTGATCCTCCAAAGCCTGAGAGTCACAGTTTGGAGGTTTTATAACTCATGGTGGAGCCAGAGAGAAGGGGAGTGATAGGCACCTTCATCATTACAGTCTCTGAGGCTGCTCACCCAGACCCACTCACCCAGCAGGAAGAGCATCTACTTGAAGGTTATATATGGGGCAGAGCCTGATGTCCTCCTGTAAACAGCCAAGAGTGCAACATGAGGATATGAATGACGTGGGAGAATAATTGTAAAAAGGAAAACCAGAGGGATTTTGAGTTGTCCTGCTTGCCAGTGGGGCCCAGGGCTCAGAATGGGAGGAGGAACCGCTATCTATAGAGCTCTCCTGCTGAGGGGGCTAGTAATCCAGTATGTAATCTGGTCCAGTATGGTCTCTGAATATTTCAGTGAAACACCAGCTGCAAGGGTGCTGAGGTCTGAGCAATGATTCAAGGAAAGGGAGACGCCATCGTGACTTCACCAAGAGTCAGACGCCTTACCTGGAAAAGTTCCAACCCAGGTGAGAGGAGTCAGCCTGCATTTTTTGCTTTCCGGCCACAAGAGGGCGCCTTGGGAGCTGCCACACCGTGTCTAGAGGGCTCCCCCACCCCCACCCAGGCCTGGCTAATGAGATGGGTATGAACAGAGGATCTGTAGGTGGGTCAGGCGGACTAAGTAGAGGAAGTGAAACATGGGGCCTAACTGGAAATTTAGCATATGACCATGGATACAGGGCAAGAAGTAGATCTGAGCTGTAAGAGAGCAAAGAAGGGTATGGAGAAAGGAATATCACTGATTGGATTGCAGGCTGGTCCTGGGCCTGGCTACTCTGGGAATCCAGGCAGTGATTGACAGCACTGAAAGTACCCTCTGACCTTTGTATTTGCGGTTATGCATCTGTCAATTCAACCTATTGTGGATCGGAAATACTTGGAACAAAAAGTGTCTTTACTGAACACATACAGATCTTTCCCCCTTATCCTTATCCCGCAAACAATGTAGTATAACAATTACTTTGATAGCATTTGTAACTCTTCCTCAGGTGAGACACAGGGAGTTGCTTTTTCTTATAGCAGACTGAGGATTCAGAATGTTCTAGTCTATCTGAAGCCACTTGGACCTTGGGTCCCCATTGACTGGGTGACGGCTGTAGAAGGTGAGTGCTGCGACCAGCGAGGCCAATTAAGCAGGTTCCAAGAAGGGCTATGGGGGATTAGAAAAATAAAGACTCACCGACGCAGGTTTTGAAGATAAAATTGCTGGGATCAGGTGGAGTGCTAATGGAGAAGCAGATCTAAAAGAGTTACTCCAGCAATCTTTATTTATATATGTCTCATTATCAGGTTAAAGACTATGCAGGCATTATTTTTCATACTCAGAAAGTTAGAGGGCTAGAAACATTTATGTAGCTTTTCCACAGTTGTATTTTACAGTAGCAATGTGTAATGTTAGGAGCTTTGTGTAGCTCTTGAGAAAGTCCATTGTTTAAAGTTACTGTTAAGCAGCAGCTTTGGAATTAGTGGAACTGGTGAAACTTTGTGGTTGCCTAACAGGAGAGTTCCTCTATTCCCAGGAACCATGTGCCTGAGATCAAGGTCCAGGTTGATAAGACTCTGCCTCAGAGCCTCCTCATGGAGGGCATTGCCACAGCAGCTAGGCATCCTGCATCCTTGCATAGGAACATTCCCAGGCGCTAGGCACTGCTCTCCCATCCTCTGTCACCGCTCTCCCCAGCGAGGACAGGGATGATGGTGGAAGTAGATTGGATGGGACTCCTGATGGAGTGGGCATGGTGGGTAAGGAAAAAGAGAGCTGAGAAGTTAGTTCTGGTTCCCAGGAGAAGTGTGGACTGAAGATATAACTTTGGGACTCTTCAGCAGATTCATTGGTCAGCTCTTTTGATGAATTTTTCTGTGAAGCAAAGAAAGAAATGGAGGGAAAACTGGAGGGAAGGTGTTGCTATGAGAAGTTTTGCTTTATTTAAAAGGGGAGAGACTATAACATGGTTATATTCTAGCAATGTTGGAGAGATACAGGAGAACCAGGTCAATAAGGTCCTTGAGTAGGAGAAAGAGGATGAGGTCCAGAGCACATGGGGAAGGATAGTTCTTCTGTAGGAGGAAAGACATTTCCCCTGGTGAAATAAGTGCAGGGAAGAGAAATGGGTACCTATACCATTGGGATCATGGATTCAGTGATGTGAATTGGGGTGTTTAGTTCGATGAGTCATTTTTTTTTCTCAATGAAGTGCTAGAGTCTCTTCTTTCTTCTGTATTTGGGTTCAAAACTTTGCTCTACTATAAGGGGCTTGTTGACACATATTAGATTTGCCCTGAACTAGTGCTTTTCCTAGAACATATTCTCGTGGGAACTGTTTATTCCCTCTGTGTGTATGTGTAATCTCATTAATAAAAACCAAATCATTTATGAGAAAATTCTACTGGCACAGTGAGCTTTGCGAGCGGTTTTACACTTGGGGGTGGCTTCAGGTGTACCCAGTGGGAATTCTAGTCCTTTTACCCACTCTGCCCAAAGACCAGTGATTCTGAGCTCTTATTTTATGGCTAGTTTTATGTTCAGGATGACATCAGTTACATCAAGGGCAATTGCTGAATTTTCAAAAGAAATTAATTTTAAATCATCTTCCTTTAGAAATGAAAATGGGCCACACATCTCCTTAAAAAGGTTGGTGGAAACATGAGTTGTTTGTTGAGTGGTGTGAGGATGGCCTTAGGCCTGAACCTAAGCAATCCATTTTAAAAACTCCAGTTTGAAACCTGCAGTCTCACCAGGCATGCCTAATGGAGCCCTCCAGTAAGTCACCTCTCCCCACTCTGATAAACTCATAGTGAAGCCTCTGGCAGGCTGTCCTCCAAGATAAGGAGGACAGTCTCACACCCAACTGGTTAGGAGCATTCTTTTGATACCTCTGAAATCTGACTCCCTCCAGGAAGTTTTCCCTGAGTTTCTGAATGTCTCTGTGTCCCTCTCCCCCTCCACCTGGATGCCTGGCCAAGACTTTGTTTATTGAGGCTTCCTTCTCCTTGTCCACCCCTTCATCTTTTCTTTGGATCAGATCCTTTCAGTCACAGGTTGGATCAGATTCATTCCAGTCTTCCTTAGCCCATCCTGCTTATGTTGATTTTGGTTTCCTCTTTGATTCACAATGTTTATGCTATTTCTTTTTATTTGTTCAAGGTCTTATCATATTTTGAAGGATCAATGGCTGTATTTTTCTCTCTTAACTATTTTGATTTTCTTCCCTGCAACTCTCTACTGTTCAAATGGGGCTCTTTCTTTCCTCTGGTTTCTTGTAGACTAAGGAATTAATTTCTCAGGGTTTTTTTTTTTTTTTGCCATGCTGGGGATTGAACTCAGTGCCTGTGCATGGGAGGCAAGCACTCTACCAGCTGAGCTATATCCCCAGCCCAATTTCTCAGTTTTTGGTATTCAAATTGAACCCAAAGTATTAAAACAAAAACAAAAACAAAACCAGAGATGTAACCTTTAAATTCAGACTTTCAAGAAAGAGAAGCCTCTTGACTCAGAATTTGGAAGTTCGCTTCTGACTACTTAACAGCTGGGAGGACTGAATTTGGAGTAATCCAGAGTGGGAGGCTGAGGGCATGTTATAAAGAGAGTTCTTTCCATGTAGGAAAGAAGAACACAACCATGGTAGAAAAGGCTCAGTAGAAAGGTCAGCTGTGAGGGTTCTGCTCTACCCTTGGGCATTAAACCTGCGGATGGCAGAGGTGACTCAATTGAAAAAACACACTCAGATGGACTTGGAGGGAGTCCAAGAACATCAAGGCTGATTCCTGCTTCCTTGGGAGTGCGCCTGGAGAGAGGAGGCCTCTCAAATAAGCTCTGGCTGCGTGTAGTTCAGGGCCAATGTATATGGGAAAGATTGAGTTGCTGAAGTGGAGGACCATGTCTCACAGGGAGCAAGGAAAACAGGTACAGAAGTGTTGGGTTTTACAGATTTCCGGGGCTTGACAGCCAGTGAGGTCATGGCCTCATCTGTGGACATCAGCAGTGGATGCTAGAACAAGGTCCACAGGACTGGGTGGTCTAAGCCATGCTGGAGACATTCCAAGGTCCATATGCCCAAGGGTGAACCATTATTTCAGTTGGGTACCAAGAATTTCAGATGAATCAAATGCTTGGGGAAGGGGCAGAATGAATGATTCAGTCAACTCACATTTTTATAGCCAGTTCACAGTTTGAAAACATCTTTCTCTGCTGGGCCAGGCAAGGGGAGTATTGTGGGTGAGGTTTTAAAGACTGGACCATGGAGAGTTTAGGAGGTGAACAGTCAGAGTGAACTCAGTGGCAAGTCTCCTGTCTCCAAATCCACCATCTGGATTTGCACTGCCTTTTGCACTGTTTTCCTGGGACCTTGTTGGTGACATTGGCGATGATTTCTAAAGTTCAACTCTCTTATGTGACTACTGAGGAGTCCCCAATTTACCTTCAGCCCTGGCTTTCTGTCTTCCATTCCATGGCACTGTGAGGGGCTGGGCCAGCCCACTGTGCTCCACGAGGCAGAGGTAAGGGGCTCTGTCCTCAGGGGGGACTCCCACCACCACCCAGGACTGGTAAGTACCATTTCCACTGGGAAGAATCTCTCCCCCTGCTTTAGTTTCCTGCACTTTGCCGGCCCGAGTCCAGCGCAAACCGATTCTTTGTGGGTAGAAGTCATAAGCCAGGCATTTGAGTGTTCTGTTTCTTCCCGGGGCCACATGGCTGGTGACTGACACAGAGGGAGGATCTGTGGAGGGACAGGAGATGGACACTGAGGGCTTGAGGTAGACTTTTCCCTTGTCATGTCCCTTCCATCCCCAAACCCTCAGATGTCGCTATCAGCAGATCTCTAAGCTGTGCGCCCACCTCCCCTAAGAAATCTTTAAGAAGATCAGGGAAGATTGAGGCTCTCTGTTGGGTCATGGAATGTCTACTCTGATACCCTTCTTCCTTCCCCACTGTGTATTGACTTATGATAGCAACAAGTTGTGAATTTGTGAATTCCCTATATGTTTCCCTGGTGTGCCCAAATCTCAAAAAGTGTTCGTAGCTCCTTTCTTCTCTAGTCTTGACCCAGCTCCTTGGCTCTTCCTGTGTCTCTATCAAACTCCTCTGTGCTCTGTTGCGCTCTTCTCTCTCCCTACCTCTCCAATCAAAGCCTCAGTTGTGGCACTTAGTTCTGTTCACACTTTCCTGTCCTTCCAAGCTGGACATCTCTCCACAAACAAGAGGCATCAGGAGTAGAAAAAAGTGTTCATGGGATTTGAACTCTGAAATATGGAATTTGAAACCTGATTCTGTCTGTTATGGCTAGTATTAACTTAGCCTTTTTGAACCCCAATTTCTTTATCTGTGAAATAGGGGGTTATTTAGAGAAGGTTACCATCAAGACAGTGGTTTTCCTGGCTCCTCCCACTTGAAATTTGGATAAATGTTGTTTTTGGATCTCATCTCTTATCCTCCCAGGGAAGGAATGAATTCTAGGAAGTGAAAAGTGGGGGACCAAAGGATTCCCAGGGGTGGATGAAAGCAGTCTGAGATGACCCCCTGAGCTCCCAGCCTGAGATCATCTTGGTCTTTCTCAGCTCAGTACTGGGAGTAGGTCCCAGGAAGCTTCTGAGTACCTTGTTGGTCCAGGTGAGTCCTGCTGTGCTTCAGGTATCTCTGCAGTATCTCAGGACACTCCTGCTCCAGGTATGCCTTGGCCCGCTGCACAAAGACCTTTTCTGCTTCCCACTTCTTCTTGGTGTTCAGGGCTGCTGGGTCCAAGGGGACCCAGGCTGGGATTTCTTTGTTGAATTCAATGAAGTCCTGTCCATCATAGGCATACCTCCAGAATGCCCCACTGCTTCTGTTATTCTGGATCTCACAGCCGAACATTCCCTGAAAGGTGTGAGACCCTGAAGCCTCCCCCAAACCCACAGGGAGCCAATCAGCCTGGTACCAATTCCAGCTGAATGATTCTCATTCCTGCACACTTTGCAACCAAATAGGAAGAAAACTTTTGGATCTCTCCTTTCCTCTCAGTTCTAGGTAGAGTTCATCTGCCCACATAAGAAAACATAATTTGATCCCTTTCCCCCTTTTTTCCAGAGCGGTTGGTATCTTTTTTTTTCTGAGTTTTTAAAGCTTCAACCCCTTTGTGCACAACGACTCTCAGAAACTGACCTTCTTAGGGAAAGTTCAGTCTGAATAGCTCTGAGAGTGCAAATCCCAGATCTCTCCTCACCACACTGGCCTGTTCATGAGATTGAGTCTTATCTCTCTATGCTTTTCATATCTCTGAAACGGCAATGACAGCAGTGCTATTTTAGGAGGTTATTGAAAGTCAGATGTATTGATATCTGGGCCTGGCACATAATAAGTGCCCAATAAAAAGATAGCCACCAAGACCTTCTAATATTGTGCTCATATTTTTCTCTTTTCTTCCTCTTTTCTTATATTTACTTACTTCAACATTTCTATTACAGTCTTCCGGTGTCCTTCCTGCTCCTATTTGGGACACACCAGCCCAGGCCATTTTCCTTACCAAGACTTTCCATGCCAAATCCTTCAGATTTATACTTAACTCTTGCCTCCTTTTGAAAACCTTCAGATTTCAGGTGGCTTCTTGGAGATTTTTTTTTTTTTAACTCAGAAGCCCAGCCTTGATATCCGGTCTTATATAATTATCTGACATCTGCAGTTTATCAAGTCTGATTGGTTGCCTTGGTGGGTAGACTGTGAAGTTTTTATCCTGACCCTATCACGTAACTCATGAAACTCAACATTCATGAAACTCTAACAGCCTGTGGTTTTGAACCCAGCACTTTCTGAGCTGTCAGTATGGACCACGAGTTTGTTGTGTTTGGTATTTTCTCTCTCTTCATTTAACATACTTCAGGTGAGCAAATAGTATTGGCTGCACCTTGTCCTAGGCCCTGGGGCTGCAGGGGAGAGCAAAACACATGCTGCCTCCTTCATGGAATTGATGTAGGTAAGTTTTCCAGAACCTCATGGAGGCAGGTCTCAATCTTCCAGATAATTAAAAAACTTGCTCACTGTCAAGCAGCAACTGATGGAAGAATGTACCACGTGAACTCAGCTCTGACTGACTCCAAGGTTACTCACCGTCCACTCAACATCCCTGTACAGGGGTGAGCCTCACTTCCTGTGTGAGCTGAGGCCTGGAGCAAGGATGGGAGGCCATATGGAAGGAGGACACTATGGGAGGGGGCATTAGGTCCAGATGTGTCTGTGTATTTCTATTTGTGCCTCTTGCTCCACCTTTGGGGGAGGGACTATCTTCAACTGTTGGCCCCTTTCCACTCACACTTATAGGGCTGCCTCTTGAGCTAAGACCCTCCCCGTGGCCTGCATTTCACTGACCTCTGCTGTCCTTGTGGTAGTCCATGATGTCTTTCAGGGTCACCAGGAAGATTTCCTCCCGGGCCTTCTGAAGTTGGCTCTCCTTCTCCCAGTCCTCCATTCCTTCTACTTGGCTCCATGGTCCCAGGGGCTCTGCTTTCCTGCCCTCACTATCGTAGTGGAAGAAGGCCTGGTCATTGAGGAAGGCAGTGGCCTGAAACCTGGGGAGGCCTTTACGAGGCCTGGACACCCCAGTGTAGAGAAAGGTCAGAGAATAAGGACCTGAAAAAGATGAGAAGACTCAGAGGGGTGGGGTCCATGCATGGGGACACCCACTGTGCACCAGAAAGAAGACCTGTCCCTGAGGCCTCTGTCCCTGAGGTCTCGTCCCAGCTCTCTCAGTCCTGCTGTCAGTCTCACACTACTGGAAGTTTGAGCAAGCGAGTGGACTCGGCTCTCATTCTGGGACTGACTTTTCATGTGTCTTCGCTACATTGTTCCTCTGCTTGGCATGTAAGATAATATTTCTCAACCTTCTTGTGGGTATATTGGGACCATGTGGCTGAGTTCTGGCAAAAGAGAAAAATGAGGTGACCTCATTCTTCTGGTCCTATGAGCTGGCTTGCACCTTCTCTCTTCCCTTTAGGCAATGACTATGGAGACCGACCAGCCTGGATCCCTGCGTCACCTTATGGAGGAGAGGAAAGTGGCCTGATATGCACTGCACTTGATGGTAACCTGACAAATACATATAGTTAGAAAATATGGGAAGGAGAATTTACTAGAAAATCCAAGAAATGACCCAGGATGGGTCAGTACAGGGCAAGACTACAATCAGTCTCAGAATTCTGAGGGATATACCTGCATTTTGATACCAAGCAGCAACTCGAAGAGGGGGACATTTCCATAATGAATTCCATAATTGGTTCATGAGATAGTTCACGTGGATTTTAATAATGTTGGGGTCATATGGCAGATTCCTAATTAGTTTATAATAAACATGATTAACATTTAAATAAGTTGTGGTGGTAAAACCTCAGTGGAGACCCCAGAAAAGTAGAGTGACTGCCATGTCTACCCAGAAAGCCACCAACATCAGCTTGCAGGTGTAGAAAGCACCACTACGGTGTTGAATATAACACAGAGGGGTAGGGCAGTCTAGGATTTGGGAACTCACCTGTCATAGCAGTGTGCACAAGATGCTAGAGTTGGAACTTTGGGATTTAATGTCTGCCCTTCTGGGTTTGGTCTTCTTTTAGGCCAATGGCTCCTTTCTACTCTCCTATCCCTCCCATTTGGAGTGGGAATATATACCCTGTCTTCCCCATAATTGTATATCATAAATAGTAACTTGCTTTGATTTTAAGGATTCAAAGCTTCAAGGAGTTTGCCTTGAGTCTCCATTGAGACTTTGGATTTTGAATTAATGCTGGATGAGTTAAGACTTTGGGACTTCTAGGGATGAATGATTACATATTTTACAATATGAGAAGGACATGAACTCTTGGGAGTTAGGGATGGAAAGTTAAGAAGAGAGAGAAAAACTAGACATAATCTGTATTCCCTTTTCTTTTGCTATGTGATGCTTTGTGTTGCCTCAGACCCTGCCAGCAAGAAGGTCACTCTCAGATTAGGCCCCTTAGAACCATCTACCTCCAGAACCATGAGCCAAAATAAATCCTTTTTCTTTATAAAGTTAACCCACCTCTACTGTTTCATTACAGTAATGAAAAAGATGACTAAGTACATCAGTAGACCCTGAGTAAAGCAGATTATTCTCCATAATGTGGGTAGGTCTCATCCAACTGGTTGAAGGCCTCAAGAGAAAAGACTGACTCCTCCCTCCCCGCCAAAGAAGAAAGAATCTAGTCTCTGGACTATGTTTGGATTCAAGACTGCAATGTTAACTCTTTCCTGAGTCTCCAACCTGCTACCTGTTCTGCAGATTTTAGGATAAGCCAGACCCTACAACTGTGTACCCCATTCTTTAAAATAAAATTCTTCCCCCCATTAAAAAATCTGTTTATCTATCTATCTATGTATCTGTCATTTATCTATTATCCATCCATCCCTCCATCCTATTGTGTCTCTCTGACTAACCTGGATTTTGGTATAGAATGTGCTTAACATTCTAAACATGATTGTTATAAAACAAACAAAAAACTATTTGACAATTTGTGACTGCAAGGATTTTTAAACTTGCACAGGTTAAAAGCCCATAGCTCATCTCTCTTCATCCTGATGCCATGAATAGCCTCATTCCCTGTTGTAGAATCGACCCTGGATTTCCCTGAGTGTCCCCACCTGTTCTCCCGTCCCAGCCCCTTGCCTTCTAGACTCATGGTTGGGTGAGGACCTGGGTTTCCTTTAGCTAACTGCCTTCTTGCTTGCCCCTGGGGAGCCCCCCCCCTTCTCTCTCTCTCTTTCTCTCTCTCTCTCCTCTCTCTTTGAGTCAGGCAGGTGTGCCTATCCACTGGAAGGAAGGAAGGAACAAGATTAGAAGCAGCTCTCTCTGTGTGGGTTTCTGCCTCATTCTGCCATTTAATCCCAGGAAAGTCACTTTGCCTTTTCTATGTCTTAGTTTTTTTTTCACTTAGGTTTTAGATTCAGAATCTTTACAGTCTTAATGAGCAGGAGTCCAGAGGCCCCTTGAATGCTTCTAGAAGTGTGAGCTGAGTTAGTTGATGGTCTTGCACATCCATGACTATGATGTGCCTGGGAATCCCAGCCACAGGGGGCTCTTCTCCCTGCCATTCTGTCTTGTTCTTTGCCTTCCCACCATTCTTCTCCCTCACCTATCCCTTGCTTTCTCACTCACCAGCTTGGGTCTCCTGGGGGACTGCATGACCCAGAAGGAGCGGCAGAGACAGCAGAACTGGTACCATTGTTACCATCATGTCTGGCTGGAAGGTTCTGGACAGGAAACAGCTCTTTCCTTGGGTCCTGGCACCATGCCCAGGGGAGGTGAATTCACAGGCCAATGAGGGAGCCAGGATGGGTTCCTCCCCAAACAATGTGAAAAAAGGGTTCATGAACCCTGGTGGCAGTGTGGTCAGGAGGTCTACAGACAGGCTCTGCAAACAGAGTGGAGAGAGCTGATCTCAGGACTCTGAATTCCTTGGGTGAAAGAATGGGTGGGCTAGAGGTGTGGGTGAAGAGTGGCAGACATCTGGGATGTGTGTCTATGGTGAGACAATTGCCCTGGGGTCATTGGGGGGATTGGGGTGTTGTGGGACCATACTTCACCCCTCTCCTCTGGAAAAATTCTTTATATGTCAGAGCCTGGGTAAACCCCAGCTAGTGAAACCAAGGGGACACCTAAACTGACCCTCTAGTGTCACCTGCTTTTAGTTGACTTTAAAAACCACTAATTTTGGAAGTCACTAGCTGAGCAATATATTATTCATCTCTCACCAGGAGTGCTATAGTTGACACCTCTGACATGTGGGTCATGAAGGTAACATAGATTAGGTTATTTTACAGGGACTTGAAAGCCACTGACTTTTCACTTGGGTTTGCACAAGTGTTCGATGCGTGACCTTTTGATGGCAGAAGGCTGAAAACTCCGCCTTGGAATCATGTGTCATCATTTTGGTAACACTAGTCCCGTGAAGAGCGATAAACATTTGACTGCGCTTGTGCAGACCCTGATTGCTTCACCTCCAAAAACCTTTCTTTGCACCTAAAACATCCTCCTTCCTTACTCCATGGATATCCCCAAATCCTACCGGTCAGGAGGCAGTTTGATATGTGGGGTTCGCCCTCTGCATTCAGTTGCTTGTGAATAAACTCTGTTTGCAAAACAGAGTTGCAAACGCATTGATGGCATGCTGTGTGGGGACTGGGTGGTGGCGGGGGTGATGCAAACAAACTTGGCCTGATTTGGCATCACAAGGGGACAACCATTATTCTGTCGCGCACTGCTCCCAACCAGAGCGTCATCTGGAGGACATAGCCACCTCTTTCCCTTTCCATGCCTGGGACATCCCGACCCTCCATCATGGAAGCAGAAACAGCCAGAAATAGGCGTGCACACGGATTAGGCTCAGCAAGCACTTGCTCCTGTCCTGCCCGTTGAGTCAGGAGTCAGGGAACCGAAGCGGGCGCAGTGGACATCCCTTCCTAGTGGGTCTCGACAGTGACCCAGCTCCTGTGAGCTCCCCAGCAGTGGTGGCTGAGGTGGAGCCAACGTCCAGTGCTTGACGGTACCGGCGGTCAAAACTGTGGCATCTGGCGCCCCCTGCTGGCAGCTGCCGTGCATTCGTGAAGTGATTTTGTCTGTGTTGTTTCTTGCTTAATTCTGAGCCTGGGTTCTCCAGCCCTTCTGTGGACTCTGAGCGCTAACCAACCAACAAATATTCTGCTTAAAGTCAGAACTCAGTTCTGTTTCTAGCAACGGTTGATCCTGACAGATACAGAAATTTGTACCAGGATTATTTTCAGGCCACAGTCTCTCAGGCAGCTGGAGGACTGGGAATCTGAGATTGGTTATAGGGGCCATACTGGGGCTGAAGGAAGTGAAAACACGAAAGACTTGGGGAAGTTTTGCTGGCCTAGTGTGAAGTGGTGGCTAAAACTGTGGACTGAGTTCTCTCTTGTGGTGGACAGGAGCAACGGTCATTGAAGGCAACATTTGAACTCCCTGGGGGGGTGATACTACAGGACAGTATGAAGGACATGAGGAATCCAAGGAGTGAAGGATGGGATGTTTGAGCCCTAAAGTGGCAGGAAACAGAGTAAAAGAATAAACTCAAAACCTGAAATTATTAGCCGCATGCGTTAGCACACACCTTTAATCCAGCAACTTGGGAGGCTGAGGCAGGAGGATTACAAGTTTGAGGGCAGCCTCAGTAACTTAGCGAGACTGTAAGCAATTTAGCAAGACCCTATTTCAAAATAAAAATTAAAAAGATCTGGGATTGTGGCTTAGTGGTAGATTGCCCTAGCTTCAAAATATATATGAAATTATCTATTCAAACTACAATCTGAAAATCAGGCCTTTTCTATGACAGTGCAGAGATAATATGTCTTTTGCAGTTGCAAGTATGAAACAGATGAGAAACTCTACAAATTCCTACTTATTAAAATATAATAACAAAAATTAGGTTTTGTAATCTAAGTACCCAAATCTAATAAATCTAATAACAAAATGTGATCTAGACTTTTGAAGGCCACAGCTGAGTTGGGATGACGCATGGCATTTTTGCCAGAAGTAGTGGTTGAGAGGTGACCCCAGCGAGCCATTAAGATGATGACTTCTGAGTTCTCGAGGAGTTCCCGTTGAGTTCCGGTTGAGCTCTCGCAGGGATTCCTGAAGAGTTCGCCTTGGTTGATGAAGCTCCGGTGGTGGGAGTTCCAGTTGGTGTGTGGTGTGTTCCTGGAGGAGCTGCGTGGGTGGCGTTCGGGAGAGTTCCTGGGGAGTGTGCTAGTGGAGTTTGGAAATAAAGTTTGTTCCTGCTTGAGTGGCTCGTGATTTGTGCCCACCCAGACTGTGGCACTAGACATGTGATCTGGAGTGGCTCTGAGAAAGACCTCCTGGGTGAACAGGACATTGGACAGAGGTAGAGTTTCTGTTGGCAGAGAGGGGGCACACATCATTAGGACAGGGACAGTGTCAAATTCTTTTCTCTGTCCCTCATGCTTGGTAGAAAGAAGGTAATCAATATACAATAGATCAATGGATAAATGGGCAAAGACATAAAGAGTGGCAGCCGACATATTTGAGGGTCACTGAGACCATGCTGGTGGGAAAAAAAAACGCTTATGAAGATGATTGAGGGGTTGGGTAGATGGGTAAATTGCAATCAGATTCCTAAGATTTCCTCAGTGCAGTGAATGTCCCCCACCACCCAGTGAATGAGGAATATTCCATGACGTCTTTTCCCTCACTGCCTTTGTTCTCCGGCTGCCCCATTTCTATAGGTCAGTAGCTCTCAATCTCCTTGCCAGTCGTTCTCAAGATAATTTTTTATGTATAAAACAAAATATACTCGATACAGAGGAAGCCAATTAAACGGTAACCAGGTCTTTCCATGAAACTCTGGACTGATGGGCTCTTTGCAGAGGGGTCCCCAAATTACAAAATGACATACTATTCTAAAATGACCAAGGAATTATTGAATAAGGAGATAATTTGTGGCAACGAAACTCTCTTGGCATGGGGCATCCTCTGATTGCACTTGAGGTTGATTCCACATGCAGGAGAATCTTTGTTGGTGGCACTTTGTTGGGTGGGTAGGGAGTGACCCACATTTGGTTTTCTGGACCCCTCTATCCTCTTGGTGTGCCCAGTCAAGCCCATGGTCTACTTTCATATTACTTGCCTCGTCAGACCCTTGTGACCCTCCCCTGTCAGCAATCTCACACCCAACTGGTTAGGAGCATTCTTTTTTTTTTTTTTGGGGGGGGGGCGTACCAGGGATTGAACCCAAGGGCACTGGGCCATGAGCCACATCCCCAGCCCTATTTTGTATTTAATTTGTTTTTCTGTAGTTGTAGATGGACAGGATGCCTTTATTTTATTTGTTTATTTTTATGAGGTGCTGAGGATCAAACCCCATGCCTCATGCAAGCTAGGCAAGTGCAGTACCACTGAGCCACAGTCCCAGCCCTATTTCCTATTTTGTAAGAGACAGGGTCTCAGTGAGTTGCTTAGCACCTCACCATTGCTGAGACTGGCTTTGAACTCGCGATCCTCCTGTATCAGCCTCCAGAGCCGCTGGGATTACAGGTGTGCGGCACTATGCCTGCAGGAGCAATCTTTTGACCTCCTCTTGGAAAGCTGTCCCACCCCCATTTTATTTTATTATTATTTTGTCCCTTTTTAATTGGTACATCATAGTTGTATATAATGGTGGGATTTGTTACTTATTTGTATGTTCACAATACAAAACCATAATTTGGCCAATATCACTCCTCAGCATTTCCCCAACCTTTCTCCTCCCTCCCCTGTCCCTTTCCTTTCCTCTACTTTACTTATCTCCCTTTGATTTTCATGAGATCTTCACCCCTCTCCCAACTCCTACCACCTTTCTTTTCTTTCTCCTCTGTAGCTTCCACTAGGAGAGAAAACATACAACCCTTGACCTCCCTAGTTTGGCTTATTTTACTTAACATAATGTTCTCAAGTTCCATCCATTTTCCTGCAAATGATAGAATTTTATTTTCTTTATGGCTGAATAAAACTCCATTGTGTGGCTGGGGGTTGTGGTTCAGAGGTAAAGCGCTTGCCTAGCATGTGTGAGGCACTGGGTTCCATTCTTAGCACCACATAAAAATAAAATACACCACATAAAAATAAAATAAAGTGTCCCCCCTCCTCCTCCCATCTACAACTAAAAATAAATTAATAAAAAAAACTTCATTGTGTATATATGCCACATTTTCTTTGTCCATTCATCTATTGATGGACATTTAGGCTGATTCCATAGTTCGGCTATTGTGAGTTGTGTTACTATAAACATGGGTGTGCATGTATCATAAGGAGTGGTATAGCTGGGTCATATGGTGTTTCCATGCCTAGTCTTTTAAGGAACTTCCACACCAATTTCCACCCCAATGCCACCACAGCGTAAAAGTGCTGCTTCTCCTTGTCCTCTCTAGCATTTATTATTATTTGCGTCCTTGAGGACTTGGCAAGCTGTCTAAACTGTCACACCTCCTTTGTAATCCGATTCCCTCCAGGAAGTTTTCTCTGGGTTTCTGAATGGTTCTGTGTCCCCCCCACCCTCCTCCCAGACACTTGGTCTTCTGAGGTTTCCTCCTCCTTTGCCACTTTGTCCCTCTCTCCTGTTATAAGTGGGGCTGGATTTCACATTCCCATCTCCTTAGCCCTGGCCTGTTTGGTTCCCTCAATGATCTGAAATTTTCATTCTGTTATGTGCTGTCCTTTATTTGTTCAAAGTATCAGGAGTTGCTTTGAAATATCACTGGCTGGGTTATTTCCTTCTGAGGTCTTTGTTTTTCTTTCCTAAGTAAATTGAATAGCCCTGCCAAAGGCAGCATTTATACACACTGCCCATCTGATAACTGTGTAAGAAAAAAGTACTAATATGAACAAGAAGTAGAAAGATCCTGGGGCTTATCTGGGCCAACTTCTCGCTGAAACAACTTGGAATAAGGACAGAATCAGAACCTAGGCCCATTCTCTTGGTCTCAGGAGTCAGCTGACAATGTCTTTCTCAATTCCCAGGCTTATGCTTAAATTGGAGCTTTTGTGAATGCTCTCAGTGGGTTCAGTAGGATTCTGAAAGACACCGTTCTAAGCCTCTAAGCCTGCCTCTTTCCACAGGGTCATCTACCCTTGTAGGTTCCCTCCTTCAAGGTTCCTTGGTCCGTGTCTTCCTCCATGCTGATGAGTAGAACACACAAAAAAATCAAGAACAAACAAACAAACAAACAGTGAACCCTTAGTCCAGTGGCAGGAGATCTCTGAGCAGCTCCTCAGGACGCTCCTGCTCTAGGCAGGCCTCAGCTTGCTTCCCTTAGATGATTTCTCCCTCCGGCTTCTGCTTGGGGTCCAAGGCTTCTGGGTCCAAGAGGACTCAGGCTGGGATTTTTTTTTGTTGTTGAATTTTCTGTTTTCTCCTACTTTCTATTTCTCTTGCTTTTTTTTTTTTTATTGTAGTCTCTGTTACATTTCCTAAACTATATATTTTTAACCCTTTTACTATAGAGTTTTAAAAACTCCGCTGTCATATGTTTAATTTCTAAGAGCATTCTCTAAATTTTAGTTGGTCTTTTTTTTTCTTTTCTTTCTCTTTTGGCAGTACTGAGGATTGAATCTAGGACCTCATGCATGCTAGGCAAGAACTCCACCCCTGAGCCACATCCCCAGCCCTTAGTCTTTTAAAATTGTGTTCTCCCTGACTGAGCTTTGTTTCTGGCTACTTAGCTATTTTTTTTTCCCTCCACTGTAAGGTCTATACTTTCTTGTCCGAGGCCTATTTCTGATGTCTGTTAATCCTCAGGTGTCTGCTCATGTTTAGAGTGAGGAGGGGAAGCAGAAAAGAGCTGCTTTGGGGATTTAAGTGTATGCAGGAGCTTGACTTAATAATCAATTTTAGCTGCTTGCTCATTTAGGAGGGGATCTTCAGTGTCTTTATCTTTAGGTCTTCTCCATTGGGGTTGATAAAATTCCCCAGAGAAAAACAGGACATATCAGGACACAGAATAACCCACTGCTGGCTTAATTCTGACTCTAGCCCATGTTTCTTTCTTTTTCTTTTTTTTGGTGCTGGGAATTGAACCCAGGGCCTTATGCATGCAAGGAAAGCACTCTAGCAACTGAGCTACACCCCCAGCCCTGGCTTCAGGGCCTGATGGACCACCTGGGGTTTTCCAGGGCCAGCAAGGAGGGAAGACCATCCTGTTCCTTAACCTTCCCATTGTCTGTGACTTCATTCATCTCAAAAGCCTGGCTAGGGACTTTGGTGTGCTTCTTTCTCTCCTGTCACAGAGCTGGGGTTGGTGTGGATGGTGGTCTTTACCACTGTCCCTCCCACCCTCATGCTTTAGATCCAAAGCAGCACTTGAAGTTCTGATAATTCTGATAATAACCTAAGAGTGGAGGGGGAAAAAATAGGAAGGGGCCCCCAATACACAAAATAGCCTATAACCCTGAACTTGTCCTGTGTTCCATGTCTATCAGAGTTATCAAAGATCAGTGTGGACCACTTGGATGCAATCCTGCTCCAATCAACAAGAACAGTCAATTCACAAACTGCACCTCACCCCTCTGGACAACTGATCACTCAGTACACAAATAGATGTGGGAGGGACAGGGGAGGGGGATGCTGATGGCAGGGAGAGGCATCTGCCATGGACCTTGGGGTCTGTATTCTTGTTGGGCCTGTCAAGAATGCAGGGCCCTATTAGACCAGAGACCCTGCACCTAATAGAAGAAAAAATAGGCCCAAATCCACATCATGTCGGCTTAGGACCTGACTTTCTTAACAAATCTCCTAAAGCACAAGAAGTAAAATCAAGAATCAACAAATGGGATGGAATCAAACTAAAAAGCTTCGTCACAGTAAAGGAAACAATCAAGAATGTGAAGAGAGAGCCTACAGAATGGGAGAGAATCTTTGCCACCTGCACCTCAGAGCATTAATCTCTAGGATATATAAAAAACTTAAAAAAGTTAAAAATCAACAAAACAAATAACCCAGTTACTAACTGGGCAAAGGAACTAAACAGGAACTTCACAGAAGAAGAAATATGATTGGTCAACAAATATATGAAAACATGTTCAACATCTCTAACAATTAGAGAAATGCAAAATAAAACTACACTGAGATTTCATCTTACTCCAATCTGAATGGCAATTATCAAGAATACAAATAACAATAAATGTTGGCAAGGATGTGGGGAAAAAGGTCTACTCATACATTGCTGGTGGAACTGCGAATTGGTGCAACCACTGTGGAAAGCAGTATGGATATTCTTTAGAAAACTTGGAATGGAACCACCATTTGACCCAGTTATCTCACTCCTCGGTTTATACTCAAAGGACTTAAAATCAACATACTACAGTGTCACAGCCACATTAATGTTTATAGCAGCTTGATTTACAATAGCTAAACTATGGAACCAGCCTACATGCCCTTCAATAGATGAACAGATAATGAAAATGTGGTATATATACACAATGGAATACTATTCACCAATAAAGAGAAATGAAATTATGGCATTTGCAGGCAAATGGATGGAACTGAAAACTTTCATGCTAGGTAAAATAAGCCAACCCCTCAAAACCAAAGGCTGAGTGTTCTCTCTGATATCAGGATGCTAACTCACAATAAGGGGGTGGTAGGGAAAAATAGAGAATTTTGGATTAGTCAAAGGGGAATGAAGGTAAGGGAGGGGGAATGGGAATAAGAAAGAGAGTAGAATGGATCAGACATACCTCTCCTATGTGCAAATACGATTATACAACCAATGTAATTCTACATCATGTACAACCAGAAGAATGAGAAGTTACAGTTCATATATGTATAATATATCAAAATACATTCTACTGACCTGTATAACGAATAAGAACAAATTAAAAAAAGAATGCAAAGCCCTGTCTAATCTTCCTCTAGGCCATTTCTCAGGGTGTGTTTGCAGTGAGGTACTGACCCACTTTGGAAAAAGAGCAGGTTTGCTTTTAGTTCACTACAATGGCATGCGTTCCTCAGGGTCGGTGTTCCTTGCCCACAACCAAGTCCACCTGGGCTGCTCAGAGTCACCATCTGTTACTTACGGGCACAGAGGACTCTCACCAGCAGATGCTTATGCTGCTGGCTGCTCCCTGATCTGCTGTCTCCCACGCAGGCTCTACCCGTCTTCCGCCAGCATCCAGAAAACCGCAACGGACTAATCCATTGGTTTGCAAATAGGGTTAAATTCTACACCTGGGCAAGCACCTGTCCCAGGGGAGGATCTCACCTCCTCTCCTGGCTGCATTGGGGTTCCAGCTCTGTATGCTGATTCAACCAACCCACCGGAGATGTGGGATGGGGTTAGGAGCCAGGGTTAGAATTGGGTTGGAGCAACAACAGCCGCTAGCTTGAGCGTGCTTGCACTGTTTCCAGAAATCCGGTTCACCACTTGGCGGGGCTAAAAGTCAGAACGATCCGGCCTGAAACTATGCTGGGGACTCCTGAAACTTTGCTGGGGACTCCAGAGCCAAATTTAATCCCTTGATGATTGAGCCAGAGCCAAGGAGCAACGATATAAAAGTGGTCGCTAGGTGACGGCCGATCACCGCGGGACCGGGACGGACGGGTCTCCCGTGGCTCGGGTCTTGGATTTCCAGTCCGGCTCGACGCTTGACGCTCGACGCTCGACGCGGTGCCTCGACTCTTGCCCTTTGGATCCTGGAGGTGGGAGATTGGTGGCATCAACACTGGGTGACCGCAGAAGCCTCCGGGGGTGATGGTGTGCAGGACTTACACATTCTGATTTCATGCCTTGCCTTAGATAAACCTTGGGCAAGTTGCAGAACCTTTCCCAGCCCGGCATCTTCAGCTGTGCCCAACGGTGCTCAAGCTCGGTTTTTGCTTTCGGATCTGGATCATACCTGTTCACAGCCTGTGTGTCTACAGAGCATCATCGCGCTGTCCCCTGCTCCCCCAGCCGGGTCTCAGAGGTCCGGGGTCCCCAGTGCGTAGAGTCTGAGAGCGCAGCTGGGCTCTGAGCCACAGGAAGAAGGAGCGGCTCCCTAATCCTGCACCTCGCTTACCCCTTGGGTCCCTGAAGCGGCTCTTGTTAGAAAATGGGTCTTTCAGAATCTCTGTGGGATTGATCTTCAAGCCTACAGTTTAACTTCCAGGGAACTGGGCTTCATCTAAGGGTTCATCAGCTAGTATAGTGATTGCAAAGGTTTTCTCCCTAATGATTGCAAAGGACTTCTCCTCTATCCTGCTTTTTTATCATCCATGTCCTGATTCTTTTCTTTTGGTACTGGGAAATGAACTCGGGGCACTCAACCACTGAGCCACATCCCTAGCTAGCCCCCCCCCCTTTTTTTTTTTTTGGTATTTTATTTAGAGACAGAGTTTCACTGAGTTGCTCAGCGCCTTGCCCTTGCTGAGGCTGGCTTTGAACTTGAAATCCTCCTGCCTCAGCCTCCTGAGCCACTGGGATTACAGGCATGCACCACCTCGCCCAGCCGTGTCCTGATTATTGATGTCTATCTCCTCCATCCATTTTCAACAATTTATCATCCCTTTCCCCTTCCTGAACTCCCACTTTCTGGGATCAGTGCAACCCTTATTAGGACTTCAATCTCCTTCTGGTTATTTGAAATCCTCTTAACTAGGATTTTACCTGATAGAGTGAGAATTATTAGCAAATTCACATTTCACAGAGAAGCAGTGCTTGGCCTTGACTCTCACCTCTACCACTATCTGCTAAGTTTGTGACCTTAAGAAAATGACTTAATTTCTCTGTTTCAATTTCCTCATCACTAAAAAAGGACATTATAATAATAGTGTTATCCTGGAGGTTTTATTTGGGGGGAGGGGAATGAGAATTCAGTGGTCCATAATACTTACTCAATAAATGCCATCTACTAGAAATACCTAGTGTGCATCTCTTCTGTTCCTCATGACTTCTGCCCACAAGTTTTCTGTTCCAATGTCTCCTGGGATCCTCTCTGTTTTAGTCATCTCTATTTAGAAAATAGTCCAGGCTTTTTTTCCCCTAATTTTTCTTTCTGAAGTCAGAGTCTCTAAATTCTGTGCATATCTACTGTTGCCTTTGGTGCTTCTCCTCCTCCTCCTCCTCCTCCTCCTCCTTCTTGTACTGGGGATTGAACTCAGGGACACTCGACCACTGAGCCACATCCCCAGCCCTATTTTGTATTTTATTTAGAGACAGAGTCTCACTGAGTTGCTTAGCGCCTGGCATTTGCTGAGGCTGGCTTTGAACTTGCGATTCTCCTGTCTCAACCTCCCAAGCCACTGGGATTATAGGCATGGGCCACGGCGCCTGGCACCTTTGATTCTTTTTGTTTCAGAAAAAAATCCAGTCCCAGGGTATAAGAACCAGCTGTCAAATACAAAAGATGTGAGACTGAAGAAGGAGGTAGACAGTGGATTGCACACAGTGCAATTTATTGGGGACTTCTGAGCAGAGCTTGTTTTGGGCAGTGTGAGACAGGTAGACCCCTGTACCCAAAGGCAGGAGAAGGGATTTATATGCTAAGCTAGTCAAAGATGGGCAATCAGAATGTACCTGACCTTTCTCAAAAGCTCTTAACATGGGCTGGGGTTGGGGCTCAGTGGCACAGCGCTTGCCTAGCACATGTGAGGCACTGGGTTTGACCCTCAGCACCACAGACAAAAATAAATAAAATAACGTTGTCATGTCCATCTACAACTAAAAACATTTTTTTAAAAAAAGTTATTAACATGTCCAAGGTCAGTTTAGAACAAGAGGCCAGAACAAGGGGCCAGAACACAATGTTTGACTGACTATCTCAGTAGCTTTGTTTGTTCTATAAGGTTGGGGTGTGTGCCAGGGTCACCTGGTGGGCAAGATGGTGGTTACAATAAAAAAAACTATTGTCATGTCAAGTGGGATCTCTACATCTGTTTGAGGCTCTGATAGTTTCTTCCTGCCAACACTCTTTTTCACCCCCACTTGGGAGCTGCCCCATGAGCTTGTAAAATCCACAAACCTCAATCCACTGACCTTCTCTGTCTTTGGAAGAGTTTTTTTTTAATATTTTTCAAATTCACTGTGAAAAATTCCTTCATGGTTTTCTGGACTTAGTTATCTTCCTATCCCCCATTCTCACCAGCTGGGTTTGGGGTCCCAGGGGCTCAGCCTTCTGCCTTTATTACCATATAGAAAGAAGGCCTGGCTGTTGTGGGTGGACAGTGGTCTGAAACTTAGGGAAGCTTTCACAGAGCCAGGACTGTCTGGTGTTGTCACAGATTAAGGACCTGTGAAAGCGGAGAGAACTTTGAGATGTGGGGTCAGCTGGGGAGTCCCACTACTGGGCAGAAGGGAACGGTCTGGTCATTGAGGTCAACAGCTGCCTATTCCTTTCCGGCATTCAGCTTTTTCCTCCTGTTGACCTCCCAGCACTGAAGGAGGCAGACAGAGGATTGCCTTTAGGCCAGAAAATGTGTGAAGGTGAACTTACTAGAAAATTTGGGTAATGAGCCAGAAGGGATCAGCATGGAATAAAACCAAAATTCTTCCTCTGCACCCTGGTTCTTTGAGTTGAACTTGTTGTTAAATTGAATCTTTGCTACGGTGGTGACAAATGCTGACTATTTGTAAATATTGCACATTTAAAACCTGCACATTCTTAAGCAATCATCTGAATATAGTTTTATTTCCCTCCAGATTTCCTTGTGATGGTTGGCCCTGGACTAGATTGGATCTCTTCTCTTTATGTCCTGCCGTGTCCCAGGTATTTAGTTCTGTGGGGAGCTGTTTTCTTGCTGTTTCTGATGATTTTCTTCTGCTGACCCCTCCTAGAGCCTTCTTCCAACGGGAAAGAGGGAGGGGAGGGAAGGAGAGAAGAAAGATCCCTCTTCCCTTTGTTCTTGGGGGTGCAGAGATACTGAACTGCTGTCCTTCTTTCCACTCCCTTCCTTTGGGTGTGCTTGCTCTCTGGGTACCCGGCGGCTCCAGATCCTGGCACACATCATCAACATATGGCCGTGGGAGGAGGCTGGTCTCATCTGGTGGGAAGAGAAGGGACAAGGAGGGCATTGTTGGTAGAATAAAGAAGTGGAATGAGAACTCCTTCTAACCCTGGGGGATTCTTTTTTGGCACCAATTCTCAGAAAGTTATTGTGAAAGAGAAGTTTGTCTTGGTGCTTTAGGGTATTGACAGCAGCTTAGAAATCATTAGGCAGAACCTCCTGCCCCCAATCCCAGGACCAACCTTGGCCTCCTCCCCTGATACCCACACTGACCCAGACTATGGACATTTATAAATGGAGCCATTGAGGAATCAGGAGAATTTCATGCAACTTTGAAAAATGTCCCTGTGCACTGGGCCCTGTCCATCTCCCCACTTTCTGCCCCCATTGTAGACATTTAGATAAGGACTTTGGTCACTCTGGCTGGACCATCTGTATAGCACTGAATGGTGGGGGTCATAGCTCTCAGTTTCCAAGAATAGGATTCCAAGCCTTGAGCAGAAATGTGCTGACCACACCTGACTCAGTGACTCCTCCCTGAGAAGCTGTTTAGCGGAGGGAGAGAATACGGCTCCAGACTCCAGAACCATCGTTGGTTCTGACCCTGCCTCTTCCACTTACCATCTTACTGGCCTTTGCAGGTGAGCTCCACCTCTCCATACCTTTGTTTCCTCATTCAACTATAACATAATGATGCCATTAATACCTGCTTTCTAGGATCATAATGAGGGTCGAATTGTAACAGGAACTTAGAATGGCTTTGCTCAACGCAGTGACTCTTAGGCCTGAAGGTACCCTGTGGGTAGCAAAAGTGCAGGATAAAGCTTGGTATCTCTGACTTCATTTTGTATCTGTCTCCTTGATCACCTTAAACTTTGGGTCAGGTTCCCACTCAGTTCTGCACATAAGTATGCTAATCATTTAAGGAGTGTTTATATAGAAATTAATAATACAATGCTGGGCATGGTGGCACACATCTGTAATCCCAGTGGCTTTGGAGGTTGAGGCAGGAGGATTATGAGTTCAAAGCCAGCCTCAGCAATTTAGCAAAGTGCTAAGCAACTCAGTGAGATCCTGTCTTTAAATAAAATACAAAATAGGATGGGGATGTGGCTCAGTGGTTGAGAGCCCCTGAATTCAATATTCAGTACCCCCTCCCCCCAAAATTCCCAAATAATACAGATTTCTATTTTTATTCTTTTGGCACCAGGGATTGTACTCAGGGGGTACTTAACCATTGAGCTACATCTCTAACGGTTTTTGTATTTTATTTAGAGACAGGGTCTCACTGAGTTGTTTAGGGCCTCACTAAGTTGCTGAGACTGTCTTTGAACTTGTGATCCTCCTGTCTCAGCCTCCTCAGCTGCTGGGATCACAGGTATGTGCCACCATGCTTGGCTATAATACAGGTTTATTAGACTTGGATTTACCCATGCTACCTCATGTCTCTTGATGTGTGAGCTCAAATTTTCAGGGAAGTTTGTAGCATCCTGTTTCAGGTCCCTGGAGTGGTGCCTGGAAGTCTTGGGTCCTTGACCTTCATCTCCAGGAGCAATCATCTCACAGAAACTGAATTGCCCCTTCCAGGATCATAGGTAAACATCCTGAGTAACAAGTGGAAATTGCCCCCTCAGATGTTAAGGAGTTCTCTGAAGCCACCTTACAGAAAGAGAACTTGGAGAAATGATCAGCCAGACCACAGTTTGACCAAGACTACCTAGTTATGCAGACCTCTCGCCTTGCCTTAATTCTTCCTCTATTTAAACCTAAAGCTCCTGTTGGCATCCCAAAGACAGGGCTGTGATGCTAGGTCTCCCTTGGTCTTCCCAATATGGTCATATAGATTAAAGTTTTCTTTCTTGTTTTTCACTATGATTTTTTCTACTTTTTTTTTTTTTTTTTTTGTAGTGAGTGTCTGGACCTGGCCTCATGCCTCTGGCCTAGGATTCTGGTTACAAAATGAGTTAGAATTGGACAAATGCTTAGAAAAGTATCACATTTTATCGAGTCTTCTTTTTTGCTCTTTCCTGGAGGAGTTTTGTTATAATAGACCGCTTCAGTAGGCAGTGTTCACTCTCTGAGTGGGACTAAATGTTTGGATTCAGATCTCTGATAGACCGTTGGAGAGGTATTTGGAAACAGGGACTAGGAATTCAGTCACCTGCTGGTGGCTGAGCCATGTGGGAAGACTCATAGTGTGTTGAGCTTGCCTTCATGCCCTGATTTTAATGAGAGAGAGGAGTTTTAAATGCTCTCTGCCCTCCTCCAGTCTGTGCCCACTCTTTGCCCTTGCATGACTTTATAGAAGAATGAGGACAATGATCTAGTGCTATATGTGCTCTAGGAGTCCAGAAGACGCTCAGTCCTGAGTCAGCTGTAGGGGAGGAGGAAAGACCCCAGGGTTAAGTCAGGAGATTTGCTGTGCAAATTTGGGAAGGACACTTCACTTCTCTGGGTCTTATATTTCTCTCTCCCTCTCTTTCCTTCTTTGCCTTTTATAGTGCAAAAGAACACACATAGAGGAAGCTATATAAAATTTAAATCTATCACTTAGCAAGTAAGTGTAATGCAAACACTTGTGTAAACAGGGCTCAGATTGAGGAACAGAACATGTTAAAGGAAAAAAAAATCAATGACACTTGTTAAAGCACTGTAAAGAAGATTTCATTCAAGATGGGGCACTATTGCAATAGGTCCATATGATAGAAATTTTGCTGTGGGGAAGAGAAATTGAGAACTTCAAATGCAGTATAAGCCAATGATTATTCATAGCTAAGAGGCAAGGTGGGGGTGAATGGATGGAAAATGACTAAGAGGAGACAGCAAATATTTCCTAAACCCACCTAAAGGAGTCTCGCTGAAGGCCTTGGAGATCTGTCATCTGTGCAGATTACTTGCTCAAATCCCAACTTTTCAACTCTTGAATAAGTCACTCTATATTCTTCATTTCTCTTCTCTGTAAAAGGAGATAACCTTACATCATAGGGGTGCTATGAGGGGTGATTGAACACCCACACAGCACTTAGAATATCCATTATTTTATTTTGCATTACTAGGGATATAACTCAGAAACATTCCACTCCTGAGCTCCACTTCCAGCCCTTTTTATTTATTTGAGACAGAGTCTCACTCAGTTGACCAGGCTGCCCTTGAACTTGTTAACCTCCTGCCTTCACCTTCCAAGTGGCTTGATGAATATCCATTATTTTAAAGCTCCAAATTACATTAGTGAAACTGGGTATTACATAGAAACACTTGGGATTTCAAGATGCAATGCTTAGGAAGTTCAACATCATATATTGCAAAGTGACTTGCTGGTCTGAGATGCAATGTTTCGAAAACAAGAGCAAAAGACAACAACAAATATTAATGTTATGTCATTCTTAGGCCCTACACCCATGTCTAAGTTGCATGAAATGGTGTGATTGTCTGAAATTAGCGGGAGAGGGAATTGGCTTTGGAGAGTGGATATTCTTTGGAGAGGTGTTTTATGAGTTTTCCAAAGATGAAGGGAGAAAATGCTATCCTTCAAATCTCAAGTCTAATTTGTCTACTGATTCCTGCCAGATAAATAAAAAATGTGAGTGTTATGGTGTACATACGGGATGTCCAAGAAAGCTCATGTGTGAGACAATGCAAGAATTTTCAGAGATGAAATGATTAGGTTATAAGAGGTGTAACCTAATTGGTGGATTAATCCACTGATATGGATTAACTGAGCAGTGACTTCAGGCAGGTAGGCTGTAGCTAGAGGAAGTGGTCACGAGGGGCATGCTTTTGGGGTTTATATTTTGACCCTGGTGAGTAGAGCTCTGTCTGCTTCCTGGTTTTCCTGTCCTGAGCTGCTTTCCTCTGCCATGCTCTTGTGTTATGATGTTCTGCTTCACCTTCAACCCAAAGCTATGGAGTCAGCTGACCATGGACTGAACCTCTGAAACCATGAACCAAAATAAACTTTTCCTCCTCAAAGTTGCTCTCTTCAGGTGTGTTTTTGTCACAGTGACTAAAAGCTGACTAAGACACTAAAACATAGGAGAACAAGCAGGTGAATGGAAGGTGATGTGGCCCCATTGGAATTGGCCTTCTGCCCAGGTAAAAGAGTGTGATACCAGTAATTTTGCTAATAATTTTATCCCAGACAAACTGAAAGTCAGGCATAAAATTAATAGAAAAATAATTTGAATATGTGAACTCAGAAAATTTTATTCCCATGGCCCTTCTTAAAAAAAAAGTTAGAGCATAAACTTCAGCTAATCATAACATAAGGGACTGGTTGTCAAATAATATAGTAGAAATCAGAGAAAATGGGAAGATAATGGTTGCAGTAGAGAATATAGTATACATTTTGTCAAAAATTTGTTATAACTATAACAACTGCATGGGAGAAGGAGAGGGGAGATGATGGGTGAGGTAACGCTTGTAAATCAAGGAGTGAAATGTAAGCAAACACTACAGTTGAATCGGGAGTAAAGAAGATGAGATCATTACTTAGAGAGACTGTTTACAGAAAGAGAAGGTATTCTGTGAAGTTCAGGTTAGAAGATACCTAGTGGATGAAATACAGATCTCCTAAAAATGCCTGGCATGGTGCTGCATGCCTGTAATTGCAGTGACTTAGGATCGCAAGTTCAAGGACAGCCTCAGCAATTTAGTGAGGCCTTAAGCAACTTAGGGAACCCTGTTTCAAAATAATAATAATTAAAAAGGGCTGGGGATGTGGCTCAGTGGTTAAATGCCTCTGGGTTTAATTTTCTGTAAGAAAAAAAAAGCAAGAAAAAATACAGACCTTTAAAATTTTCAGAAAAGACATACTCGAAACAATGAACACATAGACCACATGGTAAAGGAGTTTCAAAAACTATAAAAATGGGACAAATACAATAAAATAATGAAAAGCCTTGTCAAATAAAAGGAAAATGTATTCATATTGGATACCCAAAGCAAAACTCAGCAGCCTTGGGTTCAACATAAAAAGTGTCTCAAAAAGGTAGAAAATTAGGACCAGGGATGTAGCTCAGCATTAGAGCACTTGCCTGGCTGGTATGAGACCCTAGGTTTAATTCCCAGCACTGGAAGCACGTGCATGTGCACACGCTCACTCGATACACAAAAGTTTTACCAAGCAGAAGAAAAATCACAATTAAGTGGGTGTTAGGCTCATAATATCAAACTAAATTGTACTAAATAAGGTAAAGAAGAGTACTTTATAAAGGTGCAATTTATAATGAATAGATTTATTGTAACTATAGGGATTCTGACAGTAGAAATGTATAGGGAAGCGTTCCCCTGATGAGCAAACTCCGCAGAGGTGGGGGTAACAGGCACCCTGTTTCCTACCCTTAGAATTCTCTGCAATCTCTCTTAGGATATAGTAATATAGGTAATATAAGAACAATGTCTAGCTGGTATAGCAATGCCCTGAGAAGCCTCTATGTAAGAGCCTCATCAAGCCTCGACCTTGATTGCTGGCATATGGCTCCTGGGAATAAAGGGACTTGCTTGCTTGATAACTACAATGTTTCACCAAGCTCCAGTGCTCCTGGAGCTGCCCACTTAACAGTAACTTCAGACCATGGACTTTCTTGAGAACTGCAGAAAGCTCCTAACATTGCATATTTTGTAACTCTGAGATGTAACTGCAAAATAAGCAACCTTACTGATACTCTAGACAATAATGTGGTTATGGTACTAATGACCTAATGTAAACATGACTGTTAGGACAAGGAGCCAATCTGCCACCTTCCCTGCCTTTGCACCTTGTCTCTGTCTCATATTATTATTTTTTTTACAACAAGAACACTTTATAAAGTATGCAACTTACAATGAATAGATTTATTGTAATGATGCAAAAAAGTAACAACATATATTATATGTATATAATATATATGCAGGAGATAGAGAGATAGGAGTATATTAATAAAAGAAGACTGGTAATTTAGTCTTGTTTTGTCCAACTGGAATTTTTTGTCCAATTTTTTGTCCAACTGGAATTGTTTTGTCCAATCTTCTGTTTTTCCTACTATCTTTGTTCAGAGGTCAATTATTGAAGGAAAAGCTATAAAATATTTGTTTCCTGTTGGTTTTATGTATTTCCTGTTGATTTTATGTATACTTGTGTACATCTGTGTATTATATGTTGTATCTACATATATTAGGTACATGGTATCAAAATCTGTTTATAGATAAATGAGTACTCATAAATTTAATAAAAATATCAAATAATTTTTAGTTTACATGACTTAAACGTTTTAAAAAAGGTTCAATTTAAATTGGTTAAACATGGGGGCTGAGGCTGTAGCTCAGTGGCAGAGCACTTGCCTAGCATTTGTGAGGCACTGAGTTTGATCCTTAGCACCACACAAAAATAAACAAATAAAGGTATTCTGTCCATCTACAATTACAAAACTTAAAAAAAGTTAAACTGATAAGAGTTTGAGATTGCTTTGTTTCTGTGTCTTCACTAAAAACAAAGTTACTAAAAGTTAAAATTCTAACATATAATTCTATGTGCAAAAAGTGCAAAAAAGTTCCAGTTGTGTAAATAACATAAAGTATTTCATCTTAGTAAGATGGAAAAATTAGACCAACATCATTCTAAATGAAGAAAAATTGAAAGTATTCCCTCTAAAAACTGGAACAAAACAGGGATGCCCTTTTTCACCACTTCTATTTAACCTAATTCTTGAAACACTGGCCAAAGCAATTAGACAGATGAAAGAATTAAAGGAATACAGATAGGAAAAGAAAAACCTCAAATTATCACTATTTGCTGATGATATGATTCTATACGTAGAAAACCCCCCAAAATTCCACCAGAAATCTTCTAGAACTAATAAATGAATTCAGCAAATTAGTAGGATATAAAATCAATACCCACAAATCAAAGGTATTTCTGTACATCAGTGACAAATCCTCAGAAAGAGAAACAAGGAAAATCACCCCATTTACAATAGCCTAAAAAATACTTGGGAATAAACTTAATGAAAGAGGTGAAAGACCTCTACAATGAAAAGAACAGAATGCTAAAGAAAGAAATTAAAGAAGATCTTGGAAGATGGAAAGATCTACTTTGTTATTGAATAGGCAGAATTAATGTTGTCAAAATGACCATACTACCAAAAGCATTTTACAGATTCAATGCAATCCCAATAAAAATCTCAATGACATTCCTCATAAAAATAGAAAAAGCAATCATGAAATTCATCTGGAAAAATAAGAGACCCAGAATAGCTAAAACAATCCTTATCAAGAAGAATGAAGCAGGAGGCATCACTATACCAGACCTTAAACTATACTACAGAGCAATAGTAACAAAACCAGCATGGGATTGGCACCAAAATAGACCAATAGACCAATGGTACAGAATAGAGGACACAGAGACAAACCCACATAATCACAGTTATCTCATATTAGACAAAGGCACCAAAAACGTATATAGGAGAAAAGATTGTCTCTTCAACAAATGGTGCTGGGAAAACTGGAAATCTACATGTAACAAAATGAAATTAAACCTCTATCTCCCACCATGCACAAAACTCAACTCAATGTGGATCAAGGACTTAGGAATTAAACCAGAGACTTTGTGCCTAATGAAAGAAAAAGTAGGCCCAAATCTCCATCATTTTGGATTAGGCCCCAACTTTCTTAACAAGCTGTCTTAGCTTGTTTAATTCATTTTCAGATGTAATTTTGAATTATGTTAACTGATATTTATATAGACTCAGGAAATGGTATATGAAAACTTTATAAAAATAATATTTGAGAAAGAGGCAATGGTCAGTTTCAGAAATAGAACATCTTACCTAAGATTTGTCAAGAGGCCACCTCATTTGAGTTAAGACTGCCTCTCACCCTATTCCATGTTAGGATAACCACTCAAGTTCATTTGAAGTTATGTTCAAAAGACAGATTTTATTTTTGATATAAGGATTAATGTGATCTTAAAATAAACAAGGAATATAATATTTAAGTAAATGTTGGGGATTACAAAAATATGTTTCTTGATTCATAGCTATTATAAAAACTAAATATTTTTTTGTGATTTAAAATAAACTCTTTAATTGCACATTTGTGTCTTGAGTTATCTATGGGGTAGGAAACCTCCTTCTTACTCCCAAACCCAGTCACAATCTGTCATCATGGTCCAGCTGTCTGTAAGGGGATGGGGTGGGTGCAGGTTAGAACTCAGGAGCTATTTCAGAGCTGGCCAATGAGTCAGTACCAACATGTTCAGGGGAGAGAGCTCAGGCCATGGTTGTATTTGCACTGCTTCAGAGCCTCAATGAAGCCCTCACACAGGGACAAGTCGCTCTGAGTGGTTAAGCAGTCCAGAAATTGCTTGATCTCATAGGACCAGGGCCCCATCTGTAGTGGGGCAGCACAAGTAGGGGCCTGGTGGGCAGCAGGCTGGGCAGGCTCTGAGCTTCCTCCACTGAAGGCTCCAGTCAGGGCACTGCCCATGACATGTCCCACGGCTGAGCCCATGGCTACCCCAGTGGCCGTGGATGCCATTTGTGCCATGAGACCCGGCTGGCCCGAGGGGGCAGGAATGGGGCAGCTGCTGAGGGTGGTGGGTGTGCAGGTGGATGGGCAGAAGGTGCTGCTGGGCGACTGGCTGGCCGGGCGGCTGCACTTTGGCTCCCGCGTGGCATGGTGGTTGTGGTGGGACTTGGATGAGCTGAGTCCCTAAAAATGTTTTTAACTCTTGTTAATTTCATTTTGTATTTTTCATGTAAACTTTATGACTCTTGTCTGTCAGGGCTTTATGGAAGTACAACTTCTAATACAATAACCTGAATTAGTTTGAAATAATGAGCCATCACCTATAGGCTAGACAAAATATAAGGCTGACTTCCAGCATAATACGGATCCCAATTAAATGGAAGGGGTAAACAATTGTAAAATTATAGACAATAGGGGCCGGGGTTGTGGCTCAGAGGTAGAGTGCTTGCCTAGCATGCGTGGGGCACTGGGTTCAATCCTCAGCACCACATAAATATAAAATAAAGATATTGTGTCAACCTATAACTAAAAAATAAATATTTAAAAAAATTATAGACATTACATTTAGAACACAGTACTCCTACTTTAAGACTGGTGCAACTGGCCTGCTAGATGATTAAAACCAAAATTTGGAGACTAACATTAAGAAAATGAAAGAGCCAAGGAAAATAACCAATATTTGGCTCCTTCCCTCTGAGATCAACTTGGGCCCAGGGAATGACAGGGACTTCCCTAAGAGCTTTATAACTCTGGGCCACATGACCTCCAAATCAAGGGGATCAACAGGATCCTAGAGGACAGGAAGTCAATCAGTGCACATTCTTCACAGAGGAGGGCCATTTGAGAAGGGAATATCCCTGATGCTTCTGAGGGAAGCCACATAGGGTCAGCAAGACCATATTCTAGAAGATGGCACTAGACAAGCTAAGAGGCTTCTCACAAGTTCCCCAAAGTGATCCCCTGAGGATTCTCAGCTTATTCTTAACAGTAGAAAGGGACAAGGCCAATATTGACCAACCTTTGTTTTGAACATCTGTCAGGAGAGTTATAACCAAAGCCCAGCTGGGCATGGGCCAGTGTTCGTGGCTAAGGTGGTACAACTTGTGGCAAAGGGGTTAAAGATCATCTGGAAGCTACAACTAAGCAAAGCATATCTGGAAACCCACCTACACTGGATCAAATATTGCCAAATGCTTTGTTAATTACTAGGTCTAGCCCTATTAGACAGACAGAATTCTCCTATTATGAGATTCTTCATGGGTGTCCTCGTCCCATTATAAGAGGTATATGAGCCCTAAAAATTAAACAATGTTATGCCTACCCCTTTAAACTAGGAGATGCTATTTAGGTAAAAGAATGAAATGTCCAACCCCTAAAGCCTCTTTGGAGGGGTCAATTCACTGTCATTTTATCTATCCCTACTCCAGTGAACATGGCCAAGTGGCCTCTTAGATTTATCACAGCAGGGTAAAACCAGCCTCATATGATTGGGAGTACATTCCTGATTCAGCTGCACCATGAAAGTTGAACATCCAAAATAAACAAGGGCAGCCCAGAGGCCCCCGAGGACAACAGCCCTACTTTGGTCACTCTGGGAGTCGACTATGCATGGCAGAAGCTTGAGGAACCAACTACTAACTGGGATAAGCGGACTTCTCTTATTTTCTGTATTGGTCTATTTAGTGTGATGCTCCTTATGGCACTTCCATTCTGTCTCTGCATCCTTAACATACTGACTCAACTTGTCTCCCCCCACCTGTAGGCCACGAACTTCCAAACGGTCCTCCAGAGTTACCAGCAGCTTAGCCTAGAGGATATGCACAAAGGTGATGTCCCTTAAAAAGGTTAAGAGGCCATCAAATTGAGGAATGAGATGGCAAAACCAGACCTGGTTGTAAAATCAAATTTTAAACTCAGTTCTCCTTTCCTTCTGAGAGGCTTTCTTCAGGAAACCTAATTAACCATGGGTCCCTACCTTTTGGGCTGTAAGCAACTGTCTCTGACTTCAACCTTTTGAAATGTAAACACCCCTGTGTGAGGCTTTCAAGGCTAGAGATTGAACAGGCGCCTATTTGTTTCTATAAAAATACTTTATTTTAGAGACTCCCTCCCCTCCACCAAGGCCTTCAGTCATGTAGATTAGGATTTTTTTAAAAAGAAAAATCCACTCTCAATGATAGGATGGGTCCAAGATGAGGCCAAATAACCTATAAATGTTGTGAGAAACTGGATCATAGTCCGGAATTTGGAATTTGTTTTCCTCTGGGCCTGCTGACATAAAATAAAGTTTGGAGTTCTTCTTCTCTCTGAGTGCTGCCTGTTCCTTGTGATAGGTCTGTTTCCAGCAACAAAGAAGCAGCCTAGAACCAGTCCCTCACTCCCCGTTCTGCAGCCTCCAGAGTTACTTTCCTAACTGGCCATCCGCTTGCCCAGCTTTGCCCCTTCCCATGGAGGGAATTCTGGCTAGCAATGGAGGCAGGAATGGCCATGTCACAATTCTCCTTGGACATGGTGAAGAAGGGCTGGGTTTTCTAGGTTGCTGGAGGGAACATGGAACAGATGCCTATCATACTGAGAAGGGAGTCTGTGTTATTTCTCTCAAGAGGAGAGGACATCTGGAAGTCACCATAAATTCTAGGAGGAAGAAATGCAGCACCCCCCCCCCCGCCCCCACACACACAAACACACACACACATGCACTCACACATACTCTTCTGTGGGTGAACTTGTGCTTCAATACTTGGGGCAGGAGAGCAAGGGTTTAGTAGATATTCAAACCCTTGGAAATGATCTCTGTTGCTGTCTGCAAGCCCCACCACAGAAATATGCCGGAGGCTTCCCTTTCAGAGTCTGAGAATCCCTGTCTCTGTTCTCTTAGAGAGCACACCCCTCGCCTTCAACAACAGACAGTCATTCTCAGTCATTCTCGGGAGCTCATGCCTTAACAGCTGGGCTGTGCCTGCTCCTCCAGCTGCAATTCTTTCACTTTGCATTGAAGATGCCAGGAATGACAAGGGGAGGGGGGAGAAGTGGGTGGTGCCAGGAGGCAGGGCCAAGGGAAGAGCCGGGACCCTGCAGGGTTTCAGCCTGAGGATTCTTCTCTCTGCTTCTTTCCCCAAAGATTGGTGCTTCTGCTCAGAGCTGCCAGGTGAGTGCAGGTGAGTGCATGGGTGAAGAGCTGCCAGGCTGGCACAGGGCCTGCTGGTAGTAGTGGTGGCAGGAGGCTGCTGGTCTCTAGACACGTTTCTCCAGCTCTGACCACACAAATCACCCGGGGATATTATTGATCCAGATATGATCTAGAAGTTGGATATGTGCCAGGAAATGATGCATTCTTGCTGATGCTGGTGTTGATGCTTCATGGCCATACTAGAATATGAATAGAATAGATGACTCGAGGCATCTGGTGTGTTTTTCAGGAAAGCTGTGAGATGGGAGCAATGAGCCTGGGTGAGCATTGACAGGTTCTTCCCTTGTTGGTGGACATTCCCTCCCTTACTCCTAAACTCCCTGGGATGGTTCTGCCACCAGTGGAATCCCCCCCCAACCAAAAGAAAAAAGAAAGAAAGAAAGAAAGGAAGGAAGGAAGGAAGAAAGGAAGGAAGGAAGGAAGGAAGGACACAAGATGCTTAGAAAAATTATTTCCAAAATCATGATGGAATTTGAAGAATTTGTTTTAGCTATTTGAAAATCTGCTCAAAGTCTGGGCTTTCTTTTCTTTCCCAACTCTTGAACTCACAGGTGATGCTTCACTAAAATCTGGACAGGGCTCAGATTCTGCCAATTCCCAAACTTATTTGCAAACGATTCCTCTATATTTGGTTGTCTCGCATGGTCCTAGGGTGGGTACAAGAAAGAGAGAGGTCATGGGGAAGGAAATCAGAGATACAGACTGTGGGAAGTGCTTGAATTCCTGACCTTGGACCCTGTTAGTCCTTCCCCTTATTACATTTCAGGTCTGCTGGGAGTGCAATTAAATGGGTGCTGGTGTTTTGGAAATCATGCTCAGCAAGAGACCAAGCAAACACGGGAGGGCTGCAGAACTTGGGTTTATTTATGCAGAGGATCTAGATGAGTGCTTTCAAAGTTCTGGGCCCTGAGCTGCAGTTACATGGAGCTTTTATAGGAAATTTGACATCATTTCTTAACCATTACAACTTAGTGGGTTTGAATTCTTGGTCTGTGTGACCGAAGAAGACCAGGCACAGGGAATTTATAATAAGTAGTTCAAAGGTGTAGAAGAAAGACAGTAAAACACATGCCTGTGTTATCACCAAGTGGCCTTTACCATGGGCAGCAGTAACTCAAGATGACTTGACTTCATCTCCCCAAGAGCTATATTTCCAAGAACTAAGCCTCTGGAGGTTCTAGTTTAAACAGCAGTTAATTGGCATAGAAACCTACACTTTATACTAGCAATTAAGTAACGTAGCTACATTCCTACAGAATTCAGAAAGTTACAAAATATAAGAAGAGAGGACTCTTTTCACAGGCACCTGTTGAATTTCTGGCCTGTGGAAAGCAGGAGTGTTTATATTTCAAGAGGGAATCCTCAGACTCCTGGAGACAGTTATTTACAATCCAATAGAGAGGGACCCAGGGTTGACTAGGTTCCCTAAAGACAGGTTGACAGAGGGGAGGGGGGAAAATTAACTTTTTACCCAAGCATTGTTTCTTCATCATAATATTCATCTTTCTTTTAAACATTATTTTTTACATACATGACAATAGTGGAATGCATTACACTCATTATTACCCATTTACAGCACAATTTTTTGTAACTCTGTATATAAAGTATGTTCACGCCAAATTATGCCATTATACATGTACTCTGTTTTTTTTCTTTTTTCATTACAATTCTTTTTTTAAAAGATTCATTCCTTAGATGTTTATTGATTTATTCATTTACATACGTGCTGAGAATCGAACCCAGTGCCTCACATACGTTAGGCAAGTGCTCTACCACTAACCCACAACTCCAGTTGCATTACAATTCTTAATACACATATATACCACAATTTATCATATCTCTGTTTGTACATAAGGTATGTTGACACCAAAATGATATTCATCTTATAATCAGGTCTGGTATCCCTGATTTATTGGGCCTGCATTTTGAAATAAGATGAGACTGAGACCAAAATTTCAGAATTTTCTGAGTTACTATTCAGTCTGATAACTCTCCAAGAGAGCCAGGGCAGATAATCTCAGATGTCTGGAGCTGTCTCCTCAACTCCAGGGACCCTGTAGCTTATGAGGTGGGATGGGGGCATTCTCACAAAAGGGGCTGATTGGGGGGAGATTTGTGTCCAACCTGGAGGTGGACTGAGTATCCTGGTCCCCCAAATGGAAGGCCAGAAAAGCTCTTTGAGAAGGTCTTTGAAATGTCTACAGACATACTATTTTACAGAGTTGTTCACAGAGGCCAAGAGTGGAGAAATGATAGGGCAGTGCTACCCTGTAACAGCGCTTCTTAACCAGGGGCATGAATTTGCCACCCAGGACATTTAGTGGTGTCTGGGGACCTTTTTGGTTGGAAAGAGTATGCTGCTGGTGTTTAGTGGGTGGACACCAGACACGCTGCTAAACATCTTCCACTGTGCAGAGAGGCAAATAGAATTATTGGGTTCCAACTAGTGCCAAGGTTGAGTGACCTAGCACCAGCTTTGAAACTAGATCTTCCTTTTGGTCTTCTGTGGAGCTCAAGTTCAACTCAAACAAAACAGTCAAACATTTATGGAGGAATGACTTTTTTCAGGCACTTCACTAAGTGCTTCTCTTGCAGTAAGTCAGCTGCAAGTTGAGTATCCCTTATCTGAAATGCATGGGATCAGAAGTGTTTTGATTTCTGGATTAAAATAAACATTTTAGAATATTTGCATAGACATAGTGAGGTATCATGAGCCTGAGAATCAACTCTAAACACAAAATTCATTTGTTTTATACATATTCACACAGCCCTGAAGATAATTTTATATAATATTTTTAGAGCATTTGCCTTTTGTCTGTGATGCATGTGTTCGATCAAGTCAGGTATGAAATTTTCTTCTTGTGACATTATGATGGTGCTCGAAATGTTTTGGATTTTGGAGCATTTTAGAGTTTTAGGTTAGACTTGTAGTGATTTTATTATTATCTTGATTTTCAGAATTAAAAAAAGATTTTGTTCCTATATTTACTTACTTTTTGTTACATTCATTATTCATTTTCTTCTACTCAATTCTAAAAGAGTTTCCCAAGCCTGTTTTCCAGTGTCCCAGTTTGATTTTCCTGCAAATATCATATATTGCCTTCAAGTTTTAATTGCGCTATGATTCTTGTCCTATTCTATTTGCAGTATTTTTTGATTAATTTTTCTCAGTTATTTATTTCTCATGAGTATATGCATTTAAAAAATCCATTTATTCTCTCTCTCTCTCTCTCTCTCTCTCTCTTAACCTGGGTTTGCATCCAGGAACATTTTACCACTGAGCTACATTTCCAGCCCTTCTTATTTTTTATTTTGAGACAGGGTATTGCTAAGTTGCTTAGGGCCTAAGTTGCTGAGGCTGGCCTCAAACTTGCAATCCTCCTGCCTCTGCCTCCCGAGATGCTGGGATTTCAGGTGTGTGCCACTGCACCTGACTCTATTCTCATTTTTTTGAGGAGTTTTGGAAAGAAATATTTTTAATATTACATCTTTAATTATGAGACCAACTTTATATCTTCTTAGAGATTAAAAATGAAGCCTTCTAGAAATCTTACCCATTTTAAGAGAAAAATCTCAATAACCCAATATTCTTCTAATATAGCCATCATAAGTTTAATAGTCTATGATGGAGGTAGAAGTATAGAGCCTAAAGGAAGGCAGAGATTCAAACTCTGACTCCCTGTGGCTGAAAACACATTTCTGTCCCATCTGGTAGACATATTTATCTGGTCAATCTAAGACCCTTGGAATGATCCCTTGGGAGCATCTCAGTCCATCCCTTCTGCCTAAGCTTTGGCATGTGCTTTGTCCTTATATATAGTTTATAATACTCATGCTCATTTAAAGTTGTTGTGATTATTACTGGGTATTATAATCTGGAAACTGGTATGAAACAAATTAGATATGTCTCATTTACTGCCATGTTAACTTAGAAATCAAGGTAATTGATATTAGAATTAAAGGGAGATAGCTAAGCATATTCAAAGTCAGAGAGGGAACAGGAGGTGGGAGGTCTGAATTACAGGGAAGATAATTTGGGGATCAAATCTTTAAAGAATCAGGAAAGCAGAGACCTAGTAAATAGATTTGGGAGAATAACACTGGGCAAGTGTAGGGCCATCTCTGTTTAAGATGTCTTTTATCTTAGTAGTAAGCTGTAGTAACTGTGTAATTTCACTTGAGAGTTTCTATTTCCTCTGTGGAATAAAAGGTTTGTATGATGTCTTAGTTTGTTCAGGCTGCTATATCAAAACAGCTTAATATAATGTATAAACATCAGAAATGTACTTCTCCAAGTTCTAGAGGTTGGGAAGTCGAAGGTCAGGGTCTTAGCAGATATAGCATCTGGTGAGGGCCTGATCTTCACAGAGGATACCTTCTTTGTGTCCTCCATGATGGAAGGGTGGAAAGAAAAGCTCTCTCAAGCTTCTTTTATAAAGGCACTAATCCCATAAGAGCAAAGCCTTTATGACCTAAAGGTTCTATTTCTGATTGCTGCCACATTTGGTACTGGGATCCATCATTCGAAATTTGGGAGGATACCACTATTCAGATCATAGCACATTGTCTTCTGGCAGCAAGAAGAACCAGGTTTGAAAGGATTTGGATTAAATGGAAATTGTTGGAAACAGCTTCTGGGCATTGAGAAAAGCTACTGGTTAGGGCAGAGATCAATATGGCAAACTTGACTTTGAAGCATGATGGTGTTTTGGTCATGGAATTAATGCATTTCTGAAACTTGTCCATCAACATAAGGGAGATACATACCCAAAGACCAATGGCAAAGGAGAGTAAAAAAAATTGAACTTCTATGCTCTCATTTCTGGCTTTGGCCCCAAATCCCAGTGGCCTTTAATTATAGCAGATTCTCCTGGGTTACCTTCAAATCATTCTCTTGTTTCTATTTTGGAAGGTCTAAAGAGCATCAGACTAAACCAAGCCTTGGAATTCAATCTGTTTATTTCATCCCATCCCTATCTATCTCCCTAAACTGTCCCCCTGTAGTCTTGCTACCATGATGGGAGTAGAGATCATTCCAGTACACCTGTGAGCACCCAGTGGCACAGCACCAGAGAAAAGCAGACGGCCTGAGAATGCACATACCCTCCCAGTGTCAGCACTGGTATGGTTAAGATGACGTTGTTAGTGGCACCAGACCTAGTAGAAAAGTTCCCGAAGGTGAGAGATACACCCTAGTTTCTTAATATTAGTCTTTGGGAAAGGGAGAGAGGAAAGGAGGAAAAGAAGGACATAGATATTCTCAAACTGCCAGTTCTCCATTCCAGGAATATAGAAATGGGAAGCAGGAGAGGGAGAGAGGGAGAGGGAGAGGGAGAGGGAGAGGGAGAGGGAGATGGAGAGGGAGAGGGAAAGGGAGACACACACACACACACACACACACATACACCCCTACACACTTTCCTTTTTTAATATTTATTTTTTTTAGTTGTAGTTGGATGCCATACCTTTATTTTATTTATTTTTATGTGGTGCTGGGGATTGAACCCAGGGCCTCGCACATGCTAGGCTAATGTTCTACCACTGAGCCCCAACCCAACCCCCTACACACATTCTTTACTGTATTATTATCTTTTTTTTATTAGTTGCTCAAAACATTACAATGATCTGGACATATCATGTATCATTACCTTCATGGATGATTCGATTAGTTAAATAGGTGCAGAATCTTGATATTTGCTATGGTTTGTATGAATATTCCCCCCAAAGTCTGCATATAAAGGCCTGGCCCTCTGTGTGACTGTATTAGGTGGTGCTTTGAGAGGTGGGGCCTATGGGAATTTTTTAGGTCATTGAAGAGATGCTCATAAAAGGGGTTGTGGGACCCCACCCATTCCCACCCTCTCCTTGGATTGCATATCTGAGCATTTTGCTCCAACATATAGTCTCTGCCATTTCCACCCAAGACATGAAGTGAGGAATTCAGTGGATGACTTTCAACAAACCTGTGCTATTCTGTTTGCACTTTGAAACTCCAAAACTGTAAGCTAAATGAGCCTTTTCTCTTTATAGAGTTAATTACCTCATATGCTGTGTTATAGGTATGCAAAGCTGACTAATGCTATATTTGATTGACCAGACTTTGGAGAGGATCAGAAAGGCTTTTCAGATCCTCTGGTTAGCAGTGACAAGGTCAAGAGTGACAAGATCCCTCTAAAGTGCAATGAGCAACACCTGCACTGATCATCCTCCTCTGTTCCATTACAGGATGTGTGGCAGGTTCCTGAGGCAGCTGTTGGCTGAGGAGAGCCAGCACTCTACCCCTGTGGGACGCCTCCTGCTTCCTGTTCTCCTGGGAGTCCGTCTTGTGCTGCTGGCTGCCAGTGGGCCTGGGATCTATGGTGATGATCAGAGAGAATTTGTGTGTCACACTCAGCAACCAGGCTGCAAGGTGGCCTGCTACGATACCTTCCACCCACTCTCTCCATTGCGCTTCTGGGCCTTCCAAGTCATCTTGTTGGCTGTGCCCAGTGTCCTCTATCTGGGCTTCACCCTTTATCATGTGATTGAGCACTGGGAAGAATCAGAAAAGGTGATGAAGAAGGAAGAGATCCTGACCCACAAAGGGGACAGCAGCAGAAGGGTCTCTGCTGCTAGAAGCCTCAAGCTGCTCTGGGTCTATGTGGCACAGCTGAGTACTCGGCTGGTTCTTGAAGCGGCATCCCTGGGCGGGCAGTACCTTCTGTATGGGTTCAACATTCCCAGCTCCATTTCATGTCGCCAAGAGCCTTGCATTGGCAGTGTAACCTGTAATCTGTCCCGCCCCTCTGAGAAGACCATCTTCCTAAAGACCATGTTTGGGTTCACTGGCCTCTGTCTCTTGGTTACTCTTTTGGAGCTGGTGCTTCTGGGTTTGGGGAGATGGTGGATGATCCTGAAGCAGAAATCTTCCTCCTCAACTTCAGAGAGCACTACAAGACACAAGGAACCAACTGACAACTTCCCAGTGGTGGAAACAAAAGAGCAGTTTCTAGAAGCAGGTGAGAAGGACCCTAAAGACCCTCTCACTTCCTGTCCCTGATGTCTCTGTCTACCTGGGGCAAATCCTTCACCCTTCCGGGAAGTACAACTTCCATATGTTCCAAGTAGATAACCAGTTTTCAGGCAGATGAATTATGACCACTGCCCCCAAGTCCATTCCCCAGTGTCCATCCCCATCATTTGGACAATTCCGACCATGGACCAGGATGCGAGTACCAGTCCCTTCAATTTTCCTACTTAGGAAATGTCTCAGCTTCTGCTCGATCTCTACAGAGTTATAAAGACACCTGGATTGCCTGAAGGAAATCCTATGATTGGATCTTCTTTAAAGCATTCAGTTAGTGGGGATTCACATTCATGACAAGTTAGAGGCTCTCGAAGGATAACAAAGGACCACATTGGCCCATGCTATTGAAAACATTACCTTAAAGAATTCCTGACTCTGTCTTCTTCCCACAATTACCTAGTGTCAGCATCACAATTTTCCTGGGTTTGGTTCAAACATCAGCTAGAAAAAGCCTCCTTAAACCACAGACTTCTCTTGCCATCCTCAATAAATATTGATGACTATTATTGGCATTCCTGTGGCTGCTCTTTCCTGTGTCAGTTACTCCACTTATTTTTTTCTGTTCCATATTCTGTGCTCCTCCCTAGCTTCAAAGACCTATCATCTGTGAATGCCATCCAGCCCTGCAGCATATGTCATAGTTAGAAACTTTGGCCTTCCAAGTGTATACATAACTCAAACTCCTTTAATATCAAGATTATTCAACACACAGTCACATCCTTGGGAATATTACTGAGAATTCAGGTGTTTATCCCTCATTGACCACTGACCGTTGATGGCTTTGATTTCATGTGTGTGTGTGTGTGTGTGTGTGTGTGTGTGTATTCTGTATAGTTTTTAAAAATAATTTTTAATTTTCTTTAGTGTATATATAAATATGTATATACTATTATATATATTAGTTGTAGATGGACACAATACCTTTATTTTTAAAATTTGTTTTTATCTAGTACTGAGGATCGAACCCAGTGCCTCACACATGCTAGGCAAGTGCTCTACCACTGAGCCACAACCAGCCTCTATTTTCTTCATTTTTAAATTGATTCTTCTTAATTATACATGCTAGTAGAATCCACTTTCATAAAATTATACAAGCATGGAATATATATTTTTCTAGTTAGGACCCCATTCTTGCCGGCAAAAGACTTAAAATCAGTATACTACAAGTGACACAGCCACATTAATGTTAATAGCAGCACAATTCATAACAGATGAAGAAATTTTGGTATATAAATACATCATGGAATATTACTCAGCCATTAAAGAAGAACAACTTTCTGACATTTGCAAGTAAATGGATGGATCTGGAGATTATCATGTTAACTGAAATAAGCCAATCCCCCAAAACCAAAGGTTGAATATTTTTGTGGATATGTGGAAGTTAAGTCACAATAAAGGAATGGGGAGGGGAAGAAGAGAAGTTCAGTAATCAGACAAAGGTGAACAAAGGGAAGGGAGGGGTATAGGAATAGGAAAGACAGTAGATGGCTCTGATTTCTGTTCAATTCTTGTTCTTCACTTGGTGCACTGCTTGGGATCACAGTTTCGTTAAAGATTTCCCTAAGCTTTGTTTTGGCAGTTCTAAGAAATGATTACACTTTCCTATCAGGACTTCTTCCAGTACCCACATTGCTAATTTCTTATCATTGGGAAACTCATCAATACTTTTTCCTATTCTTCCTGTGGGCTGTTGCAAGGTTGATTGATTCTTCTACAAATCCTTTTCTGATATCAAGTGGAGCCGATAAACAAATTTTATTTTTTCATCCCTTGGCTTCCTTTTAAATCACTGGTGGCAACAGTTCCAAATCTTTCCTCTACAATTGAGAAGAAGTTAAATTTTCACTTGAGGGGGAAAAAAACCACATTCATATCCTCACCTCATATTATTCAGTCCTTTTCCTCTTTTTTTTTTTTGTGGGTCTTGATGTTGACCCTCCTCTGCTCATCAGGTATGGATGGGATTCAAATATCTGTAATTAATAATAATAACGAAACAACAAACTGAAACACTGAACCCCTTTGATGCTTTTGACATACAAAACATAATTGAGAAGAAACTTTCATGGTAGATTTTCAATTTTACTTAGGGACTTCTGCGAGATTTTTCTATGTTAATGTGTGATATGACTCATTAAGAGTGTTGGCAGCAATTTAGCATTTTTCATCACAGACAGAAGCCATTGTTCTTGGCACAGTGATTGGGACTTCCTAGAAGGAAATTTGGCCATCCCTACTTATCCTCCACTTTCTGAGCCCCACGTGGACCTTCTAGGATCTCAACCCCTCAGATCCACAGTGAGAGCCAGACTGCCTCGCACTGGCCCTCTGAGGTCATGGGTATCCTCCTCCACCGGAAGGTGCTCTCTGCCAGGTGCCAAAGAGGGTAGAGGGGCATCTTGACGTGAGGAAGACAGACAAGCCCATCCCTTAGACAGTCTTTAGACGGGTGGGTCGGAACTAAACTCGGTGCACTCTGGAGACCTGGTGGTTCCTAGTAGGGGAGACCGGAAGTGCTGGTGGATGGATCCTGGTGAAGGAACGGATGTGCAGCCTGGGCGGCTGGGAGAGCCCACTTGTCTCTTCTGGAGGGTGAGGCTCTTCCCTGGCATTGTTAATCTTCAGCCGGAGGTTAAGGTTGCGTTAGCTAGGTTTTTATTTTTTTATTTAAAAAATTCACATTTTCCCATTATTTATTTGTGCTTTAAAAACCAGTTACTGGGCGGGGGTTGTAGCTCAGGGAGAGCAGGTGAGGCCTTGGGTTGGATTCTCAGCACCACATTAAAAAAAAAAAAGTCACAAAGTCTAGCGCATGCCCAAGGGGTTGAGAAAGCAGTTAGGAGAATGAAATTGGGGGCAGGGGCCGGAGCCAAGCGAAGCCTGGTGGCAAAAGTGTGTTTGTGTGTGAGATGTGTGTCCACTTAAATTATTTGTGATGCTTCTGAGCAGAAGACTTCCTTTCTTCTCCATTTGTTTAATTACTTATGCCAAAATAAGCTCATGGAGATTTATTTTATCTTTGTGTTGTAATCCAGCATCACATTACTTATCTTTTGGTCAAATTATTCAAGCTTTGTTCATTAGGAATCCTTCATATTAGCTCCCGTGTCCTTCCAAGTGTATCTCCATTGTGTTAGGTCCATTTGGTTTATTGTGTTCAAGTATTCTGTTTCCATATGGATTTTCTGTCTACATGATTAATCTGTTATGAATTAATGGCTCCTACTATTATTGTGTGGCTGATGATATCTTCCTTCAGATCTGTCAGTGTTTGCCTTAAATTAGGTAGAGTGATGTTGGTTGCATAGCTTTTTTTTTTTTTTTTTTTCAGGTTCTGGGGATTGAACTCAGGGACACTTGACCACTGAGCCACATCCCCAGCCCTATTTTGTATTTTATTTAGAGACAGGGTCTCACTGAGTAGCTTATTGCCTTTCCCTTGCTGAGACTGGCTATAAACTGGTGATCCTCCTGTCTCAGCCTCCCTAGTGGCTGGGATTACAGGCGTGTCCCACTGCAACCAGTTTGCATACCTATTTTTAATCATTACATTTTCCTATTGAATTGACCCTTTAATCATTATATAATGACATTTTTTTGTCTCTAATGCCAGTTTTGACTTACCTATTTGTCTTAAAAGTATAACCTCACCATGTTTTCTTTCAGTTACTGTTTGCATGGAATATCTTTTTCTTTTCCTTTACTTTCAGCCTATGTAAGACCTGAAACCTGAAGAGAATCTCATGAAGACAGCATATAGTTGGATTTTGTTCTCTTAAATCAATTCAGACACTCTAGGTCTTTTGATTATTAATTTCACTGCATGTAAAGTGATTGGTGATAAGTAGAGGATTACTATTACCATTTTAAAATTGTCTTGTGTCATTTTTTTTTAGTTCTTTTATTCCTCTCTTTGTAGATCTTTTCTACAAAGTTTTCTACAAAGTTTTGATGACTTCTCTTTTGTAGTGACATATTTTGATTGTTTTCTCTTCTTTTTTTGGTATTTATTTGTATAGTTTATATCTGCAGTGACCCCAAAGGCTCATGTATTGAAGTCTTGGTCCCAAGCTGATGGTGCTATTAGGAGGTGATGGGTACTTAGGAGGTGGAGCCTGGCTGGAGGAAGTAGATCATTGGGGGTATAGAGGTACATGGGGACACAGGCCCCTTCTTCCCCTCTCTTTCTGCTTTCTGTCTTCCATGAGGTGAGCAGATTTCCTGTGTCATTTACTCACCACCATGATATTCTTTCTTTGCACATACCCAAAGCAATGGGACCATGGATAATGACCTCTTAAAATATGAGCCAAAATAAATGTATTCATTTTAAGTTGTTTATTTCAGGTGTTTTGTGACAGCAATGAAGCTGGATAACACAGGAAATTGATTTTCAGTAGTGGGGTCATAGTTGTGATTATGCCTGATACGGTGGTTCAGAAGCCTCTGGAATTAATTTTGGAAGACTTTTCAAAAGGTTTGGAATTGTAGAGTAGTGAAGCTCTAGAATGCTGGAAGTGAAGCTTAATGGGCAATTCTGGTGAGGACTCAGAAGATCAGACTTCTATAGAAATGCAGAGAGTTCCCATAGCACAAGAGTTAAAAACAAGAATCAACAAATGGGACTTACTTAAACTAAAAAGTTTTTTCTCAGCAAGAGAAACAATAAGAGAGGTAAATAGGGAGCCTACATCATGGGAACAAATTTTTACTCCTCACACTTCAGATAGAGCCCTAATATCCAGAGTATACAAAGAACTCAAAAAATTAAACAATAAGAAAACAAATAACCCAATCAACAAATGGGCCAAAGACCTGAACAGACACTTCTCAGAGGAGGACATACAATCAATCAACAAGTACATGAAAAAATGCTCACCATCTCTAGCAGTCAGAGAAATGCAAATCAAAACCACCCTAAGATACCATCTCACTCCAGTAAGATTGGCAGCCATTATGAAGTCGAACAATAACAAGTGCTGGCGAGGATGTGGGGAAAAGGGTACTCTTGTACATTGCTGGTGGGACTGCAAAATGGTGAGGCCAATATGGAAAGCAGTATGGAGATTCCTGGGAAAGCTGGGAATGGAACCACCATTTGACCCAGCTATTGCCCTTCTCGGACTATTCCCTGAAGACCTCAAAAGAGCGTACTACAGGGATACTGCCACATCGATGTTCATAGCAGCACAATTCACAATAGCTAGACTGTGGAACCAACCCCGATGCCCCTCAATAGATGAATGGATAAAAAAAATGTGGCATTTATACACAATGGAGTACTACGCAGCACTAAGAAATGACAAAATCATGGAATTTGCAGGGAAATGGATGGCACTAGAGCAGATTATGCTAAGTGAAGCTAGCCAATCCCTAAAAAACAAATGCCAAATGTCTTCTTTGATATAATGAGAGCAACCAAGAACAGAGCAGGGAGGAAGAGCAGGAGGAAAAGATTAACATTAAGCAGAGTCATGAAGTGGGAGGGAAAGGGAGAGAAAAGGGAAATTGCTTGGAAATGAAAGGAGACCCTCATTGTTATGCAAAATTACATATAAGAGTTTGTGAGGGGAATGGGAAAAAAATAAGAAGAGAAATGAATTACAGTAGATGGGGTAGAGAGAGAAGATGGGAGGGGAGGGGAGGGGGGATAGTAGAGGATAGGAAAGGTAGCAGAATACAACAGTTACTATTATGGTACTATGTAAAAATGTGGATGTGTAACCGATGTGATTCTGAAATCTTTGTAATGTTTTGAATAAAAAAAAAAAAAAGAAATGCAGAGAGTAAAGAATTTGCTAATGAGGTTGCAGGTGGAAATGAGGACTTGACTAGGAACTGAACTTTAGGCCATTTATGCTATATCCTAGAAAAAGAACTTGTCTACGTTTTGTCCATACCCTGAGACTTTGTGTGAGGCATTCAGTCTTTTGCATGGGTATTACTCCTTTTAGCCAGATTTATATTGAGCACAAAATGCAGAGTGGAAAGATTTGAAAATTTTTCATTTGGCCAGAAAATGGTATGAAAAATTGGGTCAAGGAGGGTGTGGTTGCTGAAGAGATTAATACCATTTGAAAGAAGCCAAGTACATTGTACCAGGACAATAATAAGAAAGATAGCTTGAAGGATCTCAGAAGTCAGAAAGAACCCGCTCCCCATAGCAGACTGAAAGGGTATACAAGTGTAAACTCAGATCAAAGACTTTTGTTTGAGAAGAAAACCTTGGGACACCCTGCTCTCACAGGGCCCCCTAAGAATTTTTTTCCCAAAAGATTTCATTTCCCATGTTCAGGTGATGGGTACTTAGGAGGTGGAGCCTGGCTGGAGGAAGTAGATCATTGTGGGTATAGAGGTACATGGGGACACAGGCCCCTTCTTCCCTGAAGAGGCTTTTTCAGTCAAGGTTAGAGCAGGCCACAGTAATAAAGTTCAAACTGTCAGTAGACTTTGGCATTGTTCATGAGGTGCCATTTTTTTTTGGCAGTCATGAAGAATGAAAGTGTTCTGGGGTTGGGGATTCTTCCACCAAGATCTCAAAGGAAAACCTTGAAGGACAACCAACGTGTGTCATAGAATTGGAGTTCCTTTAAGCAGCCTGTGAGTGAGCAATGTGTGAAGTTGTGAGGATGAATCCAGAGTGGCAGTGGAGACTTCAGGAAATCAGGGATGCAAGAAATATGGAACGTCTGCCAAGGAAAGCCACAGGTAATGAGCAGAGAGTGGCAGTGTGGGCTGCAGCAAGCAAGGCTGCAGGGGCAGGCCTGTCAAGTCTGTTGGAGCTCACATCACACCAATGTGTGTCCCAGCTGTTGGAAATGGAGCTATAGGTTTTATTATTTGTCTTATTGGGTTTGGTCCAACCCTTCCTTCGTATAACCCTATTCCTCACTTTAGAAATTGGAATATTTCTCCTGTGCCATTATGCCTTGGAATTATGAAACATTAAAAAATATATTTTTTAGATATAGATGGACCTTTATTTTATTCATTTATTTATATGTGGTGCTGATAATTGAATCCAGCGCCTCACGCATGCTAGGCAAGCACTCCACAACTGAGCAACAACCGCAGCCCCCATATAACATTTTTTAAAAAGATATACATATATCTTTATAAAAAATGTTTTATGTATATATATATATATATATATATATATATATATATATATATATAGTAATAGACCTTTATTTTGTTTATTTATATGTGGTGCTGAGAATTGAATCCAGTACAGGCAAGTGGGCTGTGGCCCTGTAAAAATTTGTCTTGAGTCTCAGAGGAGAATTTGCATAGATATTTAAGCAATGTTGAAACTATTGAATCTCTTGGGACTCTTGGAAATGGACTAAATTTATTTTGCATCATAAGATGCATGTGAGCCTTTGGGCCCCAGGAGTAGAATGTTGTAGTTTATATATGGAATGTCTCACAAAGGCATATATGTTGAAGGTTTAGTCACTAGCTGGTGGTGCTCTTGGGATATGGTGGAAATTTTAGGAGGTATGGCCTAGTTGGAGTTAATAGGTCATTGAAGATGTAACCTTGAAGGACACATTTGGACCCTGGCTGTGTCTATTCTCTCTCTTTCTGTTTCCTGACTGCTATGAGGTGAGCAGTTTGCCTCTGTCAAGTGCTCCCTGCCATTGTGTTCTGCCTTGATACAGGCCAAAAGCTGTGGGATTAAACAACTCTGAACTGAAACCACTGAAACTGTGATCCTCCCCATAATCTTTTCCCCTTAAAGTTTATCTCAGGTAGTTTGTCACAGGAACAGAAAGCTGACACACTGATAAGACTAATGCCTTGTGGGTGGAGTGATTGGATTAATGTCATCATCACAGGATTGAGTTGATTACAAAAAGATTTAGTTTGGCTTTCCTTTTTTCCACTTTTCTCTCTTACTCTCACTCTCTTTATCTCTCTTCTTCATTCCACCATGAGGTGTTTGCAACCTCATCAGATTCTGGTCCCTCTGTCTTAGACTTCTCAACATCCAGCACTATGAGCACAATAGATTCCCATATTATTATAAATTTATCCAGTCAGTGGCATTCTCTTATATCAACACAAAATGGACTAAGACAACAGTCAACTTATATTCAAGAAAATCCCTTAGAAATAAACAGAGAAAAACGTCCTGATATTTGTCTTTGCAGTGATTTCTTTTTAAAATTTTTTTTAGCTGTTGATGGATCTTATTTTATTTATTTATATGTGATGCTGAGAATTGAACCCAGTGCCTCACACATGCTAGGCAAGTGCTCCACCACCCCAGTCCCAGCAGTGAGTTCTTGAATATGACATCAATAGCACTGGCAACAAAAGCAAAAATATCTATGAAGTGCTAATTAAAAAAACACTTAAATAGAGGAAAGAAAGGGAAATGGGGGAGGAGGGGAGGAAAAGGGGATGTACTCTCACTCTCAGGCCACTACAGGGAACTAAGGTGGAACAAATTATATTTTATGCTGTATGATTAGGTCAAAATGAACTCCACTATTATGTTTAATCCACTAAAAAAGCAAAAACATATAATTGAGGAGATCTTAAACTAAAGCTCTTCTGCCCAGGAAAAGAAATAATCAACAAAATGGGCAACCTATAGAAAGGGAGAAAATATTTGCAAACCTTATTCGAGGTTGATATCTAAAACATACAGGGAACTCCTCTAACTGAACAGTAAAGCAATAATCCTATTAAAATGGGCAAAGGATTTGTATGAAAATTTCCCAGAGAAGACATAGAAAGGACCAATAGGTATATGAAACTCAACATCACTAATTATCACAGAAATGACTATCAAAATCACAGCAAGATATCACCTCACACTTGTTAGGATGGTTATAGAGAAAAGTAAACCCTGTGTGCTGTTGATGGAAATACAAAATGGTGTGCCACTGTGAAAAACAGTATGGAAGTTCTCTGAAAAATTAAAAATATCACTATTTCATGATTCAGTAATGCCAATATTGGGTACACTCAAAGGAAATGCAATCAGGATGTTGAGGAAATTATCTGCATTCTAATGTTCATTGCAGAGAAGTTCACAGTGGCTAAAACATGAAAGCAACTTAAATGTCCACTGATAGATAATAGATAAAGAAATTGTGGTATGCATATACAGTGGAAAATTACTCTGCCCTAAAGAAAGAAAGAAATTCTGCCATTTTCAAAAAATGTAGAAGAACATGGAAGAGAGTATGCAAAATGAAATAAGCCAAAGAAGGACAAATTCTACATGACATGTATATGAGGAAGCTAAAACAACTAGCCTCATAGAATCAGTAGAATGGTGGTTGCCAGGGAGCTGGGGAGGCTTTTGTACAAAGCCAAAGTGTATAGATTTACAGTTATACAAGATAAATATGTCGTAGTGATCTCTACTATACAGTGTATAGATCTATGGGAGGCTGCCTGCCCATAAGCTGAGCATCCTCTCTCAGCTTTGAGTAAGGGGGTGCTGGTCTAGTATCACATACCTTACTCTATGCAATTGAGTGGCCCCCCTCTTCACTCTGCAAAGAAGTTTGCTGTAGCCCTGGACTTGAGTGTTACCCAGTGGGATTAGACAACCCCCTTTGAAACTGTATCCCCTGCCTTATTTGGTGAAGAAATTCTATTGAAACTCCTGTGTGTCTCCCCTATAAACATAAAGAGATTCTGGGTGCACACTCTCTTTTCTAGTGCTCTTTCCAGCGTGGAAACTGACCTTTAAGGTCACAGAGCAGTCCACCCTCCATGTGAAAATTTCTTCTGTGTCCTGTGCTTTTTCACCATTTTCTTAGCTTAATGTTGCAGCCAGCTCTTGTGAACCCAGTTCATCTCATCAGTGCAGGTGGCTGGCGAGATAGAGCCTATAGTTATCAATTATACTTTGTATACTTAAAAATTTGCTAAGACAGTAGAACTTATATTGTGTTTTTTAACATACAGAAATTATAATGATAAAGAGAATTAGAGTAAAGTTTTGGAGGTGATGGATATATTTATAACATAGTTTATGGTGACTTCATGGGTATATTTATCTCTGAACTTATCAACTTTTATTTATTAAATATGTCCAATGTTTTGTATGTTACTCCTTCCTTAGTAAAGTGGTTTTATTTATTTATTATTATCTTCAATATTTTTAGTTGTAGATGGTCACAATACCTTTATTTTGTTTGTTTATTTTTATGTAGTGCTAGGGATCAAATACCAGTAAAGTGTTTTTTTAAAAGATAATCCATTTTATTTATTTATTTTTAATGGACTTTTATTTTATTTATATGCAGTGCCAAGAATTGAACCCAGTGCCTCACACATGCTAGGCAAGTGCTCTAACACTGAGCTACAACTCTAGCCCAGCAAAGTGGTTTTAATGTACAAAACACATTTTTTATTTTCCTTTTGATTTCTTTTTTGACCTATGGGTAATTTAGAAGTCTCTCAATATTTGGAGTTTCAGGAAATATTTCTATTATTGATTTATAATTTTATACTTGCCTGAGAATATACTTTGTAGGACTTAAAGTTTAAATTTATTGCTCCTTTTATTATGGCCTAGAATATAGCTTATGTTGATAAATTTTTCCACATACATATAAAAATGTTTTCTGTTTTTTTAGAGTGGAGTATTTGGTAAGTTTCACCTAAGTCAAGTTGGATAATGGTATTATTTTTTCAGATTTTTTTCTGTTCCTCCTGTCTCTACTCTTTGAGGGCTCCAATTACATATATATTAGATGGCTTGATGTTGCCCAAGGATAACAGATGCCCTGTTTATGTCTTTGCATTTACCTGGACCTTTCTTTGCCTTTTATTACTTGGATAAACTTTACCCCAGTTTAAAGATCTTAGATTAAATGTCACTTCTCAGTCATTAGAGCATGGGACTCTTAATCTCATGGTCGTGGATTCGAGCCTCACGTTGGGTGCCACTTCTGCCATGCGACCAGTGCAAGCTTCATGAAAGAATGTTCAGTTCATAAGAAATTGCTAGTGAGTTTTAAATTAAAGAGTCAGACTCTCATTATCTTTAACCCAGCCCTGAGACAGCTTCTCCTAGCTCCTGCCTCCAGCCACCTAATGCGTTGGCGAGGTTTACAGAAGAGACAGCGAGGAGGGGGGGAGAGAGCGAGCTAGCGAGCATGCCAGGGAGTGAGTTTTTATTGGGGAACAAAAAATTCAAGGGAAAATCCCATCCAATGAAGGCTAAGGGGAGCAGCATCCCAAGGTCAGGGGCGATGATTGGGTCTTCAGGACAGTGGCCAGGCATGCCTCTGCACTGACAAGCCCTGGGACCTGGGAAAGAGTGGGGAATGGCTCAGACACAGCTGTGTTTAAGCACCTCTCACCCAGCCAGGGAGGTAACTCAAATCACGTGCGAAGCTGGCCTCCCACAGTCATTGGAGAAAGGAGTTTTCCCATTTGATCCAGTTTAGTACAATAATTGCACAGTGATTGCTTCAAGGAGTGGCTATCAGCTAAAGCTCTGTTGTGCCAATTCCTTCCTTGGTGTTTTCTAGCCAGGAGGAGGAGTTTTGGGTTTTAAGCCATGAATATGGCCTTAAGAGTTTCCAGATACCATATGTGCCTTTCATATAGAAATGCCTGGGAGAATGAGATTGACACAGAGACCCAAGCCAAGATGAAAAGTGGATTAAAAAAAGTTCTGGAATTATTCAAATTCCCGGATCTATTTGATTCTAAGATCAATCATACTCTTCTCATTGCTGTGATTTTTTCCCATAAGATACAATAAATTGGAAATAAGCTACGCAGTGATTCCTGATCCCCTCACAACAAGAAAGAAGACAAAGAAACAACATATCTGAGAGATGAGTAACAAAATAAATGCACCAAGACCCAATATTACAAACTCTGAGACCTGGAGGAATTTGAATATTGGGCATGAGAGTAGAAAACAAGCACAGAGTTCCCCAATCCTGAACCTGGACCAGGGTGAGGGGAAGAGGGAGGGGCAACAGAGAAAAAGCGGGAATAGGAAAGCACATAAGCTCACCCCCTTAACAACATTTGGAAAGAAAACTCGGAAAAATTAAAATGTAAACAGGAACAGCAGTGTCCTTGAAGCAGATCAAGCAGTATAAAACCAAATTGTGAATAGAAAGCCCTGTGACACTGTAGCCATATTGGGGAGACCACAATTGACCTGTCACCCCCTTAAATAAACATGGCATTTCCCTACTTCCAGACAGCAGCAAGTTAGTCCAGAGCTCTCTTGTAATGGGTTCTTTTTAAGAATCTGGCTAGGAAGAATTTGTAGAAGGATCACTGCTAGCTGAAACTCATTGAAACCCTCTCTCCCTCACTGAGAACAAGGGGAAAGGGTAAACAGCCCTGCTCAGGAAGTGCTCACTCAACCTAGTGTGAGCCAGCCACTGAGGCCACAGCAGAGATGGAGCAGATGCCTGCAATTCAGGGAGTGATGGAGCTCAGATCTGAGCAGAGGATGGGAAAGGGGAACCCTTAGAACTGCTGGCCACCGGCTGACAGTAGAGGGAGAAGTGGTGGGAAGTTGTGCTCGTCCTAAGAAACCCAGAGAGACTGTACCCCTGATCATGGGCCTGTAATTACAGATTTGGGGGACCCCAAAAGACCACCAGGAGCCAAATCTGATGCAAGCACACAAGAGTCTTTATTACAAGCTTGAGCCTGGACTCACAACTGTTTCCAACAAGTGGTTCCCAGGAGTGAGTCCCGGTCCTTCAGTGAGATTTTATAGGTTTTTGGGGATACTCTAAGCATCACATAGCAAATCATTCCACACCACGGGAAAATCAAACAACAACTCTTAGCATTGATTGGTACATTCATTGGTGGGAAAAAAGTTGGGAAGGGGTGATTGGTTAGTACAAGAGGTGGATTCGTTTGAACTGATTGGTTTAATCTGTGAGGGGTGTATGTGCTACACTACATGGTTTCCTAACATGTTATCAATCATCGAGACTACTGGGGGGTTCTCCTGGCATTCCAGGTATTTTCCCTGTCTCATGCTGATTTGTTGTTGCTAGGGGGTTGCTATGGGTCATCATGGTCAGGCCTTTGGCCTCACACGTTCTTTGGTCTTTCCAGGAACTAGCTGAATCAGGGACACCTGGTCCTGCAGATCTCTCCTATTATTTACAGACAAACAACTCAGCAGGGTGGCTATGTGCCTAGGAATGGTCTGTGGGTTTTCCAAGAACAAAGGTCACCCCCTCTCCCTCTTTGGACAGGCCTTGAGGTAGAGGCTGTTTTTTTCCCCCCAAAATGGAGTCACATCAGTTTCTCAAGCCTCCATGGGGCTGACCTGGAGAGAAGCTGCCTGAATATCCATTGGCACAGAGGTACATATCCCTAGATCGTGGCCTCAGCTGGTGGAAAGCTGTGACAAGAAGGTGTCTAAGTCCCTCAGAAACTTAAAGGAAAAGTGCCCAGACCTTTACCATAGCCATTGGGAGGTCAGTCAAGATAGAAATTTCCCTGGGTCCCAGGCAACAAAAAGCAAGGGCCTCCAACCAGACCCACCTCCCAGCCTGACTTTTGCCCACAACTGTGGAGTGAAAGGAAACTGTTGGGATGCTGGCTGGACTTTGCCTCAGTCACAATCAGCAGAGGGAATCTGCACCCATTATTCACAACCCGGAAACTAGAACCCAGATGAAAAAGCTGAGTCCTTTTACACAGTAGTAATGACAGCACCTCAGTGAGGTTTGTAAGCCAAGTTTAACAATGCCATACCACGGATCACCTATGAGAATCCACAACCACGGACCCATGGTTATAGACATCCATCAGCTTCTGCAGCACCAAGGAAAGAATCCTATAGAGGAGAGCCTGACCCACACAATCACATCCAGAGCTCAGAGCCTGTACCTTGAACCTCTGCAAACAATAGAAATAACCAACAGACATACCACACCCTCTGAGCAATTAGCCACAGGCCCCTGAGCTGACAAACCAGAACCAGCTAGTGGGAGGCCCATAGCAACTGGAGGGAGTGGGGGTAGCTCCTGTACCCAGCGCTTCTGGAGGGATCCAAAGCCAAAGAATGACAGACATATTTTTAATGTCCCAAATATTAATGAAACCTGAACCAAGATTTGATAAGACTTTTCTTCACTTTGGCATGGTTTCCTATAAATAACTCTAATATCAACTTTGGTAATATATATTACTCTCTATCTTAAATGTTAGTTGTTACAGTAATAACTAACATTGTGCCTTCATCCCATTAGAATGAATTTCTTCTAATGGGTTAAAACACTAATTGGAATCATTCTTTCTATCTTTGTTTTCCTAGCCCTAGTTTGTATTTGCTCATCTTACCCCCTATTCTCCCTCTCACATGTCTTTAGGACCTCAATCCCACCCCATCATCTTTTTCTGCTTTTTAACTTGGTCTGTATCTCATAACAAAGTGGACTTCAAGACAAAATTGACAGAAGAGACAAAGAAGATCACTTCATATTGGTTAAGGGAATTATCCAACACAAGATGTAATGATTTCAATATTTATGCCCCAAACTGTAGGGACAAGTGCATGGAGTACTGCATACATGGCATACGTTAAGGGCGTAGGGCATCTGAGTTGCAGGCCACTCCCCTCATCCTAGGCATGTGAGCGGCAGGCCGCTTACCCCATAGGTAAGCCCTGGGCATGAGGCTATGTGTTGCAGTCCCTGTGCTTGCTCCATGGCCCACTCCTCGATTGGTTGCTGCAAGGACAGTTAGCAGACATTGCATTGGTGGCTGCCTGTAATTTGCTTAGCTACTGCCTGAGTGTGTGTGTGTGTGTGTGTGTGTGTGTGTGTGTGTGTGTATATATATATATATATATATATATATATATATATAGTAACTGTGCAATAAAATCAGACCTGCTTACTGCTTGGTCTCTGGAGATCTTGATTAGCGACTCTGCAGCCACACTCTCCTCCACCCTGTTCTGTGGACCTCCTCACTGGACGAGAGAGAGCCCACACACCAAACAATGGTATATGTATATATGTGTATATATATATATATATATATATAATATTTCATGCTTTTACTATAGTAACACAGCCACATCAATGTTTATAGCAACTCAATTCACCATAGCTAAACCCTAGAACCAACCTAGATGCCCTTCAGTAGATGAATGGATAAAGAAACTGTGTTATATATACACAATAGAATATTACTCAGCATTAAAAGAGAATAAAATTATGGCAATTGCAAGTAAATGGATGGAGTTGGAGAATATAATGCTAAGTGAAGTAAGTCAATTCCCCAAAACCAAAGGACATATTCTCTCTGATAGTGGATGCTGATACTTAATGGGGGGACATGGGGAAAATGGAGGAACTTTGGGCAAAGGGGAGAAGAGAGGGGAGGGGTCATGGGGGCAGGAAAGATGGTGGAATGAGATGGACATCATTACCCTAGATACCTATATGACTGCACATATGGTGCGATGCTACATTGTGTACAGCCAGAGAAATGAAAAGTTGTGCTTGCTGTAATTGTGTACAATGAATCAAAATGCATTTTGCTGTCCTATATACCTAATGAGAATAAAAAAATAAATAAAAAACCCAAAGAAAAAAATTGGAAAGTAAAACAAAAAACAAAAACAAAAACAATGTAGGAATGGAACCATCATATGACTCCCACTCTTTGGTATATATCTGAAAGAGCTAAAGTCAGCATGCTATATGGATACAGCCATATCAGTGTTTGGTAGAAACACAATTCATAACAATCAACCTATGGAACCAATGAAGGTGTCCTTCAACAGATGAATGGACAAAGAAAATGTGATATATATCCATCTGTAGCCAATGGGGTATTAGTCATAAAGGAGATTGAAATTATAGTATTTGCTGGTAGATGGATGGAACTGGAGACCTTCATGCTAAGTGAGTTAAGCCAGACTCATAAAGCCAAAGATTGAATGTTTTCTCTGATTTGTGAAAGCTGGCCCAAAATAAGAGGGGAAAAAGAGAAAAAAGATAAAGGAAAAATGATTTCATAAAAATAGAAGAAAGATAGGTGGAATAGATAAAGGGGGCTGAGGGGGAGGGAGAAGGAACATGATAAGGGAAGAACAGCAGAGTGAATCTGACCTAACTTTCACATATATGAATATATGTGAACTACATATATGAATATACCACATATGTGAATATACCACAGTTAATCTCACCATAATGTATATCCACAAGACACTAACTATAAAAAAACATAAAATTCAATAGCAGAAAGATCTGTAGAGTAGAGGTTAGGGAAGATGGGGAGGGAGGAGGGAAGGGAAAGGGGGAAATACTGGGGACTGAATTAGGACAAATAAATGCTTTTATAAGTATGTGAAAATGAATCTTAATGTTATATATAACTAAAAGAACAAAAAATTCAAAAAATTTTGTTTCATGTCACTTGCATGGGCATTGATTAATACAAAGCCTTAACACAAGCTGACATAGTTGTATCTGTAAAGCTTAAGGAGGAAAGGACCCCTCATGCTTGTTAATCACTATGTAATCAATCAAGTGCATGGTACACAGCAAGTGCTCATACAATATTTGTCAAACAAATGAATGAATCATATAAATGCCATAGCTGCCTTAATTTAAAGCTAATTATATTCTGGCATAAAGGAAGGTACCAGATAAAAGTAATAGTCTGTAGGTTTTGAAGACAGTGATAATGCATTTCATCTACTTAAACAACAAGCCACAATATGGAGTCAAGGTAAGCTCAGTGAAGCAAGACATTTTGATATCTGAGTTGAGAAAAGAGAAACAATAGCTCAAATATGCTTATGATGGGTGCTGGGGCTGTGACTCAGTGGTAGAGTGCTTGCCTAGCATGTGTGGGGCACTGGGTTCGATCCTTAGCACCACATAAAAATGAAATAGATTATGTGTGTCCATCTAAAACTAAGGAAAAAAACTCCAAAATATCCTTATGACAAGAGGAGGGCAGGGAGTGAATAAAACATGGGAGTAAATGCAATGTAGGGAAATGCACTTTTCTTTTTATTTGTCCATATAAAATCTTCTGACATGTTATTTAATGTACTTTATAAAAATTGGAGTACCAACAAGACTGAGGGTGGGAATTACCTGCTATCATTTGTATAATATAATACATGGGAAAAGACAGAAAAGTGGCCATTGTGCAAGAAGATACTCAGACTGTCTTCTGAAAAGGGTAGCATGGAAAGAGGCTACAGAGATCTGGATTCTGTAATGAATACATTATTATAAAATATCCTGACATGTTTTTATGATACTGTGCTCTGATTTTTTAAAAAAATTGTTCTAATTATTCATAAAACTCTAATGCATTTTGACATATTGAACACAAATGGAGCACAACTTCTCATCCCTCTGACTGTACCTGGTGCAGAGTCACTCCAGTATATACGTGTATATAAGGTAATAATGTCTGTCTCATTCTACCATCCTTCTCATCTTCACAGCCCCACCCCACCCCTCACTGCCCTCTACACAAACACCAAATTTCCTTCATTCTTCCAGACCCACCTGTCCCAGTTTGGATCAGCATCCACATATCAGAGAAAATATTTGGCTTTTTTTTGGGGGGGGGATTGGCTTATTTCACTTAGCATGATATTCTCTAGTTCCAACTATTTACCTGAAAATGCCATAATTTCATTCTTATTTAAGGCTGAGTAATATTCCATTGTGTTAATATACCACATTTTCCTGACATGTTATATTTATGTAGTAATGTTTATTCCTGGAGAATCACCAAGTGTTAGTGTGGGAATTAACTTCATTCATTTCTTAAATTCTTTTCTGTGTAAAGATATTCAGGAAGACCCTTAAAAGGGCATACTGGGTATGTCAAAAATTGTCTTCTCAAAAGGGTAGCATGGAAAGGGGCTACAGAGATCTGGGTTCTGTAATGAATAAAACAAGTCAGGGAGTGTAGGAATAGTTACTCTGCATTGTTAATTGGCCCCTAGAGAAGGTATTCCCATTCTATCTTCAGAGCCAGAGTCCCAGAATTATCAAGGTCCCCCAACCCTGCAAACAAACTTCAAGTACAGAACTCTGGGATTATCACCTCAGTGCACACAGCACAGAGTAATTGGTATCTTGGGTAACGGTGCCCAGAAGAGATCCAGGGTGTGTTCTGGTGGGAATTCTTGATGCCACCAGGGATTCAGATCTCTATTCACCTCTGCTGACATCATAGGTCCTGAGGACCAGGGGCTATTTCATCTCTCATGGAGGATGCTCCTCTTTTCTCATGAATGACTCATGTCAGGCCAAGTCTGGCCTCTTCTAACCCTTGTGATTACTGTTGAGGAAACATCTGTGTAGTCCAGAAGGAGCTTAGTAACTGCATAATATATACATGTTTGGATGTTACTAAGTAGGGAATGAAGGTAAAGCTAGAAAGAGAGTACCTTAATGATTCTAAACCACAGAGACTGCAAAGTGGATCTTTGTTGGACTCTGGGAGCATTGAAGATTAAGCTGGTATTATGTTTAGCATCTTACTCAGGTAACATGAATGGCCATTCCTATTTCCCAGGCTCTCAATCTGGTAATGAAAGGTAGTTCAAATATATGTTCAGGGACAGAAGAAACATATATACCATACCAAGTTACAACCAGGAGGGGCCAAATGCATTCAGTTACTTAATCTGTCCTGCTGTGGGCTCATGGGGCTCAAAATATGAGCACAGATATTGAGAGGGTCACAGAACCCCATATCCTATTGTTTCTGTGATGCTCCATCACTAGGGTAATTAGCGCAAATCATGATGACTGTGCTGGACCAATGTCCTCTCTGGTATTCTACTAGGAGATGGCAATTTCCAGGGTTAGAGGAGGAATCTGAGGAATACTTCAGCAAGTGCTTGTGTGGAAGACCAATAGCCAAAGTGTGGCTGGGAGGACTGTTCTTCTTTCTCCATTTCACTTCTGTGCTTATTCTGTCTACATACCTCTGCAGAGGAAATGCCAGGTAAAATAGTGCTGGAGCTTGAGGTTTTATTAGAAACTAGATCATTGTGAGATTATCCTTTAAATTGAGGGAGACATTTGGTTAGCCCATGAGGATGCTTCCTGGGAAGGCAGAAAAACAAAACAAAACATTGAACCAAAAAATGTAATTTAAGGGCCACAAGTAAGATTGGAAAATTATTAGGTGGGTTGCCTAAGGGAGGAAGAGGAATAGAGTCAGATGGTGGAAAACTTGTACTATGGAGGTTTACAGATATGCTTAGAAACTAATGAGGAAAGAGAGATGTGTATGGATAATTAGGTAGAAAGGATGTTTGTAGACCATCTTGACTCGGTTGGAGTAATCAGGGGGAGCAGTGTTGAAATTATTCTCTTAGTCCACAGAAGCTGAGTGTGAAATATGACACGACTGCCACAAAAATCCTACAGTGACCCTAGGGCACAGGAAAAATGAATGTGAGCTCTTTATTTCCAGGAAAAAATTGATATTTGATCAGAATGCATTCAGTCCTGTGTTTTTTGTCTTTATTTTTTAAGTTTTTTTAATACTCACATATTTTTAATTATTTGTGTTCACTCTTATGAATGTCATGATCCTCAGAAGTCTACCTAGAGCATAGGTATTGTTGCTTTGTTTTGTGTCAACACAGCATCCATTCACATTTTAAAAAATTATAATCAATAGTTAAATAAAGACAACATAAAATATCCTTTTACCTAGTCTGATATGACTATTCTATCATCATCTTTTTCCAAGAATAGTATATAAAATATACAACCCTTTCTTCATTAAGGGACAAAAAAAATCCTTTTTTTTGTATTTTGAGTGAAATTTATTCTATTCCTATTAATTCATACTCCTCCTTTTATATCTAGTTATTGAAATACTGAAATATGATATTAGGTTTTATTAATACCTCTTATGCTTGATAAGAGGGTGAAAATGAAATAAACACTTAATTTATATAATATTAATGGATAATATTCTTATCAGCATTAGGAAGAAATGAACAAACTATGGTGGTTTGTATTCCTGAAGGTTGTCCACATGGTCATTATTGGTGTTTATAATTATCCTATTTCACTTCCCAGTCCATATTTCCTTGGTTCACAGATGGTCATTGTTTCTGGTCTGGTAGGGTGACCCAAATCTTCCTTTCTGAAGGATCTGAGCCCATATCAGCATGATCTGACTTGAGCTTTAGTTTTCTATTGCTCTGCATTACAAGACTTGGGAGTTTGAAGAGGAACTTTAGAAAATGTCCCGATTTCACACTTGCTCTTCCTCTTCTGTATTATATAGTTATAGCGACTCAGTTTCCCCTTCCTAGTCAGAATCAATCACTCCATGCCATAGGGTGAACTTCTTCACCTGCTGATTCAGTTATAATGAGGATCCTAAAGTGGCAGCAGGGCAATCTCAACTCTCAGAAAATGGAATCACAAAACAAAAAACAAACACAAAACAAAACAAACAAACAAACAAAACAAACCACAAGTGCCCATTTTATGTTAAATGTAGTCCAATACTATCAAGGTGCTATCAACTCAGGTTGGTCTTTGCTGTTGGCAGTGGGTATTCAGCAATGGCTTCAGGCAGATTTGCCTTGGTGAGTGGAAGTCCATTGTGCTGAATCCAGGGATAATCTTTACCCCTGCTGCCATGTCTGGTTTGTTCATGGTTCTGGTGGGAAGATGCCAGAACTGAGTGAGGAAACGGCTGATAGCTAAAGAATGGGTAAATACTTTTTTGGATAAGATGATCTATTCTGTGGGTAGGAGTAATGAGGATTTCTTTCTTGTTTCCACATGAATATTCTTAATATATCTTAACCAGATAATTTTGAAGTTCCAGGAGACAAAAGGGTCACATGTTTCAGAAAAATGACTGTCTCCCATAGGTGGACTAAAGAACTGTGGATTTTCACCTGGAGAAAGGATTAACATTTGCCTTCATGCTGGATGTACTGTATTTTGTTAGGCAGGTAACTGTTGTATTTGGAGGTTAACCTGACTGAAGGTGATGTGTATGTGTTTCAAATTGGCAGAAGATGGACTGCTGTGACTTTGTGATGTGTGAGGTTGGCTAGGATGAATTACATCTCACCAAATTCCCTCTAATCCATCGTTTCTGTTTTAGGTGGGTCTTAGAGAAGCTTCCTGGGAGATTAGAGGGCAGAAGGGAAGCAGCCATTCTGTAGTATTAATATGTTGTTGCTGGTCTGCAGGCTCACACCTCACTGGCATGGAGTAGTGGCTGGGCCTGCAGTTGCTCTACCTTCCCCAGGCTCTTGGAATTCTGGGCTAGGAGTGTGCATTCAGCTTCATTAGAAATCTGACCTAAATTTCCCATGTGCCTATATAAACATACCATATGGATCTCAACTTTATGTATAACCACAAGTAACTAATAAAGATATATAAATCAATAGCATATCAGCAGAGTAGAGGGAAGGGAACAGAGGAAGGGAAGAGGAGAGGGAAAGGGAAAGTACTGGGAACTGACTTAAAGCAAATTATATTTCATGCTTTAGAATTATGTCAAAACAAACCCAAATATTTTGCATAACTAAAAAGAGTCAATAAAAAAAGAATCGCAGCCACTGATTCCATTGGCAAGCCCACCTGACATTTTTTTTTGTCTTCCCTTGTGGGGTTACAGCTCATGCTTTCGGATTTAGTCTGCCTCTTGTCTGCCCTGCTTTATACTATCTTCCCTTTCTACTGCTTGTTTTGAAAAAAGTATATTTCAATAATTTCAGCTGCTAGATAATTACAAATAGAAAAAATCTCTTCACAAATGTATTATTTGATCAAAAGGGCTTATCGCCATGTACACAGGATCCCATATTTCTGGCGTCACACTTTGTCTCCACTCCTTGTTTCCCTAGGGACTGAGACGGGACCATGTGGCTGAGGAATCAGACGTCTCTGGCAGACTTCGTCCTTGAAGGGCTCTTCAATGACTCCCCAACCCACCTTTTCCTTTTCTGCCTGACCATGGTGGTCTTCCTTGTTGCACTGAGTGGCAACACCCTCACCATCCTCCTCATCTGTGTGGATCGTGGGCTTCACACCCCCATGTACTTCCTGCTCAGCCAGCTCTCCCTCATGGACCTGATGCACGTCTGCACAACCATCCCCAAGATGGCTACCAACTACCTGTCTGGCAGGAAGTCCATCTCCTTCGTGGGCTGTGCCACCCAGCACTTCCTCTATTTGTCTCTGGGTGGTGCTGAGTGTGTTCTGCTAGCTCTCATGTCCTATGACAGGTATGTTGCCATCTGTCATCCTCTGCGTTACACTGTGCTCATGAGCAGGAAGGTGGCACTGATGATGGCCCTCATGTCATGGTTGGGGGCATCTCTGAACTCCCTAATTCACACAGTCATCTTGATGCACTTTCCCTTCTGTGGATCTCGGAAAACACACCACTTCTACTGTGAATATCCAGCTGTCATGAAGTTGGTATGTGTTGACGTCACTGTCTATGAGACCACAGCACACATCAGCACCATCGTGCTTCTCCTCCTCCCCATCATCCTGGTTTCTACATCCTATGGCTTCATCCTGCACAGTGTCATTGAAATGCGTTCAGCTGGGAGTAAGAGAAATGCCTTTGCCACTTGCAGCTCCCACCTCACTGTGGTCTCTCTCTGGTTTGGTGCCTGCATCTTCTCATACATGAGGCCCAGGTCCCAGCGCACTCCACTGCAAGACAAAGTTGGTTCTGTGTTCTATAGCATCATTACTCCCACTCTGAATCCTCTGATTTATACTCTCCGGAATAAGGATGTAGCTAAGGCTCTGAGGAGAGTGTTGAGGAGAGATTTTATCTCCCAATGACTATACCTGTGTTTGTCCCAAATGTAGATGTTATTCTGGGTAAATCTCTAAGAATTTTCAAGAATCCAGATACCTGATGTTCTCTGAAACCTCCAAGAAGAAAGTGGTTTACGTATAACTTCACTATTTTAACTTATTTGCAGGAATTCAAGCAGCATTGTATATGTGTCTACAGTCAGAGTATTAGTGAAATATCTTTACAAATCCCATTAAAAGAAGACATATAATGTTTAGTGACACTCTAAAAATATTAAGATAAATATATAAGAACCTTTTCTATTATTATTTATCAACAAGATTATGTAAATCATTCCACCAGAGGGTATTTATGGAGTGTAAAATTAGAATTTGTTGCTTAATATCAGAATCATGGGACTTAAAGGGTGTTTTGAAAGAAAGGGTAGATGATACAAAATTTATACTCATAGACTTTATAGTTCTTGAATCAGTGTTTATGAATTTATAAGGGAAGGAATAAAGAGGTGAGGGTATGGAGAGGGGTGGAGAGAGTCCCAAGAGAACCAGAGAGGATGAGTCTTCATGTTTGGCAATGAGGTGGTCGCCTCCTTTCCATCACACAACACAGAGTACTGTGTAGAGACACTGAGCAAGCCCAGCATCACTAGTAACTCAAGAGCAGCATAAATCTATCTTCAATTCAATTTTTTTTATTCACAGAGCAAATCAAGATGCCTTTTGTTCTGACATACATCCTTCTTTAAGAACAGAGCATAAATCTTTAGGGAGATTCAGATTCTACTTTACAGGCTTTTCTCTTGACACAATCTTTAGAACATTGTTTTTTCTGGCTGAATTAATGATTCCCTGCTGAATTTCAGAGGAATCTGAAAACATTAAACTAGCATACTTAAAAGTTGTAAATGAAGCACCAAAAACAGAAGGAATTAGAAAAGGTACATTTCAGATAATAAAGCTGTACAAACATACGAAAACTACTTTTAGCCTTGTATGTCTGGGATTCCTTCCATTTATTTTATAAGCTTTGTCAAGATTGGATAGTGAAAGCATATATACATCTGTCCATTCAGCAAAATATTTCATGAGCATCTATTCATTACTATGCCTGGGATAAAATCATGTTGGCTTGTGTTTTTTTTAAATTTAAATTTGTAGCAAGAGAGCTGGGGATGAGGCTCAGTGGTTAACACTTGCCTAGCAACTGTGAGGCCCTGAGTTCCCTGGTACCACAAAGAAAAAATTTTAAGTAAAATGGATGAATTTTAAAAATTTAAACCAGAGTCAAACCCTCTGTAAAGCTAAATAAAATGAACTTCATGGATGTTTGCTCAGCTTTCTTCATGCATGGGTTACACAGGAAACCCTGAATAGGTTTTATAATTTGAAGTATATGAGTAGTCCTTCCCTTCTAAAAGAGTCCAATCATGCCTCTTGATTGAACCCATGCAGTTATAAATGGAAAAGATCTTCAGGGAATATTATGATTTCCCCCCTCCAAGGCTTCTCTTCCAAGAGAAGTGCAAATGGGGAACTTTTGGGTCCTACAGAGTTTTGAGGAGCACTTTTGCCCCATTCTCACCAAGGCATTCCTTTACTGTCAGGGTACCTCCAGCAGAGTAATCTTCTGATCCCAGGAGAGGGAAGGGAAGAAAATTGACATGGAGATTGAGAAATTCCAGCTGGGAAAGACTAGGAGCTTGCAGAAAGTGGCTACCCATCCCAGGTGTACTAGAGACATTTTCTATCAGATCTAAGTTCCCTATATGTACATACGTGAAGCATAGCTACATGGCTGCCCTGAATCCTCAAAGAAAATAATAACCATATCTCTCCTCTCGTTTCCCATATGGAAAACTAACTGATGGGGGAGGATTTGCATATTAAATGAACAATCCCTAGAAATAAGCCATATAAGACCTTGCTTTTAATGACTCAATTACAACTTTACATTTTTCTTTTTTAAAGAGAGCGTGAGAGAGAGAGAGAGAGAGAGAGAGAATTTTTTAATATTTATTTTTTAGTTTTTGGTGGACACATCTTTGTTTGTATGTGGTGCTGAGGATCGAACCCGGGCCGCACACATGCCAGGCGAGCGCGCTACCGCTTGAGCCACATCCCCAGCCCCAACTTTACATTTTTCACAGAAGAGATTCCACATTGTTACATAAATGTAACAAATTACTATCTTTAAATTTCAAATAGTTTGCAAATATTTTCTGCATACAGAGAAACACGTATGTGCACGCACACACACACACACACACACACACACAAACACACACACAAAGGGAGAGAAATGTCATTTGTAAAATTTTAAAATTAAAAAGAGCAAAAAATAAAAATGACAGCCATGAAATATAATTCAATGACAAGTCACTCCTTAAATATTTACTGACTGCTTGCCATGGGTGATGTCCCCTACAAGTCACCACTGGGAGTTTATGAAAGGCATAAATAAAGTGATGTGGTTAAGTGGGATGATGTACTAAGATACAGAAAAAATAGGCCTCCAGGGGCTGTGGTTGTGGCTCAGTGGTAGAGGGCTTGCATAGCCTGTTTGAGGCACTGGGTTCAAGTCTCAGCACCACATTTAGAAAACTCAAATAAAATAAAGATAAAATATAGGCCTACAAGTGGGATGCTTTAATAACAAAATATTAATTTAGATGATGAAAACAGTTTACAGTAACCAATAACAAAAACGGAGGAGTGAATAAGTCTTGCATTAGATGGGGTGGATTCCTTTCAAGAGTTTGTATATTAAACTAGAATTTGAAGGATGAGAAGAAGTGGGGAAATAAGATTCAGAAAGAGTTATTACAGAAATGTAAAAGAAGTAGTTTTTCTGTAACAGGACTCCTGGGGGTCAATCAGGATTACTCTGGACTGTATAAATCCTTCACAATGTTAAGAAATTATTGAGGGCTGGGGATGTGGCTCAAGTGGTAGCGCGCTCGCCTGGCACGCGTGCGGCCCGGGTTCGATCCTCAACACCACATACATACAAAGATGTTGTGTCCGCCGAAAACTGAAAAATAAATATTAAAAATTTTCTCTCTCTCTCTCTATCTATCTCTATCTCTCTCTCCCTCTCTCTCTTTAAAAAAAAAAGAAATTATTGACATCAGTGATTCTCAATTTTGCCTGAGAATGAGAACTGAAGGATACAAGATCAGTATACAAAACAAACTGTGTTTCTATACACTGTGATAAACAATCCAAAAGGGAAATTAAGAAATGAAGAAAATAATTTAATTTATGATATTATTGAAAAGAACAAATACTTAGGAATCAAATTGACAAAAGTGCAAAACAGGGCTGAGACTGTAGTTCAGTTGGCAGAGTGCTAGCCTAGCACGTGTGAAGTACTGGGTTTGATCCTCAGCACTACATAAAAATAAAATATATTGTGTCCATCTATTATAAAAATATTTAAAAAAAACTAAATAAGTGAAAAACAGGTACAATACTAACTATAAAACACTGTTGAAATAAATTAAAGAGGATATACATGACTATCAAAAAACATGCCAGGTTCGTGGATCAGAAAGCCTAATATCAGCAAATGGCAGTACTCTTGAAATCAATTTGCAGGTTTGAATGACCTTTATAAGAGAATCTTAACTGACCTCTTTGTAGAAATTGACAAACTGATTTAAAATTTAAATTGAATTTAAAGGGACCCCAAATAGCCAAAATGATCTTGAAAAACAAGAATGAAGTGAAGGATTCACATTTCTTGATTTCAAAACTTAATGCAAAGCAAAAATACATTTTTTTTGTGATAAAGCAAAATGGTAGAACTATTATAGAAAAGAGTTTTGGTGGTTCTTTATTAAGTGAAACACAGAATTATTGGTCCTGGCAGATGGGTAACATGTAGATAAATGGAATATGATTTGGAGTTCAGAAAGAAATCCACCTGTCTATGACCTGTGGAATTTTGAGAAAGGTGCCATTGCCACTGAATGGGGCAGACACTCTTCAAAACATGAAACTGGAACAACTGAATAGCTACATGCAAAACAATACAGTGTTGTCCTTACCTGACCCTGTATGTAGAACTTAACTCAAAAATGGTTGAAATACCTAAGTATAAGAGTTAAAACTATGTAATTCTTGACAGAAAATTACAACAACTGTGTAAGTCCATATGACCTCAGTGGAGTCTGAGATTTGTTACTTAAAGCACAAACAATAAAAGGAAAACACATAAATCACACATCATTCAAATGTAAGTTTCCGTGACATGTTGAGTTTTTAACATTTTTATAAATAGCATCATATTACATGCATCTTCTGTCAATTGCTTTTTTAAATGAACTTTATAGCTTTGAGATTAATAGATTTAAGATTTTGAAATCTGGTTAATTCATTTTAATAGTTGAGGTATATAGTAGCTTCCATGAAAGGAATGAATTGCAAAAAACTAAAAACTTTGTGCTTCAAAGGACAATATCAAGAAAGTGAAAAGACATTATAGAATAGGACAAACTTGTTGCAAATCATAATCTAATACAGATCTCTGTGAAGAATATATAAACATTCTTAAGCCTCAAAATGGAAAGACAAATGCTTTGGGTATACATGGGCAAAAGATGTGGATAGATTTTTTAAAAAAAATATTTTTATTAGTTATGGATGGACCTTTATTTACTTGCTTACATGTGGTGCTGAGAATTGAACCCAGTGCCTCACACATGCCATGCAAGTGCTCTACCACTGAGCCACAATCCCAACCCATGGATAGATATTTCTTTAAAATAGTGGATCTGTCTTAACTTTCCTATTTACACAGATGAATACACCACAGTGACTCTCCACATCATGTACATCCACAAGACTGGGATTCTAATTAGAATAAGATGTACTCCATTTTTGTATAAATATGTCAAAATATACTCTCCTGTTATGTACACCTAAAAAGAACAAATAAAAAAGTAACTAACATTGCTCAGTACTAGTAACCAATAGGAAGATACAAATCAAAACCACACGAGATGCCATCTTACATTCACTACAATGTCTAAAATTAGAGGTGGAAACATAAAGTCTTAGAAAAGATGTGAAGTAATTGGAACTCTCATACATTTTTGGTGAGAAAGCAAAATGGTACAACTATTATTAGAATCCAGTTTTGGTGGTTCTTTATTAAATGACACACAGAATTAATGCATAAGCCAGAAATTTCACTCCTGAGTATATACCAGAAGAAATTGAAAACTAGAGTTCACAAACAAGTTTCACACTGTTATTCATAATACCACTATTCACAATGGCCAAAAGGTGGAAATCAGCCAAATGTCCATCAACTGATGAATGGATAACCAAATTGTGATGATATATATATATATATATATATATATATATATATATATATATATACACACACACACACACACACACATACACACAAATATATATACACACACACAAAATGAAATATTATTTGGTCATAAAATCTGAGGTATTGATATATATTTCACTTGAAAACAAAATGCTAATTGATAGCCATTTACATCACAAAAGACTACATATTATATGACTCTATTTTTATAATGTGTCCCAAATATGCAAAGCTAAAGAGTCAGAAAAATAGAGTAGTGTTTGTGTAGGGTAAAGGATTTTGGAAGCTGAAGTTAAAAAATAATTAGTTTTCTGAGTTTTGACAATTGTGATGGCTGCATGTATCATTTAACAAACTGAAAATTATGGAATTTTAGATTTTAAGGGGGTGAATTATATAGTATGTAAATGATATCTTAACAAAGTTGTTATTTAAAAGAGAAAAAGAAATGCTAGTCCACATACTAATTATAAGAAAAAGTGGATGAAGGACATCTAAATCTCTGATGCTCTTCACTTTTATTTTCACAAAGGCATCTTGTGGATTGTTGAGGGAATCAACATTAACTTTGTCTCTGGCTGTAGCTGGCCCTGTGGTCATGCCCCTGCCAGCCCCTCTTCCACTCAATGTGAATGAAGATAGTGTGGCATCCTTCCTCTGTGTACCAGGATGTGCTAGTGGTCATGTCTGTGCTGTAGGCCCCAAAGATTCTGAGTAGAGAAAACACAGAATATTTAAATCTGTGTTGTTTTACTCTCCTTCTGCAACATGTGCAGCAAGAAGTAGGACCAGCACAGATCCACACACTGTCAGAATTATCTGTTGATCAAATGGCTAGTGCTTGCTCCCATCACATGCCATGAGGCAGCTGCCCTTGTGTCAGGGACAATAGGGTGAGTGAGACTCATCTCTGAGCTCAAAGAGTTGAGAGAGAGAGAGAGAGAGAGAGAGAGAGAGAGAGAGAGAGAGAGAGAGAGATCCATAAGTGAACAAATTACAGCACCTAGTGAAGTATGGATGATTAAGGGGGATTCCAAGATGGTGGGCCAGAGGGAGGCAGAATTCTGTGTTGCTCAGTGACCTGGGGTTCAAGTTGTGAGAATATGGCTTCTTTGCCAGCAATATTCCTGCCCCATGCAGGAAGCACCTTGCCTGTCCAGGGCTCCAGGCCTCAGGATCCGAGTAGGTCTCCCAACTACTAGCCCACACAGGACTACTGGATACCTGATTGAGACTATCCATCGCAGTGGCAGCAGCACCCCCAAAAGAACTTTTGGCCACCCACTCTAGCAGAAATCACAGACTCTGCTTCCATAGAGGACACCTGGAGCTTCCCATGAGTAAGAATTCAGTCTGCCACCCCTGTGTGGACCCCCATCTACCAATGTGGGAAATCCCCTGATCACTGCCATCTTGGGACTCTGCAGCAGCTGACATAATCCCCTATGCACAGTGCCTGCCAGCACCCAGGAACTTCACACAGGCTCTGAAGTCAGCTGACATTGCCAGCCACAGAGCTTGCTGCTGAACTCATCATTCAACATGATCACCAGGCTCCCTCCACCAGAACAGATACCCCATCACTGAAAGCAGGAGCCTCCGTCTTGGGTCACCTTTATCACCATCTTCCTGGTACTCAGTTTCTAACTCCCCACTCTCCCCAGTTGCTGCTAACTCTGCACAATGACACCCTGGTTACTTTCACCATCCTGAGGGCAGAGATACCAGCTAACAACAGAGGACCCCATCTATTGGATGAGAAGGGAAGCAGGAAAGATCCTGATAAACAACCAAAAAAGCCCTGTGTCTTTCTTCAATATTTCTCTCTCTCTCTCTCCCTCTCTCTCTTTCCCTCTCCTTCTCCTTTCTCCCCACCCTCATATCCCCAACATATGTGAAACCAAATACTTTGCATGAATTAGGATTTTGAGGTCTGGGACGTCTGAATAGTATATTACATTATGTTGTACATTCTTTTAATACTACTTTATTTTTAAAATTTTTAAAATCTTTTTTTCTTTTTTACCACCAGGTTCTGCTATTTTAACATTTTTTACTTTTCTTGATATATCTGTGTGTTTGTTTTATGTACTCTACTGTCTTCCCAGTTAATTGTCTACCCCAAAGTACTTCCTATCCTTCCTCCTGCTACTAATTTCCCTCTTTAGATTTCTCTTTCACACTTCCTAAGATATAACAACTCTATATCCTCACCTCCTACCTCCTCACCATATCATCCTATTCCTCACCACAGGTTCCTTGTCTACCATCAGAATCTGTAAATCCTTTTACAAACCTACTGAGTATATTGTAGATAATAATTGAATTCACCATTTTGTACATTATGAACAAACTGTAAACATCTTATTAGCAAACATTTGTTTTTTAGGGTGTATATTTGTTTATAATGGGGTCTGATAACATTGTCCTTCACTTCAAAGAAGAGGTATTGGATTCCTACGGGGGCACAATAAGCCTATAGGGTAAAATAGGTACTGCCAAGATACACAATTCTAGAAGGAAAGACACACAAGCAATATGAAATGACAAGGGAAGAAAGTGCCTCAAACAAATCAAGAATACTGCATTATTAGAATCCATGGCTAGCACAGCAGAAGATATTACAGAGAAGGAGTTCAGGATGTACATAATTAAAATGTTCTGTGAACTAAGAGATAATATAAGAGCAAATACAGGCAGCAAAAGATCATTTTGAAAAAGAGCAACATCAACAAATAGAGGAAGCAAAGGATACTTCAATAGGGAGATAGAGTTTTTTTTTAAACCAGACAGAAATCTTGCAATGAAAGAAACAATAAACCAAACTAAAAGTTCAATTGAAAACATCACCAACAGATTAGACCACTTGGAAGACAGGACCTCAGACAATGAAGACAAAATATATAATCTTGGAAAGAATGAAGACTACATAATGAAAATGGTAAGAAATCATGAGCAGAACACATAAGAAATATGGGATAGCATAAAAAGACAAAATTTAAGAGTTATTGGGATAGAGGAAGGAATGGTGTTCCAAACCAAAGGTATGAGCAATCTGTTCAATGAAATAATATCAGAAAATTTCCAAATATGAAGAATGAATTGGAAAACCAAATTCAAGAGGTTTACAGGGTGCCAAATGTACAAAATTATAACAGATTTATAAGAGTCAAATAGGCCACAACATAATAATTTTGGGACTTTAACACACCTCTTTTATCATTAGATAGATCTTCCAAACAAAAGCTGAACAAAGTAACTCTAGAACTCAATAATACAATCAATAACTTGGACTTAACTGACATATATAGAAAATTTAAACTTTAACAAGAGAATATACTTTCTTCTCAACAGCACATGGATCCTTCTCTAAAATAGACCATGTATTATGCCAAAAAGCAATTCTTAGAAAACATAAAAAAGTGGAGATACTATCCTGCATTCTATCAGATTATAATGGAATGAAATTAGAAATCAATGATAAAATAAGAAATAAAATCCACTCTAACACCTGGAAACTAAACAATATGCTATCGAATGAACAATGTGTTACAGAAGACATCAGGAGGAGATTAAAAGGTTTTTAGAGGTGAATGAGAAACAGATACAACATACCCAAATCTCTGGGACACTATGGAAACGGTTCTAAGAGGAAAGTTCATTGCATGGAGTTCATTCTTTAAGAGAAGAAAAAGTCAACAAATAAGTGACTTAACACAACATCTCAAAGCCCTAGAAAAAGAAGCACAAATTAATGCCCAAAGCAGCAGAAGACAAGATATAATTAAAATCAGAGCTGAAATAAATGAAATTGAAACAAAAGAAACAATTGAAAAAATTGACAGAACAAAAAGTTGGTTCTTTGAAAAAACAAATAAAATTGACAGACCCTTAGCCATGCTAATGAAGAGAAGGGGAGAGAAAACTCAGATCACTAATATACGTGATGAAAAAGGAAATATCACAACAGACACTTAGAAAAACAGAAGATAATTAGAAATTATTTTGAAAATATGTACTCTAATAAAATAGAAAATATCAAAGGCACCGATAAATTTCTAGAGTCATATAATTTGCCCAAATTGAATCAGGATGATATACAGAATTTAAAGTGATCAATTTCAAGTGATAAAATAGCAGATACCATCAAAAGCCTACCAACCAAGAAAAGCCCAAGAATGGATGGATACACATCCAAGTTCTACAAGAACTTTAAGGAACAACTAATACCAATACTCTAAAATTTATCTTAGGGAATAGAAAAAGAGCACTTCCAAACTCATTCTATGAGGCCAATATCACTCTGATTACAAAACCAGGGAAAGACACATCAAAAGAATAACACTTCAGACCAATATCTCTAATAAATACAGATGCAAAAATTCTCAATAAAATTCTGGCAAATTGAATACAAAAACACATCAAAAAGATACTGTACTATGATCAAATAGGGTTCATCCCAGGGATGCAAGGTTGGTTCAACATACAGAAATCAAGAAATATATTTCATCACATCAATAGACTTAAAGATAAGAACCATATGATCATCTCAACAGATGAAGAAAAAGCATTTGACAAAATACAGCACTGCTTCATGTTCAAAATACTAGAAACACTAGGGATGACGGGAACATATCTCAATGTTGTAAAAGCTATCCATGCTAAGCCCTAGGCCAACATGATTCTAAATGGAGAAAAATTGGAAGCATTCCCTCTAAAAACTGGAACAAGACAGGGATGCCCTCTTTCACCACTTCTATTTAACATAGTTCTTGAAACACTGGCCAGAGCAATTAGACAGATGAAATAGCTTAAAGGATTTAATTTCTTTTGTTGCATATGGATTTCCAGTTTTCCCAGCTCCATCTATTGAAGAGATTATCTTTTCTCCAATGCATGTTTTTGGCACCTTTGTCCAATGTAAGATAATTGTAATTTTGTGGGTTAGTCTCTGTGTCGTCTATTCTGTACCATTGGTTTACCAGTCTGTTTTGGTGCCAATACCATGCTGTTTTTGTTACTATTGCTCTGTAGCATAGTTTAACGTCTGGTATAGTGATGCCACCTACTTCACTTTTCCTGCTAAGGATTGCTTTAGCTATTCTGGGTCTTTTATTTTTCCAGATTATTTCATGATTACTTTTTCTATTTCTATGAGGAATGCCATTGTGATTTTGAGTGGAATTGCATTAAATATGTATAGTGCTTTTGGTGGTATGGTCATTTTGATAATATTAATTATGCCTATCCAAGAGCAAGGTAGATATTTCTATGATTTCTTTCTTTAGGGTTCTGTAGTTTTTATTGTATAGATCTTTTACCTCTTTCTTTAATTTGATTCCCAAGTATCTTATTTTTTTGAAATTATTGTAAATGGGTAGTTTTCTTTCTCATAGGATTTGTCACTGATATATAGAAATGCCTCTGATTTATGGGTCTTGATTTTATATCCTGCTACTTTGCTGAATTCATTTACTAGTTCTAGAAGCTTTCTGGTGGAGCTTTTTGGGTCTTCTAGGTATATATCATCAGCATATAGTGCTAATTAAGTTCTTCTTTTTCTATACATATCCCTTTAATTTATTTTGTCTATCTAATTGCTCTGGCCAGTGTTTCAAGAACTATGTTGAATAGAAGTGGTGAAAGAAGACATCCGTGTCTTGTTCCAGTTTTAAGAGGGAATACATTTAATTTTTCTCCATTTAGGATGATGTTGGCTTGAGGCTTAGCATAGATAGCTTTTAAGATGTTGACATATGTTCCTGTTATCCCAGTTTTTCTAGTGTTTTAACATGAAAGGGTGCAGTATTTTGTCAAATGCTTTTTCTGCACATATTGAGATGATCATATGATTTTAATCCTTGAGTCTATTGATGTGTTGATTATATTTATTTATTTCTATATGTTGAACAAACCTTGCATCCCTGGGATGAATCCCACTTGATCATGGTGCACGATATTTTTGATATGTTTTTTTTTAATTCAATTTGCCAGAATTTTATTGAGAATTTTTGCATCTATGTTCATTAGAGATATTGGTGTCTTTGCCTGGTTTTGGGATCAGGGTGATATTGGCTTCAGAGAATGAGTTTGGAAGTGCTGCAAGGACAGTCTTTCTAAAGTTGGTGCTGGAACAACTGGACAATCTCAGGTCAACGAAATGAGACAACAAAACCAAACCTCATCTTGTTTAACGAACATGACATAGATCATAGATTTAAATGCAAAGCATAAAAGTCTACAACTTTTAGAAGAGAAACAAGAAAAACAGAAGTCAGAAGTAAAGAATTTTTAGATATTATGCCAAAACCACAAAGAAATATTAATATATTAGCCTCCTCCAAATAAAACAATATTTGCTTTTATGAAGATCCTGTTAAGAGGAAAAGACAAGATACACATAAGGACTCTAAAAGACTAGTAAGACAGAGCCTTGGGGAACACTTTGTCTGGACTAAGATGACAGTTACATGAATCTATCCACAATAGCAAATTTGCAGACATACATAGGAACACATGCATGAGGAACATAAAAAAAATCTGGTGAAATCTAAATATGTTCTGTGAATTGTATCAATGTCAATTTCTGTTCACTATAGTAAGAGGAATAGACTACATTCATAGATAAGCAATGTGCTATGTAAAACACAATTTTTGGAATGCAGGAGAAATGGTATATGAAACCTCCCTGTTCATTTTGTGGAGCAATTCTCTGTGAAGGTATAATCATTTTAAGACACAAATTTAATTAAAAATTTTTTCATTTTAAAAAATGAATGGTTACAGCTGGTCTGTGAAATCAAACCATTACTCTTTTGATCATCTTTGGATCTGCAATAACCAACATAGACTGTGGATCATCACACAACCTATAATGGGAAAGAAGAGCTGATTAAACCTAATAATCCAGATTCTGCAGTTAGAGTGACCCCCAGGAATCCAGACTGATGTTCCATAACCCATGTGCCTAACTGAATAATGCACAGTGACACTAGATACAAGGTCTAATTAGGGTATGATACACTACGAGATTCTGGCCATAGAAACCACTTTGATTTTCATAAAGTGAAGGTCATATAGCTGAAGTAGAGAAGAGATATTTAAAGAAAAAAAAATTCTTAATAAGGAGAGCCTGGTTAGATAAGTCTAAATGGTGCATATGTATTTTCTATTCCATTCGCAACAAGTTTTGTATTTTAAAATATTTCATTATCAGTGGAGTTTTAAATTTTCATTTATCTAATTGCTAGAGATGTTGAACATTTTTTCATACATTCATTTATAATTTGTATTTCTTCTTTTGAGAAGATCTGTTGAGTTCCTTTGCCAAGTTATGGATTGAGTTATTTGTTTTTATTTTGTTTTTTTTTTTAAATTAATTTTTATTGTAGGTTGTTCAAAACATTACATAGTTCTTGATATATCATATTTCACACTTTGATTCAAGTGGGATATAAACTTCCATTTTTACCCCATATACAGATTGCAGAATCACATCAGTTGCACAACCATTGATTTACATATTGCCATTCTGGTGTCTGTTGTATTCTGCTGCCTTTCCTATCCTCTACTATCCTCCCTCCCCCCTCCCCTCCCCTCTTCTCTCTCTACCCCCTCTACTGTAATTCATTTCTCCCCCTTATATTGTTGCTCCTTTCCCCTCACTTCCCCTTGTATGTAATTTTGTATACCCCTGAGGGTCTCCTTCCATTTACATGCAATTTCCCTACCTTGCAGGCGCGGCGGTGGCTCTGCCGCTCCGCGGGTCGCTGGGCCTGATCTGCTGGTGAGTCGCGGGTCTGCCTACCTTGCAGGCGCCCGGTGGCTCTCTTGTTTTTATTTTGGTGTTAAGCTTATTGAGTTCTTTGTATATCCTGGAAATTAACACCATAAATGAGATGCAGATGGCAAAGATTTTCTCCTCTTCTCTACATTCTCGGTTCATGTTCTTGATTGATCTTTTGCTGTGAAAGAGTATTGGATTAGTGAAAATTTGAAGGCAAGTAAATTATTAAGTCCTTACAAGGGCTTCAGATGCTGGGGTTGTATCAGTGGAGATAGTCAATTTTAATCAATGTGACTATCTTAAAAGTGCTGTGTGCTCTTTCTCTTCAACCACATGCCCTTTATGATCCATGCCAGTTAGGCAGGATGCTGTGGCCAGCTCTGCAGTTCTTGAGGACTTGATGAGAGAAGATGAAGAGGTAGGAAGAGGCAAAGCCTTCTCTCACTTGCTTATAGCATTCAAGAACTACAATTATACCTCTGGAGCTGCTTTCACCAAACAGCATTAAGGAAACAGCTGCTGAAATTAGCTGTATTCACTCTACCAGATCCTGAAGTACATAAACCCATGGGGAACACAGTGGTTTAAATGTACTGGACATCCATTCTTCATGGTCAATAGAATGATGTTGGCAAAAAAATCCTTGTATACACTTTTGCTGAAAACACCTGACAATTAAAAACAAATTAACCGCCCCCAAGACTTTACACTTATAGATAAAGTTAAAACAAAACAGAAGACAAATCATTTCCCAATCTGTTTATCTCTGTGTCTCGTCTTTTCTTTCAAATGCACATGATAAACCCAAAATTTACATGAAGGTGTTTGACTTTTAATCAAAGTGACTATCTTAAAAGGAGATAAAGCCATGCATGGTGCATATATTAGAAGGGTTTGAAGTAATGCCTCCTATGCATTATTAAACATTTTGTAAGGAAGGAAAATTGGAAAAGGGAGGATTGACTGGGCACTGGATAAAAGGTGCCACCAGGAGTTTCTGGGTCTTCATAGACTGAGAAAAGTCAGGAGTGTGGTATTCTTGGCTTTGAGTCCTGACACCAGGTGACATATGGGACCCTTGGCAGGAGTAGGAGCCTCCAAAAGCTTTATGATAATTAGTCACCAGTAGTACATCTGGACTTATGCATTGTCCTTATGCAGTGGGGTGCCTGATGTCAACAAGTCTATGTAAGAAAACTTTCCAGAATACTCACTCCCACATTTTTCCATATTTTCATGACATTGGGTTCATATTTCCAAAAATCCTGGGAAAAGGAAAAAAAAAGAAATTATATTGTTATTTTGAACATATTGAATTCTGATTCTAGTTGGTTCCAATCCCTTGGCATCACTTATTGTCCAATGCTAGCAGCTGGAGAGAAGCTCCTATTCTAAGACATATGAAGGCAAAGGAGAGAGAATAGAGGGGATATTTGAAAAGGGAGTTTATAGTGTATCTTGAATTTTCTTGAAGTATTGTGTGTGTATATATATATATATATATATATATATATAGAGAGAGAGAGAGAGAGAGAGAGAGAAGATCTTGCCATATTTCTATGTCGCTCAGGCTGTCCTTGAATTTGTTATTCTCCCGCCTCAGCCTTCAGAGTAGTTGGGACTGCAGGTATTTGCCATTGTTTGGCTAGTTGTCTTTGAGCATGAATATGAAGCAACTCTGGGTTTCTGTAGTATTATTGTGTGAGTTTTTTGTTTCTGAAATCCTACCAACTTTTGAATTCTTTCCTCCACATAAATGTGAGAAAACTAAAACTGAGGGAAAGTGAGTGAGTTTCCCAGGGATATTTACAATGACACTTCACTTGTTTTTTTCCAGATATTTTTCATTTATCTTATGAATCTCCTAGAATACTGGTAAAATTAGGAAGTTAAAGGCAACAGTGCATTTAATTTTACAAAGTTTATGTGATTGTTTTAGTTCATCTTTTCACTGCTATGACCAAAAGACCTGAAAAGAACAATGTAGAGAAGGTAAAATTTATTTGGCTCACTGTTTCAGAGGTCTCGTTTTGAAGATGGTTGATTCTTTTGTTCTGGTCTACAGTGTGGCAGAACAACATGGCAGAAAAGTGTGATGGAAGAAAGCAGCTCAGGGCACAGTACCAGGAAGCAGAGTAAGAACTCCACTCACCTAGGACAAAATATAAGCTCCAAAGGCAGGACCCAGTGACCCACCTCCTCCAACCACACCCTACCTGCTTACAGTTATAACAGTTAATGCACTGATCATGTTAAGGCTCTCATAAGCCAATCACTTCATTTCTGAATTTTCTTGCATTGTCTCATACATGAGCTTTAAAACAATAATAGTGGTCCTCAAACATGTTGTCAAGTGAGAACAAATGAGTGATGAATGACAAAATGGAGTCACCTTCAAGTTTCCTAGCTCAGTGTAGAAAAGAAGGGAAAATGGCACCAATACACACAGGAGTCAGCAAATTAAATACTTGCTCTAAGTTTTTGCTATGACACTTAAAAACAAATCTCCCTGTTGTTAAGTTTCAGGGGTGATATTTTCATGCTGCAAAGGGAGTCCCCAATAATGTGGATCTTAGCTCCTATCTAGTAAGTAATTGACTGGGAAAATATGAAAAGGAAATGATTGCTTTTACAGAGGAAGCAGAAGTATAGAATTCTCAGGTGGACGTTAGGTCTCAGAATTATAGAATTAGAATCTGATTTAAGAAAGGCCTCAGATTTTTGGGAGAGGAAATCTGAGCATAGAGCAGCTTTTCTTCTGATCTTCTGAAATAGATCTCATGAATTTCTCTTCAGGAGTCAGCCCCTGAGTCAAACACATAGCTGGGTTAACCACAAAGGCTTGGTTAAAATTCACATTCCTTATGGAACATGTTACATTCAACTCAGTAAACTTATATTTTAATAATTTTAAAAATAATCCAATTTCTGCTGATTTTATATAAGTGATTCTGCCTTTGTTGAAAAACAAAACTCATCTTGTGGACCAATGGTACAAAATAGAAGACACAGAGACAAACCCATGTAAATACAGTTATCTCATTCTAGAAAAAGGCACCAAAACATACATTGGAGGAAAGATAGCCTCTTCAACAAATGGTGCTGGGAGACCTGGAAATCCACATGTAACAAAATGAAATTAAATCTCTATATCCAACCATGCACAAAACTCGACTCAAAGTGGATCAAGGACCTAGGAATTAGTCCAGAGACCCTGCACCTAATAGAGGAAAAAGTAGGTCCAAATATTCATCATGTTGGATTAAGCCCCGACTTCCTTAACAAGACTCCTAAAGCACAAGAAATAAAATCAAGGATTAATAAATGGGATGGTCTCAAAGTAAAAAGTTTTTTTCTCAGCAAAAGAAACAATCAATGAAGTGAACAGACAGCCTATATTTTGTGAGGAAATTTTTTGTCACACACACATCAGATAGAGCACTATCTCTAGAATATATAAAAAAACTCAAAACACTTAACATCAACAAACAAACAAAGAAACAAACAAACAACCCAATCAATAAATGGGCTAAGGAGCTGAACAGACACTCCTCAGAAGATGATATATAGTGGATCAACAAATATATGAAAAAATGTTCAACATCTCTAGTAATGAGAGAAATGCAAATCAAAACTACTCTAAGATTTCATCTCATGACAGTCAATATGGTAGTAATCCGGAATACAGATAACAATAAATGTTGGCAAGGATATAGGGGAAAATGCACAGTCATACATTGCTGGTGGGACTGCAAATTGGTGCAACCAATCAAGGAAGCAGTATGGAGATTCCTTAGAAAACCTGGAATGGAACCACCATTGGACTCAGATATCCCACTCCTCGACCTCTACCTAAAGGACTTAAAATCAGCATACTATAGTAACGCAGCCACATCGGTGTTCATAGCAATTCAATTCACAATAGCTAAATTTTGGAAGCAACCTAGATGCCTTTAAATAGATTCATGGATAAAGAAACTGTTGTATATATACAAATGGAATATTACTTAGCATTAAAAGAATAAAATCATGGCATTTGCAGGCAATTGGTTGGAGTTAGAGAATATCATGCTAAGTGGAGTAAGCCAATGCCAAAATCCAAAGGTTGAATGTTCTCTCTGATTAGTGGATGTTGATCCAAGACAGGGAGGGGGAGGCATGGGAAAAATGGAGAAACTTTGATTGGGCAAAGGATAGGCAGGGTGGGCAGGGTGTGGGAGGGCAGGAAAGATGGTGGAATGAGATGGACATCATTACCCTAGATACATGTAAGACTGCACATAGGGTGTGATGCTACATTTTGTACAGCCAGAGAAATGAAAAGTTATGCCATAATTGTATACAATGAACGAAAATACAATTTTGGCCATATATACCTAATTAAAATAAATAAATAAAAGAAAGTAAATACATACAAATTATCAAACCATGAACACCTGGCGTGCTTAGTAAACTGAAGTTTCAAAGCTATCCATGAGGATTTTTTTTTAAAAGCTACTCATGAGGTCTTGGTAAGAACAGGAATGTTTGAATGTAATTGACATGTACTCTTTCACAGATTGTTTTTTTTTTATTCTCCAATACTAAGTACAATATAATCTTCCATTGTGCACCAAATTAAATCTCCCATTTATGACATGTTCAAAGTCTGAAGAAGACCATGAGCATCAAATGTGGATATACCAGAGATCTGAGTAGTTCCACTGAGGCTTTTGAAGAGTTGACAACACAGCCCCAGGGAAAACCTGGCCATGCTCAGGTTGGGGCCTGCACACTATTTCAGAAAGAAAAAAAAAACCTGGGAATTTCCTCCTGGAAAAAGAGCATTTTTACTAGTGGCATTAAACTGGCATTTGCACTCAGAAAAAAAGAGGGAGCTCAACAATGGAGGAACTTTGGGCAAAGGAAAGCAGGGTGGGCAGGAAAGATGGTGAGATGAGATGGACATTATTACCCTAGATACAATAATCACCTTGCAGTAGTGCAGAAAGTTCCAAAGAGAGGCAGAGGTGTTGGCCCAGGCATTCTCATCTTCTTAAATAGCCCATGTGAAGAAGTTCTGTATCTATAAAGAGAAAGAGAAACCCAGATCACCATGACTATAGTTCTATAGATAAGGGACTGGCCAGTCTCTGACTGAGAAACTGGACCAGGCAGTGAGGGAGATAACATGTAGGTGACACATAATAATGAAAACTACATTGGCATATTCTCTCCTTTCCAACTCCAGTTAGAGAACACCCCCTCCCAACCCCAAAAGCACAATAATTAGCTAAAAGAAGTTTAGTCTTCATGGCCCAAATTCTTGGGTTTGTACTTGATAAACATCCCCATAAGTTAAAATTTAAGATTATGACCTCTGATTTTTCAATGTAAAACATAAACCAAGACCATGAGCAATTTATTTGCCAGGGGAAGTCAGTGCAAATACAGAGATATTAGGTCATAGGGAGAGTGAAAGACATATCAAGAGAAGTAAGCTAGCAAGGATACCTCTGGTGTAACCAGGCCAGGACCTTGGTGATGGTCTTCCAGGGCCTGGTTGTTGTCTCTAGATGGAAGCGAGCCAGAAGAGCTATGCATTGGTAGATGTGGTTTGGTCTTTTCCTCCACATGTGCATGGTTGGTCTCCTCTTTCCCACACATGCAGCTGTGGTAGATCTCCTTCTCCTCCTCCATGTTCTTGCTGAGGTCATTCTCCTCTTCCTCCTCCTCCCCATATTGGGCTGGGGTCAGTTTTCTCCTCCTCTGTGTGTCTGGCTGGGGTCAGTCTGCTCTTCCTCTGCTCATGGGGCTGAGATCTGTCTGGTCCACTCCTTCATGTGTGGGGCCAGGTCAATCTGCTCTACCTCCTCCATATGTTGTCCCAGGAAATTTCTCTTATATCTCTTTACTTTCAACAAGACAGTTTCTGATTATTAACACTGTTTACTAAATGTATAAGAAATTTAAGAATATCCTGTGATTTTTATAAACCCATGCAGATCTATGATTATTGTTACTATACTCTGGATTCTAAATTGTACTGTAAAAGTTAAAAATAGTAAAAATTTAAAGTTTAAGAGAGCACTTTGCCATGTTGATGTTCTCCAAGCTAAAAGTATCTGTAACAAAAGTCTTAGATGTGTATAGAAATAACAAATTGAGTTGATATTTATTCATGTCATTTAATGTTTTATAACTGGATAATCTGTTGTCAACTATATATATATATATATATATATATATATATATATATATATATATATATATATAATTTTGTGTTTCTCTTCACATTACAAGTGAAATTTCAACACACTTTTAAAAATAATAAGGAGAGTCTGATCTGTTTAGGGTGATATTGTAAAATATAAAAACATTTTGCCACCTACCCACACAAAAGGAAAGCTAACAGCCCCATTAGCCTTTCTCTGTTCCATGTTTTAAATGTAATGTTATATTGTGTTAACTAATGTTCATGTAGACTCAGGAAATAATATATGCAAACTTTATAAAATGTCATTTAAGAAAAAGGCAAAATCAGCCTCAGACCTAAAACACTTTACCTAAAATTTGTCAAGTCCCGCCTTACCTGAGATAAAAATCTTCCTTCTACCTACTACATGTTAGAATGGCTCCAAAATGGGCTGGACTTCAGCTCATTTAAAGTTATGTTTGGAAGAGTGATACTTGTTTCAAAGATTACTATGATCTCAAAGAGGAATATAATGTATACGACAGCCAAAATTCAAGATAGCTATTACACAAACTAAGCATGTTTTTAGTCTTGTTAATTTCATTATTAAAGAAAACAAAGACTATGACTTTGTCTATGTCAAATGGTTTTACAAAGGATTAACATCTAGCTGGATGGGACATTATTCACTCATCCTGACTACCCTAATGGCCATGAAGAAAAATGAACTCTCAGGGTGGATTTATCTCACCTGAGTCAAGACAACAAAAATATCTCCTGCAAAAGAATGGACAGACTAAGAGACCCCAGCCACATTCTAAAGATTAAAAAAAGAAAGAAAGAAAGAAATGAAAAGTTAATTATGGGTTTTTTTCTCTTGCTCAGACTTTGTTCTAAGGCCAGAACTACTAAAACAACATATTTTTTGAATCAAGTTTGTATATATCTCCATTACAACCCCCTACCTCATTCAAAAGGGGGAAATGTTATGGGCCAGGATATATGTGGCTTAACCAGACAAACTCCATTTTACTCTGAGACTCAATTTCATGTAAGAAATGCTTTTGCCAGGAGAAAACCCTGCCACTGCCATCCTGATCCTGCTTGGCACACCCTGCTTAGAAATGCAAATGTTTCTCTTCTTATACAATGTAAAATTATTCTCTTTTTGGTTCCCATATTTCTTGGCAATGTACCCTAACCACATAGAATGATTGCCTAGATGTTAGTAACCACTCTTTCAATTGTACTCATTTAGGGTTTTTTTGATCCATTTTCCCCATCTTCTTATAATTTTAGAGCTTATGGTTTGTGCGTATGTTTTGAATCATAGTAACAGCCACTTATGCTTAATGTAGTGACTTGTGGTTTTAAACTATAAATGGTGTGCTCCACCCCTGGAGTGGGTCAAGTAGTGCAGACTTCTCTTGGCCTTCTCTTGGCCCACCAGCTGGTGAATAAAAGTTCTAATTCCTATATTTAGTTTGACTCAGTGATTTATTGTAATCTCATTATAACAATAAAGCACTAATTTTCAAAAAGTATAAATAAATAGAAGTAAGACTTGTAGAATAGAGAAAGGTAACAGAGGAAGGGAGCATGGGAGGGAGAGAGAAATTACTAGGGTCTGGATTGGGGCATATTATTTTCCATGTTGTTTGATTATGGTATCTATTTTTTAAGCCTCCCATGCCCATCAATTTTAATGGAAATCATGTGTTGACAGCCACTGGGTGTTTCTTTGTAGGAATTATGAGAGGGAAGAAGTGGAGCTCTTCACCACCTCTCTGATGAGTCAGTGGAAGGGGTTAGTTGGGGTAGATGATGCCCTGTGTGACTCCTGAAAGTTGGTTAGTAATTCACTAAATAAAAAACAGGTTGGGTCACTCCAGGAGAAGACTAGCCTGTACAGACAAAAGAAAACAAGAATATGTCACATTTAGGGAGCTTGGGATGTGATAAATGATAACAATCCCTTAAAACATCTTATGGAGATATAGAGTGAGACAAGACTGAAGAGGCCTGTGTGTCCTTGTGAAGAAGAATCAGGTGTTGCTGAAGGCAATTTGTTTTTATCCTGTAAGTGTTGATAGCATTTTGAGGGATTTTAGTAAAAGAGAAATGTTAGCTGGGCATCGTGATACACTCCTGTAATCCAAGTGACTCGGGAGGCTGAGGCAGGAGGATCGCAAGTCTACAGCCAGCCTTAGCAACTTAGTGAGGTCCTAACCTACTTAGCAAGACCAGATTCAAAATAAAAAGTAAAAAGTCTGAGTACCAAAATCAATAAATAAATATTAAAAGACCCATTTTACAAGGCTCTTCCTGGTGGTGAGCAGGGCATTGCCTGGATAAGACCAGCCTACAGTCCCATCAAGCAAGTTAGAAGCTCACTGTCCCATGTGGAGGGGAGAGTGCAGGCTTTGCCGTCCTTTTCAACGTGACCCCATCATGCTCATCTTCTCCTTACTCATGTTCTCTTTCATGAATTCTGATTTCTCTTTGATTTATTGGCTTTGTCCTCATTTGCTTCCTGCTTTCCTGACTATCAAAATGATTCTGATTATAAAATGACTGAACTCTTTCTACCTCTGACTGTCTGCTGACTCCAGTAATAAACTAAAGGCTGTCTGTGGATTTGTGTTCACAAGCAGTTCTGCACCATTTCATAACTACGTTGGGAGTATTCTGGGAGGTGTGGAAAGAAATATTTAACCTATGTGAGGCTGACACATCAACCAGGTTTTTGAGAGAATCCCTTGTACCTTCAGCAGAATTGGGAATCACAAGTTCTGGCTCCAGGGCCCCACTTCAGGATTAAATTGCCTCAGCAATTTTCTTCTTCAGTGTTGGTTTCACGGCTATAACAGGGGAATTAAAACAATCCAACACTAGTTGTCTCACAGAGTAGAAATAGGATCCATCATTAAGAGACATGTAAATGAGTTTTCTAAACTATGAGGTACTCTGTTCACTTATTGGTTATTTTCAAAAGAAGAAAGGCTCAGGGATGGAGAAGGAAGTGAGCAGCCATGATGAAGTCTTCTTACTCTTAATCTCAAAATCTTCAGAAGGTTTTCCTCTTGCAGAGTGAGGAGGGGAGATAGGATGTCCCCCAGGAGGCTAAAATGGTATCTTCAACTTGTGCCTTTGTAGGAGACAGAGCTCTGGGCACAACACTTTCAGAAGATCTGGGCCACATTCCAGTCCCTTAACTCACCCTGTGTGGCAGTAGGTGAGGCTGAGCCCAGGTTGCAAGGTTAAGATCCTGGGCTCTACAGTTAGATGATTTAAATTAGAACAGTGACTCTGGTAGTACTTATCTAGGTAACCATGGGTGGGTGAGTTAAACTTTGTGGGACTTAGTTTACTCATTCATAAAATAATGACTATAACTACACAAATCTCATAGAGTTGTTGAATGGATTGTTAATGAAGAAGATGTTATTAGAACAAAAAAACACACACTAGGAAAGACAGTAGAACTAATTGAACATCACCTTCCTATGTTCATACATGAATACAAGACCAATGAAACTCCACATCATGTACAACCATAAGAATGTTATTCTAATTAAAAAGTTACACTCCATGTACGTGTAATGTCAAAATATACTCTACTATCATGTATATCTAAAAAGACCAAATAAAAAATAATGATAAGTAAATACATGCTAGCTATTCTTTCCAGAGTTATTGATTCCTGTATGTGGTGCCTTTTTTATTGCACTCCCAGTTGAGAGACCCTCTCTAGATTTTACAGCTCAGGACCTCTGTGGCAAGTGTGTCATCTTTCAGTTCCAGATTATTCCACCTTTTATGCATCCTGATCATAGGATCTCTTGGTTTCTGCATGAACTGGAGAAATTTGGCGACTATAATATACAAGATAATTAGAATAATGAGGAAGGGGTGTGTTTCATGCAATGTATGAGATAGGCAGGTTGTGCTGAGTGGGTCTTGTGATTGAGATAACAAGGCTTTTGGACCTCTTAGGTCAATTTCTCCCACATGAGGAAAGAGGTACAGGCACACCCAATGCCTCACACTTTCCATGCCTCTAGTCCCATTGATTCTGTTGTTTTTATATTTTTCAAAGGAGGAGTGATTTGAGGAAAAGAAAGAATGAATGAGTCAAATCCTGCTGCAGGCTTCAGTAAAGAATTCTTTTACTTCACAGAATTTATCCCAATTTGTAATTCAAAATCTGTATGAGTGGAATTTTTGTTGTTGCTGTTTAGTGTCTCTTTCCCCAGGAAAAGTAAAACTTCATGAAGGCCAAGGTTCTGTCTGGCTTATGTGTGATGCATGGCTCAGATCCTAAAGCCTGATCTGAGCCATGCATTACACATGCAGGCATGCAGCCCAGTCACCCTGCAGTGACACTGGGGTGAGGTACATACTTCCTCCAGTGCCAAGAGGGAGTGTCCCTAGACCTGACCCTCTCCTCACCAACACAAACACAAAGGCCAGAAGATTTGGCCATTCCCTCTCAAGCCACAAAGCTTAGATACTGCCTGCCCCCCAAAACTGGCAAGATGAAGATAGTCCCTACTTTGAAGAAAGGGTATTTGAGAACTGAGTTACACAAATCATTTATCTCCTTTCTTTCATTTCTTTCCTTTTTCTTTTTGCATATTTAAGATTATGGGTGGTTGGAGTCTCTTAGTCTGTCCATTCTTTTGCAGGAGATATTTTTGTTGTCTTGATGTCTTGACTCAGGTGAGATAAATCCACTCTGTGAATTCATTTACCTTCATGGGCATTGAGGTAGTCAGGATGAGTGAATAATGTCCCATCCAGCTAGATGTTAATCCTTTGTAAAACCATTTGACATAGACAAATTCATAGTCTTTGTTTTCTGAATTTTGTTTTCTGAATTCAAAATTTCTGAATTTTGGCTGTCGTATACATTATACTCCTCTTTGAGATCATAGTAATCTTTGAAACAAGTATCACTCTTCCAAACATAACTTTAAATGAGCTGAAGTCCAGCCCATTTTGGAGTCATTCTAACATGTAGTAGGTGGAAGGAAGATTTTTATCTCAGGTAAGGCGGGACTTGACAAATTTTAGGTAAAGTGTTTTAGGTCTGAGGCTGATTTTGCCTTTTTCTTAAATGTCATTTTACAAAGTTTGCATATATTATTTCCTGAGTCTATATGAACATTAGTTAACACAATATAACATTACATTTAAAACATGGAACAGAGAAAGGCTAAGGGGGCTGTTAGTTTTCCTTTTGTGTGGGTAAGTGGCAAAATGTTTTTATGTTTTACAATATCACCTTTAAACATATCAGACTCTCATTATTTTTAAAAGTGCATTGAAATTTCAATTGTAATATAAAGAGTAACCCAAAATTTTATATATAACTTATTGACAACAGGTTACTTTATCTGATTGTAAAACATTAAATGACATGAATAAATATCAACCCAACTTGTTATTTCTATACACATCTGAGACTTTTGTTGCAGATAATTTTAGTTTGGAGAACATCAATATGACAAAGTGGTCTCTTAGGCTTTACATTTTACTAATTTTAACTTTTACAGTACAGTTTAGAATCCAGAGTACAGTAACAATAATCATAGGTCTCCATGGGTTTACAAAAATCAAAGGATATCCTTAAATTTCTTATACATTTAGAAAACAGTGTTAATAAACAGAAACTGCTTGGTGAAAGTAAAGAGATATAGGAGAGATCTCTTGGGACAACATGTGGAGGAGGTAGAGCAGGCCAACCCAGCCCCACACATGTAGGAGGTGAACCAGAGAGATCTCAGCCCCAGAGCAGAGGAAGAGCAGACTGACTCCAGCCAGACACACAGAGGATGAGGAACCTGACCCCAGCACAATGTGGATAGGAGGAGGAGACTGACCTCAGCTAGACACATGGAGGAGGAGGAGGAGATCGACCACAGCTGCATGTGTGGAAGAGGAGACCAACCATGCACATGTGGAGGAAAAGACCAAACCACATCTACCAATGCATAGCTCTTCTGGCTCGCTTCCATCTAGAGACAACAGCCAAGACCTGGAAGACCATCACCAAGGTCCTGGCCTGGTTACACCAGAGGTATCCTTGCTAGCTTAATTCTCTTGATACCTCTTTCACTCTCCCTATGACCTAATACCTCTGTAATCTTACCTTCTACCTCACAACTCCCACATCCTATACCCTCCCCTTTGTTCATCATTCAAAACTATAGACCCTTATGCAAACCTACTATTTTTAATGTGGATAATAATTGGATACATTATTTCTGCTTAACGTGACAAAACTGTAATTATCTAAATAGGAGTTATATAGTTTAAGACTGTATATTGTTTGTTTGGATGCTGTAAATATTAATATACTCCTTAAAGTCGAGGTATTGGTAACCTGCAGGGACATTACAAGATTATAGAGTAGAAACTGTAATTCCTCAGATCTATGTACTGCTATAGAGGAAGACCATAAACAACATTAAAAAAACAAGGGAAGAAAGTGCCCCCAAACAAACCAAGATGGTACAAGAATAGAATACATTGACATTACAGTAGAAGAAATGTCAGAGAAGGACTTCAAAACATACATAATTAAGTGATCTTCAAGGCACAGAATAATATAAGACAGCAAATACAGGAGACAATAGATCACTCCAACAAAGAGATAAGAGACAAAATACAGGTAGCAAAAGATTACTTCAAGAAACATAGAGATACTGGGGAAAACAACAGAATCCTCAAAATGAAGGAATCAGTAAACCAAATTATAAATTTAATAGAAAGCATCACCAACAGACTAGACCACTTGGAAAACAGAACCTCAGATGATGAAGACAAAACATATAATCTTGAAGATAGAGTTGAGTCTGCAGAGAAGATAGACAGAAACCATGAATAGAACATCCAAGATTTATGAGATAACATGAAAAGACCAAATTTAAGTGTCATAAGAATAGATGAAGGAGCAGAGATACAAACCAAAGGAATGCACAATAATTTAATGATATAATATCAGAAAATTTACCAAACCTAAAGAATGGAATGGAAAATCAAATACAAGAGGCTTACAGGACCCCAGATATACAAAATTACAGCAGACCCACACCAAGATATATTAGAACGAGAATGACTAACATAGAGAATAAAGGTAAAATCTTAAAGGCTGTGAGAGGATAAAAATTAAATTGCATATGGGGGAAATTAATGTGGATCTCAACTGGTTTCTCAACCCAGAGCCTGAAAGGTAGGAGTTCCTAGAATAAAATATTTCAAGATGTAAAAGAAAATGGATGCCAACCAAGAATTTTACACCCAGCAAAATTAAGTTTCAGATTTAAAGATGAAATTAAAACCTTCCATGATAACAAACATTGAAAGAATTCACAACTAGAAAGCCTGAGCTACAGAACATTCTCAACAAAATATTCCATGAGGATGAAGTTTTAAAAAAGTGGAAACCAGCAAAGGGAGAAACTACAAGAAAGTAATATTCAACCAAAGGAGAAACTAAGTCAAATTAAAACCAGAAGTAAAATGGCAGGGAATACAAATCATATCTCAATAATAACCTTGAATGTTAATGGCCTAAACTTATCAATCAAAAGACCTAGACTGGCAGATTGGATTAAAAAGCAAGACACGACAATATGCTCACCTCCTCTATGGGCATGCTTTCCTCTTACCTCATGAGCTCTCTCCTCGAGTTCTCATAGAATTAGGAACCTGAAGACACCAGTGGTCTGCTTAGACCAACAGACTTATGTACATCCCAGGCATAGTGTGGAGTAGAAAGTGAGTGAGCAAATATCAGAAAACTTGCCTCCTGAGTTCCCACTCAGCATGGAGAGATGGAGAACTGCCACCTCTACACAAGGACAGGGCAAGTTCAACACTTGCCCTGAGTTTTCCCTTCTGAAAGTTAAGAATAAATCTTTCCATTGTTAAAATGCAATCGAGAATTTTAACTATACAAAAGTAGGTCACAGAAATGTGGATTTTGGGATACATCTACTGAAAAGTTCATTTGGGATAAATGGAGAGGAAATTATTGCTTTTTCAGAGAGAAAATGCATGGAGTCCTTCACTGGAACAAACAAAATCCTCTTGATGTGCCAGAGATTTGGGCTGTGCACCTGAGGCAAACACTAAGCTCCAAAGTAATAAGGTTAGAGCCCCAGGGAAATCCTGGCTGTACTCTGTGGAGCCCACACACAGTTTCTGAAACCTCAGCACTTCTTCCAGCATTTAAATGGAACTAAGTGGATCTTTGCAACCAGGAGAAGCAAAACGGGAACTGAAGCAAGACTTACCTTGCAGCAAGCCAGAATAGTTCCCCCAAACAACAGAAGTTTTGGTCCCAGAATCCCCAGCTCCTTAAAAAGTCCACATAAAGAGGTCCCATAGCTATACTGTAAAAGAGAAAGCCAGGTCACAGGAATTGTGAAAGTATGTGGGGCTTGCCTGTCACAGACTCAGGAACCAGAGCATGTCATATCCTGATACCCACAGCTGTGGGTTCTGGATCCTGCAAACCTCTTTACCAAGGAAAATGGGTATCATTCACTGTTATGTCCCTAGTGCCTAGCAGAATACTTGATACAGAGTTGGCATCCAGAAACTTTGGTTGAGTTGAATTGAGTGTGATGGCTGGGCACCTGCATGTCTTCCCTTGTAAGCCCTGGGCATCCATTCTACCTATTTAACAGAAGGTATCACCTATGCCTCATTCTTTGTCCCTGTAAGTTCAGGTGGATCCAGCAGGGTTCTCTTGACAAAGGGCCCTTGAAGAAGGGACTGGACATGGTTGAGTTGGAGTTGATAGCTGAGTGAGCACCATCAATTCATGGTGCTCTTTGGGAAGTCCCTCAAAGGTGTCTGCCACAGAAAGGAATTAAGAGTGATTTTGGAACAAAGAATGGCCCTATCTCTCTGGCATAATGAGAAAATGGACAGAAAAGAAGAATGATCTGTGTGGCCACTTGGACCCCAAACACCTTAGCTACCAATGCTGTGGAAGATGTCATTACAGGCAGCCTATACAGCACCTTGTAATCCATAAATGATTCTAGGTTAGGTGAGGGGTCCATGGGTCAGAGACAGTGGGTTCCAGTTTTTGATGAATGGTGATCACTCAATGGGTGATTAAGAGACCTGGGAAACTGGTCAGGGGACGTTGTGTAATTGATATCTCTGTCACTTGTGAGCTTCTACCACATCTCCAATGGTACAGACCCCACAAGTGAGTGTTTGGAGATCACACAAGCTCATTATTATCATTCTGACTTATGTCCTGAATAAGTTTATTCTGAAAAAAACATGATTCATGACAAGGAAAAAAACCTTCATAGTTCTTAATACATAACAAATTTGAAGACACTTGAGCTGCACTTAGCATGTCTCTTCCTCTTTATCTTTTCTCATCATTGTCAGACTTTCCACAGAAAACTATAGGTTATGCATGACCTATACTTAGAGAAACCAAGTTCCCTCCCCACATTGGTAATTGGAAAAGAATTATGTACACATTCAGTCTGACCTCCTTTTAGTGCTTATTCTGTGGGAAGTCAATAAACACCTCAATCAGTGTTATTGGTAAGTTCAGTGGTTACAGATCACCACTTCCATTTCATCCCATTATTCTGGGTTTAAGTATATGGGCTGCTGAACAGTGGCCTGTGTAGGTGGACATCTCAATACTAAATATCGGCCACCTCCTTTCTTTGCTTTGGAGCTTATAAAGCAGCCTGAAATGTTGAAGATCGTAGTTTGTCACTTTTGAGTGAAAGATTTCTTCAGGAGACACTAGATAGACACTACAGCTCCTCATTTAAAGTGCGATAAGGAAATACATCTATTTATCCATGCATTGATTCAAGGCCAAGGGAAGGTGTTGTACCAGGTAGAGTCTCCTGGCATGCAGTCTCCTTACCCAGGAATAGCTTTAGGTGAGCAGAAGACACATAAATGGGCTCAGATAGAGCCATACCTGTGGTATTCCTGTGGGATGTCTGAAAAAAATGACACTCTGCAGAGATGTGATTAAGGATAGATGTGGCAGAGATCTTTACAGACAAGGAAAAGGACAGGAAAGGAAAGCTGGCAGGCAATCACCAGGCATGGTGGGATTGATAGCCCAGGAAATTCTTACACATGCCTGACTTCTCTCCTTGACTTTAATGGACTCTGTTTCATAGAGTGAGGGTACTATCCCTGGTTCACAGAGGTTGAAACTGAGGCTCAGTGACTTCAAATGGCTTCACAACAGCTGTGGATCACAACAAAGTAGGATAGATAGAGCTAACATGAAGGGAGTTTGAAAAGTCTTCTGCTTGTCATTCTCAGTACTTGCCATTCCCTGACAGAGTCAATATCAGACATAGCCAGATCCATGACTGCAACAGCTAATCAGTTGAGATTAGGTTTCTAACCCATAGTTATTCCCACAGCAGCTCCCCTGTGGCATTTTTAGAAGTATGAACACCTCTCCCCCTTTCTCTCTCTCTCTCTCTCTCTCTCTCTCTCTCTCTGCCTTCCTCCCTCCCTCCCTCCCTTCCTCCCTCCCTACTTCCCTCCCTCAGCAGGGATAAAGAGGGAGGAAACTCAGGGAGATACTGAAGGTATTGATGAGTAGGATCGTCCTCTATGATCCCCACCAGAGGGGTTCACAGAATGCATTCAAACAAGGTCAGAGTGTCATCTCATAACCACTGGCAACTTAATCCCAATGCCTTCCTTATTCTTTTTGGAAATAAATCCCCTGTAGAAATTCATGTTTTCATTTTCCTCCAAAGCATATAATTACAAATACTGTGTAATTACCAAGTCCAATGTAATAGTTCCTCTGCCCTTGTCATTTTAGGCCCTAACCAGGGTGCTTAGACTTCATATACAATGGAATATTACTCAGCATTAAAAAATAACAAAATCATGGCATTTGCAGGGAAATGGATGGCATTAGAGCAGATTATGCTAAGTGAATTTAGACAATCCCTAAAAAACAAATACCAAATGTCTTCTCTGATATAAGGGGGGCAACTCAAAACAGAGCAGGGAGGAAGAGCATGAGAAGAAGATTACCATCAAACAGGGATGAGAGGTGGGGAGGGAATGGGAGACAGAAGGGGAATTACATGGAAGATGAAAGGAGACCCACATTGTTATACAAAAATACATATAAGAGGATGTGAGGGGAAGGGGATAAAAAGAGAGAGAGAAAAAATGAGTTATTGTAGAGGGGGTGGAGAGAGGTGAGGTGAGGGGAGGGGAGGGGAGGGGAGAGGGGATAGGAAGGGGATAGGAAGGGCAGCAGAATACAACAGACACTAGTATGGCAGTATGTATAAACGTGGCTGTATAACCAATGTGATCCTGCAATATGTACACGTGGGAATAATAAGAATTCATACCCCATTTGAATCAACTGTATGATATATGATATGTCAAGATCAATGTAATGTTTTGAGCAACTAATAAATTTCTGATGTTTTTTAAAAAAGCAATAGCTATCATTACTTGGGATGAAATGTAGTCAGAACTATTTCCCAAATGGTGCAAATGGTCTTACTCTACAGAGGGTAATAATAAGAGACATGTTCTTTGTGCCATTTGATTTCCCAGCATGTTTTCTAACATAAAAAGTTTGCAAACTGACAATTTATTTGAACATATACAGAAAGCACCCAAACCACCCCTTGTCTCCCATCTACTCTTTGTTGTATTGAAGCATCTCCATGTACTTTTAGAGGTCTGCTGTAAGTGCTGAGATTACAAAGATGACTAAGATTTAGGTGTTCTGTCCAAAAATGATGACAAACAGATAACTACACCAATCATGCAAGTATAATAAATGTCTTTGTCAACATTGAATATCTGAGTTTCTGTCTCAGTGTTCTTCATATACTATCAATAGTGGAGTCTCAAATAATATTCACAGGGTATTAGGCTCAGATTCCATCACTGGATTCAGAGTATTGTAAGGATCTCTGTGAATCTGATATTATATCTTACATTGTTAGCCCAAGTTTCTCCTCTTATGGGAAACCTGTCCTGATTTCCATTGTTTAAGTATTTGCTCTCATTGCAGGGAGGCAGTGTTGTGCTGAAATGATTTGAGTGTTAGATTCAATTTTCGCAATTTCTAATCTTGACTGTGCAAAAAGAGAGTAATTTTTTAAATGCAAACAAGATTTTTTCTAACTCTGTTCTCAAGAGCCTACACTTCTCAGTAGGGGCAAACTTGATTAGGTCTATTTGGGAAACAGGGTGGTATCTGGCTTTGATTGCTGAAGAAGGGGAACAACCAACTCTTGTGGGCCTCATGGTTGGATGTTGTAGGGAAAGTGGCAGGTCCCATGGCATTCTCTCTTGGCATTGGAGGAGGTGTGTTCCTTACCTCAGTGACACTGTGAATTGGCATGGCTGCATGCCTGCTGTGTTTGGGACATGCACCAGCACTGCACATAAAGGTCAGAATTATTGCTCTCATGGAGTTTAACATGTAACAGGAAAAAGATGCAAATCCTACAAGCACACAACAAATATTGAATTAGAAATAGAACTACTATATGATTCAGCATCCCACTTCTGGATATTTATCTAGATGAAATATGAATCAGAGAGGCAAGTGTACTCCCATGTTTATTGCAATATTATTCATGATAACCAAGAATAAAAATCAACTTTAGTGTCCATGAATTAGTGAATGCATAAAAGGAAAGGTGGAATGTATATAAGAGATAACACTATTCAGCCTTAAAAATGATGAATTTCTATCATTTGGGACAGCACGGATGTGACTGAATGGCATCACTTCTTTACAAAATATCCTGCCTCAAATTCTTCATTTTAGTAATAAAATACAGATTTATAGAGAAATTGGTAGTGAGGCATATGGTCATTACTGTAACTAAACTGAAAAAGTGGAAGCATTTTTAGAATTGAAAAATGCCCATAGGTTGGGAGAGTTGGGAAACAGCCAGATCAAAACATACATGGAATTTTAGAAAAAAGAGGAAGAAATAGTAACAGTATCGAGGGGAAATCATTTCAGGAATCCAGACACCATAGACACAAATCTATCACTCACACACCTGACCATGGGAATAAATCTATATTCTTCTTAGTCTAAACCTTTCAACTACATGTTCTTAGAGAAAGTAAGTGAGGTGACTGAGACTTGCAGCCAGCTGGAAGATGTCACAATTCCAACAAAGTCAGCAAGGATGACATGTATCCAATAGCTTTTTACAACACTATCTCACTAGCAAAACTCTGGTTGAATATTAAACACCAACCTCAGGTGACCACAAAAACCTCAGAAAGTGTAGACAATAACCAGTTCAGGAAGGGTAAGAATGGGAATTTGTGTCACCCAGGAACATGCTGTTAGGCATTGCTTTAGAGCCTGTCACTAAAAGTCAAGATTTCATTAACAATTTTTCACAGATAATATATATCAAAGTGAGTCCTAAAAGGCAGACCTTGACTGCCACCAATCATGACATGCACCTAATGTTTTTCTACCTTGTAGATATAATCCTGATTGACTATTAACTAACAACCTCAACTTACACATAAACCTTAGGAAGTTCATATTTTAATCACCCTAATCAGGCCCATTGAGATTGTGAAATCAGAAGACTGATTAACTGGTCACCTTACAAGACACCAGTTTGGGCCCAGATTCCACTTGTCATAAAGAACAGTTGAAACTCAAATCTTATTTGCTACGGAGAAGGCCCTGAAGAATTATAAATAATTCACACTCATTAAATTTTCTAGGATATTTAATCAATAAAACCCAAGGGTGATGAATTATTTTAGCAACAGCAAAGTCAGAAAGTTTCAGATACTTTACCAGAAAGAGAGAAGGGCTGCATAGCCTTCTGAGACTACTATAATGATATAGATAGTATTCTTTTTTTTGCTAAATATTAACATGAAACCATATGAAAATATCCAGAATTTTGGTAAAAGTAAGTATATGAACAACACTAAAAATCTATAAAATAGTCATTTTTGTTGGTAGATCTTTGCTCCTTTCTGTTATAGGTTATCAAAGCTAAAAGGTTAAAATGAAGATAAGTCATGTTAAGTGAAATAATCCAGTTCAAAAACATTAAACTTCAAATGTTTTCTCTACTAAGGGGAAGCTAATCCAAAGTAAGGCAAGTAAGGTGGAGATAAAAAAATACAAGAAGAAAAAGAGAGAGGGAACAAAAGAAGGGAGAGGTAATTTCATCAAAATAGAGGAAAGCTCAGTAGAATAAATGGAGGGGTTGAGGAGGAAAAAGAAGGGACAGAAAAAGGGAAGAAGAGTGGAATGAATCTCACTGAACATGGAATGTGCATGCATGGGTGTGGCACAGTGGGTCCCAGCATCACATGTTTCCACAGGACATTAATAAAAAAAATTGTAAATGGATTTGTTATGGAATGATTGGAAATTAAGTCAGTCTGACCCAATTTTGTTCAGACAATTCACCCTGGGCAGAATTGGCTCCCATTTCTGCATGGGCCACCCTTACCAACTTGATCCCTGAGAACAATGTCCTTAACTGTAGAACTAATGCAAGTTTACTTCCTGACTATGCACAAAAGGTGCCAATTCTGAGAACTTGGTGCTTTCCACTTTATGAAATATGTCTTATGATTGAACTTGCCTCTCCTGCCTCCCTTCTTTGTGCTTTTTTGTGTTTTTAAGCTGCCCCCCACCAGCATTCAATTCTTGGGCTGCAGAACTGGCCGCTTTGTGTTCCCTTGGCCCTGGCCAGAATAAATTCTTTATCTTTACTTCAAAAAGACACAGAGTTTTATTTGGGATTTTGGAATAGTGCCTTAACATTTGGAAGCCCCAGAGAGATATTCTCTGGAGTCTAGGCTGTGGCTCTTGGCCACCTGAGCCCCCAATGCCACAAACACAGAGAGAAGATCCTGGAACCACATATATCAAGCTCTGAAAAAAATGGGTGCCATTTGCAGGGAAATGGATGGCACTAGAGCAGATTATGCTAAGCGAAGTTAGCTAATCCCTAAAAAACAAATGCCGAATGTCTTCCCTGATATAAGGGAGGTGACTCAAAACAGAGTAGGAAGGAAGAGCATGAGAATGAGATTACCACAAAACAAGGAAAAGAGGTGGGAGGGAATGGGAGGGAGAAGGGGAATTGCACGGAAGATGGAAGGAGACCCTCATGGTTTCACAAAATACATATACAATGGTGTGAGGGGGAAGGGAAGGAAAAAAAAAGAGAGATAAGTGTCACAGTAGAATGAGAAGAGAGAGGTGATGGGAGGGGAGGGGGGATAGGGAGGGCCACAGAATACAACTGTATGTATACCCATAGAAGTATAGCCAATGTGATCCTGTGATCTGTACACGTGGAAAAATGAGAATTCATACCCTTTTTTGAATCAAATGTATGATATGTCAAGATCATTGTATTGGATTGAGCAAATAATAAAAAAAATTACAAATAAAAAATGGGTGCCAATCAAGAAACTTGTATCCAGCAAAATTAAACTTTAGATTTGAAGATGCAATAAAAACCTTCCTTGATAAACAAAAGTTAAAAGAATTTATAGCCAGAAAATTGGCTTTACAAAATATCCTTGGCAAAATATTCCATGAAGAGGAAATGAAAAACAACAATGAAAATCAGCAGAGGGAGGTAGTACCCTAAAAGAAAAACTAATCAAAGAAGAAAATCAAGTCAAGTTAAATAACCAAAATAAACAAACATGGCTGGGAATACCATACCTCAATAGTAACCCTGAATTTTAATGGCTTAAACTCACCAATTAAAAGACATAGGCTAGACTGGAGCTCAAACGCGAGAGATTTGTCCGCACGGAGGGTCATGCTGCGTATGCAGCAAATCGCCCTGCGGCCAGAGTCTGCGGCGCTCGCTGGGAAACGACGGTAAGATAACAATGCAAAGATACAGTGCTACGGATTCTGCAGGCTCCCGCCAGCTGTGCAAATACTGTACTCAGAGCTGAATTCTGGGCTTGAGACGGGGAAGGAAGCCATCCAATTCGGTTCTCCACATCGGTCAGACCACAGAGGAAGCCAGCGGCCACCATCTTGGAGAGCTGACGTCATCATCTCTGGTTTTTTTTTTTTTTTTTTTTTTTGACTGATCACAGCTCTTTCAGCTATAGATCAGCGGGGAAAACTTAAGGGCCCCTCCCAGCTCTCCTGTGAGTGCAATAGCCAGACCGAGGGCGGCACGGAGCCGGCGGGAGCCGCGGCTTTGGCGAGGGAGCCGGCGGCAGCGGCGGCTGCGGCGAGGGAGCCGGCGGGAGCTGGGGATGCGGCGAGGGAGCCGGCGGCAGCCGGGGCAGCGGCACAGGAGCCGGCCGGAACCGGCGGGAGCCGCAGCAGCGGCGCGGGAGCCGGTGGGAGCCGCGGCGGTGCTGGCACAGGAGCCGGCGGGAACCGCGCGGCGCGGGACTCCCAGCTACCGCTCCCACCAGTGCTGACAACTGAGGTCTCTTGCACCGACTCGCCTTGGCATGGGACTCATGGCTACAGCTCCCACCGGTGCTGACAACTGAGGTCTCTTGCATCAGATACGGGGGCGTGGCTACCAGAAGGTAAGCAAGTTTGCTGGGGGTGCTCAGCCCCAAGCTCTACAAACTAAGGGCCTGAGGGAGGCAAACAAGGAGAGTGTGCCCAGGCACTAATGAAACAGCTGCTCCACGCGTGTGCAAGGTAGGCAGAACTGTGACCACCGACAAAACAGGCCCAGTGGACTGCCAGACACATCGCTCAGGTTGGGGGAGGGGCAGAGCCGCCGGGCGCCTGCAAGTTACGCAGACCTGCGAATCACCAGCAGATCAGACCCAGCAACCGCGGAGCGGCAGAGCCACCCCCGGGCCTGCAAGGAAGGCGCACTTGCCACACACCAGCAGGTCAGGCCCGACAAACTGCGGAGGGGCACAGCTGCCCCACGAGCCTGCTAGGTAGGCAGTACCCTGACCACCAACAGAACAAGCTCAGAGGACGGCCAGACACATCGCCCCGCCCCAGTTGGGGGAGGGGCAGAGCCACCGGGCGCCTGCAAGTTACACAGACCTGAGACTCACCAACAGATCAGGCCCAGCAACCGCGGAGCGGCAGAGCCACCCCCGGGCCTGCAAGGAAGGCACACTTGCCACACACCAGCAGGTCAGGCCCGACAAACTGCGGAGGGGCACAGCTGCCCCACGAGCCTGCTAGGTAGGCAGTACCCTGACCACCAACAGAACAGGCTCAGAGGACGGCCAGACACATCGCCCCGCCCCGGTTGGGGGAGGGGCAGAGCCGCCAGGCGCCTGCAAGGTAGGCAAACCTGCGTCTCACCAGCATATCAGGCCCAGCAACCCGCGGAGCGGCAGAGCTACCCCCGGGCCTGCAAGGTAGGCGCACTTGCCACCCATTGGCAGGTTAGGCCCAGCAACTCTCGGAGGGACACAGCTGCTCCACGCACGTGCAAGGTAGGCGGAACCGTGACCACTGACAAAACAGGCCCAGTGGCCCGCCAGATACATCGCCCCGGTTGGGGGAGGGGCAGAGCTGCCACCAGCGCCTTTTAGGTAGACAGACCTGCAACCAACAGACAGAACAGGCCTAGTGGCCAGCGGAGGGGCAAAGCCGCTGCTCACGCCTGCAAGGTAGGCGGACCTGTGACCACCGAAAGAACAGGCCCATCGAAAGTACAGGCACAGCGGCCTCCCGGCGTGGTAGGCACATTGCCTCATTTGGAGGAGGGGGAGAACCACCGCCAAAGCCTGCGAGGGAGACTTTGCAGCTATACAAGAGCAATATAAATATATAGGGGGAAAAATCAATAACACAACAGTTTCACCAAGCAGAAAGAAACGCGATCAATATGAAAAGACAAGGAAAGAAAGGACCACAAGCAATGCAGGTCAACTCAACTTTAGAAGAGGTAATTTCTGCAGCAGATGGAATGTCAGATAAAGAATTCAGGATATACATGCTTCAGATGATCTGGAGTCTCAAGGAAGACATTAGACAGCAAAATCAGTCAATGAAAGACCACTTCGACCACTTTGACAATCAATTACATAAACAAATCCAAGAAGCAAAAGATCAATTATACAGGGAGATAGAGGTTATAAAAAACAAACAAACAGAAATCCTGGAAATGCAGGAAACAATAAACCAACTTAAAAACTCAATTGAGAATACTACCAGCAGAGTAGAACACTTAGAAGATAGAACATCAGACAATGAAGACAAAGTATTTCAACTGGAGAAGAACATAGACAGCTCAGCAAAGCTGTTAAGAAACCATGAGCAGAACATTCAAGAAATATGGGATAACATAAAGAGACCAAACTTAAGAGTCATTGGGATACAGGAAGGTACTGAGGTCCAAACCAAAGGAATGAGCAATCTATTCAACGAAATAATACGAGAAAACTTCCCAGACTTGAAGAATGAGACAGAATCCCAAATCCTAGAAGCCTACAGGACGCCGAATGTGCAAAATCATAAGAGATCCACACCTAGACACATTATAATGAAGATGCCCAACATACAGAATAAGGAGAGAATTTTAAAAGCTACAAGAGAAAGGAAGCAGATTACATTTAGGGGTAAACCAATCAGGATAACAGCTGATCTTTCAACACAGACTCTGAAAGCTAGAAGATCCTGGAATAACATATTTCAAACACTGAAAGAAAAGGGGTTCCAACCAAGAATTGTGTATCCCGCGAAATTAAGCTTCAGGATGGAAGATGAAATTAAAACTTTCCATGATAAACAAAAGTTAAAAGAATTTGCAGCTAGAAAACCATCTCTTCAAAACATCCTCGGCAAAATATTACAAGAAGAGGAAATGGAAAATATCAATGAAAACCAACAGCGGGAGGTAGTACAGTAAAGGGGGGGGGAATAATCAAAGAGGAAAACAAACCATGTTTAGTAACATAAATAAACAAATATGGCTGGAAGAACAACCCATATCTCAATAATAACCCTAAATGTTAATGGCTTAAACTCACCAATTAAGAGACACAGGCTAGTAGAATGGATCACAAAACAAGACCCAACAATATGCTGCCTTCAGGAGACGCATTTGATAGGAAAAGACATACATAGACTGAAGGTGAAAGGTTGGGAAAAATCATATCACTCATATGGACTTCGGAAACAAGCAGGAGTGTTCATACTCATATCAAATAAAATAGATTTCAAGCCAAAGTTAATCAAAAGGGATGAAGAGGGACACTACATACTTCTTAAGGGAACCATACACCAACAAGACATAACAATCATAAATATATATGCCCCAAACAATGGTGCAGCTATGTTCATCAAACAAACTCTTCTCAAGTTCAAGAGTCTAATAGACCACCATACAATAATCATGGGAGACTTCAACACACCTCTCTCACCACTGGACAGATCTTCCAAACAAAAGTTGAATAAGGAAACTATAGAGCTCAATAACACAATTAATAACCTAGACTTAATTGACATATATAGAATATACCACCCAACATCAAGCAGTTACACTTTTTTCTCAGCAGCACATGGATCCTTCTCAAAAATAGATCATATATTATGTCACAGGGCAACTCTTAGACAATATAAAGGAGTAGAGATAATACCATGCATCTTATCTGACCATAATGGAATGAAATTGAAAATTAACGATAAAAGAAGTAAGGAAAAATCATGCATCACTTGGAGAATGAACAATAGGTTACTGAATGATCAATGGGTTATAGAAGACATCAAGGAGGAAATTAAAAAATTCTTAGAGATAAATGAAAACACAGACACAACATATCGGAATCTATGGGACACATTGAAAGCAGTTCTAAGGGGAAAATTTATTGCTTGGAGTTCATTCCTTAGAAAAAGAAAAAACCAACAAATAAATGATCTAATACTTCAACTCAAAATCCTAGAAAAAGAAGAGCAAAACAACAGCAAAAGAAGTAGAAGACAAGAAATAATTAAAATCAGAGCTGAAATTAATGAAATCGAAACGAAAGAAACAATTGAAAAAATTGACAAAACTAAAAGTTGGTTCTTTGAGAAAATAAATAAAATCGACAGACCCTTAGCCACGCTAACGAAGAGAAGAAGAGAGAGAACTCAAATTACCAGCATACGGGATGAAAAAGGCAATATCACAACAGACACTTCAGAAATACAGAAGATTATCAGAAACTATTTTGAATCCTTATACTCCAATAAAATAGAAGATAGTGAAGGCATCGATAAATTTCTTAAGTCATATGATTTGCCCAGATTGAGTCAGGAGGATATTGACAACCTAAACAGACCAATATCAATTGAGGAAATAGAAGATACCATCAAAAGACTACCAACTAAGAAAAGCCCAGGACCGGATGGGTATACAGCAGAGTTTTACAAAACCTTTAAAGAGGAACTAATACCAATACTTTTCAAGCTATTTCAGGAAATAGAAAAAGAGGGAGAGCTACCAAATTCATTCTATGAGGCCAACATCACCCTGATTCCTAAACCAGACAAAGACACTTCAAAGAAAGAAAACTACAGACCAATATCTCTAATGAACCTAGATGCAAAAATCCTCAATAAACTTCTGGCGAACCGGATACAAAAACATATCAAAAAAATTGTGCACCATGATCAGGTAGGATTTATCCCTGGGATGCAAGGCTGGTTCAATATACGGAAATCAATAAATGTTATTCACAACATCAATAGGCTTAAAAATAAGAACCATATGATCATCTCGATAGATGCGGAAAAAGCATTCGACAAAGTACAGCATCCCTTTATGTTCAAAACTCTAGAAAAAATAGGGATAACAGGAACATACCTCAATATTGTAAAAGCAATCTATGCTAAGCCTCAGGCTAGCATCATTCTGAATGGAGAAAAACTGAAGGCATTCCCTCTAAAATCTGGAACAAGACAGGGATGCCCTCTCTCACCACTTCTGTTCAACATAGTTCTCGAATCACTGGCCAGAGCAATTAGACAGACGAAAGAAATTAAAGGCATAAAAATAGGAAAAGAAGAACTCAAATTATCACTATTTGCAGATGACATGATTCTATACCTAGCAGACCCAAAAGGGTCTACAAAGAAACTATTAGAGCTAATAAATGAATTCAGCAAAGTGGCAGGCTATAAAATCAACACGCATAAATCAAAGGCATTCCTGTATATCAGCGACAAATCCTCTGAAATGGAAATGAGGACAACCACCCCATTCACAATATCCTCAAAAAAAATAAAATACTTGGGAATCAACCTAACAAAAGAGGTGAAAGACTTATACAATGAAAACTACAGAACCCTAAAGAGAGAAATAGAAGAAGATCTTAGAAGATGGAAAAATATACCCTGTTCATGGATAGGTAGAAGTAACATCATCAAAATGGCGATATTACCAAAAGTTCTCTATAGGTTTAATGCAATGCCAATCAAAATCCCAATGGCATTTCTTGTAGAAATAGAGAAAGCAATCATGAAATTCATATGGAAAAATAAAAGACCCAGAATAGCAAAAACAATGCTAAGCAGGAAGTGTGAATCAGGCGGTATAGCTATACCAGACTTCAAACTATACTACAGAGCAATAGTAACAAAAACAGCATGGTACTGGTACCAAAACAGGCGGTTGGACCAATGGTACAGAATAGAGGACACAGAAACCAACCCACAAAACTACAACTATCTTATATTCGATAAAGGGGCTAAAAGCATGCAATGGAAGAAGGATAGCATCTTCAACAAATGGTGTTGGGAAAACTGGAAATCCATTTGCAACAAAATGAAACTGAATCCCTTTCTCTCGCCATGCACAAAAGTTAACTCAAAGTGGATCAAGGAACTTGATATCAAATCAGAGACATGGCGTCTGATAGAAGAAAAAGTTGGCTATGATCTACATACTGTGGGGTCGGGCTCCAAATTCCTCAATAGGACACCCATAGCACAACAGTTAATAACTAGAATCAACAAATGGGACTTACTCAAACTAAAAAGTTTTTTCTCAGCAAAAGAAACAATAAGAGAGGTAAATAGGGAGCCTACGTCCTGGGAACAAATCTTTACTCCTCACACTTCAGACAGAGCCCTAATATCCAGAATATACAAAGAACTAAAAAAATTAGACAAGGAGATAACGAATAACCCAATCAACAAATGGGCCAAGGACCTGAACAGAAATTTCTCAGAGGAGGACATACAATCAATCAACAAGTATATGAAAAAATGCTCACCATCTCTAGCAGTCAGAGAAATGCAAATCAAAACCACCCTAAGATACCATCTCACTCCAGTAAGATTGGCAGCCATTAGGAAGTCAAACAGCAACAAGTGCTGGCGAGGATGTGGGGAAAAGGGTACTCTTGTACATTGCTGGTGGGACTGCAAATTGGTGCGGCCAATTTGGAAAGCAGTATGGAGATTTCTTGGAAAGCTCGGAATGGAACCACCATTTGATCCAGCTATTCCCCTACTCGGTCTATTCCCTAAAGACCTAAAAAGAGCACACTATAGGGACACTGCTACATCCATGTTCATAGCAGCACAATTCACAATAGCAAGACTGTGGAACCAACCTAGATGCCCTTCAATAGACGAATGGATAAAAAAAATGTGGCATTTATACACAATGGAGTATTACTCTGCATTAAGAAATGACAAAATCATAGAATTTGGAGGGAAATGGATGGCATTAGAGCAGATTATGCTAAGTGAAGCCAGCCAATCCCTTAAAAACAAATGCCAAATGTCTTCTTTGATATAAGGAGAGTAGCTAAGAACAGAGTAGGGACAAAGAGCATGAGAAGAAGATTAACATTAAACAGGGATGAGAGGTGGGAGGGAAAGGGAGAGAGAAGGGAAATTGCATGTAAATGGAAGGAGACCCTCAGGGGTATACAAAATTACATACAAGAGGAAGTGAGGGGAAAGGAGGAAAAATATAAGGGGGAGAAATGAATTACAGTAGAGGGGGTAGAGAGAGAAGAGGGGAGGGGAGGGGGGAGGGGGGATAGTAGAGGATAGGAAAGGCAGCAGAATACAACAGACACCAGAATGGCAATATGTAAATCAATTGTTGTGCAAATGATGTGATTCTGCAATCTGTATATGGGGTAAAAATGGGAGCGCATATCCCACTTGAATCAAAGTGTGAAATATGATATATCAAGAACTATGTAATGTTTTGAACAACCTACAATAAAAATTAATTAAAAAAAAATAAAAGACATAGGCTAGCACACTGGATTAAAAAAAGAACAATATGCTGCCTCAAGGAGACTCATCTGATAGGAAAAGACATAAAGAGACTGAAGGTGAAAGGTTGGGAAAAATCATACCACTCACATGGACTGCAGAAGCAAGCAGGGGTGTCCATCCTCATTAAATAAAGTAGACTTCAAGCCAAAGTTAATCAAAAGGGATAAAGATGGACATTATCTACTGCTGAAGGGAAGCATATACCAATATGACATAACAATCATAAACATATATGTCCCAAACAATGGTGCAGCTATGATCATCAAACAAACTCTTCTCAAGTTCAAATTGAACACAACACAATAATTTTGGGTGACTTTAACACACCTCTCTCACCATTAGATATATCTTCCAAACAAAAATTGAATAAGGAAACTCTAGAACTCAATAATACAATCAATAACTTAGATTTAACTGACATATATAGAATATTTCAACCTGCATCAAACAGGTACACTTTCTTCTCAGCAATACATGGATCCTTCTCCAAAATAGACAATATGCCACAAAGCAACTCTTAGCAAATACAAAAAAGTAGAGAGATACAATCATGCATTTTATCAGATCATAATGGAATGAAATTGGAAATCAACAACAAAGTAAAAAATAAAAATTTCTCCATCACCTTGAGACTGAACATTATGCTACTGAATGAACAATGGGTTGCAAAAGACATAAAGAAGGAGATCAAAAAATTCTTAGAGGTAAATGAGAACATAGACAAAACATATTGAAATCTGGGACACTATGAAAGCAGTACTAAGAGGAAGATTCACTGCATGGAGTTCATTCCTTAAAAGAAGAAAAAGCTAATAAATAAATGACCTCATATTACATTTCAAATCCTAGAAAAAGAGGAACAAATCAGCAGCAAAAGCAGTAGAAGGCAAGAAGTAATTAAAATTAGAGCTGAAACCAATGAAATCGAAACAAAAGAAACAATTGAAAAAATTGACAAAACAAAGAGTTGGTTCTTTGAAAAAATAAATACAATTGACAAGCCCTTAGCTATGCTAATGAAGAGAAGCAGAGAGAAAACTCAAATTACCAACATACACGATGAAAAAGGTAATATCACAACAGACACTACAGAAATTCAGAGGATAATTAGAAATTATTTTGAAACTTATACTCCAATAAAATAGAAGACATTGAAGGCATCGATAAATTTCTTTTTAAATTTTTTTTTTTAGTTGTGAATGGATCTTTTTATTTATTTGTATGTGGTGCTGGGAATCAAACCCTTGCTTCAGGCATGCTAGGCAAGTGAGCTACAACCCCAATCCCAATAAATTTCTTAAGTCATACGATTTGCCCATTTGAATCAGGAAGATATACACAATTTAAACAGACCAATATCAAGTGATGAAATAGAAGACGCCATCAGAAGCTTACCAACCAAGAAAAGCCCAGTTCTAGATGGATACACAGCCGAGTTCTACAAGAACTTTAAAGAAGAACTAATACCAATCCTCTTCAAGTTATTTCAGGAAATAGAAAAAAAGTTAAAACTTTTTAGACAAAATTTCACCTATTGTATCAATCATCCACCTCATGCTTTGAATACAGTCTTTGGCTGCTTTGCTACTGAGGCTTATTTTAAAATGGACAGGATTTTATTTTCCTCTTCTCCCTCTCTGTCTTCATAACCTGGGGGTGAGGAACAAGATTATCTTTTTCCCATCCTAGGCTGAGTAATCCATCTGTTTTGAGCATGCACCCACCACAGGAACAAAGTAATTCAGATTTCAGGACTGGCGCCATAAGAATGGTTATCTTCCAAATTAACAGGTGAATTGAACTCTCACAGGGAACACCTGGAATGGATTGTGTCTTTAAAAACCATCTGTTCTTGGGTTGAGTCAGAGCACTTGCCTAGCATATATGAGGCACTGCGTTCAGTTCTTGGCACCACATAAAAATAAATAAATAAAATAAAGGCATTCTGTCCATCTACCACTACCAAAAAAACAAAACAAAACAAAACAAAAAAACAAACAAAGAGCAAACAAACAAACAAAAAAGGAACCCTCTGTTCTCCCTGATGGGTAGAATCACAGCCTCTGGGAAAGGAGTCCCCTGTGCTTCTCCTTCCTCAGTAGAACAATAAAACTTTCTCCTTTTCTCAAAACTGTCCTTTTTATTGAATTGACATCAGGGACAAGACTGAGCTTTCAGTAACACTATTGTTGCTTGAGGTACATTATGTGTGTGTGTTGGGCACAGTGATGCACATCTGTAATCCCAGGGGGTCTGGAGGAGGATCATGTGCTTGAAGGTTTAAAGGCCGATTCAGCAAGGTTGTAAGCAACATAGTGAGACCCTGTCTCAAAATAAAAAAAATAAAGTGTGCTGGGGATGTGGCTGGATGTTTAAGCAACCTTAGGTTCAATCACTGCTACTAAATCACCCCCAAATTGGGGTATGTGTGTGTGTGTGTGTGTGTGTATGCATGTGTGTTTGTGGGCAAATATGTGTTTGTGTGCATGTGTATGATGCCCTTTACTCTGTAATCCTAGTTGAGAAACCACTTTAGAATTTTAAAGCTAGGACCTCCTTGGCAGATGTCTTCTTCAAGGTCCAGTCTATTCCGCTGTCTTTGTGCTTCATCCTGTCCTCAGGAGTTCTTGGTTTCTGGCTGAACTGGAGGACCTGGGGGACTCTCATGATATGCAAAATAAAGAGAATAATGTGGAGGTGGAATATTTTTAAATACAAGAGAATCATAGAGGTAGGGAGAGGCAGGTGATCCTTGGGATCCTGTGATTTGAAGGATATTTACTGAGCCCCTTCTACAGTCAGATGAGAAATTAGAGCTAAGCATACCAAGTTCTCACACAACCAACCCCTCAAGTCCTGTGGATTCTGATTTCATAACTTACAAAGTAGGAGAGAGTTAAGGGGTAAAGGAGAAATCATGATATGGTTTGACTCTGGAATGTTCCCAAAGGCTCAAGGATTAACAGCTTGGTTCCCAGTGCAGCAATGTGCGGAGGTGGAGATTTGGGGGAGGTGATTTGATCATGAGCTTCCCTAACCTCATCTGTGAATGATCCATAGATGGATTCACAATTTTATGGCATTATCAGCAGGTGGTAGAGAGGACAGAGCCTAGGGCCTAGTTGGAGTTAGGTCACTGGGTGCAGATCCTGGAAGAGCTTATCAAATCCCTGGCCCCTATCTTGCCCTCCTTATGCTTCCCAGTCACCATGAGGGGAGCAACTTTGCTCTATGGTGCACTTCTGTCATGGCAATCTGCCTCACCACAGCCCAGAATCAATGGATCCAAGTGATTATGGACTGAAATCTCTCAAACTGGGAGTCCAAATATATCTTTTCTTCTTTATTTAATATGTTTCAGTTATTTTTTCTCTTATGGTTTTTAAATTTTTATTTGTGCATTATGATTAGATAGATGAGTGATTTTCATTGTGATATATTTACATATACACATAGCATACACTGTCTATTTCATTCTCAGATCCCTCTCTTTGCTCCCCCTTTTCCCTCCACTGTTTCCATTTCTCTACTGGTCCCTCTTCTGTTTACCTGAGTTCCCTTTCTTTCCTTTATTTCTCTCTAGCTTCCACATATGATAAAAAACAAAGAACCCTTAGCTTTCTGAATCTGGCTTATATTACTTAGTATGATGTTCTCTGTTATGGTTTGGGTGTATAGTGTTCCCCAAAGGTTGAGGAGTGAGACAATGCACGAAGGTATGGAGGAGAAATGATTGGGTTATATAGCATAGTCTTAACCTAATCAGTGAATTAGTCCCTGATTGGATTAACTGAATGAGAACTGTAGGCAGGTGGAGTGGGACTGGAGGAAGTGATTCATTAGGGGCATGGCTTTGGGGTATATATTTGTATCTGGCAAGTGAAGACCTCTCTCTCTCTCTCTCTCTCTCTCTCTCTCTCTCCTTTCTGATCATCATTGAGCTGGTTCCCTCTGTCACAATTTTACACCATGATGTTCTGCCTCACCTTGAGCTCCCATGGAATGGAGCTGGCCTTCTATGAAATAAGAAATCTAAAACGATGAGCCCTTAGATAAACTTTTCCTCCCCATACAATTGTGCTAGCTGGGTCCTTTAGTCACAGAAGAAAAAATGCTGACCAAATAATTCTCTGTTTCTATTAATTTTCTTGCAAATGGCATAACTCTTTGTGTTTATGGCTGAGTAAAACTCCACTGAGTACATATACCATATTTTCTTTATCCAGTTGATGGACACCTAGATTGCTTCTATAACCTAGTTATTGTAAAGTATGCTACCAAAAACATGGTTAGGCATGTGTTGATATAGTATGCTGATTAATTCTGTTGGATAAATATGGGGGATGATATAGCTGGGTCATATATTGATTTAATTTCTCATCTCTTGTCACATCAAACACCTATGTCAAACACTGCTGGGAAGTTCAACAAATTTTCTTTTAAATTTGTAATTTAATATTATTTGTGTATTTATTTGATTAACATTGCTCTCCTTTAAGGTTAAATTTCATAAGGGCAAGGATTCTGACCTGCTTATAGGTAGAATTTAACACAAGTCCTGAACACAGTAGCCAGACAGTCCTGCCAATCTACAGTGATACTCATGCTCCTCAACCTTCCCATCCATTAGCCCAGAAGAGTTGGTTATTTCCTCTTCTAGCCACCAAAGCTTAGATACCGCCTGATTCCCCAAATTAGCAAGATCAAGTTTTACCCAACTGAGAAGAATGGGCACTTAACTAAGTTAAATAATCTTGCTTGCATTTTTTTCATAATTGTAATTATAAATTGTGGAATTTGAACCTGAAACACAAATCATTCCAGAGCACTTCTGTGTCTTTCTACACCAAGAGAAATTTAGTCAGACAATTCCAGTCAAGACAGGCTTTCCATGGGAATAACAACTTGGGCTACCATTATGAAAGGATGGAAATATCATAATGATGGGGACCCTTACATCACTAAGTTTGTGGATCACCTGTTCATTTATATTATATCAGCCTGATGTTTTCCTGAATGTAATCTGAGATTGGACTTTTATCTGTTGTATATGAAAATAAGAAAGAAGATAAACGATTCATATTGATAAGGACTGTATGTTTTTCATTCTTGTATGATTAATTTTATGAGGCTGAACCATCCTTATTTATACTATGTCCTCATTTTTTGCTATCACTATCTGCAACCAAAATAATAACTGGGAATTAAACATCTGAATACTTAAATATATAGAACAGATCTTTAAAGTATGTGGTTAGTGCTTCACTAAATGTATAGAGGAGATGCCAGAGTCATGAGGGCAGTCTTCTGGCACATAATGCTTTCCTGGACATGCACAGCAAAAATTTAGTATGCAAATATCTTTGTGTTTGATGATATTACCTTCTATGGAATTAAGTTCATGAGGAACATGCCTCTCTCTCTCTCTCTCTCTCTCTCTCTCTCTCTCTGTGTGTGTGTGTGTGTGTGAGATGACTTCTCCCTGTGTTACCTGGCCTTGAACTCCTGGGCTCAAGTGAATCTCTAGCCTCATCCTCTTGAACAACTAGGACTACAGAAGTCTGCCACCCTGCCTGGCTAGAGCTTGGCTTCTTTGATTGCCCTTTGCAGAAAAAGAACTTTTGCATAGATTGGGGTCCAGCACTGGATGCATTTTTCATCTCAAGGAATGTCTAACCCATCTTTGTTGGTACAAATCCCAACCAGTCCAACCAGCCTCAGAGCTATGAAAGACGGGGAAAATAATAATAGCCCTGGATATTTTATTATAGTAGTCAAATACATGATTTGAAGGAAGATGAAATTATATTAGTTCCATAGAGGTTTTATATACAGAAAATATAAAAAAGATTTTGGGTTATGGTAAGATTGTTACTGACAACCTAACCCTGGGACCTGCCTTGATCCTAGCTGGCTGGATTTGGCTTCCTGCCCACATAATAAATAGACAAAAGATGGTAAAATGAGTATTGAACTTGATGCAGTTCTATCAACCCAGGAGGAAGTGGTTAGATTACTTCTCCTTACCTATCCCACAGACACAATTATAATTTACAGAAACAAAAGCCAGGTGATAGACATGTGTATATTTGGTTGATCTGAAGAGGGAGCATCTGGAAAAAAAAGACAGGAAATGCACAGATGCAGATTTAGTCTATGTTGTCCCAGATAGAATGAAATCTCCATTTCCATCCTCTTTGGTGCCTGTCAGGGTGGGAGGTGGAAGCCCCATGGCCCCCAGCTTCAACTCTCAACATAAGGAAGTCATTCCCAATTTCAGATGGGGTGCCTCTGAATTCAGTCTGTTTCAAGATTTTAATTGTCAATAGTTTATCAAATGACACCATAATCTCTCCTTGTTTGAATGCATGCCAGAGATGTAGGAAAGGTTGGTGAAGGGGGAGTATCGGTTTGCACAGAGTCAGAAGAAAGAGAGAAGGAAGCACACAAGCACAGCTTGAATGTCTTCTCATTCTGTTATGTTTTGAAAACTTGGAGGCTTTGTTACCTAAACCGCTCTTTCTCAGGCTAATCAGACAAAGAATTTGACTCAGACTTGAGATAATGAGCTGGTATAATTTCCAAACACTCAGACATGGCATCCTCACATCAGGAATCTGTTGAGAGTCTCACAAGTGACAATTGTTTTTATAAGACTCCTCCTACACCAGCTCCCAGGGTCTGCTCTCCATCCACAACCACCCATTTACCGAAAAGCAGGGAGCCACCTGCTCAGATACCTCTTGGCCTAACGAAAAACCTGGGATCATCTTTTTGGAGTTCTGGTGCTGGATGTGCTCTCTGTGGTGATATCTGCCATGAGATGGGTGGGTAGAGATTTGTGGTTCACTGGTCATGCAGGCTGCTGTTCTCCTCTTCTGTCCTTTCACACCCATTGATCATGGACATGCATTATTTTCAGAGACAGAGGTTATTTTTTGCTCTAAAATCTGTCTAACTTGCTGACTACTGCAGGGATCTCTTAATGGTGGCACAGGAAGTAGCCTGGATTGACATTACTCAGTGCATCCATCAGTGTCATCTTGTTCATCCCCATTTTTTTAGGGGACTTCTGGCCATCAGGGTACTGGCACACAGCCTGAATGTGCTGGGAAGGTGGCTGTGGCCCAATCAAGTCAAATCATCTTTCTGTATTAATAAACCAGGAAGATGAAGTGATCAGCAAAGACACACAGGGAAAGAACCTGAAGAGGCCCAGCAATCTCACCTGACTCAATGACCAAATGTCCCAGATACCAGCTCTTTGTAAAGAACTCTGCTAGGGACTAGGGGCGTAATAGTGGATAGTACAGAGATCTCGCTCCAGAGAAGTTCACATTCTGGAAAGTTAAACAAAGGTGGAATCCAACAATGTTGTAGGACAGTAAAGAGAACAACAACAAGAGAAATGTGTTCCAGGGAAAATAAGAGGTTGTCCAGGGGAGGAAGTGGCTCCGTGTGAAGAGGTGGTGTTGAAAGCCTTTACCAGATGAAGTTTTTCTTTGAGCTGGGTTTTGATGGATGATTAAGAATCTTCTGGGCTGGGGCTGTGACTCAGTGGTAGAGTGCTTGCCTTGGGTGTAAGGCCCTGGGTTTGATTCTCAGCACTGCATAGAAATAAATAAGGAAAGAGAGAAAGAAGGAAAAAAAGGTCCATCAACAACTAAAAAAAATTAAAAAAAAGTCTTCTATGAGCAAGAGGGCATTGTAAGCAGAGGAAAGTGCATGAGTAGTTATTTAGATATAACTTTTTTTGGGTGGAATTCAAGGATTTTGTAATGAGAAGACCCAAGGAGACAAAAACTGATTAGAGGACATTTAATTCCAATGTTTCACTTGAGTTTCTGATAAGAAGCAATAACCTTTGGGTGTAATGATAACTCTGATCGAATTTTTATTAATAATTTCATAAACCTGAGCTCAAAGATCAAAAAGGGCATGTCTCATGACTCATTGCCAACTGCCAAGGTGGAGGGGGCACCTGGCTTCTGCAATAGTGGGTGGGGCACAGGTGGTTTTTTCTACTGGCTGTATACCCAGCTCCACTTCCTTTCCCAGCCTATAAATATGCCAGACTGACTTCATTGACTCACAGCTGCTCACAGAAGGCAAGTTTGGCACCTTCCCCTGTGAAAAGATAGCTCACATAGCTGGAAGTCAAACTCAGAGGAGAAAATTTTGGAAGGAAAGTAGTGATGGATCTGATCCCAAACTTTTCCATGGAAACCTGAGTTCTCCTGGGAATCAGCCTGGTGCTCCTCTACCTGTGAGTAACTGTCCCAGTTCCTCTCCTCTTGAAACCTCCCATTTCTGTGACTAGGAGGTTTAGTGATATCATTTGATTTGGGGGATGAACTTCTGATTGAGTCTCAGTTTGTACCTAGATTAATCAGCCAGAGTTCTGTAGAGGCAGATTACAAACAACTGGACACCTTCTGAAAAGTGATGCACCCTCTGCAAATTTTCATAATTCTGGGAGTAAAGAGGAGTCTTCACAAGTTTCTGTGTCATTGTTTATCTTTTGTGTTCTATGTGCACTACAAGAGATGTGTAGGAGGCTTGTCTCCTGTGGAGCAGGTGGTTCTTGCTCCTTCTCCCCACGTCCTAGCACCATTCGTAAAATGCACCAATTGCACCCCAGGTGCTACCACAGGCTCAGACTCAGTTCTTCCCTCTGTTCTCTTCCCTTTCCCTGGAATAGCCCTCCCTCCAAAAACTAAATTCCTTCTCCCTGAAATATGCAACTACTGCTGAATGATGAAACTATTGAGCAAAGACCTGGGAGAAATTCTGAACTTTTATTCCTTAAGTTAGCATCAGTGTAGAGATTTGTTTCTTTCTTGATTTGAAATCTAATGGCAGCTTCAAGAGACAGAAGTTAACAAGCCCATTTTGTATTTTAAATATTTTCCCATGATATTCCAGTACAGGAGCATGAATAAAATAATCTAGTAAAAGAAGTCCTTTAAATAGTGGGATTCCTGGGCTGGGGTTGTGGCTCAGTGGTAGAGAGCTCGTCTGGCATGTGTGAGGCACTGGGTTTGATCCTCAACACCACATAAAAATAAATAAATAAAATAAAGGTATTGTGTCTGCCTACAACTAAAAAAATATTAAAAAATAGTGGGATTCCTGGTTTCATGGAGCATGGGAAGAGAGCAGTTATTTCTGACTGAGGGTAGAAGACATTGCCCCAAGGAGACCTTTGACTTCTATCTTAAATCCACTTTTATAAGTAGGGATTCATAATGATGTGAAAATAGAAAATATAAACCTGGTTGTAACAATTGAAGTAAAGGGTAATATTCAGGCTTTTGTTGGATCTATTTTCCCTTCAATGGCATTTTAAAATTAATGGAAATGTTTTAATTTCATTCTGTTCAATAGTAGAATTTTTTTGAGGTAAGTTCCTCACGTTCCTTCTGAAGGTCAAAATAGGACCCTTGGATTTTGTATTTGTGAAAACCAACTTTTTTAAAAACCCATCTTTTTTGAACAGTTGAAGGAATATTAATCTAATACATACATCCATGACATAGATTGCACATGTCTTTAAATATACCTGCTCAGCAGGTTATTCTTACTCAACAGTTTCCCATATGCCAGTGTTCTTAATTTCTCACATTAGATGAGTAAGAGAGAATGTGGACCAGGGATGCAATAAAAGGCATCCAGATAGGAGTTATGAAAAAGTGGGAGATTATTCCTCTCTGCTGAGGGAAGAAGGCCCACTGGAGGCCACTAGAGAGGCCAACATGATGGTATCAAGTCAACTTCCTAAACTGACACCAGTGAGTGAAATGACCTGGACGAAATTTAGGCTGAATTGCTCAGGAATTTTCAAGTTCATGTTTGGGGACTTATATCAGATATTTACTGTAGCATTGGGAGCCTAATGATGGAATTAGCTGCTCTGAGCTAAGTATTATGACTTTTGGAGTCTCTCAGGGAATGTGAGAGAGGAGATGATGAGCAGATGTAATTAGGGCCATTGGAGTTTTTGTTGTTATTTATGGCCTACATGTTACCTGCCTGGCTTCATGGTTCCCATTCTTGATCAGTGACTCATGAGCCACTATATACTCACAGTCACAATCCCTTGACCTGGGTTTCTCTTCCACTTTATAGATATGGGGCCTATTCACATGGATATTTTAAGAAGCTGGGAATTCCTGGGCCAACACCTCTGCCTTTTTTGGGAACTCTTCTTAATTACCGCTGGGTGATTGTCATTTGAGCTCCCAGTTTTGTCTCTTTTGGTTGCAAACATCTGCTTAGTTACATCAGTAGGAATTCAGCTCCATGAGAGAAGTTTCAAGATTTCTAAGCTTCAGAAACTGTGTGAGGGCCTCATCCAAAGCATAGTCAGGTTTACCCTGGGGCTCTGTTTACACCTCCTCCTGGCCTCAGGTTCACTTCTGTTGATGGGCTCAGGACTCTGGCACATCCACACTGTAAGCTGTGGACTTTATGTTCAGCAGACTGTGAGCATTCTCAGAGGATTTTCATTTTTCTCAGTGCAGATTCTAGGAAGACACACTCAAACCTCTGGGATGCTTTATTTGCACACTTAAAATATTACAAATAAAACCTAGCCTGAGGAAGATTAATTGCTTAGTTTCTATGATGAAAACTCAGAGCCAGTGTCTAACTATATGTGTCCTATGTGCAGAGAGGTAGCAATTTCCCTTTTCCAAGTTGAGCTACAACACAGGAAGGCAAGTCCACTTTTTATTTGCTCACTATGTCACTTACTTACTCAACAACATGATTGTAACAACATAAATCTCCTAGGCTAGAAGAGGTTGCTGGTGTCCTTAACTCCCTAATTCTACTAGAATTCTAGTTAAAACACGAGATAAATTAAAATGATACTCAATGAGGAGATAAAAGATCATGCGTGGCCCTGGGAAACACTCACTTTTCCTCACCCTGGGTTTCCTCATGTGCCCATGGAGGTGATAATTCAGAAGGTCCCAGTATTTCTGAGACAACATAAGTAGAAGAAAAAATATTGCAGAAGAGAAGCATGTTGTATTCATAGACAAGGGAAATTGGTTGATTATGTATAAAAGAAAATTCAAGTGACTTTACATATTTTATTTCAAACATTGCATATTTTCTCTTTTCTCCTCAGAAGCCTCTGAATAAGAGCTTCTCTCTAACCACCTGTGAGGAACAACAAGCCTGATTTCATGGGATTTGGGTCATTTGATGCAATGTCTGTACATTTGCAACAATAATGTAATTTCATTTTGTTCTTCTTCCTAGGGTTTGTCTAATTTTGACACAGAATGTTATAAAAAGTATGGGAAAACATGGGGGTGAGTATTCTGGAACTTTCTCTTTGGTAGACTTGTTATGATGTGGCGCCCCAACGCATGAGAACAACCTCAGCCCTGAGCTTTTGGATGCAACCCTCTGTGCTGCAAAGTCCTTGGAGTCTTGCCCTGCCAAAGGTTCTGCATGTCACCAGGAGTCTGGGTCTACAGTCTGACTTAGATTGAGAATGTTGCATGTTTTGGCTTTTCTCTTGCTTTTGATGACCCAGAGTCTCCAGCCTTACTTTGTGTCCAATGTCTGGCTATTTCTATCTTCCCCATTTTTCTTTCTTTTTGACCCCTTTGGCTGAATAAAATGTATTATTTGAGAATTGTTTTTTAAAATCATGGGCTTATAAATTTATGACATCATCTATTTCCTCCATTGATTTCCTTTTAATTTAAAGACAAAATTCTCTTATTTAAATTTCAGATTTAATGTATGCTTTTGAACAAAAGGCTGGGAGGTACTGGGAAGCAGATGGGAAACCATTTCTGCTCAGATTTTTTCATTTACTTAACTTTATTTCTTCTTTTTTATTGTCATCATTATTGTTGCTCATATGCCATTTTTAAGTTTTCAGCATTGACTTTTCAATGAAGCATTTCTTTCTCTCCTTCACCCATTTTATGTTAAGACCAGACATAGGATGTAGTTACACCAGTGAGTTCCCTGGTGAATTGATAGGGTTTATATTGGAGGGTGGCCACAGCTAACTGTAGCAAGTATTCCCTTTTAGAGCTGGTGGGGGGTTGGTGGGAGCCGTAGAAGAGGTGTAATCATTTTGCTCTACACTAAAAATAGTGGTAAAAGACATTGACTCTTCTTCTCCATCTTCTCTCATCAATCCCCATAAAGCCACAGGCCTGGCCAGAGTGTTCTGCTCAGTTGACATGGCCCAAGGACACAACATGTGATCCAAGGATACAACATGTCCCACTGGATCTCCAAATCCCCCATTCTAGCTACCACTTGCAAAACTTAGTAATTGTGAGAAGTTATTCAATTGTCTGCCTTCAATTTTTTCACAAACCTATATTTTGCTATGTAAAAATTTATGGAGACTATGGGTTGAGGCTGTAGCTCAGCGGCAGAGCGCTTGCTTAGCACGTGTGAGGCACTGGGTTTGGTCCTTAGCACCATATGAAAATAAACAAATAAAGGCATTCTGTCCACCAACAATTACAATAAATAATAAATAAATAAGTTATGGAAAGTAGTGTACGCAATACTATTGTATTCATCATCTAGATTTAACAAGTGTTCCAATGCTATTTCTAACTATGATCTCTTAGGTGGTGTATTTTGTCTCTTTCTACCTACTTTATCTACATTACCCTTTATGCTATGAAGACTGCAGTGGCTTCTGTGGTCAGAATCCCCAACTAGAACTTCATGTTGCTATGTATTGTAGGACTAGGCAGATAGAATAGGTAACATCAGGATCGAAGTCTGGATTTCTGCTGCAGAATCAGGCCTGTTAGATTTAATCAGCCCGATTTTTCTAACACAGCATATATGATGGTCGACAGCCTGTTTTGTTTATTACGGAGCCAAGCATTATCAAAACAGTGCTCATCAAAGAATGTTATTCTGTCTTCACTAACTGGCGGGTAAGCATTCACTTTTCAACAATTTTCACATTTAATTAGTCATATTTAAGTTTTAATTTATTCTTTTCATTTATACATGAACTAGAATGTATTTTGACATATTATACTTACATGACGTACAACTTCCCAAGCCTGTGTTTGGACATAATGTGGAGTTTCTCTAGTTGTGTATTCATATATGAAGATAGGAAAGTTATGTGTGATTCATTCTACAGTCTTTCCTATTCTCATCACCTCACCCTTCCCTTTGTTCCCCTTTGACTAATTCAAAGTAACATTTATTTATTTATTAACTCGATTTTTATCCTGAGATATTTATAGGTTCAGAGGGCATTCCTTGCCAAACAAATTATCAGGCAGTTGCATGTATAATTTATTCTGTTTTACCCAATGATAATTTCTTACATGACTATAAATTTATTAAGTTCCTATTTCTATAGTAACAGGAAATTGATACAATCTAGGCTTTTTATTTTCATTTTTCCTGTTTTGTGTGCCTATATGTATGAGTGTGCAGCTCTGTGCAAATGTATCACATGCCTATATTTGTGCATATTTAGATTGTGTTTTTAATATGTTTTCACAAATTCTTCATTAACCTTAGAAATGTGCCTGGTTTCTTGTGTGTTGACCACATTGGTCAACGTTTGCACATACAAATAGGGAAAATCCTGTCTGTATGCTTTTTATTTGTTTGTTTTTCTTTTCCTCTGACATTAGCTCAGAGTTCCAGTGTGAGATTGAATAAGAGCCAGGAGAGTGAACATTTCTTTTGAAGGATATAGACTTTAATCTTCCAAAGTTTACCCCAATTTTAGATGAGGCTGATGTGTGTGTGTGGATTCCCATACAATCTCTATATTCACTTTTTAAAAACTTTGGGGGCTAGATTTAGGTCAGTTGGTAGAGTGCTTGCCTTGCAGGCACAAAGTCTGGAGTTCAATCCTCAGCATCACAAAAAATTTTTTAAAAACTTTGATTAGTGTATGATAATTGTGGATGATAATAGAACTTGCTGCTATGTTCAATAATACATCTACACTCAGATGAACGTTTTTACTTGTATTTCTGTATATGACTGAGCAGACATTGTAGAATTGTTCCTGATGCTTGGGAGAAAGCATTCAGTTTGCCACCAGTAAGTGTATAGTTAGCTGAAAATGGATTTTTTATAGAATCTCTTTATCAAGTTGAAGAAACTTCCCTCTGTTCCTAATCTCCTAAATTTTTACAGTGAATGAGTGCTGGAAGCATATATTTATTTTTGGGTGCAGTGGGACTGAACATTGAACTCAGGGGCACTCAACCACTGAGCCACATCCCTGGTCCTATGTTGCACTTTATTTAGAGACAGGGTCTCACTGAATTGCTTAGCACCTCACCGTTGCCAAGGCTGGCTTTGAACTTGTGATCATCCTGTCCCAGACTCCCGAGCTGCTGGGATTACAGGCATGACCACTGTGCCTGGCTGGAAGCATACATTTTAATACAAAAATATATTTTATATGATGGAACTAAATTTCAGGGATTTTGCTTTGGTGGGCTAGCTCCCAGGTGAAAAATATAATTATCTTCCTTTCGCCCTCTGCCCTTGTAGAAAATATTGGAAGAACTTCCATTAATAACTTGTGTTTTTTTCTATATGTCTTTTATTTATTTGTTTTTCTTTTCCTCTGACATTAGCTGGGAGTTTTATGTAGACAAAATCTTTTAAGTTTCAAATATTATTATTTTTAAAATTATCATACCTAAGCACCCCTTTATCAAGATGCTTATGCTGTAAATGCATGTAAAGACAGAACTGGTCTTAGGAAACATACAGTTGACCGAACGTCTGGTATCTGTCACCAACCCATTTCTGCTCTGCATAGCCCTGGGGGTTATGCTAGGTTTTCTTAAGTCTTCTTCCTGTCTATTCCCCTGGAAAAAGCTTCCAACCAAGGGAAATTTTACATCTAAACAAGGGTTGGAATATAAAGTCCAAAAATGATGTGAGGTACTTGGTGTCTCTTCCAAACTCTCAGGTGGTTAGGCATTTGGAATAAATACTATTGAGTGTCTGACATAGAACTAGCTACCTAGTAGGCAGTCAATGTTATAGATAAAGCTTCATCCCAGGGTTTCATAAGCTGACTTCCAGACCACTCACGTATAATCGAATCAAGCCTTTATTGAGGCACACCGGTGGTGGCTGACCAGAACATAAATTCTTCCCCTGATCAGCCCCGAACAATTGCAAGTGCACTCCTTATAAGTTTGAAAACTGCAAAACGGGTGTTCAGGGGGTCTATCCAATGCAAGCAAACTAGTTTACAGAAGCGGGACAGTGTAGTCAAGTGGAGGGAAATCTAGCCAATCACAGTTAACCCAGTCACCCCAGTTACAGAAACAGAACCCTGTTACCCTAGTTATAGAAACAATACCCCATTAGGTAGTTCCATGTTCTTAAAGGTTTCTATAGTAAAAGGAAAAGAACATCTTGCCCCAGTCATGACTCTTCTACTTGGCATGGTTGTTTTACAGGATGAGGTCATAAAACAAAATGGAGTCACATTTATTCCTACTATCACATTCCCCACTGGTTTTAGTAGGTTTGATGTCAATGTTGCACATCATTAGGCTTAAGTCCAGGTGTTCTTTTTTTACTATCACATTCCCCACTGGTTTTAGTAGGTTTGATGTCAATCTTGCACATCATTAGACTTATGTCCAGGTGTTCTTTTTCTACTATTACACACTAAACATTTTTTTAAATAAATAAAGCTGTTTAACAAACTTTTGCACCTGTGGAGACCTCCACATTTGTGTAGACAAAATCTCTTTTTTCTTTGGACTCTAGAATTTGGTTCCAGTGGGATTTATGAAAAAAGCCATCAGCGTGTCTGAGGACGAAGAATGGAAGAGAATAAGAACACTGCTGTCTCCAACCTTCACCAGTGGAAAACTCAAAGAGGTAATAAAGTAGGAAGGCTTTTCATTGGAAACTTAAAGGATTAATCTGGGTATGGGTAGAAAGTGTGATAGATAGTTGTCCCTTTCAAACGGATAGTCCTCTGAATTTTAACTTCCTAAAAATATTCTTTTGTCTTTATGTTTTAGAAGAGATATAATGAGATTCATTATAAATGTCTCATACTTCTTCATCCTGGGAAAGCCATAGCGTTGGGGACTGAGTCTCCTCACTTAACTATGGGTGATCTTGTGTTTTGTGCTAGATGTTCCCCATCATTAACCAGTATGGAGATGTGTTGGTGAAAAACATGAGACTGGAATCAGAGAAGGGCAAGTTTATCAACTTGAAAGAGTAAGTAGCAGGGCAGCTCTGGCATTCCAAGCTCCAATAGGAGCCCGTCCAACTGCCTGCCACAGAACCGAATTCCAAATGTTGAGCTAGTGCAATGAGCAGACAAAAGCAAGGGTTTGGAGTCACAACTCCAACTGTTAATCCAAGAAGGAGCTGCTCCCAGAAGGAGACAGGGCAGCTGGGGGAGAAAGGATCTCTACTGTATCCACCAAGGTTTGTTTGGCTGCAAATATTTGTGACTTTGGATATACTAGAAGACAAAATACTGTCAAGGTCAAGGTCACCTGTTGTGAGTCCTCTAGGAAGACTTAGTTATTCCTCCCTTGTCCTGATGAAGCTCAGTTTGTACACAACTATTATTATTCACATTCTATTTGTGCTACTGTAGTGTGTCTGATTATGGATCTTATCCCTGTGTGGGTGAGCTTCTTGAGTTCAGAGGTGAGTCTAACTCACCTCACTGTCCCCATCACTCCTGGAACAAGGGCAGTACCTCATTTGCAACTCATAAAGGCCTCATAGTCAGTGTGAAGGGATCATGGACTCATCTGATAGTTCAGCAGATAACCGTGAGTGTGTGGCTCTCTGCTTGTCTTGCCTGGGCATGTGAACTTACTCCTACTTCTTGCTGCATGTATAGTGGAAGGATTGGGAAGAGGCACTGGTTTTATCTTTCCATATCTTTCTCTATTCAGCATCTTTGGGGCCTACAGCATGGATGTGATCACTGCTACATCATTTGGAGTGAACATCGATTCCCTCAACAACCCACAAGATCCCTTTGTGGAGAAAGTCAAGAAGCTCTTAAAATTTAATTTCTTTGACCCTTTGCTTCTCTCAATAAGTATGTGGAATACCATGTTATTTGTTCCCTTTCTTTATTTAAATAAGATCATTATTGATACATAATTAATAATCTTTTAATCACCCCACTTAATTATACAATTAAATTGTTTTCAGTACAAAGATATACTCAGCCACTAGTGACCATTTATCAACTCAGAAACAGGCTACCATTTCATTATCAACTCTCTATTCCCCAAGCCTAAGCAATCATGGATCTATTTTCTGACTCTATAGATTTGCTGATAGTGTGAATTTTCTTTTTTTCAAGAGATAGAGATAGAGATAGAGATGAGAGAGAGAGAGAGAGAGAGAGAGAGAGAGAGAGAGAGAGAGAGAGAGAATTTTTTTAATATTTATTTTTTAGTTTTTGGTGGACACAACATGTTTATTTTATGTGGTACTGAGGGTCAAACCCAGCACCCTGCGCATGCCAGGCGAGCACATTACTGCTTGAGCCACATCCCCAGGCCTTGTGAATTTTGTATTAATGAATCCTACAATACGTGGCTTCTTTCATTTATCATTGTATTTTCAAATTCTTCCATCCTGAAGCATGTGTGAGTACTTCATTTATTTTTTTAAAAAATTATTTATTTATTTGTTCTAATGAATTATAGATGACAGCAGAATGCATTCCACTACATAAAACACAAAGGGAGCACAACTTTTCACTCACTTCTGTACTTGTAGATGAAGTAGATTCACACCATTTGTGTCATCATACATGTTCCTAGGGTAATGATGTCCATCTCATTCCACCATCAATCCTACACCCTTCTCCCCTCCATTTCCCTTGCCCTATCCAAAGTTCCTCCATTCCTTGGATGAACCCCCCACCCCCCATTATGGATCAGCATCCACTTATGAGAGAAAACATTTGGCTTTTTGTGTTTTGGGATTGGCTTACTTCACTTAGCATGTTATTCTCCAACTCCATCCATTTATCTGAAAATTCCATGATTTTACTCTCTTTTAATGCTGAATAATATTCCATTGTGTATATGTAACACATTTTCCATCTATTCAACTGTTGATGGGCATCTAGTTTGGTTCTAAAGTTTAGCTATTGTGAATTGAGCTGCTATAAACACTGATGTGGCTGCATCACTGTATTATGCTGATTTTTAATCCTTTGGGTATAAACCAAGAAGTTGGATAGCTGGGTCAAATGGTGGTTTCATTCCAGTTTCTCTGAGGAATCTCCATACTGCTTTCCAAAGTGGTTGCACCAATTTGCAGTCCCACCAGCAATGTAAGTGCCTTTCCCCTCACATTCACACCAACATATATTTCTGCTTGTATTCTTCATAACTGCCATTCTGACTGGAGTGAGATGAAATCTTAGAGTAGTTTTGATTTGCATTTCTCTAATTACTAGAGATATTGAACATTTTTTCATATATTTATTGATCAATTGTATATCTTCTTCTGAGAAATGTCTGTTCAATTCCTTAGCCCATTTATTGATAGGGTTATTTGCTGGTGTGTGTGTGTGTGTGTGTGTGTGTGTGTGTGTGTGTGTGTGTGTTTGGTGTTAAGTTTTTTGAGTTCTTTATATATCCTGGAGATTAGTGCTCTATATGATGTGCATATTGTCAAAATTTGCTCCCATTTTTTAGGCTCTCTCTTCATCTTATTGATTGTTTCTTTTGTTGATAAGAAGCTTTTCAGTTTGAATCCATCCCATTTATTGTTTATTGATTTTATTTCTTGCACTTTAGGAGTCTTGTTAAGGAAGTCAGAGTCTAATCTGACTTAATAAAGTTTGGGCCTACTTTTTCTTCTATTAGGTGCAGGGTCTCTGGCCTAATTCCTAGGTCCTTGATTCACTGTGAGTTAAGTTTTATGCAGGGTGAGAGGTAGGGACTTAATTTTATTTTGCTACATATGGATTTCCAGTTTTCCCAGAATCATTTGATGAAGAGGTTTTTTTCCCCAGTGAATGTTTTTGGCACCTTTGTCTAGCATGAGATAACTGTATTTGTGTAGGTTTGTCTCTGTATCTTCTGTTCTGTATCATTGGTCTACATGTCTGTTTTGGTGCCAATATGGATGTCCAGTTTTGCCAGCACCATTTGTTGAATAGGCTCTTTTCCCCAGTAAATGTTTTTGGCACCTTTGTCTAGTATGATATAACCATACTCATGTGGGTTGGTCTCTGTGTCCTCTATTCTGTACCATTGGTCAACAAGTCTATTTTGGTGCAGATACCATGCTGTTTTGTTACTATAGCTCTGTAGTATAGTTTAAGGTCTGGTATAGTGATGCTTCCTGCTTCACTTTCTTGCTAAGGATTGCTAGATATTCTGGGTCTCTTATTTTTCCAAATAAATTTTATGATTGCCTTTTCTATTTCTATGAAGAATGTCATTGGGATTTTAATGGGGATTACATTAAATCTGTATAACACTTTTGATAGTATAAATTTGCCAGAATTTAACTGAGACTTTTTGCATCTAGGTTCATCAAAGATATTGGTCTGAAATTTTCTTTTATTGATGTGTCTTTGGCTGGTTTTGGAATCAGAGTGATTGATTGAGTTTGGAAATGTCCCCTCTTTTGCTATTTCATGGAATAATTTAAGGAGTATTGGTATTAGGTCTTCTTTGAAGGTCTTGTGATAATCTGACTGGTTGAGCTCTTCTTCGTATGTAGGCTTTTGATGGTGTCTTCTATTTACTTTCTTGAAATTGATCTGTTTAACTTGGTGTATATTAGCTTGATTCAGTTTGGATAGATTATGACTCTAGAAATTTGTCGATGTCTTTGATATTTTCTATTTAATTGGAGTATAAATTTTTAAAATAGTTTTAATTATCTTCTGTATTTCAGATGTGTCCATCATGATATTTCCTTTTTCATCACAGATTTTAGTAATTTAAGTTTTCTCTTTCTTTATTAGTGTGGCTAATTGTTTATGAATTTTATTTATTTTTTCAAAGAACAAACTTTGTGTTTTGTCAATTTTTTCAATTGTTTCTTTTGTTTCAGTTTCATTGATTTCAGCTCTGATTTTAATTATTCCCTATCTTCTACTACTTTTGGTGTTGATTGTTCTTTTTTGGGGGGCTTTGAGATGTAATTTTAGGTCCTTCATTTATTGATTTTTTGTTCTTTAAAGAAATGAACTCCATGTAATGAACTTTCCTCTTAGTACCTTCTTCATAGTGTCCCAGAGATTTCAATATGTTGTATCAGTGGTCTCATTTACCTCTAAGAATTTTTTAATCTCTTCTCTGATGTTTTCTGCTATCCCTGGCTCATTAAGTAGCATATTATTTAGTCTCCAGGTGTTGGAGTAGCTTCTGTTTTTCATTTTATCATTAATTTCTAATTTCATTCCATTATAATCTGATGGCATGCAGGGTAGTATCTCTATTTGTATTTGCTAAGAGTTGTTTTGTGGCATAATATATGGCCTATTTTAGAGAAGGATCCATGTGCTGCTGAGAAGAAATTGTATTCACTCATTGATGGATGAAATATTCTCTATATGTCTGTTAAGTCTAAGTTATTGATTGTATTATTGAATTCTATAGTTTCTTTGTTTAGATTTTGTTTGGAAGGTCTATCCAATGGTGAATGTGTTGTGTTAAAGTCACCCAGTATTATTGTATTGTGGTCTATTTTACTCTTAAAATTGAGAAGAGTTTGATGAATGTAGACGGCCATTACATTTGTCCTTTTCTTGCTAGCCCATAATTCATTGTTTGGTGCATAAGTATTTATAATTGTTATTTCTTGTTTATTTCATTCAATCTTGTTGATGAATGGTTTTCTTAAGCAGTATAAAATGTCCTTCTTTTTTCCTTATGATTAACTTTGTCTTGATGTCTACTTTATTTGATATGAGGATGGAAACCTGTGCTTGTTTACACAGTCCATGTGAGTAGTATATTTATTCCCAACCTTTCACCTTCAGTTTGTGGTTGTCTTTTCCTATGAGATAAGTCTCTTGAAGCCAGCATATTGTTGGTTTTTTAAAAAATCCATTCTGCCAGTCTATGTCTTTTGATTGATGAGTTTAGGCCATTAACATTCAGGGTTATTATTGAAACATGGTTCATATTTCCAGTCATTTTGCTTTATTTTTTGTTTTTAACTTGACTTGGTTTCTCCTTTGATTGGCTTTTCCTTTAGTGTACTTCCTCCCTTTGCTGATTTTCATTGTTGTTTTTCATTTTTTCTTCATGGAATATTTTGCTAAGGTTGTACTCTGTAGTCCAGGCTTTCTAGTTTTAAATTCTTTCAATTTTTGTTTATTATGGAAGGTTTTCACTTTATTATGAAATCTAAAGCTTAATATTGCTGAATGTAAGATTCTTGATTGGCATCATTTTCTTTCAGAGTTTGGTATATATTGTTCCCAGACCCTCTAGCTTTGAAGGTCTGGGTTTAGAAATCTGCAGAGATCCTAATTGATTTCCTTCTGTATGTAATCTGATTCCTTTCTCTTGGGGCTTTAAAATTTCTTTCTTTATTCTGTATGTTAGGCATTTTCATTATTATGTGCCTTGGTGTAGAATCTGTCGTGATTTTGTACACTTGGTGTCCTGTAAGCCTTTTGTATTTGATTGTCCAATTCATTATTCAGGTTTGGAAAAGTTACTGATATTATTTCATCAAATAAATTGTTCATTCCTTTGTTTTGGAACTCTATGCCTTCTTCTATCTCAATAATTCTTACATTTGGCCTTTTCATAATTCATGAATGTTCTGTTCATGGCTGTTCAGGGTTTCCTACCATCTTCACTGTGTGGTCAACTTTACTTTCAAGATTATATATTTTGTCTTCATTGTCTGAGGTCCTCTCTTTCAAGTGATTTAGTCTGTTGGTGATGATTTCTATGGAGTTTTTAATTTGCTTTATTGTTTCCTTCATTTCAATGATTTCTTTTCCTTTTTTTTTTTGGTAGAATCTCTATCTCCTTATTGAAGTAATCTTTTGCTTCCTGTATTTGGCTGTGTAGCTCTGTATTGAAATGACCTTTTGTTGCCTGTGTTTGCTCTCTTATATCATCCTTTCATTCACAGAACATTTTAATTACATACATCCTGAACTCCTCTTGGACATATCTTCTGCTGTGCTGGCCATTGGTTCTAGTAATGTATCTTGGTTTGTTTGGGGCACTTTCTTCCTTTGTTTTTTCACATTGTTTTTGTGTCTTTCCCTTTAGCAGTGTATATCTAAGGTATTACAGTTTATACCAATAGACTTATAGTGTCCCTGCAGAATTCCATGACCACTCCTTTAAGGAGGAGATCAATATTAACATATCCCAATGCAAACAATATTCAGGCTTAATTAAACCAAATAGCTTCTATTGAGATGTTTACAGTTTTGTCACAACAGACAGAAATGGTGAGTTTGATTATTATTAAGAATGTAAGCAGTAGGTTGCAAAAGGACCTACAGTTTATATTGGTGGGCAAAGAGAGAACGAGGGGGTGGGTTTAGGATGAGATGTTAAGGAGTTAGGAGATGAGGATATAGAGTTATTAGATCTTAGGAAGCATAAAAGAGGAATCCAAAGATGTTAGCTAGTAGCAGGAGAAAAGAGAGAAAGAGACTTTGGGGAGATAGATAAGTGGAGAGAGAGAGAGAGAGAGAGAGAGAGAGAGAGAGAGAGAGAGAGAAGAGAACACCAAATTATTTTGTTGAGATTTTGCATCCATAATTATAATATATATCAGTTTGTATTTCTCCTGTGTTATCTTTTTGTTAAGTCTTAGGATTAGGTTAACACAGGCATTTTAGGATCTTTTACAAGTGTTCACTATATTCGATATTTAGAAATACTAGGTATTTCTATGAATGTTTGTAAAGAGGTAAAGAATTGGTATTAGTTCTTTTAATGTTTGGTTAGAATTGTCCATGGAATATCTGGACCTGAGCTTCACTTTGTAGAAAAGTTCTTAATTTCAAATTTAGTCTCATCACATGCTGTATGTCAATATATATTTTGTATTAGTTTTTGTGTTAGTTTCTGTTGTTTGTGTCTTTTTAGGAATTTGTCTATTTCATTTATGTAATATGTATAATTGTTACGATAATCTGATTGTTACAATATCTTTATAATTCTTTCTATGTTTATAATGTCAGTATTTCCCCAGTTTTCATTTTGAATGCTACTAATGGTAGCCTTTCTATTTCTGGGTCAGTGTAGCTATTGTTTTGCAAATTTTGTTGTTTTTTTTTTCCCAAAGAATTGCATTTGTTTTTATTAATTTTTTCTATTGATTTTATTTTTTATTTGATTAGTTTCCACTTTGGTCCTTAATATTTTCTTCCTTCTGTTTCCTTTAAGTTTAATTTGCTTTTCTTTTTTTCATGATTTATTATGTAAAGTTTGATCATTGATTTGTGATCTTTGTTTTTATTTAATAGATAAGAATTTCCCTCTGAGCAATGATGGCTTTTTCTCCATTCCATAAGTTTGATATATTAATGTCTCCTTTTTCCTTTCAATACTTTATCTATTTCACTTTATTTTCTTCTTTCATCCAGTGTTTATTTATGTATATATTGATTAATTTGCCCATACTTTGAGTTTCCCAATTTTCTTTCTAATAATGCCTTCTGGATTCCTCCCATGGTGCTTGAGGAACACAGGCTCTGTTGGTCCCATCCTGACTGCTCTTTCTTGAAGAGCATGATTAACTGCAGCCTCAGACTAAAACCTAGTTTTATCCAAAGACACTCTATTCCAGTACATGAAGGGGAAAGCGGTCAGAGTTTTCATCTTGCTCCTTTGGTCACTCCACAGAGGCAGAAGGGGCCACTGATCTCACTGATTTGGTGGTGGCCATATATATGACATCCTCTTGCTCAGCCAGTGGCCTGGAGCTCAATCAGTTGTCCCAACAGGAACAGTTCCTCTTTAGGAACCCTTGTGACTTCCACTTTTCTGATAGTTAGAAAAGATGTAATTGCTCCAGGTAAATTTTACATTTTTCACTGAAGTGTCCTTTGTTTTTTCTTTTCCCTACAGCAATCTTTCCATTCCTTACTCCAATTTATGAGGCAATGAATATCTCTCTGTTTCCAAAGGATGTCACAAATTTTTGAAAGAAAGCTATAAAGAGAATGAAAGAAAGTCGCCTTCAAGAGAAACAACAGGTAAAATCTGGTGGTGGTTACAGAGGAGGTTCATTTTTGATAATTTATTTGCCTATGGATGTATGACTTCCATACTTTTTTGTATATTTTTAAAAGGTTCTCTCCTGGTTGAGAGTAGTAGAGGGTTTTCATTTGGGGAGAATAAAGAATTTAGCATCTGGTGATTGAGAAACAAGAATGAATTAGAGAGGGAACTGAATTAGAGTAAGATATACTCCATGCTTTTATAATTATGTCAAAATAGACTCTGCTCTAATATAACTTAAAAGAACTAATAAAAAAGACTTAAATAATAAATAAAATTATATATTCGAAATACTGAAAAAATAATGAACCAGAGAGAAAGCATTTACAATTAAATAATGGGCATGGAATTTAGTTTGTCAAGGCGTAAATATTGCTGATAGAAAAAGCCCAAATGCTCTAAAAAGGAGTCCTTGTACATTGCTGACTAGAATGCAAATTAGGACAGCCTTTATGGAAAACTGTGAGGAGGGCCCTCAGAAATCAAATACAGACCCACTGTATAATCCAGCAATCTCACTACTAGGTGTATAACCACAGGAAATGAAATCAGTATGTCAAAGAGACATCTGCACTCCCATGTTTATTGCAGCACTATGTTAAAATTGTTCTTATTAACTGAGCCTAATAGATTTTGAAAACATCCACCATCAGGAAATGATAAATGCAATTAAAGATGTTTCTAAACTGACATAAACATCAAACAGCATATACATATATCAAAGTAATCAGGTACATTGTTAATATGTACAGCTTAATGTTCTTATATATCAGTTGAAATGATTTTTTTAAATAGAGGAAAAATGTTTTATTATATCTCTTCTCTTCAATAGATAACATTTCAGCATAAAAATTATTTTCCTGGTGCTGTAATTTCATCAGATTTTATATGGTCAAGAATCATTGCATTTCCAAACCTCTCACTTTACAAACTCACCACAGAAGGCATCCTCAGGCTAGCTGGCACTGTCTGGCCCCTCATGGAGCAGGCATGGGGTTCTTTAGGTTTTGCCTCATGTCCAAAGGCCAGCACAAGGATGTGTGCAGGCCAGGGAGCCAGGATGGGCCCTCCAGGTGTCAGTACAAAGTTCATAGCTTCAAGCATGGTGGGATCTTTCAAGAAGCTTGCCCAAAATCTGATGAGGAACTCTAAAAATGTCAGGAGATTAATCTGTGGCATCTTTGGTGAAGAATTAAGGTAGTAAAACAAAATATTGAAGTCCAGGACTTCTCCCTAAGCAAACAAATGTAACAGGAGACAAAGCCAGCCACTCTCTGGCCAGGAGGCTATGTTCAGAATCCACAGGAGCACACACGCCCGGTGAGTGCGCTACCGCTTGAGCCACATCCCCAGCCCTCATCTAAACTTCTGATGTTGTGATTTGCTGGATTTACCTAAGTTGTGTTTCCTCTTCCATTAGCCCTGTCTGATCTGGAGCTTGTGGCTCAATCAATTATCTTAATTTTTGTTGGCTATGAGACCACTAGCAGTGCTCTTTCCTTCATTTTGTATGAACTGGCCACCCATCCTGATGCCCAGACCAAACTGCAGCAGGAGATTGATGCGGCTTTGCCCAATAAGATGAGAAGATGGTACCTGGAGAGAGAGAAGAGAGGCAGAGCCTCAACAAGACTCCCTCTTCATTACTTCCTAGGAGGCTTTGACCAAAATATATACACTGATTCTTTTCACCAGCTCTATTTGGAAAGGATCTGAAGAGACAAATGAAGGAGAAAACAGTATTTTTGGGAAAATTCTATTCCCAAAACTACAAGGAATTTTTAAAAGAGTAGTTTCAGTTGTATCCATTACCAGTTACCATGATGACACCCAGGAAGTGTAAGCATGTGTCACTCAAGTGTCCAGATCATTGGCTCTGCTGATCTGTGGCATGAGCTCCTGCCTGGCTGTCTCCTGAGTGATCCTGGGCTTGGTGGGCAGGCCGACTCTGCTCTGCTCCACACATCTTCACACTCTAGTCATGTATTAGAGAGAAGCAGCCAGGGGATGAGTCAGGTTTTCTGGCTCCTGAGCCAAACCTTTACTTCTATCTTGTATCCTCTCCAATGTCATACCAGGCATTAGCCACATGTTGTGCCTGCTGTCCTCAGACCTCTGCCTAAACAGGAAGTCTATTGAGTCTATTGGATATGAAGACACCTGGTCTCTGGGGCTGACATGGCTGGTTTGGCAGTGAAGTGGGCACAAAGCCTCTTCTTCAGAGCTCACAATGAAGCCATGAAATACAACTAGGAGATTGGTTCAGCAACAGAGGGTGGGGATGAGAGTGACTTCCTGTCCTCCTTAGAATGGTCTCTGAAACTGAAATTGTTTGACATGGTGCCATCGAATCTTAGCCTTCTTTTGGTGGTACTGGGATGGAAGTTACCAGTTTCTCCCAACATTTTTTACATGATGTAGTGTTATCTCTAAGTTTTACATATATATATATATATATATATATATATATATATATATATATATATATATATACACACACACACACACACACACACACACACACATACTCAAAGCAGGATTATTCAAGAAAAAACTGATACATAATGTGTTATTTCCTCTTTTCTATTTCCTTGAAATAGGCATGTGACTTTTCTAGAGAAAGGTAACAGTGACTTTCACATATTTTGCCTGAGTGTAATTGTCATATTCTATTAGTTACTTTTCCTCATATGAGGAAAAATTGTACATGATGATGCTGAGGATATTATACACTGAATTTGGTATTGTTCCATAGGCCTCTTATGTTCATAACTACTCTGCACTTCTCAATGGGCCATGGACATGGTTGTCAAATGGACATGATTGTTATTACAATGCTTAGTCAGTTGTAAGCATTACTCTCCTTCACCATTCTGTTATTCTTGGGACCTTCTAACACTTTAATAAAACTATGTAGATTGAGTTTAAAGTTAGTTCCAAACATGAATTTCCAAAAATCTCTTTTTTTCTCTTCAGGCACCTGCTACCTATGATACTGTGTTACAGATGGAGTACTTGGACATGGTGGTGAATGAAACTCTCAGATTGTACCCAATTGCTGGCAGACTTGAGAGGGTCTGTAAGAAAGATGTTGAAATCAATGGAGTGCCCATTAGCAAGGGGACAGTGGTGATGATATCAATCTTTGTTCTTCATCGAGACCCACAGCACTGGCCAGAGCCTGAGGAGTTCCGTCCTGAAAGGTACAGGGCCTCTGGGAAAGGCAACCACCCTGGGCTAGGGTTGTCCAAGCATGTCCTTGTATTTCTTATCATAGATGACATACAGGTAGCTATGTAATCATTTTTATATATGTCTTTGTATTTTAAGCAGTTTTCCTGTTATAAATATAACACTTTCTTGCAAAATGATATGAATTTGTGACAAGGAAACAAAACGAATGCTATGTCCATTCACTATCCTAAATTCTTTTTAAAAAATTTTAAATTGCTTTTTAAAAAATAAATATCAACAAAATGCATTACAATTCTTAGTACACATATGTAACACAATTTCTTATATCTCTGTATATAAAGTATGTTGACACCAATTTGTGTCTTCATACCTGTACTGTGGATAATGATGTCCATCACATTCCACCATCCTTGCTAATCCCCTGCCTCCTCCCTTCCCCTCCCACCCCTCTGCCCTATCTAGAGTTTGTCTATTCCTCCCATGCTACCCCTCCCTACCCCACTATGATTCAGCCTCCTTATATCAGAGAAAATATTCAGCATTTTTTTTTTGGAATTGGCTAACTTCACTTAGCATTATCTTCTCCAGCACCATCCATTTACCTGCAAATACCTTGATTTTATTCTCTTTTAATGCTGAGTAATATCCATTGTGCATATATGCCACATTTTTTTAATCCATTCATCTACTGAAGGGCATCTATGTTGTCTCCACAATTTATCTATTGTGAATTGTGCTGCTATAAACATTGATGTGGCTGTGTCCCTGTAGCATGTTTATACCTTTTAGGTATAAACCAAGGAGAGGGATATCTTGGTCAAATGGTGGTTCCATTCCCAGATTTCCAAGGAATCTCCATTCTGCTTTCCATATTGGCTGCACCAATTTACAGTCCCACCAGCAATGTATGAGTGTACTTTCCCCCCCACATCCTGCCAACACTTATAATGGCATCATAATAGCTGCCATTCTGACTGGAGTGAGATGATATCTTAGAGTAGTTTTGATTTGCTTTTCTCTAATTGCTAGAGATGATGAGCATTTTTTTATATATTTGTTGATTGATTGTATATCCTCTTCTGAGAAGTGTCTGTTAAGGTTCTTGGCCCATTTATTGATTGGGTTATTTGTTTTTTCGGTGCTTTGCTTTTGAGTTCTTTATATACCCTAGAGATTGATGTTCTATCTAATGTGTGAGGGGTAAAAATTTGCTCCCAAGCTGTAGGCTCTTATTCACCTCACAAATTGTTTCTTTTTTAGAGAAGAAACTTTTTAGCTTGTTAAATTCTTTAAATAATCATGAATTAATAATATGATCATGTTCTCATAAACATATTTCTAGGCATATACAGATATTTTTGCTAAACTAGATTGTATCATATTTGATTTTTGCTAGCACCTAATAATATATACATTCAACCTCTGCATGTATGATTTTTTTTTGCAGGGTACCACGAGTTGAAATCATGGGTGGTCAACCACTGACCCACATCCGTAGCCCTATTTTGTATTTTATTAGAGACAGGGTTTCACTGAGTTGTTTAGGGCCTCACTAATTTGGTGAAGCTGGCTTTGAACTTGGGATCCTGCTGTCTCCATCTCCCAAGTTGCTGGGATTACAGGTGTGTGCCGTGCTCAGCGTGTATGTATGATTTTTGCATCTATAATTTCAACTAACTTATAAATTTTTTTTCTTGTTAGTTTTCCCTAAACAGTGTAATACAATAAGTACTTATGTAGTATTTAAATATTATTAGTTATTATAAGCAATCCAGAGATGATTTAAAATATATTTCAGGATGTGCATAGGTTATACAAGTATTTTCCCATTATTTTTATTTTTTTTAAATTTTTTTATTGGTTATTCAAAACATTACAAAGATTGCAGAATCACATCGGTTACTCATCCACATTTTTACATAATACCATAATAGTAACTGTTGTATTCTACTACCTTTCCTATCCTCTACTATCCCCCCTCCCCTCCCCTCCCATCTTCTCTCTCTATCCCATCCACTGTAATTCATTTCTCTCCTTATTTTTTTCCCATTCCCCTCACAACCTCTTATATGTAATTTTGTATAACAATGATGGTCTCCTTCCATTTCCATGCAATTTCCCTTTTCTCTCCCTTTCCCTCCCACCTCATGTCTCTGTTTAATGTTAATCTTTTCCTCCTGCTCTTCCTCCCTGCTCTGTTCTTAGTTGCTCTCATTATATCAAAGAAGACATTTGGCATTTGTTTTTTAGGGATTGGCTAGCTTCACTTAGCATCATCTGCTCTAATGCCATCCATTTCCCTGCAAATTCCATGCTTTTGTCATTTCTTAGTGCTGCGTAGTACTCCACTGTGTATAAATGCCACATTTTTTTATCCATTCATCTATTAAGGGGCATCGGGGTTGGTTCCACATTCTAGCTATTGTGAATTGTGCTGCTATGAACATCGATGTGGCAGTATCCCTGTAGTACGCTCTTTTGAGGTCTTCAGGGAATAGTCCGAGAAGGGCAATAGCTGGGTCAAATGGTGGTTCCATTCCCAGCTTTCCCAGGAATCTCCATACTGCTTTCCATATTCGCCTCACCAATTTGCAGTCCCACCGGCAATGTACAAGAGTACCCTTTTCCCCACATCCTCGCCAGCACTTGTTATTGTTTGACTTCATAATGGCTGCCAATCTTACTGGAGTGAGATGGTATCTTAGGGTGGTTTTGATTTGCATTTCTCTGACTACTAGAGATGGTGAGCATTTTTTCATGTACTTGTTGATTGATTGTATGTCCTCCTCTGAGAAGTGTCTGTTCAGGTCTTTGGCCCATTTGTTGATTGGGTTATTTGTTTTCTTATTGTTTAATTTTTTGAGTTCTTTGTATACTCTGGATATTAGGGCTCTATCTGAAGTGTGAGGAGTAATAATTTGTTCCCATGATGTAGGCTCCCTATTTACCTCTCTTATTGTTTCTCTTGCTGAGAGAAAACTTTTTAGTTTAAGTAAGTCCCATTTGTTGATTCTTGTTATTAACTCTTGTGCTATGGGTGTCCTATTAAGGAATTTGGAGCCTGACCCCACAATATGTAGATCGGAGCCAACATTTTCATCTATCAGAAGCATAGTCTCTGATTTGATATCAAGGTCCTTGATCCATTTTGAGTTAACTTTTGTGCATGGCGAGAGGAGGGGATTTAGTTTCATTTTGTTGCATATGGATTTCCAGTTTTCCCAGCACCATTTGTTGAAGATGCTATCCTTCCTCCATTGCATGCTTTTAGCCCCTTTATCGAATGTAAGATAGTTGTAATTTTGTGGATTGGTTTCTGTGTCCTCTATTCTATACCATTGGTCCACCCGCCTGTTTTGGTACCAGTACCATGCTGTTTTTGTTACTATTGCTTTGTAGTACAGTTTGAAATCTGGTATCGCTACACCTCCTGATTCACACTTCCTGCTTAGAATTGCTTTTGCTATTCTGGGTCTTTTATTTTTCCATATGAATTTCATGATTGCTTTATCTATTTCTACAAGAAATGCCGTTGGGATTTTGATTGGCATTGCATTGAACCTATGGAGAACTTTTGGTAATATCGCCATTTTGATGATGTTAGTTCTGCCTATCCATGAACAGGGTATATTTTTCCATCTTCTAAGATCTTCTTCTATTTCTCTCTTTAGGGTTCTGTAGTTTTCATTGTATAAATCTTTCACCTCTTTTGTTAGGTTGATTCCCAAGTATTTTATTTTTTTTTGAGGATATTGTGAATGGGGTGGATTTCCTCATTTCCAGTTCAGAAGATTTGTCGCTGATATACAGGAATGCCTTTGATTTATGTGTGTTGATTTTATATCCAGCCACTTTGCTGAATTCATTTATTAGCTCTAGTAGTTTCTTTGTAGACCCTTTTGTGTCTTCTAGGTATAGGATCATATCATCCACAAATAGTGATAATTTAAGTTTTTCTTTTCCTATTTTTATGCCTTTAATTACTTTTGTCTGTCTAATTGCTCTGGCCAGTGTTTCGAGAACTCTATAGAATAGAAGTGGTGAGAGAGGGCATCCCTGTCTTGTTCCAGATTTTAGAGGGAATGCCTTCAGTTTTTTTCCATTTAGAATGATGCTAGCCTGAGGCTTAGCATATATAGCTTTTATAATTTTGAGGTAAGTTCCTGTTATCCCTAGTTTTTTTTAATGTTTTGAACATAAAGGGATGCTGTACTTTGTCGAATGCTTTTTCTGCATCCATCGAGATGATCATATGGTTCTTATCTTTAAGTCTATTGATGTGGTGAATAACGTTTATTGATTTCCATATATTGAACCAACCTTGCATCCCAGGGATGAATCCTACTTGATCATGGTGCACAATCTTTTTGATATGTTTTTGTATACGATTTGCCAGAATTTTATTGAGGATTTTTGCATCTAAATTCATTAGGGATATTGGTCTGTAGTTTTCTTTCTTTGAGGTGTCCTTCTCTGGTTTGGGAATCAGGGTGATATTGGCCTCATAGAATGAATTTGGGAGTTCTCCCTCTTTTTCTATCTCCTGAAATAGATTATGGAGTATTGGTATTAGTTCCTCTTTAAATGTTTTGTAAAACTCTGCTGTATATCCATCCGGTCCTGGGCTTTTCTTGGTTGGTAGTCTTTTGATGGCTTCTTCTATTTCCTCCCTTGATATTGATCTGTTTAGGTTGTTTATATCTTCCTGATTCAATCTGGGTAGTTCATATGTCTCAAGGAATTTATCTATGCCTTCACTATCTTCTATTTTATTAGAGTATAGGGTTTCAAAATAATTTCTAATTATCGTCTGTATTTCTGAATTGTCTGTTGTGATGTTGCCTTTTTCATCCCGTAAGCTAGTAATTTGGGTTCTCTCTCTTCTTCTCTTTGTTAGTGTGGCTAATGGTCTATCAATCTTATTTATTTTTTCAAAGAACCAACTTTTAGTTTTGTCAATTTTTTCGTTTGTTTCTTTTGTTTCGATTTCATTGATTTCTGCTCTAATTTTAATTATTTCTTGCCTTCTACTGTATTTGCTGCTGATTTGTTCTTCTTTTTCTAAGGCTTTGAGGTGTAGTATGAGGTCATTTATTTGTTGGCTTTTCCTTCTTTTAAGGAATGAACTCCATGAAATGAATTTTCCTCTTAGTACTGCTTTCATAGTGTCCCAAAGATTTCGATATGTTGTTTCTGAGTTTTCGTTTACCTCTAAGAATTTTTTAATTTCCTCTTTGATGTCTTCTGTAACCCTTTGTTCATTCAGTAGCATATTGTTTAATCTCCATGTGATGTAGGGTTTTTCCTTTCTCATTTTATTATTGATTTCCAATTTCATTCCATTATGATCAGATAAAATGCATGGTAGTATCTCAACTCCTTTGTAAATGCTAAGCTTTGCCCTGTGACATAATATATGGTCTATTTTTGAGAAGGATCCATGTGCTGCTGAGAAGAAAGTGTATCCGCTTGATGTTGGGTGGTATATTCTGTATATATCAATTAAGTCTAAGGTATTAATTGTATTATTGAGCTCTATGGTTTCTTTATTCAACTTTTGTTTGGAAGATCTGTCCATTGGTGAGAGAGGTGTGTTAAAATCTCCCATGATTATTGTGTTGTGGTCTATTAGACTCTTGAACTTGAGAAGAGTTTGTTTGATGAACGTAGCTGCACCATTGTTTGGGGCATATATATTAATGATCGTCAAGTCTTGATGGTGTATGGTTCCCTTGAGCAGTATGTAGTGTCCTTGTTTATCCCTTTTGATTAACTTTGGCTTGAAGTCTATTTTATTTGATACAAGTATGGACACCCCTGCTTGCTTCTATGGTCCGTTTGAGTGATATGATTTTTCCCAACCTTTCACCTTCAGTCTGTGTATGTCTTTTCCTATCAGATGAGTCTCCTGTAGGCAGCATATTGTTGGATCTTTTTTTTTAATCCATTCTACTAGCCTATGTCTTTTGATTGGTGCATTTAAGCCACTAACATTTAGGGTTACTATTGAGATATGGTTTGTATTTCCAGCCATATTTGGTTATGTATGATACTTAACATGATTTGTTTTTCCTCTATGCTTAGTTTTTCCTTTACTGTACTCCCTCCCATTGTTGGTTTTCATTGTTATTTTTCATTTCCTCTTCCTGTAATGTTTTGCCAAGGATGTTTTGAAGAGCTGGTTTTCTAGCTGCAAATTCTTTTAACTTTTGCTTATCATGGAAGATTTTTATTTCATCTTCAATCCTGAAGCTTAATTTTGCTGGATACATGATTCTTGGTTGGAACCCTTTTTCTTTCAGCGTTTGAAATATGTTGTTCCAGGATCTTTTAGCTTTCAGAGTCTGTGTTGAAAGATCAGCAGTTATCCTGATTGGTTTACCCCTAAATGTAATCTGCTTCCTCTCTCTTGTGGCTTTTAAGATTCTCTCCTTATTATATATGTTGGGCATCTTCATTATTATGTGTCTTGGTGTGGATCTCTTATGATTTTGTATATTCGGTGTCCTGTAGGCTTCTAGTATTTGCATTTCTTTTTTATTCTTTAAGTCTGGGAAGTTTTCTAGTATTATTTCATTGAATAGATTGCTCATTCCCTTGGTTTGGACCTCTGTACCCTCTTGTATCCCAATAACTCTTAGGTTTGGTTTCTTGATGTTATCCCATAATTCTTGGATGTTCTGCTCATGATTTCTTAACATTCTCGCTGAGCTGTCTATGTTCTTTTCAAGTTGAAAAACTTTGTCTTCGTTGTCTGAAGTTCTCTCTTCCAAGTGTTCTACTCTGCTGGTAATACTCTCATTTGAGTTTTTAATTTGGTTTATTGTTTCCTGCATTTCCAGGATTTCTGTTTGTTTGTTTTTTATATCCTCTAACTCCCTATAGAGTTGATCTTTTGCTTCTTGGATTTGTTTATGTAATTCATTGTCAAAGTGATTTTTCATTGTCTGAATTTGATGAATAATGTCTTTCTTGAGACTCCAGATCATCTGAAGCATGTATATCCTGAACTCTTTGTCTGACATTCCATCAGCTGCAGATATTACCTCATCTAATGTTGAATTGACCTGTATTGTTTGTGGTCCTTTCTTTTCTTGTCTTTTCATACAGATCATGATTCTTTCTAGCTTTGTGAAACTGTTGTGCTAAAGTTTTTCCCCTTATATATTTGTATTGTTCTTGTATAGCTCCAAAATCCCTCTTTTGCAGAGAAAGACAATGTTAACAGATCCCAATATCAACAGTACATTATCTAAGGACAAGTTTTCATTATTAATACATTTATAGTTAGATTCTAAGACTATAGATATTGGTTTTAATTATTACTTAAGAATATATTTGTTAGTTTCATAAAAGGCGTACCATATCTGGTGGCATATAGAAAACTTAATTTCAGATGAAGGATGTTATACTTAAAGGGAAAGGAGTGAGGGTATGAGGTTAAACTAACTTAGCACCTTTGGAGAACTCTAACCACTCGACTGGTAATTTATGAAAGAATGTATAGACTCATCCTCCTATTTAGATAGTCACCCTATGTATAGATAGCAAAAGTTATGAGATTGAAATTGGGATAGAGGGAATACGAATTTAAAAAAAAGAAAAAAAAACAAGGAAGAAAAGAGAAGAGAAGGGAAAGGGAAGTAAGATAGAAATAAAGAAAAAAATGGGGGGGAGTTGGGGCATATGCAATTCCTCTATATTATATTACTTTGGTAATTCAGTTGTTCATGCACAGTTCTTGGTTTCACATATGCTGAAGTTGTGGAAGAGAGAGAAGAAAAGAGAAAGAGAGGAAAAAAAAGTCTCTCAGAACACTGTTTTCCTTGCTTCCAGTAGGTGGTGTTGTCTATTCCTAGTTTGAGCCTCTGTATTCAGGGTGGTGGGTATAGCCAGTGTGAAGGGAAATGAGCTTCCACCTGTATCTTCCCTACTCTAGTCTCTGAGGTAGAAACCAGGTACCTGTACAGTTGTTGTTTTGTGTTGATAGCTACAATCCCCAAAAGCTTGTGGGAAATATTTTGAGTTATCGCAGCTTAGGGTGGGGGAGTTGGAAACCGGGTACCTGGATCAGCCGCACAACCGTGCTGGTAGCCACACCCACTTTGATGGGTTTTAAGGGTTGATGGGCTTCCTGGAGACTAGCACTCGGGGCGGGGCCGGACTTCCTCCTCCGGTCTGGCTGGGCGGCTGGCGCGTCTTCCTGCTCCGGTCTGGCTGGGCGGCTGGTGCGTCTTCCTACTCCAGTGTGGCTGGGCAGCTGGCGCATCTCCCTGCTCCAGTCTTCCCCATTATTTTTATAAGAGACTTGATCACCCAGGATTTTGTTTATTCCGATGCTAAAACTAATTCTCCTCAGATATGGCACCATGACTCTGTTTGTGTATATGCATGTGTGTGTGTGTGTGTGTGTGTGTCTGTGTCTGTGTTTCTGTTTTCAAATTTTATAGCATGTGCCATAACTGACATAATAACTATCTCATTTCAATGTATGTATTCACTCTTATACTCCTTATATTTCATGTGTGTTTTGTTTTCTTTACACTCTCAATTTACCATGATTTCCTTGGAAACAGCATTTATCTCATTTCAAAAAGACTGAAAGATCCTATAGGCTAAGGAGGAGAAAGGTGGAAAACTCCTATAGGCTAAGGAAGAGAAAGGTAGAAAAACTCCATAGCTTAACAATTCTGATAGCAAAACCACAGCTGGATTTCAATGACCAGCCCACGAAATCATTTTTTACACTATTGCTTGGGGGTGTCTAAGGCACAAACTGAAACAAGTAACTGTTGTGGTTTTAATATTTTTTGACTTCTCATCTATTGTGGAACCAGGTTCAGTAAGAATAACAAGGACAGCAACAATCCTTACGTGTACATGCCCTTTGGAAATGGACCCCAAAACTGCATTGGCATGAGGTTTGCTCTCATGAACATAAAACTTGCTCTTGTCAAAGTAATGTAGACCTTTTCTTTCCAAACTTGTAAGGAAACACAGATCTGTAGCTTTTCATATACATAATGTTTTATTTGAAGATATTTTTCCAAATAGAGGGGCTGAGTCACAGTAAAATATATGCTCATTCATCATTTAATTCTTAGATCTATAGTCCAGTGAGTCTCTTTTGCACCATCTTTGAGATTTAGAGTTCTTCACCATGGGGGCTCTAAATCTATGGCTTTATGAAGACCAAAATGTAAAAAACATATGGACTCAATGCAGATTAGTGTGACATGTGTATGTATGGACTGTGGACTTCAGCACAGTGTAAATTCAGCTCCAAGTCTCCTGGAGAGACCCTGTGCACAGTCTTGAGGTGTGGCGACCACAGGGTTCTGATGTTTGAGGGAAGTTCTCCTCGCCAGAACTTACAGAACCTCCCTGTCTCAGGCCTTGTACAGGATAAATGTTTATGAAATAATTTTTCAGATAAATGAATAATTTTACTATGCAATCATGACACACCTTAGAGAATGAGTAGGACGAATTCAAAGTACATGATACTAAAAATAGTTTTTTTGCTTGTGGAGCATCACTGGGCTTAATGTATCTTCTCTACTTTGCTGCTTTGGTTCCTGGTGTTTCATTCATTGCTTCTCCATGTGCTTATCTATACATTACAGATTCCCCTGAAATTAACTGATCAAGGACTTCTTCAACCTGAAAAGCCCATTATTTTAAAGGCTGTGTGCAGAGATGGGACAATAAGTGGAGCCTGAACTTCCCTAAGGATTTGTGCATTGTTGTCCTCAGAGCCTGGGAACCAGAACATCAGAGAACAAAAATTTATTTTGTGAAGAAAACTCAAAATGAAGATAGACTCTATATTCCTCAATTGATGAATGATAAGAGATGCTGGACCTTTGCTGAGCTTGCTCAGGGTCTGTGCAAAGTATTATGTATTTTCTGATGGAAGGGAGGTGCCCACTTCCATTCTGGATGTGAAGACTCACCCTTTCTGGGTGTAATGGGCTCTCTCCTCTCACTGCCAGTTAGTCCTGGCAGCTCCTCCTGAGCTCTGAACAGAGAATCAACAATTATCACCAAATTTGTCAATAATTTTTAATTAGAATGAGGGTGGTTGTGGTGGCTTTTGTAGTGACATTGATATATGATGTGTTCTTTGAAATATGTTGTGATAAATTTTATAATGAGAAAGTCAATAAACATATCCTTATAGATGTTTATCTGAAGCATTTATGTCTATTAAGGGGATATATAGTACTGAATCAGTGAGAGTCAAAATTCAATCTTTTGATCATCACAATCAGTGAATACATGGAGCTTTTTCAGAAATTCAAATTAAATAGTAAGATAGAGTTAATCCACTATGAATTTCCCCATTGCTGGAAAAGAATATTCATAGTGGCCTTGTGTCATTTTTGAAGCACAAAATTTGTAACACTATACTGAGGTAGGTATTACTATATCTCTAGCTTAGATTTCATACTCCCATCCTATCTCCCTTGTTGATTCTGAAAAGCAAGAAACAAATTTGTAGTCCATCTTCAACTCCTAATTTGATAACAAGCACAAGGAGCATTGAATTAGAAAGTGGTTGATAGTCAATTGTTTCCATAGCAGTGCTCCTCAGATTCAACTGGTATCAGGAGCTACACAGGATTTTTCCATCTTATGTCCTGTCCCTTCTCTTTCTTCCCTTTACTTCCCCTTCCCTTCTTGAATAATTCACTCCTAAAGCCATTAGATGTGGTCCAGCAATGTGAGGGCACACTTTGTGGTGGAGGAGGGAATAATGGTGGCTTCAAGTCAGATATGAGATACAATTGGGAAGGTGTCCTCAGAAGGGACAGCCTGGCCTGGGTATGGAAACCCAAGCAACCTGAGATGGACTCCACAGACAGAGGTAACCTGTCATAAACACTCATTGACAAAACAGGGTAAAAAACACCTAGGTGAGCTAAGGAGGGCATGTGGTTTTACAATAGGATGAATGGAATTTAGTTGTATAAAGAGAGACTGTTTAAATAAGTAAATACATCAAGGACAATGAAATCCATTTTTCATAAGAAATGTTGGTGAAGTGATTCTCTGGTTCAGGAAAGAAAATTGGGATGTGACCTGTTAAGTAGGACTGAAATGGAATGTATCACTGTGAATTCATGCTTTTCCAGATAGAAAAATAGAGAAACAAGTGTGTGTGTGTGTGTGTGTGTGTGTGTGTGTGTGTGTGTGTTTGAGTGTTTGAATGTAGAAAATTAAATTCATACTTGTCTGCACTAATGGGACTGGGTAACAGTGACATTTTAATAGCAAGACCACTGGATCAGTCTTGGTGACCAGATCCTGGAACAAAAATACCATATTTCACTATAGGAAGCAGGGCTGGTTAGACAAAAGACTGATTCCAGGTTAAAAATTGTAAGTCCAAGGTGAGCCTTTAACACCTTTTTATGTAAAATGCAAGAAAACATTCGAAAAAGGGTGGAAAAAATCCCAAGTCCACCCAGCTGCCTGGCAGACCTACAACAGAACTCAGGCCTAACCCCACCTCCATCTTGGGCCTCTATAAGCATCGCCATAACCTTCCTCATGCAGTAGTCTCCACCTTGGGAGAACAGGTAGGGCTTGGAGGCAGCTGCATCTCAGAACAGGCAGCTCAAAGTCACTGTAAGACCCACTTTTTGGCCCCATCTCTGAAAGTAGTTGCATCCATCTTAAGACAACCCCACAGCTATCTTGAGTTATCTCCACTATTGCCACCAACACATTTAGTTGCAGTAGCATTACCACGGGACATTGGCTGGGGGCCAGAAGTCCAAAACCAAGGTGAGGTACAAGTAATCTTCAGGGACACTATAAGATTATAGGGTAGAAACTGTAATAACTCAGATTTGCACTGCAAGAAAGGAAGACACATACACAACATGAAAAAAAAACAAGGGATAAAATTGCCCCAAACACACCAAGATACTATAATAATAGAATCCATGGACAGTACAGTTGATGAAATGTCAGAGAGGAATTAAGAATATACATAATTAAAATGACCCACAAAGTAAAGAATGACCTAATTGAGAAAATACAGGCAACCATTGATCATTGCACCAACAAAGAGATAAGGGGGCAAATACAGGTAGAAAATGAGTACTTCAAGAAAGAGAGATTCTGAAAATAAAATCAGAAATCAAGGAAACAATCAACAAACAAGCAAAAACTTAACAGAAAGCATAAACATCAGATTAGATCACTTGGAAGACAGAATGTTAGATAATGAAGAAAAAAAATATACAATCTTGAAAGTAAATCTGAGCACAGTGAAGATGGTAAGAAAGCATAAACAGAACACCCAATAATTATGGGATAACATCAAAAGATTAAATCTAAGATTTATTGGGATAGAGAAAGGGACAAAGATTCAAACAAAATTCAATGAAATAATATTAAAAAATTTCCCAAGTATGAAGAATAAATTGGAAAATCAAATACAAGAGGCCTATAGGAAACCAAAATTACAACAAATCTACACCAAGATGCATTATAATGAAAAGGTCTAGCATACAGAGTAAGGATAAAAATTTAAAAGCCACAGAGAAAGGAATGAGATCACATATACGGAAAACAAATTAGGGTCTCTGCAGATTTTTCAATCCAGACCCTGAAAGTTAGAAGATCCTGGAAAAATATATACCAAGCTATGAAAGAAAATTGATGCCAACCAAGAATCATATTCAGCAAAATTAAGCTTTAGATTTGATGATGAAATAAAAATCTTCCATGACAAACGTAAGTTAAAAGAATTTACAACTAGAAACACTGCACTACAGAACATTCTTGGCAAAATAGTCCATGAGAAGAAAATGAAAAACAGCAATGAAAATCAGCAAAGGGAGTTATTACACTAAAGGAAAAATCAGCCAAAAGAGAAACCAAGTCAATTTAAATACCAAAAATCAACATAAATGACTATTTATGATTATTTTTGGTATTTTAAAATACAAATCATGTCTGAATAGTAACCCTCAATATTAATGCCCTTAACTCACCAATCAAAAGACATATAGTGGCAGGTTGAATTTTTTAAAAAGGCCCAACAATATGCTGCATTCAAGAGGCTCATCTCATAGAAAAAAGCATCCACAGACCAAAGGTGAAAGGTTGGGAAAAAACACATGCACATGGACTGTGGATACAAGTAGGGGTTTCCACCCTCATATCAAATAGACTTCAAGCCAAAGTTAATCAAAAGGGATAAAGAAGAACATTTCATACTACTTAAGGAAACCATACATCAACAATACATAGAAATTATAAATATGTATGCCTCAAGCAGTAGAGCATCTATGCTCACCAATCAAACTCTTCTCAAATTCCAGAGTCAAATAGACCACAATACAGTAATTCTGGATGACTTTAACATGCCTCTTTCACCACTGGATAGATCTTCCAAACAAAAGCTAAACAAAGAAATTATAGAACTCAATAATACAACCAATAAGTTAGACTTAACAGACATATAGAGAATATTTCATCCACCAATGAGTGAATACACTTTCTTCTCAGCAGCACATAGATCCTTCTCTAAAATAGACCATATATTATGCCACAAAGCAACTCTTAGCAAATACAAAGAAGTAGAGACACTACCCTGCATTCTATCAGATTATAATGAAATAAAATTAGAAATCAATAACAAAATAAAAAATAGAAGATACTCCAAAACCTGGAGTGTAAATATTATGCTATTGAATGAAGAATGGGTTGTGAAAGACATCAAAGAGGAGATTAAAAATTATTAGAGGTTGTGGCTCAGTGGCAGAGTGCTTGCCTAGCATGTGTGAGTCTCTGGGCTCGATCCTTAGAACTGCTTATGAAAAAAAGTAAAATAAAGACATAATGTCCATGTACAACTACATAAAATATCTAAAATAATTTAAAAAATTCGTAGAGGTAAATGAGAACACTGACACAACATTTCAAAATCTCTGGGACACTATGAAGGACATACTAAGAGGAAAGTTCATTGCATGGAGTTCATTCCTTAAAAGAAAAAAAGTCTACAAATAAATGCCCTAAAATTACATCTGAACCACCCCCCCAAAAAGATCAACAAATCAAGACCAAAGCAGTAGAAGACAGGAAATAATTAAAATCAGATATGAAATCAATGAAACTGAAACAAAAGAAACAATTGAAAAAAATTGACAAAATAAAAAGTTGGTTCTTTGAAAAAAATAAATAAAATCAATAAACTGTTAGCCATGCTTACAAGGAAGAGAGAGTAAACTCAAATTACTAAACATCTGTCATGAAAAAGGTATTATAATGATGAACATGACAGAAATACACAAGATAATTACAAACTATTTTGAAAATTTGTACTCCAGTAAAATAGAAAATATCGAAGGTATTGACAAATTTCTAGGGTCATATGATTTGCTCAAAGTGAATTAGGATAATATTCACAAGTTAAATAGATACATTTTAAGGAAAGAAATAGAAGATGGCATCAGAATCCTCCTAACCAAGAAAAGCCCAGGACCAGACAGATACATAGCTGAGTTATACAAGACCTTCAAAGAACTAATACAAATACTCCTCAAACTATTTCATGAAGAAGAATAAGAGAGAGCACTTGAAAACTCATTCTATCATGCCAATATTACCCTGATTCCAAAATCAGACAAAGACACATCAAAGAAAGAAAGCTTCAGATCACTATCTCTAATATATATCATTATACTAATAAACATAGATGCAAAAATTCTCAATCAAATTCTGGCAAATAAAATACAAAAACATATTAGAAAGATAGTGAACTATGATCAAATAGGGTTCATCCCAGGGATGTAAGGTTGGTTCAACATAAATATAAATTTAATTCATCACATCAATACAATTCATTCATTATAAAATGTAATTTATTACATTAATAGACTTAAAGATAAGAATCCTATGATCATCTCAATAGATGCAGAAAAGACAAAATACAACACTCCTTTATGTTCAAAACACTAGAAATACTAGGGATAACAGGAACATTTTCAATAGTGTAAAAGTGATCTATGCTAAGCCACAGGCTAACATCATTCTAAATGGAGAAAAATTGAATGCATTCCCTCTAAAAACTGGAAGAAGACAGGAATGCCTTCTTTTGCCACTTCTATTTAACATAGTTCTTGAAAACATAGCCAGAGCAATTAGACAGATTAAAGAAATTAAATGGATATGGATTAGAAAATAAGAACTCAAACTATCACTGTTTTCCAACATGATTGAATGCCTAGAAGATCCAAAAAATTCCACCAGAAAAATTCTAGAACTAATAAATGAATTCAGCAACGTAGCAGGATGTAAAATCAACACCCATAAATCAAAGGCCTTTCTTTACATTGGTGACAAATCCTCTGAAAGAGAAACTAGGAAAATCATCCCATTTACAATAGCCTCAAAGTAAATAAATAAATAAAATACTTGTGAATCAACTTAATGAAAGAGGTGAAAGACCTCTAAAATAAAACTACAGAACTCTAAAGAAAGAAATTGAAGAAGCCTCAGAAGATGGAAGATCCTCCCATGCTTCTGGATGGACAGAATTAATATTTTCAAAATGATTATACTGCCAAAAGCACTATACAGATTTCATGCAATCCCAATCAAAATCCCAATGACATTCCTCATAGAAATAGAAAAAGCAATCATGAAACTCATCTGGAAAAATAAGAGAGCCAGAATACATAAAGCAAACTTTACCAAGAAGAGTGAAGCAGGTGGCATCATTATACCAGAACTTAAACTAAACTACAGAGCAACAGTAACAAAAACAGCATGGTATTGGCACCAATGGTACAAAATAGAGGACACAGAGACAATCCTACATAAATTAAGTTATCTCATACTAGACAAAGGAGCCAAAAAATTATATTGGAGAAAAGAGAGCCTTTTCAAAAAAATGGGGCAGGGGAAACTGGAAATCCACATGCAACAAAATGAATTTAAACCCCTATCTCTCACCATGCACAAAACTCAACTCAAAGTGGATCAAGGACCTAGGAATTAAACCAGAGACACTGTACCTAATAGACAAAAAAGTAGGTCCAAATCTTCATCATGTTGGATCAGGCCCTGAATTCCTTAATAAGACTTTTATAGCACAAGAATCAAAATCAAGAATCAATAAATGGGATGAATTCAAACTGAAAAGCTTCTTATCAATGAGGTGAATAGAGAGCCTATAGAATCGGAGCAAATTTTTAACCACATACACATCAGATAGAGCATTAATCTCTAGGACATATAAAGAACTGAAAAAATTTTAACACCAAAAAACACATAATCCTATTAATGAATGGGCCAATGCATTGGTTAAGACCTGGTACATATTACATTTCAGTCCTAAGCACAGATTAGCCTATTGATATTAATGTCAGTTTTTTAATGATTCTATTTGTGTGTTATATATAATATTGGGGTTTGTTTTGATGTAATCATACAAGCATAAAATATAATTTGCTTTACTTTGGTCCCCAGTGCATCCACTTTTTCTCCTCTCCTCCTTCCCCCTGTTGCACTTCATTTAATCTCTTGGTGTTCTATTTATTTATAGCTTTTTAAATTAGTGTTTGTAGATGTACATAAAGGTGAAATTCAATGTATGTAATACATTCATTTATGGACATAGCATAATTTGGCCAATTTAATTTTATTTTTTCTCTCTTTTTTCCCATTCCTCCTTCCTTCCCCTCAATCCCCTTTCTCTGCCCCACTGGTCTCCCTTTCATTTTCATGAGATTTCACTCCCATTTTTATTTCTTAGTTTGGTATAGCTTCTGCGTATGACAGAAAACATTCAACACTTGACTGTCTGAATCTGGTTTATTTCACTTATCCTGATGTTATGTGGTTCCACACGTTTCCTATCAGATGACATAATTTCATTACTCTTTATGGCTGAGTAAAACTCCATTATGTCCATTTTAACATGTGTGAGCTGTTCCTCATGTAAGCAGAGCAGGTGGAAAGTCAAATTAGATTTAGTCATAACATTATCTCAGAAAAACACATGTTTTTATAACATAGAAACATATAGTTTCCATAGGAATGTGTTTCCAAAAGAAAATAAAAATGTTTTGGGGTTTGGGTGGATTAATTAAATTGTTTATAGTTATGAAATGATATTCCAAACTTTCCTTGTTGAATGAATGTTGTTTTACATGCATTCAAACCTTATCATATTTTGCCAGGGAGAAGTTTACATTTTGAGACCAGAGGGATGGGAAGAGTTGCCTGGGGTGGTTATAAGTTTATACAGAAGGTTGACACTGAGAACAGATAAAAGAAGAATGACCTGCTTGTGCTGCTTAAATTTCTACTCTTTCTGTTGATTTTTAAGATCTTTGAAGATTTATCACCTAATTCTTAATTCCTCAGACCAAGTAGACACAGAATATTAGATAATGTTCCAATTAGATAGATAGTCCATCATATGGTGACATTAGATAATAAACTCGTGTTAGTTCCATACAATCAGGGGATGTCTTTCATCACTAAAGTGATGGGGGCTCACAGGTAGTAGTGACACCTGTTACAGAGCTGTTCCTCTCTTAGCTGCCAAAACTTGATGTCCACCCATTTGTTCCTCTATTCACCAAAAATCAGGAGGCCATATATTCTGACTTATCATCCCAAAGGAAAAGCTCAAATCATATTTTGGTGTTCCTAGACCTTGTATCTACTCTGGCATTGCACCAAGGGGTTTGGAGGTCTATGTGTCCATGCAGGCCATTGTTTTCTTTTTCTTTTCTTTCACATCCATTGGTTTGGGACATGTAGACTTTCCAGAAAGCATGAACCTCTCTTTTGTCAAGAATTTGGGTAACTTCTGTCTACTGCAATATTCTCGTAGGGACTGCACAGCAACATGAATACACACTGGTGGGACCATTAGCTCCATCTTGTCTATGTCCCATCTCTCCTTGAGAGGCCATCTTCTCAACAGAATTAGTACAGAATGGCCTGAAAGTACAGTGAAGGTGACTGACACAGAGACAACTTTTCTTGGTATATTAACAAAGCAGGAAGGTGAAGTGGTCACCAAAGACTCCCCAGAAAAGATCATGCAGAACCACAACAATCTCACCCAATTCAACTCAGCCAACTTTTCTTGATGCCAGGAATAAAGCCTTCTGCTGGATATCAGGCTACAATAGTGTATAATACCCAGACTGTGCCCTTGAGAAGCTCCATGTCTGTTCATGGAAACACTGGTGGAAACAAGCAATGTGCTAGAAGAGTAGAGAAGACAACAATGGAAGTGTGTACAGAGCACAGAAGTTGCTTCAGAGGAATAAGTGCTGTTGATGGTGGTGATGGTGGTGGTTTGTTCATTTCTTGGTTTGTGAGAATTTTTTTGTTTTGTTTTGAACTGGGATTTGAACCCAGAGGTGATTCTCCACTGAGGTGCAGCCTTTATTCATTTATTTTTATTTTTTGTTTATTTATTTTGGTACTGGGGATTGAATCCAGGGGTGCTTAATCACTGAGCCATATCCCCACCACTTCACTATTTGTTCTAATTAGTTATACATGACAGTAGAATGCATTTTGAGACATTATACAAAAATGGAGTATAACTTCTTATTCTTCTGGCTGTACATGATGCAGACATACACCAGTCATGTAACCATATAAGCACACAGGATAATGACCAGTTCTTTCTACTATCATTCATATATATATATATATATATATATATATATATATATACATATACACACACACACACACACACACACACACATATATAACATATATGATGCTTAGGGTTTCACTGCATTTCTGAAGCTGGTTTTGAACTCATGATCTTCCTGCCTCAGCCTATAGAGTCCTGAGGAGAACAGACAAGGAATAAGTTGCCCTACTCTTTGAGATTAGTAAGGAAAGACTCTACCAAAATAGGTGCTATAAGAGCTGGGTTTTGGAGGCTCAGCAGGAGTCTTTTATGAGGCACAAAATATTCTAGGCAGAGAAACCTGTGTGGGCAAAAATATATGGATGGAGCTTGTGTTGACAAAGGTCTCATGATTTGTACATACAGCAGCTATGGGACTGGGGCTATGCTCAGAGGTAGAACGCTCATCCACCATGTGTGAGACACTGGCTTTAATCCTCAGCATCACAGGAAAATAAAAATAATGATATTGTGTCCACTCATAACAATAACAACAACAACAGCAAAAAGAAAAGCAGCTAGGTTCCAGGAACATATAAGGAGATTAATTCCAGTGGCTTCACTTGAGTTTCTCATAATATCACATAACCTTTGGCATTATTGATTAAACAGTGATTTATTGATTTTCCACAAAATAAGAATTGAACGAATTATGGGAGTCCCATGCCAGGTTCAAAATCCATGTCTGACCACTCAGCCCCACCCCAAATTCAAAAAGTAATTGCAAAAATTAAGAAAAGAACTTTAGTCAGTGTAGCCACAACAGAGAGATGAGGGGATCCATGTTTTTAGTCATGTCTTCTGGGTGCTGGCATTATCTGAAGGTTTAAATAGAAGCAGAATTGGGACAGTGGGGAAGAGTTATGCATTGTTAAGCAGTTTTGTCCAAACTGAGGTCTGCAGGATCACTATCTCACTTCTAGCACTGTGAGGTGGCTCCTGAGAAGTCCTTATCACTTGAAAGAAATAAATTTTATTTATTGTTCAGGATGTTTATCTACCAGACCTGGAATCCTAAAAGGGGCAGTGTAGGTCCCATGGGATGATTGCTCCTGTTGAGGGAATAAACTCCTGTGTTTATCTGTCTACAAGGCTCTGCCTTTCCTGGAAGGAAAAAAGCAATGACTGGAGACTTCTGGGAACCACCCTGGGGTTCTGAAACAAGACACTGTAAAAGCTGACACTTGAGGGGCTGGGGTTGTGGCTCAGTTGTAGATCACTTGACTGTCATGTGTGAGGTACTGGGTTTGACCCTCAGCACTGCATAAAAATAAATAAATTAAACAAAGGTGTTTTGTTCATCTACAACTAAAAATAATATTTTTTAAAAAGCTGATAGTTGAATGTCCCTTCAATCTTGCCTCAATCTTCAAGGGGGATAAGATAGGTTAGATAAATTTGTAATCTATTGCTAGTTTTTATATAAGCACTCCTTAAATTATTAACATGTCTATGTGCAGAGCTGAGCAGTCACAAATATTAAGTTAGTAAAGGATATTGAATGAAGGAAGAATGCCAAGCTTTATCCTGCTTTTAGTTACTCATTGTACAGCTGCAGGCCCCAGAGTCAATGTCTTTCCACAAGGCAGTATCTGTAAGTCCCTGTTTTCAAACAAAGGTCAAAGTAGGAGAGTGCATGATTCTTTGCCAACTGCAAAGAGGACACTTGACCCCTCCAATTCCAGGAGATGGAAAGGTGGCCTTTCCACTGGATTCATCCCTGGCCCCACCTCCTTTCCCAGCACAAAAACTGGCCTCACTGAATCATAGCTTGTCACAGAAGGGACACTATGCAGGCAGTTCTTCAAAGGGCAGCCCATATAACTGTAAGAAAAGTACAGAATTCAAAACTGATGAAGGAAAGTGGTGAAGAACCTGACCCCGAATTCTTCCATAGAGACCCGGGTCTTCCTGGCTATCAGCCTTATGCTTTTCTATCTGTGAGTCATGTCCAGCCTTTTCTCCTCCAGAAGCCTGGAGTTGGTGGCCTAATCAGGTTCCTGTTTTCCTTAACTATTTGGAAGATCAAAATAGATGATGGAATTGAAATTGTTATGAACACTTAAGAATTTTCTATTGATCTTAGGTAGACTGCTTGAGCTTCTCCCTGTCCTGAAATCTATTTTACTATGGGTTTGGGGATTCATGGTGAGGTGTATTCCCAGGGATAATCTGATTGGCTCTGAGTTTGCACGTAGGGTGATGAACCAGAATTCACCATATACAGCTAATGCGTAAGTTCTTATCACATGCTGTGGGAACCTCACCCTTTCAAGCTTTGGGAATTCTGGGGAAAACCAGGTTCCTTGGGTTTTGCTCTTCATCTTCTGGGTTTTCTGCTAAAAATATTCTCGAGGACTGTACCTGTTTATATGGTGATTTCTGTGCCCTCCTGGCTGTAGAACCATTTGTACAATGCACCATAGCCCCTCAGACTCCCTGGGAGGCTGACTGAACAATTCCCTCTTTTCTGTGAACCTCTCCTAGCACATCCTTCCCTCCTAAAACTCAATTCTCCCACCCTGAAATTCACAGAAATGTCTAAATGATGAGTGTCTAGAACAGAAAATACCTGATAGAAATTTTAAGAAGTTTTATTCTTTTCTTTTGTGTTATCTTTCCTCTCTCTGGGAGATTAGCATCAGTAAAGACTTATTTACCCCCAATATAAAATCTACTAGCAACCTGACAAACACCCCAAACCCAATTGTGCTTTTCTTTTTTATTTCCCTCCACACTTCAGCATGAAAGAATGAATCTATACCATCTAGAAGTGATGTAATTTAGTTTTATTGTACTGTTATAGTTAAAGCTTTGTCCCAAGGTTTTAATAAACTAACTTCCATACCAGTCACATATAATTGAATCAAGCCTTTATTGAAGTGCACTAGTGGCCACTGACCAGAACTTAAAGCTTTCCCCCCCATGAGCCCTGAACAATTTCAAGGGTGCTCCTTATAAGCCTGAAAACCGCAAAAGGGATGTTTGGGGATATAGCCAATGCAAGCAAGCCAGGTTATAGAAGCAGGAGAGTAAAGTCAAATGATGGGAAGCCTAACCAATAACAGTGAGTCCAGTCACCCCAGTTATAGAAACAGAGCTCCGTTACCCTAGTTACAGAAACAATGCCCCACTAGGTAGTTCCATGTTCTTAAAGGTTTTGATAGCAAAAGGAAAAGAACATCTTGACCCAGTCATTACCCTTCTACTTGGCATGGTTGTTTTACAGAATTGAGTCACAAAACAAAATGGAGTCACATTTGCTTTTACTATCACATTCCCACTGGTTTTAGTAGGTTTGATGTGAATCTTGCACATCATTAGGCTTCAGTTTCTTTTTCATCCTTCTGTGTCTAAGGGACCATACTAGGCTCACAAGACCATAAGTTGGACCTCACCTACACTCTTGTGTAATAGGCAGAGCCCTATAGTAGTTTCAATCAGGAGAAGGACCAGGGACCCACCTATGGCTGAGATGATGGTAGTCAGCCAAGAAGACCATGAGAAATTGTTTTGGAACTAATTGCCTGAAGCTTCTTATGTTTTGTGTTTCTTTCTCACTAGCACCAAACTTTTTTTATTTTCCCAGAATGGTTTGCATAAAAACAACACATTTTTCCTAGGGCCATACAAAATCCTACTTGTTCTAGAAAGAGATGACTAGACCCCATCTGTTTGTAATACTATTTCTGTCAGAGAGTCTAGTGAAAATTCTAGTTTGGAGACTGACATTTTTAGTTCTCCTAAATCCGTATCTATTTGATGACTGAGGGACTTAAAATTTTTAGAGCCTGTGATAAGATCTGCAGTTCTCAAAGCAGTATACTGATCCAGCTATTCCCATACCAGCCAGGAGGGGAACTAAAATGGGGGCAGCCTGTCTATGTTGATAAAACAGTGGGCCCTGACCTTTCAATAAGCCCAGGTTCTTTTCCTTTTTCTCCATTAAAATAGTAGGTTACATAGTTCAGAGTTATTGATAGTTTTGAGATTTAGGCAAGGAGTTTGAAGTGGGACTCAGGAAGCACAATTTTTGGTGAACGGGGAGTTGTCCCACTTATAATTTGGGTTGTGGAAGCAAGTGTCTCTTTCTGGGAGATCACCCAGTGTAATCTTGTGGGTAGTTCCCCAGGTATATCTTCCTGAGATAGACATATTGGCAAACATCTATACTGATCATAATTTTTTCATTAATATTAGGGACCTACTACTAATGTAAGGGAAAAGGGTGATGACTGTTTTGACTGCTTTGTGCTGAGAGGGAGCGATGTGCAGTGGGCAAGCAGTTTGGAGTCCCTTTGTAGAAACTGAGAGGGTCAAGGAGTCCATGGTAAAAATCTGGTTCAGGAAGAACAGATTGTAAATTCACCTGGGGGTGGACACTTCTATGAGAGAAACAAAAAGACATGAGTACTGAAATAAGATTAATGCAAAATAGCAGTTATAACATCTGAAATCTTTTCATGAATATTATGAAAATGATAGAAATTAATAATTGCTTACTAGGAGGCAGAAGACCTGAGAAATTGTTCCCATAACAAGGCCTAAAAAAGCCTGATAAGGCCCCCCTTTTTTAGGGGCATAAATCTTTAATATTGTCAGAATTATCAGGAATGTAGACACAACATTTAGTTAAGTTAGTTAATGTCATCTTATTTTTGTAAAATATCTTTATTGGCATGAACTCTACATTCAGTAGAGATTTCTTTGTTACTTAGGGCTAGATAATTATACTAGCAAACACTGATTAAGTCTACTTGTGTATGAGGTTAGAAAAATATGTAGGCCTTAAACTGACTAAAAACTTCTGACTCTGGCAATTTTTATTATTAGGCATTCTTGCCTAAGAATTTTTCTTTTGTTGCCTCCAGTCTTACTTATTTTGGGGGGTGTTAACACAAGTGTACATTTTATGTTACATTAAAATAACTTGTTTATTTTAAATGCCCAGGAATGGCTGTGCTTTGAATTTTAACTGTTTTTGCTAGGTGTTTAAGACCAATCTGGTCAAACTGAACTCTTTCCTATTTATTGGTAAGAGTCAGCTGAGTTTCCTTGGAGGATACTCTTGGGGAACTTGGGAGCAGCATTTCAGCTCTGCTAGTGCCATCTGCATTAGGATGGGTCAAGGTCTTGCTGACCATGCGGCTTCCCTTGGAAGCATCAGGCTTGTCTCCCCTTTTTAATGATCCTCCTCTTTTGCAGCATGTACACTCATTGGCTTTCTGTTCCTCAGTGGTCTCATTACTCTCCCTTATCAGGAGGTTATGTGGCCCAGAGTTGCAAAGCTCTTCCCCCTATCCTGGGTTCAGGCTGACTCAGAGGGCAAGAGCCAAATATTGGTTTTCTTGGCCCCTTTATTTTAAACTTAATTTTTAAGTTTGACCTTTATCATCCAGCAAGTCAGTTTTATCAGTCTTAAACTGAGAATATTCTGTTTTAACTTTAATGTTTATAACTCTAGAGTTAATTTTTTTACATGACACAATATCTTTATTTTATTTATTAACTTATTTAATGTTGAGGATTGAACCCAGTGACTCACTCATGCAAGGCAAACACTCTACTGCTGAGCCATAACTTTAATCCCTTTAGAGTTAGTTTAATCCCTTTTAATTATTATCTGTCTACAGATTATGGCTTAATATTTCAAATTAACTTAGGTTGTGTGTTCATGATGTTTTACCTCTATAAAAAATTAACAGGCATCTGTTATTGTTAGTTGCAGAACAGGCTGAACAAATGTTAGCTTCACTTGTTTGCCTCAAGTCTGAACACTCAACCCCACTTAAGGTTGAACACTGGACTTTCACCCTTCTGGTATAATGGAAACCCACATCTGAGCCCTGCCTATTCTGCCTGAAGGCAGAAGATGACACCCTTAGCAACTACAGTGATATAATCACTCTACACCAACAAGGCAGCTTGTAGACCAGGAGAGCCCATTAGATTTTGGCTATAAAATATCTCTCTTGCCAGGTCTCTCTCTTATTCTCTCTTTCTTATCTCATTTTTGCTTTCTTTCATTCTCTCTCTCATTCTCTTTCTTTCTTTCCCTCTCTTGTACCCTTTGTTCCCCCCCCCTCGTTTGCACTTTCCTCTCTCTCTCTCTCTCTCTCTCTCTCTCTCTCTTTTTCCTATTAATCAGAGACTGCCACAATAAAGGTCTCTTTTTTGTTCTCAGTATCATGGTCACTTTTTTTAGTTATAATGAAAACACAAAGTGAAATTAACAATAGTAAAAACATATATAGCTTGTATATAATTTTGAGCCTTGGCTGAGTTATATATTATATTTTGATTTGAGATCATAGTAAGCTTTTTAATAAAATCGATCTTTGAATATAACTTTAAATTAACTGAAATATGTCCTACTTTGAAGTTATTTTGACATGCTGTAAGGTGGGAGGCAGAGCCTTATCTCAAGTAAGGCAGGGCTCTTCACAAATCTTAGGTAAAGTGTTTTAGTTCTAAAGCTGATCTTTGTCTCTCTTTTTAGATATTATTTTGTAAAGTTTACATATATTGTTTTCTGACTTTGTATGAATGTTAGCTAGCACAATATGATATACATCTGAAACATTAGCTTATTTTTTAAAACCTATTAGATTTTTACTAAATATATTTTTATATCAGAACCTTTTAATAATTTTTAATCCATTGATCCTTCTTTCTGTTTATACCTTGAAATAACCCTTATACATTCCTGAATTTAGATAATTTAATCTATTTTAATAAGATGAAATATTTGTTATTTATGGTACTTTAATTGAAGTGTAGTTGAAACCTCTTGACTCCTTGTATGTAGAATTATACCTGTTGGGACTTTTAATTTATAGTAGCCTTGTTTTTATGATAACACAAAGTATTTTTTTCAAGAGAGAGAGAGAATTTTTAAATATTTATTTTGAGGTTTTTGGTGGAGACAACATTGTTATTTTATTTTTTGTGGTGCTGAGCATCTAACCTAGTGCCCCGCATATGCCAGGCGAGCCACATCCCCTGTCCGACACAAATAATTTAAATTTATTTTTTTAATTTACCAACTTATAAAAACACCAACATTGTTTAGGTATTTTGCCTTATGAAATTTAAGGAGTTAAGAGTACTTGATATTATATTTAACAGTTAGCATTTTAACTTTGTAAAACAATTAGATGTCTCTAACAAACACATTCATGATTAATTTTATATATGTTTAGATGTAATTTATGTTTCTTTTTTTAAAAACAAGGTATCAGACAAGTGCATTCAATAGTGTTAGTAATCATTTTTTCCTGTTGAAGAAAAATCCTAGAGACAATGGATATCAGACACTTTATAAATAATAGCATTTTAACAGCTGTTTAATCATCTAGAAACAAAACTGTGCATTAGTAACTTTAAAGACATTTGTACTTTTATTTATTTGTCCATTTTAAATTGAACCTTTTAAATCATATTAAGAAAAGGTATTTGGATCTATTTTTAAAATTTTAATTTATGAGCTCAGATGTCAATTTTTTTTGTACCAAATATATGTTGACATGGCAATACATGTAGATGGACAGTTCACTGGTGCACCCACACAAAGCAAACAGACAAACAAAAGCCTTGTAGCTTATTTTTTAAAACCTATTAGATTGAGAGTTAGCCCTTGTAAATTGGCCTTAGGATAAACCAGAGTGTAATCAGAAAAACATATTAATCTAGGCATATTGGATCAAAATTATCAATTTGACAAATATAGAATTTTAAAAGTTTTTCTGACCTTTTCCTTAAGGAGGCCCTGTTCATCAAAGCTAAGAAAGGTTAAGGGGTTAAGGGAATATAGACAAATGAAAGGGTCTTATTTTTTTCCTGAAGGAACTTCCCAAAGATGCAGCTCCATTGGTCTCCTTGGGAGAGTCCCCCAGGTTGGGATCCCATTCTAACCTGGTTTTTCTGGTTTCTTGGAGAGTGGCCACCAAATTTTAGCCTGACATTAAAAAATCTTTGGACCACTTTTTTAATAGTTGGGAGTTATTCATGCTTGCAAATACTGAGAGACAAAATCCAAATTTCCTAGACACAATTATGCTTTTTGTTATACAATTTAGGAATAATAATTTTATAAAACACTTTAGTTTTAATCTGTCCTCTATAGGAACTGACATGATTTACCCAGTTAGCCACCTGGCCCAGTTCCTAAGTGAAGGCAATCTCCAGAATGCTTTTTTTTTTTTTTTACCTTTAACTTTTACTTTTGACAATTCTTTTAGTCCTGTTGGCAGCACTTTACATTTTAATGAAAGCTGTAGTGAGCAGAGTTAAAACCATTTTAAAAATTTTTTCTTATTAGAAACAAATTGAGGTAGAAATTAACACAGAACACAAATGGAACAAACAAAAACAAACCAACAAACAAAAGTTCTGAAAATTTTTAAGAAAATAGTTAAAGGGGTACAGGTAGAGATCTCTATAGAGCTTCCTTGTCCCATGATGATGGTGAAGGGAAGGAGTCCTGATGAAAGAAGAGCAGTAGTGAGAACAAAAAAAAGGGCCCATGCACAACACACGGACAGATACACACAAGACAGACGGCCGGCAAACAGACACTGGACAAATGACAAACAGAAAGGCAGAAGCTGGAGAAACGACAAACAGCAGAACAGACACAGGACAAGCAACAATTGGTAAGGTCACACAGGGAGATCTCTAATGGGGCAGAGACCACGTCTCATTCTGCCCCCAGGAACAGATGAGTCCCCACAGGGAGGCCTCCAGTGGGACAGAGACAATGTCTCCTCATGCCCCCAGATACAGATGAGGTTACACAGGGAGTCCTCCAATGGGGCAGAGACATGACTCATCCTGCCCCAAGGCACAATATCGGGGTTTCATAAACTGACTCTTGTATAATTGAATCAAGCCTTTATTGAAGCACACTAGTGGCCACTGAACAGAATACAAAGCTGTTCCCCCGATCAGCCCTGAACAATTGCAAGGGTGCTTCTTATAACTCTGAAAACCACAAAAGGGATGTTTTGGAGTCCAGCCAATGCAAGCAAGCCAGGTTACAGAAGCAGGAGAGTGCAGTCAAGCAGAGGGAAGCCTAACCAATCACAGTTGGCTCAGTCACCCCAGTTACAGAAACAGAGCCCCATTACCCTAGTTATAGAAACAATGCCCCATTAGGTAGTTCCATGTCTTTAAAGGTTTTGATAGCAAAAGGAAAATAACATCTTGACCCAGTCATGACCCTTCTACTTGGCATGGTCATTTTATAGAATGGAGGCACAAAACAAAATGGAGTCACATTTGCTTTTACTATCACAGTATTTAATGGCAGGATTTGTACAGAATATATGAAATCTCCACTACCTTAAACATTCTCCTCTAAAAAAGCAGCAGCAAGAGACCGGAGGAGGAAGACGTGACAGGCGCCCAGCCAGACTGGAGGAGGAAGTTCGGCCCCGCCCCGAGTGCTAATCTGGAGGAAGCTCATCAACCCTTAAAACGCATCAAAGGGGGTGTGGCTACCAGCACAGTTGTGCGGCTGATCCAGGTACCCGGTTTCCAACTCCCCCACCCTTAGCTGCGATAACTCAAAATATTTCCCACAAGCTTTTGGGGGTTGTAGCTATCAATGCAAAACAACAACTGTACAGGCACCTGGTTTCTACCTCAGAGACTAGAGTAGGGAAGATACAGATGGAAGCTCATTTCCTTTCACACTGGCTATACCCACCACCCTGAATACAGAGGCTCAAGCTAGGAATAGACAACGCCACCTACTGGAAGCAAGGAAAACAGTGTTCTGAGAGACTTTTTTTTCTCTCTCTCTCTTTCTCTTTTCTTCTTTCTCTCCCACAACTTCAGCATATGTGAAACCAAGAACTGTGCATGAACAACTGAATTACCAAAGTAATATAATATAGAGGAATTGCATATACCCCACCTCCCCCCCCATGTTTTTTCTTTATTTCTATCTTACTTCCCTTTCCCTTCTCTTATTTCTCTTTTCTTCCTTGTTATTTTTTTCTTTTTTTTTTAAATTCATATTCTCTCTATCCCACTTTCAATCTCCTAACTTTTGCTATCTATACATAGGGTAACTATCTAAATAGATAGGAGGTTGAGTCTATACATTCTTCCATAAATTACCAGTCTAGTGGTTAGAGTTCTCCAAAGGTGTTAAGTTAGTTTAACCTCATACCCTCACTCCTTTCCTTCTAAGTATAGCATCCTTCGTCTGAAATTAAGTTTTCTATATGCCACCAGATATGGTACGCCTTTTATGAAACTAAGGAATATATTCTTAAGTAATAATTAAAACCAATATCTATAGTCTTAGAATCTAACTATAAATGTATTAATAATGAAAACTTGTGCTTAGATAATGTACTGTTGATACTGGGATCTGTTAACACTGTCTTTCTCCGCAAAAGAGGGATTTTGGAGCTATACAAGAACAATACAAATATGTAAGGGGAAAAACATTAGCACAACAGTTTCACAAAGCTAGAAAGAATCATGAACAGTGTGAAAAGACAAGGAAAGAAAGGACCACAAACAATACAGGTCAATGCCTCTAGTTTATGCCCCTGGGCAAAATAACCGGGGGGTGACGAATGACTTGTGTACCTTGATACAGCAGGAGTGGAAGCCGTTTATTGTAGGATAACAGAGGTATTTATACATTTTGCACAGCTTACCTTAATTAGCATAAACTAGATACAGCAGTCAACCAATCGAGAATCTCCACACTTAATGGCTCGCTTTTGTTACTTTACAAACCACTCCCTCTGGCATTTTGCCAGGCGCCATCCAGACTTGTTTACAGACTCTAACAACATCAAGAAACCAAACCTAAGAGTTATTGGGATACAAGAGGGTACAGAGGTCCAAACCAAGGGAATGAGCAATCTATTCAATGAAATAATACTAGAAAACTTCCCAGACTTAAAGAATGAAAAAGAAATGCAAATACTAGAAGCCTACAGGACACCGAATATAAAAAATCATAAGAGATCCACACCAAGACACATAATAATGAAGATGCCCAACATACAGAATAAGGAGAGAATCTTAAAAGCCACAAGAGAGAGGAAGCAGATTACATTTAGGGGTAAACCAATCAGGATAACTGCTGATCTTTCAACACAGACTCTGAAAGCTAGAAGATCCTGGAACAACATATTTCAAACGCTGAAAGAAAAAGGGTTCCAACCAAGAATCATGTATCCAGCAAAATTAAGCTTCAGGATTGAAGATGAAATAAAAATCTTCCATGATAAGCAAAAGTTAAAAGAATTTGCAGCTAGAAAACCAGCTCTTCAAAACATCCTTGGCAAAACATTACAGGAAGAGGAAATGAAACATAACAATGAAAACCAACAGCGGGAGGTAGTACAGTAAAGGAAAAACTAAGCATAGAGGAAAAACAAATCATGTTAAGTATCGTACATAACTAAATATGGCTGGAAATACAAACCATATCTCAATAGTAACCCTAAATGTTAATGGCTTAAATGCACCAATCAAAAGATATAGGCTAGTAGAATGGATTAAAAAAAAGATCCAACAATATGCTGCCTACAGGAGACTCATCTGATAGGAGAAGACATACACAGACTGAAGGCGAAAGGTTGGGAAAAATCATATCACTCAAATGGACCACAGAAGCAAGCAGGGGTGTCCATACTTGTATCAAATAAAATAGACTTCAAGCCAAAGTTAATCAAAAGGGATAAACAAGGACACTACATACTGCTCAAGGGAACCATACACCATCAAGACTTGATGATCATTAATATATATGCCCCAAACAATGGTGCAGCTACGTTCATCAAACAAACTCTTCTCAAGTTCAAGAGTCTAATAGACCACAACACAATAATCATGGGAGATTTTAACACACCTCTCTCACCACTAGACAGATCTTCCAAACAAAGGTTGAATAAAGAAACCATAGAGCTCAATAATACAATTAATAACTTAGACTTAATTGATATATACAGAATATACCACCCTACATCAAGCGGATACACTTTCTTCTCAGCAGCACATGGATCCTTCTCAAAAATAGACCATATATTATGTCACAGGGCAAATCTTAGCAATTACAAAGGAGTTGAGATACTACCATGCATTTTATCTGATCATAATGAAATGAAATTGGAAATCAATAATAAAATGAGAAAGGAAAAACCCTACATCACATGGAGATTAAACAATATGCTACTGAATGAACAAAGGGTTACAGAAGACATCAAAGAGGAAATTAAAAAATTCTTAGAGGTAAACGAAAACTCAGACACAACATATCGAAATCTTTGGGACACTATGAAAGCAGTACTAAGAGGAAAATTCATTTCATGGAGTTCATTCCTTAAAAGAAGGAAAAGCCAACAAATAAATGACCTCATTCTACACCTCGAAGCCTTAGAAAAAGAAGAACAAATCAGCAGCAAATACAGTAGAAGGCAAGAAATAATTAAAATTAGAGCTGAAATCAATGAAATCAAAACAAAAGAAACAATCAAAAAAATTGACAAAACTAAAAGTTGGTTATTTGAAAAATTAAATAAGATTGATAGACCACTAGCCACGCTAACAAAGAGAAGAAGAGAGAGAACCCAAATTACTAGCTTATGGGATGAAAAAGGCAACATCACAACAGACACTTCACAAATACAGAAGATAATTAGAAATTATTTTGAAACCCTATACTCTAATAAAATAGAAGATAGTGAAGGCATCAATAAATTCCTTGAGACATATGAACTACCCAGATTGAATCAGGAAGATATAAACAACCTAAACAGACCAATATCAATTGAGGAAATAGAAGAAGCCATCAAAAGACTACCAACCAAGAAAAGCCCAGGACCAGATGGATATACAGCAGAGTTTTACAAGAACTTTAAAGAAGAACTAATACCAATACTCCATAATCTATTTCAGGAGATAGAAAAAGAGGGAGAACTTCCAAATTCATTCTATGAGGCCAATATCACCCTGATTCCCAAACCAGAGAAGGACACCTCAAAGAAAGAAAACTACAGACCAATATCCCTAATGAATTTAGATGCAAAAATCCTCAATAAAATTCTGGCAAATTATATACAAGAACATATCAAAAAGATCGTGCACCATGATCAAGTAGGATTTATCTCTGGGATGCAAGGCTGGTTCAATATACAGAAACCAATAAATGTTATTCACCACATTAATGGACTTAAAGATAAGAACCATATGATCATCTCGATGGATGCAGAAAAAGCATTCGACAAAGTACAGCATCCCTTTATGTTCAAAACATTAGAAAAACTAGGGATAACAGGAACTTACCTCAAAATTATAAAAGCTATATATGCTAAGCCTCAGGCTAGCATCATTCTAAATGGAAAAAAACTGAAGGCATTCCCTGTAAAATCTGGAACAAGACAGGGATTCCCTCTCTCACCACTTCTATTCAATATAGTTCTCGAAATACTGGCCAGAGCAATTAGACAGACAAAAGAAATTAAAGGCATTAAGATAGGAAAAGAAGAACTTAAATTATCACTATTTGCGGATGATATGATCCTATACCTAGAAGACACAAAGGGTCTACAAAGAAACTACTAGAGCTAATAAATGAATTCAGCAAAGTGGCAGGATATAAAATCAACACACATAAATCAAAGGCATTCCTGTATATCAGCAACAAAACTTCTGAAATGGAAATGAGGAAAACCACCCCATTCACAATATCCTCAAAAAAAAAAAAACATACTTCGGAATCAACCTAACAAAAGAGGTGAAAGATTTATACAATGAAAACTACAGAACCCTAAAGAGAGAAATAGAAGAAGATCTTAGAAGATGGAAAAATATACCCTGTTCATGGATAGGCAGAACTAACATCATCAAAATGGCGATATTACCAAAAGTTCTCTATAGGTTCAATGCAATGCCAATCAAAATCCCAAAGGCATTTCTTGTAGAAATAGATAAAACAATCATGAAATTCATATGGAAAAATAAAAGACCCAGAATAGCAAAAGCAATTCTAAGCAGGAAGTGTGAATCTGGAGGTATAGCGATACCAGAGTTCAAACTGTACTACAAAGCAATAGTAACAAAAACAGCATGGTACTGGTACCAAAACAGGCAGGTGGACCAATGGTATAGAATAGAGGACACAGAAACCAATCCACAAAATTACAACTATCTTATATTCGATAAAGGGGCTAAAAGCATGCAATGGAGGAAGGATAGCATCTTCAACAAATGGTGCTGGGAAAACTGGAAATCCATATGCAACAAATGAAACTGAATCCCTTCCTCTCACCATGAACAAAAGTTAACTCAAAATGGATCAAATACCTTGATATCAAATCAGAGACTATGCGTCTGATAGAAGAAAATGTTGGCTCCGATCTACATATTGTGGGGTCAGGCTCCAAATTCCTTAATAGGACACCCATAGCATAAGAGTTAATAACAAGAATCAACAAATGGGACTTACTTAAACTAAAAAGTTTTTTCTCAGAAAGAGAAACATTAAGAGAGGTAAACAGGGAGCCTACATCATGGGAACAAATTTTTGCTCCTCACACTTCAGATAGAGCCCTAATATCCAGAGTATACAAAGAACTCAAAAAATTAAACAATAAGATAACAAATAACCCAATCAACAAATGGGCCAAAGACCTGAACAGACACTTCTCAGAGGTGGACATACAATCAATCAACAAGTACATGAAAAAACGCTCACCATCTCTTGCAGTCAGAGAAATGCAAATCAAAACCACCCTAAGATACTATCTCACTCCAGTAAGATTGGCAGCCATTATGAAGTCAAACAACAACAAGTGCTGGCAAGGATGTGGGGAAAAGGGTACTCTTGTACATTGCCGGTGGGACTGCAAATTGGTGTGGCCAATATAGAAAGCAGTATGGAGATTCCTGGGAAACTGGGAATGGAACCACCATTTGACCCAGCTATTGCCCTTCTCGGACTATTCCCTGAAGACCTTAAAAGAGCGTACTACAGGGATACTGCCATATCGATGTTCATAGCAGCACAATTCACAATAGCTAGACCGTGGAACCAACCCCGATGCTCCTCAATAGATGAATGGATAAAAAAAGTGGCATTTATACACAATGGAGTACAACACAGCACTAAGAAATGACAAAATCATGGAATTTGCAGGGAAATGGATGGCATTAGAGCAGATTATGCTAAGTGAAGCTAGCCAATCCCTAAAAAACAAATGCTAAATGTCTTCTTTGATATAATGAGAGCAGCTAAGAACAGAGCAGGGAGGAAGAGCATGAGGAAAAGATTAACATTCAACAGAGTCATGAGGTGGGAGGGAAAGGGAGAGAAAAGTGAAATTGCATGGAAATGGAAGGAGACCCTCATTGTTATACAAAATTACATATAAGAGGTTGTGAGGGGAATGGGAAAAAATAAGGAGAGAAATAAATTACAGTAGATGGGGTAGAGAGAGAAGATGGGAGGGGAGGGGAGGGGGGTAGTAGAGGATAGAAAAGGTAGTAGAATACAACAGTTACTATTATGGTATTATGTAAAAATGTGGATGTGTAACCGATGTGATTCTGCAATCTTTTAAATGTTTTGAATAACCAATAATAAAAAAAAGCAGCAGCAAGTTCTTATTGCAACTGTCTGGAACACACTATGGGTTCTTATTTTATATTGCATATTTTCTTCTTAGTCAACAGAACAGATCCTGAACTTTGGAGGGTCCCCCTCCATGTAGATGAGAGGAATTACAGAGCATGCTGGGCCATTTATCCATGCCACATTTTCTCCTCTGCCACTATGGGGCCACTTTTGCAGAACTAGCTGTTTCATGGTTAAAATAGCTGCCAGGTCTCTCTTGTACACCATTTCTTTTTTTCCATGTTTCTCTCATCTTTTGGGATGGTGGAGCAGGGGTTGTATGACATAGAACACTCTGGCATGGGGCTGTGAGTATGACACATCTGAGTTGCTGGCCAGCCAGGCCAAAGGAGCACCAGCCTTTGTGGGTTTTCATACTAAGGGAGTTGATGCATGGAGGGCAATAAACAAACTGTGTTGTGACTGGCCGCCTTGGTGAACATGAGCATGCCTGGCTCTGCACTGCCATCTGAGCACCACAGGTGGAGAGGGAGAATGGCCTGGAGATGATTCCTCAGTCATGCATTCCTTGCTGTAGCACTCAGAGTACATAGGGAACTCAGCCTTCCCTCTGGCTCAAGGAAAACAGATTGTCTGACAACAGACTTGGGTGACACTCAACATGGCTCACATTTGTGTGAAGTAGAGGGAAGTCTCATTGTTTCAAAATGGTACATTTGTCATTCAACAGAAGGATATTATTACTGCTTCCAAGGATCCATATAAAGTCAATTTTAAAGAAGGGCTGGATGCTGAACTGGGAGCATTGCAGAGAAAGAAGGAAAAGCACAAAAGTTTTATGACCAAGTTGTAAGAAAAAATGTCACCAGAGGCTCTCAGTGGACCCTCTGTGATTGAATAGACTGTGTTAAGCAAAATCTCTTCTTCAAAGTAACTTCAAAATATCACCCCCTTTTTAGACTGGGAAATACTACATTAAGGAAGGGCCAACATACCAAAGAGACATGCAAATGAAATGCCCTGGCAGAATGCCAGGCTGGACCTTGCAGGAGCACTCAAGTCTGGGAATGTGTATTGAGTATAAACCTAAGAAATCGGGCATGAAGTCTCAACTTCTCTTAGCTCATCATTATGACTTTGGGGTAAGGGGGGCTCTGTAAATGGAGTTGGGAAGGAGCGAATGTGCTCACTTTCTCTCACTGTTAGTTTGAGTTGTTGTTATATATCACCTACATGTTACCTCACTCATTGCCTGGTCCAGTTTCTGAGTCAGAGACTGGTCAGGCTCTTATCTATAGAATGACAATCATAGTGACCTGGCTTTGTCTCTCGCTTTATAGATGGTGAACCTATTCACATGTGCTGTTTGAGAAGCTGGGAATTTCTGAGCCAACCCCTTTGCCTTTCTTTGGAATGTTTCTGCACTACTGCAAAGTGAGTATGGTTGAGTTTCCTCTTTTTTCTTTGGCAAAAAAGAAAATACCAGTTTAATGTCATTGGCAAAAATGCACTTCTTTTGGAGGAAGTTCCCAGCTCTCATCCTTTTTGAAATAGTGTGCAAGCTCCACCCTGAGCATGGCCAAGTTTTCCCTGGGGCTCTGCTGTCAACTTTTCAAGAGCCTCAGTGGAACAGGTCAGATCTCTAGTTCATCTGCATTGGATGCTCATGATGTTGTTCAGACTTGTACATATCATGAAGGGGATGTTTAATTTGCCTTTGCACATTTCCAGGAAATTTATATTGTATTTAATATTTGATCAAAAATCTGTGAAAGAGAAGACATCAAGCACATTCAAACACTCCTATTCATAACTAGATCTCATGAGTAGCTATTTAAAAAATGTTCATGGATAGATTTTATTTTATTTTTTTGTGAATATTAAAGTCATTAATAATTGATAACATTTATTAAATCATAGTGTATACCGGGATAAGTTCCTTTTTGTTTGAGTCCCAAAACAACTCTCTAAGGCTAGCGCTATTCCTGCAACTTCTATTTTACAGATGAGAAACATAAAGGGAAAGGGTTAGATGAGATGTGAGAAATAAAACAAGGTTGTCATCCATGGAGTGGCAGATCCAGGGTTAATCACATGAAGTCTTTTTTTTTTTTAATTATTGGTTGTTCAAAACATTACAAAGCTCTTGACATACCATATTTCATACATTAGATTCAAGTGGGTTACGAACTTCCATTTTTACCCCAATTACAGATTGCAGAATCACATCGGTTACATATCCACATTTTTGCATGATGCCATATTAGTGACTGTTGTATTCTGCTACCTTTCCTATCCTCTATTATCCCCCTCCTCTCCCCTCCTATCTTCTCTCTCTACCCCAACTACTGTAATTCATTTCTCTCCTTGTTTTTTTCCATTCCCCTCACAACCTCTTATATGTAATTTTGTATAACAATGAGGGTCTCCTTCCATTTCCATGCAATTTTCCTTTTCTCTCCCTTTCCCTCCCACCTCATGTCTCTGTTTAATGTTAATCTTTTCCTCCTGCTCTTCCTCTCTGCTCTATTCTTAGTTGCTCTCATTATATCAAAGAAGACATTTGGCATTTGTTTTTTAGGGATTGGATAGCTTCACTTAGTATAATCTGCTCTAATGCCATCCATTTCCCTGCAAATTCCATGATTTTGTCATTTTTTAGTGCTGCATAATACTCCATTGTGTATAAATGCCACATTTTTTTTTTCATGGAAAGATTTTAAACTACAATTTCTTGAGCAATACAAGTATTCATATTTTGATAATTTGCACATACATAATTTCTTAATGTCTAAATTTGTGGTTATTTCCATGCCATTTTTCAGTAGAAAAACTCAAGTTTTACTACTGAAGGTACATTTAGAGGATTTGAGAGATGAAACAAAAGCATTCTGCATTTTTTTATTACCCTCCAAAGATAATACCCTGTCTGTAAGTCTTAGAAGGAAAAATTATGAATGAGATCAGACAGTTCTTATCTATGGACTTCACATGATTAAACACAAGATGAGTATTGTTTTTTCAACAAAGGCACATTTAGTGATGTCAAATGGGCAGAAATTGGGTGATTTAAAAATTATTAAAATTTAAGTCAACTGAATGGAATGTCCCAAAAGAAATATGAATTTGTGGCTTGCATTTGGGACTAACCTGGTTAGGTATTCGACGCAGGTCCTGACTACTGGACAGAAATTCATGAGCTCAAAACCAGAGCCCAGAAAAAAAGGCTACACTCTGCTCAGATTATCTCTCCCAAACACTGAGGCTTGTTTATCATATTCTAATTCTAAAATTCTGAGACCTAATGACCATCTAAGAATTCCATACTTCTATTCCTGCTGAAAAGGCATTATTTTCCTATTCACGGTTTTCAGTTCAACAGTATACTTGACAGGCTGTAAGATCCACATAATTGGGGGTCTCCCTGTGCATCATAAAAGTATCACCCCTGAAACATAGCAACAGGAAGATTTATTTTTAAGTGTTAGAAGCAAAAACTTAGAGCAAGTACTTAATTTGCTGACTCCCATGGGTAGGAGTGGCATCTCTCCATCTTTTCCACATTGAGCTGGAAAACTGGAAGGTGACCTCGTTTTGTCAATCCTTACTTAGTCTTTCTCACTCCACAACATACGTGAGAATCACTGTTATGGTGTTGGTGTCCCTCAGAAGCTCATGTTTGAGGCAATGCAAGAAAGTTCAGAAATAAAGTGATTGGATTGTGAAAGCCTTAATCTACTCAGTACACTATTTCCTCAGTAAGGATTCACTGGGGGCAACTGTAGGCAAGTAGGATATTGGTGGAAGAGGTGGGTCTCTGAGGGCCTGGCTTCAGGGCATACATTTTGTCCCTGGTTAGTGGAGTTTCTGTCTGCTTCCTAGTGCCATGTCCTAAATTCTTTATTCCTTCACACTCTTTGGCCATGTTATTCTGCCTCACTGCAGACCACAGCAACAGAGGAAGCCGTGTATGAACTGAGACCTCTGAAACTGTGAGTCCAGTGGTTCTTGTCAGGGTCACAGGAGTGAAAAAGCCAACTAAACTAATCACATCAACATGGTTAACTAAAAATGTGATTTGTGCCTTTAGTTTCCTAATTTCCCCATTATTCTAGAAGGATTCATGAAAGAAATGAAAAAGATATGGGGAAAAAATGAGTGAAGTGTCCTTGAGAATGTCCCTGGGAAACTCACTCACTTTCTCTCAGCTTTGGTTTTTTCACATCCAGGTGGAGGGAATGATTCAAAGTTGGCAGGATTTCAGAAACAGTTCATGCACATGAGAAAATGATACTGAAAACTAGACTTGCTTCATATTCATACTCAAGGACAACTAGCAAAACTGTGGCACACACCTGTAGTCCCAACCACTCTGGAGGCTGAGGCAGGAGAATTACAAATCCAGGTGTAATTCTGAGGACCTTTAAGAAGATATATCTGCCATTTGTCCCAGATATCCCACTCCTCGGTCTATACCCAACATAGAGAACATGGCAAAATTTTATCTCAAAGAAAAAGAAGATAATTACCTCAATATGTACAATACTTCAAGAAAATTCAAGATTGACTCTAAAATCCCTTTTCTAATATCTCTTTTCTTTTTTTCTTTTTTGCTTTTAGATGTCTTAGAATAAGATCTTCCCTCTAATCTTCCCTTTTTAGCCAGAAAGTATAGAAGGTGGCATCACTGTACCAGAACTTAAACTATACTGCAGAGCAATACTAACAAAAACAGCATGGTATTGGCACCAAGATAGACTGGTAGACCAATGGTACAGAATGGAGGACACAGAGACTAACCCACATAATTGCAGTCATCTTACATTAGACAAAGGCACCAAAAACAAACATTGGAGGAAAAAGCCCTTTTCAACAAATGGTGCTGGAGAAACTGGAAATCCATATGCAACAAAATGAAATTAAAACACTATTTCTCACCATGCACAAAACTCAACTCAAAGTAAATCAAGGACCTAGGAATTAAATCACAGTCACCATGCCTATTATAAGAAAAAGTAGGCCAAAATCTCCATCATGTCAGATTAGGCCCCAACTTCCTTAATAACACTCCTATAGCACACGAATTAAAACCAAGAATCAATAATTGGGTGGATTCAAGCTAAAAAGTTTCTTCTCAGCAAAAGAAACAATCAGTTAGATGAATAGAGAGCATACATCTTGGTAGCAACATTTTACACCTCACACATCAGATAGAGCACTAATCTCTAGGGTATATAAAGAACTCAAAATGCTAAACACCAAAAAAACTAATATCTCAACCAATAAATGGGCCAAGGAACTGAAGAGACACCTCTCAAAAGATGAATTGTAATCAACTAATAAATATATAAAAAATGTTCAACATGCCTAGCAATTAGAGAAATACAAATCAAAACCACTCTAAGATTTCATCTTACTCCATTCAGAATGCAGCTATTAAGAATACAAACAACAATAAGTGTTGGTGAGAATGTGGGGAAAAAGGTACACTCATACATTGCTTATAGGACTGTAAATTGGTGCAGTCAATATGAACAATAGTATGGAGATTCCTTGGAAATCTGGGAATAGAATTACCATTTGACCCAGCTATCCCTCTCCTTGGTCTATACCCAAAGAACTTAAAAACAGTATACTTCAGGGACACAGCCACATCAAAGTGTATAGCAGCACAACTTACAATAGCCAAACTGTGGAACCAACATAGATGCCTTTTAGTAGATGAATGGATAAAGAAAATGTGATATATATACACAATGAAATTTTAGTCAGCAATAAAAGAGAATAAATTCATGACATTTTCAGGTAAATGTATAGAGTTTGAGAAGATAATGCTCAGTAAAGTTTGCCAATCCCAGAAAAACAAATGTCAAATGTTTTCTCTGATATAAAGAGGGTGATTCATAATGGGGTTTGGGGGAAGCATGGGAGGATTTCGACAAACTCTAGATAGAACAAAGGGGTGGGAGTGCTAAGGAGTGGGCATGGAGGAATAAAAAGATGGTGGAATGAGATGGATATCATTACCTTAAATACATATATGAAGACATTAAAGGTGTAAATATACTTTCTATAAAACCAGAGATATGAAAAAAATGTGCTTTATATGTGTACTATGAATTGTAACTCATTCTTCTGTCATATATAACAAGTTAAAATAAAAATAAATAAAACAGAGGATTCAGAGTGGGAGTAATAAACCAACTTTGTCTTGCAGTGGGGTGCATTGGGACCTGGACTTCATGTATGAGAAGATGCAGGCACCGAACCAGAGAGAGACCACAGTGAGGTGGGAGCTGCAAGTGGCAAAGGAATTTCTCTTACACTGTGCAGGATGAAGCCATAGGATGTAGAAACCAGGATGATATTTTATTTATCCTGAGTCCCTGGGGAAATAAGGAGTGGAGACCAAATGTGATGCCAGAAATATGGGATCATGTGTTCATAGTGATAAGAAACTTTTGATCCAAGAAAACGAATTGTAGAAATTTTTTTTTCTGTCTCTAATGATCTAGCAGCTAAAATTATTGAAATATACTTTTTTCAAAACAAGAGAAATCTAAAATCTGCCTTCATGATCATGATCACTCTGAAATTCCAAAATTTCTAGACTTTAAAATTAAGGACCAAAATTTATGTCTCCTCTCAGTAAAAAAATGTGTATGTATGTGTATGTATATATGTGTGTAAGTATACATACTGTGTGTGTGTGTGTGTGTGTGTGTGTGTGTGTGTGTGTGTGAGTCTGTATATATGGGGTTGTTATGTGTGTGAGCATTTGTGTGTTTTATATGGTTTGCTTGGGTTTGTTGCTCATTTTATGAGTCAGAGGTTAAGAAGAGGAGCTTAGCATCTAATATGTGTGTGTGTGTGTGTGTGTGTGTGTGTGTGTATGTGTGTGTGTGTGTGTGTTTTCTGGATTATGTTACAGAATCTTGGTCATATACTGCTGCCCACAACCAGTGTGGGCAGCTAAACTTAAGGTCACTCGTGGGAATTTCCTGTGATACCAACTAAAACACAGACACACACTTTACCTTTGAATCAAGCTTCAGGATGGCTCCTCTGCTCTCGGCCTCAAGCTCCCCAAATGGGAGAGTGAGGAAACTCACCAGAGGCTGGCAAGAGAGAGAGCTAGCATGTTCAGAAGTGAGCTTTTATTGGGGGGGGACCCTCATTCTTTAAAAAGTTTCATCCTAAAAATGTCAAGAGGGGTGCTGGGAGCCATCAGCCAAGTAGGTATGACAATCTCCTTGCCAGCTTACTCCCATGCTGTCTAGTGGAAGGACTTCTGAAAGGTGACCTTGCTCAAGGACTAGGGCAGTTTAGCATAATAGGAGAGTAGGGTGTTCCCCCTTTAGAATAGGGCAGTTTAGCATAATAGGAGAGTAGGGTGTTCCCCCTTTAGAATAGGGCGTATCCTGCTGCTGAGTTCCTCTTGAGTCCTTAGGGTCAGACAGTATATTTTGGGAGACAGAAGCCCATGCGGAGTGGATTTGGGCAGAGAGTGGATTTGGGAGAAAGTGGATTTGGGCAGAGAACGTGGATTCCCGCAGAACGTGTTTGTAGACGGCCGGTGTGAGTTCGGGAATAAAGAATTGCTGTTTGAATCTACAAGCTGTGTGGAGACTCGTGATTTGTGCCCAGCCAGAGACTGCGGCATTTGGTGGCTCGTACGCGGAACATCTGAAGAGAAGGTAAGTGAAATTGTTCAGCCCCTGAAGGAGAGTGAAAGAATGGGTGACCATTTCAAAAAACAGTATGTTCTTGTTTTGATTTATTTTGTTTTTATTTCAAGTTGCCTGTTCCTAGAACTTTCTCAGGCAAACTGGGGAAAATGGTTGACTCAAAGTTTAAAGTTGTTCACCTCCGAGGAAGAGAAATTGTTAGAGAAAGGAGGCAACCCAGTAAGACCAAGAACAATTAGGGCATATGTTGATACAATACAAAAATGTAGCTCATGGCTTTTTAACGAGAAGTTGTTAAATATATCAATGGGACCATCATGGTATCCTATAGAAGGATTTTTCTTCAACAAGAAAGAGATGGCTAATTCTGTTTACTACATTTGTCTAAGATCTTGGTTTTTACAGACATCTGATTAATTTACAAAGCTAAAGTGATAAAATATCAACCACTAAATATGAAATCAAGTACTCTTTACTTATTAAGTTCCATAAGGTAATATATTTAATCATTATGTGTATTTTCATAAATTGGTGAATGGAAAAATGTTTAATATTGCTTTGGTCTATGTCTTTGCTGAAACAAGGTTACTAAGTGTTAAGAGTCTATCAGGTGTAATTTATATACAAAGAGTATAAGAAGTTTCAGTTGGGTTTCAATTACAGTATTATAGTATCATAAAAAACATGAAAGTCTTTCATCTTCTTAAAGTGGAGTAATTTGTCTAAATCAGAAATTTTATAAGGGTTTTTTCAGAATGTGAATTTATAAAAAGGGTTAATGGCTAGAAAAGAAATATTAAAAGATTGAAGATGTGAAAATATATTTTAATATGGAAGGTTAAAAAAAAAAGAAATGTTTCTAGATGAGATAATCTCTGTGTGGTAAAGTAAAAAGTTGTAAAATGCCATTTAAAAAAATTTTGAGGAAACTAGACTTACTTTAAAAGCTTGAGAAAGGAAGAAAGAAAAAAAAGGTATTTGTACATGGCAGATTGAGACAAAGCTTCTTAATGGAGTAAAAAAGGCCTTTGGTTGAAGGGCAGCCATGTAAACTAACATTAAAGTGATTTAAACAGAATCTAAGCCTCGTTTAAAAGAGTAAAGCTGTAGGTGGTGAAAAAGTACATTTAAAAGTACAGTATAGATGATAATTGGAAGGCTTTAAAAGGTTAATTTGAAGGTGGTTAAGATGCCTTCATGACGGAGGAAAGATTGCGTGATTCAAAGCCTAGTTAATCTTAAAAATTGGAAAGGGGTATATATCCCCCAAAGATAAACTTAAAATAACCCTTTTTACTCTAAACTTTTTAAATTTGGATTCATCAGGACTTAGTGCTGCGGAAAGGCATATGTATCCAAAAAATGTACATAAGACTAAAGTACTTTGGAAAGATATTCTAACGGGACAATGGAAAGATCCTGACCCAGTGATTTTCTGGAGTCAGGGTTCTGTTTGTTTTTCCACAGGAGAACAGCAGCCGATTTGGATTCCAGAAAGACTAACTAAAATGATTTCTACAGATCGAAAAGAAGATGATTTGACTCAAATCCATAACAGCTGAAATCCAGAACTCCAGCTTGGCCATTCTTACATCTGCGACTGTGATTAACCAGGATGCTTTTTTCAATATCTATCTTATTATTGCATTTTTCCACATCATAAGGTTCTATTTTTATTTTTTGAGCTCATACAAACCTAGGTTAATGTTTTTCTGATCAGTTTTATTTTTTGACTGTGGAGTTTTTAAACATTGCAATGGAGATTTCACCTAGGTAAAGCTACAAGGCCTTTATTATTATCTTATGTGTTGTACGTTTGTTTGCACATTTGTGTTTTGTGTTATATGTCTGTGTGTGCGTATGTCCATATTTCATATATGAGAAGTGCTCATGAGAAAATGGATCCGAATTATTTTTTTTATTATTCACGTGATTTAAATGACTTAATTTAAATTAGGTAAACAGCTGTTAAAGATTGTTTTTAAAGGTGGTTAACAGATCTGCTTGTTTACTAATTTAAATCAGGTAAACAGCTGTTAAGGATTGGTTTTTAAGGAGGTTAACAGATCTGTTTGCTTACTTTCACCTTTCCTTTTCATTATATTTAATAATTCTTTTCAGGTTAATGTCTTTTTAGCATCATTGCCAGAATTCCTATCTTCATCCCAATGAATATAACTCAACAAGTATGCTCAATCAAGGAGTCAACTTACTTTGGGAGGAAACGGACTTTGGGAAGAGACGGACAGATTGATAGATTCCTCCCCTTTGAACTGCTTACAGAACTTGCCTGGACTATGTAACTACGTTTAGTGCAGCAAATTGTGGTAATGCTGGCATATCTTTGCTGATGGTGTCACCAGTGATCTTTGCTGATGGTGTCACCAATTATGCAATTTTTCCAAAGGAACTGTCAATTGGCTTGGTGTCGTGGCATTTCTGTATCCTCCTCCCTTCTGCTAGTGATGGTCTAAATTTGGGGGCCAATGGCTATATGCTGGACCGGTAGTCAGTGACGGGTATGATCCAATTGCAGTGGTATCAACCTAAGACAGGAGGCTGACACCTAAAGGTCAGTTGCCTAAAGGTCAGTTTTCCGATGACGGGTAAGAACCATATGTTGAATTGGACAACCTACCAGGCACGGTCCTTAAGCCACATTAACCTCACTCCCCCACTGGCACCAAGGCCAAATTTGGGGGCCAACAGAGGTGAGGCAAAGAACCTCACCCCCCCACTGGTGCATAGACCTATCCACAAGTATGGCTGTATGCTGGACCGGTAGTCAGTGACGGGTATGATCCAGTTGCAGTGGTATCAACCTAAGACAGGAGGCTGACGCCTAAAGGTCAGTTTTCCAATGACGGGTAAGAGCCATATGTTGAACTGGACAATCTACCAGGCACGGTCCTTAAGCCACATTACTTGTTGTTTAATTAATCAGAAGGGGGGAGATGCTGGGAGCCATCAGCCAAGTAGGTATGACAATCTCCTTGCCAGCTTACTCCCATGCTGTCTAGTGGAAGGACTTCTGTAAGGTGACCTTGCTCAAGGACTAGGGCAGTTTAGCATAATAGGAGAGTAGGGTGTTCCCCCTTTAGAATAGGGCGGTTTAGCATAATAGGAGAGTAGGGTGTTCCCCCTTTAGAATAGGGCAGTTTAGCATAATAGGAGATTAGGGTATTCCCCCTTTAGAATAGGGCGTATCCTGCTGCTGAGTTCCTCTTGAGTCCTTAGGGTCAGACAGTATATTTTGGGAGACAGAAGCCCATGCGGAGTGGATTTGGGCAGAGAGTGGATTTGGGAGAGAGTGGATTTGGGCAGAGAACGTGGATTCCCGCAGAACGTGTTTGTAGACGGCCGGTGTGAGTTCGGGAATAAAGAATTGCTGTTTGAATCTACAAGCTGTGTGGAGACTCGTGATTTGTGCCCAGCCAGAGACTGCGGCAGAGGGGCAGGGTTACAGGTGAGAAATTCAACCCCTGGGGCTGTGGGAAGGAACACCAATGCATGAAGACACATTTGACTACCTCAAGGATTCAGGCAATATCTAGGTACCTACAAAAGTAACCGACAGAACCTTTTCCAATCACAAGAAGGAGAATGCCAGTCATTCAGCCCAAATGCCCCCCTAATATTCCTGCTTTTTTCTTTGAAAAAGCAGGCGATGGGGCACTTTTTTGAATCCCTGAATCCTACTATTACAATAGAGAATTAGTAGCAAAGAGAACAACACAAGAATATAACATGCAGAATGTTTAAGAATGTTTCCAGGGTTATTTGATCAGCTAAAAAGTAGGATCTGAAAAATCAATTTTACTTTTTTTTAATTGGTTGTTCAAAATATTACAAAGCTCTTTTCATATCATATTTCATATATTAGATTTAAGTGGATTATGAACTCCCATTTTTACCCCAAATACAGATTGCAGAATCACATCGGTTACACATCCACATTTTTACATAATGCCCTATTAGTAACTGTTGTATTCTGCTACCTTTCCTATCCTCTACTATCCTCCCTCCCCTCCCCTCTCCTCCCCTCCCCTCCCTTCTTCTCTCTCTACCCCATCTACTGTAATTCATTTCCCTCCTTGTTTATTTTCCCCTTCCCCTCACAACCTCTTATATGTAATTTTGTATAGCATTGAGGGTCTCCCTCCATTTCCATGCAATTTCCCTTTTCTCTCCCTTTCCCTCCCACCTCATGTCTCTGTTTAATGTTAATCTTTTTTTCCTGCTCTTTCTCCCTGCTCTGTTCTTAGTTGCTCTCATTATATCAAAGAAGACATTTGGTATTTGTTTTTTAGGGATTGGCTAGCTTCACTAAGCATAATCTGCTCTAATGCCATCCATTTCCCTGCAAATTCCATGATTTTGTCATTTTTTAGTGCTGAGTAATACTCCATGGTGTATAAATGCCACATTTTTTTTATCCATTTATCTATTGAAGGGCATCTGGGTTGGTTCCACAGTCTAGCAATTGTGAATTGTGCTGCTATGAACATCGATGTGGCAGTATCTCTGTAGTACGCTCTTTTAAGGTCTTCAGGGAATAGTCCGAGAAGGGCAATGGCTGGGTCAAATGGTGGTTCCATTCCCAGTTTCCCAGGAATCTCCATACTGCTTTCCAAATTGGCCGCACCAGTTTGCAGTCCCACCAGCAATGTACAAGAGTACCCTTTTCCCCACATCCTCGCCAGCACTTGTTGTTTTTTGACTTCATAATGGCTGCCAATCTTACTGGAGTGAGATGGTATCTAAAAATGGTTTTGATTTGCATTTCTCTGACTGCTAGAGATGGTGAGCAGTTTTTCATGTACTTGTTGATTGATTGTATGTCCTCCTCTGAGAAGTGTCTGTTCAGGTCCTTGGCCCATTTGTTGATTGCGTTATTTGTTATCTTATTGTCTAATTATTTGAGTTCTTTGTATATTCTGGATATTAGGGCTCTATCTGAAGTGTGAGAAGTAAATATTTGTTCCCATGATTGTTTCCTTGCTGAGAAAAAACTTTTTAGTTTAAGTAAGTCCCATTTGTTGATTCTTGTTATTAACTTGTGCTATGGGAGTCCTATTAAGGAATTTGGAGCCTGACCCCACAATATGTAGATCAGAGCCAACTTTTTCTTCTATCAGATGCAGAGTCTCTGATTTGATATCTAACTCCTTGATCCACTTTGAATTAATTTTTGTGCATGGCGAGAGGAGGGGATTCAGTTTCATTTTGTTGCATATGGATTTCCAGTTTTCCCAGCACCATTTGTTGAAGATACTATCCTTCCTCTATTGCATGCTTTTAGCTCCTTTATCAAATATAAGATAGTTGTAGCTTTGTGGATTAGTCTCTGTGTCCTCTATTCTGTACCATTGGTCCAACCGCCTGTTTTGGTACCAGTACCATGCTGTTTTTGTTACTATTGCTCTGTAATATAGTTTGAAATCTGGTATCCCTATACTGCCTGATTCACACTTCCTGCTTAGAATTGCTTTTGCTATTCTGGGTCTTTTATTTTTCCATATAAATTTCATGATTGCTTTATCTATTTCTTCAAGAAATGCCTTTGGGATTTTGATTGGCATTGCATTAAACCTATAGAGAGCTTTTGGTAATATCGCCATTTTGATGATGTTAGTTCTGCCTATCCATGAACAGGGTATATTTTTCCATCTTCTAAGATCTTCTTCTATTTCTCTCTTTAGGGTTCTGTAGTTTTCATTGTATAAATCTTTGACCTCTTTTGTTAGGATGATTCCCAAGTATTTTATTTTTTTTGAGGATATTGTGAATGGAGTGTTTTTCCTCATTTCCGTTTCAGAAGTTTTGTCGCTGATATACAGGAATGCCTTTGATTTATGCGTATTGATTTTATGTCCTGCCACTTTGCTGAATTCATTTATTAGTTCTAGTAGTGTTTTTGTAGACCCTTTTGGGTCTTCTAGGTATAAAATCTTGTCAACCACAAACAGTGATAATTTCAGTTCTTCTTTTTCTATTTTAATGCCTTTAATTTCTTTTGTCTGTCTAAATGCTCTGGCCAGTGTTTCGAGAACTATATTGAATAGAAGTGGTGATATAGGGCATCCCTATCTTGTTCCAGAGTTTAGAGGAAATGCCTTCAATTTTTCTCCATTCAGAATGATGCTAGCCTGAGGCTTGGCATAGATAGCTTTTACAATGTCGAGGAAAGTTCCTGTTATCCCTAGTTTTTTTAATGTTTTGAACATAAAGGGATACTGTACTTTGTCGAATGCTTTTTCTGTGTCTATCAAGATGATCATATGGTTTTTATCTTTAAGCCTATTTATGTGGTGAATAACATTTATTGATTTCCATATATTGAACCATCCTTGCATCCCAGGGATGAATCCTACTTGATCATGGTGCACAATTTTTTTGATATGCCTTTGTATCCGATTCGCCAGAATTTTATTGAGAATTTTTGCATCTAGGTTCATCAGAGATATTGGTATGTAGTTTTCTTTCTTTGAGGTGTCTTTGTCTGGTTTCGGAATCAGGGTGATGTTGGCCTCAGAGAATGAATTTGGCAGAGCTCCCTCTTTTTCTATTTCCTGAAATAACTTGAAAAGTATTGGTATTAACTCTTCTTTAAAGGTTTTGTAAAACTCTGCTGTATACCCATCTGGTCCAGCGCTTTTCTTGGTTGGTAGTCTTTTGATTGCTTCTTCTATTTCATCCATTGAAATTGGTCTGTTTAAATTGTGTGTATCCTCCTGACTCAGTCTGGGCAAATCATATGTCTTAAGAAATTTATCGATGTCTTCACTATCTTCTATTTTATTGGAATATAGGTTTTCAAAATAATTTCTAATTGTCTTCTGTATTTCTGTAGCATCTGTTGTGATATTGCCTTTTTCATCCCGTATGTTAGTAAGTTGAGTTCTCTCTCTTCTTCTCTTCATTAGCATGGCTAAGGGTCTGTCGATCTTATTTATTTTTTCGAAGAACCAACTTTTAGTTTTGTTAATTTTTTCAATAGTTTCTTTTGTTTCAATTTCGCTAATTTCCGCTCTGATTTTAATTATTTCTTGCCTTCTGCTACATTTGCTGTTGTTTTGCTCTTCCTTTTCTATGGCTTTTAGATGAAGTGTGAGCTCATTTATTTGTTGGTTTTTCCTTTTTTTGAGGAATGACCTCCAGGCGATGAATTTCCCTCTTAAAACTGCTTTCATTGTGTCCCATAGATTCCTATACGTTGTGTCTGTATTTTCATTTATCTCTAAGAATTTTTTGATTTGCTCCTTTATGTCTTCTGTAACCCATTGATCATTCAGTAACATATTGTTCATTTTCCATGTGATGTAGGATTTTTCCTTTCTTCTTTTATCATTGATTTCCAGTTTCATTCCATTATGATCCGATAAAATACATGGTATTATCTCCACCCTTTTATATTTACTGAGAGTTGCCCTATGGCATAATATATGATGTATTTTTGAGAAGGATCCATGTGCTGCTGAGAAAAAAGTATATTCACTTGATGATGGTTGATATATTCTATATATGTCAGTTAAGTCTAGGTTATTGATTGTGATATTGAGTTCTATAGTTTCTTTATTCAACTTTTGTTTGGAGGATCTGTCCAGTGGTGAGAGAGGTGTGTTGAAGTCACCCATAATTATTGTGTTGTGGTCTCTTTGATTCTTGAACTTGAGGAGAATTTGTTTTATGAACATCGCAGCACCATTATTTGGTGCATAATTATTATGTCTTGTTGGTGAATGGTTCCTTTTAACAGTATATAACGTCCTTCCTTATCCCTTTGGATTAACATAGTCTTGAAGTCGATTTTATTTGATATGAGGATGGCCACCCCTGCTTGCTTCCGAGGACCATGTGCGTGGTATATTTTTTCCCACCCTTTCACCTTCACCCTGTGTATGTGTTTTCCAATCAGATGTGTCTCCTGGAGGCAACATATTGTTGGATTTGTTTTTTTAATCCATGTTACCAGCCTATGTTGCTTTATGGGAGAGTTTAAGCCATTAACGTTTAGAGTTACTATTGATATATGGTTTGTACTGCCAGCCATGTTTGATTATTTATCTTTTTTTTTTTTTTTAAATTTAGTTTTTTTCTCTATGATTAGCTTTGCCCCCTGCCCTCTGTCATTACCGAGGCACTTCCCACTGATGGTTTTGGTTGTTGTTTTTCATTTCTTCCTCGTGTAGTGTTTTTCTCAAGACGCTTTGCAATGCTGGTTTTCTGGCTGCAAATTCTTTTAGCTTTTGTTTATCATGAAATATTTTTATTTCGTTGTCATACCTGAAGCTTAATTTTGCTGGATACAGAATTCTTGGTTGGCATCCATTGTCTTTCAGTGTTTGAAATATTTTATTCCAGGATCTTCTCGCTTTCAGCGTCTATGATGAAAAATCCATTGTTAACCTTATTGGTTTTACCCCTGAATGTAATCTGCCTCCTTTCTCTTGTAGCTTTTAATATTTTCTCTTTGTTCTGTATATTGGCTATCTTCATAACAATGTGTCTTGGTGTTGGTCTACTGTGATTTTGTGTGCTTGGTGTTCTGTATGCATCTACAATTTGTATATCCGTTTCCTTTTTTATTTCTGGAAAGTTTTCTGTTATTATTTCATTCAGAAGATTACTCATTCCCTTGATTCAATTCTCTGTACCTTCCTCGTAGGTTTGTTTTTTTAATGTTATCCCATATCTCTTGGATGTTTTTCTCGTGATTTTTTACCAGCCTTTCTGAGTTGGCTAGACTCTTTTCAAGATGATATATTTTGTCTTCATTATCTGACGTTCTGGCTTCTACTTGCTCCACTCTGTTAGTGATACTCTCAATTGAGTTTTTAATTTGGTTTATCGTTTCCTTCATTTCTAGAATTATTGTTTGATTTTTTTAATAATCTCTATCTCCTGATAAAGATGCTTTACTTCTTCTTTTATCTGTTTATGTAATTCATTTTCAATGTGTTCTTTCACTGTTTGGATTTGCTGTCTCGCATCCTCTTTAAGGTTGCATTCCATCTGTCTAAGGTGTTCCTTGAGTTCTTTATATGACCATTTTTCTGGTGACTCTAGGTCCTCCTGAATATTTAGGTTGTTTTTCATTGTTTGTACTCCCTTTCTTCCTTGCTTTTTTATGCTGCTCATGTTACTTCTTGTTCTGTTTGATTGCAGAGTTACTGTTGACTCTTATAAATTTATTTGATGCTTGGGAGGAAAGATAGTAGAAGGGAAGGGAAGAAGTCACTAAAGAGAATGAGGGTAGGCAAGTAGAATTCAAGAAAGGGGGAATAAGAAAATTGAAAAGAGATGAAAAGACAAAAAAATAGAAAATAAGGGAAGAAAGAAAAAATTTTTTTAAAAAATAATAATGATAATTAAAAAATAAAAGTTAAATTTTAATAATAATAATAATAATAATAAAAATAAAAAAGTTAAAAAAATTAAAAACATTAAAAAAGAAGTTAAAGAACAACAACCACAAAAAGAAAATGAAAATGAAAGAAAGAAAAGAAAAAAAACCCAAATTAAAAAAAATAATAGTAATAATAAATGCAGTCATAGAGTTCGATTAACTTCTCTTCCAGTAGGTGGAGCTGTGCCCACTGGGTCAAGCTTCTCCTCTCAATAGGTGGGAATCAGTCACTGTGCAGCAGCTCTTCCTCCCAGACTGGGCGGGTCTCCAATCCTGAGTGTCTAGGGCCTTCTCTTGTGTTTCCTCAAGCCAGGCCCCGCTCACCTGTGAGGCTCACCACAATACTGGCTACACGCCACGTCTGCTGCTCCTGGGAGCCCTGTTTTCATTAGCGCCTGGGCACACTCTCCCTGTTTGCCTCCCTCAGACCCTATGTTTGTAGAGTTTGGGGCTGAGAACCCCCAGCGAATTTGCTTACCTTTCGGTAGCCACGCCCCCGGTATCTGGTGCAAGAGACCTCAGTTGTCAGCACTGGTGGGAGTGGTAAGTGGGAGTTCAGCGTCGTGAGTCCCAGGCCGCCGCGAGTCCCACGCTGCCGTGAATCCCGCGCCACTCCTGATTCCCTCGGTCTGGCTATCACACTCACGGGAGAGCTGGGAGGGGCCCTTAAGTTTCCCCCCCGCTGTTCTATAGCTGAAAGAGCTGCGATCAGTCCAAAACAGGGATGGTGACGTCAGCTCTCCAAGATGGTGGCCGCTGACTTCCTCTATGGTCTGACCGGTGTGGAGAACTGAATTGGACCGCTTCCTTTTCCATCTGAAACCCAGAATTCAGCTCTGAGTACAGTAATTGCACAGCTGGCAGGAGCCTGCAGAATCCGCAGCACTATATCTTTGCGTTGCTATCTCATCGTTTCCCAGCGCGCGCGGCAGACGGGCAATTTGCTGAATAAGCAGCATGACCCTCCATGCGGACAAATCTCTCGCATTTGAGCCCCAGTAGCTGATCCTCATGCGATGGAAATCCTTCCTCTAGGTTTCGGAGCACCCCGATTTTGCTGGAAATTCCTAACAAGCTAACTTTTAGCCATTCTACCTCGTCATTTTCCTGCTCAGTGACGCGGTACACAGGGGTGATGCACTCCCTTCACCACCATCTTCCCTTCTCCCAATTTTACTTTTTTTTTTTTACATCTTGAATATAATGATGGAGCTCCAAAAGATCCAAGCTGTTATTATTATTTTGCCAAATACCCAACAAATGGTTTTTAACCTTCTTCCAATCCCATTGGGAAGCATTGTATTTGGCTAGCATGATATTTAAGTCTTTCCTTGAATTTCAAACCTGAAAGTTCATTACTAATATTTATGACAGTAGCCTCTAAAGCATTTAGCTTAGTCTCAATTCTTTCACCAATATTTATTTGATTATGAAGAGCCTTGGAAGTATTCTGAGCCAAATTATTAAGAAAATTTGCATGTTGAATATTTTGAGATACGGCCACTGAAGCTGTGACCATTGGAGCAATAAAAGAAACCAAGGCAACAACTCCCACTATTATGAGCACATTTAGATCTCACTAGCTGGGCATGTATTTGTTGTAAGACTTGAAAACCAGCTTCAATGTACCATGGCTCTGAAATATTAGCTGGTAATAAGACAAAAGAAGGCTGATGGAGTATTCCTTTTCCTCTATTATATCTGGTGATACAGTTAGTTAAATTACATTTAGTACATGTTACAAGATATCTATCATCTTTCCATTTAATTTTTACATTCCAGTAATTAAGACATAAGGAGATTGAACACAGGCTCATAAGCCATAGCAAGAACCTTCCTTACAATTCTTGCCTACAAAGTCTGGTAAAGGCTTGTCAGTAAAATGTAAGAATTCTGAGGCAGCAATTAAGTACCAAACATCTTTCTCAATGCCACCTTTGCTGAAAGTCAAGATGTTGCTAACAAATCCCCCAGGAATTTGGCAGTACTCTTGCATAACTGCCTTTTGTCAATTTTAGGAGACCAGTACAAAATATACCCACTATTTTTAGGCACTTTATGTTGTAGTGGAAAACTACCAATTTCTATTGCAGAACAGTTAGGACAATGAGGTATTATTCATGGACGCTCTGCTGAGATGACTGGTTTGTTATGGCAAAGTCCCATTTTAATAACTCATCTAATATAAGGCTTTAAGTCTCCATTAACAATACAATTAGTTGGTCTAAGTCTTCTAATTCCATCTTTCCCTCAAATAACACTTTTAGGCAGCCAGCATGTTTATCATGGAACCAACACAACATAGCCAGAATAATTAAATCCAGTCACATCAGTGAGAGTAATATGAGTGTCTGTAAGTCCTCCCATCGTATGTGAGTCATTAGTAAATACTGGGATGGATTCTCCAGTCCACACAGCTGGGTGTACTAGAGGTGGATCTGGAAAATATGTACAATAAGTTTCTCTCTGATTCCCTTTTACCCAACAGCTCAATAGAGCTGTTACTGCAGCAAGCATCACCATTAGAGTATTAGCTTTCCCTTGCTGTCGAATCATTTCTGTAGCTAATAGCATCAATTTCTTCAGGTCCTTCCATGAGATTAGCTTCCTTGTTCAGTTTCTCAGGGTCCCTCTTCTTCTCTTCTTTTGATTTTTTTAAAAATTGTTTTTAGTTGTAGAGGGACACAATATTGTGTTTTCTAACTTTTGAGTGAAGGCTTCTCTGGGTCGATCTTCAGTCATTTGAATCTAGGTTCTAAGTCCTCCATGCCTGATGGTGTGTTCAGTTACCCAAATAGGACAAAAAGCACCTTCTGGAAAAATACAAGCATGACCTCTGCCCCACATAATCACTGGGTCTTGTCATTTCCATTGATCAGTCTGTAAGTCCTAAAGGGCCTGTTGCTGTGGAAGGCATGTGTCACTCAGTGCAGTGTGACCTTCTGAGTCATAATTTAGACAATTTAAAACAAATAGAGCATTATTGAGGTTATGTTGGGGAGTCATAGTCCTATATCCCCCTTTTAGTTTTTGTAATTGTAGCTTAATAGATAAATGAGCTCATTCTACAATGGCTTGACCTTGAGGGAATATGGAATATTCCTTATGGAATAACTGTTTTATGGTAAATCCAAAACTCTTGGTGAAATTGTTGAAAAGAAGAGCTTACATAAGCCAGTGGATTATCAGTTTTAATCTGTATCATAGTGAGGTCCTAAGCAATTAGCAAGACTCTCTTTCAAAATAAAAAATAAAAAGGACTGGGTAACAAAATCAGTAAGAAATGTTAAAAGATCCATTTTACAGGGATCTGCATGGTGTTGAGCAGGTCATTCCCTGGATAAGGCCAGACTGCAGTCCCACCAGGCAAGTTAGAAAGTCACTGGCCCACATAGAGGGGCAGTGTGCAGACTTTTCAGGCGTTTTCAACATAACCCCATGATGCACATTTTGTCCTCACTGATTAATTCTATCAGTTCTCTTTGATTTATTGGTTTTGACCTCTTTTAATTCTTGTTTTCCTGACTATTGGAATGATTCTGATTGCAAAATGGCTGAACTCCTTTTATCTCTGACTGTCTGCTGACTCATGGAATTCAGTCAATTCACATTTAGTAATAAATAAACAAAAGGTCGTCTGTGGATTTGTGTTTACAAGCAGTTCTGCAGCATTTTGTAACTGGGTTGGGAGTGTTCTGGGAGATGTGGAAAGAAATATGTAACCCATGTGAGGTTGAAACATCAACCAGGGTTTTTAGAAGGTCTCTTGAACTTTCAATGGAAAATGGAATCACAGGATTTTGCTCCAGGGCCCTGCTTTTTGATGGTAGTAATTAGCTATGTAACTGTATATGGTGAGTTAAAATTTCTGGGGCTTAGTTGCTCTTTCATAAAATGATAATTATAGCCATACATATCTCATAGAATTGTTGGATGGGTTGTGCCAGTTAATGAAGGAGAAGTCCTTACAACAACAACAACAAAACAACAACAACAAAATATTAGAAAAGAAAGTAGAAGGAATTGGACAGTGACTTACAGACACTTTCCTATGTTCATATATGAATACATGACCAGTAAAATTCCACATCACATACAACCACAAAAATGGTATCCTAATTTGAATAAGATATACTCCACGTATGCATAATGTCAAAATACAATCTTCTGTCATATATATCAAAAATCCCAAATAAAAATTTAAAGAGTAAAAAAATAAACACTAGCTAGTTTTTCTTGAGGTAAGGGGTGTGTGGGGGTGTGGTGTACCTCTCTCTCTCTGCACTCCCAGTTGAGAAACCTCTCTAGACTTTAGGGCTCAGAGCTTCTATGGCAGGTGTGTCTTCTTTGAGATCCTGCCTATTCCACCTTTGTGCATCATGATCATAGGATCTCTTGGTTCCTGACTGGACTGCAGGAACTTATGAACTTTAATATACAAGATAAGTAGAATAATGAGGAAGGGGTGTGTTTTATATCAATCCTGAGAGAGGCAGGCAGTCCTGAGCAAGTCCTGTGATTCAGCTAATAAGACCCGTGGACATCTTAGGTCAATTCTAGGCAATATCCATCACCTACATGAGGAAAGAAGTCTAGGCACACCCAACGGCTCACACTTCCCTTCTCTTTAGTTCCATTGATTCTGCTGTTTTTATATTTTTTGAAAAAGGAGTGAGTTTAAAAAAGGAAAGAATGAGTGAATCAAATCCTGCTACAAGTTTCAGTAAAGTATTCTTTTACTTCACAGAACTCATCCAAATTTATAATTCAAAATCTATATGTGTGGTTTTTTTTCTTCTTGCTGTTTAGTGTTTCATTCCCCCAACAAAGGTTAAAATTCTTGAAAGCCAAGTTTCTGGATAGTTCATGTGTAATGCTTGACACAGGTCCTGAACACAGTGGGCATACATCTCATTCAACCTGCAGTGACTATGGGGTGAGGAACACTCCTCCTTCAGTCCAAGAGGATGTGTTCCTGGATTTGAAAGTCTTCACACCACTCCAAACACAAGGCCAGAATACTTGGCTATTCCCTCTCCTTGCCACAAAGCTTAGATACTGTCTGCCTCCCAAAGTAGGCAAGATGAAAATAGTCCCTACTTAAAAGAAAGAGCATTTGAGAGCTGAGTTTAAAAAATCATCTTTATTTTTTTCTTTCATTCCATTCTTTTTTTTTCTTTTTGCATACTTAAGATTATGACCTGTGAGTTTTGAATGTAAAACAAAAGCCAAAACCATGTGCAATTTATTTTCCAGTGGAAGTAATAACAGGCTTCTCAAAAGAGATATTATGTGGGCTGACGATGCACAAGAGAATGGACTGTCCCATGCCAAGAAAGAAGCTCCACCTTTAAAACTGATAAAAATGTTTTTTCTCATACCTCTATGATTACTTTATTAGCCTACAATTGCCTGTTCATGTGTGCCCCTCTCAAATCAGCATGGTATCTGGGGCTGAGTCTCTATATAACCAAGTACTTAGAGCAGATCTTTATACTTAAACTATGGAACAAACGTAGGTGTCTTTCAACAGATGAATATATTAAGTAAATGTGATACACACACACACACAATGAAATATGACTCAGCCTTAAAGAAGAATAAAATGGTATTTACTGGTAAGTGGATTTACGAGTAAATTTTTTTTTTTACCAGCAATATTATGTTAAGCAAAATAAGACAATCCCCCCCCCCAACCAAATGTCAAATGTTTTCTCTGATATCTGGATGCTAATTCACAATAAAGGGGGGTATAGACAAGAATAGAACTACTTTGGAATAAGTAGAAGTGTGTGAATTGAACGAAGGGGGTTTATGAGTAGGAAGTATAGTAGAATGAATCTCTTGGTTATATATGATGTAGAGTTACCTGGATTGTGTAATTATATATGCACATAAAGTAATACTGTCTGATTCATTTTATTATCCTTTCCTTTTTGTATTTTATTTTGAGAGAGGATCTATCTAACTGGCATAGGGCTCAATGAATTTCTGAGGCTGGTTTTAAACTTGCAATCCTCCTTCCTCAGCTTCCAGAATCTTGGAGATCACAGCAAGGAATAAGTTGTCCTACTGTTCAAGATAAATTAGGAAAGACTATACCAAAATAGGTGCCGTGGGACCTGGGTTTTGAAGGGTAAGCTGAAGTCTTTTGTGAGGCACAAAAACATTCTAGGTGCAGGAACCTGTGTAGCCAAATATTTATGGATGTAGCTTGTTTTGATGAAGGTCTCATGTATTATCATGTCAGCAGCTATGGTGCCATGAACACGTAAGGAGATTAAATGCTAATGGCTTTGCTTGAGTTCTCATAATATAAAATAATGTTTGACATTATTGATTACACAGTGATATATTGATTTTTCCACCAAATATGAACTAAGCATACTACAGAAGTTCCAGGCCAGATACAAAATCTAGGTCTGGCCACTCACCCCAAAAATCAAACCCAAAGGGTAATTGTAAAAAGCAAGTAAAGAACTTTAATCTGTGTAGCCACCCCAGGAAGACATATTTTTAGCATGTCTTCAGGGTGCTGACTTGACCTGAAGGCTTTAATAGAAGAAGAATTAGGGCAGTGGGGAAGAAGTATGCATTGTTAAGCAATCTTGCTCAAACTGTAGTCTCATGGATCACTATCTCAGTTCTGGCACTGTGAGGTGGCTCCTAAGAAGTCCTAATCACTTGAAAGGGGTAAATTTTTACTGCTCAGGATGTTCATCTACCAGGCCTGGAATCCTAGAAGAGGCAATGTAGATGTCATGATATGATTCCTTTTGTTGAGGGAACAGTCTCTTCATAGTGATCTGTTTACAAGGCTCTGCCATTCCTGGAAGGAATTGAAAAATGAATGAGAAATTCTAGGCACCACTCTGGGGCTCTGAAAAAAGCTACTGTAAAAGCTGACAATCAGGGCTGTGGCTATAGCTCAGTTGGTAGAGTGCTTGCCTTGCATGCACAAGGCCCTGGGTTCAGTACCAAAACAAACAAAAAACAAACAAAACAAAACAAAACAAAACAAACCCCCAAAAGGTGACAATCAAATGTCCCTTCAGTCTTGCCTCAATCTCCAAGGTGGTATCAGATTAGGTATATTTGGGGCTAAAAATTATTATTTTGCTAGTTTTTAGATAAGCACTCCTTAAATGATTCACATGTCTTGTGCAAAGCTGTGTAGTCACAAATATTAGGTTAGTAAAGGATACCTAATGAAGGCAGAATGCCAAGATTTATTCTGCTTTTAGTTACCCATTGGACAGCTGCTGGCCTCAAAGTTAATGAAATTACCAAAGGAAGTTTGTTTAAGTCAATGGTTTAAATATCAAAGGAAGAGAGTGCATGATTCTTTGCCAACTGCAAAGAGGACACCTGACCCCTCCAATTCCAGGAGATGCATAGGTGGCCTTTCCACTGGCTGCATGCCTGGCCCCACCTCCTTTCCTAGCACATAAATTGGCCTCACTGGATTACAGCTTGACACATTTTGGCAAAAAAGCCCACATAACAGAAAAAACAATTCAGAAGACAGAACTGCTGAAGAAAAGTGGTGATGGACCTGATCCCCAATTCTTCCATAGAGACCTGGGTCCTCCTGGCTATCTTCCTGGTGCTCCTATATCTGTGAGTAGCTGTCCAGTCTCCTCTCCTCTGTAACCCTGGAGGTGGGGACCTAATCATGTTCCTCTTTCCCTTGTCTATTTGAAAGATCAAAATAGATGATGGAATTGAAATTTCTATAAACACTTAAAAAGTTCTTATTGATCTTAAGCAGATCACTTGAGCTCCCTGCACCCAAATCCATGTTCCTGTGGATAAGACAATTGGTGTTGAGATTTGTTTCTGGGGGTTATCTGATTGGCTCTGTGTTTGCATCTAGAGGAATAAACCAGAATTCAGCATATACAGCTAAATAATAACTATTATAATATGCAGTGGGAACCTCACTCCCTTTCAAACTTAGGGAATTCTGGGAACAACCAGTTTACTTGAGTTTTGTCTTTTTATCTTCTTGGATTTCTGCCTATTGCAGAAGACATGCAAGAGGACTATCCCCTGTGCATGTGGTGACTCCTGCCTGCTCTTGCCCCCAGCACCATCTATACAACACACTAATTTCCCCTCAGACTCCCTGGAAGGTAGACTGCACAATTCCCTCTTTTTTATCCTGGCACTTCCCTCCCTTGTAAAACTCAATTATTTCACCCTGAAATTCACAGAACTGTTTCCTTCTAAATGATAAGTGTCTAGAGCAGAGAATACCTGACAGAAATTTTAAGAAGTTTTATTCTTTCCTTTTGTATTATTTTTCCTCTCTCTGAGATATTAGCATCAGTAAAAAGACTTATTTCCCCTCAAAATGAAATCTTCTAGCAGCCTGAACAACATCACAAAGCCAATTTGGCTTTACTTTTTTTCCTTTACACTCCAACATGAACGCATGAATGAATATCATCTAGTAGGGAAATTGCTTTTACTAATGGGATCCTGACATCATGAAGCAGAGGGAAAAAGGTTATTTTGATTGTGGGTAGGAGAGATTCCACACAGGTCACATCTGACGTTTGTCTCAATTTCACTCTTAAAAGTAAGGAATCAAAATAGCATGAAAATATAGATCTGGCTTTGATTCTCTGAAAGAAAAGGTACTAATTCAGGGTGTTGTGGCAACATAATACTTCTCTGTAGACATTTTCTAGTGAATCAATGTAGTTTAATTTTACTGTATGTAATGACAGGATTTGTACAGAGTATGTGAAAAGTATACTGCCTTAAACATTCTCCTCCAAAGAAGCAGGAAGTTCTTATTCAACTGTCTGGAACACATTATGGGTTCTTATTTTATGTTTCATATTGTCTGCTCTGTCACCAGGACTGTATCTGAAATTTTAAGGTCACCTTCCATGTGGCTAAAAGGAATTGCTGGGCATGTTGAGCTATTTAAACATGCCACACTTTTCTCTTCTGTGCTACTATGGGGCAATCTTTGCAAAACTGGTTGTTTCGTGATTGAAGTAGTTGCCAGGAATCTCTTGTTCACCATTTTTCCTTTACCTAGTCTTCCATCTATTATCAATGCTGATAGGGGTGAATATTTTAGGATCCAGAACCCCCAGGCATGGGGCTGTGAACATGACACATCTGTGTTGCAGGTTGGCCAACCCAAGGAAGCACCAGCCTTTGTGGGTTTTCATACAAGGAGAGTTGATGCGTAGAGGCAATAAACAAAACTGTTTCGTGATTGACTGCCTTGGTAAACATGAGCGTGCCTGACTCTGTGCTGCCATCTGAGCATCACCAGTTGGAGGATCAACCTCAATGAGAGGAGGAATGGCCTGGAGATGATTCCTCAGTCATTTATTCCTCACAGTAGCACTCAGAGTATAAGGGAACTCAGCCTTCCTTCTTGCTCAAGTCACTTAGATTGTCTGACAATGGACTTGGGTGACACTCAACATGGCTCACATTGGTATGAAGCCAATGGAAGTCCCAGTTTTCTTAAATGTCACATTTGTCATTCAACAGAAATAAGAATACTATGACTGCTTCCAAATATCCATATGAAGTCAAATTTAAAGAAGGGCTGAATGCTGAACCAGAGACATGGCATAGAAAGAAGGAAAAGTATGAAAGGTTTATGTCCAAATTGCAAGAAACAATGTTACCATAGGTTCTCAGTGTACACTCTGTGCTTGAATGGATTTGGTTACCCAAAATCTCATTATGAAAGTCATGTCAAAGCATTGGCCCTTTTTTACTAGGAATCTCTACGTTAAGGAAAGGTTAGCATACCAAATACACATAGCAACTGCGATGCCCTGGCAGAATGCCAGCCTGAACTTCTCAGGCGCATTCAAGGCTGGGAATGTTTATTAAGAACAAACCCAATTATTGGGCCCATGAAGACTCAAGTTCTTTTACCTAATCATTGTGCCTCTCGTGGCAGGAAGTTATCTCTAAGTGGTGTTGGAAAACGGAATGTGCCGTTGGAGTTTTTGTTGTTATGTATCACCTACATGTTACCTATCTCACTGCCTGGTCCAGTTTCTGAGTCAGAGACTGGTGAGGCCCTTATCTATAGAATGACAATCAGGATGACCTGGCTTTCTATTTCACTTTATAGCTATGGAACCTATTCTCATGGGCTATTTAAGAAGCTGGGAATACCTGGGCCAACACCTCTGCCTTTATTTGGAACTCTTCTGTACTACCGCAAGGTGAGTGTGCTTGGGCTTCCTCTATTTTTTCTCCTGAGTACAAATGCCAGTTTAGTGTCATCAGTCAAAATGTCCATCTTCAGGAGAAATTTAGTAGTTCTTATCCTTTGAGAAACAATGTTCAGGCCCCTCCTGGAGCATGGCCAGGTTTTCCCTGGAGCTCTGATGTCAACTCTTCAAGAGCCTCAGTGGAACAGCTTGGATCTCTGGTACATCTGCATTTGATCTTCATGATGTTGTTCAGACTTTGAATTCGTCATAAAAAAGGTGTTTAACTTGCTGGGTGCACATTTCCAGGAAGTTTATATTGTGCTTAGTATTTGAGCAAAAAGTCTGTGAAAGAGGGCATGGCAAACACCTTCAAACATTCCTGTTCTTTGCAAGGTCTCATGAGTCCCTTTGTAAATAAAAAATGAGACTACAGTTTCTGAAGAACCCAAAGCATTCATAAGTTGACAATTTGCACATACTTAATTTTTGAATGTGTAAATACCCTGTGGTTATTTCCATGGCTTCACCCAAGTTTTACTTCCTGTGACATATTTGGAGGATTTAACAGATGAAACGACAGCATTCTGCATTTCTTCTTATCATTCAAAGATAGCACCCTAGCAGTGAGTCTTAGCAATGAATAAGTATGAATGAGATAAGGTAGCCCTTGTCTATGGATTTCACATAATTAAACACAAGATGTGTATTGTTTTTTAACAAAGGCAGTATCACATATAAAATGAGCAGTAATCACATGATTTAAAAAAATTAAAATTTAAGTTAACTGAATGGAATGTAACATGTTCCACAAGAAATGTGAATTTTCATCAAGCCTTTGTCATTAACCCATTTAGATATCTGACTCAGGGCCTGACTACTGACAGAAATTCATGAGCTCAAAACCAGAGGCCAGAAAAAAAGGCTACACTCTGCTCAGATTATCTCTTCCAAACACTGAGGCTTGTTTATCATACTCTAATTCTATAATTCTGAGCAGAATTATAGACCCCCCTGATAATTATAGACCCCCTGACCCCCTGAGAATTCCATTCTGCTATTCCTGCCGAAAAGGCATTATTTCCTATTCACGCTTTCCAGATCAACAGTATACTAGACAGGCTGTAAGATCCACATAATTGGGGTCTCCCTGTGCATCATGAAAACATCATCCCTGAAACATAGCAATAGGAAGATTTATTTTTAAGTGTTAGAAGCAAAAACTTAGAGCAAGTACTTAATTTGTTGACTCCCATGGGTAGGAGTGGCATCTCCCCATCTTTTCCATGTTGAGCTGGAAAACTGGAAGGTGACTCCATTTTGTCAATCCTTACTTAGTCTTTCTCACTCCACAACATGTTTGATAATCACGGTTATGGTCATGGTGTCCCTCAGAAGCTCATGTGTGAGGCAATGTAAGAAAGTCCAGAAATACAGTGATTGAATTGTGAAAGCCTTAATCTACTCAGTACACAATCCTCAGTAAGGATTAACTGGGGGCAACTGGAGGCAGGTAGGGTGTTGGTGGAAGAGGTGGGTCACTGGGGGCCTGGCTTCAGGGCATACACTTTGTCCCTGGTTATTGGAGTTTTTGTCTGCTTCCTGGTGCCACATCCTGAGCTGCTTTATTCCTTCACACTCTTCTGCCATGTTATTCTGTGTCACCACAGACCACAGCAACAGAGGAAGCCGTGTATGAACTGAGACCTCTGAAACTGTGAGCCCAGTAAATCTTAGTTTTCTACATGGTTCTTGTCAGGGTCACAGTAGTGAAATAGCCAATTAAACTAATCACATCAACATGATCAACTTAGAGGTGACTGGTGCCTTGAACTTCCTAATTTCCCCCGTATTCTAGGGAGATTCATGAGAGAAATGAAAAAGATCTGGGGAAAAATGAGTGAAGTGTCCTTGAGAATGTCCCTGGGAAACTCACTCGCTTTCTCTCAGCTTTGATTTTTTTCATATCCTGGTGGAGGGAATGATTCAAAGTTGGCAGGATTTCAGAAACAGTCCATGCACACGAGAAAATGATAGAGAAAACTAGACTTGCTTCATATTCATACTCAAGGACAACTAGTGAAACTGTGGCACACACCTGTAGTCCCAACCACTCTGGAGGCTGAGGCAGGAGAATCACAAATTCAAGGTCATTATAGGAAACATGGCAATACCTTGTCTAAAAAAAAAAGGGGATAATTTCTTCAATATGTACAATACTTCAAGAAAATTCAAGATGGACTGTAAATTCCCTTTTCTAATATGCCGCAGTCTGACTGGGCACAAATTAACCTAGTTGCCCCAAAGCCTTGTAGGTTCAAACAGAAACTCTTTATTCCTGAACTCTCACCGGCACTCTACACACACTTCCCGGGAACACACTCCCTCCACTGGACTCCATGTGGCCAATTCTCTTTGAACCCTGCAAGAGAACTCAATGGGAAATCCAAAGTAGTGAGCACCCTAATCCCAGCAGGATCTGCCCTAATCCTGGAGCCACCCTAATCCCAGAGCAGGGTCACCTTTCAACCATTCCCTCTAGCAAAATGCCAGGTGTCATTCCGACTAAACTGTGGCTCTCAACACTAATATCCCATTTATTTTCTCTTCTTTGCCTTTGGATGTCTTAGAATAAGAGCTTCCCTCTAACTGACAGTGATGGACCATATTTCAATCTGATTTCAAGGTATTGGAATCATTGGTTCCTGAATTAGAAGCAGGATTCAATATTTTCAAAATAACAATATAAATTCTCTTGTTTCTCCACCCAGGGTTTTTGGCAGTATGACGTCCAATGTCATGAAAAGTATGGGAAAATGTGGGGGTGAGTATTTTTGAAACTTCCCTTGGATAGACTTGTTGGATGAGGCACTCCAGGGCAAGAGGACAATGCCTGTCTAGAGCTATTACTAGGAATTAATTATCATAAAGCTTTTAGAGGCTCCTCCTCCTGCCAAGGGTCCCATATTTCACCAGGTGTCAAGGTTCATAGCCAAGAATGTCATACTTCTGACTTTTCTCAGTCTCTGATGTCCCCAAAACTCTTGGCCTCACCTTCTCTCAAGTGCCCAGCCTCTACCCCCTTTTCCATTTTTTCTTCATTAGGAGCCTTTAATACTGCATAGGAGGCATTAAGTCAGACCTTTCTAAAATGTGCATGGCTTTATCTCCTTTCAAGATTGCCACATTGAATAAAAGTGATCTTTATATAAATTTGGGGGTTATTATGTACATTTGAAAGAAAAGCTGAGAGAGAGATGAACAGATTGGGAAATGATTTGACCTCTGCTTTCTTTTATTTTAACTTTCTCTGCAAGTGTAAAGTCTTGGGGATTTCATTTGTTTTTCCCTGTCAATTAGGAGTTTTCAATAGAAGTATACACAGGGATTTCTCTGCCTACCTCATTCTATTGACTTTGATGAATGGATGGCCAGTACATTTTAAACCACTGTGTTCCCATGACCTTGTGTACTTCATAATTGGCTAGGGTGAAATCAGCAAGTGGGAGATGGCTTTGCCTCTTCCTCCCTCTTCATCTTTTCTCATCAAGTCCTCAATACTGCAGAGCTGGTCACATCATCCTGCCTAACTGGCATGGCTCATAAAGGCCATGTTGTTGAGTGGAAAGAGCATACAGGGCTGAGTCCCCACTGATATAACCCCAGCTGTCTCTTGTGTCTTAAGCACTTGTAAGAACTTAATAATTTACTTGTCTATTTTTCTCTAATTTAATATCCTTTCACATCAGAAGAAATAATTAAAGCATAAAAAGAGAACCTTCAGAAGTGGATAAAATCTTTGCCTCCTGCACTTCATTTATGGTGTTAATATTCACAATATACAAACAACCCAATAAGCTTAACACCAAAAAATCAAATAACCCAATCAATAAATGGGCAAAAGAATTGAGCAGACCCTTCTCAAAAGAAGAAATACAAACGATCAATGAATATATGAAAATCGTTCAACATATCTAGCAATTAGAGAAGTGCAGATTAAAACTGCACTGATTATGAAATATTTTTAAAAACAAAAATTATTGGAGAATGAGATAGAAAACATGTACGCACCATTTAGACATCTCTGACCAGGCTCTTCTTATAAAGAATTTTTTTCATCTTTAAATATCTCTTCCCTGCTTCAGTTACATGACCTTCATTTTATATAGCCAGAATCTTGTTGTGTGTCATCACCTACCTTGAACTTGTATCTAGTGTCACTGTGCATTCTACAGTCAGGCATATGGATTATGGAATATCAGTTTGGATTCCTGGGTGTTGCTCTAACTGAAGAATATGGCTTAGTAGGTTAAATGAGCTCTTCTTTCCCAACACAGATTGTATGATGGCCAACAGCCTGTGTTGGTTATTACGGATCCAGAGATGATCAAAACAGTGCTGGTGAAAGAACATTATTCTGTTTTTACAAATCGGCCGGTAAGCATTCATTTTTTTTTAATTTCTTTTTTCTTTTTTTATTGATTTTTAAAAAAATAAATGACAACTGAATGCATTACAATTCTTATTACACATATGTAACACAATTTTTCATATCTATGCTTGTTTATAAAGTATGTTGACACCAATTCATGTCTTCATACATGTACTTTGGATAATGATGTGTATCACATTCCATCATTTTTGCTAACCTCGTACCTTTCCTTTCCCTCCAACCCCTCTGCCCTATCTAGAGTTCATCCATTCCTCCCATGCTCCCCTTCCCTAACCCACTATGAATCAGCTTCCTTAGATCAGAGAAAACATTCGAGCATTTGTTTTTTGGGGGATTGGTTAACTTCACTTAGCATTATCTTCTCCAATGCCATCCATTTACCTACAAACGCCATGATTTCATTCTCTCTTATTGTGAAGGAAAATTCCATTGTGTATATATTACCCCCCACCCTTTTTTTCCATTCATCCACTGAAGAGCATCTAGGTTGGTTCCACAGTTTAGCTATTGTGAATTGTGCTGCTATAAACACTGATCTGGCTGTATTCCTTTAGTATGCTGATTTTAAGTCCTTTGGGTATAGACCAAGGAGAGGGATAGCTGGGTCAACTGATGGTTCCATTTCCAGATTTCCAAGGAATCTCCTTACTACTTTCCATATTGGCTGCACCAATTTGCAATCCCACCAACAATGTATGACTGTGCCTTTTTCTCCCCATGCTCACCAACATTCATTGTTGTTTATCTTCATAATAATTGCCATTCTGACTGGAGTGACATGAAAGTGGTTTTGATTTGCATTTCTCTGATTGCTAGAGATGATGAATAGTTTTTCATATATTTGTTGATTGAGTGTATGCCATTTTCTGTGAAGTGTATGCTCAGGTCATTTTAAAAAATACAAATATTTATTGATTAAATTTGTGTCTTGGAGTAATCACAGCTTCACAGAAATTGGCTCCAAAACTGTTCAGGGAGGTTTTATATAACTTTTCTTCTGTTTTTCCCAATTGACATGCTTTGAATATCATATTACTTATCTCTGAATGTAGTTTATACCTGTTACTAGAGTAACCAGAAATTGACATCGATACAATCCACAGAACTTATTTAGATTTCACCAGTTTTATGTGCCTGTGTAGATGTGTGCCTATGTACATTTGGGCAAAGTTGCTGCTGTGGATAAATCCATATAATCATTAGCTTTCTCAGGATACAGTGTTCCCCAAAGCTCCCTCTTGCTAGTCTTTTAAAGTCCTGATGGGTCACTTGTCTTTTCCTCTTAACAGGGTCTCCATAAGAGCATATATTGTCTTTTATGGGGGAGGCTAATATATGAAAAGCTTTGCCTCTGACTTCTATGTTGTTCTTGTTTCTCTCCTGTTAGGACCTCTGCTGACAATGGAAGTGTAATCCCTGGGGAAAAAGAAATCCCCAGTCTTGTGATTCTGGTTTTGTGATTCTCCATGTACATGACAGTTAGAGCTTGAGAATGGCTTCCATATTCGTGCCTGAACGGCCCCAAGATATGGCTTCCGCAAACACAAAGAATAACTTCCCAGCAATGGGGCACACATACCCAATGGGGTATTGTTTCTGTAACTGGGGCTCTGTTTCTGTAACTGGGGTGCCTAGGATACCCCAACCTATGGGACTCTCCGATCTCCGAGAGTCCCATAGGTTGGGACTCCTTCTCCTCTTTCTATATAAGTCCTCTCCCTCCACAATAAACTGAGTTGCTGCACCATCTCGGCTGACTCAACTCCCGACTCGGTGTGATTTTTGCCAGGCTGGGTGGCGGGCCAGGTCGCAACACTCACCCTCTCGCTCAGCCCGGAGACACTAGCTGGTCTAGTGATTCTCCTCAACCTCTGTCGGAAGAGCGGTTCCGACACTCTCCTAAAAGTTATAGACTTTACAATTTACATAAAAACCTATGATCTATGTCATGCTCATGGTAAAACATGGTGAGGGTTCATTTGTTGTTGTTGTCTTGTTTTGTTGGCCTGTGGCTGTCCAGTTGTTTCAGTACCATCTTTAGAAAGACTGTCCTCCCTCTGATCATTCTGTTTTCACCATTGTCAAGCATCCATTTAGGCTGATAGGGTGTGTCTATTTCTCACTCTGTTTTATTTTACTTGTGCCTGTGCTCTTCTCTCCACTGTGTTTTTTCTTGCAATGAGTCTCATTACCATTTTAAGTACCTACCTTGGGGGATGGTGACTATGTTAATAAAGCAAAGGAAAGAATATGTTATCATCTTGGGGCCAGGGTTGTGTGGCTCAGTGGTAGAGTGCTTGCCTAACATGTGTAAAGTGCTGGGTTCAGTCCCTGCACCACATACAAAAACCCAAAAAATTAAATAAAGATATTGTGTCCATCTACAACTATATATATATATATATATATATATATATATATATATATATATATATATATATTTTTTTTTTTAACCAAGAAGTTACCATCTTAACTTTTCTATGCATGTGTTTGCCCCTTAGTTCAAAAAGATGTGACACCTCATCTTGGGGAGTCCCTAGTATTATTATCAGAACAGGGCAGACTAGTGGCCTCTCTCAGTGGGTTTTATTGTAATGACCTGGTCTTTGCCTCTGGCTTGTTGGTTTTTCTGATGACTTCATAGCCTCAGAATGCTGAGCTGACTTCTCAAACTCCTGTCTCCTGGTGTGTTAAGTTAGCATTAGAGACTATCATACTGTTTAACTCCTAATTTTCTGTTACGTTTGTTAACGCGTTAAGACTGACTCAGTTTGTCTGTTTCACTCCCACTTTATTTATTTATTTATTTATTTGTTTAGAGAGAGATATTTTTATATTTATTTTTTAGTTTTCGGCAGACACAACATCTTTGTTTGTATGTGGTGCTGAGGATCGAACCTGGGCCACACTCATACAAGGCGAGGGTGCTACCGCTTGAGCCACATCCCCAGCCCTCCCACTTTATTTATGTTGGTCCTTTAATTTTTCATACAAATTCAGAATAAGCTTGTCTGCAAAAACCCATTTGGTGAGATTTTGATAAGAATTCAATCAAATCTATAGATTAATTTGGAGAAAATCTGTATCTTTCCTGGGTTAAATCTTTCAATGCATGTTATGATCTCTCTTTCTTGAGATTTTCTATAATATCTTTGACCAACATTTTATAGTTTCCAGCATAGCAATCCTGTACTTGTTGTTATACCTGTTCCTAATGTGTTTCATTTTCTTTGGAGTGACAGTGAATAGTATTGTGTTTTTAATGTTTTTTCACATTTCCCTTCTTGTTATATAGAAATGTAGCTTGTTTTTGCATGTTAATACTGTATCTTACAACCTTGGTGACCTACTTATTAGTTCTAGAAGTTTTAAAATATTCTTTAAGATTTTCCACATTGATAATTTTGTCTCTTGAAGACAGGGTCACTTCAGGTTCTTTCATTTCCAATTTACATGCCTTTTTAAAAACATTGTCCCATTGCTCCAGTAAGGATTTACAGTATGGTAATATTGGATAAGAATGATAAAAGTAGAAAACTTTAAATTGTTACTGATCTTAGGAGAATAGATTCACCATTTCACCAGTGAATGTTATGTTAGCTGAAGGTCTTTGTTGTTGGTGTTGGGTTTTTTAGTATATAGAGTCTCTTTCAGATTGAAGAAGTTTTTTTTCTTCCTGGTGTTTTGAGCTTTCATCATGAATGAGCACTGGATGTATACCTTTATAAACAAAACACAGTGTTGGAAGCCGAATGACAGCTTTGAGCAGGTTGGATTGACAGGCCAGTCTCAAGCTGGGAAACATAATTATCTTTCCTTTTCCTTCTGTCCCTCCATGTGTGTGTAGTGGGGGATGATTCAAAAAAAGGACTTCCATATAATTGCATTATTTTTTCAGAATTGAGAAGTTCCTAATCTTTTAAGTTATTAGTTACTATTTTTAAGTGGCTATATCCTGGCATCCCTTGCAAGATATTCATGCTGTACATATATGGAAAAGCATAACTGGTCTGGGCAACCTAGTTTTCCAAGGTTATCTGGATGACCATCATCAATCATTTCTTTCCTGTGCTGCCTGTGTAGGATGCCCTAGGTCATAATGCTCTCTGTCCCCTGGGAGAACAGTTTACCTACCATGAGGGGCCTTTGTATTTACACAACAGCTGTAATATAAATACTGAACATGCATCTGGGGCCTGGGTACCACCTCTACCCTCACAAGAGAAGAGGAATTTGGGATAAAAGTTTATGGAGCATCTAGCACAGGGCCTGCCCCCTAGTAGACACTCAGTAAATAACTGATTAAAAAAACTGATGCCTTTTTAACAAGTTCTCTACAATGTGGAGACTTCAAAACATACCTCACACAAAATGTCTTTTTCTTTGTGAACTTCAGGCAGTTGTGCCCCTGGGATTTATGCAAAAAGCTCTCTTTGCAGCAAGGGATGAAGAGTGGAAGAGACTTCGAGTCTTGCTGTCGCCAGTGTTCTCCAGTGGGAAACTCAAGGAGGTAATAAAGTAAGAGAACTTTAATTAGAAACTTAAATAAGGATTTGGGGATGGAACATACGTGAGAACATCATCGTTTTCCAAAGAATATTCCACTAAGTTTGAAATTCCTAATTAAAAAAAAAACTAAAATTAAATATCAGAAAGATCAATAGAGTAGAAGGAAGGGAACAGAGGGAAGGAAGAGAGGAGAGAAAGGGGAAGTATTGGGACTGAGTTAGAACAAATTCTTTTTCCATGCTTTTAAAATTATTTCAAAAGGAAACATTGTTATGTATAAATAAAAAGAACTAATTAAAAATTTCAAGTCACCTTTTGTCTTTATGTCCTAGATGAGTTATTATTTGATTCATTATAAATATATCATACTTTATAATCCTGGGAAAACCAGAGCCTCGGGGACTCGATTCTCCTCTAACTGTGGTTGGAGTTGTGTTTGTGCTTAGATGTTCCCCATCATTAACCAATATGGAGATGCATTGGTGAAGTACCTGAGCCAGGAAGTGAAGAAAGGCAAGCCTGTCACTATGAAGGAGTAAGTAGCAGGCAGCTCTGGGGTTCTGAGCTGTTTTAAGACCTTCCAGCAGCCTGCCAGGGAACTGAAATTACCACTGTTGAGCTACACCCCTGACCAGACAAAAGTAAGTGTCGGGGTATCACAACTACAATGGGCCACCCAAGGAGGAGAAGCTCCTAGGATGAGGCAGGGTGCTGGGACATCTGTGTACAAAAACAGAATTAGTTTATCTGCTTGATCGTCAATGTGGATATTATGTAAGTCAAAGCACATGTTTTACAATGAAGAACATGATCACTCAGAAGTTGAGGGTAGAGCCTAGGGAATGTTGGATGGGGGGAAGTTTCTGGTACCTATTGAGCAGGGATAGAAAGATATAATGCAGGGCTAGGGTTGTAGCTCAGTGGCAGAACACTTGCCTAGCATGTGTAAGGCACTGAGTTCGATCCGCAGCTTCACATAAAAATAAACTGATAAAATAAAGGCATGCTGTCCTCTACAACTAAAAAAATTATTTAAAAAAGAAAGATACAATGCAGGCTATGGAACAACAAATCTCTTCATGGTTGCACTGAGAATATCAGCAAAATACAAAATAAGAAATATTCTCACCACTTCTTCCTCCAGTCTCAACAGAGATAAGGTCCTGAAAGGATATGGATTACAACGACCATATCATTTGTTGTATAAAATGGGTTATTTTGACCCATGAACAACCACTGATACTGTCTTGGGAAATCTGAGAGAATATGTTCACCAAGTGTGAGCTCATTCAAGTACATTTTGAGGAGATTTTCAATGTTTTAACTGAGGATATTCTTACTCATTCCCTTTTGCGAGATTCTGCCCTTGGGGCCACCTTGGGTCCTGGAGGCAGGACCTCTCGGGAGCAGTAGCAGTGGGTGCAGAGAAGGGGGGACAATGTTTCTTCCTCTCAGAACAGGGTGTTGCTGTTATATGATGTGCTGGAGAGGAATCAGCTCTGGGCACAGACTGTGCTTAGGCAGGGCCTAGGTCAAGGTCACCTATCTTGGATCCCCTAGCAGGAGTCAGTTATAACACCCTGGTCCTGCTGAAGCTCTGTACTTAATCACTTTTATCATCTACACTCCACTCGCTGATGTAATTTGTCTGATTAAGGGTGTCTGTCTCTCTGTGACTGAACTCCTTGAGCTCACACCCTAGTGTCCCTAACTCCCCTGGCCCAGGGGCAGCTGCCTCATGGCATTTGATAGGAGCATGGACTAGTCATTTGATCAACAGATATTTCTGACAGTGTGTGAATGTGCTCATATCACTTCTTCCAGCATGTGTAGTAGGAGAGTAAAGCAGTACAGATTAAAATTTTACATTTCTTTCTTTACTCAGAATGTTGGGGAGCTACAGCATGGACGTGATCGTTAGCACCTCCTTTGGAGTTAATGTCAATTCCCTCAACAATCCACAAGATCCATTTGTGAAAAAAGCCAAGAACGTCCTTGGTTCGGATGTCCTCCAAACATTTTTGCTTATAATTAGTATGTGGATTACCGTTTCTTTTTTCTTTTAAAATAACAACTTCATTAAGATATTATTTACATACTATATGATTCCATAAAATGTAAAATTCCATAATTTTTAGCGGGTTAAATGATACATGCAGCCATCACCATTGTCAAAACTCGGAAAACTCATTATCTTTTAACTGTCAGCTTTCAAAATTATTTACCCTAAACAAACACTGCTCTATTTTCTTTCTCTTTAGCTTTGCATATGATGTGTACATTATAAAAATGGAGACATGTAATATGTGGTCTTTTGAGATGCAAAATGATATCATTTAGCATTCTGTTTCTAAGTGAAATATATATCAGTACTTCATGTTTATGGCCAAATAATATTCCATTGTATAGATATACTACAATTTCGTTATCTTTTCATCAGTTGATAGAAATTTATGTTATTTCCACCTTTTGGCTATTATGAATATTGCCGTTATGAACATTAGTGTGAAACTGGTTTGTGAACTCTAGTTTTCAATTTCATCTGAGTGCATACTCAGGAGTGAAATTTCTGCCTTACAAAGTACTTCTGTCAGTGTTTTCCATAATAGCTGTGCCATTTAATATTCTTATCAAAAATGTATGAAGTTTCCAATTACTTATTTCCTAACACTTCCTGCTTCCATCTCTTATTTTAGACATTGTAGTGGATGTGAGATGGCATCTTATGTGGTTTTGATTTGCATTTTCCTGTTGGTTACTGATAACAAGCAATGTTAATCACTTTTTATTTGTTCTTTTTAGATATGCATGACATATTTATAAAAACATAAAGTATACCTTATTCTAATTAGGATCCTAGGCTTGTGTATGTACATGATGTGGAGATTCACTATGAGGTGTTCATCTATGTACATAGGAAAGATAATTCAGATTCACTATTTTTAAGATTATCTATCTATATCTTTTGCCCACAATTACCTGAAGCATTTGTCTTTTTGTTTTGAAGTTTAAGAATTTTACTGGTGTGAGTCTGTACCATGTACAACCAGAGGAAGGAAATCTTGTGCTCCATTTGTGTACAATGTGTCAAAATGCATTCTACTATCATGTATAACTAATTGGAACAAATTAAAAATAAAAGAAAAAAATTTTTCAATAATTTAATTGAAAAAATACTTTTTCATATATTCTTTACACAGTTTCTTACCAGATTAGGATTTGTAACATATTTTTCCTATTCTATAGATATCTTTTTACTTTCTTGATAGTGTCCATTGAAGCACAAAGTTTTTAGTTTTTTGCAGTTTATTCCTATCATGGGAGGTACTACATATCCCAACCATTACAATGAATGAGCTGGATTTCAAAATATTAAAATGTATTAATCTCAAAGCTGTAGTGATCTCAAAAGAGAGCAATTGACAGTAGATGCATGAAATTTGATGCCATTTATATAAATGTTAAAAACTCAACAGGTCTTGGAAACTTACATTTAAATGATGTATGATTTATGTCATTTCATTTTATTATTTGTGTTTTAAGTATCAAATCTAAGAATCGATTGAGACCATATGGACTTAAGACACTTTTTATGGTCTACTACTAAAGATTGTAGTTTAGCTCTTATATTTAGGTTGCCCAACCATTTTAATTTAAGTTTTACACACAGGGCCAGGTGAAGTCAACATGTTATTCTTTTGCATGTGGCTATCCAGTTGTTCCAGCACCATTTTTTGAAGAGTGTCTGCCCCATTCAATGGCCATGGCACCTTTCTCAAAATTCCATGGGCCATAGACATGTGGGTTAATTTCTGGACTCTAAATCCTATTCCACTTATCTATATGTTTACCCATTTTCCAGGACCACATTTTATTTTTGCTTTGGAGTAGGTTTTTAAATTAAGAAATGTGAGTCCTACAACTTTAATCTCATTTTCCAACATCATTTTAACTATTCTGTGTCCCTTTGAATTCTATGTGAATTTTAAATCAACTTGTCAGTTCCTCAAGGAAGCCAGCTAAGATTCTGTTACAAATGCATTAGGATCTGCAAATCAATTTCAATACTATTTCCATTTGGATAATATTAAGTTTTCTGATCCACAAACCTGAGATGTTTTTCTTGTCATGTAGATCCCCTTTCTTTTATTTCAACAGTATTTTGTAGTTATTATTGTGCTTGTCTTGCACCTTGGTTAAACTGATTCCTAAGTATTTTATTCTTTTTAATGACATTGAATATAGAATTATTTTTAACTTCTTAGGTTTTCTTTTGGGTTGCTTATTACAGTATATAGAAATGCAGTTTATTTTTGTGTACTGATCTTACATATTGAAATGCTGGTGAACTTGTTATTACTTGCAATACTCCAAGAGAAGTGGTGAGAGAGAGAGAGATGCTTGTCATGTTCTTGATTTGGGGTGAAATATTAAGCTACAAGTTTTCATAGCTATCCTTTATCATGTTTACAAAATTTCATCCTATTTCTAATTTGTTGAGTGTTTTATCACAAAAGAATGGTTTTGAGGATTATTCTGTGGGGAGGAAAAATAATTTTTTTTGATTTTTATCAAATGTTTTTTTCTGCATCAATTGAAACAATCCGCTGTGTTGACTTTTTATTTCATGGATTTGGTGTATTACACAACCTTTTCCTTGTTGTCTTTGCTTTGTGTTAGTATTAGGGTAATATTGGCCTTTTAGAATATATTTAGAAATGCTCTTTTAATTTTGGAAGTGTTTGTGAATAATTGTTATTAGTTCTTTATTTCATAGAATCTTCTATTAAAACAATCCAGATCTGGGTTTGTATTTGTGAATAATTTTCTATTTCTAATGCAATCATGTTACATTTTACAAGTTTATTCAGGTTGTATATTTAATTCTCAATCAATTTCTATAGTTTATGTCTTTAAGGATTTTCTGCACAAGGATATGTGAACAATCAAATAGTTTGAATTCTTTCAAAATCCGTCTCCAATGTTAGTAATAATTTCTCCTTTCATTTCTCTTGCTATTCATTGCATTCATTTCTTTTTAATATTTATTTTATTTTTTAATTAACATGTATGAGTTATGCAAATCAATGGGGCTCTGTATGATGTCTCAACACATGTACACAGCATACACAAATAAAATACAGCCTTTCTTTATCCACCTTCTGCAATAACCCTTTCCAACCTTGAATAATCACTATTATACATTCAGGTCAAATATTTTACCTTCCACATATGAGAAAGAACATGTGGTACTTGTATTGATGTGTCTAGTTTAGTTCATAAGCGGAATGTCCTCTAATTCCATCCACTTTTTGCTACAAAATACAGGATTTCATTCTTCTTTATGAATGAATGTTCCATTGGGCATATATGTATGTGTGTGTGTGTATATATATATTTTATTATAATGTATATTATAAATACATAAATTTTATATTATAATATTTTATATATATATATATATATATATATATATATATATATATATCACTTTCTTTATCCATGCATTGATGGATACCTAGATTTAATGCACATCTCAGGCATTCAGAATAATATAGAAATAAATCTGGATGTACAGATGTTCTAATCATTTGGATAAAAAAATAGATTAATATAAAGTATGTTTTATATATCTATAGAGTATTACATTTATAAATGATATATATTTCCATAATATAACAAATTTAAAAAAACTTAATGACTAAACCCCCAAGTAATCCAGTTTAAAAATAGGAAAATGCTCCAAATATTTATTTCTCAAAAAAAAAATACAAATGACTTAAAAATATATGAAAAAACTATTCAATATCACTTTGTGTCAGGGAAATGCAAATCAAAACTACAATAAGACATCATCTCACCCTGGTTAGAATGACCATTATCAAAAAGAGAAAGAATGAATGAAAAAATAACAAATACTGGCTAGATGTGGAGAAAAAGTTCTCTTACATATTGTAGGTGGAAATGTACACCATTCTGGAAAAGAGTGTGAAGGTCCCCAAAATAAATAAAAGTAGATATACCTTCTGATCCAGATGCCCCCTTCTAGTACATATTGAGAGGAAATATCTTCATATGAAACTGTTATCCCTTTGTATTTCTTGGTCAATCTGGCTAAGGGTTTGGCGATTTTTATGATATTTTCAAAGGGGTAAGATGACTTATAGACACCTTTGGTTTTCGTCAATTTTATTTGTTTTCTATTTCATTTGTTTCTACTTGGGTTTTTATGATTTTCTTCCTTATGATTGCCTTTTGTTTAATTTCCTCTGTTCACCATTTTATGATTTAACTTAGACTATTGACTTGAGAACTATCTTTTATAAAACTTATACATCTGTAGCTATATGTTTATGAGCAATGCTTTTGCTACTTCTCCTAAGTGTGATATAACATGTCTTCACCTTAATTCACCTAAAAACAACTTCTAATTGCCTTTGGATACCATCTTTGATGCTTGACAACTGTATCTAGAAGTTTTATGGTTAATTTGCACTTCTGTCTGAGTTTCCTGATTTTCCATCTGTTATTGATTTCTGGTTTCATTTGTGACAGCTGAGAAACATAGGCCAAATTGTACCTATCCTGCCTACTTTTCCTTGAATGCATAATTAATTATAGCACAGACTATGGACTGGTTTACCCAGAGACCCTATTCCAATACACAAAAGGGTAAGGGGCCAGGGAATTTAATCCTCTTTCTTTGCTCAGTCCAGTTGCATTGATGGGGCCACTGATTCCCTGCTATGGTGGCTGCAACCCCATGTATGAAGTGCCCTTGCTCAGCCATGAACCAGACACCAGGTACTGGCCACAGAGGGAATGGCTGCTGGTTGAGAAAACGGATGATTTTTCTCTTCTGTATTTTTTAGAAAATGATCAATGCTCCTGTGATGTTGCCTTTTCATCAAGGTTTCTCTTTATGTTTTCTTTCATTTTCTTTCTAGTGCTATTTCCATTCCTTAGACCAGTGTTTCAAGCATTAAATGTCTGCAGGTTTTCAAAAAGTGTTCTGGATTTTTTTAAAAATGCTGTAATGATGATGAAACAAAAACGCCTAGAAGATAAAGAAAAGGTAAAACCTGGTGGTGGTGACCTGACGATGTTTGCTTTCTGATCATTTATTTGCTGTGTACATCTGACTTGTGCGTATATAAATATACATGTAATTTTGTAAGTTGTGCTGGGGATTGAACCCAAGGCCTCATATATGCTAGGCAAATACTGAATCACTGAGCTTCATTCCTCAGTCCCTCTCTGTACATTTTTTAAAGTTGATGGAAAACTTTAAGATTTGCACTGGAGAATTTTTACATTTTGGTTAGAATGAAGATCAAATTTAAAAACGGCAAACTGATAATGAGTAAGATTGACAATGTTTGATACAATAATTGATGTGATGTTATGTCTTGAAATAAATATCATTCAAATAAAAACCTTATCATTTCCCTCCGATTCAGTAATCTGTCAAAATAAAAATCCTATTTCAAAATAATTTTACTGTTAAAAAGTATTCCCCAAATCTTAGATTGGTGAACAATCATTACAATTCCAAGCCCTTTACATCTTAGTTGACACATTCTTCAAAGGAAGGTCCTATTGGGCACCTGGTGAAGTATGTATATGTTAAATCTGAGTCCTTTCCTGTCCACAATCAGGCCGTGCTCTTCAGTGAACATCAAGGTGATATGCTAACCCAGCTTTGCCTTCTGCTTTGCCTGGAGGTTGGCACAAGAATGTCTCCAGGTCAGGGAGGCAGGACAGCCATCCCCACATGTCACTGAAGATTGAATCATGTACCTAATGGGTGGAGAATTTGATGATACACAAACAAAAGCTAGTAATCATCTTTGAAACTACCAAGTGTATTTAGTGTGGCCATTGAATAAGAATTAAGGCAAACTAAAAGAATTGAAGTCCAGGACCACTTCCTGGGCAAGCAGGTGTGACAGGAGAAGGAGACAAACCCAGCATTAGGGAGAGCAAAGACCAACAGATATTGGACACCATAGCTGGATTTCTCTCAGGAAAATATCCTGTTTTCCATGGCTTATACATGCATGTCTTGTTCACTGGTGGGTTGTGCAAACCTAGACAGACTTCTGGACTTAAAGGAGCCATATTCTAAGAAGGGAGGTGAAATGCTACATTCCAGATTTACTTCTGATATATGGCTGATTTAGTCATTTCCATTTCCATTTCTGCTTCCAGCACCGCATTGATTTTCTCCAGTTAATGATTGATTCCCAGAATTCTCAAGACAAGGAGCCCTACCAAGGTAACCAAGAATGTTTCATGGTCCATTGACAGGGAAATTCAAATAAGCAAATTATCCTGAAAATATACACGTTAGAAAACGTGTATATTTCTCTAGAAAGAGAAAATAGATTTCCACCAAATTGCAGGAAGATCCACATTTGGATATTGCAAATGGTGCCCACATGTACTGTCTAGAATCATACAGGTGTAACAAGGCTCAGAAATTGAAGGGAAACTAGGAGAAAGCATTTCAGTCTTGAAGTTAGTCTGTTTTCTTTTTACCATCGACATCAGAACAAATGCTGATTCGCAGCCTCATTCAGATGCACTGAATCAGAACCTCTGCCTGGATATTTGCATTTGTACATCCAATCAGGAGGTTCACTGTCCCACTAGTGGTGAGGGTCACTGGCAGTACTGGGTGAAAATGTGTTCACTAGCTTCATCTGATATTAATATTAATTTTTTCCCATGTAATTCATAAGAATGTTGTGGGGGAAACCTCTGGCACTGTGTAAGCATCCTGTTCCTCAACATATATTCACCAACTAGTTTTATCATTCATGTATGATTTTTGATAGAAAGCATTTGTATTATGATGTTTACAAACTGCTATCTTATCATTCTATCATCTACTGTACATATATGAGTTGGTATTAGATTGTAAGAGAGTTCCATTTTTATTTATGTCAGTATGATGTTATATACTATGAATTTATTCTCTTGCTATCATTTTTTAATTTGATGGTCAAATTCTCTTGGGCTTAAGTCTTTTAGCAACTTCTCTCTCCTCCTTCTGTTCCTCCTCCCTCTCCTCTTCCTCATCTTATATTTTGATTGTTAAATTTGACTATATTTTATAGCAGTTTTAGTTTCATAACAAAACTGAGAAGAAGGCATAGAGATTGCACATATCCATTTTTTCTCTAAATTCATATGTTGCCCCCATTACAAACATCCCTCACCAAAATGATATATTTGTCATAATCAATGAACCATCACAGAAAAGTCACCTTACCCCTAAGTTCATATGTTAACATAATTTTTCTTGAGTTTGTACATTCTCTCAGTTTTTATACCTATATAATGATATATCCACATTGTAGAAATATAAACAGTATTGCATATGTTTTCTCATATTGCTTTGGGAGAACATTCTTGCTTTCTGGTGCAAGAAACTCTAGGTTTCTTGTCTATTTCCTCTGATCAGGCCTGGAATCACCAATTTTCCAGAAGCCCTGGCTCCTTTAAGTGAAAGACGGTATTAGAAACCAAAATCTGGAAGTGTAATGTGACCATTACTACTGTAGTTTCTTCTAGAACCTTTCTCTGAACAGAGATATGAAAATAAAATATATTAGTGCAGACTGAGCAATATAAATATTTCTATGTGAGTCCATATACATGGTTTAAACAGTAATCCTCTCCCTGATTCCACTACAACTTTCTGTGGTGAAGGAAGTACTCAATATACATTTTGTTCATACAGTAATCACTGGACATGTGCCTTTGGAGCTTTTGGCATGTAGGCAATGTTACTGAGGAAGTGTACTTTCTATTGTTATTTAGATTTAATTCATTAAAATTTAAATTTAGATAGATACATATGGTTAGTGGCTACCAAATTGTACTGAGCAGTTGTAACTTAAGTTTATAATCCAATTTCATTTCAGTATCATTGGGTTTATGCCGGTAGTGGGGAAAACACGGTGTGAGTTTTCCCACAATAGCATCATAGAAAGCTTGTGTAAGATAGAATTCCATGTAGATCTTTCTCACACTCATTTTGCATTAATTTTTGTTATGAATTACATGGTTGGAATGTATACCATGTTTCTTTCAGGTATTCCAGTATCAACAAATCCTAATCATTTCTCCAATCAATGAGATGAATACTTGAATGTGACTTTTTAGGAGAAAAGTCAAGAGAAACAACACCTTCTATCACAAAGGCTGTTTGATGATTATGAATTTGAGCTAATAGAGGGGACATGTACTAGGAAAGATGACATTCAGCCCAAGATTGATAAGCAATGTTAATTCCACCCCGGAACCCCATTGTACTATAGCTTCTGCCTAATGCCCTGTATCAATACATTCTTTCTTGTGTGATTTTAATACCACTCATTAGACTCCGGTTAATCACTACTCTTCTGGTTTTTTTTTTTTTCTCTGTATAGTTTCTACACACCCTGAGATCATCCATTTTGAAGACTGGTGCCCCAGCTCTTCTATTACCTGATGATTCTTAGGTAATAGAACAGAGTTGACCACATCTCATGAAAGTTCAGATTTCAATTTGGTAGCTCTAGAGCAATGCTTGAGATTCTGTGTTTCTAATAGGCTCCTTGAAGCTGTGGATACTGCTGGTCCATGGACCATAGTTTGTGTAGAAAAATTTCTCTGTGGCTCAGTATAGTTCTGTCAGTCATGGCCTTTATTTTCCCTGCAAAGATGCCAGTATTTCAAATGCTTTCAAGGTTCTTCTATCTGCATTCTTGATAGAGTAAGTTTATTTTTTTTCCAGGGGAAGAGTGCTACCCACTATTTATAGCTAAATAACTTTCATGATATTCAAGGCACATTTGAAAAATACTGTGTTTGTTTGACATCCATACTGTCCCTTGAAATCACCCAGTTGTGTTCGTGGTGGGGGGGAAGCAGAATGAGGAACATTATGAATTGCTCTTCCAGTTTTTCCTCATGGGATTTTGGATCATCATTCTGATTTATGTTCATGTAAACGGTAAAGTGTGTATGGACCCACTTAGACTAAATTGTCTTTCCTCTCCTTTTAGGTCTATCTGATCTGGAGATTGCAGCCCAGTCTATTATCTTTATTTTGGCTGGCTATGACACCACTAGCAGCACTCTTTCATTTATTATGTATGTACTGGCCACCCACCCTGATGTCCAGAAGAAGCTTCAGCAGGAGATTGATGAGACTTTGCCCAATAAGGTGAGTGAATGGCACCTGGAGGGGAGAGGAGAGGTAAAATCTCTGCATCTCAGTGTGCCATTGGGCAGTTCTAAAATCATGATGGTTATTAAATGCTTTGTAAATGCTATGGTATTTTATGAATATGAGTTATTTGAGGAGCTCTGAAAACATCAGTATACTGTGTCAACAGAGTTTTAAGTCATTTCCAAATCTTAATTTACAAAATATTTCTTTCTTGCCAGGCAACTGTTACATACGATGTACTATTTGAGATGAAGTATCTGGACATGGTGGTGAATGAAACTCTCAGATTATATCCAATTTTTGAGAGAACTGTGAGAGTCTGTAAAAAAGATGTTGAACTCAATGGGGTGCTCATTCCCAAAGGAACAAATGTGGCTATACCAATATATAGTCTTCATCAAAACTCCACGTACTGGCCAGAACCTGAAAAGTTCTACCCTGGAAGGTACAGGGCTCCTGAGAAAGGAAATCCACCCTTAAGAGGCTGTTTCACACATATTCTGAGGTCTCTTAGTGCAGATGACATACATGTGATTTTAAAATTTTCTTTTTTTAAGAAAATTTTAAGAAGTCTTTTACAAAGTGGTAATTATTTTAGAAAATAAACATTAGAAAAAATAAATGACTATAGCATTTAAGGCCCTAGAACATCAAGATAAGCCCTATCTATTATTAATGTGATAAATGACAGTATGGACATTTTTATGTAAATGTGTAGCTTTTAAGGGCTGAAATGCTATCACATTTCACATGATGTTAAACAGTAATCTATAAACCTTTCTGCCAGTTGACCACTCTCTTATTTTAGGTGCTTACCTTTTTTAATAGTTTTAGGGTTTTTGTCCTGTTCACTTTAGCTCCTTGAATTTTCTACCAGCTTTAGGAAGCACTTCTATCTTCCACTTGAGTAAACATTGGTTCCTGGTGCATCCAGCACAATTGTTAAATACAAGTTAAGGCCTGAGGACTGCCCCCCAAATGGTTTAAGCAGCCTCACTGAGGATGGAGAGAGCTCAGATCCTCTGAGTCTTGTCTCTGGAGTGTTCTGGGCCAGCTTCTCATACTCTCCACAGTTGATGAGTCTTTCAAAGCCAAGTAACCTGCCCCCAAGACACCTGAAGTATTCATCCTTAAATATGTCTTGACCTTGGTCTTCTGAAAATTTGGATCCAACCTCACAGTTTGCACTCTGGAAAGAGTTACTGTTTTCCTGTTGTTGTACCAAAGAGCATAATAGAGAAAGTTTTCAGGGTAGTGTCTGGTGGGTCAGGTGGCATGGGATCAAGACTTCTCTTTGCCCCTAACTTACACTTCTTGATGAGAGTGACTTTGTCTTGTTGGCTATGAGTTGCTCAGAGCCAGTTTCCTCCAATTTCAGCACTTCCAACTTTTGACACTCCACAGATACAAAATCAGAGATCACACATCTCTTTGATTCACTGAGGCATGATAAGATACTAATTGCTTAAGGTTCATCAGGGACTAGACTAGGATGAGGAAAATTACAAAGATGTATGGTATGGAGGACACTTGACATACACTCAAGCATAATCTACAGACAGTAGTTTGGAAAACACTTTTAATGCTTCTGCATCTGCTCATCATCTGCCCAAATAACAATCCACCAACGTCAGCAGACCCTCCACACACCACCACACCCTCCAATAGCTTCCATGTTACTTTGAATCACAATCACCTATAAATTTGCCAAAATGTTCTCAAATATATAACAATACGTTTAAAAACAATCACAATGTCATTATCACTTTCTCCAAATCAACACTTTCTCCTTAAAGCAATCAAATAACTAGGAGTCAATTTGAGTAAAACCTGCATTCAACATTCAAGGAATTATTTGTAACCTGATGAGACAGACTCAGAAGACAATGATGATATTCTATGGGGAGAGAGGCAGAGACAGAAGGAGAAGGAGAAAAAAGAAGAATGAGGAGGAGGTAGAGGAAGAGAGGAATTGGGAAAAGGAAGGGAGGGAGGAAGGAAGGGAGACAAGAAGATCCAGAAAAAAAGGAGTATAGAGAAGAGAGGTAATTATAGTGGGAGCATTTTCTCCTCCTTCATCAATAAAAATATGAAATGCAGGAGTGGGAGTTGAGGCAGGAACACACTTTTCTTCATTTATAAGCTCATTTTCTAATTTTCTCAGAGTGTGTATGGATCACAATCCTGAGTATAATTTCAGTACTTAAAGACATATTTTCTTTTAAATAGCATTCATCACATCTTAAGAAGACAGAGAGCTCCTCTAGTGTAAGGAGAATGAAAAAGTTTTGTAGGTTTCAATTTTTATAAGCAAAGTCACAGCAGGATTTCAATGACCATTCCACAAAAGAATCCTGTGTTTTGCTGGTTATGAATGTTTAGGAGACAACCCCAATTATGTAGGTTTCATAGATTTATGTCTGAATAACTTGTTTTCATCTACTATTGTGGAATCAGGTTCAGTAAGAAGAACAAGGACAGCATCAATCCTTACGTATACATGCCCTTTGGAAATGGGCCCAGAAACTGCATTGGCATGAGGTTTGCTCTCATGAACATGAAACTTGCTCTCATCAGATTACTGCAGAACTTCTCCTTCCATCCTTGCAAGGAAACACAGGTCAGGACACTTTATGAAAAAGTAAGGTCTTGTGGGTAGTTACTTTTAGTTGAGAAACCTATTTAAAGAAAGGTACCTGCTCATTTAAAGAATCTCTTTTGAGACACTTGTGCGATGTTAGGCTTCTTCAGTTTTGGAGCTCTATATCTGTGGCTTTATAAAAAACAAGAGTTTAAAGATCAGGTAGAGTCCATTGAGATTAGGTTGACATGCTTATGTGCAGTGTTTCTGAACTTTATCAAAGTATAAACTCGATTTTAATTCAAATGAGGATGAGGCTGCTTTACATAATCAATCCTGAACTGTGAAAATCATGTTTTGATGATGTCAAGTGCTGTTTTCCTCAACAGAACTTATGGAAATTTTGTGACAGTTTTTCTCAACTATTTTCTGAACATTGAAATCAACATAGAATTTTAAAAATACAAGATATTTGGGTCATCTCCAAAATGCTAAAATCACTTGCCTAGAGTTTGACTCTAAAAGCTCCCTGTTGGTCTCATTCTCAGACAAAGTTGAGAAACATTGACATCAATCATTTCTTAAAGATAGGAAGGACTTATGCAGTTCAGTGTTTTCCTAATTGATCCAACCTTCCTGGAGTCCTGTTGCAGAAAAACTATTTTTACATTTCAATAGTAACTCTTTGAATCTTATTTCCCCATTTTTCTCATTCTATTCTTATCTTTCAAATTCTAGTTCAATCTCCATACTCCTCTAAGGAGTCCTCCCATCAATGCAAGACCCATTCTTTCCTCTCTTTTGAAATTGGTTACTCCAAACTTTTATGATCATCTAAGTTAACATTTTGTCCCCAAAGCATCCCATTTAGAGGCCCGTTTATTTCTGTATATTAACTACATCATTACCACTTAACTACACCACCTCATTTTTGCCCTTCATGAACTCTCAGTGGTGACTTAGAGGGAAACTTGTTCATGGAAGTATTCAGGAAATATTTAAGGAGAGACTTATCATTGATTTAGAGTACTTGGGTGTCAATTTTTTGCTTTTTTTAATTTTAAAATTTAACAAATGTCATTTCTCTCTGTGTCTCTCTCTCTCTCTCTCTCTCTCTCTCTCTCTCTCTCTCTCTCTACCTCTTTCTCTTCTAATCTAATGTCAACCTAATCTAAAGTTTGTGTTTCTCTTCATGCAGAAAATATTTTCAAACTATTTGAAATTTAAGAATAGTAATGTGTTACATTTATGGAACTATGTGGAATCTCTCCTGTGAAGAATACACTTTTCATTGAGTCTCAAAAAGCAAGGTTCTATATGGCTTATTTCTAGGAACTGATCATTTATTATGCAATTACTTTCCCATTTGTTCATGTTCCATATGGGAAAGGGGGAGACAGAAGTGGTGACCATTTTATTTGAGAAGTCAGGGCAGTCAGGTAGCTACCCTCTAAACAGGAAGGAACTTAAATCACAGAGAAAGTAGGTCTCTAGTACATCTGAGATGGGGCAGGTACTCTCTGCAAGCTCCTAGTATTTCCCAGATTGGAACTCCTCAATCTCCATGACAATTGTCTTCCCTTCTCTCTCTTGGTGTAGAAGATTACTCTGTTGGAGGTACCCCCAACACTAAAGGAATGCCTTGGTGAGAATGGGACAAAAGAGATACTCAAAAGTATGTAGGACTCAAATGTTCCCCATTTGCACTTCAAAGAGGAAGAGAAACTTTAGGGGGAGAAAGCATGTTGTTCCCTGAAGGTCTTTTCCATCTTTAAACTTCATGGGTTCTATCAAGAGGCATGCCTGGACTCTTAGAAGGGAAGGACTGCTCATAGAGTTCAAATTATAAAACCTGATCAGGGTTACCTATGTAACCCATCCGTGAAGCAACTTGAGCAAACATCCATGAAGTTCGTTTTATTTAGCTTTACAAAAAAGCATTTGAAATAATACCAAAAATCTAGTTTAAATTATTTAAATTCATCTATTTTGCTGAAAATTTTTTATTTGTGTTGCTGGTGAACGAAGGGCATCACACATGCTAGGCAAATGTTCTACCACTCAGGCTCGTCATCACCTCTTTTCCTAAAATTTAAATTAAAAAGAACACAAGCCAACATTATTTTATCTCAGCGGTGGTAGAGAATAGATGCTCATGAAATACTTCTTTAAATGGACAGGGGATGTGTGCTTTCATTCTACAATATTGTCAAAGCTTAAAGAATAAATGTAAGGAATCCCAGACACATGAGGCTGAAAGTAGTTTTTATATGTTTGTATAGCTTTATTGTCTGAAATGTACCTTTTCCGATTCTTTCTGTTGTTCGGGTTTCGTTTACTACATCTAAATATACTTGCTTAATGTTTGCAGATTCCTCTGAAATTAAGCAAGACACCATTTCTTCAACCAGAAAAACCCATTGTTCTAAAGGTTGTGTCAAGAGATGAGCCTGGAAAGTAGAGTCTAAATCTCCCTAAAAATCTCTGCTCTGTTCTTCAAAGAAGATGTATCTCAGAACAAAAGACATATTGATTTTCTCTGTGAATAAAAATTGGTATTGAAGATGGATTTATGGGTGGATGCTGCTCTTGAGTTACTAGGGATGCTGGACCTTTGCTGGGCTTGTTCAGTGGCTGTGCACAGTATTATGTGTTGTGTGATGGAAAGGAGTTGACCATCTGTGTGCCAGATATGAAGACTCAGCCTCTCTGGTTTTGGGGGGTATTCTATCCACCCACGTCTGCACCCTCACCTCTTCATATTTGCCCTTATAAATTCTTAAACACTGATTCAGTAACTCAAAAGATCTGAGTACAAATATTTTATCATCAACTCTTTCTTTCAAAACACGCTTTACTTCACAGGTTTCTAATATTAATCAACACATTCTAATTTTATACTCCCTAAATAGTCTTTGGTGTCATGATTTACATATGTATTATCAATAAAAATAATGTTAGAAAAGGTCTTTATATATTAATATTTTTAGAGTATCACTGAACTTCATATGTCTACTTTAAATGGGATTTGTAAAGGTTTTTCCATAATACTCTGAAGGATTATAGACACATACACAATGCTACTTGAATTCCTGCAACTAAGTTAAAATAGTGAAGGTATACGTAAACCACTTTATTCTTGGGATAGTCAAAGTATGTCATGGATCTGGATTCTTGAAAATTCTTAGAGGTTTACCCATAATAACACTCTATACTTGGGCCAACTACAGGTGTAGTCATTGGGTGATAATACCTCTCCTCAACACTCTCCTCAGAGCCTTAGCTACATCCTTATTCCGGAGAGCATAAATCAGAGGATTCAGTGTGGGAGTAATGATGCTATAGAACACAGAACCAACTTTGTCTTGCAGTGGAGTGCGCTGGGACCTGGGCCTCATGTATGAGAAGATGCAGGCACCAAACCAGAGAGAGACCACAATGAGGTGGGAGCTACAAGTGGCAAAAGCATTTCTCTTACTCCCAGCTGAATGCATCTCAATGACACTGTGCAGGATGAAGCCATAGGATGTAGAAACCAGGATGATGGGGAGGAGGAGAAGCACGATGCTACAGATATACACTGTGGTCTCATAGACGGTGACATCACCACATACCAACTTCACAACAGCTGGATATTCACAGTAGAAGTGGTGTATTTTCCGAGATCCACAGAAGGGAAAGTGCATCAAGATGACTGTGTGAATTAGGGAGTTCAGAGATGCTCCCAACCATGAGGTGAGGGCCATCATCAGTGCCACCTTCCTGCTCATGAGCATAGTGTAATGCAGAGGATGACAGATGGCAACATACCTGTCATAGGACATGAGAGCTAGCAGAACACACTCAGCGCCACCCAGAGACAAATAGAGGAAGTGCTGGGTGGCACAGCCCAGGAAGGAGATGGACTTGCTGCCAGACAGGTAGTTGGTAGCCATCTTGGGGATGGTTGTGCAGACGTGCATCAGGTCCATGAGGGAGAGCTGGCTGAGCAGGAAGTACATGGGGGTGTGAAGCCCACGATCCACACAGATGAGGAGGATGGTGAGGGTGTTGCCACTCAGTGCAACGAGGAAGACCACCATGGTCAGGCAGAAAAGGAAAAGGTGGGTCGGGGAGTCATCGAAGAGCCCTTCAAGGATGAAGTCTGCCAGAGACGTCTGATTCCTCAACCACATGGTCCCTTCTCAGCCCCTGGGGAAACAGGGAGTGGAGACAAAGTGTAATGCCACAAATATGGGATCCTGTGTACAGGGTGATAAGCTCTCTTGACCCAAGAAAACATTTGTAAAGAGATTTTTCTCTATTTGTAACTATCCAGAAACTGAAAGTATTGAAATTCAATTTGTTTCAAAACAAACAAGACCATCACGATCATGGTCATTTGAAATTCCAAGACTCTATTAAGGGCCAGAATTTATGACTCTTCTTACTAAAAATAGGCATATATGTGTGTAATCATATGTGTGATTTGTGTTAGTGTGTGTCTGTGTTTGTATGGTTGTTGGATTATGTTTCCTATTTTACCAGGCAGGTTCTAACAAGAGCAGCTGAACCACCAAGATGTTTCCAGTTATGCATGTAATTGTTAATGGTTGTGTTACAGAACTTTGGCCTTATTTCTTTGTGGAAGCTGGTTAAGGAGTTGGTATACTGCTGTCATGTTTAAGCCTGATGTGGAAACTTAAAGTCTACAGGACAAGCAGTAGAAAGGGAAGACAGTACAAAGCAGGGCAGACAAGAGACAGACGAAATCCCAAAGCATGAGCTGTGACCCCACAAGAGAAAACAAAAAGAGTCAGTCTGTTTGCCTATAGAATTAGGCACTAAGGTTCTTCTTTTTGTATTGGCTCTTTTGAATTCTACAAAACATTAGGGTTTCTTTTGACATAATTAAAAAGCATAAAATAGGCCTCAATTCAGTCCCCATACTTCCCCTTTCCCTCTCCTCCTCCCTTCCTCTGATCCCTTCCCTCTACTCTGCTGATCTGCTATTTATTTATGGGTTTTTTATTAGTTACTTGTGGTTACACATAAAGATGAGATCCATATGGTATGTTCATACAGGCACATTGGAAATTTAGGTCAGATTTCTAATGAAGCTGAATGCACACCCCTAGCCCAGAATTCCAAGAGCCTAAAGGAGAATCCTGGGGAAGGTAGAGCAACTGCAGGCCCAGCCACTGCTCCCTACCAGTGAGGTGTGAGCCAGCAGACCAGCAAAAATGTATTAGTACTACAGGATGGCTGCTTCCCTTCTGCCCTCTAATCTCCCAGGAAGCTCCTCTTGAGACCCACCTTAAACAGAAACGATGGATTAGAGGGAATTTGGTGAGATGTAGTTCATCCTAGAAAACGTCACACATCGCAAAGTCACTGCAGTTCATCTTCTGCCCTTTTGGTACACATGCACACCTCCATCAGTCAGGTTAACCTCCAAATACAAAAATGATACCTGTGTAACTAAATACAATACATCCAGCATGAAGGCAAACACGTTAACCCTTTCTCCAGAAGAAAATCCAAAGTTCTTTATTTTGTCTAGGGGAGACATTCATTCCTCTGATACATGTGTTCCCTTTAATATCCTGGAACTTCAAAATTTTCTGGATAATATATATGAAAAATATTCTTATGGAAACAAAAAAGAAATACTCATTACTACCACCCATGGGATAGAGATTCTTATTCAAAAGATGGTTAACCAGTAGTTTGGATATCAGCCCCTGTTTCCTCACTCAGTCCTGGCATCTGCCCCATAGATCCATGAACAAACTGGACATGGCATCAGGGGTAAAGTTTATCCCTGGATTCAGCATGATGGACGTACACTCACCAAGGCCAATCTGTCTGAAGCCACTGCTGAGTACTCATGGCTAACAGTAAAGACCATCGTGAATTCCCCACAACACACCATTCCCTGGGGTGATCAGCCAGCCACTGCATAGCACATTGATGACATTGGACCACATTCAACATGAAAGGGACACTCCTTTTTTTTCTGGACTGGACATTCACTCTTGGTATGGATTTTGCTTCCTCTCCTGAAGTGCTGCTGCCAGAACTACCATCTCTGGACTCACAGAATGCTTTATTCACCATAAGGGTATTCCATGCAGCATTGCTTCTGAACAAGGAGCTCGATTCACAGCAAACAAGTGTGTAATGTGGCCTGTGTTCATGGGATTTGTTATACTTAACATAGGTCCTCCATCTTCCTGAAACACAGAACCTGATAGAATGGTGAAATACCCTCGGAAGACTCTGCCTCAAGCAACACCTAGGTGGCAACACCTCTCATTGCTGGAGCAATGTCCTCCAGGATGTGATACATGCTCGACGTCTGCATCTAATTTATGGTACTGCTTCTCCCACAGCAAGAATTCATAGGATCAGACCCCCAAGCATTTAATGGATAGAAATGAGAGTGTGTTCTCTCCCTATAAGATTGATGTCTATGAACCACTAACATTTCTGTTCTGCTGCTTTAGAAAACTCTTAGCCACAAAGGGAGAGATTCTTCCACCCAGACACAAAGTGATTCCATTTTCTTATGGAAACAAGAAAGAAATACTCATTACTACAACCCACTGGATAGAGATTCTTATGCAAAAGAGGGTTAACCTGAACTTTGGATATCAGCCCCTGTTTCCTCACTCAGTCCTGGCATCTGCCCAATAGATCCGTGAACAAACAGGACATGGCATCAAGGGTAAAGTTTATCCCTGAGAGTTGAGGTAGCCACTTTAGGATGCTCATTATAGCTGAATCAACAGGTGAAGAAGAAGGTCACTCTGTGGCATGGAGTGATTGATTCTGACTAGGAAGGGAAACTGAGTTGCTACTACACAATACAGAGAGGAAGAGCAAGTGTGACATAGGACATTTTCTCGGTGCCTCTTCAAACTCCCAGGTCCTGTGATGGAGGGCAATAGGAAACTAAAGCCCAAGTCAGGTCACACTGATAAGGGCTCAGATACTTCAGAGATGAAGGTTTGGGTCACCCAACTGACCAGGAACAATGACCAGCTGTGAACCAAGGCAGTATGGACTGTGGAGTGAAATAGGATAGTTATAAAGACCAGTAATGACCATGTGGACAAACTCTCAGGAACACAAACTGCCATTCTTTTGCATTTCTTCCTAATGCTGATAAGAATTTGTATATTTATATTATACAAATTAAGTGTTTATTTCATTGTCGTCCTCCTCTCAAACATGAGGTGTGGATAATACCTAAAATCATATCTCAGTATTTAAATAACTGGATATAAATGAAGGAGTATGAATCAGTAGAAACAGAATATATTTCACACAAAATGCAAAAAAAAAAGGATTTTTCTCCCTTAATGAGGAAAGGGTTGCATATTTTACATAATCTCCTTGGGTAAAGATGATGATGTCTTAGGTTATACATAGAATAGTCATATCAGATTAGGTAGAAGGATATTTTAGGTTGTCTTTATTTGAATAATGAGCAAAAATTTTTAAAAAATGCCTGAGTGCTGTGTTGACACAAAACAAAGCAACCATACCTATGTCCTGGGTAGATTTGTGAGTCAACAGATGACAAAAAAATGCTGACAAAACTAGTTTTTTCACATTGATTCAGCCACACTTGCCAATCTGCCCCCTCTCCAGTTCTCCCACAAACACTAATCAGAATGAGAAGTTGATCTCCATGGGGAAATTAGACTCAAAAAGGTCATAAATTAAGTAGAGCCTTCTATCACTTCTTGTGTCTTACCTCCTAAATATCTTCCTATACTTCACATATTCTTAATTCCTGATGTACATTAACAGGAAAGAACCACCACCATTGAAGGAAAGTGATCATGACGATTATAGGAATGAATACCAGTAATTACAAATAATTATGAGAGTATAAAAAATAAACTTTAAAAATAAAAGCAAAAAACACAGGACTTAATGCATTCTGATCAAATTTCAACTCCGCCAGTAAAAACGAGCTCACATTTATTTTTCTTCTGTCCTAGGGTCGCTCTAGGATTATGATGACAGTCACGTCACACTGTTACTTCCTGCTCAGCTTCTGTGGACTAAGAGAACAATTTCAACCCTGATGCCCCTGATTACTCCAACCCAGTCAACATGATCTGCATACTTCTTTTCTACCTAATTATAGACATACATCTCTTTCTCTTTCTTCATTAGTTTCTGAATATCTCTATGAACCTCCTTGGTATAAGTTTTCCATGATCTGGCTCTATTCTCTCTTCCTTCCTCAGGCAACCCATTCTTACTTGTACCCCTTAAATTATGTTTTTCTCTATCTTCTCAGGAAGCATCCTCATGTGCTGATGAAATGTCACCATTGATTAAAGGATAACACAATGCCCTAGTTTCTGATAAAGGCTTCTGAACACCTCAAGTCCCAACACTATCTTACCTGCAATTTTCTCTGCAGAGATTTGTGCACAGAAGTGAAATGGATTGAGAAGAACAGTCCTCCCAGCCACACATTGGCTATTGGTCTTCCACAGAATCACTTGCTGAAGTACTCCTCAGACTCCTCCTCTAACCCTGGAAGCTGCATCTTCTAGCAGAATATCAGAGACAATATTTGTCCAGCTCACTCATCATGGTTTGCACTAATTACCCTAGGATCGAGCATCACACAAACAATAGGACATGGTGTTCTGGGAGCCTCTCAAAATCTGTGTTCATTATTTTGAGCCCTGTCAGACAGATTAAGTAAAACTGAACGCATTTAGCCCCTACTAGTTGGGACTTGGTGTGGTGCATATGTTTCCTCTTGACTCTGAACTTATATTTGAACTTCCTTCCATTACCAGATCGAGAGCCTGGGAAATAGAAATGGCCATTCATGTTACCTGAGTAAGGTACTAAACATAATAGCAGATTAATCCTCAAAGCTCCCAGAGTCCAACAAAAAACCTCTTTGCAGTCTCTGTGGTTTTGGATCACTGTAGCACACTTGCCATAGTTAACCTCATTCCCTAGTAGTAACATACAAGTATGTATGTATTATGAGTTACTAAGCTCCTTCCTTATCACAGAGATGTTTCCTCAACAGTAATCAAAGGGGTCAGAAGAGGCCAGACTGGCCTGACCTGAGCCAGTCATGAGGGAAGAGGAGCATGCTCCATGAGGATGAAACATCCCCCAGGTCCTCAGGACCTCTGATGTCAGCAGCGGTGAGTAGAGATCTGAAGACCTGATGGCATCAGGGATTCCCACTCAGAAGACACACCGGATGTCTTCTGGGCACCATTCCCCAAGATACCAATTAGTCTGTGCCATGTGCACTGAAGTGAGTATCCCATGGTGCTGTACTTGAAGTTTGTTTGCAGGGGTGGGGGATCTGGGTAATTTGGGGGATCTGGTTCTGAAGATAACATGGGAATACTCTCTCTAGGGGCTAGTTAATAAGACAGAGTAACTGTTCCTACAGTCCCTGATTTGTTCTGTTCATTACAGAATCCAGGTCTCAGTAGCCCCTTTCTATGCTACTCTTTTGAGAAGACAGTCTGAGTGTCTTCTTGCCCAGTGGCCACTTTTCTGCTTTTTCACATGTGTCATGTATAGAAATGGCAGCAGGTCATTCCCACATTGAGTCTTGTTGGTGCTTCAATTCTAAGGAACACACAAAATAGCTTGTCAGTAGAGTTAGAAATAACAGTGCATTTCCCTACATTTCATTTACTCCCATGTTTTATTCACTCACTGCCCTCCTCTCATCATGAGCATATTTGAGCTATTCTTGTTTCTCTTTTCTCAACTCAGATATTAAAATGCCTTGCTTCACTCTATATCATGGCTTGTTGTTTAAGTAGAGGAAACGTATTATCACTTGCTTCAAAACCTACAGGCTATTACTTTTATCTGGTACCTCCCTTTATGACAGATATAGTTTTAATTTAGGCAGTCTTGGCATTTATATGATTTATTCATGGTGTGTGTGAGAGAAAAAGATTAAAGGAAACTGGGGGATTCTATCAAAATAGAAGTAAGATATGTGGACTAGATAAGGGGAAATGAGAAGGGGGAGACGGTACATGATAAGGGAAGAACAGCAGAGTGAATCTGAACTAAGTTTCACATATAGGAATATATGTAAAATACATATATGATTATACCACATACATGGATATTCCACAAGGAATCTCACCATAATGTATATCCACACGTTTCTATTTAAAAACCCTGAAAGTAAATGGCGGAAAGATCAGTAGAGTAGAAGAAAGAAAAGGGAAAGGGAGGAAGGAAGGGAAAGGGAAATACTACGGACTGAATTGGGACAAATTATATCCATGCTTTGTAATTATGTCAAAATGAATCCTAATGTTAGACATAACTAAAAAGAAAAAAAGATTCAACACCTTCTGTCATATGTCACTTGTATTACAAATCCTTATCACAAGTTGACAAAGTGTGTCTGTAACTCCTAAGGAGGAAAAGACCCCTCATGCTTGTTAATCACTATGTAATCAGTACAGTTCTTGGAACGCAGCAGGCGCTCATGAGATATTTCTCACACCATGGAAAGGGGCTACTGGGACCTGGATTCTGTAATGAACAGAACAAATCAGGGACTGTAGGAACAGTTACTCTGTCTTATTAACTAGCCCCTAGAGAGAGTATTCCCATGTTATCTTCAGAACCAGATCCCCCAAATTACCCAGATCCCCCACCCCTGCAAACAAACTTCAAGTACAGCACCATGGGATACTCACTTCAGTGCACATGGCACAGACTAATTGGTATCTTGGGGAATGGTGCCCAGAAGACATCCGGTGTGTCTTCTGAGTGGGAATCCCTGATGCCATCAGGTCTTCAGATCTCTACTCACCGCTGCTGACATCAGAGGTCCTGAGGACCTGGGGGATGTTTCATCCTCATGGAGCATGCTCCTCTTCCCTCATGACTGGCTCAGGTCAGGCCAGTCTGGCCTCTTCTGACCCCTTTGATTACTGTTGAGGAAACATCTCTGTGATAAGGAAGGAGCTTAGTAACTCATAATACATACATACTTGTATGATACTACTAGGGAATGAGGTAAACTATGACAAGTGTGCTATAGGATCCAAAACCACAGAGACTGCAAAGAGGTTTTTTGTTGGACTCTGGGAGCATTGAGGATTAATCTGCTATTATGTTTAGTACCTTACTCAGGTACTCACTTACTGAAGTGAGTATCCCATGGTGCTGTACTTGAAGTTTGTTTGCAGGGGTGGGGGATCTGGTTCTGAAGATAACATGGGAATACTCTCTCTAGGGGCTAGTTAATAAGTATGACATATGAAGTTCAGTGATACTCTAAAAATATTAAGATAAATATATAAAGACCTTTTCTATCATTATTTTTATTGATAATACATAGTAAATCATGACAACAAAGACTATTTAGGGAGTATAAAATTAGAATGTGTTGATTAATATTAGAAACCTGTGAAGTAAAGCGTGTTTTGAAAGAAAGAGTTGATGATAAAATATTTGTACTCAGATCTTTTGAGTTACTGAATCAGTGTTTAAGAATTTATAAGGGCAAATATGAAGAGGTGAGGGTGCAGAGGTGGGTGGATAGAATACCCCCCAATACCAGAGAGGCTGAGTCTTCATATCTGGCACACAGATGGTCACCTCCTTTCCATCACACAACACATAATACTGTGCACAGACACTGAACAAGCCCAGCAAAGGTCCAGCATCCCTAGTAACTCAAGAGCAGCATCCACCCATAAATCCATCTTCAATACCAATTTTTATTCACAGAGAAAATCAATATGTCTTTTGTTCTGAGATACATCTTCTTTGAAGAACAGAGCAGAGATTTTTAGGGAGATTTAGACTCTACTTTCCAGGCTCATCTCTTGACACAACCTTTAGAACAATGGGTTTTTCTGGTTGAAGAAATGGTGTCTTGCTTAATTTCAGAGGAATCTGCAAACATTAAGCAAGTATATTTAGATGTAGTAAACGAAACCCGAACAACAGAAAGAATCGGAAAAGGTACATTTCAGACAATAAAGCTATACAAACATATAAAAACTACTTTCAGCCTCATGTGTCTGGGATTCCTTACATTTATTCTTTAAGCTTTGACAATATTGTAGAATGAAAGCACACATCCCCTGTCCATTTAAAGAAGTATTTCATGAGCATCTATTCTCTACCACCGCTGAGATAAAATAATGTTGGCTTGTGTTCTTTTTAATTTAAATTTTAGGAAAAGAGGTGATGACGAGCCTGAGTGGTAGAACATTTGCCTAGCATGTGTGATGCCCTTCGTTCACCAGCAACACAAATAAAAAATTTTCAGCAAAATAGATGAATTTAAATAATTTAAACTAGATTTTTGGTATTATTTCAAATGCTTTTTTGTAAAGCTAAATAAAACGAACTTCATGGATGTTTGCTCAAGTTGCTTCACGGATGGGTTACATAGGTAACCCTGATCAGGTTTTATAATTTGAACTCTATGAGCAGTCCTTCCCTTCTAAGAGTCCAGGCATGCCTCTTGATAGAACCCATGAAGTTTAAAGATGGAAAAGACCTTCAGGGAACAACATGCTTTCTCCCCCTAAAGTTTCTCTTCCTCTTTGAAGTGCAAATGGGGAACATTTGAGTCCTACATACTTTTGAGTATCTCTTTTGTCCCATTCTCACCAAGGCATTCCTTTAGTGTTGGGGGTACCTCCAACAGAGTAATCTTCTACACCAAGAGAGAGAAGGGAAGACAATTGTCATGGAGATTGAGGAGTTCCAATCTGGGAAATACTAGGAGCTTGCAGAGAGTACCTGCCCCATCTCAGATGTACTAGAGACCTACTTTCTCTGTGATTTAAGTTCCTTCCTGTTTAGAGGGTAGCTACCTGACTGCCCTGACTTCTCAAATAAAATGGTCACCACTTCTGTCTCCCCCTTTCCCATATGGAACATGAACAAATGGGAAAGTAATTGCATAATAAATGATCAGTTCCTAGAAATAAGCCATATAGAACCTTGCTTTTTGAGACTCAATGAAAAGTGTATTCTTCACAGGAGAGATTCCACATAGTTCCATAAATGTAACACATTACTATTCTTAAATTTCAAATAGTTTGAAAATATTTTCTGCATGAAGAGAAACACAAACTTTAGATTAGGTTGACATTAGATTAGAAGAGAAAGAGGTAGAGAGAGAGAGAGAGAGAGAGAGAGAGAGAGAGAGAGAGAGAGAGAGACACAGAGAGAAATGACATTTGTTAAATTTTAAAATTAAAAAAAGCAAAAAATTGACACCCAAGTACTCTAAATCAATGATAAGTCTCTCCTTAAATATTTCCTGAATACTTCCATGAACAAGTTTCCCTCTAAGTCACCACTGAGAGTTCATGAAGGGCAAAAATGAGGTGGTGTAGTTAAGTGGTAATGATGTAGTTAATATACAGAAATAAACGGGCCTCTAAATGGGATGCTTTGGGGACAAAATGTTAACTTAGATGATCATAAAAGTTTGGAGTAACCAATTTCAAAAGAGAGGAAAGAATGGGTCTTGCATTGATGGGAGGACTCCTTAGAGGAGTATGGAGATTGAACTAGAATTTGAAAGATAAGAATAGAATGAGAAAAATGGGGAAATAAGATTCAAAGAGTTACTATTGAAATGTAAAAATAGTTTTTCTGCAACAGGACTCCAGGAAGGTTGGATCAATTAGGAAAACACTGAACTGCATAAGTCCTTCCTATCTTTAAGAAATGATTGATGTCAATGTTTCTCAACTTTGTCTGAGAATGAGACCAACAGGGAGCTTTTAGAGTCAAACTCTAGGCAAGTGATTTTAGCATTTTGGAGATGACCCAAATATCTTGTATTTTTAAAATTCTATGTTGATTTCAATGTTCAGAAAATAGTTGAGAAAAACTGTCACAAAATTTCCATAAGTTCTGTTGAGGAAAACAGCACTTGACATCATCAAAACATGATTTTCACAGTTCAGGATTGATTATGTAAAGCAGCCTCATCCTCATTTGAATTAAAATCGAGTTTATACTTTGATAAAGTTCAGAAACACTGCACATAAGCATGTCAACCTAATCTCAATGGACTCTACCTGATCTTTAAACTCTTGTTTTTTATAAAGCCACAGATATAGAGCTCCAAAACTGAAGAAGCCTAACATCGCACAAGTGTCTCAAAAGAGATTCTTTAAATGAGCAGGTACCTTTCTTTAAATAGGTTTCTCAACTAAAAGTAACTACCCACAAGACCTTACTTTTTCATAAAGTGTCCTGACCTGTGTTTCCTTGCAAGGATGGAAGGAGAAGTTCTGCAGTAATCTGATGAGAGCAAGTTTCACGTTCATGAGAGCAAACCTCATGCCAATGCAGTTTCTGGGCCCATTTCCAAAGGGCATGTATACGTAAGGATTGATGCTGTCCTTGTTCTTCTTACTGAACCTGATTCCACAATAGTAGATGAAAACAAGTTATTCAGACATAAATCTATGAAACCTACATAATTGGGGTTGTCTCCTAAACATTCATAACCAGCAAAACACAGGATTCTTTTGTGGAATGGTCATTGAAATCCTGCTGTGACTTTGCTTATAAAAATTGAAACCTACAAAACTTTTTCATTCTCCTTACACTAGAGGAGCTCTCTGTCTTCTTAAGATGTGATGAATGCTATTTAAAAGAAAATATGTCTTTAAGTACTGAAATTATACTCAGGATTGTGATCCATACACACTCTGAAAAAATTAGAAAATGAGCTTATAAATGAAGAAAAGTGTGTTCCTGCCTCAACTCCCACTCCTGCATTTCATATTTTTATTGATGAAGGAGGAGAAAATGCTCCCACTATAATTACCTCTCTTCTCTATACTCCTTTTTTTCTGGATCTTCTTGTCTCCCTTCCTTCCTCCCTCCCTTCCTTTTCCCAATTCCTCTCTTCCTCTACCTCCTCCTCATTCTTCTTTTTTCTCCTTCTCCTTCTGTCTCTGCCTCTCTCCCCATAGAATATCATCATTGTCTTCTGAGTCTGTCTCATCAGGTTACAAATAATTCCTTGAATGTTGAATGCAGGTTTTACTCAAATTGACTCCTAGTTATTTGATTGCTTTAAGGAGAAAGTGTTGATTTGGAGAAAGTGATAATGACATTGTGATTGTTTTTAAACGTATTGTTATATATTTGAGAACATTTTGGCAAATTTATAGGTGATTGTGATTCAAAGTAACATGGAAGCTATTGGAGGGTGTGGTGGTGTGTGGAGGGTCTGCTGACGTTGGTGGATTGTTATTTGGGCAGATGATGAGCAGATGCAGAAGCATTAAAAGTGTTTTCCAAACTACTGTCTGTAGATTATGCTTGCGTGTATGTCAAGTGTCCTCCATACCATACATCTTTGTAATTTTCCTCATCCTAGTCTAGTCCCTGATGAACCTTAAGCAATTAGTATCTTATCATGCCTCAGTGAATCAAAGAGATGTGTGATCTCTGATTTTGTATCTGTGGAGTGTCAAAAGTTGGAAGTGCTGAAATTGGAGGAAACTGGCTCTGAGCAACTCATAGCCAACAAGACAAAGTCACTCTCATCAAGAAGTGTAAGTTAGGGGCCAAGAGAAGTCTTGATCCCATGCCACCTGACCCACCACTACCCTGAAAACTTTCTCTATTTTGCTCTTTAGTACAACAACAGGAAAACAGTAACTCTTTCCAGAGTGCAAACTGTGAGGTTGGATCCAAATTTTCAGAAGACCAAGGTCAAGACATATTTAAGGATGAATACTTCAGGTGTCTTGGGGGCAGGTTACTTGGCTTTGAAAGACTCATCAACTGTGGAGAGTATGAGAAGCTGGCCCAGAACACTCCAGAGACAAGACTCAGAGGATCTGAGCTCTCTCCATCCTCAGTGAGGCTGCTTAAACCATTTGGGGGGCAGTCCTCAGGCCTTAACTTGTATTTAACAATTGTGCTGGATGCACCAGGAACCAATGTTTACTCAAGTGGAAGATAGAAGTGCTTCCTAAAGCTGGTAGAAAATTCAAGGAGCTAAAGTGAACAGGACAAAAACCCTAAAACTATTAAAAAAGGTAAGCACCTAAAATAAGAGAGTGGTCAACTGGCAGAAAGGTTTATAGATTACTGTTTAACATCATGTGAAATGTGATAGCATTTCAGCCCTTAAAAGCTACACATTTACATAAAAATGTCCATACTGTCATTTATCACATTAATAATAGATAGGGCTTATCTTGATGTTCTAGGGCCTTAAATGCTATAGTCATTTATTTTTTCTAATGTTTATTTTCTAAAATAATTACCACTTTGTAAAAGACTTCTTAAAATTTTCTTAAAAAAAGAAAATTTTAAAATCACATGTATGTCATCTGCACTAAGAGACCTCAGAATATGTGTGAAACAGCCTCTTAAGGGTGGATTTCCTTTCTCAGGAGCCCTGTACCTTTCAGGGTAGAACTTTTCAGGTTCTGGCCAGTACGTGGAGTTTTGATGAAGACTATATATTGGTATAGCCACATTTGTTCCTTTGGGAATGAGCACCCCATTGAGTTCAACATCTTTTTTACAGACTCTCACAGTTCTCTCAAAAATTGGATATAATCTGAGAGTTTCATTCACCACCATGTCCAGATACTTCATCTCAAATAGTACATCGTATGTAACAGGTGCCTGGCAAGAAAGAAATATTTTGTAAATTAAGATTTGGAAATGACTTAAAACTCTGTTGACACAGTACACTGATGTTTTCAGAGCTCCTCAAATAACTCATATTCATAAAATACCATAGCATTTACAAAGCATTTAATAACCATCATGATTTTAGAACTGCCCAATGGCACACTGAGATGCAGAGATTTTACCTCTCCTCTCCCCTCCAGGTGCCATTCACTCACCTTATTGGGCAAAGTCTCATCAATCTCCTGCTGAAGCTTCTTCTGGACATCAGGGTGGGTGGCCAGTACATACATAATAAATGAAAGAGTGGTGCTAGTTGTGTCATAGCCAGCCAAAATAAAGATAATAGACTGGGCTGCAATCTCCAGATCAGATAGACCTAAAAGGAGAGGAAAGACAATTTAGTCTAAGTGGGTCCATACACACTTTACCGTTTACATGAACATAAATCAGAATGATGATCCAAAATCCCATGAGGAAAAACTGGAAGAGCAATTCATAATGTTCCTCATTCTGCTTCCCCCCCACCATGAACACAACTGGGTGATTTCAAGGGACAGTATGGATGTCAAACAAACACAGTATTTTTCAAATGTGCCTTGAATATCATGAAAGTTATTTAGCTATAAATAGTGGGTAGCACTCTTCCCCTGGAAAAAAATAAACTTACTCTATCTAGAATGTAGATAGAAGAACCTTGAAAGCATTTGAAATACTGGCATCTTTGCAGGGAAAATAAAGGCCATGACTGACAGAACTATACTGAGCCACAGAGAAATTTTTCTACACAAACTATGGTCCATGGACCAGCAGTATCCACAGCTTCAAGGAGCCTATTAGAAACACAGAATCTCAAGCATTGCTCTAGAGCTACCAAATTGAAATCTGAACTTTCATGAGATGTGGTCAACTCTGTTCTATTACCTAAGAATCATCAGGTAATAGAAGAGCTGGGGCACCAGTCTTCAAAATGGATGATCTCAGGGTGTGTAGAAACTATACAGAAAAAAAACCCAGAAGAGTAGTGATTAACCGGAGTCTAATGAGTGGTATTAAAATCACACAAGAAAGAATGTATTGATACAGGGCATTAGGCAGAAGCTATAGTACAATGGGGTTCCGGGGTGGAATTAACATTGCTTATCAATCTTGGGCTGAATGTCATCTTTCCTAGTACATGTCCCCTCTATTAGCTCAAATTCATAATCATCAAACAGCCTTTGTGATAGAAGGTGTTGTTTCTCTTGACTTTTCTCCTAAAAAGTCACATTCAAGTATTCATCTCATTGATTGGAGAAATGATTAGGATTTGTTGATACTGGAATACCTGAAAGAAACATGGTATACATTCCAACCATGTAATTCATAACAAAAATTAATGCAAAATGAGTGTGAGAAAGATCTACATGGAATTCTATCTTACACAAGCTTTCTATGATGCTATTGTGGGAAAACTCACACCGTGTTTTCCCCACTACTGGCATAAACCCAATGATACTGAAATGAAATTGGATTATAAACTTAAGTTACAACTGCTCAGTACAATTTGGTAGCCACTAACCATATGTATCTATCTAAATTTAAATTTTAATGAATTAAATCTAAATAACAATAGAAAGTACACTTCCTCAGTAACATTGCCTACATGCCAAAAGCTCCAAAGGCACATGTCCAGTGATTACTGTATGAACAAAATGTATATTGAGTACTTCCTTCACCACAGAAAGTTGTAGTGGAATCAGGGAGAGGATTACTGTTTAAACCATGTATATGGACTCACATAGAAATATTTATATTGCTCAGTCTGCACTAATATATTTTATTTTCATATCTCTGTTCAGAGAAAGGTTCTAGAAGAAACTACAGTAGTAATGGTCACATTACACTTCCAGATTTTGGTTTCTAATACAGTCTTTCACTTAAAGGAGCCAGGGCTTCTGGAAAATTGGTGATTCCAGGCCTGATCAGAGGAAATAGACAAGAAACCTAGAGTTTCTTGCACCAGAAAGCAAGAATGTTCTCCCAAAGAAATATGAGAAAACATATGCAACACTGTTTATATTTCTACAATGTGGATATACCATTATATAGGTATCAAAACTGAGAGAATATACAAACTCAAGAACCATTATGTTAACATATGAACTTAGAGGTAAGGTGACTTTTCTGTGATGGTTCATTAATTATGACAAATATATCATTTTGGTGAGGGATGTTTGTAATGTTGGCAACATATGAATTTAGAGAAAAAAATGGATATGTGCAATCTCTATGCTTTCTTCTCAGTTTTGTTATGAAACTAAAACTGCTATAAAATATAGTCAAATTTAACAATCAAAATATAAGATGAGGAAGAGGAGAGGGAGGAGGAACAGAAGGAGGAGAGAGAAGTTGCTAAAAGAGTTAAGCCCAAGAGAATTTGACCATCAAAATAAAAAATGATAGCAAGAGAATAAATTCATAGTATATAACATCATACTGACATAAATAAAAATGGAACTCTCTTACAATCTAATACCAACTCATATATGTACAGTAGATGATAGAATGATAAGATAGCAGTTTGTAAACATCATAATACAAATGCTTTCTATCAAAAATCATACATGAATGATAAAACTAGTTGGTGAATATATGTTGAGGAACAGGATGCTTACACAGTGCCAGAGGTTTCCCCCACAACATTCTTATGAATTACATGGGAAAAAATTAATATTAATATCAGATGAAGCTAGTGAACACATTTTCACCCAGTACTGCCAGTGACCCTCACCACTAGTGGGACAGTGAACCTCCTGATTGGATGTACAAATGCAAATATCCAGGCAGAGGTTCTGATTCAGTGCATCTGAATGAGGCTGCGAATCAGCATTTGTTCTGATGTCGATGGTAAAAGGAAAACAGACTAACTTCAAGACTGAAATGCTTTCTCCTAGTTTCCCTTCAATTTCTGAGCCTTGTTACACCTGTATGATTCTAGACAGTACATGTGGGCACCATTTGCAATATCCAAATGTGGATCTTCCTGCAATTTGGTGAAAATCTATTTTCTCTTTCTAGAGAAATATACATGTTTTCTAATGTGTATATTTTCAGGATAATTTGCTTATTTGAATTTCCCTGTCAATGGACCATGAAACATTCTTGGTTACCTTGGTAGGGCTCCTTGTCTTGAGAATTCTGGGAATCAATCATTAACTGGAGAAAATCAATGCGGTGCTGGAAGCAGAAATGGAAATGGAAATGACTAAATCAGCCATATATCAGAAGTAAATCTGGAATGTAGCATTTCACCTCCCTTCTTAGAATATGGCTCCTTTAAGTCCAGAAGTCTGTCTAGGTTTGCACAACCCACCAGTGAACAAGACATGCATGTATAAGCCATGGAAAACAGGATATTTTCCTGAGAGAAATCCAGCTATGGTGTCCAATATCTGTTAGTCTTTGCTCTCCCTAATGCTGGGTTTGTCTCCTTCTCCTGTCACACCTGCTTGCCCAGGAAGTGGTCCTGGACTTCAATTCTTTTAGTTTGCCTTAATTCTTATTCAATGGCCACACTGAATACACTTGATAGTTTCAAAGATGATTACTAGCTTTTGTTTGTGTATCATCAAATTCTCCACCCATTAGGTACATGATTCAATCTTCAGTGACATGTGGGGATGGCTGTCCTGCCTCCCTGACCTGGAGACATTCTTGTGCCAACCTCCAGGCAAAGCAGAAGGCAAAGCTGGGTTAGCATATCACCTTGATGGTCACTGAAGAGCACGGCCTGATTGTGGACAGGAAAGGACTCAGATTTAACATACACATACTTCACCAGGTGCCCAATAGGACCTTCCTTTGAAGAATGTGTCAACTAAGATGTAAAGGACTTGGAATTGTAATGATTGTTCACCAATCTAAGATTTGGGGAATACTTTTTAACAGTAAAATTATTTTGAAATAGGATTTTTATTTTGACAGTTTACTGAATCGGAGGGAAATGATAAGGTTTTTATTTGAATGATATTTATTTCAAGACATAACATCACATCAATTATTGTATCAAACATTGTCAATCTTACTCATTGTCAGTTTGCCGTTTTTAAATTTGATCTTCATTCTAACCAAAATGTAAAAATTCTCCAGTGCAAATCTTAAAGTTTTCCATCAACTTTAAAAAATGTACAGAGAGGGACTGAGGAATGAAGCTCAGTGATTCAGTATTTGCCTAGCATATATGAGGCCTTGGGTTCAATCCCCAGCACCACTTACAAAATTACATGTATATTTATATACGCACAAGTCAGATGTACACAGCAAATAAATGATCAGAAAGCAAACATCGTCAGGTCACCAACACCAGGTTTTACCTTTTCTTTATCTTCTAGGCGTTTTTGTTTCATCATCATTACAGCATTTTTAAAAAAATCCAGAACACTTTTTAAAACCTGCAGACATTTAGTGCTTGAAACACTGGTCTAAGGAATGGAAATAGCACTAGAAAGAAAATGAAAGAAAACATAAAGAGAAACCTTGATGAAAAGGCAACATCACAGGAGCATTGATCATTTTCTAAAAAATACAGAAGAGAAAAATCATCCGTTTTCTCAACCAGCAGCCATTCCCTCTGTGGCCAGTACCTGGTGTCTGGTTCATGGCTGAGCAAGGGCACTTCATACATGGGGTTGCAGCCACCATAGCAGGGAATCAGTGGCCCCATCAATGCAACTGGACTGAGCAAAGGAAGAGGATTAAATTCCCTGGCCCCTTACCCTTTTGTGAATTGTAATTGGGTGTCTGGGTAAACCAGTATATAATCAGTGCTGTAATTAATTATGCATTCAAGGAAAGTAGGCAGGATAGTTACAATTTGGCCTATGTTTCTCAGCTGTCAAGAAATGAAACCAGAAATCAATAACAGATGGAAAATCAGGAAACTCAGACAGAAGTGCAAATTAACCATAAAACTTCTAGATACAGTTGTCAAGCATCAAAGATGGTATCCAAAGGCAATTAGAAGTTGTTTTTAGGTGAATTAAGGTGAAGACATGTTATATCACACTTAGGAGAAGTTGCAAAAGCAGCGCTCATAAACATACAGCTACAGATGTATAAGTTTTATAAAAGATAGTTCTCAAGTCAATAGTCTAAATTAAATCATAAAATGGTGAACAGAGGAAATTAAACAAAAGGCAAGCATGAGGAAGAAAATAATAGAAAACCAAGTAGAAACAAATGCAATAGAAAAGAAATAAAATTGACAAAAACCAAAGGTGTTTATAAGTCACCTTACCCCTTTGAAAATATCATAAAAATCACCAAACCCTTAGCCAGATTGACCAAGAAATACAAAGGGATTACAGTTTCATATGATGATATTTCCTCTCAATATGTACTAGAAGGGAGCATCTGGATCAGAAGGTATATCTACTTTTATTTATTTTTGGGACCTTCACACTCTTTTCCAGAATGGTGTACATTTCCACCTACAATATGTAAGAGAACTTTTTCTCCACATCTAGCCAGTATTTGTTATTTTTTCATTCATTCTTTCTCTTTTTGATAATGGTTATTCTAACCAGGGTGAGATGATGTCTTATTGTGGTTTTGATTTGCATTTCCCTGACACCAAGTGATATTGAATAGTTTTTTCATGTATTTTTAAGTCATTTGTATTTTTTTTGAGAAATAACTATTTGGAGCATTTTGCTATTTTTAAACTGGATTACTTGGGGGTTTGGTCATTAAGTTTTTAAAAATTTGTTATATTATGGAAATATATATCATTTATAAATTTAATACTCTATAGATACATAAAACATACTTTATATTAATCTATTTTTATCTAAATGATTGGAACATCTGTACATCCAGATTTATTTCTACATTATTCTGAATACCTGAGATGTGCATTAAATCTAGGTATCCATCAATGCATGGATAAAGAAAGTGATACACACACACACACACACACACACACACACACACACACATATATATATATATATTATAATATAAAATTTATGTATTTATAATATACATTATAATAAAAATATATATACACACACATACATATATGCCCAATGGAACATTCATTCATAAAGAAGAATGAAATCCTGTATTTTGTAGCAAAAGGTGGATGGAATTAGAGGACATTCAGCTTATGAACTAAACTAGACACATCAATACAAGTACCAAATGTTCTTTCTCATATGTGGAAGGTAAAATATTTGACCTGAATGTATAATAGTGATTATTAAAGGTTGGGAAGGGTTATGGCAGAAGGTGGATAAAGAAAGGCTGTATTTCATTTGTGTATGCTGTGTACATGTGTTGAGACATCATGCGGAACCCCATTTATTTGCATAACACATACATGTTAATTAAAAAATAAAATAAATATTAAAAAAGAAATGAATGCAATGAATAACAAGAGAAATGAAAGGAGAAATTATTACTAACATTGGAGATGGATTTTGAAAGAATTCAAACAATTTGATTGTTCACATATCTTTGTGCAGAAAATCCTTAAGGACATGAACTATAGAAATTGATTGAGAATTATATATACAACCTGTCTAAAATTGTAAAATGTAACATGATTGCATTAGAAATAGAAAATTATTCACAAAAGAAGCTCAGATCTGGATTGTTTTAATAGTAGATTCTATGAAATAAAGAACTAATAACAATTATTCACAAAACTTCCAAAATTAAAAGAGCATTTCTAAATATATTCTAAAAGGCCAGTATTACCCTAATACTAACACAAAGCAAAGACAACAAGGAAAAGGTTGTGTAATACACCAAATCCAAAAATAAAAAGTCAACACAGAGGATTGTTTCAATTGATGCAGAAAAAAACATTTGATTAAAATAAAAAAAAAATATTTTCCTCCCCATGGAAAAATAATCCTCAAAACCATTCTTTTGTGATAAAACACTCAACAAATTAGAAATAGGATGAAATTTTGTAAGCATAATAAAGGATATCTATGAAAACTTGCAGCTTAATATTTCACCCCAAACCAAGAACATGACAAGCATCTCTCTCTCTCTCTCTCACCACTTCTCTTGGAGTATTGCAAGTAATAACAAGTTCACTAGCATTTCAATATGTAAGATCAGTACACAAAAATAAACTGCATTTCTATATAGTGTAATAAGCAACCCAAAAGAAAAACTAAGAAGTTAAAAAATAATTCTATATTCAATGTCATTAAAAAGAATAAAATGCTTAGGAATCAATTTAACAAAGGTACAAGACAAGCACAATAATAACTACAAAATACTGTTGAAAGAAAAGAAAGGGGATCTACATGACTAGAAAAACATCTCTGGTTTGTGGATCAGAAAACTTAATATTATCCAAATGGAAATAGTATTGAAATTGATTTGCAGATCCTAATGTATTTGTAACAGAATCTTAGCTGGCTTCCTTGAGGAATTGACAAGTTGATTTAAAATTCACATGGAATTCAAAGGGACACAGAATAGCTAAAATGATGTTGGAAAATGAATTAAAGTTGTAGGACTCACATTTCTTGATTTAAAAACCTACTCCAAAGCAAAAATAAAATGTGGTCCTTGAAAATGGGTAAACATATAGCTCCGTGGAATAGGATTTAGAGTCCAGAAATTAACCCACATGTCTATGGCCCATGGAATTTTGAGAAAGGTGCCATGGCCATTGAATGGGGCAGACACTCTTCAAAAAATGGTGCTGGAACAACTGGATAGCCACATGCAAAAGAATAACATGTTGACCTCACCTGGCCCTGTATGTAAAACTTAAATTAAAATGGTTGGGCAACCTAAATATAAGGGCTAAACTACAATTTTTAGTAGTAGACCATAAAAGTGTATAAGTTCATATGGTCTCAATAGATTCTTAGATTTGATACTTAAAACACAAATAACAAAAGGAAATGACATAAATCATACATCCTTTAAATGTAAGTTTCCAAGACCTGTTGAGTTTTTAACATTTATATAAATGGCATCAAATTCAATGCATCTATGTCAGTTGATTTTCTTTTGTGAACACTGCAGCTTTAAGATGAATACATTTTAATATTTTGAAATCCAGCTCATTCATTGTAATGGTTGGGATATGTAGTATCTCCCATGATAAGAATAAACTGCAAAAAACTAAAAACTTTGTGCTTCAATGGACACTATCAAGAAAGTAAAAAGATATCTATAGAATAGGAAAAACATGTTACAAATCATAATCTGATAAGAAACTGTGTAAAGAATATATCAAAAAGTATTTTTTCAATTAAATTATTTAAAAATTATTTTTTCCTTTATTTTTAATTTGTTCCACTTAGTTATACATGACAGTAGAATGCATTTGGCAGATTGTACACAAATGGAGCACAAGATTTCCTTCCTCTGGTTGTACATGGTACAGACTCACACCAGTAAAATTCTTAAGCCTCAAAACAGAAAGACAAATGCTTCAGGAAATTGTGGGCAATTTCTATCTATCTAGATAATCTTAAAAATAGTGAATCGGACTTATTTTTCCTATGTACATAGATGAACACCTCATAGTGATTCTCCACATCATGTACATACACAAGCCTGGGATCCTAATTAGAATAAAGTATACTTTATGTTTTTATAAATATGTCATGCATATCTAAAAAGAACAAATAAAAAGTGATTAACATTGCTTGTTATCAGTAACCAACAGGAAAATGCAAATCAAAACCACATAAGATGCCATCTCACATCCACTACAATGTCTAAAATAAGAGATGGAAACAGGAAGTGTTAGGAAATTAGTGAAGTAATTGGAAACTTCATACATTTTTGGTAAGAATATTAAATTGTACAGCTATTATGGAAAACACTGACAGAAGTACTTTGTAAGGCAGAAATTTCACTCCTGAGTATGCACTCAGATGAAATTGAAAACTAGAGTTCACAAACAAGTTTCACACTAATGTTCATAACGGCACCATTCATATTAGTCAAAAGGTGAAAATAACAGAAATGTCTATCATCTGATGAAAGGATAACTAACTTGTAGTATATCTATACAGTGGAATATTATTTGGCCATAAACATGAAGTACTGATATATATTTCACGTGGAAACAAAATGCTAAATGATATCACTTTGCATCACAAAAGACCACATATTACATGTCTCCATTTTTATAATGTATACATCATATGCAAAGCTAAAGAAATAGAAAATAGAGTAGTGTTTGTTTAGGGTAAATGATTTTGAATGCTGACAGTTAAAAGATAATGAGTTTTCTGTGTTTTGACAATGGTGATGGCTGCATGTATCATTTAACCTGCTAAAAATTATGGAATTTTATATTTTAAGGAATCATATAGTATGTAAATAATATCTTAATGAAGTTGTTACTTTAAAAGAAAAAAAGAAATGGTAATCCACATACTAATTATAAAAAAAATTGGATGGAGGACATCTGAACCAAGGATCTTCTTGGCTTTTTTCACAAATGGATCTTGTGGATTGTTGAGGGAGTTGACATTAACTCCAAAGGATGTGCTAAGGATCACGTCCATGTTGTAGCTCCCCAACATTCTGAGTAAAGAAAGAAACGTAAAATTTTAATCTGTACTGCTTTACTCTCCTACTACACATGCTGGAAGAAGTGATATGAGCACATTCACACACTGTCAGAAATATCTGTTGATCAAATGACTAGTCCATGCTCCTATCAAATGCCATGAGGCAGCTGCCCCTGGGCCAGGGGAGTTAGGGACACTAGGGTAGTGAGCTCAAGGAGTTCAGTCACAGAGAGACAGACATCCTTAATCAGACAAATTACATCAGTGAGTGGAGTGTAGATGATAAAAGTGATTAAGTATAGAGCTTCAGCAGGACCAGGGTGTTATAACTGACTCCTGCTAGGGGATCCAAGATAGGTGACCTTGACCTAGGTCCTGCCTAAGCAGAGTCTGTGCAGAGCTGATTCCTCTCCAGCACATCACATAACAGCAACACCCTGTTCTGAGAGGCAGAAACATTGTTCCCCCTTCTCTGCACCCACTGCTACTGCTCCCGAGAGGTACTGCACTCCAAGACCCAAGGTGGCCCCAAGGGCAGAATCTCGCAAAAGGGAATGAGTAAGAATATTCTCAGTTAAAACATTGAAAACCTCCTCAAAATGTACTTGGATGAGCTCACAACTTGGTGAACATATTCTCTCAGATTTCCCAAGACAGTATCAGTGGTTGTTCATGGGTCAAAATAACCCATTTTATACAACAAATGATATGGTCGTTGTAATCCATATCCTTTCAGGACCTTATCTCTGTTGAGACTGGAGGAAGAAGTGGTGAGAATATTTCATATTTTGTATTTTGCTGATATTCTCAGTGCAACCATGAAGAGATTTGTTGTTCCATAGCCTGCATTGTATCTTTCTTTTTAAAATTTTTTTAAATAATTTTTTTTAGTTGTAGAGGACAGCATGCCTTTATTTTATCAGTTTATTTTTATGTGGTGCTGAGGATCGAACTCAGTGCCTTACACATGCTAGGCAAGTGTTCTGCCACTGAGCTACAACCCTAGCCCTGCATTATATCTTTCTATCCCTGCTCAATAGGTACCAGAAACTTCCACCCATCCAACATTCCCTAGTCTCTACCCTCAACTTCTGAGTGATCATGTTCTTCATTGTAAAACATGTGTTTTGACTTACATAATATCCACATTGATGATCAAGCAGATAAACTAATTCTGTTTTTGTGCACAGATGTCCCAGCACCCTGCCTCATCCTAGGAGCCTCTCCTCCTTGTGTGGCCCATTGTAGTTGTGATACCCCGACACTTACTTTTGTCTGGTCAGGGGAGTAGCTCAACAGTGGTAATTTCAGTTCCCTGGCAGGCTGCTGGAAGGTCTTAAAACAGCTCAGAACCCCAGAGCTGCCTGCTACTTACTCCTTCACAGTGACAGGCTTGCCTTTCTTCACTTCCTGGCTCAGGTACTTCACCAATGCGTCTCCATATTGGTTAACGATGGGGAACATCTAAGCACAAACACAACTCCACCCTCAGTTAGAGGAGAATCGAGTCCCCAAAGCTCTGGTTTTCCCAGGATTACAAAGTATGAGATATTTATAATGAATCAAATAATAACTCTTCTAGGACTTAAAGACAAAAGGTGATTTGAAATTTTTAATTAGTTCTTTTTATTTATACATAACAATGTTTCCTTTTGAAATAATTATAAAAGCATGGAAAAAGAATTTGTTCTAACTCAGTCCCAATACTTCCCCTTTCTCTCCTCTCTTCCTTCCCTCTGTTCCCTTCCTTCTACTCTATTGATCTTTCTGATATTTAATTTTAGTTTTTTTTAATTAGGAATTTCAAACTTAGTGGAATATTCTTTGGAAAATGATGATGTTCTCACGTATGTCCCATCCCCAAATCCTTATTTAAGTTTCTAATTAAAGTCCTCTTAGTTTATTACCTCCTTGAGTTTCCCACTGGAGAACACTGGCGACAGCAAGACTCGAAGTCTCTTCCACTCTTCATTCCTTGCTGCAATGAGAGTTTTTTTGCATAAATCCCAGGGGCACAACTACCTGAAGTTCACAAAGAAAAAGACATTTTGTATGAGGTATGTTTTGGAAGTCTCCACATTGTAGAGAACTTGTTAAACAGGCATCAGCTTTTTTAATCAGTTATTTACTGAGTGTCTACTAGGGGGAAGGCCCTGTGCTAGATGCTCCATAAACTTTTATCCCAAATTCCTCTTCTCTTGTGAGGGTAGAGGTGGTACCCAGGCCCCAGATGCATGTTCAGTATTTATATTACAGCTGTTGTGTAAATACAAAGGCCCCTTATGGTAGGTAAACTGTTCTCCCAGGGGACAGAGAGCATTATGACCTAGGGCATCCTACATAGGCATCACAGGAAAGAAATGATTGATGATGGTCATCCAGATAACCTTGGAAAACTAGGTTGCCCAGACCAGTTATGCTTTTCCATATATGTACAGCATCGATATCATGCAAGGGATGCCAGGATGTAGCCACTTAAAAATAGTAGCTAATAACTTAAAAGATTAGGAACTTCTCAGTTCTGAAAAAATAATGCAATTATATGGAAGTCCTTTTTTTTGAATCATCCCCACTACACACACATGGAGGGACAGAAGGAAAAGGAAAGATAATTATGTTTCCCAGCTTGAGACTGGCCTGTCAATCCAACCTGCTCAAAGCTGTCTTTCAGCTTCCAACACTGTGTTTTGTTTATAAAGGTATACATCCAGTGCTCATTCATGATGAAAGCTCAAAACACTAGGAAGAAAAAAAACTTCTTCAATCTGAAAGAGACTCTATATACTAAAAAACCCAATACCAATAACAAAGACCTTCAGCTAACATAACATTTACTGGTGAAATGGTGAATCTATTCTCCTAAGATCAGTAACAATTTAAAGTTTTCTACTTTTATCATTCTTATCCAATATTACCATACTGTAAATCCTTACTGGAGCAATGGGACAATGTTTTTAAAAAGGCATGTAAATTGGAAATGAAAGAACCTGAAGTGACTCTGTCTTCAGGGGACAAAATTATCAATGTGGAAAATCTCAAAGAATATTTTAAAACTTCTAGAACTAATAAATAGGTCACCAAGATTGTAAGATACAGTATTAACATGCAAAAACAAGATACATTTCTATATAACAACAAGTCAAATGTGAAAAAACATTAAAAACACAATACTATTCACTGTCACTCAAAAGAAAATGAGACATATTAGGAACAGACATAAAAACAAGTACAAGATTGCTATGCTGGAAACTATAAAATGTTGATCAAAGATATTAAAGAAAATCTCAAGAAATGGAGAAGCATAACATGGATTGAAAGATTTAACCCAGGAAAAGATACAGATTTTCTCCAAATTAATCTATAGATTTGATTGAATTCTTATCAAAATCTCACCAAATGGGTTTTTGCAGACAAGCTTATTCTGAATTTGTATGAAAAATTAAAGGGGCAACATAAATAAAGTGGGAGGTCTGGGGATGTGTCTCAAGCGGTAGCGCTTCGCCTCCCATGCGTGCGGCCCAGGTTCGATCCTCAGCACCACATACAAACAAAGATGTTGTGTCCCCCGAAAACTAAAAAATAAGTATTAAAAAACTCTTTCTCTCAATAAATAAATAAATAAATAAATAAAGTGGGAGTGAAACAGACAAACTGAGTCAGTCTTAGCAGATTGACAAACATAACAGAAAATTAGGAGTTAAACAGTATGATAGTCTCTAATGCTAACTTAACAAACCAGGAGACAGGAGTTTGAGAAGTCAGCTCAGCATTCTGAGGCTATGAAGTCATCAGAAAAACCAACAAGCCAGAGGCAAAGACCAGGTCATTACAATAAAACCCACTGAGAGAGTCCACTAGTCTGCCCTGTTCTGATAATAATACTAGGGACTCCCCGAGATGAGGTGTCACATCTTTTTGAACTAAGGGGCAAATGCATGCATAGAAAAGTTAAGATGGTAACTTTTTGGTTATATATATATGGTTTTAGATGGACACAATATCTTTATTTTATTTGTTTGTTTTTTTATGTGGTGCAGGGGACTGAATCCAGCACTTTACACATGTTAGGCAAGCACTCTACCACTGAGCCACACAACCCTGGCCCCAAGATGATAACATATTCTTTCCTTTGCTTTATTAACAGTCACCATCCTCCAAGGTAGGTACTTAAAATGGTAATGAGACTCATTGCAAGAAAAAACACAGTGGAGAGAAGAGCACAGGCACAACTAAAATGAAACAGAGTGAGAAATAGACACACCCTATCAGCCCAAATGGATGCTTGACAATGGTGAAAACAGAATGATCAGAGGGAGGACAGTCTTTCTAAAGATGGTACTGAAACAACTGGACAGCCACAGGCCAACAAAACAAGACAACAACAACAAATGAACCCTCACCGTGTTTTACAATGAGCATGACATAGATCATAGGTTTTCATTTAAATTGTCAAGTCTATAACTTTTAGGAGAGAAACAAGAACAACATAGAAGTCAGAGGCAAAGCTTTTCATGGATTAGCCTCCCCCATAAAAGACAATATTTGCTCTTATGGAGACCCTGTTAAGAGGAAAAGACAAGTGACCCATCAGGACTTTAAAAGACTAGCAAGAGGGAGCTTTGGGGAACACTGTATCCTGAGAAAGCTGGTGATTATATGAATTTATCCACAGCAGCAACTTTGCCCAACTGTACATAGGCACACATGTACACGGGCACATAAAACTGGTGAAATCTAAATAACTTCTGTGGATTGTATCAATGTCAATTTCTGGTTACTCTAGTAACAGGAATAGACTACATTCAGAGATAAGTAATATGATATTCAAAGCATGTCAATTGGGAAAAACAGAAGAAAAGTTATATGAAACCTCCCTGAACAGTTTTGGAGCCAATTTCTGTGAAGCTGTGATTACTCCAAGACACAAATTTAATCAATAAATATCTGTATTTTTTAAAATGACCTGAACATACACTTCACAGAAAATGACATACACTCAATCAACAAATATATGAAAAACTATTCATCATCTCTAGCAATCAGAGAAATGCAAATCAAAACCACTTTCATGTCACTCCAGTCAGAATGGCAATTATTATGAAGATAAACAACAGTGAATGTTGGCGAGCATGGGGAGAAAAAGGCACAGTCATACATTGTTGGTGGGATTGCAAATTGGTGCAGCCAATATGGAAAGTAGTATGGAGATTCCTTGGAAATCTGGAAATGGAACCATCAGTTGACCCAGCTATCCCTCTCCTTGGTCTATACCCAAAGGACTTAAAATCAGCATACTACAGGGACACAGCCACATCAGTGTTTATAGCAGCACAATTCACAATAGCTAAACTGTGGAACCAATCTACATGCTCTTCAGTGGATGAATGGATAAAAAAAGGGGTGGGGAATATATACACAATGGAATTTTACTCCACAATAAAAGAGAATGAAATCATGGCATTTGTAGGTAAATGGATGGCATTGGAGAAGATAATGCTAAGTGAACTTAACTGATCCCCCAAAAAACAAATGCTCGAATGTTTTCTCTGATATAAAGAAGCTAATTCATAGTGGGTTAGGGAAGGGGAGCTTGGGAGGAATGGATGAACTCTAGATAGGGCAGAGGGGTTGGAGGGAAAGGAAAGGGACGAGGTTAGCAAAAATGATGGAATGTGATACACATCATTATCCAAAGTACATGTATGAAGACATGAATTGGTGTCAACATACTTTATATACAACCATATATATGAAAAATTGTGTTACATATGTGTAATACGAATTGTTATGCATTCTGCTGTCATTTATTTTTTAAAAAATCAATAAAAAAAGAAAAAAATAAATTTAAAAAAATGAATGCTTACCGGCCGATTTGTAAAACCAGAATAATGTTCTTTCACCAGCACTGTTTTGATCATCTCTGGATCTGAAATAACCAACACAGGCTGTTGGCCATCACACAATCTGTGTTGGGAAAGAAGAGCTCATTTAACCTACTAAGCCATATTCTTCAGTTAGAGCAACACCCAGGAATGCAAACTGATATTTCATAATCCATATGCCTGACTGTAGAATGCACAGTGACACTAGCTACAAGTTCAAGGTAGGTGATGACACACAACAAGATTCTGGCCATATAAAATGAAGATCATGTAACTGAAGCAGGGAAGAGATATTTAAAGATGAAAGAAATTCTTTATAAGAAGAGCCTGGTCAGAGATGTCTAAATGGTGCGTATATGTTTTCTATCTCATTCTCCAATAATTTTTGTATTTAAAAATATTTCATAATCAGTGCAGTTTTATTTTATTTTATTTTTATTTTATTTTTTTATTGATTGTTCAAAACATTACAGAGCTCATGATATATCATGTTTCATACATTTGACTCGATTGGGTTATGAATTCCCATTTTTTCCCCAAATACAAATTGCAGAATCACATCAGTTACACACTCACACTTTTACATAATGGCATATTAGTGACTGTTGTGTTCTGCTACCATTCCTATTCCCTACTATCCCACCTCCCCTGCCCTCCCTTCCCATCTTCCCTCTCTACGTCCTCTGCTGTTGTTTAATTCTCTCCCTTTTTTCCCTCCTCCTTTCCCCTCACAACCTCTTATACGTTTGTGTAACATTGAAGGTCTCCTACTTTTTCCATATGCTTTCCCTTCTCTCTCCCTTTCTCTCCCCCCTCTCGTCTTTGTTTAATGTTAGCCTTTTCCTCATGCTCATCCTTCCTGTTCTGTTCTTAGTTGCTCTCTTTATATCAAAGAAGACATTTGGCATTTGTTTTTTAAGGATTGGCTAGCTTCGCTTAGCATAATCTGCTCTAATGCCATCCATTTCCCTGCAAATTCTATGATTTTGTCATTTTTAGTGCTGCATAATATTCCATTGTGTATAGATGCCACATTTTTTTTTTTATACATTCATCTATTGAAGGGCATCTAGGTTGGTTCCACAGTCTAGCTATTGTGAATTGTGCCGCTATAATCATTGATGTGGCAGTATCCCTATAGTACGCTCTTTTAAGATCCTCAGGGAATAGTCTGAGAAGGGCGATAGCTGGGTCAAATGGTGGATCCATTCCCAGCTTTCCCAGGAATCTCCATACTGCTTTCCAAATTGGCCTCACCAATTTGTAGTCCCACCAGCAGTGTACAAGTGTACCCTTTTCCCCACATCCTTGCCAACACTTATTGTTTGACTTCATAATGGCTGCCAATCTTACTGGAGTGAGATGGTATCTTAGGGTGGTTTTGATTTGCATTTCTCTGACTGCTAGAGATGGTGAGCATTTTTTCATGTACTTGTTGATTGATTGTATGTCCTCCTCTGAGAAGTGTCTGTTCAGGTCCTTGGCCCATTTGTTGATTGGGTTATTTGTTATCTTATTGTTTAATTTTTTGAGTTCTTTGTATATTCTGGATATTAGGGCTCTATCTGAAGTGTGAGGGGTAAAAATTTGTTCCCATGAAGCAGGCTCTCTATTTACCTCTTTTATTGTTTCTCTTGCTGAGAAAAAACCTTTTAGTTTAAGTAAGTCCCATTTGTTTATTCTTGTTATTACCTCTTGGGCTATGGGCGTCCTATTAAGGAATTTGGAGCCCGACCCCACAGTATGTAGATCCTAGCCAACTTTTTCTTCTATCAGACGCAGTGTCTCTGATTTGATATCTAGCTCCTTGATCCATTTTGATTTAACGTTTGTGCATGGTGAGAGAAAGGGATTCAGTTTCATTTTGTTGCATATGGATTTCCAATTCTCCCAGCACCATTTGTTGAAGATGCTAACCTTCCTCCATTGCATGTTTTTAGTCCCTTTATCAAATATAAGATAGTTGTAACTTTGTGGATTAGTCTTTGTGTCCTCTATTCTGTACCATTGGTCCACCTGCCTGTTTTGGTACCAGTACCATGCTGTTTTTGTTACTATTGCTTTGTAGTACAGTTTGAACTCTGGTATCGCTACACCTCCAGATTCACACTTCCTGCTTAGAATTGCTTTTGCTATTCTGGGTCTTTTGTTTTTCCATATGAATTTCATGATTGCTTTATCTATTTCTACAAGAAATGCCGTTGGGATTTTGATTGGCATTGCATTAAACCTGTAGAGAACTTTTGGTAATTCGCCATTTTGATGATGTTCTGCCTATCCATGAACAGGGTACATTTTTCCATCTTCTGAGATCTTCTTCTATTTCTCTCTTTAGTTCTGTAGTTTTCATTGTATAAATCTTTCACCTCTTTTGTTAAGTTGATTCCCAAGTATCTTATTTTCTTTGAGGATATTGTGAATGGAGTGGTTTTCCTCATTTCCATTTCAGAAGTTTTGTTGCTGATATACAGGAATGCCTTTGATTTATGCGTGTTGATTTTATATCCTGCCACTTTGCTGAATTCATTTATTAACTCTAGCAGTTTCTTTGTAGACCCTTTTGGGTCTGTTAAATATATTATTATGTCATCCGCAAATAGTGATAATTTAAGTTCTTCTTTTTCTATTTTTGTGCCTTTAATTTCTTTTGTCTGTCTAATTGCTCTGGCTAGTACTTCAAGAACTAAATTGAATAGAAGTGGTGATAGAAGGCATCCCTGTCTTGTTCAAGATTTTAGAGGGAATGCCTTCAGTTTTTCTCCATTTAGGATGATGCTAGCCTGAGGTTTAGCATATATAGCTTTTAAAATGTTGAGGTAAGTTCCTGTTATCCCTAGTTTTTCTAGTGTTTTGAAAACAAAGCAATGCTGTACTTTGTCAAATGCTTTTTCTGCATTTATCGAGATGACCATTATGGTTCTTGTGCTTAAGTCTATTGATGTGGTGAATAGCTTTTATTGATTTCCGTACATTGAATCAGCCCTTCATCCCAGGGATGAATTCTACTTGATCATGGTGCACAAGTTTTTTGATATGGTTTTGTATTCGATTCGCCAGAATTTTATTGAGAATTTTTGCATCCAAGTTCATTAGAGATATTGGTCTGTAGTTTTCTTTCTTTGAAGTGTCTTTGTCTGGTTTCGGAATCAGGGTGATGTTGGCCTCATAGAATGAATTTGGAAGAGCTCCTTCTTTTTCTATTTCTTGAAATAGCTTGAAAAGTATTGGTATTAATTCTTCTTTAAAGGTTTTGTAAAACTTCGCTGTATACCCATCCGGTCCAGGGCTTTTCTTGGTTGGGAGTCTTTTGATGGCTACTTCTATTTCTTCCTTTGATATTGCTCTGTTTAAATTGTGTGTGTCTTCCTGACTCAACTGGGCAGATCATATGACTTAAGAAATTTATCGATATCTTCACTATCTTCTATTTTATTGGAATATAGGGTTTCAAAATACTTTCTAATTATCTTCTGTATTTCTGTAGTGTCTGTTGTGATATTGCCTTTTTCATCCTGTATGTTAGTAATTTGAGTTCTCTCTCTTCTTCTCTTTGTTAGCATGGCTAGGGGCCTGTCTATCTTATTTATTTTTTCAAAGAACCAACTTTTAGTTTTATCGATTTTTTAATGTTTTTTTTTGTTTCAATTTCATTGATTTCTGCTCTAATTTTAATTATTTCTTGTCTTCTACTACATTTGCTGTTGTTTTGCTCTTCCTTTTCTACGTTTTTGAGGTATAGTGTGAGTTCATTTATTTGTTGGTTTTTCTTTTTTTTGAGGAAAGAACTCCAAGAAATGAATTTCCCTCTTACAACTGCTTTCATTGTGTCCCATAGATTCCGGTATGTAGTGTCTGTATTAACATTTGTCTCTAAGAATTTTTTTTTATCTCCTCCTTTATGTCTTCTGTAACCCATTGATCGTTCAGTAACATATTGTTCATTTTCCATGTGTTGTAGGATTTTTCCTTCCTTCTTTTATCATTGATTTCCAATTTAATTCCATTATGATCAGATATGGTGCATGATATTATCTCCACGAATTTATACTTACTAAGAGTTGCCCTATGGCATAATATATGGTCTATCTTTGAGTAGGATCCATGTGCTGCTGAGAAGAACGTGTATCCACTTGATGATGGTTGATATGTTCTATATATGTCAGTTAAGTCTAGGTTATTGATTGTGCTGTTGAGTTCTAGAGTTTCTTTATTCAGTTTTTGTCTAGAGGATCTGTCTAATGGCGAGAGCGGTGTGTTGAAGTCACCCATTGTGTTGTAGTCTATTTGACTCTTGAACTTGAGGAGAGTTTGTTTTATGAACGTTGCAGCTCCATTGTTTGGTGCATACAAATTGATAATTGTTATGTCTTGTTGGTGGATGGTTCCTTTTAACAGTATATAGTGTCCTTCTTTATCCCTTTTGATTATCTTAGGTTTGAAGTTGATTTTATTCGTTATGATATGGCCACTCCTGCTTGCTTCTGAGGGCCATGTGAGTGGTATGATTTTTCCCAACCTTTTACCTTCAGCCTGTGTATGTCTTTTCCTATCATATGAGTCTCCTGAAGGCAGCATATTGTTGGATTTGTTTCTTTGATCCAGGTTACTAGCCTATGTCTCTTGATTGGTGAGTTTAGGCCATTAACATTTAAGGTTACAATTGAAATATGATTTGTACTTCCAGTCATGTTTATTTATTTATTTATTTTAGTTTGGTTAGTTTTACTTTTTGGTTTTTTTCCTCCCCCTTTACTGAGATACCTCCTAGTGTTAGTTTTGGGCACAATTTTTCAATTCCTCTTCTTGTAGTATTTTTCTCAAAATGCTTTGCAGTGCTGGTTTTCTTGCTGCGAATTCTCTTAGCTTTTGTTTATCATGAAAGATTTTTATTTCATTGTCAAATCTGAAGCTTAATTTTGCTGGATACAGTATTCTTGGTTGGAGGCCATTATTTTGCAGGGTTTGAAATACATTGTTCCAGGATCTTCTTGCTTTCAAAGGTTGTGATGAAAAATCAGTCGTTAACCTAATTGTTTTACCCCTGAATGTAATCTGCCTCCTTTCTCTCGTAGCTTTTAATATTCTCTCCTTGTTCTGTATGTTGGCTATCTTCATAATTATATGTCTTGGAGTTGGTCTATTACGGTTTTGAATGTTTGGGGTCCTGTAGGCTTCCAGGATTTGGCAATCCATTCCATCTTTCATCTCTGGGAAGTTTTCTAGAATTATTTCAGTTAGTATGCTGTCCATTCCTTTGGTTTCAATCTCTATGCCTTCTTCTATCCCGATGACTCTCAAATTTGTTTTTTTTTATGACATCCCATATCTCTTGAATAGATTGCTCATGGGATTTAAGCATCTTTTCTGTGTTGACTATATTCTTTTCAAGTTGATAAACCTTGTCTTCATTATCTGATGTTCTGACTTCTATTTGATCTAGTCTATTTGTAATATTCTCGTTTGAGTTTTTAATTTGGTTTATAGTTTCCTGCATTTGTAGGATTATTGTTTGATTTTTTTTAAAAACCTCTATCTCCTGGTAAAGCTCATTCTCTGCCATTTGAATTTGTTTGTTTAATTCATTTTCAAAATATAATTTTATTGCTTGGACTTTCTGTCTCATGTCTTCTCTAATATTCCTTTCCATTTGAGTTTGGTATGCCTTGAGTTCTTTCCCTAACCCTGTTTCTGACGCTTCTAGGTCCTCCTGTAGATTTAAGTTATCCTGCATTGTTTGTATCCCTTTTTTCCCTTGTTTTCCCATGATGTTCACGTTACTTTCCAGCTCTATTTGATTGCTGTGTTTCTGCTCTCTTCTATAGATTTGTTTTGGTTTTGTATATATCTGTTGTCTCTCCTTTGTGTTGGTAAACTATGCCTGCTAACATGGATTCCGCTGGGAAGGAATTCTGACGGCCGAGCTCCAATGATATCACTTTTCTGCAATGAGGGGCCCCAGGCTCCTTGCCGGGGTGTCCCACTGCGGGGGTGTGACTGGACTGTCTCTGGTTGGTTTCAGCTCCCGGTCATGGCAGGCAGGCGATCTCCAGCCACCCAGTCCTGCAGGCAGCGGGCGGGTGATCGGTCGCCGGCGGGGGGGCGGACTCCAGCTGCCCAGTCGCACAGGCAGTGGGCCCGCCTGTCGCTAGCAGGTGGGCGATCTCTAGCCACCCAGTCGCGTGATCGGTAGCCGGAGGGCAGGCGTTCTCTAGCCGCCCAGTTACGCAGGCAGTGGGTGGACTGTTGCTGGCAGGCCTGCGTTTTTTAGCCGCCCAGTCGCGAGGGCCTGGCCTCTAGACCCCTGGCTTCTCCTGCTAGTCTTGGTTTCTCCTGCTAGACTAGATTTCCCCTAAGTGATGGCTCTCGGCAGTTCAAACCGTACTCTGGGCCTGCTGTTTTTTGGGTATGGAGGGTGGCTATTGGGAACCCCGGCACTCTATTGTTTTGATTTTCTCCGCTTGCCCCTCCCCCAGCGCTGGATAGATAGGTTTCATTTTGGCTGCCGATGGGAGGGGGAGTTGAAAGTCAGGTGTCTCTAGTTTTCCCCGAGTCTTTATGCAGGCTCGCTCTGATACTCCCTCCCCCAGAAAGCCTAGGAGAGATTTTATGCGAATTCCCTGATGTATGGGGGATGAGCTGAGTAACACAACTGTTTTATTGTTGCAATCTGTCTGAGAGTGGCGGTGGTCACTTCAGCTCTCCAAGATGGTGGCTGCTGATTTCCTTGGTGGAGTCTCCGCTATGGGAGACAGAACTGTACTGCTTCCTTCACTGTCTGGAATCCCGTACTCAGCCCGGGGGTCAGTGCACGCTCAGCTGGCAGGATTCCACAGAATCACAGCCACTTTTCTCCCTGCTTGCTAATTAATCGCTTCTCTGCTGTGCCCCGCTGTCTGTGGCCACAGGGCAGGCAGCGCGAATCAGTCAGCCCGGATCTCTGGTCCCTCAGTTAGCTATTGGGATCCAGGCACTCTAATGTTTTGATTTTTCCTTCTAGCCCCTCCCCCAGCGCTGGCTAAACAGGTTTTGTTTTGGTTGCTGAAGGGAGGGGGAGTTGAAGGTCAGGTGTCTCTAGTTTTCCCTGAGTCTTTATGCAGGCTCGCTCTGATACTCCCTCCCCCAGAAAGCCTAGGAGAGATTTTATGCGAATTCCCTGATGTATGGGGGATGAGCTGAGTAACACACCTGTTTTATTGTTGCAATCTGTCCGAGAGTGGCTGTGGTCACTTCAGCTCTCCAAGATGGTGGCTGCTGATTTCCTTGGTGGAATCTCCGCTGTGGGAGACAGAACTGTACTGCTTCCTTCACCATCTGGAATCCCGTACTCAGCCCGGGTGTCAGTGTACACTCAGCCGGCGGGATTCCAAAAACCCTGGGTGGAGAAACAGAGAATTTATATTGTTATTTTGAAAATATTGAATCCTGCTTCTAATTCAGGAACCAATGATTCCAATCCCTTGAAATCAGATTGAAATATGGTCCATCACTGTCAGTTAGAGAGAAGCTCTTATTCTAAGACATCCAAAGGCAAAGAAGAGAAAATAAATGGGATATTAATGTTGAGAGCCACAGTTTAGTCAGAATGACGCCTGGCATTTTGCTAGAGGGAATGGTTGAAAGGTGACCCTGCTCTGGGATTAGGGTGGCTCCAGGATTAGGGTGGATCCTGCTGGGATTAGGGTGGATCCTGCTGCCTCCAGCACTGGCTACTTTGGAGTACCCATTGAGAATTTGCTCCTGAAGCCTGGTGGAGGGAGTGTGTTCCCGGGAAGTGTGTGTAGAGTGCTGGTGAGAGTTCGGGAATAAAGAGTTACTGTTTGAACCTACAAGGCTTTGTGGCAACTCAATTAATTTGTGCCCAGCCAGACTGTGGCATATTAGAAAAGGGAATTTAGATTCCATCTTGAATTTTCTTGAAGTATTGTACATATTGAAGAAATTATCCTCTTTTTTTTAGACAAGGTATTGCCATGTTTTCTATAATGACATTGAATTTGTGATTCTCTTGCCTCAGCCTCCAGAGTGGTTGGGACTACAGGTGTGTGCCACAGTTTCACTAGTTGTCCTTGAGTATGAATATGAAGCAAGTCTAATTTTCTGTATCATTTTCTCATGTGCATGGACTGTTTCTGAAATCCTGCCAACTTTGAATCATTCCCTCCACCTGGATGTGAAAAAATCAAAGCTGAGAGAAAGTGAGTGAGTTTCCCAGGGACATTCTCAAGGACACTTCACTCATTTTTCCCCAGATCTTTTTCATTTCTCTCATGAATCTTCCTAGAATACTGGGGAAATTAGGAAGTTCAAGGCACCAGTCACCTCTAAGTTGACCATGTTGATGTGATTAGTTTAGCTGGCTATTTCACTACTGTGACCCTGACAAGAACCATGTAGAAAACTAAGATTTACTGGGCTCACAGTTTCAGAGGTCTCAGTTCATACACGGCTTCCTCTGTTGCTGTGGTCTGTGGTGAGGCAGAATAACGTGGCAGAAGAGTGTGACGGAATAAAGCAGCTCAGGACGTGGCACCAGGAAGCAGACAGAAACTCCACTAACCAGGGACAAAATGATGCCCTGAAGCCAGGCCCCCAGTGGCCCACCTCTTCCACCAACACCCTACCTGCCTCCAGTTGCCCCCAGTTAATCCTTACTGAGGAAATAGTGTACTGAGTAGATTAAGGCTTTCACAATCCAATCACTGTATTTCTGAACTTTCTTGCATTGCCTCACACATGAGCTTCTGAGAGACACCAACACCATAACAGTGATTCTCATGTATGTTGTGGAGTGAGAAAGAATGAGTGAGGATTGACAAAATGGAGTCACCTTCCAGTTTTCCATTTCAATGTGGAAAAGATGGAAAGATGCCACTCCTACCCATGGGAGTCAACAAATTAAGTACTTGCTCTAAGTTCATGCTTCTAACAATTAAAAAGAAATCTTCCTGTTGCTATGTTTCAGGGATGATGTTTTCAGGATGCACAGGGAGACCCCAATTTGTGGCTCTTACAGCCTGTCTAGTATACTGTTGATCTGGAAAGTGTGAATAGGAAAATAATGCCTTCTTGGCAGGAATAGCAGAATGGAATTCTCAAGGGGTCAGGGAGTCTATAATTCTCAGGGGGGTCTATAATTCTGCTCAGAAATATAGAATAAGAATATGATAAACAAGCCTCAGTGTTTGGAAAAGATAATCTGAGAAGAGTGTAGCCTTTTTTCTGGCCTCTGGTTTTGAGCTCATAAATTTATGTCAGTAGTCAGGTCCTGAGTCAGATATCTAAATGGGTTAATGACAAAGGCTTGATGAAAATTCACATTTCTTGTGGAACATGTTACATTCCATTCAGTTAACTTAAATTTTAATTTTTTAATCATGTGATTACTGCTCATTTTATATGTGATACTGCCTTTGTTAAAAAACAATACACATCTTGTGTTTAACTATGTGAAATCCATAGACAAGGGCTACCTCATCTCATTCATACATATTCATTGCTAAGACTCACTGCTAGGGTGCTATCTTTGGATGATAAGAAGAAATGCAGAATGCTGTCGTTTCATCTGTTAAATCCTCCAAATATGTCACAGGAAGTAAAACTTGGGTGAAGCCATGGAAATAACCACAGGGTATTTACACGTTCAAATATTAAGCATGTGCAAATTGTCAACTTATGAATGCTTGGGGTACTTCAGAAACTGTAGTTTCATTTTTTATTTACAAAGGGACTCATGAGACCTTGCAAAGAATAGGAATGTTTGAAGGTGTTCACCATGCCCTCTTTCACAGACTTTTTGCTCAAATACTAAGCACAATATAATCTTCCTGGAAATGTGCACCCAGCAAGTTAAACACCTTTTTTATGACGAACTCAAAGTCTGAACAACATCATGAAGATCAAATGCAGATGTACCAGAGATCCAAGCTGTTCCACTGAGGCTCTTGAAGAGTTGACATCAGAGCTCCAGGGAAAACCTGGCCATGCTCCAGGATGGGCCTGAACATTGTTTCTCAAAGGATAAAAACTACTAAATTTCTCCTGAAGATGGACATTTTGACTGATGGCACTAAACTGGCATTAGTATTCAGGAGAAAAAATAGAGGAAGCTCAAGCACACTCACCTTGCGGTAGTACAGAAGAGTTCCAAATAAAGGCAGAGGTGTTGGCCCAGGTATTCCCAGCTTCTTAAATAGCCCATGAGAATAGGTTCCATAGCTATAAAGTGAAATAGAAAGCCAGGTCATCCTGATTGTCATTCTATAGATAAGGGCCTCACCAGTCTCTGACTCAGAAACTGGACCAGGCAGTGAGATAGGTAACATGTAGGTGATACATAACAACAAAAACTCCAATGGCACATTCTGTTTTCCAACACCACTTAGAGATAACTTCCTGCCACGAGAGGCACAATGATTAGGTAAAAGAACTTGAGTCTTCATGGGCCCAATTATTGGGTTTGTTCTTAATAAACATTCCCAGCCTTGAATGCGCCTGAGAAGTTCAGGCTGGCATTCTGCCAGGGCATCGCAGTTGCTATGTGTATTTGGTATGTTAACCTTTCCTTAACGTAGAGATTCCTAGTAAAAAAGGGCCAATGCTTTGACATGACTTTCATAATGAGATTTTGGGTAACCAAATCCATTCAAGCACAGAGTGTTCACTGAGAACCTATGGTAACATTGTTTCTTGCAATTTGGACATAAACCTTTCATACTTTTCCTTCTTTCTATGCCATGTCTCTGGTTCAGCATTCAGCCCTTCTTTAAATTTGACTTCACATGGATATTTGGAAGCAGTCATAGTATTCTTATTTCTGTTGAATGACAAATGTGACATTTAAGAAAACTGGGACTTCCATTGGCTTCATACCAATGTGAGCCATGTTGAGTGTCACCCAAATCCATTGTCAGACAATCTAAGTGACTTGAGCAAGTTCCCTTATACTCTGAGTGCTACTGTGAGGAATAAATGACTGAGGAATCATCTCCAGGCCATTCCTCCTCTCATTGAGTCTGATCCTCCAACTGGTGATGCTCAGATGGCAGCACAGAGTCAGGCACGCTCATGTTTACCAAGCAGTCAATCACAAAACAGTTTTGTTTATTGCCTCTACGCATCAACTCTCCTTGTATGAAAACCCACAAAGGCTGGTGCTTCCTTGGGTTGGCCAACCTGCAACACAGATGTGTCATGTTCACAGCCCCATGCCTGGGGGTTCTGGATCCTAAAATTTTCACTCCCATCAGCATTGATAATAGATGGAAGACTAGGTAAAGGAAAAATGGTCAACAAGAGATTCCTGGCAGCTACTTCAATTATGAAACAACCAGTTTTGCAAAGATTGCCCCATAGTAGCACAGAGGAGAAAAGAGTGGCATGTTTAAATAGCTCAACATACCCAGGAATTCCTTTTAGCTACATGGAAGGTGACCTTCCAAATTTCAGTGACAGTCCTGGTGACAGAGCAGACAACATGCAACATAAAATAAGAACCCATAATGTGTTCCAGACAGTTGAATAAGAACTTGCTGCTTCTTTGGAGGGGAATGTTTAAGGCAGTATAGTTTTTACATACTCTGTACAAATCCTGTCATTACATACATTAAAATTAAACTACATTGATTCACTAGAAAATGTCTACAGAGAGAAGATTATGTTGCCACAACACCCTGAATTAGTACCTTTTCTTTCAGAGAATCAAAGCCAGATCTATATTTTCATTTTTCATGCTATTTTGATTCCTTACTTTAAGAGTGAAATTGAGACAAACATCAGATGTGACCTGTGTGGAATCTCTCCTACCCACAATCAAAATAACCTTTTTCCCTCTGCTTCATGTCAGGATCCCATTAGTAAAAGCATTTTCCCTACTAGATGATATTCATTCATGTGTTCATGTTGGAGTGTAAAGGAAAAAAAGTAAAGCCAAATTGGCTTTGTGATGTTGTTCAGGCTGCTAGAAGATTTCATATTGAGGGGAAATAAGTCTCTTTACTGATGCTAATATCTCAGAGAGAGGAAAAATAATACAAAAGGAAAGAATAAAACTTCTTAAAATTTATGTCAGGTATTCTCTGCTCTATACACTTATCATTTAGAAGGAAACAGTTCTGTGAATTTCAGGGTGAAATAATTGAGTTTTACAAGGGAGGGAAGTGCCAGGATAAAAAAGAGGGAATTGTGCAGTCTACCTTCCAGGGAGTCTGAGGGGAAATTGGTGTGTTGTATAGATGGTGCTGGGGGCAAGAGGGGGCAGGAGTCACCACATGCACAGGGGATAGTCCTCTTTAAAAAATCAAACGGTAATCCTAGCAATGCAGGAAACTATGAACCATATTAAAAACTGAAACAAGAATATTAAAAATAGACTAGATCAAGTAGAAGTCAGAACATCAGATAATGAAGACAAAGTTTATCAACTTGAAAAGAATATAGTCAACACAGAAAAGATGCTTAAATCTCACAAGCAATCTATTGAAGAGATATGGGATGTCATAAAAAAAGCAAATTTGGGAGTCATCGGGATAGAACAAGGCATAGAGATTCAAACCAAAGGAATGAACAACCTATTAAATGAATTAATTCTAGAAAACTTCCCAGAGATGAAAGATGGAATGGATTGCCAAATCCTGGAAGCCTACAGGACCCCAAACTTTCAAAATCATAATAGACCAAGTCCAAGACATATAATTATGAAGATAGCGAACATACAGAACAAGGAGAGAATATTAAAAGCTACGAGAGAAAGGAGGCAGATTACATTCAGGGGTAAACCAATTAGGTTAGCGACTGATTTTTTATCACAGACTTTGAAAGCAAGAAGATCCTGGAACAATGTATTTCAAACGCTGAAAAATAATGGATTCCAACCAAGAATACTGTATCCAGCAAAATTTAGCTTCAGATTTGACAATGAAATAAAAATCTTTCATGATAAACAAAAGCTAAGAGAATTTGCAGCCAGAAAACCAGCACTGCAAGGCATTTTGAGCAAAATACTACAAGAAGAGGAATGGAAAAATAGTGCCCAAAACTGACAGCGGGAGGTGTCTCGGTAAAGGGGGAGGAAAATAAACAAAATGTGAAAACTAGCCAAACTAAAATAAATAAATAAATAAACATGACTGGAAGTACAAATAAACATGACTGGAAGTTCAATAGTAACCTTAAATGTTAATGGCCTAAATTCATCAATCAAGAGACATAGACTAGTAACCTGGATCAAAAAAAACAAATCCAACAATATTCTGCCTTCAGGAGACTCATATGATAGGAAAAGTCATACACAGGCTGACGGTAAAAGGTTGGGAAAAATCATACCACTCACATGGCCCTTGGAAGCAAGCAGGAGAGGACATACTCATATCGAATAAAATCAACTTCATACCTAAGATAATCAAAAGGGATAAAGAAGGACACTATATACTGTTAAAAGGAACCATCCATCAATAAGACATAACAATTATCCTTCCTTCCCTGTCTGAAATCCCAAACTCAGCTCGGGGCTAAGTGAGGGCACAGCCGGCAGGATTCCACAGAATTGGTAGCAACGTTTCTCTCTGCTTGCTGGTCACTTCTTGCCGGCGCCCGCCGTCTATAGCCGCGGGGCAGGCCGTGTGGATCAGTCAGCCTGGATCTCTGGTGGCACAGTTGGCTCATGTTTGAGACTCAATTACCAGACCTTGGTGCTGGAAATCCTTCCTCTAGGTTTCGGTGCACCCCACTTTTGCTGTAAATTCCTAACAAGATAGTTTTTTGTCGTTCTAACTCGTTATTCATCTGCACAGTGACGTGGTACATGGGGTGTGATGCACTCTATTCGTGGCCATCTTGGAGTCCTACAAACCTTAATTTCTCTAAGATTACTTGTTCTAGAGAATTAAAACTTAATAAACACAATGTAATTAATATTTTTAGAAGTTTTTATCAACTTAACATATAAATATATCAGTACATTATTATTTGTCTTTAGGGAACAACCTTGAATAGTTTTAACTATTTGTGTTACATACATAAACAACTTAGTTACATATAAACTTTTTAATATTTGTCCTTTATTTATAGACCTTTATATTACTTAATTAGACCCTTTGGTTTACTTAAATGTATTATAATTATTCTTTACCACAAAGACTTTTTAAATATATTTTTATATTTAGAACTTTTTAATAATTTTTGACCCCATTGATACTTTTTTGTTTGTAACTTGAAATAACCCATATAAATTTTTGAATTTAGATAAATTAATTTCTTTTAATAAGATGAAATATTTGTTACTTACAGTACTTTAATTGAAATATGGTTGAAACATCTTGACTCTTTGTATGTAGAATTATACCTTTTGGGACTTTGTAATTTATAGTAACCTTGTTTTTATTGTTATAGTTAAAGCTTTGTCCCAGGGTTTTCATAATCTGACTTCCAGACCTCTCGTGTATAATCAAATCAAGCCTTTATTGAAGCACACCGGTGGCAGCTGACCAGAAAATAAAGCTGTTCCCCTGATCAGCCCCGAACAATTGCAAGGGCACTCCTTATAAGCCTGAAAACTGCAAAAGGGATGTTCAGGAGGTCTAGTCAATGCAAGCAAGTCAGGTTACAGAAGTGGGACAGTGCAGTCAAGCGGAAGAAAGCCTAACCAATCACAGTTAGCCTAGTCACCCCAGTTACAGAAACAGAGCCCTGTTACCCTAGTTACAGAAACAATACCCCATTATGTAGTTTTGTGTTCTTAAAAGTTTCTTTAGCAAAAGGAAAAGAACATCTTGCCCCAGTCATGACTCTTCTACTTGGCATGGTTGTTTTACAGGATGAAGTCATAAAACAAAATGGAGTCACATTTATTCCTACTATCACATTCCCCACTGGTTTTAGTAGGTTTGATGTCAATCTTGTCCAACCTTTTGAGTCTAAGAGACTATTCTGGGCTCGCAAGACCATAAGTCTGATCTCACCTACATTTTTGTGTATATGGATTAGGAGAGTTTTTAAGATGCAGGGTCCTACAGTAATACCAATCAGGAGAAGGGCTAGGGGCCCAACCATGGCTGAAATGATGGTGGACAAGGGGACCATGAGAACAGGTTTTGGAACCAATTGTCTGAAGTTTAAATTTATATCTATTTGACTGCTGAGGGACTTAAAATCTTTAGAGCCTGTGATAAGAGTTGTAGTTCCCAAAGCAGTAGATCCAGCTATTCCCAAACCAGTTAGGAGGGGGATTAAAATGGGTGCAGCCAGTCTATGCTGATAAATCAGTGGGCCCTGGCCTTTTAATAAGTCCAGGAATTTTTTCCTTTTACTCCATTAAAATAGTAGGTTACATAGTTCAGAGTTATTGACAGTTTGGAGATTTAGTCAAAGAGTTCAAAGTGGGACCTGGGAAGCACAATTTTTGGTGAACAGGGAGTTGTTCCACTTATAAGTTGGGTTGTGGAAGTAAGTATCTCTTTCTGGGAGATCACCCAGTGTAATCTTGGGAGTAGTTTTCCAGGTACATCTTTCTGAGCTAGACATATTGGTGAACATCTGTATTGACTATAATTTTTTATCTAATATTAGGGACCTGCAACTGCTGTAAGGGAAAAGGGTGATTACCATTTTTGCTACTTCCAGCTGAAAGGGGGCGATGTGCAATGAGTGGGCAAGCAGTTTGGAGTCCCATTTTAGAAACTGAGTGGGTCAAGGAGTCCATGGTAAAAATCTGGCTCAGGAAGAACAGGATGTAAATTCAACTGGGGTGGGCACTTCTATGAGAGAAACAAAAAGACATGAGTGCTGAAATAAGATTAATATGAAATAGCAGTTTTAGCATCTGAAACCTGTCCATGAAATATCATGAAAACGTCAGAAATTAATAATTGTTTATCAGGAGGCAGAAGACCTGAAAATGTCCCCATAGCAAGGCCTAACAAAGCCTAATAAGTCACTTTTTGTTTGGAACATAAATGTTTAACATTGTCAGAATTATCAGGAATGTAGACACGACATTTAGTTAAATTAGTTAATGTTATCTGATTTTTGTAAAAACCTTTTTGGCATGACCTCTCTTTTCAGTAAAGATCCTTTTGTCACTTAGGGCTAGATAATTATATTAATAACATTGATTACATCTACCTGTGTAGGAGGTTAGGAAGATCTGCAGGCCTTAAACTGACTAAAAACTTCTGGCAATGTTTATTGGTAGTTATCAGACATTTTTGCTTAAGAATTTCCCTTCTGTTGTCTCCAGTCTTACTCATTTTGAGGGGTGCTAAACACTAGTGTACATTTTAAGTTACATGAAAATAACTGTTTTTTTTAAAGTGTACAGGAAAGGCTGTGTTTTAATTTAACTGTTTTTGCTAGGTGTTTAAGACCAAGCTGGTCAAACTGACCTTGTTCCTATCTATTGGTAAGAGTCAGCTGAGTTTCATTTTAGGACATTTTTGGGGAACTTGTGAGCAGCATTTTAGCTCTGTTAGTGTCATGTGCAATAGGATGGGTCAAGGTCTTGCTGACTATATGACTTCCCTTGGAAGCATCAGTCCTGTATCCTTTTTTCAATGACCCTCCATTTTTGCAGCATGGACACTCATTGGCTTTTTGTTCTCCAGTGGTCTCATTCATCTCCCTTATCTGGAGGTTATCTGGCCTGGAGTTGCAAAGTTTCCCCCCCTGTCCTGGGTTCAGGCTGACTTAGAGGGCAAGAGCCAAATATTGGTTTCTTTGGCCCCTTTATTTTAACCTTAATATTTAAATTTGGCCTTAAATATCCAGCAAGTCAGTTTTACAAGTTTTAAAGTAAGAATGCTGGGGTTTTAACTTTAATCTTTATAACTTTACAGTTAATTTTTACGTAACACAGTATCCTTATTTATTAATTTATGTAATGCTGAAGATCTGCCTTAAGGCAGAAGATGACAACTTAGCATCTACTGTATGATCCAATCACTGTACACCAACAAGGCAGCTTGGAGACCCAGAGACCACATTAAATTTTGGCTATAAAATTTTTTTCTTGCCAGGTCCTCCTCTCTTGTTCTCTCCTTTTTTTCTTTTTGTGTTAATCAGACATTGTCACAGTAAAGGTCTCTTGGTTTTTCTGAGTGTAGTGGTCACATTTTTTTAGCTATAATGAAAATACAAAGTGAAGTTAACAATAGTACAAACATATTTAGCTTGTATATAATTTTGAACCTTGGCTGAGTTATACATTATATTATTTACTTGAGATCACAGTAATCTTTGTAATAAAATTAATCTTTGAATATAACTTTAAATTAACTGAAATCTAGCCTACTTTGAAGTTATTCTGACATGTTGTAAGGTGGGAGATAGAGCCTTATCTCAGGTAAGGCAGGACTCTTCACAATCTTAGGTAAAGTGTTTTAGTTCTAAAGTTGATCTTTGTCTCTCTTTTTATAAAGTTTACATATATTGTTTCCTGACTCTGTATGAATGTTAGCTAGCACAATATGACATATATCTGAAATATTAATTAAGGAAAGGCTGAGAGCCCTTAACATTTTTTTCCATGTGGAAAAGTGGCAAAATGTTTTATAATATTAATCTTTAAAAAATTAGGCTCTCAATCCTTTTTAAAATACCTTTAAATTTTTATATCCCAATGTAAAAGATAACAAAAGGTTTGGATACAAAACATCAAATAATATAAATAAATCCCCAATAAAATTTATTATCTTTATAAGTTTAAATAACCATTACAGACAACTTTAGTTTGGAGAATACCACCTTGATAAAATGTTTCTTTAAACCTTTTATCTTAAAGACTTGTATACCTGAAAGATATGAACGCATTTAATTTGTAAAGAAGAGTAGTGTACCACACTTTTATTATTGTTTTTATATTAACCAAGATTAGCTTTTAAAGGGAAATTTAAACTCTGTAATGTAGGACAATACTTTAAAATAAGAGTTGCTGTTTAGCCACAGATGTACAAACCTTAATTTCTCCAAGATTACTTGTTCTAGGGGATAAAACTTAACAGACATGTCTGTTAATATTTTTAGAAGTCTTTGTCATTTTAAAATATAAATATATCAGTACATTATTATTTATCCTTAGGGAAAAATCTTGAATAGTTTTAACTATTTGTGTTACATTTTTAACCAATTTAGTTACATATAAACCTTTTAATATTTGTCTTTCATTTATAGATATTTATATTACTTAATTAGACCCTTTTGTTGTTTACTTAGCTGTATTATAATTATACTTTAACCACATAAAGACTTTTTACCTGGAAATGTTTTTCATTAAATACATTTTTATATTTAGAACTTTTTAATAATTTTAATCCATTGATCCCTTTTATTGTTTGTACCTTGTAATAACCTTTATAAATTTTTGAATTTAGATAAATTAATCCATTTTAATAAGATGAAATATTTGTTATTTAGAGTATTTTAATTGAAATACAGTTGAAAACTCTTGACTCTTTGTTTGTAGAATTATACCTGTTGGGACTTTGTAATTTATAGTAACCTTGTTTTTATAATAACACAAAATAATTTCAAATTTCTTTTTTATTTTACCAATTTATGAAAACACCAACATTGCTTAAATATTTTACCTTATGGAATTTAAGGAGTTAAGAGTACTTGATATTATATTTAACAGTTAGCATTGTAACTTTTTACCAATTAGATGTCTCTAACAAACACATCCATGATTAATTTTATATACTTTAGATGAAATTTACATTTCTTTTTTTTAAAAACAAGGTATCAGACAAGTGCATTGAATAGTATTAGTAATTTATTTTCGTTTTTTTTTCTGTTGAATAAAAATCCTAGAGACAACGGATATCAGACACTTTATAGACATTAACATTTTAACAGCTGTTTAACCATCTAGAAACAAAACTGTGCATTAGTAACTTTAAAGACATTTGTACTTTTATTTTTTTCCCAATTTAAATTGAACCTTTTAAATTATATCAATTAAAAGTATTTGGATCCATTTTTAAAAAATTTTAATGTATGAGCTCATATGTCAATTTTTTGTACCAAGTATATGTAGACATGGCAATACATGTAGACAGACAGTACACCCGTGCACCCACACAAAGCAAACAGACAAACAAAAACTTTGTAGCTTATTTTTAAAAAACCTATTAGATTGAGAGTTAACTCTTGTAAATTGGCCTTAGCATAAAGCAGAGTTTAATCAGAAAAACATATTAACCTAAGCATATTAGATCAAAATTATGAATTTAACATATACAGAATTTTAAATTTTTCTAACCTTTTTCCTGAGGTGGTCCTGTTCATGAAAACTGAAAAGAGTTGAGGGAACATAGACCAATGAAGGGGGCTTATTATTATTTTTTTCTGGAGGAACTTCCCAAAGATGCAGCTTCATTGGTCTTCTTGGGAGAGTCCCCCAGGTTGGGGTCTCATTTTAAACTGTTTTTTTCTGGTTTCTTGGATAGTGGCCACCAACTTTTAGCCTGACATTGAAAAATCTTTAGACCATTTTTTAATAGTTGGGAGTTATTCATGCTTGCAAATACTGAGAGACAAAAGCCAAATTTCTAGATAAAATTATGCTTTTTATTACACAATTTAGGAATAATAGTTTTATAAAACACTTCAGTTTTAATCTGTCCTCTATAGGAACTGACATGATTTACCCAGTTGGCCCCCTGGTCTAGTTCCTAAATGAAGACAATCTCTAGAATGCCTTTTTTTTTTTTTTTTTACCTTTAGCTTTTACTTTTGACAATTCTTTTAGTCCTGTTGGCAGTACTTTACATTTTAATACAAGCTGTAGTGAGCACAGATAAAACCATTTTAACCATTTTATTCCCATTAGAATCAAACTGAGGTAGAAATGAACACAGAACACAAAGGGAGCAAACAAAAACCAACCAAAAGACAAAGTCCTGAAAATTGTTAAGAAAACAAGTTAAAGGGGTCCAGGTAGAGAACTCTGTAGTGCTTCCTTGTCTCTGATGTCGGTGGAGCGAAGGAGTCCTGATGAAAGAAGAGTGGTTATGAGAACAAGAAAAGGGCCCATGCACAACACTCAGATAGACAATCAGGACAAGCTGCAGGCGGACAGACACGGGACAAATGACAAACAGCAAGAAGACGCTGGAGAAATGACAAACTGCCAAACAGACACAGGACAAGCAACAATAGCTGAGGTCACACAGGGAGACCTCTAATGGGGCAGACACCCCGAAAACAGAACAAATGGCTGGCGAACTGACAATGGACAAATGACCAACAGCAGAAGACACTGGAGAAATGACAAACAGCAGAACAGACACAGGACAAGCAACAATCGCTGAGGTCACACAGGGAGACCTCTAATGGGGCAGAGATGACGTCTCGTCCTGCCCCCAGACAGATGAGGCCTCCCAGGGAGGCCTCCAGTGGGCCCCAGATACAGACAGATGAGGTCACACAGGTAGACCTCCAGGGAGATATTGACAACATCTCGTCCTGTCCCGGGGAAGGAATAAGTGACTGCTTCCAATCTGACCTTTTCCCCCAGAGAAGAGTCACTCACCAGAACTGACAGCCAGCAGGAGGCATTTCAGAGCATCCTAGGACGGATTGGAGTGAGGCTGTGGAGTGTCTCTCAGGAGCTTCCCTCTACTCCGCTGCTGAGGTCCAAAGGTCTGTCATTGGAGGCAAATTTGGTGTGAGGGTCAGGAAGAAATAGATCCGGGGCAAACCCCCAAATGTTATAGTTAAAGCTTCATCCCAGGGTTTCATAAACTGACTTCCAGACCACTCACATATAATCGAATCAAGCCTTTATTGAAGCACACCGGTGGCAGCTGACCAGAACATAAAGCTGTTCCCCTGATCAGCCTGAACAATTGCAAGGGCACTCCTTATAAGCCTGAAAACCACAAAAGGGATGTTCAGAAGGTCTAGCCAATGCAAGCAAGCCAGGTTACAGAAGCAGGACAGTGCAGTCAAGCGGAGGGAAGCCTAGCCAATCACAGTTAGCCCAGTCACCCCAGTTACAGAAACAGAGTCCTGTTACCATGGTTACAGAAACAATACCCCATTAGGTAGTTCCATGTTCTTAAAGGTTTCTATAGCAAAAGGAAAAGAACATCTTGTCCCAGTCATGACTCTTCAACTTGCCATGGTTGTTTTACAGGATGAAGTCATAAAACAAAATGGAGTCACATTTATTCCTACTATCACATTATAATAACACAAAATAATTTTAAATTTCCTTTTTAGTTTACCAATTTATGAAAACACCAACATTGTTTAAATATTTTACCTTATGGAATTTAAGGAGTTAAGAATACTTGATATTATATTTAACCGTTAGCATTTTAACTTTGTACCAATTAGATTTCTCTAACAAACACAACCACGATTAATTTTATATACATTTAGATGAAATTTACATATCTTTTTTTAAAAAAACAAGGTATCAGACAGGTGCATTGAATAGTATTAGTAATCTTTTTTTTCCTGATGAAGAAAAATCCTAGAGACAATGGATATCAAGACACTTTATAGGCATTAACATTTTTAACAGCTGTTTAACCATCTAGAAACAAAACTGTGCATTAGTAACTTTAAAGACATTTGTACTTTTATCTATTTTCCCAATTTAAATTGAACCTTTTAAATTAAATCAACCAAAATATTTGGATCCATTTTTTAAAATTTTAATTTTTGAGCTCATATGTCAATTTTTTGTACCAAATATATGTAGACATGGCAATACATGTAGACAGACAGTACACTGGTGCACCCACACAAAGCAAACAGACAAACAAAAGCCTTGTAGCTTATTTTTAAAAAATCTATTAGATTGAGTTAATCTTTGTAAATTGGCCTTAGAATAAACCAGAGTGTAATCAGAAAAACATATTAACCTAGGCATATTGGATCAAAATTATGAGTTTAACAAACATAGAATTTTAAAAGTTTTCTGACTTTTTTCCTAAGGTGGTCCTGTTCATCAAAGTGAAAAGAGTTGAGGGAACATAGGCAAATGAAGGGGGATTATTTTTTCCCTGGAGGAACTTCCCAAAGATGCAGCTCCATTGGTCTCCTGGGGAGAGTCTCCCAGGTTGAGGTCCCATTCTAAACTGTTTTTTCTGGTTTCTTGGAAAGTGGCCACCAACTTTTAGCTGACAATTGAAAAATCTTTGAACTATTTTTAATAGTTGGGAGTTATTCATGCTTGCAAATACTGAGAGACAAAAGCCAAATTTTCTAGACAAAATTATGCTTTTCGTTATACAATTTAGGAATAATAATTTTATAAATCACTGTAGTTTTAATCTGTCCTTTATAGGAACTGACATGATTTACCCAGTTGGCCACCTGGCCCAGTTCCTAAGTGAAGGCAATCTCTAGAATGTCTTTTTTTTTTTTTTTTTTTTTTTACCTTTAGCTTTTACTTTTGACAATTTTTTTTTACTTCTGTTGGCAGTACTTTACATTTTAATACAAGCTGTAGTGAGCACAGTTAAAACTGTTTTAACCATTTTTTTCCCATTAGAAGCAAACTGAGGTAGAAATTAACACAGAACACAAAGGGAACAAACAAAAACCAACCAACAGACAAAGTCCTGAAAATTGTTAAGAAAACAAGTTAAAGGGGTCCAGGTAGATCTCTGTAGTGCTTCCTTGTCTAATGATGTCCGTGGAGCCAAGGAGTCGTGATGAAAGAAGAGCGGTTATGAGAACAAGAAAATATTCACACCATATTCGGACAGATAAACACAAGACAAACTGCCAGCAAACACACACGGGACAAATGACAAACAGTAAGAAGATGCTGGAGAAACAGCAGAACAGACACAGGACAAGGAACAATCACTGAGGTCACGCAGGGAGACCTCTAATGGGGCAGAGACCACGTCTTGTCCTGCCCCCAGACAGATGAGGCCTCCCAGGGAGGCCTCCAGTGGGCCCCAGATACAGACAGATGAGGTCACACAGGGAGACCTCCAGGGAGACAGTGACAACATCTCGTCCTGGGAAGGTGTAAGTGACTGCTTCCAATCTGACCTTTCCCCCCAGAAGAATTGACTCACCAGAACTGACAGGCCGGCAAGAGGCTTTTCAGAGTGTCCTAGGATGGATTGGTGTTGTCCTTGGAGTGAGGCTGAGGAGTGTCTCTCAGGAGCTCCCCTCTACTACGATGCTGAGGTCCAAAGGCCCGTCGTTGGAGGCAAATTTGGCATGAGGGTCAGGAAGAAATGGATTCCAGATGAGCCCCCAGATGTTATAGTTAAAGCTTCATCCCAGGGTTTTCATAAACTGACTTCCAGACCACTCAAGTATAATCAAATCAAGCCTTTATTGAGGCACACGGGTGGCAGCTGACCAGAACATAAAGCTGTTCCCCTGATCAGCCACGAACAATTGCAAGGGCACTCATTTTAAGTCTGAAAACTGCAAAAGGGATGTTCAGGGGGTCTAGCCAATGCAAGCAAGCCAGGTTACAGAAGCGGGACACTGCAGTCAAGTGGAGGGAAGCCTAATCAATCACAGTTAGCCCAGTCACCCCAGTTACAGAAACAGAGCCCTGTTATCGTGGTTACAGAAACAATACCCCATTAGGTAGTTCCATGTTCTTAAAGGTTTCTATAGCAAAAGGAAAAGAACATCTTGCCCCAGTCATGACTCTTCTACTTGGCATGGTTGTTTTACAGGATGAAGTCATAAATCAAAATGGAGTCACATTTGCTCCTACTATCACATTCCCCACTGGTTTTAGTAGTTTGATGTCACATCATTAGGCTTAAGTCAAGGTGTTCTTTTTCTACTATTACACACTAAACATTTTTTTAAATAAATAAAGCTTGTTTAACAAACTTTTGCACCTGTGGAGACCTCCACATTTATGTAGACAAAATCTCTTTTTCTTTGGCTCTAGAATTTTGTTCCAGTGGAATTTATGAAAAAAGTCATCACCGTGTCTGAGGACGAAGAATGGAAGAGAATAAGAACACTGCTGTCTCCAACCTTCACCAGTGGAAAACTCAGGGAGGTAATAAAGTAGGAAGGCTTTTCATTGGAAACTTAAAGGATTAATCTGGGTATGGGTAGAAAGTGAGATAGATAGTAGTCCCTTTCAAACGGATAGTCCTCTGAATTTGAACTTCCTAAAAATATTCTTTTGTCTTTATGTTTTAGAATAGATATACTGAGATTCATTATAAATGTCTCACACTTCTTCATCCTGGGAAAGCCATAGCCTTGGGAACTGAGTCTCCTCACTTAACTATGGGTGATGGTGTGTTTTGTGCCAGATGTTCCCCATCATTAACCAGTATGGAGATTTGTTGGTGAAAAACATGAGACTGGAATCAGAGAAGGGCAAGTTTATCAACTTGAAAGAGTAAGTAGCAGGGCAGCTCTGGCATTCCAAGCTCCAATAGGAGCCCGTCCAACTGCCTGCCACAGAACCGAATTCCAAATGTTGAGCTAGTGCAATGAGCAGACAAAAGCAAGGGTTTGGAGTCACAACTCCAATTGTTAATCCAAGAAGGAGCTGCTCCCAAAAGGAGACAGGGCAGCTGGGGGAGAAAGGATCTCTCCTGTTTCCACCAAGGTTTGTTTGGTTGCAAATATTTGTGACTTTGGATATACTAGAAGACAAAATACTGTCAAGGTCAAGATCACCTTTTGTGAATCCTCTAGGAAGACTTAGTTATTCCTCCCTTGTCCTGATGAAGCTCAGTTTGTACACAACTATTATTATTCACATTCTATTTGTGCTACTGTAGTGTGTCTGATTATGGATCTTATCCCTGTGTGGGTGAGCTTCTTGAGTTCAGAGGTGAGTCTAACTCACCTCACTGTCCCCATCACTCCTGGAACAAGGGCAGTACCTCATTTGAAACTCATAAAGGCCTCATAGTAAGTGTGAGGGGATCATGGACTCATCTGATAGTTCAGCAGATAACTGTGAGTGTGTGGCTCTCTGCTTGTCTTGCCTGGGTATGTGAACTTACTCCTACTTCTTGATGCATGTGTAGTGGAAGGATTGGGAAGAGGCACTGTTTTTATCTTTCCATATCTTTCTCTATTCAGCATCTTTGGGGCCTACAGCATGGATGTGATCACTGCTACATCATTTGGAGTGAACATCGATTCCCTCAACAACCCACAAGATCCCTTTGTGGAGAAAGTCAAGAAGCTCTTAAAATTTGATTTCTTTGACCCTTTGCTCCTCTCAATAAGTATGTGGAATACCATGTTATTTTTTCCTTTTCTTTATTTAAGTAAGATCATTATTGATACATAATTAATAATCTTTTAATTACCCACTTAATTATATAATTAAATTGTTTTCAGTACAAAGATATACTCAGCCATCACTAGTGACCATTTATCAACTCAGAAACAGGCTACCATTTCATTATCAACTCTCTATTCCCCAAGCCTAAGCAATCATGGGTCTATTTTCTGACTCTATAGATTTGTTGATAGTGTGAATTTTCTTTTTTTCAAGAGATAGAGATAGATAGAGAGAGAGAGAGAGAGAGAGAGAGGAGAGAGAGAGAGAGAGAGAGAGAGAGAGAGAGAGAGAGAGAGAGAACAACAAAGTATTTTGTTGAGATTTTGCATCCATAATTATAAGATATATCAGTTTGTAGTTCTCCTGTGTTATCTTTGTGTTAAGTCAGGATTAGGTTAACATGGGCATTTTAGGATCTTTTACAAGTGTTCACTATATTCTATATTTAGAAATACTAGGTATTTCTATGAATGTTTGTAAAGAGGTAAAGAATTGGTATTAGTTCTTTTAATGTTTGGTAGAATTGTCCATGGAATATCTGGACCTGAGCTTCACTTTGTAGAAAAGTTCTTAATTTCTAATTTAGTCTCATCATATGATGTATGTCAATATATATTTTGTATTACTTTTTGTGTTAGTTTCTGTTGTTTGTGTCTTTTTAGGAATTTGTCTATTTCATTTATGTAATTTGTATAATTGTTATGATAATCTGATTGTTACAATATCTTTATAATTCTTTCTATGTTTATAATGTCAGTACTTCTTCAGTTTTCATTTTGAATGCTACTAACTGTAGCCTTTCTATTTCTGGGTCAGTGTAGCTATTATTTTGCAAATTTTGTTGTTTTTTTTTCAAAGAATTTCATTTGTTTTTATTAATTTCTTCTATTGATTTTATTTTTTATTTGATTAGTTTCCACTTTGGTCCTTAATATTTTCTTCCTTCTGTTTCCTTTAAGTTTAATTTGCTTTTCTTTTTTTCATGATTTATTATGTAAAGTTTGATCATTCATTTGTGATCTTTGTTTTTATTTAATAGATAAGAATTTCCCTCTGAGCAATGATGGCTTTTTCTCCATTCCGTAAATTTGATAAATTAATGTCTCCTTTTTTCCTTTCAATGCTTTATCTATTTCACTATATTTCTTCTTTCATCCAGTGTTTATTTAGGTATATATTGACCAATTTGCTTATTCTTTGTGTTTTCCAATTTTCTTTCTAATAATGCCTTCTGGATTCCTCCCGTGGTGCTCAAGTAACACATGTTCTCTTAGTCCCATCCTGATTGCTCTTTCTTGAAGAGCATGATTAGCTGCAGCCTCAGACTAAAGCCTAGTTTTATCCAAAGACACTCTATTCCTGTACATGAAGGGGAAAGGGGTCAGGGTTTTCATCTTGCTCCTTTGGTCAATCCACAGAGGCAAAAGGGGCCATTGATCTCACTGGTTTGGTGGTGGCCATATGTATGACATCCTCTTGCTCAGCCAGTGGCCTGGAGCTCAATCAGTTGTCCCAACAGAAACAGTTCCTCTTTAGGAACTCTTGTGACTTCCACTTTTCTGATAAGCAGAGAAGATGTAATTGCTCCAGGTAAATTTTACATTTTTCACTGACGTGTTCTTTGTTTTTTCTTTCCCCTGCAGTAATCTTTCCATTCCTTACTCCAATTTATGAGTCAATGAATATCTCTCTGTTTCCAAAGGATGTCACAAATTTTTTAAAGAAAGCTATAAAGAGAATGAAAGAAAGTCGCCTTCAAGAGAAACAACAGGTAAAATCCGGTGGTGGTTACAGAGGAGGTTCATTTTTGATAATTTATTTGCCTATGGATGTATGACTTCCATACTTTTTTGTATATTTTTAAAAGGTACTCTCCTGGTTGAGAGTAGTAGAGGGTTTTCATCATCCACCATCAGGAAATGATAAATGCAATTAAAGATTTTTCTAAACTGACATAAACATCAAACAGCATATACATATATCAAAGTAATCAGGTGCATTGTTAATATGTACAACTTAATGTTCTTATATATCAGTTGAATTGATTTTTTAAATAGAGGAAAAATGTTTTATCATATCCCTTCTATTCAATAGATAAAATTTCAACATCAAAATTATTTTCCTGTGCTGTAATTTCATTAGATTTTATATGGTCAAGAATCATTGCATTTCCAAACCTCTCACTTTACAAACTCACCACAGAAGGCATCATCAGGCTAGCTGGCACTGTCTGGCCCCTCATGGAGCAGGCATGGGGTTCTTTAGGTGAAGGTTTTGTTTCATGTATGAAGGTCAGCACAAGGATGTGTGCAGGCCAGGGGACCAGGATGGGCCCTCCAGGTGTCAGTACAAAGTTCATAGCTTCAAGCATGGTTGGATCTTTCAAGAAGCTTGCCCAAAATCTGATGAGGAGCTCTAAAAATGTCAGGAGACTAATCTGTGGCATCTTTGGTGAATAATTAAGGTAGTAAAACAAAATATTGAAGTCCAGGACTTCTCCCTGAGCAAACAAATGTAACAGGAGACAAAGCCAGCCACTCTCTGGCCAGGAGGCTGTGTTCAGAATCCACAGAGCTCACAAGTAGGGAGAGCAAAGGCCAGTACCTATTGGACCCCACAGCCAGTTTTCACTCAGGGAAACATCCTACTCTTCAGTTTGCATATGGACGTTTTTCTTCACTGATGACTTAGGAAACTCCAGCTGGACTTCTGTACTTAAAGAAGTCATAGTCTCAGAAGGGAAGATAAGTTCTGCACTCTTAATTTATTTCTGACTTCGTAATTGATCTTCTATCTTTGAAATCTCTCTGTTTCTAGCATCAGGTGGATTTTCTTCAGCTTATGATAAATTCACAGAATTCCAAAGATGTGGAGTCTCATGAAGGTAAACAAGATTGCTACCTCATCTACTGATGGGGAAACTCAGAGGGAAGGATTGTTCTGGAAATGTGCAGGAGATTTTCCAGGAAGAAGAGTATTTCTACCTAGTTGCAGAAAGTGCATGCTTGGATATTATATACAGTAGCCTGAGGAACTTTCTAGAGAAGCACACCTAGAGCCATGTTCAAATGTTGAAGCTGATATAAACAAGTATTTCTTTCACTAGCATGGTATTTTTATTTAACTTATTTTCTTACTATTTTTATTTTGATGCTCAATTCCCCCATATTTGTCCACTGAAATTCTTTTCGTGTAGGCTCCTGAGTCCTCTATTATTCTTGTCATCTTTTTAATGATTGTTTTAAAGGTAGCTTCTGTTTATTTTGGCCATAGCAATATTGAACTGAAAACATAGAGGTTCTCCATGTAGTCATGAATATACTGCTTCACTCCTTATATCCACCACCAGAGAGTTATATTTATCACAGTTCAGGAACCTATATTGACACACTTCTATCATTCACAGTCCATAGATTTCTTTAGGGTTTGCTCTTGGTCTTGTACATTCTATGACATGTAACCACATTGTAGTAGCATACAGTGTATTCTGTGCCCTTTCCATTTATTTTCTAAGTATTTTCTTACTTTCTGATTTAAGATATTCTAGGTTTCTGCTCTGTTTCTCCTGACAGCTTTGTTTTTTGTTTTTGTTTTCACAATTAATGGAATTTAGAAATCAAAATTTGTGATCATCTTGTGGATTTTTGCTTTTAGATACTCTCAGTAGACAACATCATTAACATGAAATACTACTACATGCAACAGAGGAAAGAAATATTTCTGTATCTACTCACATCCTGTGATATAAACTATTTTTCTCATTCAAAAAATTTTTTTCTAATTTATTGCTTATTTCTGTAATACTCAAAAACTCCCATTGAAGTTCTAATTTGAGGTACCCAGTGCCTTGACAACCATCTGAAGAAAGTCCTGACTGTTGAGCAATTAATTCTAGAGATGAGGACTGGACTTACTACAGCCTGCCAGTATACATATTTTTTTAAAAGTTATTTTTTGTTTTTTAGTTGTAGGTGCACACAATACTTTTATTTTATTTTTCTATGGTGCTGAGGACCAAACCCAGTGCCTCAACGTGTGCTAGGTGAGTGTTCTATCACTGAGCTACAACCCAGACCCAGTGTACATATTTTTATGTTCACTTGTACATATTATCTATCTATCTATCTATCTATCTATCTATCTATCTATCTTCTATCTATCTATCATCTATCTTTCTATCTATCTATCTATTTATCTTTTTACTTAACTATCTATCTATCCATCCATCCATCTATCCTGTATGTATTTACCCAGTTCTATTCAGCTTTCTGTGATGAAGGAAACAGTCTGTAGTTTAACTCTTCAATGATATAACCACCAAACACATGTGCCTTCTTAGCAATGACATGTGGCTAGTGCCACTGAAGAACTGTTTAAAATTTAAACATTCACATGTGGCTAGTAGCTAGGATTGTAAACAGCCGAGATCCAAATCTTGACTTTTTTTGGTGCAGGGGAGAGGGTTACCTGGAATTGAACTCAGGGGCACTCAACCACTGAGCCACATCCCCAGCCCTACTTTGTATTTTACTTAGAGACAGGGTCTCACTGAGTTGCGTAGCACCTCACTGTTGCTGATGTTGGCTTTGAACTCCTGTTCCTCTTGCCTCAGACTCCCACTAGGATTACTGGTGTGTGCCACTGCACCTGGCCTGAACCTTGACTTTATAGTCCTATTTCATGGGGTTCATACTCACTGGGATAAAAGATTTGATAATTAAATGTTCTCATGACATCATCATAGAAAACCATCATCAATAAATCTGAACTCTGTAGACCTTTCAAACACTTGTTTTATGTATTCTTTTTTTTTATCTTGAATTGCATATTTGGCACAGAGACCATGTTTATTTCAGGGCCCAGGTATCTGAAAGTCCATATTGATAATACTGTGTATCTTAGATAGAAATGGTATCTCTTGAAATTACCTGTCTTTGGTGGTGCTGAGAATGGCACAGTTAGTAGCCAAGTCCAAGAGTGGTGTAGACCTCAGGTAAACTAGATTAAAAAAGTCTTCCTTTGTCTCCCCTATCAGATAGACACGAAAGTGAAAACCACTCTAAGAATGCCTCTGAATTGCTTTTCCATGGTCCTGCCTAGTGATCTGTGGGTTTTAATGGGATTTCTCTTCATCTAAACTTCTGATGTTGTGATTTGCTGGATTTACCTAAGTTGTGTTTCCTCTTCCATTAGCCCTGTCTGATCTGGAGCTTGTGGCTTAATCAATTATCTTCATTTTTGCTGGCTATGAGACCACTAGCAGTGCTCTTTCCTTCATTTTGTATGAACTGGCCACCCATCCTGATGTCCAGACCAAACCGCAGCAGAAGATTGATGCAGCTTTGCCCAATAAGGTGAGAAGATGGTACCTGGAGAGGGAGGAGAGAGGTGGAGCCTCAACAAGACTGCCTCCTCTTCCCTTCCTAGGAGGCCTTGTCCAAATATAGTCACTGATTTTTTCACCATCTCTATTTGGAAAGGCTCTGAAGGGACAAATGAATGAGAAAACAGTATTTTTGGGAAAATTCTATTCCCAAAACTACAAGGAATTTTTAAAAGAGTGTAGTTTCAGTTGTATCCATTACCAGTTACCATGATGACACCTAGGAAGGGTAAGCATGTGTCACTCAAGTGTCCAGATCATTGGCTCTGCTGAGCTGTGGCATGAGCTCCTGCCTGGCTGTCTGCTGAGTGAGCCTAGGCTTGGTGGGCAGGCCGATTCTGCTCTGCTCCACATATTTTCACACTCTAGTCATGTATTAGAGAGAAGCAGCCAGGGGATGAGTCAGGTTTTCTGGCTCCTGAGCCAAACTCTTTACTTCTACCTTGTATCGTCTCCAATGTCATAGCAGGCATTAACCACATATTGTGCCTGCTGTCCTCAGACCTCTGCCTAAACAGGAAGTCTATTGAGTCTATTGGATATGAAGACACCTGGACTCTGGGCCTGGCATGGCTGGTTTGACAGTGAAGTGGGCACAAAGCCTCTTCTTCAGAGCTCACAATGAAGCCATGAAGAACAACCAGGAGACTGGTCCAGCAACAAGGGGTGGGACTGAGAGTGGCTTCCTATCCTCCTTAGAATGTTCTCTGGAACTGAAATTGTGTGACATGGTGCCATCAAATCTTAGCCTTCTTTTGGTGGTACTGGGATGGAAGTTACCAGTTTCTCCCAACATTTTTTATATGATGTAGTGTTATCTCTAAGTTTTATATATATATATATAATTTTTAGTTGTAGGTGCACAGAATACTTTTATTTTATTTTTATATGGTGCTGAGGACCAAACCCAGTGCCTCAATGTGTGCTAGGTGAGTGTTCTATCACTGAGCTACAACCCCAGACCCAGTGTACATATTTTTATGTTCACATGTACATATTATCTATCTATCTATCTATCTATCTATCTATCTATCTATCTATCTATCTATCATCTATCTATCTATCTCTCTATCTACACACAAACCCAAACACACACATATACATATACACATATACATATATATACTCAAAGCAGGATTATTCAAGAAAAAACTGATATATAATGGGTTATTTCCTCTTTTCTATTTCCTTGAAATAGACATGTGACTTTTCTAGAGAAAGGTAACAGTGACTTTCACATATTTTGCCTGAGTGTATTTGTCATATTCTATTAGTTACTTTTCCTCACATGAGGAAAAATCGTACATGATGATGCTGAGGATATTATACACTGAATTTGGGATTGTTCCATAGGCCTCTTATGTTCATAACTACTCTGCACTTCTCAATGGGCCATGGACATGGTTGTCAAATGGACATGATTGTTATTACAATGCTTAGTCAATTGTAAGCACTACTCTCCTTCACCATTCTGTTATTCTTGAGACCTCCTAACACTTTAATAAAACTATGTAGATTGAATTTAAAGTTAGTTCCAAACATGAATTTCCCAAAATCTCTTTTTTTCTCTTTAGGCACCTGCTACCTATGATACTGTGTTACAGATGGAGTACTTGGACATGGTGGTGAATGAAACTCTCAGGTTGTACCCAATTGCTGGCAGACTTGAGAAGGTCTGTAAGAAAGATGTTGAAATCAATGGAGTGCCCATTAGCAAGGGGACAGTGGTGATGATATCAATCTTTGTTTTTCATCGAGACCCACAGCACTGGCCAGAGCCTGAGGAGTTCCGCCCTGAAAGGTACAGGGCCTCTGGGAAAGGGAACCACCCTGGGCTAGGGTTGTCCAAGCATGTCCTTGTATTTCTTATCATAGATGACATACAGGTAGCTATATAATCATTTTTATATACGTCTTTGTATTTTAAGCAGTTTTCCTGTTATAAATATAACACTTTCTTACAAAATGATATGAATTTGTGACAAGGAACAAAACGAATGCTATGTCCATTCACTATCCTAAATTCTTTTTAAAAAATTTTAAATTGCTTTTTTAAAAATAAATGACAACAAAATGCATTACAATTCTTAGTACACATATGTAACACAATTTCTTATATCTCTGTTTGTATATAAAGTATGTTGACACCAATTTGTGTCTTCATATCTGTACTGTGGATAATGATGTCCATTACATTCCACCATCCTTGCTCTTCCCCTGCCTCCTCCCTTCCCCTCCCACCCCTCTGCCCTATTTAGAGTTTGTCTATTCCTCCCATGCTACCCCTCCCTACCCCACTATGAGGCAGCTTCCTTATATCAGAGAAAACATTCAGCATTTGTTTTTTTGGAATTGGCTAACTTCACTTAGCATTATCTTCTCCAGCACCATCCATTTACCTGAAAATGCCTTGATTTTAATATCTTTTAATGCTGAGTAAAATTCCATTATGTATATATGCCACATTTTTAATCCATTCATCTACTGAAGGGCATCTAGGTTGGCTCCACAATTTATCTATTGTGAATTGTGCTGCTATAAACATTGATGTGGCTGTGTCCCTGTAGCATGTTTATACCTTTTAGGTATAAACCAAGGAGAGAGATATCTTGGTCAAATGGTGGTTCCATTCCCAGATTTCCAAGGAATCTCCATTCTGCTTTCCATATTGGCTGCATCAATTCACAATTCCACCAGCAATGTATGAGTGTACTTCCCCCCCCCCCCACATCCTTGCCAACACTTATAATGGCATCATAATAGCTGCCATTCTGACTGGAGTGAGATGATATCTTAGAATAGTTTTGATTTGCATTTCTCTAATTGCTAGAGATGATGAACATTTTTTCATATATTTGTTGATTGATTGTATATCCTCTTCTGAGAAGTGTCTGTTAAGGTTCTTGGCCCATTTATTGATTGGGTTATTTGTTTTTTCGGTGCTTTGCTTTTGAGTTGTTTATATACCCTAGAGATTGATGTTCTATCTAATGTGTGAGGGGTAAAAATTTGCTCCCAAGCTGTAGGCTCTTTATTCACCTCACAAGTTGTTTCTTTTGCTGAGAAGAAACTTTTTAGTTAAATTCTTTAAATAATCATGAATTAATAATAAGATCATGTTCTCATAAACATTTCTAGGCATATATAGATAATTTTGCTAAACTAGATTTTATCATATTTGATTTTTGCTACCACCTGATAATATATAAATTCAACCTCTGCATCTATGATTTTTTTTTTTTTTGGCGGGGTACCAGGAGTTGAACTCATGGGTGGTCGACCACTGAGCCACATCCATTGCTCTATTTTGTATTTTATTAGAGACAGGTCACTGAGTTGTTTATGGCCTCACTAAATTGGTGAAGCTGGCTTTGAACTTGGGATCCTGCTGTCTCCACCTCCCAAGTTGCTGGGATTACAGGTGTTTGCCATGCTCAGTGTGTATGTATGGTTTTTGCATCTATAATTTCAATTAACTTATAAATGTTTTTTCTTGTCAGTTTCCCCTAAACAGTGTAATACAACAAGTATTTATGTAGTATTTAAATATTATTAGTTATTATAAGCAATCCAGAGATGATTTAAAATATATTTCAGGATGTGCATAGGTTATACAAGTATTTTCCCATTATTTTTTATAAGAGACTTGATCACCCAGGATTTTGTTTATTCCAATGCTAAAACTAATTCTCCTCAGATATGGCACCATGACTCTGTGTGTATGCGTGTGTGTGTGTGTGTGTGTCTGTCTTTCTGTGTTTTCAAATTTTATAGCATGTGCCATAACTGACATAATCACTATCTCATTTCATTGTATGTGTTCACTCTTATACTCTTTATATTTTATGTGTGTTTTGTTTTCTTTACTGTCTCAATTTACCATGATTTCCTTTGAAACAGCATTTATCTCATCTCAAAAAGACTGAAAGATCCTATAGGCTAAGGAAGAGAAAGGTAGAAAAACTCCATAGCTTAACAATTTTCATAGCAAAACCACAGCTGGATTTCAATGACCAGCCCACAAAATCAGTTTTTACACTATTGCTTGGGGGTGTCTAAGGCACAAACCGAAACAAGTAACTGTTGTGGTTTTAATGTTTTGTTGACTTGTCATCTATTGTGGAACCAGGTTCAGTAAGAATCACAAGGACAGCAATAATCCTTACGTGTACATGCCCTTTGGAAATGGACCCCAAAACTGCATCGACATGAAGTTTGCTCTCATGAATATAAAACTTGCTCTTGTCAAAGTAATGCAGACCTTTTCCTTCCAAATTTGTAAAAAAACACAGGTCAGTAGCTTTTCATATACATAATGTTTTATTTGAAGATGTTTTTCCAAATAGAGGGGCTGAGTCACAGAAAAATATATGCTCATTCATCATTTAATTCTTAGATCTATAGTCCAGTGAGTCTTCTTTTGCACCATCTTTGAGATTTAGAGTTCTTCACCATGGGGGCTCTAAATCTATGGCTTTATGAAGACCAAAATGTATTTTGTGAAGAAAACTCAAAATGAAGATAGACTCTTTATTCCTCAATTGATGAATGATAAGAGATGCTGGACCTTTGCTGAGCTTGCTCAGGGTCTGTGCAAAGTATTATGTATTTTCTGATGGAAAGGAGGTGCCCACTTCAGTTCCAGATGTGAAGACTCACCCTTTCTGGGTGTAATGGGCTCTCTCCTCTCACTGCCAGTTAGTCCTGGCAGCTCCTCCTGAGCTCTGAACAGAGAATCAACAATTATCACCAAATTTGTCAATAATTTTTAATTAGAATGAGGGTGGTTGTAGTGGCTTTTGTAGTGACATTGATATCGATGTGTTCTTTGAAATATGTTGTGATAAATTTTATAATGAGAAAGTCAATAAACATATCCTTATAGATGTTTATCTGAAGCATTTATGTCTATTTAAGGGGATATATAGTACTGAATCAGTGAGAGTCAAAATTCAATCTTTTGATCATCACAATCAGTGAATACATGGAACTTTTTCAGAAATTCAAATTAAATAGTAAGATAGAGTTAATCCATTGTGAATTTCCTCATTGCTGGAAAAGAATATTCATAGTGGCCTTGTGTCATTTTTGAAGCACAAAATTTGTAACACTCTACTGAGGTAGGTATTACTATATCTCTAGCTTAGATTTCATACTCCCATCTTATCTCCCTTGTTGATTCTGGAATGCAAGAAACAAATATGTAGTCCATCTTCAACCCCTAATTTGATAACAAGCACAAGGAGCATTGAATTAGAAAGTAGTTGATAGTCAATTGATTCTATAGCACTGCTCCTCAGATTCAACTGGTATCAGGAGCTACACAGGATTTTTCATCTTATGTCCTGTCCCTTCTCTTTCTTCCCTTTACTTCCCCTTCCCTTCTTGAATAATTTACTCCTAATGCCATTAGATTTGGTCCAGGAAAGAAAAGTGGGATGTGACCTGTTAAGTAGGACTGAAATGGAATGTATCATTGTGAATTCATGCTTTTCCAGATAGAAAAATAGAGAAACAAGTGTGTGTGTGTGTGTGTGTGTGTGTGTGTGTGTGTTTGAGTGTTTGAATGTAGAAAATTAAATTCATACTTGTCTGCACTAATGGGACTGGGTGACAGTGACATTTTAATAGCAAGACCAGTGGATCAGTCTTGGTGACCAGATCCTGGAACAAAAATACCATATTTCACTATAGGAAGCAGGGCTGGTTAGACAAAAGGCTGATTCCAGGTTAAAAATTGTAAGTCCAAGGTGAGCCTTTAACACCTTTTTGGGCAAAATGCAAGAAAACATTCGAAAAAGGGTGGAAGAAATCCCAAGTCCACCCAGCCGACTGGCAGGCCTACAACAGAACTCAGGCCTAACCCCACCTCCATCTTGGGCCTCTATAAGCGTCACCATAACCTTCCCCATGCAGTAGTCTCCACCTTGGGAGAACAGGTAGGGCTTGGAGGCAGCTGCATCTCAGAACAGGCAGCTCAAAGCCACTGTAAGACCCACTTTTTAGCCCCATCTCTGAAAGTAGTTGCATCCATCTTAAGACAACCCCACAGCTATCTTGAGTTATCTCCACTATTGCCACCAACACATTTAGTTGCAGTAGCATTTATCATGGGACATTGGCTGGGGGCCAGAAGTCCAAAACCAAGGTGAGGTACAAGTAATCTTCAAGGACACTATAAGATTATAGGGTGGAAACTGTAATAACTCAGATTTGCACTGCAAGAAAGGAAGACACATACACAACATGAAAAAAAAACAAAAAAAAAAACAAGGGATAAAATTGCCCCAAACACACCAAGATACTATAATAATAGAATCCATGGACAGTACAGTTGATGAAATGTCAGAGAAGGAATTAAGAATATACATAATTAAAATGACCCACAAAGTAAAGAATGACCTAATTGAGAAAATACAGGCAACCATTGATCCCACCAACAAAGAGATAAGGGGGCAAATACAGGTAGCAAAAGAGTACTTCAAGAAAGAGAGATTCTGAAAATAAAATCAGAAATCAAGGAAACAATCAACAAACAAGCAAAAACTTAACAGAAAGCATAAACATCAGATTAGATCACTTGGAAGACAGAATGTTAGATAATGAGGAAAAAATATAATCTTGAAAGTAAATTTGAGCACAGTGAAGATGGTAAGAATCCATAAACAGAACACCCAATAATTATGGGATAACATCAAAAGGCCAAATCTAAGATTTATTGGGATAGAGGAAGGGACAAAGATTCAAACCAAAGGAATGCACAATCTCTTCAATGAAATAATATCAAAAAATTTCCCAAGTATGAAGAATAAATTGGAAAATCAAATACAAGAGGCCTATAGGAAACCAAAATTACAACAAATCTACACCAAGATGCATTATAATGAAAAGGTCTAGCATACAGAGTAAGGATAAAAATTTAAAAGCCACAGAGAAAGGAATGAGATCACATATAGGGAAAACAAATTAGGATCTCTGCAGATTTTTCAATCCAGACCCTGAAAGCTAGAAGATCCTAAAAAAATATGTACCAAGCTATGAAAGAAAGTGGATGCCAACCAAGAAGCATATTCAGCAAAATTAAGCTTTAGATTTGATGATGAAATAAAAACCTTCCATGACAAACATAAGTTAAAAGAATTTACAACTAGAAAGACTGCACTACAGAACATCCTTGGCAAAATAGTCCATGAGAAGAAAATAAAAAACAGCAATGAAAATCAGCAAAGGGTGTTATTACACTAAAGGAAAAATCAGCCAAAAGAGAAACCAAGTCAATTTAAATACAAAAATTAAACATAAATGACTATTTATGTTTATTTTTGGTATTTAAAATACAAATCATGTATGAATAGTAACCCTCAATATTTTTTTTATTTTTATTTTTTTCATCTTTCATACATTTGATTCAAGTGAGTTATGTATTTCCATTTTTACCCCAAATACAAATTGCAGAATCACATCAGTTACACATTCACAATGTTTACATAATGCCATATTAGTGACTGTTGTATTCTGCTGACTTTTCTATCCCCTACTATCCCCCCTTCCCTCCCCTCCCATCTTCCCTCTCTACCTCATCTGTTGTTGTTCCGTTCTCTCCCTTCCCCCATTTCCCCTCACAACCTCATATATGTGATTTCGTATAACTATGAGGGTTTCCTTCCGTTTCCATGCAATTTCCCTTCTCTCTCCCTTTCCCCCCATCATCGTCTCAGTTTAATGTTAATCTTTTCCTCATGCTCTTTCCCCCTGTTCAGTTCTTAGTTGCTCTCCTTAAATCAAAGAAGACATTTGGCATTTGTTTTTTAAGGATTGGCTAGCTTCACTTAGCATAATCTGCTCTAATGCCATCCATTTCCCTGCAAATTCCATGATTTTGTCATTTTTTAGTGCTGCATAATACTCCATTGTGTATAGATGCCACATTTTTTTTATCCATTCATCTATTGAAGGGCATCTAGGTTGGTTCCACAGTCTAGCTATTGTGAATTGTGCTGCTATGACCATTGATGTGGCAGTATCCCTATAGTATGCTCTTTTAAGGTCCTCAGGGAATAGTCTGAGGAGGGCGATAGCTGGGTCAAATGGTGGTTCCATTCCCAGCTTTCCCAGGAATCTCCATACTGCTTTCCATATTGGCCGCACCAATTTGCAGTCCCACCAGCAATGTACATGTGTACCCTTTTCCCCACATCCTCGCCAGCACTTATTGTTGTTTGCTCAACATGCAAAAAACTTCATTGACTTCTTAGGGGTCATGTCCGTAGGGAAGCAGAGGGGATCCCAGCCCCCCAGCCCCCCATATCACCAGCGGTGACCCCCAAGGTCTTAGCCACCAGTTTACCACAGCACTGGGGCTTAAAAGGGACACGCGGTGGGGCTGCAAGTGTAACTAGATCTCTGGAGAATCACTTCTGGGGAACAGGACCTGGCTGGCAGGCTGACAGGAGGAAGGGGGTTAAGAGCTGGAGAAGTGAAATGGCTCTGGACTGACAAGTCTGAGAGACCCCCAGGAGACGCCCTACAGAGATAACTCTCGGCAGGTAGAGAGCAAACGCTCCACTTGGAGGGCACACCTCCGCCTACTGGAAGAGAAGAAGGTGGATCTCTAAGACTTTAATTTTTGTTGTTGTTGTTGTTGCTGTTGTCGATATTTTTTTCTCTCCTTCTTCTCACCCTGTTCCTTTCCCCCCTTTTCCTTCTCTCTTTCTATCCCATTTCAAGTTTTATTGTTGTTTTCATTCCCCTCTAATCTATCTCTCCCTTTATCCTTTTTTCTTTTTAACAGCACCTTTATTCCCCTACCCCCCAACTCTCATCCCAAGCATTGCATCTTCCATTGCATGTAATTGTCTAAATGCAAATAGGTGAATGTCTCGGGGCTGTCTATAAGACTCCTAAATACATAGCTACTACCAACACCCTGATCCAATTGCCTGGTAGTATCCACCTTCAGTGGAGCAATCTTCTAAAGTAGCCAAGACATACTAACCATCGTACCACCAGAGCACCCAACCTAAACATATAGTCCTAAGAACAAACAGCAAATCATTATATGCATACAGAACCTAGAAGCCTTATATGAATTGAATGAATCAGCTTTAAAGTACAGCAAAGCCCAACATTTCTAGGCATAATCTCCCACCACAAAATAGAGACAACAGAGATATACAAAGCCAAAACAAATGAATAGGAGAAAGCAGTTACAAAGCAGTCAAACAGAGCTGGAAAGCAACATGAACAATAAGAAAAAACAAGGGAAAAAAGGGTTACAAACAATGCAGGACAATCTAAATATACAGGAGGACCTAGAAGAATCAGAAACATGGACAGGGAAAGAAATCAAGGCATACCTAATTCAGATGGAACGGAATATTAGAGAAGACATGAGACAGCAAATCCAAGCATTGAAAGTATATTTTGAAGAGGAACTAACCACACAAATTCAATCCACAAAGAATGAGCTTTATCAGGAGATAGAGGTGTTAAAAAAAATCAAGTTGTAATCATAGAAATGCAAGAAACCGTAAATCAGATTAAAAGCGCTAATGAGAATATTACAAACAGACTAGACCAAGTAGAAGTCAGAACATCAGATAATGAAGACAAAGTTTATCAACTTGAAAAGAATATAGTCAACACAGAAAAGATGCTGAAATCTCACGAGCAATCTATCCAAGAGATATGGGATCTCATCAAAAGACCAAATTTGAGAGTCATTGGGATAGAAGAAGGCACAGAGAATCAGTCCAAAGGAATGGATAGCTTACTAAATGAGATAATACTAGAAAACTTCCCAGAGATGAAAGATGGAATGGATTGCCAAATCCTGGAAGCTTACAGGACCCCAAACATCCCAAACCATAATAGACCAACTCCAAGACACATAATTATGAAGATAGCTAACATACAGGACAAGGAGAGAATACTAAAAGCTACGAGAGAAAGGAGGCAGATTACATTTAGGGGTAAACCAATTGGGTTAACGACTGATTTTTCATCACAGACTTTGAAAGCGAGAAGATCCTGGAACAACGTATTTCAAACACTGAAAAATAATGGATTCCAACCAAGAATACTGTATCCAGCAAAACTAAGCTTCAGATTTGACAATGAAATTAAAATATTTCATGATAAACAAAAGCTAAAAGAATTCACAGCCAGAAAACCAGCACTGCAAAGCATTTTGAGCAAAATATTACAAGAAGAGGAATTGAAAAATAGCGCCCAAAACTAACAGTGGGAGGTATCTCAGTAAAGGGGAAGAAAAATAACGAAAGAGGGAAAACTAGCCAATCTAAAATAAATAAATAAATAAACATGACTGGAAGTACAAACCATATTTCAATTGTAACCTTAAATGTTAATGGCTTAAATTCACCAATCAAGAGACATAGGCTAGTAACCTGGATTAAAAAAACAAATCCAACAATATGCTGCCTTCAGGAGACTCATATGATAGGAAAAGACATACACAGACTGAAGGTGAAAGGTTGGGAAAAATCATACCACTCACATGGCCCTCGGAAGCAAGCAGGAGTGGCCATTCTCATATCGAATAAAGTCAACTTCAAACCTAAGGTAATCAAAAGTAACCCTCAATATTAATGCCCTTAACTCACCAGTCAAAAGACATAGAGTGGCAGGTTGAATTTTTAAAAAGACCCAACAATATGCTGCATTCAAGAGGCTCATCTCATAGAAAAAAGCATCCACAGACCAAAGGTGAAAGGTTGGGAAAAAACACATGCTCGTGGACTGTGGAGACAAGTAGGGGTTTCCATCCTCATATCAAATAGACTTCAAGCCAAAGTTAATCAAAAGGGATAAAGAAGAACATTTCATACTACTTAAGGAAACCATACATCAACAAGACATAAAAATTATAAATATGTATGCCCCAAGCAGTAGAGCATCTAAGCTCACCAATCAAACTCTTCTCAAATTCCAGAGTCAGATAGACCACAATATAGTAATTCTGGATGACTTTAACATGCCTCTTTTACCACTGGATAGATCTTCCAAACAAAAGCTAAACAAAGAAATTATAGAACTCAATAATACAACCAATAAGTTAGACTTAACAGACATATAGAGAATATTTCATCCACCAATGAGTGAATTACAATTTCTTCTCAGCAGCACATAGATCCTTCTCTGAAATAGACCATATATTATGCCACAAAGCAACTCTTAGCAAATACAAAGAAGTAGAGACACTACCCTGCATTCTATCAGATTATAATGAAATAAAATTAGAAATCAATAACAAAATAAAAAATAGAAGATACTCCAAAACCTGGAGAGTAAATAGTATGCTATTGAATGAACAATGGGTTGTGAAAGTCATCAAAGAGGAGATTAAAAATTATTAGAGGTTGTGGCTCAGTGACAGAGTGCTTGCCTAGCATGTGTGAGTCTCTGGGCTTGACCCTTAGAACTGCTTATGAAAATAAGTAAAATAAAGAAATAATGTCCATGTACAACTACACAAAAAATCTAAAATAATTTAAAAAATTCTTAGAGGTAAATGAGAACACTGACACAATATATCGAAATCTCTGGGACACTATGAAGGCCATACTAAGAGGAAAGTTCATTGCATGATGTTCATTCCTTAAAAGAATAAAAAGTCTACAAATAAATGCCCTAAAATTACATCTGAAAGCCCCCCCCCAAAAGATCAACAAATCAAGACCAAAAGCAGTAGAAGACAGGAAATAATTAAAATCAGATATGAAATCAATGAAACTGAAACAAAAGAAACAATTGAAAAAATTTGACAAAATAAAAAGTTGGTTCTTTGAAAAAAATAAATAAAATCAATAAACCATTAGCCATGCTTACAAGGAAGAGAGAGTAAACTCAAATTACTAACATCTGTGATGAGAAAGGTAATATCATGATGAACACGACAGAAATACACAAGATAATTAGAAACTATTTTGAAAATTTGTACTCCAGTAAAATAGAAAATATCGAAGGTATTGACAAATTTCTAGGGTCATATGATTTGCTCAAAGTGAATCAGGATAATATTCACAAGATAAATAGATACATTTTAAGGAAAGAAATAGAAGAAGGCATCAGAATCCTCCTAACCAAGGAAAGCCCAGGACCAGACAGATACATAGCTGAGATCTACAAGACCTTCAAAGAACTAATACAAATACTCCTCAAACTATTTCATGAAGAAGAAAAAGAGAGAGCACTTGAAAACTCATTCTATCCTGCCAATATTACCCTGATTCCAAAATCAGACAAAGACACATCAAAGAAAGAAAGCTTCAGATCACTATCTCTAATAAACATAGATGCAAAAATTCTCAATCAAATTCTGGCAAATAAAATACAAAAACATATTAGAAAGATAGTGAACTATGATCAAATAGGGTTCACCCCAGGGAGGTAAGATTGGTTCAAGATAAATATAAATGTAATTCATCACATCAATACAATTCATTCATTATAAAATGTAATTTATTACATTAATAGACTTAAAGATAAGAATCCTATGATCATCTCAATAGACTCAGAAAAGACAAAATACAACACTCTTTATGTTCAAAACACTAGAAAAACTAGGGATAACAGGAACATTTTCAATACTGTAAAAGTTATCTATGCTAAGCCACAGGCTAACATCATTCTAAATGGAGAAAAATTGAAAGCATTCCCTCTAAAAACTGGAAGAAGACAGGGATGCCTTCTTTTGCCACTTCTATTTAACATAGTTCTTGAAAACATAGCCAGAGCAATTAGACAGATTAAGGAAATTAAATGAATATAGATTAGAAAATAAGAACTCAAACTATCACTGTTTTCCAACAACATAATTGTATGCCTAGAAGATCCAAAAAATTCCACCAGAAAAATTCTAGAACTAATAAATGAATTCAGCAACGTAGCAGGTTGTAAAATCAACACCCATAAATCAAAGGCCTTTCTTTACGTTGGTGACAAATCCTCTGAAAGAGAAACTAGGAAAATCATCCCATTTACAATAGCCTCAAAGTAAATAAATAAATAAAATACATGGGAATCAACTTAATGAAAGAGGTGAAAGACCTCTAAAATAAAACTACAGAACTCTAAAGAAAGAAATTGAAGAAGCCTCAGAAGATGGAAGATCCTCCCATGCTCCTGGATGGACAGAATTAATATTTTCAAAATGATTATACTGCCAAAAGCACTATACAGATTTCATGCAATCCCAATCAAAATCCCAATGACATTCCTCATAGAAATAGAAAAAGCAATCATGAAACTCATCTGGAAAAATAAGAGACCCAGAATACATAAAGCAAACTTTACCAAGAAGAGTGAAGCAGGTGGCATCATTATACCAGAACTTAAACTAAACTACAGAGCAACAGTAACAAAAACAGCATGGTATTGGGACCAATGGTACAAAATAGAGGACACAGAGACAATCCTACATAAATTAAGTTATCTCATACTAGACAAAGGAGCCAAAAAATTATATTGGAGAAAAGAGAGCCTTTTGAAAAAATGGGGCAGGGGAAACTGGAAATCCAAATGCAACAAAATGAAATTAAACCTCACCATGCACAAAACTCAACTCAAAGTGGATCAAGGACCTAGGAATTAAACCAGAGACACTGCACCTAATAGATAAAAAAGTAGGTCCAAATCTTCATCATGTTGGATCAGGCCCTGAATTCCTTAATAAGACTTTTATAGCACAAGAATCAAAATCAAGAATCAATAAATGGGATGAATTCAAACTGAAAAGCTTCTTATCAATGAGGTGAATAGAGTGCCTATAGAATCGGAGCAAATTTTTAACCACATACACATTAGATAGAGCATTAATCTCTAGGATATATAAAGAACTGAAAAAATTTTAACACCAAAAAACACACAATCCTATCAATGAATGGGCCAATGCATTGGTTAAGACCTGGTACATATTACATTTCAGTCCTAAGCACAGATTAGCCTATTGATATTGATGTCAGTTTTTCAATGATTCTATTTGTGTGTTATATATAATATTGGGGTTTGTTTTGATGTAATCATACAAGCATAAAATATAATTTGCTTCACTTTGGTCCCCAGTGCATCCACTTTTTCTCCTCTCCTCCTTCCCCCTGTTGCACTTCATTTAATCTCTTGGTGTTCTATTTATTCATAGCTTTTTAAATTAGTGTTTGTAGATGCACATAAAGGTGAAATTCAATGTACATAGTACATTCATTTATGGACATAGCATAATTTGGCCAATTTAATTTTTATTTTTTCTCTCTTTTTTTCATTCCTCCTCCCTTCCCCTCATTCCCCTTTCTCTGCCCCACTGATCTCCCTTTCACTTTCATGGGATTTCACTCCCCTTTTTATTTCTTAGTTTGGTATAGCTTCTGCGTATGACAGAAAACATTCAACACTTGTCTGTCTGAATCTGGTTTATTTCACTTATCCTGATGTTCTGTGGTTCCAACATTTCCTATCAGATGACATAATTTCATTATTCTTTATGGCTGAGTAAAACTCCATTATGTCCATTTTAACATGTGTGAGCTGTTCCTCATGTAAGCAGAGCAGGTGGAAAGTCAAATTAGATTTAGTCATAACATCATCTCAGAAAAACACATGTTTTTATAACATAGAAACATATAGTTTCCATAGGAATGTGTTTCCAAAAGAAAATAAAAATGTTTTGGGGTTTGGGTGGACTAATTAAATTGTTTATAGTTATGAAATGATATTCCAAACTTTCCTTGTTGAATGAATGTTGTTTTACATGCATTCAAACCTTATCATATTTTGCCAGGGAGAAGTCCACATTTTCAGGCTAGTGTCAGGAATCCCTGGGGATTTACAGACCAGAGGGATGGGAAGAGTTGCCTGGGTTGGTTATAAGTTTATACAGAAGGTTGACACTGAGAACAGATAAAAGAAGAATGACCTGCTTGTGCTGCTTAAATTCCTACTCTTTCTGTTGATTTTTAAGAACTTTGAAGATTTATCACCTAATACTTAATTCCTCAGACCAAGTAGACACAGAATATTAGATAATGTTCCAATTAGATAGATAGTCCATCATATGGTGACATTAGATAAAAAACTGGTGTTATTTCCAAACAATCAGGGGATGTCTTTCATCACCAAAGTGATGGGGGCTCACAGTTAGTAGTGACACGTGTTACAGAGCTGTTCCTCTCTTAGCTGCCCAAACTTGATGTCCACCCATTTATTTCTCTATTCACCAAAAATCAGGAGGCCATATATTCTGACTTATCATCCCAAAGGAAAAGCTCAAATCATATTTTGGTGTTCCTAGACCTTGCATCTGCTCTGGCATTGCACCAAGGGGTTTGGAGGTCTATGTGTCCATGCAGGCCACTGTTTTCTTTTTCTTTCCTTTCACATCCATTGGTTTGGGACATGCAGACTTTCCAGAAAGCATGAACCTCTCTTTTGTCAAGAATTTGGGTAACTTCTGTCTACTGCAATATTCTTGTAGGGACTGCACAGCAACATGAATACCACTGGTGGGACCATCAGCTCCATCTTGTCTATGTCCCATCTCTCCTTGAGAGGCCATCTTCCCAAACAGAATTAGTACAGTTCAGCCTGAAAGTACAGTGAAGGTGACAGACACAGAGACAACTTTTCTTGGTATATTAACAAGGCAGGAAGATGAAGTGGTCACCAAAGACTCCCCAGAAAGGGTCATGCAGAAACACAACAATCTCACCCAATTCAACTCAGCCAACTTTTCTTGATGCCAGGAGTAAAACCTTCTGCTGGATATCAGGCTACAATAGTGGATAATACCCAGACTGGGCCCTTGAGAAGCTTAATGTCTGGTTCAGGGAAACACTGGTGGAAACAAGCAATGTGCTAGAAGAGTAGAGAGGACAACAATGGAAGTGTGTGCAGAGCACAGAAGTTGCTTCAGAGGAATAAGTGCTGTTGATGGTGGTGATGGTGGTGGTTTGTTCATTTCTTGGTTTGTGAGAATTTTTTTTTTGTTTTGAACTGGGAATTGAACCCAGAGGTGATTCTCCACTGAGGTGCAGCCTTTATTCATTTATTTTTATTTATTTGTTTATTTATTTTGGTACTGGGGTTTGAATCCAGGTGTGCTTAATCACTGAGCCATATCCCCAACAGTTCACTATTTGTTCTAATTAGTTATACATGACAGTAGAATGCATTTTGAGACATTATACAAAAATGGAGTATAACTTCTTATTCTTCTGGTTGTACATGATGCAGACATACACCAGTCATGTAACCATATATGCACACAGGGTAATGACCAGTTCTTTCTACTATCTTTCATATATATATATATATATATATATATATGATTTTTAAGAACTTTGAAGATTTATCACCTAATCCTTAATTATATATATATGATATATATATCATATATATATGATGCTTAGGGGTTCACTGCATTTCTGAAGCTGGTTTTGAACTCATGATCTTCCTGCCTCAGCCTACAGAGTCCTGAGGAGAACAGACAAGGAATAAGTTGTCCTACTCTTTGAGATTAGTAAGGAAAGACTCTACCAAAATAGGTGCTATAAGAGCTGGCTTTTGGAGGCTCAGCAGGAGTCTTAAATGAGGCACAAAAATATTCTACACAGAGGAACCTGTGTGGGCAAAGATATATGGATGGAGCTTGTGTTGACAAAGATCTCATGATTTGTACATACAGCAGCTATGAGACTGGGGCTGTGCTCAGAGGTAGAACTCTCATCTACCATGTGTGAGACACTGGGTTTGATCCTCAGCATCACAGGAAAATAAAAATAATGATATTGTGTCCACTTATAACAATAATAACAACAACAATAACAACAACAACAACAGCAAAAAGAAAAGCAGCTAGGTTCCAGGAACATATAAGGAGATTAATCTCAGTGGCTTCACTTGAGTTTCTCATAATATCACATAACCTTTGGCATTATTGATTACACAGTGATTTATTGATTTTCTACAAAATGAGAATTGAAAGAATTATGGGAGTCCCATGCCAGGTACAAAATCCAGGTTTGGCCACTCACCCCCCATCCCAAATCCAAAAAGTAATTGCAAAAATCAAGAAAAGAACATTAGTCAGTGCAGCCACACCAGAGAGACAAGGGGATCCATGTTTTTAGTCATGTCTTCTGGGTGCTGGCATTACCTGAAGGTTTAAATAGAAGCAGAATTGGGACAGTGGGGAAGAGGTATGCATTGTTAAGCAGTCATGTCCAAACTGAGGTCTGCAGGATCACTATCTCACTTCTAGCACTGTTAGGTGGCTCCTGAGAAGTCCTTATCACTTCAAAGGAATAAATTTTATTTATTGTTCAGGATGTTTATCTACCAGACCTGGAATCCTAAAAGGGGCAGTGTAGGTCCCATGGGATGATTGCTCCTGTTGAGGGAATAAACTCCTGTTTTTATCTGTCTACAAGGCTCTGCCTTTCCTGGAAGGAAATAAGCAATGACTGAAGACTCCTGGGAACCATCCTGGGGTTATGAAATAAGATACTGTAAAAGATGACACTTGAGGGGCTGGGGTTGGGGCTCAGTGGTAGATCACTTGACTGTAATGTGTTAGGCACTGAGTTTGACCCTCAGCACTGCATAAAAATAAATGAATTAAACAAAGGTGTTTTGTTCATCTACAACTAAAAAGAATATTGTTTAAAAAGCTGATAGTTGAATGTCCCTTCAATCTTGTCTCAATCTTCAAGGGGGATAAGATAGGTTAGATAAATTTGTAATCTATTGCTAGTTTTTATATGAGCACTCTTTAAATTATTAACATGTCTATGTGCAGAGCTGAGCAGTCACAAATATTAAGTTAGTAAAGGATATTGAATGAAGGCAGAATGCCAAGCTTTATCCTGCTTTTAGTTACTCATTGTACAGCTGCAGGCCCCACGGTCAATGTCTTTACACAAGGCAGTATCTGTATTCCCTGTTTTCAAACAAAGGTGAAAGTAGGAGAGTGCATGATTCTTTGCCAACTGCAAAGAGGACATTTGACTCCTCCAATTCCAGGAGATGCAAAGGTGGCCTTTCCACTGGATTCATCCCTGGCCCCACCTCCTTCCCCAGCACAAAAACTGGCCTCACTGAATCATAGCTTGTCACAGAAGGGACACTCTGCAGGCACAGTTCTTCAAAGGGCAGCCCATATAACTGTAAGAAAAATACAGAATTCCAAACTGATGAAGAAAAGTGGTGAAGAACCTGACCCAGAATTCTTCCATAGAGACCCGGGTCCTCCTGGCTATCAGCCTTATGCTTTTCTATCTGTGAGTCATGTCCAGCCTTTTCTCCTCCAGAAGCCTGGAGTTGGTGGCCTAATCAGGTTCCTGTTTTCCTTAACTATTTGGAAGATCAAAATAGATGATGGAATTGAAATTGTTATGAACACTTAAGAATTTTCTATTGATCTTAGGCAGACTGCTTGAGCTTCTCCCTGTCCTGAAATCTATATTCCTATGGGTTTGGGGATTCATGGGGAGGTGTGTCCCCAGAGATAATCTGATTGGCTCTGAGTTTGCACCTAGAGTGATGAACCAGAATTCAACAGATACAGCTAATGCATAAGTTCTTATCACATGCTGTGGGAACCTCACCCTTTCAAGCTTTGGGAATTCTGGGGAAAACCAGGTTCCTTGGGTTTTGCTCTTCATCTTCTGGGTTATCTGCTAAAAATATTCTGGAGGACTGTACCTGTTCATACGGTGATTTCTGTGCCCTCCTGGCTGTAGAACCATTTGTACAATGCACCATAGCCCCTCAGACTCCCTGGGAGGCTGACTGAACAATTCCCTCTTTCCTGTGAACCTCTCCTAGCACATCCTTCCCTCCTAAACCTCAATTCTCCCACCCTGAAATTCACAGAAATGTCTAAATGATGAGTGTCTAGAACAGAAAATACCTGATAGAAATTTCAAGAAATTTTATTCTTTTCTTTTGTATTATCTTTCCTCTCTCTGGGAGATTAGCATCAGTAAAGAAACTTATTTACCCTCAATATAAAATCTACTAGCAACCTGACAAACACCCCAAACCCAATTGTGCTTTTCTTTTTTATTTCCCTCCACACTCCAGCATGAAAGAATGAATCTGTACCATCTAGAAGTGATGTAATTTAGTTTTATTGTACGGTTATAGTTAAAGCTTTGTCCATACCAGTCACATATAATTGAGTCAAGCCTTTATTGAAGTGCATTAGTGGCCACTGACCAGAACTTAAAGCTGTTCCCCCCATCAGCCCTGAACAATTTCAAGGGTGCTCCTTATAAGCCTGAAAACCACAAAAGGGATGTTTGGGGGTCCAGCCAATGCAAGCAAGCCAGGTTATAGAAGCAGGAGAGTGAAGTCAAGTGATGGGAAGCCTAACCAATAACAGTTGAGTCCAGTCACCCCAGTTACAGAAATAGAGCTTCGTTACCCTAGTTACAGAAACAATGCCCCACTAGGTAGTTCCATATTCTTAAAGGTTTTGATAGCAAAAGGAGAAGAACATCTTGACCCAGTCATGACCCTTCTACTTGGCATGGTTGTTTTACAGAATTGTGTCACAAAACAAAATGGAGTCACATTTGCTTTTACTATCACATTCCCAGTGGTTTTAGTAGATTTGATGTCAATCTTGCACATCATTAGGCTTCAGTTTCTTTTTCATCCTTCTGTGTCTAAGGGACCATACTAGGCTCGCAAGACCATAATTCGGACCTCACCTACACTCTTGTGTAATAGGCAGAGCCCTATAGTAGTCCCAATCAGGAGAAGGACTCGGGGCCCAACTATGGCTGAGATGATGGTAGTCAGCCAAGGAGACCATGAGAAATTGTTTTGGAACTAATTGCCTGAAGCTTCTTATGTTTTGTGTTTCTTTCTCACTAGCACCAAACTGTTTTTTTATTTTCCCAGAATGGTTTGCACAAAAATAACACGTTTTTTCCTAGGGCCATACAAAGTCCTACTTGTTTTAGAAAGAGATGATCTAGACCTCATCTGTTTGTAATACTATTTCTGTCAGAGAGTCTAGTGAAAATTCTAGTTTGGAGACTGACATTTTTAGTTCTCTTAAATCTATATCTATTTGATGGCTGAGGGACTTAAAATTTTTAGAGCCTGTGATAAGATCTGCAGTTCTCAAAGCAGTATACTGATCCAGCTATTCCCATACCAGCCAGGAGGGGAACTAAAATGGGGGCAGCCTGTCTATGTTGATAAATCAGTGGGACCTGGCCTTTTAATAAGCCCAGGTTCTTTTCCTTTTTCTCCATCAAAATAGTAGGTTACATAGTTCAGAGTTAATGACAGTTTTGAGATTAAGGCAAGGAGTTTGAAGTGGGACTTGGGGAGCACAATTTTTGGTGAATAGGGAGTTGTCCCATTTATAATTTGGGTTGTGGAAGCAAGTGTCTCTTTCTGAGAGATCACACAGGGTGATCTTGGGGGTAGTTCTCCAGGTACATCTTCCTGAGCTAGACATATTGGCGAACACCTATACTGACCATAGTTTTTTCACTAATATTAGGGACCTACTACTGTTGTAAGGGAAAAGGGTGATGACTGTTCTTACTGCTTTGAATTGAGAGGTAGCAATGTGCAGTGGGCAAGCAGTTTGGAGTCCCTGTGTAGAAACTGAGAGGGTCAAGGAGTCCATGGTAAAATCTGGTTCAGGAAGAACAGATTGTAAATTCATCTGGGGGTGGGCACTTCTATGAGAGAAACAAGACATGAGTACTGAAATAAGATTAATGCAAAATAGCAGTTGTAGCATCTGAAATCTTTTCATGAATATTATGAAAATGATTGAAATTAATAATTGTTTACCAGGAGGCAGAAGACCTGAGAAATTGTTCCCATAACAAGGCCTAAAAAAGCCTAATAAGGCCTTTTTTTAGGGACATAAATCTTAAAACATTGTCAGAATTATCAGGAATGTAGACACAACATTTAGTTAAGTTAGTTAATGTCATCTTATTTTTGTAAAATATCTTTATTGGCATGACCTCTACATTCAGTAGAGATTTTTTTTGTTACTTAGGGGAAGATAATTATACTAGCAAACACTGATTAAGTCTACTTGTGTATGAGGTTAGGAAAATATGTAGGCCTTAAACTGACTAAAAACTTCTGACTCTGGCAATTTTTATTATCAGGCATTCTTGCCTAAGAATTTTTCTTTTGTTGCCTCCAGTCTTACTTATTTTGGGGGGTGTTAACACAAGTTTACATTTTATGTTACATTAAAATAACTGTTGTTTATTTTAAATGCCCAGGAATGGCTGTACTTTGATTTTTAACTGTTTTTGCTAGGTGTTTAAGACCAAGCTGGTCAAACTGAACTTTTTCCTATTTATTGGTAAGAGTCAGCTGAATTTCCTTGGAGGACACTCGTGGGGAACTTGTGAGCAGCATTTCAGCTCTGCTAGTGCCATCTGCATTGCTGACCATGAGGCTTCCCTTGGAAGCATCAGACATGTCTCCCCTTTTAATGATCCTCCTCTTTTGCAGCATGCACACTCATTGGCTTTCTGTTCCTCAGTGGTCTCATTAATCTCCCTTATCAGGAGATTATTAGCCCATAGTTGCAAAGCTCTTCCCACTGTCCTGGGTTCAGGCTGACTCAGAGGGCAAGAGCCAAATATTGTTTTTCTTGGCCCCTTTATTTTAACCTTAATTTTTAAGTTTGACCTTTAACATCCAGCAAGTCAGTTTTATCAGTCTTAAACTGAGAATATTCTATTTTAACTTTAATGTTTATAACTTTAGAGTTAATTTTTTACATAACACAATATTTTTATTTTATTTATTAACTTATTTAATGTTGAGGATTGAACTCAGTGACTCACTCATGAAAGGAAAACACTCTACTGCTGAGCCATAACTTTAGCCCCTTTACAGTTAGTTTAATCCCTTTTAATTATTATCTGTCTACAGATGATGGCTTAATATCTCAAATTAACTTAGGTTGTGTGTTCATGAAGTATCACCTCTGTAAAACATTAATAGGCATCAGTTATTGTTAGTTGTGGAGCAGGCTAAACAAATGTTAGCTTTGCTTGTTTGCCTCATGTCTGAACACTCAACCCCACTCAAGGTTGAACAGTGGACTTTCACCCTTCTGGTATAATGGAAACCCACATCTGACCCCTGCCTATTCTGCCTGAAGGCAGAAGATGACACCCTTAGCAACTACAGTGATACAATCACTGTATGCCAACAAGGCAGCTTGTAGACCAGGAAAGCCCATTAGATTTTGGCTGTAAAATATCTCTCTTGCCAGGTCCCCCTCTCTTGTTCTCTCTTTCTTATCTTACTTTTGCTCTCTTTCATTCTCCCTCTCATTCTCTTTCTCTCTCTTTTTTTTTCCCTATTAATCACACACTGCCACAATAAAGGTCTCTTGGTTGTTCTCAGTGTCATTGTCACTTTTTTTAGTTATAATGAAAATACAAAGTGAAATTAACAATAGCAAAAACATATATAGCTCGTATATAATTTTGAGCCTTGGCTGAGTTATATATTATATTTTTATTTGAGATTATAGTAATCTTTTTAATAAAATCAATCTTTGAATATAACTTTAAATTAACTGAAATCTGGCCTACTTTGAAGTTATTTTGACATGCTGTGAGGTTGGAGGCAGAGCCTTATCTCAAGTAAGGCAGGGCTCTTCACAAATCTTAGGTAAAGTGTTTTAGTTCTAAAGCTGACCTTTGTCTCTCTTTTTAGATATTATTTTATAAAGTTTACATATATTGTTTTCTGACTCTTTATGAATGTTAGCTATCACAATATGACATACATCTGAAACATTAGCTTATTTTTTAAAACCTATTAGATTTTTACTAAATATATTTTTATATTTTAACCTTTTAATAATTTTTTAATCCATTGATCCTTCTTTCTGTTTATACCTTGAAATAACCCTTATACATTCCTGAATTTAGATAAATTAATCTATTTTAATAAGATGAAATATTTGTTGTTTATGGTACTTTAATTGAAATGTAGTTGAAACCTCTTGACTCCTTGTATGTAGAATTATACCTGTTGGAACTTTTAATTTATAGTAACCTTGTTTTTATGATAACACAAAATATTTTTTAAGAGAGAGAGAGAAAGAGAGAGAGAGAGAGAGAGAGAGAGAGTGAGAGAGAATTTTTAAATATTTATTTTGAGGTTTTTGGTGGAGAGACAACATTGTTATTTTATTTTTATGTGGTGCTGAGGATCGAACCCAGCGCCCCGCGTATTCCAGGTGAGCACGTTACCACTTGAGCCACATCCCCTGTCTGACACAAATAATCTAAATTTTTTTTTCATTTTTTTTATGTTTTTATGTTTTTATTTATTTATTTATGTTTTATTGGTTGTTCCAAACCCTACAAAGGTAGCAGAATACAACAGTTACTAGTATGGTATTATGTAAAAAATGTGGATGTGTAACCCATGTGATTCTGCAAATTGTACTTGGGGTAAAAAAGGGAGTTCATAACTCACTCGAAGCTAATGTATGCTAATGTATGAAATATGATATGTAAATTTTTTTTAATTTACCAACTTATGAAAACACCAACATTGTCTAGGTGTTTTGCCTTATGGAATTTAAGGAGTTAAGAGTACTTGATATTATATTTAACAGTTAGCGTTTTAACTTTGTAAAACCATTAGATGTCTCTAACAAACACATCCATGATTTATTTTATATATGTTTAGATGTAATTTATGTTTCTTTTTTAAAAAACAAGGTATCACACAAGTGCATTCAACAGTGTTAGTAATCGTTTTTTCCTGTTGAAGAAAAATCCTAGAGACAATGGATATCAGACACTTCATAAATATTAACATTTTAACAGCTGTTTAACCATCTAGAAACAAAACTGTGCATTAGTAACTTTAAAGACATTTGTACTTTTATTTATTTTTCCAATTTAAATTGAACCTTTTAAATCATATTAACCAAAAGTATTTGGATTTGTTTTTTAAATTTTAGTTTATGAGTTCAGATGTCAATTTTTTTTGTACCAAATATATGTAGACATGGCAATACACGTAGATGGACAGTACACTGGTGCACCCACACAAAGCAAACAGACAAACAAAAGCCTTGTAGCTTATTTTTAAAAACCTATTAGATTGAGAGTTAACCCTTGTAAATTGGCCTTAGAATAAGTAGAGTGTAATCAGAAAAACATATCAATCTAGGCATATTGGATCAAAATTATCAATTTGATAAATATAGAATTTTAAGTTTTTCTGACCTTTTCCTTGAGGAGGTCCTGTTCATCAAAGCTAAAAAAAGTTAAGGGAATATAGACAAATGAAAGGGTCTTATTTTTTTCCTGAAGGAACTTCCCAAAGATGCAACACCTTTGGTCTCCTTGGGAGAGTCCCCCAGGTTGGGGTTCCATTCTAAACTGTTTTTTTTCTGGTTTCTTGGAGAGTGGCCACCAAATTTTAGCCTGACATTGAAAAATCTTTGGACCACTTTTTTTAATAGTTCTGAGTTATTCATGTTTGCAAATACTGAGAGACAAAATCCAAATTTCCTAGACAAAATTATGCTTTTTGTTATACAATTTAGGAATAATAATTTTATAAAACACTTTAGTTTTAATCTGTTCTTTATAGGAACTGACATGATTTACCCAGTTGGCCACCTGGCCCAGTTCCTAAGTGAAGGCATCTCCAGAATGCTTTTTTTTACCTTTAGCTTTTACTTTTGACAATTCTTTAGTGTTGGCAGCACTTTACATTTTAATGAAAGCTGTAGTGAGCACAGTTAAAACCATTTTAACCATTTTTTCTCATTAGAAACAAATTGAGGTAGAAATTAACACAGAACACAAAGGGAACAACAAAAACAAACCAACAAACAAAAGTTCTGAAAATTGTTAAGAAAATAAGTTAAAGGGGTCCAGGTAGAGATCTCTATAGAGCTTCCTTGTCCCATGATGATGGTGAAGGGAAGGAGTCCTGATGAAATAAGAGCAGCAGTGAGAACAAAAAAAAGGGCCCATGCACAACACACAGACAGATACACACAAGACAGATGGCTGGCAAACAGAAACTGGACAAATGACAAACAGAAAGGCAGAAGCTGGAGAAACGACAAACAGCAGAACAGACACAGGACAAGCAACAATTGGTAAGGTCACACAGGGAGACCTCTAATGGTGCAGAGACCTCCTCTCATTCTGCCCCCAGGAACAGATGAGGTCCCACAGGGAGGCCTCCAGTGGGACAGAGACAATGTCTCCTCTTGCCCCAGATATAGACAGATGAGGTCACACAGGGAGTCCTCCAATGGGTCAGAGACATGACTCATCCTGCCCCCAGGCACAGGTAGGAGCCCACTGGGTGGCCTCCAGGGAGACAGTGACAACACCTCATCCTGTCCCGGGAAAGGTGTAAGCAACTGTATCCAATCTGGCCTTTTCCCCAGAGGAGTCCACTCACCATATCTGACAGGCCAGCAGGAGGAGCATCCTAGGATGCTATAGCCCCCAGATATTATCGTTAAAGCTTCATCCTGGGGTTTCATAAACTGACTTCCAGACCACTCTTGTATAATCGAATCAAGCCTTTATTGAAGCACACTAGTGGCCACTGAACAGAATATAAATCTGTTCCCCTGATCAGCCCTGAACAATTGCAAGGGTGCTCCTTATAACCCTGAAAACCACAAAAGGGATGTTTGGGGGTCCAGTCAATGCAAGCAAGCCAGGTTACAGAAGCGAAAGAGTGCAGTCAAGTGGCAGGAAACCTAACCAATCACAGTTGGCTCAGTCACCCCAGTTACAGAAACAGAGCCCCATTACCCTACTTATAGAAACAATGCCCCATTAAGTAGTTCCATGTCCTTAAAGGTTTTGATAGCAAAAGGAAAAGAACATCTGGACCCAGTCGTGACCCTTCTACTTGGCATGGTCATTTTATAGAATGGAGGCACAAAACGAAATGGAGTCACATTTTTTTTTACTATCACAGTGTTTAATGGCAGGATTTGTACAGAATATATGAAACCTACACTGCCTTAATCATTCTCCTCTAAAAAGCAGCTGCAAGTTCTTATTGCAACTGTCTGGAACACATTATGGGTTCTTATTTTATATTGCATATTTTCTTCTCAGTCAACAGGATAGTTCCTGAACTTTGGAGGGTCCCCCTCCATGTAGATGAAAGGAATTACAGAGCATGCTGGGCCATTTATCCATGCCACAGTTTTCTCCTCTGCCACTATGGTGCCACTTTTGCAGAACTAGCTGTTTCATAGTTAAAATAGCTGCCAGGACTCTCTTGTACACCATTTCTTTTTTTCCATGTTTCCCTCATCTTTTGGGATGGTGGGGCAGGGATTGTATGACATAGAACACTCTGGCATGGGGCTGTGAGTATGACACATCTGAGTTGCTGGCCAGCCAGGCCAAAGGAGCACCAGCCTTTGTGGGTTTTCCTACAAAGGGAGTTGATGCATAGGGGCAATAAACAAACTGTGTTGTGACTGGCCACCTTGGTGAACATGAGCATGCCTGGCTCTGCACTGCCATCTGAGCATCACCAGTTGGAGGAACAGACTCAATGAGAGGGAGAATGGCCTGGAGATGATTCCTCAGTCATTCATTCCTTGCTGTAGCACTCAGAGGACATAGGGAATTCAGCCTTCCCTCTGGCTCAAGGAAACCAGATTGTCTGACAACAGACTTGGGTGACACTCAACATGGCTCACATTTGTGTGAGGTAGAGGGAAGTCTCATTGTTTCAAAATGGTACATTTGCCATTCAACAGAAGGATATTATTACTGCTTCCAAGGATCCTTATAAAGTCAATTTTAAAGAAGGTCTGGATGCTGAACTGGGAGCATGGTATGGAAAGAAGGAAAAGCCCAAAAGTTTTATTACCAAGTTGTAAGAAAAAATGTCACCAGAGGCTCTCAGTGGGCCCTCTGTGATTGAATAGACTGTGTTAAGCAAAATCTCTTCTTCAAAGTAACTTCAAAATATCACCCCCTTTTTAGACTGGGAAATACTACATTAAGGAAGGGCCAACATACCAAAGAGACATGCAAATGAAATGCCCTGGCAGAATGCCAGACTGGACCTTGTAGGAGCACTCAAGTCTGGGAATGTGTATTGAGTACAAACCTAAGAAATCGGGCATGAAGTCTCAATTTCTCTTAGCTCATCATTATGACTTTGGGGTAAGGAGGCTCTCTAAATGGAGTTGGGAAGGAGTGAATGTGCTCACTTTCTCTCACTGTCAGTTGGAGTTGTTGTTATATATCACCTACATGTTACCTCCTTCATTGCCTGGTCCAGTTTCTGAGTCAGAGACTGGTCAGGCTCTTATCTATAGAATGACGATCATAGTGACCTGGCTTTGTCTCTCACTTTATAGATGGTGAACCTATTCACATGTGCTGTTTGAGAAGCTTGGAATTTCTGAGCCAACCCCTTTGCCTTTCTTTGGAATGTTTCTGCACTACTGCAAAGTGAGTATGGTTGAGTTCACTCTTTTTTCTTTGGCAAAAAGAAAATACCAGTTTAATGTCATTGGTAAAAATGTACTTCTTTTGGAGGAAGTTTCCAGCTCTCATCCTTTTTGAAACAGTGTGCAAGCTCCACCCTGACCATGGCCAGATTTTCCCTGGGGCTCTCCTGTCAACTTTTCAAGAGCCTCAGTGGAACAGGTCAGATCTCTAGTTCATCTGCATTGGATGCTCATGATGTTGTTCAGACTTGCACATATCATAAAGGGGATGTTTAATTTTTGCCTTTTCACATTTCCAGGAAAGTTATATTGTATTTAATATTTGATCAAAAATATGTGAAAGAGAAGACATCAAGCACATTCAAACACTCCTATTCATAACTAGATCTCATGAGTAGCTATTTAAAAAATGTTCATGGATAGATTTGAAACTAAAATTTCTTGAGCAATGCAAGTATTCATAGTTAGATAATTTGCACATACATAATTTCTTAATGTCTAAATTTGTGGTTATTTCCATGGCACTACTCAAGTTTTACTACTGAAGGTACATTTAGAGAATTTGAGAGATGAAACCAAAGCATTCTGCATTTCTTATTATCCTCCAAAGATAATACCCTGTCTGTAAGTCTTAGAAGGGAAAAATTATAAATGAGATCAGACAGTTCTTATCTATGGACTTCACATAATTAAACACAAGATGAGTATTGTTTTTTTCAACAAAGGCACATTTAGTGATATCAAATGAGCAGAAATTGGGTGATTTAAAAATTATTAAAATTTAAAAGTCAACTGAATGGAATGTTCCAAAAGAAATGTGAATTTGTGGCTTGCATTTGGGGCTAACCTGGTTAGGTATTTGACTCAGGTCCTGACTACTGGACAAAAATTCATGAGCTCAAAACCAGAGGCCAGAAAAAAGGCTACACTCTGCTCAGATTATCTCTCCCAAACAGGCTTGTTTATCATATTCTAATTCTAAAATTCTGAGACTTAATAACCATCTGAGAATTCCATACTGCTATTTCTGCTGAAAAAGGCATTATTTCCTATTCATGCTTTTCAGTTCAACAGTATACTAGACAGACTGTAAGATCCACATAATTGGGGTCTCCCTGTGCATCATGAAAACATCGTCCCTGAAACATAGCAACAGGAAGATTTATTTTTAAATGTTAGAAGCAAAAACTTAGAGCAAGTACTTAATTTGCTGACTCCCATGGGTAGGAGTGGCATCTCTCCATCTTTTCCATATTGAGCTGGAAAACTGGAAGGTGAGCCCATTTTGTCAATCCTCACTCATTCTTTCTCACTCCACAACATACATGAGAATCACTGTTATGGTGTTGGTGTCCCCCAGAAGCTCATGTGTGAGGCAATGCAAGAAAGTTCAGAAATAAAGTGATTGAATTGTGAAAGCCTTAATCTACTCAGTACACTATTTCCTCAGTAAGGATTAACTGGATGCAACTGTAGGCAGGTAGGATATTGGTGGAAGAGGTGGGTCTCTGAGGGCCTGGCTTCAGGGCATACATTTTTCCCTGGTTAGTGGAGTTTATGTCTGCTTCCTAGTGTCATGTCCTAAACTTCTTTATTCCTTCACACTCTTCTGACATGTTATTCTGCCTCACTGCAGACCACAGCAACATAGAAAGCCATGTATGAACTGAGACCTCTGAAACTGTGAGTCCAGTGGTTCTTGTCAGGGTCACAGTAGTGAAAAAGCCAACTAAAATAATCACATCAACATGGTTAACTAAAGAGGTAATTTGTGCCTTTAATTTCCTAATTTCCCCATTATTCTAGAAGGATTCATGAAAGAAATGAAAAAGATCTGGGGAAAAAATGAGTGAAGTGTCCTTGAGAATGTCCCTGGGAAACTCACTTTCTCTCAGCTTTGATTTTTTCACATCCAGGTGGAGGGAATGATTCAAAGTTGGCAGGATTTCAGAAATAGTCCATGCACATGAGAAAATGATACAGAAAACTAGACTTGCTTCATATTCATATTCAAGGACAACTAGTGAAACTGTGGCACACACCTGTAGTCCCAACCACTCTGGAGGCTGAGGCAGGAGAATTACAAATCCAGGAGTCATTCTGAGGACCTTTAAGAAGATATATCTGCCATTTGTCACAGATATCCTACTCCTCAGTCTATACCCAACATAGAGAACATGGCAAAATCTTATCTCAAAGAAAAAAGAGGATAATTACTTCAATATGAACAATATTTCAAGAAAATTCAAGATTGACCCTAAAATCCCTTTTCTAATATCTTTTTTATTTTTTTCTTTTTTACTTTTAGATGTCTTAGAATAAGATCTTCCCTCTAATCTTCCCTTTTTAGTAAGAAAGTATAGAAGGTGGCATCACCATACCAGAACTTAAACTGTACTACAGAGCAATAGTAACAAAAACAGCATGGTATTGGCACCAAGATAGACTGGTAGAAAAATGGTACAGAATGGAGGACACAGAAACTAACCCACATAATTGCAGTCATCTTACATTAGATAAAGGCACCAAAAACAAACATTGGAGAAAAAAAAACCTTTTCAACAAATGGTGCTAGAGAAACTGGAAATCCATATGCAACAAAATGAAATTAAAATCCTATTTCTCACCATGCACAAAACTCAACTCAAAGTAAATAAAGGACCTAGGAATTAAATCAGAGACACCATGCCTATTATAAGAAAAAGAAGGCCAAAATCTCCATCATGTCAGATTAGGCCCCAACTTCCTTAATAACACTCCTATAGCACAAGAATTAAAACCAAGAATCAATAAATGGGATGGATTCAAACTGAAAAGTTTCTTCTCAGCAAAAGAAACAATCAGTGAGGTGAATAGAGAGTCTACATCTTGGTAGCAATGTTTTACCCCTCATACATCAGATAGAGCACTAATCTCTAGGGTATATAAAGAACTCAAAAAGCTAAAGACCAAAAAAACTAATATCTCAACCAATAAATGGGCCAAGGAACTGAAGAGACACCTCTCAGGAGATGATTTATAATCAACTAACAAATATATAAAAATGTTCAACATGCCTAGCAATTAGAGAAATACAAATCAAAACCACTCTAAGATTTCATCTTACTCCATTCAGAATGCAGCTATTAAGAATACAAACAACAATAAGTGTTGGTGAGGATGTGGGGAAAAAGGTACACTCATACATTGCTTATAGGACTGCAAATTGGTGCAGCCAATATGAACAATAGTATGGAGATTCCTTGGAAATCTGGGAATAGAATTACCATTTGACCCAGCTATCCTTCTCCTTGGTCTATACCCAAAGAACTTAAAAACAGCATACTTCAGGGACACAGCCACATCAAAGTGTATAGCAGCACAACTTACAATAGCCAAACTGTGGAACCAACATAGATGCCTTTTAGTAGATGAATGGATAAAGAAAATGTGATATATATACACAATGGAATATTAGTCAGCAATAAAAGAGAATAAAATCATGACATTTTCAGGTAAATGTATAGAGTTTGAGAAGATAATGCTCAGTAAAGTTAGCTAATCCCAGAAAAACAAATGTCAAATGTTTTCTCTGATATAAAGAGGGTGATTCATAATGGGATTTGGGGGGAGCATGGGAGGATTTAGACAAACTCTAGATAGAACAAAGGGGTGGGAGTGCTAAGGAGGTGGCATGGAGGAATAAAAAGATGGTGGAATGAGATGGATATCATTACCTTAAATACATATATGAAGACATTAAAGGTGTAAATATACTTTCTATAAAACCAGAGATATGAAAAAAATGTGCTTTATATGTGTACTATGAATTGTAACTCATTCTTCTGTCATACATAACAAGTTAAAATAAAAATAAATAAAACAGAGGATTCAGAGTGGGAGTAATAAAACAACTTTGTCTTGCATTGGGGTGCACTGGGACATGGACTTCATGTATGAGAAGATGCAGGCACCAAACCAGAGAGAGACCACAGTGAGGTGGGAGCTGCAAGTGGCAAAGGAATTTCTCTTACACTGTGCAGGATGAAGCCATAGGATGTAGAAACCAGGATGATATTTTATTTATCCTGAGTCCCTGGGGAAATAAGGAGTGGAGACCAAATGTGATGCCAGAAATATGGGATAATGTGTTCATAGTGATAAGGAACTTTTGATCCAAGAAAACAAATTGTAGAAAATTTTTTTTCTGTCTCTAATGATCTAGCAGCTAAAATTATTGAAATATACTTTTTTCAAATCAAGAGAAATCTAAAATCTGCCTTCATGATCATGATCACTCTGAAATTACAAAATTTCTGAACTTTATTAAAGACCAAATTTATGTCTCCTCTCAGTAAAAAAAAATGTGTATGTATGTGTATGTATATGTGTGTATATGTATACATATTATGTGTGTGTGTATATGTGTGTGTGTGTGTGTGTGTGTGTGAGTCTGTATATATGGGGTTGTTTTGTGTGTGAGCATGTGTGTGTTTTATATGGTTTGCTTGGGTTTGTTGCTCATTTTATGAGTCAGAGTTTAAGAAAAGGAGCTTAGCAGCTAATGTGTGTGTGTGTGTGTGTGTGTGTGTGTGTGTGTGTGTTCTGAATTATGTTACAGAATCTTGGTCATATACTGCCACCCACAACCAGTGTGGGCAGCTAAACTTAAGGTCACACGTGGGAATTTCCTGGGATACCAAATAAAACACAGACACACACTTTACCTTTGAATCAAGCTTCAGGATGGCTCCTCTGCTCTCGGCCTCAAGCTCCCCAAATGGGAGAGTGAGGAAAGTCACCAGAGGCTGGCAAGAGAGAGAGCTAGCGTGTTCAGAAGTGAGCTTTTATTGGGGGGAGGGACCCTCATTCTTGAAAAAGTTTCAACCAAAAAAGGTCAAGAGGGGCAGGGTTACAGGTGAGAAATTCAACCCCTGGGGCTGTGGGAAGGAACACCAATGCATGAAGACACATTCGGCTACCTCAAGGATTCAGGCAATATCTAGGTCCCTACAAAAGTAACCGACAGAATCTCTTCCAATCACAAGAAGGAGAATGCCAGTCATTCAACCCAACAGCCACCCTCATATTCCTGCTTTTTTTTCTTTGAAAAAGCAGGCGATGGGTCACTTTTTTGAATCCCTGAATCCTTATTTTGAAGGCTCACCATCCTACTATTACAATAGAGAATTAGTAGAGAGAATTAGCAGCAAAGAGAACAACACAAGAATATAACATGCAGAATGTTTAAGAATGTTTCCAGGGTTTTTTGATCAGCTAAAAAGTAGGATCTTTTAGTAGAGAGAATTAGTAGCAAAGAGAACAATACAAGAATATAACATGCCGAGTGTTTAAGAATGTTTCCAGGGTTATTTGATCAGCTAAAAAGTAGGATCCGAAAAATCAATTTTACTTTTTTTTTTACATCTTGAATATAATGATGGAGCTCCAAAAGATCCAAGCTGTTATTATTATTTTGCCAAATACCCAACAAATGGTTTTTAACCTTCTTCCAATCCCATTGGGAAGCATTGTATTTGGCTAGCATGACATTTAAGTCTTTCCTTAAATTTCAAATCTGAAAGTTCATTACTAATATTTATGACTGTAGCCTCTAAAGCATTTAGCTTAGTCTCAATTCTTTCATCAATATTTATTTGATTATGAAGAGCCTTGGAAGTATTCTGAGCCAAATTATTAAGAAAATTTGCATATTGAATATTTTGAGATATGGCCACTGAAGCTGTGACCATTGAAGCAATAAAAGAAACCAAGGCAACAACTCCCACTATTATGAGCACATTTAGATCTCACTAGCTGGGCATATATTTGTTGTAAGACTTGAAAACCAGCTTCAGTTTACCATGGCTCTGAAATATTAGCTGGTAATAAGACAAAAGAAGGCTGATGGAGTATTCCTTTTCCTCTATTATATCTGGTGATACAGTTAGTTAAATTACATTTAGTACATGTTACAAGATATCTATAATCTTTCCATTTAATTTTTACATTCCAGTAATTAAGACATAAGGAGATTGAACACAGGCTCATAAGCCATAGCAAGAACCTTCCTTACAGTTCTTGCCTACAAAGTCTGGTAAAGGCTTGTCAGTAAAATGTAAGAATTCTGAGGCAGCAATTAAGTACCAAACATCTTTCTGAACACCACCTTTTCTGAAAGTCAAGATGTTTCTAACGAATCCTCCAGGAGTTGGCAGTACTCTTTCTTAACTGCCTTTTATCAATTTTAGGAGACCAGTACAAAATATACCCACTATTTTTAGACACTTTATATTGTAGTGGAAAAGTATTTATACAATCTATCAACTTAGGAAAAGTACCAATTTTTATTGCAGAACAGTTAGGACAATGAGGTATTGTTCATGGACGTTCTGCTGAGATGACTCGTTTGTTATGGGAAAGTCCCATTTTAATAACACATCTAATATAAGGTTTTAAGTCTCCATTAACAGTACAATTAGTTGGTCTAAGTATCCTAATTCTGTCTTTCCCTCAAATAACACTTTTAGACAGCCAGCATGTTTATCATGGAACCAACACAACATAGCCAGAATAATTAAATCCAGTCACATCATTGAGAGTAATATGAGTATCTGTAAGTCCTCCCATCGTATGTGAGTCATTAGTAAATCCTGGGATGGATTCTCCAGTCCACACAGCTGGGTGTACTAGAGGTGGATCTGGAAAATATGTACAATAAGTTTCTCTCTGATTCCCTTTTACCCAACAGCTCAATAGAGCTGTTACTGCAGCAAGCATCACCATTGGAGTTTTAGCTTTCCCTTGCTGTCAAATCATTCCTGTAGCCCATAGCGTCAATTTCTTCAGGTCCTTCCATGAGATTAGCTTCCTTGTTCAGTTTCTCAGGGTCCCTCTTCTTCTCTTCTTTCGAGTTTTTTTAAAAATTGTTTTTAGTTGTAGATGGACACAATATCGTGTTTTTTAACTTTTGAGTGAAGGCTTCTCTGGGTCGATCTTCAGTCATTTGAATCTAGGTTCTAAGTCCTCCATGCCTGATGGTGTGTTCAGATACCCAAATAGGACAAAAAGCATCTTCTGGAAAAATACAAGCATGACCTCTGCCCCACATAATCACTGGGTCTTGTCATTTCCATTGATCAGTCTGTAAGTCCTAAAGGGCCTGTTGCTGTGGAAGACAGAAAATTTAAAACAAATAGAGCATTATTGAGGTTATGTTGGGGAGTCATAGTCCTATATCCCCCTTTTACTTTTTGTAATTGTAGCTTAATAGATAAATGAGCTCATTCTACAATGGCTTGACCTTGAGGGAATATGGAATATTCCTTATGGAATAACTCTTTTATGGTAAATCCAAAACTCTTGGTGAAATTGTTAAAAAGAAGAGCTTACATAAGCCAGTGGATTATTAGTTTTAATCTGTATCATAGTGAGGTCCTAAGCAATTAGCAAGACTCTCTTTCAAAATAAAAAATAAAAAGGACTGGGTAACAAAATCAGTAAGAAATGTTAAATGATCCATTTTACAGGGATCTGCATGGTGGTGAGCAGGTCATTCCCTGGATAAGGCCAGACTGCAGTCCCACCAGGCAAGTTAGAAAGTCACTGGCCCACATAGAGGGGAGAGTGTGCAGGCTTTTCAGGCGTTTTCAACATAACCCCATGATGCACATTTTGTCCTCACTGATTAATTCTCTCAGTTCTCTTTGATTTATTGGCTTTGACCTTTTTTCTTTATTGTTTTCCTGACTATTGGAATGATTCTGATTGCAAAATGGCTGAACTCCTTTTACCTCTGACTGTCTGCTGACTCATAGAATTCAGTCAATTCACATTTAGTAATAAATAAACAAAAGGTCGTCTGTGGATTTGTGTTTACAAGCAGTTCTGCAGCATTTTGTAACTGTGTTGGGAGTGTTCTGGGAGATGTGGAAAGAAATATGTAACCCATGTGAGGTTGAAACATCAACCAGGTTTTTTAGAAGGTCTCTTGAACTTTCAACGGAAAATGGAATCACAAGATTTTGCTCCAGGGCCCTGCTTTTTGATGGTAATAATTAGCTATGTAAGTGTATATGGTGAATTAAAATTTCTGGGGCTTAGTTGCTCTTTCATAAAATGATAATTATAGCCATACATATCTCATAGAATTGTTGGATGGGTTGTGCCAGTTAATGAAGGAGAAGTCCTTACAACAACAACAACAACAAAACAACAACAAAATATTTGAAAGAAAGTAGAAGGAATTGAACGTCACTTTCCTATGTTCATATATGAATACATGAGCAGTAAAATTCCACATAATGTACAACCACAAAAATCGTATCCTAATTTGAATAAGATATACTCCACATATGTATAATGTCAAAATACAATCTTCTGTCATATATATCGAGAAATCCCAAATAAAAATTTAAAGAGTTAAAAAATAAACACTAGCTAGTTTTTCTTGAGGTAAGGGGTGTGTGGGGGTGTGGTGTACCTCTCTCTCTGCACTCCCAGTTGAGAAACTTCTCTAGACTTTAGGGCTCAGAGCTTCCATGGCAGGTGTGTCTTCTTTGAGATCCTGCCTATTCCACCTTTGTGCATCATGATCATAGGATCTCTTGGTTCCTGACTGGACTGCAGGAACTTATGGACTTTAATATACAAGATAAGTAGAATAATGAGGAAGGGGTGTGTTTTATATCAATCCTGAGAGAGGCAGGCAGTCCTGAGCAAGTCCTGTCATTCAGATAACAAGACCCGTGGACATCTTAGGTCAATTCTAGGCAATATCCATCACCTACATGAGGAAAGGAGTCTAGGCACACCCAATGGCTCACAGTTCCCTTCTCTTTAGTTCTGTTGATTCTGCTGTTTCTATATTTTTTGAAAAAGAAGTGAGTTTTAAAAAGGAAAGAATGAGTGAGTCAAATCCTGCTACAAGTTTCAGTAAAGTATACTTTCACTTCACAGAACTCATTCAAATTTATAATTCAAAATCTACATGTGTGGTTTTTTTTTTCTTCTTGCTGTTTAGTGTTTCATTCCCCCAACAAAAGTTAAAATTCATGAAAGCCAAGTTTCTGAATAGTTTATGTGTAATGCTTGACACAGGTCCTGAACACAGTGGGCATACATCTCATTCAATCTGCAGTGACTATGGGGTGAGGAAAATTCCTCCGTCAGTCCAAGAGGATGTGTTCCTGGACCTGACAGTCTTCACACCACTCCAAACACAAGGCCCAGAATACTTGGCTATTCCCTCTCCCTGCCACAAAGCTTAGATACTGTCTGCCTCCCAAAGTAGGCAAGATGAAAATAGTCCCTACTTAAAAGAAAGAGCATTTGAGAGCTGAGTTTAAAAAATCATCTTTCTTTTTTTCTTTCATTCCATTCTTTTTTTTTCTTTTTGCATACTTAAGATTATGACCTGTGAGTTTTGAATGTAAAACAAAAGCCAACACCATGAGCAATTTATTTGCCAGTAAAAGTAATAACAGGCTTCTCAAAAGAGATATTATATGGGCTGACCATGCACAAGAGAATTGAGTGTCCCATGCCAAGAAAGAAGCTCCACTTTTAAAATTGATAAAAATGTTTTCTCTCATACCTCTATGATTACTTTATTTGGCATCCTACAATTGCCTGTTCATGTGTACCCCTCTCAAATCAGCATGGTATCTGGGGCTGAGTCTCTATATAACCAAGTACTTAGAGCAGATCTTTATACTTAAACTATGGAACAAACGTAGGTGTCTTTCAACAGATGAATATATAAAGAAAATGTGATATACATACATATATATATATATATATATATATATATATATATATATATATATACACACACAATGAGATATGACTCAGCCTTAAAGAAGAATAAAATGACATTTACAGTAAATGGTTTTACCAGTAAATTTTTTTTTACCAGCAATATTATGTTTAGCAAAATAAGACAATCCCCCCAAACCAAATGTCAAATGTTTTCTCTGATATCTGGATGCTAATTCACAATAAAGGGGGGTATAGACAAGAATAGAACTACTTTGGATTAAGTAGAAGTGTGTGAAGGGAATGAAGGGGGTTTATGAGTAGGAAGTATAGTAGAATGAATCTCTTGGTTATATATGATGTAGAGTTACCTGGATTGTGTAATTATATATGCACATAAAGTAATACTGTCTGATTCATTTTATTATCCTTCCATTTTTGTATCTTATTTTGAAAGAGGGTCTATCTAACTGGCATAGGGCTCAATGAATTTCTGAGGCTGGTTTTAAACTTGCAATCCTCCTTCCTCAGCTTCCAGAATCTTGGAGATCACAGCAAGGAATAAGTTGTCCTACTGCTCAAGATAAATTAGGAAAGGCTATACCAAAATAGGTGCTGTGGGAGCTGGATTTTGAAGGGTAAGCTGAAGTCTTTTGTGAGGCACAAAAACATTCTAGGTGCAGGAACCTGTGTAGCCAAATATTTATGGATGTAGCTTGTTTTGATGAAGGTCTCATGTATTATCATGTCAGCAGCTATGGTGCCATGAACACGTAAGGAGATTAAATGCTAATGGCTTTGCTTGAGTTCTCATGATATAAAATAACATTTGACATTATTGATTACATAGTGATATATTGATTTTTCCACCAAATATGAACTAAGCATACTACAGAAGTTCCAGGCCAGATATAAAATCTAGGTCTGGCCCCTCACCCCAAAAATCAAACCCAAAGGGTAATTGTAAAAAGCAAGTAAAGAACTTTAATCTGTGTAGCCACCCCAGGAAGACATATTTTTAGCATGTCTTCAGGGTGCTGACTTGACCTGAAGGCTTTAATAGAAGAAGAATTAGGGCAGTGGGGAAGAAGTATGCATTGTTAAGCAATCTTGCCGAAACTGTAGTCTCATGGATCACTATCTCAGTTCTAGCACTGTGAGGTGGCTCCTGAGAAGTCCTAATCACTTGAAAGGGGTAAATTTTTACTTACTGCTCAGGATGTTCATCTACCAGACCTGGAATCCTAGAAGAGGCAATGTAGGTGTCATGATATGATTCCTTTTGTTGAGGGAACCGTCTCTTCGTAGTGATCTGTCTACAAGCCTCTGCCATTCCTGGAAGGAATTGAAAAATGAATAAGAAATTCTAGGCACCACTCTGGGGCTCTGGAAAAAGCTACTGTAAAAGCTGACAATCAGGGCTGTGGCTATAGCTCAGTTGGTAAAGTGCTTGCCTTGCATGCACAAGGCCCTGGTTTCAATCCTCAGCACCAAAACAAACAAAAAACAAACAAAACAAAACAAAATCCCAAAAGTTGACAATCAAATGTCCATTCAATCTTGCCTCATTCTCCAAGGTGGTATCAGATTAGGTATATTGGGGCTAAAAATTCTTATTTTGCTAGTTTTTAGATAAGCACTCCTTAAATGATTAACCTGTCTTGTGCAAAGCTGTGTAGTCACAAATATTAGGTTAGTAAAAGATACCTAATGAAGGCAGAATGCCAAGATTTATTCTGCTTTTAGTTACCCATTGGACAGCTGCTGGCCTCAAAGTTAATGAAATTACCAAAGGAAGTTTGTTTAAGTCAATGGTTTAAAAGATCAAAGGAGGAGAGTGCATGATTCTTTGCCAACTGCAAAGAGGACACCTGACCCCTCCAATTCCAGGAGATGCATAGGTGGCTTTTCCACTGGCCGCATGCCTGGCCCCACCTCCTTTCCTAGCACATAAATTGGCCTCTCTAAATTACGGCTTAACACATTTTGGCAAAAAAAGCCCACATAGCAGAAAAAACAATTCAGAAGACAGAACTGCTGAAGAAAAGTGGTGATGGACCTGATCCCCAATTCTTCCATAGAGACCTGGGTCCTCCTGGCTATCTGTCTGGTGCTCCTATATCTGTGAGTAGCTGTCCAGCCTCCTCTCCTCTGTAACCCTGGAGGTGGGGACCTAATCACGTTCCTCTTTCCCTTGTCTATTTGAAAGATCAAAAGAGATGATGGAATTGAAATTTCTATAAACATTTAAAAAGTTCCTATTTAGCTTAAGCAGACCATTTGAGCTCCCTGCCCCCAAATCCATATTCCTGTGGATAGGGCAATTGGTGTTGAGATTTGTTTCTGGGGGTTATCTGATTGGCTCTGTGTTTGCATCTAGAGGAATAAACCAGAATTCAGCACATACAGCTAAATAATAACTATTATAATATGCAGTGGGAACCTCACTCCCTTTCAAACTTAGGGAATTCTGGGGACAACCAGTTTACTTGGGTTTTGTCTCTTTATCTTCTTGGATTTCTGCCTGTTGCAGAAGACATGCAAGAGGACTATCCCCTGTGCATGTGGTGACTCCTGCCCCCTCTTGCCCCCAGCACCATCTATACAACACACCAATTTCCCCTCAGACTCCCTGGAAGGTTGACTGCACAATTCCCTCTTTTTATCATGGCAGTTCCCTCCCTTGTAAAACTCAATTATTTCACCCTGAAATTCACAGAACTGTTTCCTTCTAAATGATAAGAGCACAGAATACCTGACAGAAATTTTAAGAAGTTTTATTCTTTCCTTTTGTATTATTTTTCCTCTCTCTGAGATATTAGCATCAGTAAAAAGACTTATTTCCCCTCAAAATGAAATCTTCTAGCAGCCTGAACAACATCAAAAAAACAATTTGGCTTTACTTTTTTTCCTTTACACTCCAATATGAACACATGAATGAATATCATCTAGTAGGGAAACTGCTTTTACTAATGGGATCTTGACATCATGAAGCAGAGGGAAAAAGGTTATTTTGATTGTGGGTAGGAGAGATTCCACACAGGTCACATCTGACGTTTGTCTCAATTTCACTCTTAAAAGTAAGGAATCAAAATAGCATGAAAAATGAAAATATAGAACTGGCTTTGATTCTCTGAAAGAAAAGGTACTAATTCAGGGTGTTGTGGCAACATACTCCTCTCTCTGTAGACATTTTCTAGTGAATCAATGTAGTTTAAGTTTAATGTATGTAATGACAGGATTTGTACAGAGTATGTAAAAACTATACTGCCTTAAACATTCTCCTCCAAAGAAGTAGCAAGTTCTTATTCAACTGTCTGGAACGCATTATGGGTTCTTATTTTATGTTGCATATTGTCTGCTCTGTCACCAGAACTGTAACTGAAATTTGGAAGGTCACCTTCCATGTAGCTAAAAGGAATTGCTAGGCATGTTGAGCTATTTAAACATGCCACACTTTTCTCTTCTGTGCTACTATGGGGCAATCTTTGCAAAACTGGTTGTTTCGTGATTGAAGTAGCTGCCAGGAATCTCTTGTTCACCATTTTTCCTTTACCTAGTCTTTCATCTATTATCAATGCTGATGGGGGTGAAGATTTTAGGATCCAGAACCCCCAGGCATGGGGCTGTGTACATGACATATCTGTGTTGCAGGTTGGCCAACCCAAGGAAGCACCAGCCTTTGTGGGTTTTCATACAAGGAGAGTTGATGCGTAGAGGCAATAAACAAAACTGTTTTGTGATTGACTGCTTGGTAAACATGAGCGTGCCTGACTCTGTGCTGCCATCTGAGCATCACCAGTTGGAGGATCAGACTCAGTGAGAGGAGGAATGGCCTGGAGATGATTTCTCAGTCATTTATTCCTCACAGTAGCACTCAGAGTATAAGGGAACTCAGCCTTCCTTCTTGCTCAAGTCACTTAGATTGTCTGACAATGGACTTGGGTGACACTCAACATGGCTCACATTGGTATGAAGCCAATGGAAGTCCCAGTTTTCTTAAATGTCACATTTGTCATTCAACAGAAATAAGAATACTATGACTGCTTCCAAATATCCATGTGAAGTCAAATTTAAAGAAGGGCTGAATGCTGAACCAGAGACATGGCATAGAAAGAAGGAAAAGTATGAAAGGTTTATGTCCAAATTGCAAGAAACAATGTTACCATAGGTTCTCAGTGGACAGTCTGTTCTTGAATGGATTTGGTTACCCAAAATCTCATAATGAAAATCATGTCAGAGCATTGGCCCTTTTTTTACTAGGAATCTCTACGTTAAGGAAAGGTTAACATACCAAATACACATAGCAACTGCGATGCCCTGGCGGAATGCCAGCCTGAACTTCTCAGGCGCATTCAAGGCTGGGAATGTTTATTAAGAACAAACCCAATTATTGGGCCCATGAAGACTCAAGTTCTTTTACCTAATCATTGTGCCTCTTGTGGCAGAAAGTTATCTCTAAGTGGTGTTGGAAAACAGAATGTGCCATTGGAGTTTTGTTGTTATGTATCACCTACATGTTACCTATCTCACTGCCTGGTCCAGTTTCTGAGTCAGAGACTGGTCAGGCCCTTATCTATAGAATGACAATCAGGGTGACCTGGCTTTCTATTTCACTTTATAGCTATGGAACCTATTCTCATGGGCTATTTAAGAAGCTGGGAATACCTGGGCCAACACCTCTGCCTTTATTTGGAACTCTTCTGTACTACCACAAGGTGAGTGTGCTTGAGCTTCCTCTATTTTTTCTCCTGAGTACAAATGCCAGTTTAGTGCCATCAGTCAAAATGTCCATCTTCAGGAGAAATTTAGTAGTTTTTATCCTTTGAGAAACAATGTTCAGGCCCCTCCTGGAGCATGGCCAGGTTTTCCCTGGAGCTCTGATGTCAACTCTTCAAGAGCCTCAGTGGAACAGCTTGGATCTCTGGTACATCTGCATTTGATCTTCATGATGTTGTTCGGACTTTGAATTCGTCATAAAAAAGATGTTTATTTATTTTCATTTTTTTACTGGTTGTTCAAACATTACAAAGCTCATGACATATCATCTTTCATACATTTGCTTCAAGTGGGTTATGAACTCCCATTTTTACCCCAAATACAATTTGCAGAATCACATCGGTTACACATTCATATTTTTACATAATGCCATATTAGTGACTGTTGTATTCTGCTACCTTTCCTATCCCCTAATATCCCCTCTCACCTCCCCTCCCATCTTCCCTCTCTACCTCATCTGCTGTTGTTCAATTCTCTCCCTTTCCCCCACTTTCCCCTCACAACCTTTTATATGTAATTTGTGTAACATTGAGGGTCTCCTTCCATTTCCATACAATTTCCCTCTCTCTCCCTTTTCCTCCCCCCACTCATCTCTGTTTAATGTTAACCTTTTCATCATGCTCTTCCTCCCTACTCTGTTCTTAGTTGTTCTCCTTATATCAAAGAACACATTTGGCATTTGTTTTTTAAGAATTGGCTAGCTTCACTTAGCATAATCTGCTCTAATGCCATCCATTTCCCTGCAAATTCCAAGATTTTGTCATTTTTTTAGTGCTGCGTAATACTCCATTGTGTATAAATGCCACATTTTTTTTTTATCCATTCATCTATTGAAGGGCATCTCGGTTGGTTCCACAGTCTAGCTATTGTGAATTGTGCTGCTATGATCATTGATGTGGCAGTATCCCTGTAGTACGCTCTTTTAAGGTCCTCAGGGAATAGTCTGAGAAGGGCGATAGCTGGGTCAAATGGTGGTTCCATTCCTAGATTTCCCAAGAATCTCCATACTGCTTTCCAATTTGGCTGCACCAATTTGCAGTCCCACTGGCAATGTACAAGTGTAACCTTTTCCCCACATCCTCGCCAGAACTTATTGTTGTTTGACTTCATAATGGCTGCCAATCTTACTGGAGTGAGATGGTATCTTAGGGTGGTTTTGATTTGCATTTCTCTGACTGCTATAGATGGTGAGCATTTTTTCATGTACTTGTTGATTGATTGTGTGTTCTCCTCTGAGAAGTGTCTGTTCAGGTCCTTGGCCCATTTGTTGATTGATTATTTGTTATCTTATTGTTTAATTTTTTGAGTTCTTTGTATATTCTGGATATTAGGGCTCTATCTGAAGTATGAGGAGTAAAAATTTGTTCCCATGAAGTAGGCTCTCTATTTACCTCTCTTATTGTTTCTCTTGCTGAGAAAAAACTTTTTAGTTCAAGTAAGTCCCATTTGTTTATTCTTGTTATTAACTCTTGGGCTATGGGCGTCCTATTAAGGAATTTGGAGCCTGACCCCAGAGTATGTAGATCGTGGTCAACTTTTTCTTCTATCAGATGCAGTGTCTCTGGTTTGATATCTAGCTCCTTGATCCATTGTGAGTTAATTTTTGTGCATGGCGAGAGAAAGGGATTCAGTTTCATTTTGTTGCATATGGATTTCCAGTTTTCCCAACACCATTTGTTGAAGATGCTATCCTTCCTCCATTGCATGCTTTTAGCCCCTTTATCAAATATAAGAAAGTTGTACTTTTGTGGATTAGTCTCTGTGTCCTCTATTCTGTACCATTGGTCCACCTGCCTGTTTTGGTACCAGTACCATGCTGTTTTTGTTACTATTGCTCTGTAGTACAGTTTGAAATCTGGTATCGCTATGCCTCCAGATTCACACTTCCTGCTTAGAATTGCTTTTGCTATTCTGGGTCTTTTGTTTTTCCATATGAATTTCATGATTGCTTTATCTATTTCTACAAGAAATGCCGTTAGGATTTTGACTGGCATCGCATTAAATCTGTAGCGAACTTCTGGTAATATCGCCATTTTGATGATGTTAGTTCTGCCTATCAATGAGCAGGGTACATTTTCCCATCTTCTAAGATCTTCTTCTATCTCTCTCTTTAGGGTTCTGTAGTTTCCATTGTATAAATCTTTCACCTCTTTTGTTAGGTTGATTCCCAAGTATTTTATTTTTTTGAGGATATTGTAAATGGAGTGGTTTTCCTCATTTCCATTTCAGAAGTTTTGTTGCTGATATACAGTAATGCCTTTGATTTATGCGTGTTGATTTTATATCCTGCCACTTTGCTGAATTCATTTATTTACTCTAGCAGTTTCTTTGTAGATCCTTTTGTGTCTGTTAGATATAGTATCATGTCATCTGCAAATAGTGATAATTTAAGTTCTTCTTTTCCTATTTTTATGCCTTTAATTTCTTTTGTCTAATTGCTCTGACTAGTATTTCAAGAACTAAATTGAAGAGAAGTGGTGATAGAGGGCATCCCTGTCTTGCTCCAGATTTTAGAGGGAATGCCTTCAGTTTTTCTCCATTTATAATGATGCTAGCCTGAGGCTTAGCATATACAGCTTTTACAATGTTGAGGTAAGTTTCTGTTATCCCTAGTTTTTCTAGTGTTTTGAACATAAATGGGTGCTGTGCTTTCTCAAATGTGTTTTCTGCATCTATTGAGATGATCATATGGTTCTTATCTTTAAGTCTATTGATGTGGTGAATAACATTTATTGATTTCCGTATATAGAACCATCCTTACATCCCAGGGATGAATCCTACTTGATCATGGTGCACAATTTTTTTGATGTGTTTTTGTACCCGATTCGCCAGAATTTTATTGAGGATTTTTGCATCTAGGTTCATTAGAGATTTTGGTCTGTAGTTTTCTTTCTTTGAGGTGTCTTTGTCTGGTTTCGGAATCAGGGTGATGTTGGCCTCATAGAATGAATTTGGAAGTTCTCCCTCTTTTTCTATTTCTTGAAATAGCTTGAAAAGTATTGGTATTAATTCTTCTTTGAAGGTTTTGTAAAACTCCGCTGTATACCCATTCGGTCCAGGGATATTCTTGGTTGATAGTCTTTTGATGGCTTCTTCTATTTCTTCCTTTGTTATTGGTCTGTATAAATTGTGTGTGTCTTCCTGACTCAATCTGGGCAGATCATATGACCTAAGAAATTTATCGATGTCTTCACTATCTTCTATTTTATTGGAATATAGGGTTTCAAAATACTTTCTAATTATCTTCTGTATTTCTATGGTGTCTGTTTTGATATTGGCTTTTTCATCCCTTATGTTACTAATTTGAATTCTCTCTCTTCTTCTCTTTGTTTGCGTGGTTAAGGGTCTGTCAATTTTATTAATTTTTTCGAAGAACCAACTTTTAGTTTGGTCAATTTTTTTCAATGGTTTTTTTTTTGTTTCAATTTCATTGATTTCCACTCAGATTTTAATTATTTCTTGTCTTCTACTACCTTTGCTGTTGCTTTGCTCTTCCTTTTCTAAGGTTTTGAGATGATGTGTGAGTTCATTTATTTGTTGGCTTTTTCTTTTTTTGAGGAATGAACTCCAGGAAATGAATTTCCCTCTTAAAACTGCTTTCATTGTGTCCCATAGATTCCTGTATGTTGTGTCTGTATTGTCATTTCTCTCTAAGAATTTTTTGATTTCCTCCTTTATGTCTTCTGTAACCCATTGATTATTCAGTAACATATTGTTCATTTTCCAGGTGATGCAGGATTTTTCCTTCCGTTTTTAATCATTGATTTCCAGTTTCATTTCATTATGATCAGATAAGGTGCATGGTATTATCTCCACACCTTTATATTTACTAAGAGTTGCCCTATGACATAGTATATGGTCTATCTTTGAGTAAGATCCATGTGCTGCTGAGAAGAACGTGTATCCACTTGATGATGGTTGATATATTCTATATATGTCGATTAAGTCTAGGTTATTGATTGTGATATTGAGTTCTATAGTTTCTTCATTCAGCTTTTGTCTGGAGGATCTGTCTAATGGAGAGAGCAGTGTGTTGAAGTCACCCATAATTATTTTGTTGTGGTCTATTTGACTCTTGAACTTGAGGAGAGTTTGTTTTGCGTACGCTGCAACACCATTATTTGGTGCATACAAATTGATAATTGTTATGTCTTATTGGTGGATGGTTCCTTTTAACAGTATATAGTGTCCTTCTTTATCCCTTTTGATTAACTTAGGTTTGAAGTTGACTTTATTCAATATGAGTATGGCCACTCCTGAGTGCTTCCGAGGGCCATGTGAGTGGTATGATTTTTCCCAACCTTTGGCTTGAAGTCTATTTGATATGAGGGTGGAAACCCCTACTTGTCTCCACAGTCCACGAGCATGTGTCTTTTCCCAACCTTTCACCTTTGGTCTGTGGATGCTTTTTTCTATGAGATGAGCCTCTTGAATGCAGCATATTGTTGGGTCTTTTTAAAAAATTCAACCTGCCACTCTATGTCTTTTGACTGGTGAGTTAAGGGCATTAATATTGAGAGTTACTTTTGATTACCTTAGGTTTGAAGTTGACTTTATTCGATATGAGAATGGCCACTCCTGCTTGCTTCTGAGGGCCATGTGAGTGGTATGATTTTTCCCAACCTTTCACCTTCAGTCTGTGTATGTCTTTTCCTATCATATGAGTTTCCTGAAGGCAGCATATTGTTGGATTTGTTTTTTTAATCCAGGTTACTAGCCTATGTCTCTTGATTGGTGAATTTAAGCCATTAACATTTAAGGTTACAATTGAAATATGGTTTGTACTTCCAGTCATGTTTATTTATTTATTTATTTTAGATTGGCTAGTTCTCCCTCTTTCGTTATTTTTCTTCCCCTTTACTGAGATACTTCCCACTGTTAGTTTTGGGTGCTATTTTTCAATTCCTCTTCCTGTAGTATTTTGCTCAAAATGCCTTGCAGTGCTGGTTTTCTGGCTGCGAATTCTTTTAACTTTTGTTTATCATGAAATATTTTAATTTCATTGTCAAATCTGAAGCTTAATTTTGCTGGATACAGTATTCTTGGATGGAATCCATTATTTTTCAGCATTTGAAATACGTTGTTCCAGGATCTTCTCGCTTTCAACGTATGTGATGAAAAATCGGCCGTAAACCTAATTGGTTTACCCCTGAATGTAATCTGCCTCCTTTCTCTCGTAGCTTTTAATATTCTCTTCTTTTTCTGTATGTTGAATATCTTTATAATTATGTGTCTTGGGGTTGGGCTATTACGGTTTTGAATGTTTGGGGTCCCATAGGCTTCCAGGATTTGGCAATCCATTCCATCTTTCATATCTGGGAAGTTTTCTAGGATTCTTTCATTTAATAGGTTGTCCATTCCTTTGGTTTTAACTTCCATACCTTCTTCTATCCCAATGACTCTCAAGTTTTTTTTTTATGACATCCCATATCTCTTGGATAGATTGCTCATGAGTTTTAAGCATCCTTTCTGTGTTGACTATATTCTTTTCAAGTTGATAAACTTTGTCTTCATTATCTGATGTTCTGACTTCTACTTGATCTAGTCTATTTGTAATATTCTTGTTTGAGTTTTTAATTTGGTTTATGGTTTTAAGCATCCTTTCTGTGTTGACTATATTCTTTTCAAGTTGATAAACTTTGTCTTCATTATCTGATGTTCTGACTTCTACTTGATCTAGTCTATTTGTAATATTCTTGTTTGAGTTTTTAATTTGGTTTATGGTTTCCTGCATTTCTAGGATTACTGTTTAATTTTTTTTAAAAAATCTCTATCTCCTGGTAGAGCTCGTTCTTTACCATTTGAATTTGTTTGTTTAATTTGTTTTCAAAATATACTTTCATTGCTTGGACTTGCTGTCTCATGTCTTCTCTAATATTCCGTTCCATCTGTGTTAGTTATGCCTTGAGTTCTTTCTCTGTCCATTTTTCTGATGCCTCTAAATCCTCCTGTAGATTTAAGTTGTCCTGCATTGTTTGTAATTCTTTTTTCCCTTGTTTTTTCATGTTGTTCACGTTACTTTCCAGCTCTGTTTGATTGCTGTGTTTCTGCTTTCTCCTATAAATTTGTTTTGGCTTTGTATATCTCTGTGGTCTCTCCTTTGTGGTGGGAGACTATGCCTAGAAATGTTGGGCTTTATTGTACTTTAAAGCTGATTCATTCAATTCATAAAAGGCTTCCAGATTCTGTATGCATGTAGTGATTTGATGTCTGTTCTGAGGACTTTATGTTTAGGTTAGGTGCTATGATGGTATGTGGGTTAGTATGTCTTGGCTACTTTAGAAGATTGCGCTACTGAAGGGGGATACTAACAGGTGATTGGATCAGGGTGTTGGTAGTAGCTAGGTATTTAGGAGCCCTATAGACAGCCTCAAAACATTCACCTATTTGCATTTAGACAATTACACATAATGGAAGACGTAATGCTTGGGATGAAAGTTGGTGGGGTAGGGGAAGGAAGGTGCTCTTAAAAAGAAAGAAGGAGAGAGATATAGATAGCTTAGAGGAGAATGGAAAGAACAATAAAACTTGAAACAGGAAAGGAAGAAAGAAGGAAAAGGGGAGAAAAGAACAATGAGAGAAAAAATTGAAGTCTTAGAGATCCATTTTCTCCTCTTCCAGTAGGCGGAGTTGTGCCCTCAGAGCCGAGCTTCTGCCCTGTATGGGCTGATAGCAAGCCCTGTAAGGTGGCTCCTGGGAGTCTCTCAGACCTGTTAGTCCAGAGCCATTTCACTTTTCCCGCCCCTCCCCCCTTCCTCCTGCCAGCCAGCCAGCCAGGTCCTGTTCACCGGAAGCAGTTCCCCAAAGATCTGGTTACACTTGCAGCCCCACCGCATGTCCTATTTCCTGAATGACTGAGCGCTCTCTCCATCATTCATCTAAGCCCCAGTGCTGTGGTGCGGTGATCTGGGGACCAACAGTTTTAATTTTTCCGGATCCCTTTGGTGGGCATGCCCCCAGAAACTGGTGGCTAAGACCTTGGGTGTTGCAGCTAGTGTTAAGGGGAGTTGGGGATCGGGAATCCCCTCTGCTTCCCTACAGACATGCCCCTAGGGAGATTCCAGTGGTTACCTAGCTGCTTGTTTCTGGAGGGGGTTGGAGTCACACACCTGCTAAAGTGGATTCTGCTGGGAAGGAATTCCGTAAGCCGAACACTGGTGACGTCACCTCTCTGCTATGGCGGGCCCCAGGCTTCTTGTCAGAGTGTCTGAAGGGAGGGGTGGGACTGATCTGTCTCTGGTTGGTTTCAGCTCCCGGTTTGCTACTTCATGAAGTCCTGGCTAGAGACCTCTTCATAGATTCCCTGCGCAGCACCTGCTGGGCTGTGCCTGGGGGTCTAGCCGCCCAGTTGTGGGGGCTGCTGGCAGGCGGGCAGGCGGTTGCTGGAGGGCTGGCGATCCCCGGCAGATGGGCGGTTGCCAGCGGGCGGGCAGTAGCGGAGTCGAGTTGCGCAGGCAGTGGCTGGCGGGTCCGGACCTCTGTGCTGCGCTGCGTGGTGGAGATTCACTCCTCTGGGGCAAACATTTTTGGCTTCTGTGGTGACCCGGCGTCCTCTGGAGGAACTTCCGGGCACCTGAGATCCCCGGGAACACAGGTAGCAGCAGAGTCAAATGGGTCACTGGAACAGAAACTCGGCCAGAGACAAAAAAAGATGTTTAACTTGCTGGGTGCACATTTCCAGGAAGATTATATTGTGCTTAGTATTTGAGCAAAAAGTCTGTGAAAGAGGGCATGGTAAACACCTTCAAATATTCCTATTCTTTGAAAGGTCTCATGAGTCCCTTTGTAAATAAAAATGAAACTAAAGTTTCTGAAGTACCCCAAGCATTCATAAGTTGACAATTTGCACATACTTAATATTTGAATGTGTAAATACCCTGTGGTTATTTCCATGGCTTCACCCAAGTTTTACTTCCTGTGACATATTTGTAGGATTTAACAGATGAAACGACAGCATTCTGTATTTCTTCTTATCGTTCAAAGATAGCACCTTAGCAGTGAGTCTTAGCAATGAATAAATATGAATGATATAAGGTAGCCCTTGTCTATAGATTTCACATAATTAAACACAAGATGTGTATTGTTTTTTAACAAAGGCAGTATCACATATAAAATGAGCAGTAATCACATGATTAAAAAAATTAAAATTTAAGTTAACTGAATGGAATGTAACATGTTCCACAAGAAATGTGAATTTTCATCAAGCCTTTGTCATTAACCCACTTAGATATCTGACTCAGGGCCTGACTACTGACAGAAATTCATGAGCTCAAAACCAGAGGCCAGAAAAAAAGGCTACACTCTGCTCAGATTATCTCTTCCAAACACTAAGGCTTGTTTATCATACTCTAATTCTATAATTCTGAGCAGAATTATAGACCCCCCTGAGAATTATAGACCCCTCTGACCCCCTGAGAATTCCATTCTGCTATTCCTGCTGAAAAGGCATTATTTCCTATTCACGCTTTCCAGATCAACAGTATACTAGACAGGCTGTAAGATCTACATAATTGGAGTCTCCCTGTGCATGATGAAAACATCATCCCTGAAACATAGCAATAGGAAGATTTATTTTTAAGTGTTAGAAGCAAAAACAAGTACTTAATTTGTTGACTCCCATGGGTAGGGGTGGCACCTCTGCATCTTTTCCACGTTGAGCTGGAAAACTGGAAGATGACTCCATTTTGTCAATTCTTACTTAGTCTTTCTCACTCCACAACATACATGAGAATCACTGTTATGGTGTTGGTGTCTCTCAGAAGCTCATGTGTGAGGCAATGCAAGAAAGTTCAGAAATACAGTGATTGGATTGTGAAAGCCTTAATCTACTCAGTACACAATTTCCTCAGTAAGGATTAACTGGAGGCAACTGGAGGCAGGTAGGGAGTTGGTGGAAGAGGTGGGCCACTGGGGGCCTGGCTTCAGGGCATCATTTTGTCCCTGGTTAGTGGAGTTTCTGTCTGCTTCCTGGTGCCACGTCCTGAGCTTCTTTATTCCGTCACACTCTACTGCCATGTTATTCTGCCTCACCACAGACCACAGCAACAGAGGAAGCCATGTATGAACTGAGACCTCTGAAACTGTGAGCCCAGTAAATCTTAGTTTTCTACATGGTTCTTGTCAGGGTCACAGTAGTGAAATAGCCAGCTAAACTAATCACATGAACATGGTCAACTTAGAGGTGACTGGTGCCTTGAACTTCCTAATGTCCCCAGTATTCTAGGGAGATTCATGAGAGAAATGAAAAAGATCTGGGGAAAAATGAGTGAAGTGTCCTTGAGAATGTCCCTGGGAAACTCACTTTCTCTCAGCTTTGATTTTTTCACATCCAGGTGGAGGGAATGATTCAAAGTTGGCAGGATTTCAGAAAGAGTCCATGAACATGAGAAAATGATACAGAAAATTAGACTTGCTTCATATTCATACTCAAGGACAACTAGTGAAACTGTGGCACACACCTGTAGTCCCAACCACTCTGGAGGCTGAGGCAGGAGAATCACAAATTCAAGGTCATTATAGGAAACATGGCAATACCTTGTCCAAAAAGAAAAAAGAGGATAATTTCTTCAATATGTACAATACTTCAAGAAAATTCAAGATGGACTGTAAATTCCCTTTTCTAACATGCCGCAGTCTGGCTGGGAACAAATTAACTGAGCCACCACAAAGCCTTGTAGGTTCAACAAGCAACTCTTTATTCCCGAACTCTCACCAGCACTCTACACACACTTCCCGGGAACACACTCCCTCCATTGGCCTCCACGCAGCCAATTCTCTCTGAACCCTGCGAGAGAACTCAATGGGAAATCCAAAGTAGTGAGTGCCCTAATCCCAGCAGGATCTGCCTTAATCCTGGAGCCACCCTAATCCCAGAGAAGGGTCACCTTTCAACCATTCCCTCTAGCAAAATGCCAGGCATCATTCCGACTAAACTGTGGCTCTCAACACTAATATCCCATTTATTTTCTCTTCTTTGCCTTTGGATGTCTTAGAATAAGAGCTTCCCTCTAACTGACAGTGATGGACCGTATTTCAATCTGATTTCAAGGGATTGGAATCATTGGTTCCTGAATTAGAAGCAGGGTTCAATATTTTGAAAATAACAATAAAATTCTCTTGTTTCTCCACCCAGGGTTTTTGGCAGTATGACGTCCAATGTCACGAAAAGTATGGGAAAATGTGGGGGTGAGTATTTTGGAAACTTCCCTTGGGTAGACTTGTTGGATGAGGCACTCCAGGGCAAGAGGACAATGCCAGCCCAGAGCTATTACTAGGAATTAATTATCATAAAGCTTTTAGAGGCTCCTCCTCCTGCCAAGGGTCCCATATTTCACCAGGTGTCAAGGTTCATAGCCAAGAATGTCAGTCATACTTCTGACTTTTCTCAGTCTCTGATGACCCAAAAACTCTTGGCCTCACCTTCTCTCCAGTGCCCAGCCTCTACCCCCTTTTCCATTTTTTCTTCATTAGGAGCCTTTAATACTGCATAGGAGGCATCAAGTCAGACCTTTCTAAAATGTGCATGGCTTTATCTCCTTTGAAGATTGCCACATTGAATAAAAGTGACCTTTATATAAATTTGGGGGTTATTATGTACATTTGAAAGAAAAGCTGAGAGAGAGATGAACAGATTGGGAAATGATTTGACCTCTGCTTTCTTTTATTTTAACTTTCTCTGCAAGTGTAAAGTCTTGGGGATTTCATTTGTTTTTCCCTGTCAATTAGGAGTTTTCAATAGAAGTGTACACAGGGATTTCTCTGCCTACCTCATTCTACTGACTTTGATGAATGGATGGCCAGTACACTTTAAACCACTGTGTTCCCATGACCTTGTGTACTTCATAATTGGCTAGGGTGAAATCAGCTAATTTCAGAAGCCATTTTCTTAATAATGCTTGGTGAAAGCAGCTCCAGAGGTATCATTGTAGTTCTTGTGTTCTATAAGCAAGTGGGAGATGGCTTTGCCTCTTCCTCCCTCTTCATATTCTCTCATCAAGTCCTCAAAACTGCAGAGCTGGCAACATCATCCTGCCTAACTGGCATGGCTCATAAAGGCCATGTTGTTGAGTGGAAAGAGCATACAGGGCTGAGTCCCCACTGAGTCCCCACTGATACAACTCCAGCTGTCTCTTACATCTTAAACACTTGTAAGAACTTAATAATTTACTTGTCCATTTTTCTCTAATTAATATCCTTTCACATCAGAAGAAACAATTAAAGCATAAAAAGAGAACCTTCAGAAGTGGATAAAATCTTTGCCTCCTGCCCTTAATTTATGGTGTTAATATTCACACTATACAAACAACCCGATAAGCTTAACACCAAAAATTCAAATAACCCAATCAATAAATGGTCAAAAGAACTGAGCAGACCCTTCTCAAAAGAAGAAATACAAACTATCAATGAATATATGAAAAATGTTCAACATATCTAGCAATTAGAGAAGTGCAGGTTAAAACTGCACTGATTATGAAATATTTTTTAAAACAAAAATTATTGGAGAATGAGATAGAAAACATGTACGCACCATTTAGATATCTCCGACCAGGCTCTTCTTATAAAGAATTTTTTTCATCTTTAAATATCTCTTCCCTGCTTCAGTTACATGACCTTCATTTCATATGGCCAGAATCTCGTTGTGTGTCATCACCTACCTTGAACTTGTATCTAGTGTCACTGTGAATTCTTCAGTCAGGCATATGAATTATGGAATATCAGTTTGTATTCCTGGGTGTTGCTCTAACTGAAGAATATGGCTTAGTAGGTTTAATGAGCTCTTCTTTCCCAACACAGATTGTATGATGGTCAACAGCCTGTGTTGGTTATTACGGATCCAGAGATGATCAAAACAGTGCTGGTGAAAGAACATTATTCTGTTTTTACAAATCGGCCGGTAAGTATTCATTTTTTAAATTTCTTTTTTCTTTTTTTTATTGATTTTTTAAAAAAATAAATGACAGCATAGTGCATTACAATTCTTATTACACATATGTAACACAATTTTTCATATCTATGGTTGTATATAAAGTATGTTGACACCAATTCATGTCTTCATACATGTACATTGGATAATGATGTGTATCACATTCCATCATTTTTGCTAACCCCGCGCCTTTACTTTTCCTCCAACCCCTCAGCCCATGCTCCCCTTCCCTAACCCTCTATGCTCCCCTTCCCTAACCCACTATGAATCAGCTTCCTTATATCAGTGAAAACATTTGAGCATTTGTTTTTTGGGGGATTGGTTAACTTCACTTAGCATTATCTTCTCCAATGCCATCCATTTACCTACAAACTCCATGATTTCATTCTCTTTTATTGTGGAGTAAAATTCCATTGTGTATATATCCCCCCCCCCTTTTTTTATCCATTCATCCACTGAAGAGCATCTAGGTTGGTTCCACAGTTTAGCTATTGTGAATTGTGCTGCTATAAACACTGATGTGGCTTTGTCCCTGTAGTATGCTGATTTTAAGTCCTTTGGGTATAGACCAAGGAGAGGGATAGCTGGGTCAACAAATGGTTCCATTTCTAGATTTCCAAGGAATCTCCATACTACTTTCCATATTGGCTGCACCAATTTGCAATCCCACCAACAATGTATGACTGTGCCTTTTTCTCCCCATGCTCGCCAACATTCATTGTTGTTTATCTTCATAGTAATAGCCATTCTGACTGGAGTGACATGATAGTGGTTTTGATTTGCATTTCTCTGATTGCTAGAGGTGATGAATAGTTTTTCATATATTTGTTGATTGAGTGTATGTCATTTTGTGTGAAGTGTATGTTCAGGTCATTTTAAAAAATACAAATATTTATTGATTAAATTTGTGTCTTGAGTAATCACAGCTTCACAGAAATTTGCTCCAAAACTGTTCAGGGGGGTTCATATAACTTTTCTTCTGTTTTTACCAATTGACATGCTTTGAATATCATATTACTTATCTCTGAATGTAGTTTATTCCTGTTACTAGAGTAACCAGAAATTGACATTGATACAATCCACAGAAGTTATTTAGATTTCACCAGTTTTATGTGACCGTGTACATGTGTGCCTATGTACATTTGGGCAAAGTTGCTGCTGTGGATAAATCCATATAATCACCAGCTTTCTCAGGATACAGTGTTCCCCAAGGCTCCCTCTTGCTAGTCTTTTAAAGTCCTGATGGGTCACTTGTCTTTTCCTCTTAACAGGGTCTCCATAAGAGCAAATATTGTCTTTTATGGGGGAGGCTAATACATGAAAAGATTTGCCTCTGACTTCTATGTTGTTCTTGTTCCTCTCCTAAAAGTTATAGACTTTACAATTTACATAAAAACCTATGATCTATGTCATGCTCATTGTAAGACACGGTGAGGGTTCATTTGTTGTTGTTGTCTTGTTTTGTTGGCCTGTGGCTGTCCAGTTGTTTCAGTACCATCTTTAGAAAGACTGTCCTCCCTCTGATCATTCTGTTTTCACCATTGTCAAGCATCCATTTGGGCTGATAGAGTGTGTCTATTTCTCACTCTGTTTCATTTTAGTTGTGCCTGTGCTCTTCTCTCCATTGTGTTTTTTGTTGCAATGAGTCTCATAACTATTTTAAGTACCTACCTTGGGGGATGGTGACTATGTTAATAAAGCAAAGGAAAAAATATGTTATCATCTTGGGGCCAGGGTTGTGGGGTTCAGTGGTAGAGTGCTTGCTTAACATGTGTAAAGTGCTGGGTTGAGTCCCCTGCACCACATAAAAAAACCCAAACAAATAAAATAAAAATATTGTGTCCATCTACAAATATATATATATATATATATATATATATATATATATATATATATATATATATATATTTTAACCAAGAAGTTACCATCTTAACTTTTCTATGCATGCATTTGCCCCTTAGTTCAAAAAGATATGACACCTCATCTGGGGGAGTCCGTAGTATTATTATCAGAACAGGGCAGACTAGTGGCCTCTCTCAGTGTGTTTTATTGTAATGACCTGGTCTTTGCCTCTGGCTTGTTGGTTTTTCTGATGACTTCATAGCCTCCGAATGCTGAGCTGACTTCTCACACTCCTGTCTCCTGGTGTGTTAAGTTAGCATTAGAGACTATCGTACTGTTTAACTCCTAAATTTTTGTTATGTTTGTTAACCTGCTAAGACTGACTCAGTTTGTCTGTTTCACTCCCACTTTATTTATTTATTTATTTATTTTTAGAGAGAGAGAGAGAGAGATATTTTTTTAATATTTATTTTTTAGTTTTCGGCGGACACAACATCTTTATTTGTATGTGGTGCTGAGGATCGAACCTGGGCTGCACGCATGCCAGGCGAGCACGCTACTGCTTGAGCCACTTCCCCAGCCCTCCCACTTTATTTATGTTGGTCCCTTAATTTTTCATACAAATTCAGAATAAGTTTGTCTGCAAAAACCCATTTGGTGAGATTTTGATAAGAATTCAATCAAATCGATAGATTAATTTGGAGAAAATCTGTATCTTTCTTGGGTTAAATCTTTCAATCCATGTTATGCTTCTCCATTGCTTGAGATTTTCTTTAATATCTTTGATCAACATTTTATTGTTTCCAGCATAGCAATCCTGTATTTGTTTTTATGTCTGTTCCTAATATGTCTCATTTTCTTTGGAGTGACAGCGAATAGTATTGTGTTTTTAATGTTTTTTCACATTTTCCTTGTTGTTATATAGAAATGCAGCTTGTTTTTGCATGTTAATACTGTATCTTACAACACTGGTGAACCTATTTTTTAGTTCTAGAAGTTTTAAGATATTCTTTGAGATTTTCCACATTGATAATTTTGTCCCCTGAAGACAGGGTCACTTCAGGTTCTTTCATTTCCAATTTACATGCCTTTTTAAAAACATTGTCCCATTGCTCCAGTAAGGATTTAGAGTATGGTAATATTGGATAAGAATGATAAAAGTAGAAAACTTTAAATTGTTACTGATCTTAGGAGAATAGATTCACCATTTCACCGGTAAATGTTATGTTAGCTGAAGGTCTTTGTTGTTGGTGTTGGGTTTTTTAGTATATAGAGTCTCTTTAAGATTGAAGAAGTTTTTTTTTTCTTCCTAGTGTTTTGAGCTTTCATCATGAATGAGCACTGGATGTATACCTTTATAAACAAAACACAGTATTGGAAGCTGAATGACAGCTTTGAGCAGGTTGGATTGACAGGCCAGTCTCAAGCTGGGAAACATAATTATCTTTCCTTTTCCTTCTGTCCCTCCATGTGTGTGTAGTGGGGGATGATTCAAAAAAAGTACTTCCATATAATTGCATTATTTTTTCAGAATTGAGAAGTTCCTAATCTTTTAAGTTATTAGTTACTATTTTTAAGTGGCTATATCCTGGCATCCCTTGCAAGATATTCATGCTGTACATACATGGAAAAGCATAACTGGTCTGGGCAACCTAGTTTTCCAAGGTTATCTGGATGACCGTCATCAATCATTTCTTTCCTGTGCTGCCTGTGTAGGATGCCCTAGGTCATAATGCTCTCTGTCCCCTGGGAGAACAGTTTACCTACCATGAGGGGCCTTTGTATTTACACAACAGCTGTAATATAAATACTGAACATGCATCTGGTGCCTGGGTACCACCTCTACCCTCACAAGAGAAGAGGAATTTGGGATAAAAGTTTATGGAGCATCTAGCACAGGGCCTTCCCCCTAGTAGACACTCAGTAAATAACTGATTAAAAAAACTGATGCCTGTTTAACAAGTTCTCTACAATGTGGAGACTTCAAAACATACCTCACACAAAATGTCTTTTTCTTTGTGAACTTCAGGCAGTTGTGCCCCTGGGATTTATGCAAAAAGCTCTCTTTGCAGCAAGGGATGAAGAGTGGAAGAGACTTCGAGTCTTGCTGTCACCAGTGTTCTCCAGTGGGAAACTCAAGGAGGTAATAAACTAAGAGGACTTTAATTAGAAACTTAAATAAGGATTTGGGGATGGAACATACGTGAGAACATCATCGTTTTCCAAAGAATATTCCACTAAGTTTGAAATTCCTAATTAAATAAAACTAAAAGTAAATATCAGAAAGATCAATAGAGTAGAAGGAAGGGAACAGAGGGAAGGAAGAGAGGAGAGAAAGGGGAAGTATTGGGGCTGAGTTAGAACAAATTCTTTTTCCATGCTTTTATAATTATTTCAAAAGGAAATATTGTTATGTATAAATAAAAAGAACTAATTAAAAATTTCAAATCACCTTTTGTCTTTATGTCCTAGAAGAGTTATTATTTGATTCATTATAAATATCTCATACTTTGTAATCCTGGGAAAACCAGAACCTTGGGGACTCGATTCTCTTCTAACTGTGGTTGGAGTTGTGTTTGTTCTTAGATGTTCCCCATCGTTAACCAATATGGAGACGCATTGGTGAAGTACCTGAGCCAGGAAGTGAAGAAAGGCAAGCCTGTCACTATGAAGGAGTAAGTAGCAGGCAGCTCTGGGGTTCTGAGCTGTTTTAAGACCTTCCAGCAGCCTGCCAGGGAACTGAAATTACCACTGTTGAGCTACACCCCTGACCAGACAAAAGTAAGTGTGGGGGTGTCACAACCACAATGGGCCACCCAAGGAGGAGAGGCTCCTAGGATGAGGCAGGGTCCTGGAACATCTGTGCACAAAAACAAAATTAGCTTATCTGCTTGATCATCAATGTGGATATTATGTAAGTCAAAACACATGTTTTACAATGAAGAACATGATCACTCAGAAGTTGAGGGTAGAGACTAGGGAATGTTGGATGGGGGGAAGTTTCTGGTACCTACTGAGCAGGGATAGAAAGATATAACGCAGGGCTAGGGTTGTAGCTCAGTGGCAGAACATTTGCCTAGCATGTGTATGGCACTGAGTTCGATCCTCAGCACCACATAAAAATAAACTGATAAAATAAATGCATGCTGTCCTCTACAACTAAAAAAATTATTTAAAAAAATTTTAAAAAGAAAGTTACAATGCCGGCTATGGAACAACAAATCTCTTCATGGTTGCACTGAGAATGTCAGCAAAATACAAAATATGAAATATTCTCACCACTTCTTCCTCCAGTCTCAAAAGAGATAAGGTCCTGAAAGGATATGGATTACAACGACCATATCATTTGTTGTATAAAATGGGTTATTTTGACCGATGAACAAGCACCGATACTGTCTTGGGAAATCTGAGAGAATATGTTCACCAAGTTGTGAGCTCATTCAAGTACATTTTAGGAGATTTTCAATGTTTTAACTGAGGATATTCTTACTCATTCCCTTTTGCGAGATTCTGCCCTTGGGGCCACCTTGGGTCCTGGAGGCAGGACCTCTCGGGAGCAGTAGCAGTGGGTGCAGAGAAGGGGGGCCAATGTTTCTGCCTCTCAGAACAGGGTGTTGCTGTTATGTGATGTGTTAGTGAGGAATCAGCTCTGCACAGACTGTGCTTAGGCAGGGCCTAGGTCAAGGTCACCTATCTTGGATCCCCTAGCAGGAGTCAGTTATAACACCCTGGTCCTGCTGATGCTCTGTACTTAATCACTTTTATCATCTACACTCCACTCACTGATGTAATTTGTCTGATTAAGGGTGTCTGTCTCTCTGTGACTGAACTCCTTGAGCTCACTACCCTAGTGTCCCTAACTCCCCTGGCCCAGGGGCAGCTGCCTCATGGCATTTGATAGGAGCATGGACTAGTCATTTGATCAACAGATATTTCTGACAGTGTGTGAATGTGCTCATATCACTTCTTCCAGCATGTGTAGTAGGAGAGTAAAGCAGTACAGATTAAAATTTTACATTTCTTTCTCTACTCAGAATTTTGGGGAGCTACAACATGGATGTGATCGTTAGCACCTCCTTTGGAGTTAATGTCAATTCCCTCAACAATCCACAAGATCCATTTGTGAAAAAAGCCAAGAACGTCCTTGGTTCGGATGTCCTCCAAACATTTTTGCTTATAATTAGTATGTGGATTACTGTTTCTTTTTTTCTTTTAAAATAACAACTTCATTAAGATATACATACTATATGATTCCTTAAAATGTAAAATTCCATAATTTTTAGCAGGTTAAATGATACATGCAGCCATCACCATTGTCAAAACTCAGAAAACTCATTATCTTTTAACTGTCAGCTTTCAAAATTATTTACCCTAAACAAACACTACTCTATTTTCTATCTCTTTAGCTTTGCATATGATGTATACATTATAAAATCGGAGACATGTAATATGTGGTTTTTTGAGATGCAAAGTGATATCATTTAGCATTCTGTTTCTAAGTAAAATATATATCAGTACTTCATGTTTATGGCCAAATAATATTCCATTGTATAGATATACTACAATTTAGTTATCAGTTGATAGAAATTTATGTTATTTCCACCTTTTGGCTATTATGAATGTTGCCATTATGAACATTAGTGTGGAACTTGTTTGTGAACTCTAGTTCTCAATTTCATCTGAGTGCATACTCAGGAGTGAAATTTCTGCCTTACAAAGTACTTCTGTCAGTGTTTTCCATAATAGCTGTACCATTTAATATTCTTACCAAAAATGCATGAAGTTTCCAATTACTTCACTTATTTCCTAATACTTCCTGTTTCCATCTCTTATTTTAGACATTGTAGTGGATGTGAGATGGCGTCTTATGAGGTTTTGATTTGCATTTTCCTGTTGGTTACTGATAACAAGCAATGTTAATCACTTTTTATTTGTTCTTTTTAGATATGCATGACATATTTATAAAAACATAAAGTATACCTTATTCTAATTAGGATCCCAGGCTTGTGTATGTACATGATGTGGAGATTCACTATGGGATGTTTATCTATGTACATAGGAAAGATAAGTCAGATTCACTATTTTTAAGATTATCTATCTATATCTTTTGCCCACAAAAACCTGAAGCATTTGTCTTTTTGTTTTGAAGTTTAAGAATTTTACTGATGTGAGTCTGTACCATGTACAACCAGAGGAAGGAAATCTTGTGCTCCATTTGTGTACAATGTGTCAAAATGCATTCTACTATCATGTATAACTAATTGGAACAAATTAAAAATAAAAGAAAAAAATAATTTTTAAATAATTTAATTGAAAAAATACTTCTTCATATATTCTTTACACAGTTTCTTACCAGATTATGATTTGTAACATGTTTTTCCTATTCTATAGATATCTTTTTACTTTCTTGATAGTGTCCATTGAAGCACAAAGTTTTTAATTTTTTGCAGTTTATTCCTATCATGGGAGGTACTACATATCCCAACCATTACAATGAATGAGCTGGATTTCAAAATATTAAAATGTATTAATCTCAAAGCTGTAGTGATCTCAAAAGAGAGCAATTGAGTAGATGCATGAAATTTGATGCCATTTATATAAATGTTAAAAACTCAACAGATCTTGGAAACTTACATTTAAATGATGTATGATTTATGTCATTTCCTTTTATTATTTGTGTTTTAAGTATCAAATCTAAGAATCGATTGATACCATATGGACTTAAGACACTTTTTATGGTCTACTACTAAAGATTGTAGTTTAGCTCTTATATTTAGGGTACCCAACTATTTTAATTTAAGTTTCACACACAGGGCCAGGTGAAGTCAACATGTTATTCTTTTTCATGTGGCTATCCAGTTCTTTCAGCACCATGTTTTTGAAGAGTGTCTGCTCCATTCAATGGCCATGGCACCTTTCTCAAAATTCCATGGGCCATAGACATGTGGGTTAATTTCTGGACTCCTATTCCATTTATCTATATGTTTACCCATCTTCTAGGACCACATTTTATTTTTGCTTTGGAGTAGGTTTTAAAATCAAGAAATGTGAGTCCTACAACTTTAATCTCATTTTTCAACATCATTTTAGCTATTCTGTGTCCCTTTGAATTCTATGTGAATTTTAAATCAACTTGTCAATTCCTCAAAGAAGCCAGCTAAGATTCTGTTTCAAATTCAGTAGGATCTGCAAATCAATTTCAATACTATTTCCATTTGGATAATATTAAGTTTTCTGATCCACAAACCTGAGATGTTTTTCTTGTCATGTATATCCTCTTTCTTTTATTTCAACAGTATTTTGTAGTTATTATTGTGCTTGTCTTGCACCTTGGTTAAACTGATTCCTACGTATTTTATTCTTTTTAATGACATTGAATATAGAATTATTTTTTAACTTCTTAGTTTTTCTTTTGGGTTGCTTATTACAGTATATAGAAATACAGTTTATTTTTGTGTACTGATCTTACATATTGAAATGCTGGTGAACTTGTTATTACTTGCAATACTCCAAGAGAAGTGGTGAGAGAGGAGAGATGCTTGTCATGTTCTTGATTTGGGGTGAAATATTAAGCTACAAGTTTTCATAGCTATCCTTTATCATGTTTACAAAATTTCATCCTATTTCTAATTTGTTGAGTGTTTTATCACAAAAGAATGGTTTTGAGGATTATTTTTCAGGGGGGAGGGTTGGTTTTGATTTTTATCAAATGTTTTTTCTGCATCAATTGAAATAATCCTCTGTGTTGACTTTTTATTTCATGTATTTGGTGTATTACACAACCTTTTCCTTGTTGTCTTTGCTTTGTGTTAGTATTAGGGTAATACTGGCCTTTTAGAATATATTTAGAAATGCTCTTTTAATTTTGGAAGTGTTTGGGAATAATTGTTATTAGTTCTTTATTTCATAGAATCTACTATTAAAACAATCCAGATCTGAGCTTGTATTTGTGAATAATTTTCTATTTCTAATGCAATCATGTTACATTTTACAATTTTAGACAGGTTGTATATATAATTCTCAATCAATTTCTATAGTTTACGTCTTTAAGGATTTTCTGCAGAAAGATATGTTCAATTAAATTGTTAGAATTCTTTCAAAATCTGTCTCCAATGTTAGTAGTAATTTCTCCTTTCATTTCTCTTGCTATTCATTGCATTCATTTCTTTTTTAATATTTATTTTATTTTTTAATCAACATGTATGTATTATGCAAATAAATGCGGTTCCGAATGATGTCTCAACACATGTACACAGCATACACAAATAAAATACAGCCTTTCTTTATCCACCTTCTGCCATAACCCTTCCCAACCTTTAATAATCACTATTATACATTCAGGTCAAATATTTTACCTTCCACATATGAGAAAGAACATGTGGTACTTGTATTGATGTGTCTAGTTTAGTCCATAAGCTGAATGTCCTCTAATTCCATCCACTTTTTGCTACAAAATACAGGATTTCATTCTTCTTTATGAATGAATGTTCCATTGGGCATATATGTATGTGTGTGTATACATATTTTTTATTATAATGTATATTATAAATACATAAATTTTATATTATAATATATTTTATATATATATATATATATATATATATATATATATATATATATATATATCACTTTCTTTATCCCATGCATTGATGGATACCAAGATTTAATACACATCTCAGGTATTCAGAATAATGTAGAAATAAATCTGGATGTACAGATGTTCCAATCATTTAGATAAAAAAATAGATTAATATAAAGTATGTTTTATATATCTATAGAGTATTACATTTATAAATGATATATATTTCCATAATATAACAAATTTTTAAAAACTTAATGTCCAAAACCCCCAAGTAATCCAGTTTAAAAATAGGAAAATGCTCCAAATAGTTATTTCTCAAAAAAAAAAAAAAAAACCAAAAACAAATGACTTAAAAATACATGAAAAAACTATTCAATATCACTTGGTGTCAGGGAAATGCAAATCAAAACTACAATAAGACATCATCTCACCCTGGTTAGAATGACCATTATCAAAAAGAGGAAGACTGAATGAAAAAATAACAAATGCTGGCTAGATGTAGAGAAAAAGTTCTCTTACACATTGTAGGTGGAAATGTACACCATTCTGGAAAAGAGTGTGAAGGTACCAAAAATAAATAAAAGTAGATATACCTTCTGATCCAGATGCCCCCTTCTAGTACATACTGAGAGGAAATATCATCACATGAAACTGTTATCCCTTTGTATTTCTTGGTCAATCTGGCTAAGGGTTTGGCGATTTTTATGATATTTTCAAAGGGGTAAGATGACTTATAGACACCTTTGGTTTTCGTCAATTTTATTTGTTTTCTATTTCATTTGTTTCTACTTGGGTTTTTATGATTTTCTTCCTCATGCTTGCCTTTTGGTTAATTTCCTCTGTTCACCATTTTATGATTTAACTTAGACTATTGACTTGAGAACTATCTTTTATAAAACTTATACATCTGTAGCTATATGTTTATGAGCGTTGCTTTTGCTACTTCTCCTAAGTGTGATATAATATGTCTTCACCTTAATTCACCTAAAAATAACTTCTAGTTGCCTTTGGATACCATCTTTGATGCTTGACAACTGTATCTAGAAGTTTTATGGTTAATTTGCACTTCTGTCTGAGTTTCCTGATTTTCCATCTGTTATTGATTTCTGGTTTCATTTCTTGACAGCTGAGAAACATAGGCCAAATTGTAACTATCCTGCCTACTTTCCTTGAATGCATAATTAATTATAGCACAGACTATGGACTGGTTTACCCAGAGACCCTATTACAATACACAAAAGGGTAAGGGGCCAGGGAATTTAATCCTCTTTCTTTGCTCAGTCCAGTGGCATTGATGGGGCCACTGATTCCCTGCTATGGTGGCTGCAACCCCATGTATGAAGTGCCCTTGCTCAGCCATGAATCAGACACCAGGTACTGGCCACAGAGGGAATGACTGCTGGTTGAGAAAACTGATGATTTTTGTCTTCTGTATTTTTTACAAAATGATCAATGCTCCTGGGATGTTGCCTTTTCATCAAGGTTTCTCTTTATGTTTTCTTTCATTTTCTTTCTAGTGCTATTTCCATTCCTTAGACCAGTGTTTCAAGCATTAAATGTCGGCAGGTTTTCAAAAAGTGTTCTGGATTTTTTTAAAAATGCTGTAATGATGATGAAACAAAAACGCCTAGAAGATAAAGAAAAGGTAAAACCTGGTGGTGGTGACATGACAATGTTCGCTTTCTGATCATTTATTTGCTGTGTACATCTGACTTGTGCATATATAAATATACATGTAATTTTTTAAGTGGTGCTGGGGTTTGAACCCAAGGCCTCATATGTAGGCAAATACTGTTATCACTGAGCTTCATTCCCCAGCCCCTCTGTACATTTTTTAAAGTTGATGGAAAACTTTAAGATTTGCACTGGAGAATTTTTACATTTTGGTTAGAATGAAGATCAAATTTAAAAAAGGCAAACTGATAATGAGTAAGATTGACAATGTTTGATACAATAATAGATGTGATGTTATGTCTTGAAATAAATATCATTCAAATAAATCCTTATCATTTCCCTCCCATTCAGTAAATTGTCAAAATAAAAATCCTATTTCAAAATGATTTTACTGTTAAAAAGTATTCTTCAAATCTTAGATTGGTGAACAATCATTACAATTCCAAGCCCTTTACATCTTAGTTGACACATTCTTCAAAGGAAGGTCCTATTGGGCACCTGGTGAAGTATGTGTATGTTAAATCTGAGTCGTTTCCTGTCCACAATCAGGCCGTGCTCTTCAGTGACCATGAAGGTGATATGCTAACCGAGCTTTGCCTTCTGCTTTGCCTGAAGGTCGGCACAAGAATGTCTCCAGGTCAGGGAGGCAGGACAGCCATCCCCACATGTCACTGAAGATTGAATCATGTACCTAATGGGTGGAGAATTTGATGATACACAAACAAAAGCTAGTAATCATCTTTGAAACTACCAAGTGTATTCAGTGTGGCCATTGAATAAGAATCAAGGCAAACTAAAAGAATTGAAGTTCAGGACCACTTCCTGGGCAAGCAGGTGTGACAGGAGAAGGAGACAAACCCCAGCATTAGGGGGAGCAAAGACCAACAGATATTGGATTTCTCTCAGGAAAATATCCTGTTTTCCATGGCTTATACATGCATGTCTTGTTCACTGGTGGGTTGTGCAAACCTAGACAGACTTCTGGACTTAAAGGAGCCATATTCTAAGAAGGGAGGTGAAATGCTACATTCCAGATTTACTTCTGATTTATGGCTGATTTAGTCATTTCCATTTCCATTTCTGCCTCCAGCACCGCATTGATTTTCTCCAGTTAATGATTGATTCCCAGAATTCCCAAGACAAGGAGCCCTACCAAGGTAACCAAGAATGTTTCATGGTCCATTGACAGGGAAATTCAAATAAGCAAATTATCCTGAAAATATACACATTAGAAAACGTGTATATTTCTCTAGAAAGAGAAAATAGATTTCCACCAAATTGCAGGAAGATACACATTTGGATATTGTAAATGGTGCCCACATGTACTGTCTAGAATCATACAGGTGTAACAAGGCTCAGAAATTGAAGGGAAACTAGGAGAAAGCATTTCAGTCTTGAAGTTAGTCTGTTTTCTTTTTACCATCGACATCAGAACAAATGCTGATTCGCAGCCTCATTCAGATGCACTGAATCAGAACCTCTGCCTGGATATTTGCATTTGTACATCCAATCAGGAGGTTCACTGTCCCACTAGTGGTGAGGGTCACTGGCAGTACTGGGTGAAAATGTGTTCACTAGCTTCATCTGATATTAATATTAATTTTTTCCCATGTAATTCATAAGAATGTTGTGGGGGAAACCTCTGGCACTGTGTAAGCATCCTGTTCCTCAACATATATTCACCAACTAGTTTTATCATTCATGTATGATTTTTTGATAGAAAGCATTTTTATTATGATGTTTACAAACTGCTATCTTATCATTCTATCATCTACTGTACATATATGAGTTGGTATTAGATTGTAAGAGAGTTCCATTTTTATTTATGTCAGTATGATGTTATATACTATGAATTTATTCTCTTGCTATCATTTTTTATTTTGATGGTCAAATTCTCTTGGGCTTAAGTCTTTTAACAACTTCTCCCTTCTCCTTCTGTTCCTCCTCCCTCTCCTCTTCCTCATCTTATATTTTGATTGTTAAATTTGACTATATTTTATAGCAGTTTTAGTTTCATAACAAAACTGAGAAGACACAGAGATTGCCCATATCCATTTTTTTCTCTAAATTCATATGTTGCCCCCATTACAAACACCCCTCACCAAAATGATATATTTGTCATAATCAATGAATCATCACAGATAAGTCACCTTACCCCTAAGTTCATAGGTTAACATAAGGGTTCTTGAGTTTGTACATTCTCTCAGTTTTGATACCTATATAATGATATATATCCACATTGTAGAAACATACACAGTATTGCATATGTTTTCTCTTATTGTCTTGGGAGAACATTCTTGCTTTCTGGTGCAAGAAACTCTAGGTTCCTTGTCTATTTCCTCTGATCAGGCCTGGAATCACCCATATTTCCAGAAGCCCTGGCTCCTTTAAGTGAGAGACGGTATTAGAAACCAAAATCTGGAAGTGTAATGTGACCATTAATGCTGTAGTTTCTTCTAGATCCTTTGTCTCAACAGAGATATGAGAATAAAATATATTAGTGTAGACTGAGCAATATAAATATTTCTATGTGAGTCCATATACATGGTTTAAACAGTAATCCTCTCCCTGATTCCACTACAACTTTCTGTGGTGAAGGCAGTACTAAATATTGTTCATAAAGTAAGCCCTGGACACATGGCTATGGAGCTTTTGGCATGTAGGTAATGTTACTGAAGAAGTGTACTTTCTATTGTTATTTAGATTTAATTCATTAAAATTTAAATTTAGATAGACACATATGGTTACTGGCTACCAGATTGTATTGAACAGTTGTAACTTAAGTTTATAATCCAATTTCATTTCAGTATCATTGGGTTTATGCCAGTAGTGGGGAAAACTCGGTTTGAGTTTTCCTACAATAGCATCATAGAAAGCTTCTGTAAGCGAGAATTCCATGTAGATCTTTCTCACACTCATTTTGCATTAATTTTTGTTATGAATTACATGGTTGGAATGTATACCATGTTTCTTTCAGATATTTGAGTATCAACAAATCCTAATCATTTCTCCAATCAATGAGATGAATACTTGAATGTGACTTTTTAGGAGAAAAGTCAAGAGAAACAACACCTTCTATCACAAAGGCTGTTTGATGATTATGAAGTTGAGCAAATAGAGGGGACATGTACTAGGGAAGATGACATTCAGCCCAAGATTGATAAGCAATGTTAATTCCACCCCCGAACCCCATTGTACTATGGTTTCTGCCTAATGCCTTGTATCAATACATTCTTTCTTGTGTGATTTTAATACCACTCATTAGACTCCGGTTAATCACTACTCTTCTGGGGTTTTTTCTCTGTATAGTTTCTGCACACCCTGAGATCATCCATTTAGAAGACTGGTGCCCCAGCTCTTCTATTACCTGATGATTCTTAGGCTAGTTTGTGAACAGAGTTGACCATATTTCATGAAATTTCAGATTTCAATTTGGTAGCTCTAGAGCAATGCTTGAGATTCTGTGTTTCTAATAGGCTCCTTGAAGCTGTTGATGCTGCTGGTCCATGGACCATAGTTTGTGTAGAAAAATTTCTCTGTGGCTCAGTATAGTTCTGTCAGTCATGGCCTTTATTTTCCCTGCAAAGATGCCAGTATTTCAAATGCTTTCAAGGTTCTTCTATCTACATTCTAGATAGAGTAAGTTTATTTTTTTCCAGGGGAAGAGTGCTACCCACTATTTATAGCTAAATAACTTTCATGATATGCAAGGCACATTTGAAAAATACTGTGTTTGTTTGACATCCATACTGTCCCTTGAAATCACCCAGTTGTGTTTGTGGTGGGGGGGAAGGAGAATGAGGAACATTATGAATTGCTCTTCCAGTTTTTCCTCATGGGATTTTGGATCATCATTCTGATTTATGTTCATGTAAACGGTAAAGTGTGTATGGACCCACTTAGACTAAATTGTCTTTCCTCTCCTTTTAGGTCTATCTGATCTGGAGATTGCAGCCCAGTCTATTATCTTTATTTTGGCTGGCTATGACACCACTAGCACCACTCTTTCATTTATTATGCATGTACTGGCCACCCACCCTGATGTCCAGAAGAAGCTTCAGCAGGAGATTGATGAGACTTTGCCCAATAAGGTGAGTGAATGGCACCTGGAGGGGAGAGGAGAGGTAAAAATCTCTGGGCATCTCAGTGTGCCATTGGGCAGTTCTAAAATCATGATGGTTATTAAATGTTTTGTAAATGCTATGGTATTTTACCAATATGAGTTATTTGAGGAGCTCTGAAAACATCAGTGTACTGTGTCAACAGAGTTTTAAGTCATTTCCAAATCTTAATTTCCAAAATATTTCTTTCTTGCCAGGCACCTGTTACATACGATGTACTGTTTGAGATGAAGTATCTGGACATGGTGGTGAATGAAACTCTCAGATTATATCCAATTATTGAGAGAATTGTGAGAGTCTGTAAAAAGGATGTTGAACTCAATGGGGTGCTCATTCCCAAAGGAACAATCGTGGCTATACCAACATATAGTCTTCATCAAAACTCCACGTACTGGCCAGAACCTGAAAAGTTCTACCCTGAAAGGTACAGGGCTCCTGAGAAAGGAAATCCACCCTTAAGAGGCTGTTTCACACATATTCTGAGGTCTCTTAGTGCAGATGACATACATGTGATTTTAAAATTTTCTTGTTTTAAGAAAATTTTAAGAAGTCTTTTACAAAGTGGTAATTGTTTTAGAAAACAAACATTAGAAAAAATAAATGACTATAGCATTTAAGGCCCTAGAACATCAAGATAAGCCCTATCTATTATTAATGTGATAAATATCAGTATGGACATTTTTATATAAATGTGTAGCTTTTAAGGGCTGAAATGCTATCACATTTCATTTGATGTTGAACTGTTTTTTATTTTATTTAACAGTAATCTATAAACCTTTCTGCCAGTTGACCACTCTCTTATTTTAGGTGCTTACCTTTTTTAATCGTTTTAGGGTTTTTGTCCTGTTCACTTTAGCTCCTTGAATTTTCTACCAGCTTTAGGAAGCACTTCTATCTTCCACTTGAGTAAACATTGGTTCCTGGTGCCTCCAGCACATTTGTTAAATACAACTTAAGACCTGGGAATCCCCCCACCCCAGATGGTTTAAGCAGCCTCACTGAGGATGGAGAGAGCTCAGATCCTCTGAGTCTTGTCTCTGGAGTGTTCTGGGCCAGCTTCTCATACTCTCCACAGTTGATGAGTCTTTCAAAGCCAAGTAACCTGCCCCCAAGACACCTGAGATATTCATCCTTAAATATGTCTTGACCTTGGTCTTCTGAAAATTTGGATCCAACCTCACAGTTTGCACTCTGGAAAGAGTTACTGTTCTCCTGTTGTACTGAAGAGCAACATAGAGAAAGTTTTCAGGGTAGTGTCTGGTGGGTCAGGTGGCATGGGATCAAGACTTCTTTTGGCCCCTAACTTTACACTTCTTGATTAGAGTGACCTAGTCTTTTTGGTTTTTATGAGTTCCTCAGCGCCATTTTCCTCCAAATTCAGCACTTGCAACTTTTGAACTTCACAGATACAAAAATCAAAGATTACAATTCTCTGTGATTCACTGAGGCATGATAAGATACTAAGTGCTTAAGGTGCATCAGGGACTAGACCAGGATGAGGAAAATTACAAAGATGTATGGTATGAAGGACTCTTGACATACATGCAATCATAATCTACAGACGGTAGTTCGGAAAATGCTTTTAATGCTTCCGCATCTGCCCATCATCTGCCCAAATAACAATCCACCAACCTCAGCAGACCCTCCACACACCACCACACCCTCCAATAGCTTCCATGTTACTTTGAATCACAATCACCTATAATTTTGCCAAAATGTTCTCAAATATATAAGAATACATTTAAAAACAATCACAATGTCATTATCACTTTCTCCAAATCAACACTATCTCCTTAAAGCAATCAAATAACTAGGACTCAATTTGAGTAAAACCTGCATTCAAAATTCAAGGAATTATTTGTAACCTGATGAGACAGACTCAGAAGACAATGATGATATTCTATGGTGAGAGAGGCAGAGACAGAAGGAGAAGGAGGAAAAAGAAGAATGAGGAGGAGGTAGAGGAAGAGAGGAATTGGGAAAAGGAAGGGAGTTAGAAAGGAAGGGAGACAAGAAGATCCAGAAAAAAAGGAGTATAGAGAAGAGAGGTAATTACAGTGGGAGCATTTTCTCCTCCTTCATCAATAAAAATATGAAATGCAGGAGTGGGAGTTGAGGCAGGAACACACTTTTCTTCATTTATAAGCTCATTTTCTAATTTTCTCAGAGTGTGTATGGATCACAATCCTGAGTATAATTTCAGTACTTAAAGACATATTTTCTTTTAAATAGCATTCATCACATCTTAAGAAGACAGAGAGCTCCTCTAGTGTAAGGAGAATGAAAAAGTTTTGTAGGTTTCAATTTTTATAAGCAAAGTCACAGCAGGATTTCAATGACCATTCCACAAAAGAATCCTGTGTTTTGCTGGTTATGAATGTTTAGGAGACAACCCCAATTATGTAGGTTTCATAGATTTATGTCTGAATAACTTGTTTTCATCTACTATTGTGGAATCAGGTTCAGTAAGAAGAACAAGGACAGCATCAATCCTTACGTATACATGCCCTTTGGAAATGGGCCCAGAAACTGCATTGGCATGAGGTTTGCTCTCATGAACATGAAACTTGCTCTCATCAGATTACTGCAGAACTTCTCCTTCCATCCTTGCAAGGAAACACAGGTCAGGACACTTTATGAAAAAGTAAGGTCTTGTGGGTAGTTACTTTTAGTTGAGAAACCTATTTAAAGAAAGGTACCTGCTCATTTAAAGAATCTCTTTTGAGACACTTGTGCGATGTTAGGCTTCTTCAGTTTTGGAGCTCTATATCTGTGGCTTTATAAAAAACAAGAGTTTAAAGATCAGGTAGAGTCCATTGAGATTAGGTTGACATGCTTATGTGCAGTGTTTTTGAACTTTATCAAAGTATAAACCCGATTATAATTCAAATGAGGATGAGGCTGCTTTACATAATCAATCCTGAACTGTGAAAATCATGTTCTGATGATGTCAAGTGCTGTTTTCCTCAACAGAACTTATGGAAATTTTGTGATAGTTTTTCTCAACTATTTTCTGAACATTGAAATCAACATAGAATTTTAAAAATACAAGATATTTGGGTCTTCTCCAAAATGCTAAAATCACTTGCCTAGAGTTTGACTCTAAAAGCTCCCTGTTGGTCTCATTCTCAGACAAAGTTGAGAAACATTGACATCAATCACTTCTTAAAGATAGGAAGGATTTATGCAGTTCAGTGTTTCCCTAATTGATCCAACCTTCCTGGAGTCCTGTTGCAGAAAAACTATTTTTACATTTCAATAGTAACTCTTTGAATCTTATTTCCCCATTTTCCTCATTCTATTCTCATCTTTCAACTTGTAGTTCAATCCCCGAACTCCTCTAAGGAGTCCTCCCATCAATGCAAGACCCATTCATTCCTCTCTTTTGATATTGGTTACTCCAAACTTTTATGATCATCTAAGTTAACATTTTGTCCCAAAAGCATCCCATTTAGAGGCCCGTTTATTTCTGTATATTAACTACATCATTACCACTTAACTACACCACCTCATTTTTGCCCTTCATGAACTCTCAGTGGTGACTTAGAGGAAAACTTGTTCATGGAAGGATTCAGGAAATGTTTAAGGAGAGACTTATCATTGATTTAGAGTACTTGGCTCTCAATTTTTTGCTTTTATTAATTTGAAAATTTAACAAATGACCTCTCTCTCTCTCTCTCTCTCTCTCACTCTCCCTTTTTCTCTTCTAATCTAATGTCAACCTAATCTAATGTTTGTGTTTCTCTACATGAAGAAAATATTTTCAAACTATTTGAAATTTAAGAATAGTAATGTGTTACATTTATGGAGCTATGTGGAATCTCTCCTCTGAAGAATACACTTTTCATTGAGTCACAAAAAGCAAGGTTCTATATGGCTTATTCTAGGGACTGATCATTTATTATGCAATTACTTTCCCATTTGTTCATGTTCCATATGGGAAAGGAGGAGACAGAAGTGGTGACCATTTTAATTGAGAAGTCAGGGCAGTCAGGTAGCTACCTTCTAAGTAGGAAGGAACTTAAATCTCAGAGAAAGTAGGTCTCTAGTACATCTGAGATGGGGCAGGTACTTTCTGCAAGCTCCTTGTATTTCCCAGACTGGAACTCCTCAATCTCCATGACAATTGTCTTCCCTTCTCTCTCTTGGTGTAGAAGATTACTCTGTTGGAGGTACCCCCAACACTAAAGGAATGCCTTGGTGAGAATGGGACAAAAGAGATACTCAAAAGTATGTAGGACTCAAATGTTCCCCATTTGCACTTCAAAGAGGAAGAGAAACTTTAGGGGGAGAAAGCATGTTGTTCCCTGAAGGTCTTTTCCATCTTTAAACTTCATGGGTTCTATCAAGAGGCATGCCTGGACTCTTAGAAGGGAAGGACTGCTCATAGAGTTCAAATTATAAAACCTGATCAGGGTTACCTATGTAACCCATCCGTGAAGCAACCTGAGCAAACATCCATGAAGTTCGCTTTATTTAGCTTTACAAAAAAGCGTTTGAAATAATACCAAAAATCTAGTTTAAATTATTTAAATTCATCTATTTTGCTGAAAATTTTTTATTTGTGTTGCTGGTGAACGAAGGGCATCACACATGCTAGGCAAATGTTCTACCACTCAGGCTTGTCGTCACCTGTTTTCCTAAAATTTAAATTAAAAAGAACACAAACCAACATTATTTTATCTCAGCGGTGGTAGAGAATAGATGCTCATGAAATACTTCTTTAAATGGACAGGGGATGTGTGCTTTCATTCTACAATATTGTCAAAGCTTAAAGAATAAATGTAAGGAATCCCAGACACATGAGGCTGAAAGTAGTTTTTATATGTTTGTATAGCTTTATTGTCTGAAATGTACCTTTTCCGATTCTTTCTGTTGTTCGGGTTTCGTTTACTACATCTAAATATAGTTGCTTAATGTTTGCAGATTCCTCTGAAATTAAGCAAGACACCATTTCTTCAACCAGAAAAACCCATTGTTCTAAAGGTTGTGTCAAGAGATGAGCCTGGAAAGTAGAGTCTAAATCTCCCTAAAAATCTCTGCTCTGTTCTTCAAAGAAGATGTATCTCAGAACAAAAGACCTATTGATTTTCTCTGTGAATAAAAATTGGTATTGAAGATGGATTTATGGGTGGACGCTGCTCTTGAGTTACTAGGGATGCTGGACCTTTGCTGGGCTTGTTCAGTGTCTGTGCACAGTATTATGTGTTGTGTGATGGAAAGGAGGTGACCATCTGTGTGCCAGATATGAAGACTCAGCCTCTCTGGTATTGGGGGGTATTCCATCCACCCACCTCTGCACCCTCACCTCTTCATATTTGCCCTTATAAATTCTTAAACACTGATTCAGTAACTCAAAAGATCTGAGTACAAATATTTTATCATCAACTCTTTCTTTCAAAACACGCTTTACTTCACAGGTTTCTAATATTAATCAACACATTCTAATTTTATACTCCCTAAATAGTCTTTGGTGTCATGATTTACATATGTATTATCAATAAAAATAATGTTAGAAAAGGTCTTTATATATTAATATTTTTAGAGTATCACTGAACTTCATATGTCTACTTTAAATGGGATTTGTAAAGGTTTTTCCATAATACTCTGAAGGATTATAGACACATACACAATGCTACTTGAATTCCTGCAACTAAGTTAAAATAGTGAAGGTATACGTAAACCACTTTATTCTTGGGATAGTCAAAGTATGTCATGGATCTGGATTCTTGAAAATTCTTAGAGGTTTACCCATAATAACACTCTATACTTGGGCCAACTACAGGTGTAGTCATTGGGTGATAATACCTCTCCTCAACACTCTCCTCAGAGCCTTAGCTACATCCTTATTCTGGAGAGCATAAATCAGAGGATTCAGTGTGGGAGTAATGATGCTATAGAACACAGAACCAACTTTGTCTTGCAGTGGAGTGCGCTGGGACCTGGGCCTCATGTATGAGAAGATGCAGGCACCAAACCAGAGAGAGACCACAATGAGGTGGGAGCTACAAGTGGCAAAAGCATTTCTCTTACTCCCAGCTGAACGCATCTCAATGACACTGTGCAGGATGAAGCCATAGGATGTAGAAACCAGGATGATGGGGAGGAGGAGAAGCACGATGCTACAGATATACACTGTGGTCTCATAGACGGTGACATCACCACATACCAACTTCACAACAGCTGGATATTCACAGTAGAAGTGGTGTATTTTCTGAGATCCACAGAAGGGAAAGTGCATCAAGATGACTGTGTGAATTAGGGAGTTCAGAGATGCTCCCAACCATGAGGTGAGGGCCATCATCAGTGCCACCTTCCTGCTCATGAGCATAGTGTAACGCAGAGGATGACAGATGGCAACATACCTGTCATAGGACATGAGAGCTAGCAGAACACACTCGGCGCCACCCAGAGACAAATAGAGGAAGTGCTGGGTGGCACAGCCCAGGAAGGAGATGGACTTGCTGCCAGACAGGTAGTTGGTAGCCATCTTGGGGATGGTTGTGCAGACGTGCATCAGGTCCATGAGGGAGAGCTGGCTGAGCAGGAAGTACATGGGGGTGTGAAGCCCATGATCCACACAGATGAGGAGGATGGTGAGGGTGTTGCCACTCAGTGCAACGAGGAAGACCACCATGGTCAGGCAGAAAAGGAAAAGGTGGGTCGGGGAGTCATCGAAGAGCCCTTCAAGGATGAAGTCTGCCAGAGACGTCTGATTCCTCAACCACATGGTCCCTTCTCAGGCCCTAGGGAAACAGGGAGTGGAGACAAAGTGTAATGCCACAAATATGGGATCCTGTGTACAGGGTGATAAGCTCTCTTGACCCAAGAAAACATTTGTAAAGAGATTTTTCTCTATTTGTAACTATCCAGAAACTGAAAGTATTGAAATTCAATTTGTTTCAAAACAAACAAGACCATCACGATCATGGTCATTTGAAATTCCAAGACTCTATTAAGGGCCAGAATTTATGACTCTTCTTACTAAAAATAGGCATATATGTGTGTAATCATATGTGTGATTTGTGTTAGTGTGTGTCTGTGTTTGTATGGTTGTTGGATTATGTTTCCTATTTTACCAGGCAGGTTCTAACAAGAGCAGCTGAACCACCAAGATGTTTCCAGTTATGCATGTAATTGTTAATGGTTGTGTTACAGAACTTTGGCCTTATTTCTTTGTGGAAGCTGGTTAAGGAGTTGGTATACTGCTGTCATGTTTAAGCCTGATGTGGAAACTTAAAGTCTACAGGACAAGCAGTAGAAAGGGAAGACAGTACAAAGCAGGGCAGACAAGAGACAGACGAAATCCCAAAGCATGAGCTGTGACCCCACAAGAGAAAACAAAAAGAGTCAGTCTGTTTGCCTATAGAATTAGGCACTAAGGTTCTTCTTTTTGTATTGGCTCTTTTGAATTCTACAAAACATTAGGGTTTCTTTTGACATAATTAAAAAGCATAAAATAGGCCTCAATTCAGTCCCCATACTTCCCCTTTCCCTCTCCTCCTCCCTTCCTCTGATCCCTTCCCTCTACTCTGCTGATCTGCTATTTATTTATGGGTTTTTTATTAGTTACTTGTGGTTACACATAAAGATGAGATCCATATGGTATGTTCATACAGGCACATTGGAAATTTAGGTCAGATTTCTAATGAAGCTGAATGCACACCCCTAGCCCAGAATTCCAAGAGCCTAAAGGAGAATCCTGGGGAAGGTAGAGCAACTGCAGGCCCAGCCACTGCTCCCTACCAGTGAGGTGTGAGCCAGCAGACCAGCAAAAATGTATTAGTACTACAGGATGGCTGCTTCCCTTCTGCCCTCTAATCTCCCAGGAAGCTCCTCTTGAGACCCACCTTAAACAGAAACGATGGATTAGAGGGAATTTGGTGAGATGTAGTTCATCCTAGAAAACGTCACACATCGCAAAGTCACTGCAGTTCATCTTCTGCCCTTTTGGTACACATGCACACCTCCATCAGTCAGGTTAACCTCCAAATACAAAAATGATACCTGTGTAACTAAATATAATACATCCAGCATGAAGGCAAACACGTTAACCCTTTCTCCAGAAGAAAATCCAAAGTTCTTTATTTTGCCTAGGGGAGACATTCATTCCTCTGATACATGTGTTCCCTTTAATATCCTGGAACTTCAAAATTTTCTGGATAATATATATGAAAAATATTCTTATGGAAACAAAAAAGAAATACTCATTACTACCACCCATGGGATAGAGATTCTTATTCAAAAGATGGTTAACCAGTAGTTTGGATATCAGCCCCTGTTTCCTCACTCAGTCCTGGCATCTGCCCCATAGATCCATGAACAAACTGGACATGGCATCAGGGGTAAAGTTTATCCCTGGATTCAGCATGATGGACGTACACTCACCAAGGCCAATCTGTCTGAAGCCACTGCTGAGTACTCATGGCTAACAGCAAAGACCATCGTGAATTCCCCACAACGTGAATTCCCTGGGGTGATCAGCCAGCCACTGCATAGCACATTGATGACATTGGACCACATTCAACATGAAAGGACACTCCTTTTTTTTCTGGACTGGACATTCACTCTTGGTATGGATTTTGCTTCCTCTCCTGAAGTGCTGCTGCCAGAACTACCATCTCTGGACTCACAGAATGCTTTATTCACCATAAGGGTATTCCATGCAGCATTGATTCTGAACAAGGAGCTCGATTCACAGCAAACAAGTGTGTAATGTGACCTGTGTTCATGGGATTTGTTATACTTAACATAGGTCCTCCATCTTCCTGAAACACAGAACCTGATAGAATGGTGAAATACCCTTGGAAGACTCTGCCTCAAGCAACACCTAGGTGGCAACACCTCTCATTGCTGGAGCAATGTCCTTTAGGATGTGATACATGCTCGACGTCTGCATCTAATTTATGGTACTGCTTCTCCCACAGCAAGAATTCATAGGATCAGACCCCCAAGCATTTAATGGATAGAAATGAGAGTGTGTTCTCTCCCTATAAGATTGATGTCTATGAACCACTAACATTTCTGTTCTGCTGCTTTAGAAAACTCTTAGCCACAAAGGGAGAGATTCTTCCACCCAGACACAAAGTGATTCCATTTTCTTATGGAAACAAGAAAGAAATACTCATTACTACAACCCACTGGATAGAGATTCTTATGCAAAAGAGGGTTAACCTGAACTTTGGATATCAGCCCCTGTTTCCTCACTCAGTCCTGGCATCTGCCCAATAGATCCATGAACAAACGGGACATGGCATCAAGGGTAAAGTTTATCCCTGAGAGTTGAGGTAGCCACTTTAGGATGCTCATTATAGCTGAATCAACAGGTGAAGAAGAAGGTCACTCTGTGGCATGGAGTGATTGATTCTGACTAGGAAGGGAAACTGAGTTGCCACTACACAATACAGAGAGGAAGAGCAAGTGTGACATAGGACATTTTCTCGGTGCCTCTTCAAACTCCCAGGTCCTGTGATGGAGGGCAATAGGAAACTAAAGCCCAAGTCAGGTCACACTGATAAGGGCTCAGATACTTCAGAGATGAAGGTTTGGGTCACCCAACTGACCAGGAACAATGTCCAGCTGTGAACCAAGGCAGTATGGACTGTGGAGTGAAATAGGATAGTTATAAAGACCAGTAATGACCATGTGGACAAACTCTCAGGAACACAAACTGCCATTCTTTTGCATTTCTTCCTAATGCTGATAAGAATTTGTATATTTATATTATACAAATTAAGTGTTTATTTCATTGTCATCCTCCTCTCAAACATGAGGTGTGGATAATACCTAAAATCATATCTCAGTATTTAAATAACTGGATATAAATGAAGGAGTATGAATCAGTAGAAACAGAATATATTTCACACAAAATGCAAAAAAAAAAAAGGATTTTTCTCCCTTAATGAGGAAAGGGTTGCATATTTTACATAATCTCCTTGGGAAAAGATGATGATGTCTTAGGTTATACATAGAATAGTCATATCAGATTAGGTAGAAGGATATTTTAGGTTGTCTTTATTTGAATAATGAGCAAAATTTTTTAAAAAATGCCTGAGTGCTGTGTTGACACAAAACAAAGCAACCATACCTATGTCCTGGGTAGATTTGTGAGTCAACAGATGACAAAAAAATGCTGACAAAACTAGTTTTTTCACATTGATTCAGCCACACTTGCCAATCTGCCCCCTCTCCAGTTCTCCCACAAACACTAATCAGAATGAGAAGTTGATCTCCATGGGGAAATTAGACTCAAAAAGGTCATAAATTAAGTAGAGCCTTCTATCACTTCTTGTGTCTTACCTCCTAAATATCTTCCTATACTTCACATATTCTTAATTCCTGATGTACATTAACAGGAAAGAACCACCACCATTGAAGGAAAGTGATCATGACGATTATAGGAATGAATACCAGTAATTACAAATAATTATGAGAGTATAAAAAATAAACTTTAAAAATAAAAGCAAAAAACACAGGACTTAATGCATTCTGATCAAATTTCAACTCCGCCAGTAAAAATGAGCTCACATTTATTTTTCTTCTGTCCTAGGGTCGCTCTAGGATTATGATGACAGTCACGTCACACTGTTACTTCCTGCTCAGCTTCTGTGGACTAAGAGAACAATTTCAACCCTGATGCCCCTGATTACTCCAACCCAGTCAACATGATCTGCATACTTCTTTTCTACCTAATTATAGACATACATCTCTTTCTCTTTCTTCATTAGTTTCTGAATATCTCTATGAACCTCCTTGGTATAAGTTTTCCATGATCTGGCTCTATTCTCTCTTCCTTCCTCAGGCAACCCATTCTTACTTGTACCCCTTAAATTATGTTTTTCTCTATCTTCTCAGGAAGCATCCTCATGTGCTGATGAAATGTCACCATTGATTAAAGGATAACACAATGCCCTAGTTTCTGATAAAGGCTTCTGAACACCTCAAGCCCCAACACTATCTTACCTGCAATTTTCTCTGCAGAGATTTGTGCACAGAAGTGAAATGGATTGAGAAGAACAGTCCTCCCAGCCACACATTGGCTATTGGTCTTCCACAGAATCACTTGCTGAAGTACTCCTCAGACTCCTCCTCTAACCCTGGAAGCTGCATCTTCTAGCAGAATATCAGAGACAATATTTGTCCAGCTCACTCATCATGGTTTGCACTAATTACCCTAGGATCGAACATCACACAAACAATAGGACATGGTGTTCTGGGAGCCTCTCAAAATCTGTGTTCATTATTTTGAGCCCTGTCAGACAGATTAAGTAAAACTGAACGCATTTAGCCCCTACTAGTTGGGACTTGGTGTGGTGCATATGTTTCCTCTTGACTCTGAACTTATATTTGAACTTCCTTCCATTACCAGATCGAGAGCCTGGGAAATAGAAATGGCCATTCATGTTACCTGAGTAAGGTACTAAACATAATAGCAGATTAATCCTCAATGCTCCCAGAGTCCAACAAAAAACCTCTTTGCAGTCTCTGTGGTTTTGGATCACTGTAGCACACTTGCCATAGTTAACCTCATTCCCTAGTAGTATCATACAAGTATGTATGTATTATGAGTTACTAAGCTCCTTCCTTATCACAGAGATGTTTCCTCAACAGTAATCAAAGGGGTCAGAAGAGGCCAGACTGGCCTGACCTGAGCCAGTCATGAGGGAAGAGGAGTATGCTCCATGAGGATGAAACATCCCCCAGGTCCTCAGGACCTCTGATGTCAGCATAGGTGAATAGAGATCTGAAGACCTGATGGCATCAGGGATTCCCACTCAGAAGACACACCGGATGTCTTCTGGGCACCATTCCCCAAGATACCAATTATTCTGTGCTGTGTGCACTGAAGTGAGTATCCCATGGTGCTGTACTTGAAGTTTGTTTGCAGGGGTTGGGGATCTGGTTCTGAAGATAACATGGGAATACTCTCTCTAGGGGCTAGTTAATAAGACAGAGTAACTGTTCCTACAGTCCCTGATTTGTTCTGTTCATTACAGAATCCAGGTCTCAGTAGCCCCTTTCTATGCTACTCTTTTGAGAAGACAGTCTGAGTATCTTCTTGCCCAGTGGCCACTTTTCTGCTTTTTCACATGTGTCATGTATAGAAATGGCAGCAGGTCATTCCCACATTGAGTCTTGTTGGTGCTTCAATTCTAAGGAACACACAAAATAGCTTGTCAGTAGAGTTAGAAATAACAGTGCATTTCCCTACATTTCATTTACTCCCATGTTTTATTCACTCACTGCCCTCCTCTCATCATGAGCATATTTGAGCTATTCTTGTTTCTCTTTTCTCAACTCAGATATTAAAATGCCTTGCTTCACTCTATATCATGGCTTGTTGTTTAAGTAGAGGAAACGTATTATCACTTGCTTCAAAACCTACAGGCTATTACTTTTATCTGGTACCTCCCTTTATGACAGATATAGTTTTAATTTAGGCAGTCTTGGCATTTATATGATTTATTCATGGTGTGTGAGAGAGAAAAAGATTAAAGGAAACTGGGGGATTCTATCAAAATAGAAGTAAGATATGTGGACTAGATAAGGGGAAATGAGAAGGGGGAGACGGTACATGATAAGGGAAGAACAGCAGAGTGAATCTGAACTAAGTTTCACATATAGGAATATATGTAAAATACATATATGATTATACCACATACATGGATATTCCACAAGGAATCTCACCATAATGTATATCCACACGTTTCTATTTAAAAACCCTGAAAGTAAATGGCGGAAAGATCAGTAGAGTAGAAGAAAGAAAAGGGAAAGGGAGGAAGGAAGGGAAAGGGAAATACTACGGACTGAATTGGGACAAATTATATCCATGCTTTGTAATTATGTCAAAATGAATCCTAATGTTAGACATAACTAAAAAGAAAAAAAGATTCAACACCTTCTGTCATATGTCACTTGTATTACAAATCCTTATCACAAGTTGACAAAGTGTGTCTGTAACTCCTAAGGAGGAAAAGACCCCTCATGCTTGTTAATCACTATGTAATCAGTACAGTTCTTGGAACGCAGCAGGCGCTCATGAGATATTTCTCACACCATGGAAAGGGGCTACTGGGACCTGGATTCTGTAATGAACAGAACAAATCAGGGACTGTAGGAACAGTTACTCTGTCTTATTAACTAGCCCCTAGAGAGAGTATTCCCATGTTATCTTCAGAACCAGATCCCCCAAATTACCCAGATCCCCCACCCGTGCAAACAAACTTCATGTACAGCACCATGGGATACTCACTTCAGTGCACATGGCACAGACTAATTGGTATCTTGGGGAATGGTGCCCAGAAGTGTCATCTGCACTAAGAGACCTCAGAATATGTGTGAAACAGCCTCTTAAGGGTGGATTTCCTTTCTCAGGAGCCCTGTACCTTTCAGGGTAGAACTTTTCAGGTTCTGGCCAGTACGTGGAGTTTTGATGAAGACTATATATTGGTATAGCCACATTTGTTCCTTTGGGAATGAGCACCCCATTGAGTTCAACATCTTTTTTACAGACTCTCACAATTCTCTCAAAAATTGGATATAATCTGAGAGTTTCATTCACCACCATGTCCAGATACTTCATCTCAAATAGTACATCGTATGTAACAGTTGCCTGGCAAGAAAGAAATATTTTGTAAATTAAGATTTGGAAATGACTTAAAACTCTGTTGACACAGTACACTGATGTTTTCAGAGCTCCTCAAATAACTCATATTGGTAAAATACCATAGCATTTACAAAGCATTTAATAACCATCATGATTTTAGAACTGCCCAATGGCACACTGAGATGCAGAGATTTTACCTCTCCTCTCCCCTCCAGGTGCCATTCACTCACCTTATTGGGCAAAGTCTCATCAATCTCCTGCTGAAGCTTCTTCTGGACATCAGGGTGGGTGGCCAGTACATACATAATAAATGAAAGAGTGGTGCTAGTTGTGTCATAGCCAGCCAAAATAAAGATAATAGACTGGGCTGCAATCTCCAGATCAGATAGACCTAAAAGGAGAGGAAAGACAATTTAGTCTAAGTGGGTCCATACACACTTTACCGTTTACATGAACATAAATCAGAATGATGATCCAAAATCCCATGAGGAAAAACTGGAAGAGCAATTCATAATGTTCCTCATTCTGCTTCCCCCCCACCACGAACACAACTGGGTGATTTCAAGGGACAGTATGGATGTCAAACAAACACAGTATTTTTCAAATGTGCCTTGCATATCATGAAAGTTATTTAGCTATAAATAGTGGGTAGCACTCTTCCCCTGGAAAAAAAATAAACTTACTCTATCTAGAATGTAGATAGAAGAACCTTGAAAGCATTTGAAATACTGGCATCTTTGCAGGGAAAATAAAGGCCATGACTGACAGAACTATACTGAGCCACAGAGAAATTTTTCTACACAAACTATGGTCGATGGCCCAGCAGTATCCACAGCTTCAAGGAGCCTATTAGAAACACAGAATCTCAAGCATTGCTCTAGAGCTACCAAATTGAAATCTGAACTTTCATGAGATGTGGTCAACTCTGTTCTATTACCTAAGAATCATCAGGTAATAGAAGAGCTGGGGCACCAGTCTTCAAAATGGATGATCTCAGGGTGTGTAGAAACTATACAGAGAAAAAAAAAACCCCAGAAGAGTAGTGATTAACCGGAGTCTAATGAGTGGTATTAAAATCACACAAGAAAGAATGTATTGATACAGGGCATTAGGCAGAAGCTATAGTACAATGGGGTTCCTGGGTGGAATTAACATTGCTTATCAATCTTGGGTTGAATGTCATCTTTCCTAGTACATGTCCCCTCTATTAGCTCAAATTCATAATCATCAAACAGCCTTTGTGATAGAAGGTGTTGTTTCTCTTGACTTTTCTCCTAAAAAGTCACATTCAAGTATTCATCTCATTGATTGGAGAAATGATTAGGATTTGTTGATACTCAAATACCTGAAAGAAACATGGTATACATTCCAACCATGTAATTCATAACAAAAATTAATGCAAAATGAGTGTGAGAAAGATCTACATGGAATTCTATCTTACACAAGCTTTCTATGATGCTATTGTGGGAAAACTCACACTGTGTTTTCCCCACTACTGGCATAAACCCAATGATACTGAAATGAAATTGGATTATAAACTTAAGTTACAACTGCTCAGTACAATTTGGTAGCCACTAACCATATGTATCTATCTAAATTTAAATTTTAATGAATTAAATCTAAATAACAATAGAAAGTACACTTCCTCAGTAACATTGCCTACATGCCAAAAGCTCCAAAGGCACATGTCCAGTGATTACTGTATGAACAAAATGTATATTGAGTACCTCCTTTACCACAGAAAGTTGTAGTGGAATCAGGGAGAGGATTACTGTTTAAACCATGTATATGGACTCACATAGAAATATTTATATTGCTCAGTCTGGACTAATATATTTTATTTTCATATCTCTGTTCAGAGAAAGGTTCTGGAAGAAACTACAGTAGTAATGGTCACATTACACTTCCAGATTTTGGTTTCTAATACTGTCTTTCACTTAAAGGAGCCAGGGCTTCTGGAAAATTGGTGATTCCAGGCCTGATCAGAGGAAATAGACAAGAAACCTAGAGTTTCTTGCACCAGAAAGCAAGAATGTTCTCCCAAAGCAATATGAGAAAACATATGCAATACTGTTTATATTTCTACAATGTGGATATATCATTATATAGGTATCAAAACTGAGAGAATGTACAAACTCAAGAACCATTATGTTAACATATGAACTTAGGGGTAAGGTGACTTTTCTGTGATGGTTCATTGATTATGACAAATATATCATTTTGGTGAGGGATGTTTGTAATGGGGGCAACATATGAATTTAGAGAAAAAATGGATATGTGCAATCTCTATGCCTTCTTCTCAGTTTTTTATGAAACTAAAACTGCTATAAAATATAGTCAAATTTAACAATCAAAATATAAGATGAGGAAGAGGAGAGGGAGGAGGAACAGAAGGAGGAGAGAGAAATTGCTAAAAGACTTAAGCCCAAGAGAATTTGACCATCAAAATAAAAAATGATAGCAAGAGAATAAATTCATAGTATATAACATCATACTGACATAAATAAAAATGGAACTCTCTTACAATCTAATACCAACTCATATATGTACAGTAGATGATAGAATGATAAGATAGCAGTTTGTAAACATCATAATACAAATGCTTTCTATCAAAAATCATACATGAATGATAAAACTAGTTGGTGAATATATGTTGAGGAACAGGATGCTTACACAGTGCCAGAGGTTTCCCCCACAACATTCTTATGAATTACATGGGAAAAAATTAATATTAATATCAGATGAAGCTAGTGAACACATTTTCACCCAGTACTGCCAGTGACCCTCACAACTAGTGGGACAGTGAACCTCCTGATTGGATGTACAAATGCAAATATCCAGGCAGAGGTTCTGATTCAGTGCATCTGAATGAGGCTGCGAATCAGCATTTGTTCTGATGTCGATGGTAAAAAGAAAACAGACTAACTTCAAGACTGAAATGCTTTCTCCTAGTTTCCCTTCAATTTCTGAGCCTTGTTACACCTGTATGATTCTAGACAGTACATGTGGGCACCATTTGCAATATCCAAATGTGGATCTTCCTGCAATTTGGTGGAAATCTATTTTCTCTTTCTAGAGAAATATACACGTTTTCTAATGTGTATATTTTCAGGATAATTTGCTTATTTGAATTTCCCTGTCAATGGACCATGAAACATTCTTGGTTACCTTGGTAGGGCTCCTTGTCTTGAGAATTCTGGGAATCAATCATTAACTGGAGAAAATCAATGCGGTGCTGGAAGCAGAAATGGAAATGGAAATGACTAAATCAGCCATATATCAGAAGTAAATCTGGAATGTAGCATTTCACCTCCCTTCTTAGAATATGGCTCCTTTAAGTCCAGAAGTCTGTCTAGGTTTGCACAACCCACCAGTGAACAAGACATGCATGTATAAGCCATGGAAAACAGGATATTTTCCTGAGAGAAATCCAGCTATGGTGTCCAATATCTGTTGGTCTTTGCTCTCCCTAATGCTGGGTTTGTCTCCTTCTCCTGTCACAATGCTTGCCCAGGAAGTGGTCCTGGACTTCAATTCTTTTAGTTTGCCTTAATTCTTATTCAATGGCCACACTAAATACACTTGGTAGTTTCAAAGATGATTACTAGCTTTTGTTTGTGTATCATCAAATTCTCCACCCATTGGGTACATGATTCAATCTTCAGTGACATGTGGGGATGGCTGTCCTGCCTCCCTGACCTGGAGACATTCTTGTGCCAACCTCCAGGCAAAGCAGAAGGCAAAGCTGGGTTAGCATATCACCTTGATGGTCACTGAAGAGCACGGCCTGATTGTGGACAGGAAAGGACTCAGATTTAACATACACATACTTCACCAGGTGCCCAATAGGACCTTCCTTTGAAGAATGTGTCAACTAAGATGTAAAGGGCTTGGAATTGTAATGATTGTTCACCAATCTAAGATTTGGGGAATACTTTTTAACAGTAAAATTATTTTGAAATAGGATTTTTATTTTGACAGTTTACTGAATCAGAGGGAAATGATAAGGTTTTTATTTGAATGATATTTATTTCAAGACATAACATCACATCAGTTATTGTATCAAACATTGTCAATCTTACTCATTATCAGTTTGCCGTTTTTAAATTTGATCTTCATTCTAACCAAAATGTAAAAATTCTCCAGTGCAAATCTTAAAGTTTTCCATCAACTTTAAAAAATGTACAGAGAGGGACTGAGGAATGAAACTCAGTGATTCAGTATTTGCCTAGCATATATGAGGCCTTGGGTTCAATCCCCAGCACCACTTACAAAATTACATGTATATTTATATACGCACAAGTCAGATGTACACAGCAAATAAATGATCAGAAAGCAAACATCGTCAGGTCACCACCACCAGGTTTTACCTTTTCTTTATCTTCTAGGCGTTTTTGTTTCATCATCATTACAGCATTTTTAAAAAAATCCAGAACACTTTTTGAAAACCTGCAGACATTTAATGCTTGAAACACTGGTCTAAGGAATGGAAATAGCACTAGAAAGAAAATGAAAGAAAACATAAAGAGAAACCTTGATGAAAAGGCAACATCCCAGGAGCATTGATCATTTTCTAAAAAATACAGAAGAGAAAAATCATCCGTTTTCTCAACCAGCAGCCATTCCCTCTGTGGCCAGTACCTGGTGTCTGGTTCATGGCTGAGCAAGGGCACTTCATACATGGGGTTGCAGCCACCATAGCAGGGAATCAGTGACCCCATCAATGCCACTGGACTGAGCAAAGAAAGAGGATTAAATTCCCTGGCCCCTTACCCTTTTGTGAATTGGAATTGGGTGTCTGGGTAAACCAGTATATAATCAGTGCTGTAATTAATTATGCATTCAAGGAAAGTAGGCAGGATAGTTACAATTTGGCCTATGTTCCTCAACTGTCAAGAAATGAAACCAGAAATCAATAACAGATGGAAAATCAGGAAACTCAGACAGAAGTGCAAATTAACCATAAAACTTCTAGATACAGTTGTCAAGCATCAAAGATGGTATCCAAAGGCAACTAGAAGTTATTTTTAGGTGAATTTAGGTGAAGACATGTTATATCACACTTAGGAGAAGTTGCAAAAGCAGCGCTCATAAACATACAGCTACAGATGTATAAGTTTTATAAAAGATAGTTCTCAAGTCAATAGTCTAAGTTAAATCATAAAATGGTGAACAGAGGAAATTAAACAAAAGGCAAGCATGAGGAAGAAAATAATAGAAAACCAAGTAGAAACAAATAAAATAGAAAAGAAATAAAATTGACAAAAACCAAAGGTGTTTATAAGTCACCTTACCCCATTGAAAATATCATAAAAATCACCAAACCCTTAGCCAGATTGACCAAGAAATACAAAGGGATTATAGTTTCATATGATGATATTTCCTCTCAATATGTACTAGAAGGGAGCATCTGGATCAGAAGGTATATCTACTTTTATTTATTTTTGGGACCTTCACACTCTTTTCCAGAATGGTGTACATTTCCACCTACAATATGTAAGAGAACTTTTTCTCCACATCTAGCCAGTATTTGTTATTTTTTCATTCATTCTTTCTCTTTTTGATAATGGTTATTCTAACCAAGGTGAGATGATGTCTTATTGTGGTTTTGATTTGCATTTCCCTGACACCAAGTGATATTGAATAGTTTTTTCATGTATTTTTAAGTCATTTGTATTTTTTTTTGAGAAATAACTATTTGGAGCATTTTGCTATTTTTAAACTGGATTACTTGGGGGTTTGGTCATTAAGTTTTTAAAAATTTGTTATATTATGGAAATATATATCATTTATAAATTTAATACTCTATAGATATATAAAACATACTTTATATTAATCTATTTTTATCTAAATGATTGGAACATCTGTACATCCAGATTTATTTCTACATTATTCTGAATACCTGAGATGTGCATTAAATCTAGGTATCCATCAATGCATGGATAAAGAAAGTGATACACACACACACACACACACACACACACATATATATATATATATATTATAATATAAAATTTATGTATTTATAATATACATTATAATAAAAATATATATACACACACATACATATATGCCCAATGGAACATTCATTCATAAAGAAGAATGAAATCCTGTATTTTGTAGCAAAAGGTGGATGGAATTAGAGGACATTCAGCTTATGAACTAAACTAGACACATCAATACAAGTACCAAATGTTCTTTCTCATATGTGGAAGGTAAAATATTTGACCTGAATGTATAATAGTGATTATTAAAGGTTGGGAAGGGTTATGGCAGAAGGTGGATAAAGAAAGGCTGTATTTCATTTGTGTATGCTGTGTACATGTGTTGAGACATCATACGGAACCCCATTTATTTGCATAACACATACATGTTAATTAAAAAATAAAATAAATATTAAAAAAGAAATGAATGCAATGAATAGCAAGAGAAATGAAAGGAGAAATTATTACTAACATTGGAGATGGATTTTGAAAGAATTCAAACAATTTGATTGTTCACATGTCTTTGTGCAGAAAATCCTTAAAGACATGAACTATAGAAATTGATTGAGAATTATATATACAACCTGTCTAAAATTGTAAAATGTAACATGATTGCATTAGAAATAGAAAATTATTCACAAAAGAAGCTCAGATCTGGATTGTTTTAATAGTAGATTCTATGAAATAAAGAACTAATAACAATTATTCACAAAACTTCCAAAATTAAAAGGGCATTTCTAAATATATTCTAAAAGGCCAGTATTACCCTAATACTAACACAAAGCAAAGACAACAAGGAAAAGGTTGTGTAATACACCAAATCCAAAAATAAAAAGTCAACACAGAGGATTGTTTCAATTGATGCAGAAAAAAACATTTGATAAAAATCAAAAAAAATATTTTTCCTCCCCACCGAAAAATAATCCTCAAAACCATTCTTTTGTGATAAAACACTCAACAAATTAGAAATAGGATGAAATTTTGTAAGCATAATAAAGGATATCTATGAAAACTTGTAGCTTAATATTTCACCCCAAATCAAGAACATGACAAGCATCTCTCTCTCTCTCTCTCACCACTTCTCTTGGAGTATTGCAAGTAATAACAAGTTCACTAGCATTTCAATATGTAAGATCAGTACACAAAAATAAACTGCATTTCTATATACTGTAATAAGCAACCCAAAAGAAAAACTAAGAAGTTAAAAAATAATTCTATATTCAATGTCATTAAAAAGAATAAAATGCTTAGGAATCAATTTAACAAAGGTGCAAGACAAGCACAATAATAACTACAAAATACTGTTGAAAGAAAAGAAAGGGGATCTACATGACTAGAAAAACATCTCTGGTTTGTGGATCAGAAGACTTAATATTATCCAAATGGAAATAGTATTGAAATTGATTTGCAGATCCTAATGCATTTGTAACAGAATCTTAGCTGGCTTCCTTGAGGAATTGACAAGTTGATTTAAAATTCACATAGAATTCAAAGGGACACAGAAGAGCTAAAATGATGTTGGAAAATGAGATTAAAGTTGTAGGACTCACATTTCTTGATTTAAAAACCTACTCCAAAGCAAAAATAAAATGTGGTCCTTGAAAATGGGTAAACATATAGATACGTGGAATAGGATTTAGAGTCCAGAAATTAACCCACATGTCTATGGCCCATGGAATTTTGAGAAAGGTGCCATGGCCATTGAATGGGGCAGACACTCTTCAAAAAATGGTGCTGGAACAACTGGATAGCCACATGCAAAAGAATAACATGTTGACCTCACCTGGCCCTGTATGTAAAACTTAAATTAAAATGGTTGGGCAACCTAAATATAAGAGCTAAACTACAATTTTTAGTAGTCGACCACAAAAAGTGTATAAGTTCATATGGTTTCTATCAATTCTTAGATTTGAAACTTAAAGCACAAACAATAAAAGGAAATGACATAAATCATATATGACTTAAATGTTAAGTTTCCAAGACCTGTTGAGTTTTTAACATTTATATAAACGGCATCAAATTCAATGCATCTATGTCAATTGCTTTTCTTTTGTGAACACTACAGCTTTAAGATGAATACATTTTAATATTTTGAAATCCAGCTCATTCATTGTAATGGTTGGGATATGTAGTATCTCCCATGATAAGAATAAACTGCAAAAAACTAAAAACTTTGTGCTTCAATGGACACTATCAAGAAAGTAAAAAGATATCTATAGAATAGGAAAAACATGTTACAAATCATAATCTGATAAGAAACTGTGTAAAGAATATATCAAAAAGTATTTTTTCAATTAAATTATTTAAAAATTATTTTTTCTTTTATTTTTAATTTGTTCCACTTAGTTATACATGACAGTAGAATACATTTTGACAGATTGTACACAAATGGAGCACAAGATTTCCTTCCTCTGGTTATACATGGTACAGACTCACACCAGTAAAATTCTTAAGCCTCAAAACAGAAAGACAAATGCTTCAGGAAATTGTGGGCAATTTCTATCTATCTAGATAATCTTAAAAATAGTGAATTGGACTTATTTTTCCTATGTACATAGATGAACACCTCATAGTGATTCTCCACATCATGTACATACACAAGCCTGGGATCCTAATTAGAATAAGGTATACTTTATGTTTTTATAAATATGTCATGCATATCTAAACAGAACAAATAAAAAGTGATTAAAATTGCTTGTTATCAGTAAACAACAGGAAAATGCAAATCAAAACCACATAAGATGCCATCTCACATCCACTACAATGTCTAAAATAAGAGATGGAAACAGGAAGTGTTAGGAAATAAGTGAAGTAATTGGAAACTTCATGCATTTTTGGTAAGAATATTAAATTGTACAGCTATTATGGAAAACACTGACAGAAGTACTTTGTAAGGCAGAAATTTCACTCCTGAGTATGCACTCAGATGAAATTGAAAACTAGAGTTCACAAACAAGTTTCACACTAATGTTCATAACAGCACCATTCATATTAGTCAAAAGGTGAAAATAACAGAAATGTCTATCATCTGATGAAAGGATAACTAACTTGTAGTATATCTATACAGTGGAATATTATTTGGCCATAAACATGAAGTACTGATATATATTTCACTTGGAAACAAAATGCTAAATGATATCACTTTGCATCACAAAAGACCACATATTACATGTCTCCATTTTTATAGTGTATACATCATATGCAAAGCTAAAGAAATAGAAAATAGAGTAGTGTTTGCTGAGAGTTAAAAGATAATGAGTTTTCTGAGTTTTGACAATGGTGATGGCTGCATGTATCATTTAACCTGCTAAAAATTATGGAATTTTACATTTTAAGGAATCATATAGTATGTAAATAATATCTTAATGAAGTTGTTACTTTAAAAGAAAAAAAGAAATGGTAATCCACATACTAATTATAAAAAAAATTGGATGGAGGACATCTGAACCAAGGATCTTCTTGGCTTTTTTCACAAATGGATCTTGTGGATTGTTGAGGGAATTGACATTAACTCCAAAGGATGTGCTAAGGATCACGTCCATGTTGTAGCTCCCCAACATTCTGAGTAAAGAAAGAAACGTAAAATTTTAATCTGTACTGCTTTACTCTCCTACTACACATGCTGGAAGAAGTGATATGAGCACATTCACACACTGTCAGAAATATCTGTTGATCAAATGACTAGTCCATGCTCCTATCAAATGCCATGAGGCAGCTGCCCCTGGGCCAGGGGAGTTAGGGACACTAGGGTAGTGAGCTCAAGGAGTTCAGTCACAGAGAGACAGAAACCCTTAATCAGACAAATTACATCAGCTAGTGGAGTGTAGATGATAAAAGTGATTAAGTACAGAGCTTCAGCAGGACCAGGGTGTTATAACTGACTCCTGCTAGGGGATCCAAGATAGGTGACCTTGACCTAGGCCCTGCCTAAGCACAGTCTGTGCAGAGCTGATTCCTCTCTAGCACTTCACATAACAGCATCACCCTCTTCTGAGAGGCAGAAACATTGTCCCCCCTTCTCTGCACCCACTGCTACTGCTCCCGAGAGGTCCTGCCTCCAGGACCCAAGGTGGCCCCAAGGGCAGAATCTCGCAAAAGGGAATGAGTAAGAATATCCTCAGTTAAAACATTGAAAATCTCCTCAAAATGTACTTGGATGAGCTCACAACTCGTGAACATATTCTCTCAGATTTCCCAAGACAGTATCAGTGGTTGTTCATGGGTCAAAATAACCCATTTTATACAACAAATGATATGGTCGTTGTAATCCATATGCTTTCAGGACCTTATCTCTGTTGAGACTGGAGGAAGAAGTGGTGAGAATATTTCTTATTTTGTATTTTGCTGAGATTCTCAGTGCAACCATGAAGAGATTTGTTGTTCCATAGCCTGCATTGTATCTTTCTTTTTAAAAATTTTTTAAATAATTTTTTTAGTTGTAGAGGACAGCCTGCCTTTATTTTATCAGTTTATTTTTATGTGGTGCTGAGGATCGAACTCAGTGCCTTACACATGCTAGGCAAGTGTTCTGCCACTGAGCTACAACCCTAGCCCTGCGTTATATCTTTCTATCCCTGCTCAATAGGTACCAGAAACTTCCCCCCATCCAAAATTCCCTAGGCTCTACCCTCAACTTCTGAGTGATCTTGTTCTTCATTGTAAAACATGTGTTTTGACTTACATAATATCCACATTGATGATCAAGCAGATAAACTAATTCTGTTTTTGTGCACAGATGTCCCAGCACCCTGCCTCATCCTAGGAGCCTCTCCTCCTTGGGTGGCCCATTGTAGTTGTGATACCCCGACACTTACTTTTGTCTGGTCAGGGGTGTAGCTCAACAGTGGTAATTTCAGTTTCCTGGCAGGCTGCTGGAAGGTCTTAAAACAGCTCAGAACCCCAGAGCTGCCTGCTACTTACTCCTTCACAGTGACAGGCTTGCCTTTCTTCACTTCCTGGCTCAGGTACTTCACCAATGCGTCTCCATATTGGTTAACGATGGGGAACATCTAAGCACAAACACAACTCCACCCACAGTTAGAGGAGAATCGAGTCTCCGAGGCTCTGGTTTCCCCAGGATTATAATGTATGAGATATTTATAATGAATCAAATAATAACTCTTCTAGGACATAAAGACAAAAGGTGATTTGAAATTTTTAATTAGTTCTTTTTATTTATACATAACAATGTTTCCTTTTGAAATAATTATAAAAGCATGGAAAAAGAATTTGTTCTAACTCAGTCCCAATACTTCCCCTTTCTCTCCTCTCTTCCTTCCCTCTGTTCCCTTCATTCTACTCTATTGATCTTTCTGATATTTAATTTTAGTTTTTTTTAATTAGGAATTTCAAACTTAGTGGAATATTCTTTGGAAAACGATGATGTTCTCATGTATGTTCCATCCCCAAATCCTTATTTAAGTTTCTAATTAAAGTCCTCTTAGTTTATTACCTCCTTGAGTTTCCCACTGGAGAACACTGGCGACAGCAAGACTCGAAGTCTCTTCCACTCTTCATCCCTTGCTGCAATGAGAGCTTTTTGCATAAATCCCAGGGGCACAACTACCTGAAGTTCACAAAGAAAAAGACATTTTGTGTGAGGTATGTTTTGGAAGTCTCCACATTGTAGAGAACTTGTTAAACAGGTATCAGTTTTTTTAATCAGTTATTTATTGAGTGTCTACTAGGGGGCAGGCCCTGTGCTAGATGCTCCATAAACTTTTATCCCCAATTTCTCTTCTCTTGTGAAGGTAGAGGTGGTACCCAGGCACCAGATGCGTGTTCAGTATTTATATTACAGCTGTTGTGTAAATACAAAGGCCCCTCATGGTAGGTAAACTGTTCTCCCAGGGGACAGAGAGCATTATGACCTAGGGCATCCTACACAGGCAGCACAGGAAAGAAATGATTGATGACAGTCATCCAGATAACCTTGGAAAACTAGGTTGCCCAGACCAGTTATGCTTTTCCATATATGTACAGCATGAATATCTTGCAAGGGATGCCAGGATGTAGCCACTTAAAAATAGTAGCTAATAACTTAAAAGATTAGGAACTTCTCAGTTCTGAAAAAATAATGCAATTATATGGAAGTCATTTTTTAAGTCATCCCCCACTACACACACATGGAGGGACAGAAGGAAAAGGAAAGATAATTATGTTTCCCAGCTTGAGACTGGCCTGTCAATCCAACCTGCTCAAAGCTGTCCTTCAGCTTCCAACACTGTGTTTTGTTTATAAAGGTATGCATCCAGTGCTCATTCATGATGAAAGCCATAAACACTAGGAAGAAAAAAAAACTTCTTCAATCTGAAAGAGACTCTATATACTAAAAAACCCAACACCAACAACAAAGACCTTCAGCTAACATAACATTTACTGGTGAAATGGTGAATCTATTCTCCTAAGATCAGTAACAATTTAAAGTTTTCTACTTTTATCATTCTTATCCAATATTACCATACTGTAAATCCTTACTGGAGCAATGGGACAATGTTTTTAAAAAGGCATGTAAATTGGAAATGAAAGAACCTGAAGTGACTCTGTCTTCAGGGGACAAAATTGTCAATGTGGAAAATCTCAAAGAATATCTTAAAACTTCTAGAACTAATAAGTAGGTCACCAAGGTTGTAAGATACAGTATTAACATGTAAAACAAGCTGCATTTCTATATAACAACAAGAAAAATGTGAAAAAACATTAAAAACACAATACTATTCACTGTCACTCCAAAGAAAATGAGACATATTAGGAACAGACATAAAAACAAATACAGGATTGCTATGCTGGAAACTATAAAATGTTGATCAAAGATATTAAAGAAAATCTCAATCAATGGAGAAGCATAACATGGATTGAAAGATTTAACCCAGGAATGATACAGATTTTCTCCAAATTAATCTATCGATTTGATTGAATTCTTATCAAAATCTCACCAAATGGGTTTTTGCAGACAAAGTTATTCTGAATTTGTATGAAAAATTAAAGGACCAACATAAATAAAGTGGGAGGGCTGGGGAAGTGCCTCAAGCAGTAGCGTGCTCGCCTGGCATGTGTGCAGCCCAAGTTCGATCCTCAGCACCACATACAAATAAAGATGTTGTGTCCACCGAAAACTAAAAAATAAATATTAAAAAAATATATATCTCTCGCTCTCTCTAAAAAATAAATAAATAAATAAAGTGGGAGTGAAACAGACAAACTGAGTCAGTCTTAGCAGGTTAACAAACATAACAAAAAATTAGGAGTTAAACAGTATGATAGTCTCTAATGCTAACTTAACACACCAGGAGACAGGAGTTTGAGAAGTCAGCTCAGCATTCTGAGGCTATGAAGTCATCAGAAAAACCAACAAGCCAGAGGCAAAGACTAGGTCATTACAATAAAACCCACTGAGAGAGGCCACTAGTCTGCCCTGTTCTGATAATAATACTAGGGACTCCCCGAGATGAGGTGTCACATCTTTTTGAACTAAGGGGCAAATGCATGCATAGAAAAGTTGAGATGGTAACTTCTTGGTTAATATATATATATATATATATATATATATATATATATATATATATATATATATATATGGTTGTAGATGGACACAATATCTTTATTTTATTTGTTTGTTTTTTTATGTGGTGCAGGGGACTGAACCCAGCACTTTACACATGTTAGGCAAGCACTCTACCACTGAGCCACACAACCCTGGCCCCAAGATGGTAACATATTTTTTCCTTTGCTTTATTAACATAGTCACCATCCCCCAAGGTAGGTACTTAAAATGGTAATGAGACTCATTGCAAGAAAAAACACAATGGAGAGAAGAGCACAGGCACAACTAAAATGAAACAGAGTGAGAAATAGACACACCCTATCAGCCCAAATGGATGCTTGACAATGGTGAAAACAGAATAATCAGAGGGAGGACAGTCTTTCTAAAGATGGTACTGAAACAACTGGACAGCCACAGGCCAACAAAACAAGACAACAACAACAAATGAACCCTCACCGTGTCTTACCATGAGCATGACATAGATCATAGGTTTTCATGTAAATTGTAAAGTCTATAACTTTTAGGAGAGGAACAAGAACAACATAGAAGTCAGAGGCAAATCTTTTCATGTATAACCTCCCTCATAAAAGACAATAATTGCTCTTATGGATACCCTGTTAAGAGGAAAAGACAAGTGACCCATCAGGACTTTAAAAGACTAGCAAGAGGGAGCCTTGGGGAACACTGTATCCTGAGAAAGCTGGTGATTATATGGATTTATCCACAGCAGCAACTTTGCCCAAATGTACATAGGCACACATCTACACGGGCACATAAAACTGGTGAAATCTAAATAAGTTCTGTGGATTGTATCAATGTCAATTTCTGGTTACTCTAGTAACAGGAATAGACTACATTCAGAGATAAGTAATATGATATTCAAAGCATGTCAATTGAGAAAAACAGAAGAAAAGTTATATGAAACCTCCCTGAACAGTTTTGGAGCCAATTTCTGTGAAGCTGTGATTACTCAAGACACAAATTTAATCAATAAATATTTGTATTTTTTAAAATGACCTGAACATACACTTCACAGAAAATGACATACACTCAATCAACAAATATATGAAAAACTATTCATCATCTCTAGCAATCAGAGAAATGCAAATCAAAACCACTATCATGTCACTGCAGTCAGAATGGCTATTACTATGAAGATAAATAACAATGAATGTTGGCGAGCATGGGGAGAAAAAGGCACAGTCATACATTGTTGGTGGGATTGCAAATTGGTGCAGCCAATATGGAAAGTAGTATGGAGATTCCTTGGAAATCTGGAAATGGAACCATCAGTTGACCCAGCTATCCCTCTCCTTGGTCTATACCCAAAGGACTTAAAATCAGCATACTACAGGGACACAGCCACATCAGTGTTTATAGCAGCACAATTCACAATAGCTAAACTGTGGAACCAATCTACATGCTCTTCAGTGGATGAATGGATAAAAAAGGGGGGGATATATACACAATGGAATTTTACTCCACAATAAAAGAGAATGAAATCATGGTGTTTGTAGTTAAATGGATGGCATTGGAGAAGATAATGCTAAGTGAAGTTAACCAATCCCCAAAAAAACAAATGCTCGAATGTTTTCTCTGATATAAGGAAGCTGATTCATAGTGGGTTAGGAAAGGGGAACATGGGAGGAATGGATGAACTCTAGATAGGGCAGAGGCATTGGAGGAAAAGTAAAGGGGCAGGGTTAGCAAAAATGATGGAATGTGATACACATCATTATCCAAAGTACATGTATGAAGACATGAATTGGTGTCAGCATACTTTATATACAACCATAGATATGAAAAATTGTGTTATGTATGTGTAATAAGAATTGTCATGCATTCTTTTATTTTTTAAAAAATCAATAAAAAAAGAAAAAAAATAAATTTAAAAAAATGAATGCTTACCGGTCGATTTGTAAAAACAGAATAATGTTCTTTCACCAGCACTGTTTTGATCATCTCTGGATCCGTAATAACCAACACAGGCTGTTGGCCATCATACAATCTGTGTTGGGAAAGAAGAGCTCATTTAACCTACTAAGCCATATTCTTCAATTAGAGCAACACCCAGGAATCCAAACTGATATTCCATAATTCATATGCCTGACTGTAGAATGCACAGTGACACTAGATACAAGTTCAAGGTAGGTGATGACACAAAACAAGATTCTGGCTATATAAAATGAAGGTCATGTAACTGAAGCAGGGAAGAGATATTTAAAGATGAAAAAGATTCTTTATAAGAAGAGCCTGGTTGGAGATGTCTAAATGGTGCATATATGTTTTCTATCTCATTCTCCAATAATTTTTGTACTTAAAAATATTTCATAATCAGTGCAGTTTTAACCTGCACTTCTCTAATTGCTAGATATGTTGAACGTTTTTCATATATTCATTGATAGTTTGTATTTCTTCTTTTGAGAAGGGTCTGCTCAGTTCTTTTGCCCATTTATTGATTGGGTTATTTGATTTTTTGGTGTTAAGCTTATTGGGTTGTTTTTATATTGTGAATATTAACACCATAAATGAAGTGCAGGGGGCAAAGATTTTATCCACTTCTGAAGGTTCTCTTTTTATGCTTTAATTGTTTCTTCTGATGTGAAAGGATATTAAATTAGAGAAAAATAGACAAGTAAATTATTAAGTTCTTACAAGTGCTTAAGATGCAAGAGACAGCTGGAGTTGTTTCAGTGGGGACTCAGCCCTGTATGCTCTTTCCACTCAACAACATGGCCTTTATGAGCCATGCAAGTTAGGTAGGATGATGTGGCCAGCTCTGCAGTTTTGAGGACTTGATAAGAGAAGATGAAGAGGGAGGAAGACGCAAAGCCATCTCCTACTTGCTTATAGAACATAAGAACTACAATAATACCTCTGGAGTTGCTTTCACCAAGCATTATTAAGAAAATGGCTGCTGAAATTAGCTGATTTCACCCTAGCAGATTATGAAGTACACAAGGTCATGGGAACACAGTGGTTTAAAAAGTACTGGCCATCCAATCATCAAAGTCAGTAGAATGAGGTAGGGAGAGAAATCCCTGTGTATACTTCTATTGAAAACTCCTAATTGACAGGGAAAAACAAATGAAATCCCCAAGACTTTACACTTGCAGAGAAAGTTAAAATAAAAGAAAGCAGAGGTCAAATCATTTCCCAATCTGTTCATCTCTCTCTCAGCTTTTCTTTCAAATGTACATAATAACCCCCAAATTTATATAAAGGTCACTTTTATTCAATGTGGTAATCTTGAAAGGAGATAAAGCCATGTACATTTTAGAAAGGTCTGACTTAATGCCTCCTATGCAGTATTAAAAGCTCCTAATGAAGAAAAAATGGAAAAGGGGGTAGATGCTGGGCACTGGAGAGAAGGTGAGGCCAAGAGTTTTTGGGTCATCAGAGACTGAGAAAAGTCTGAAGTGTAACATTTTTGGCTATGAACCTTGACACCTGGTGAAATATGAGACCCTTGGCAGGAGGAGGAGCCTCTAAAAGCTTTATGATAGTTAATTCCCAGTTATATCTCTGGGCTGGCATTGTCCTCTTGCCCTGGAGTGCCTCATCCAACAAGTCTACCCAAGGGAAGTTTCCAAAATACTCACCCCCACATTTTCCCATACTTTTCATGACATTGCATGTCATATTGCCAAAAACCCTGGGTGGAGAAACAAGAGAATTTATATTGTTATTTTGAAAATATTGAATCCTGCTTCTAATTCAGGAACCAATGATTCCAATACCTTGAAATCAGATTGAAATATGGTCCATCACTGTCAGTTAGAGGGAAGCTCTTATTCTAAGACATCCAAAGGCAAAGAAGAGAAAATAAATGGGATATTAGTGTTGAGAGCCACAGTTTAGTCAGAATGACACCTGGCATTTTGCTAGAGGGAATGGTTGAAAGGTGACCCTGCTCTGGGATTAGGGCGGCTCCAGGATTATGGTGGATCCTGCTGGGATTAGGGTGGATCCTGCTGCCTCCAGCACTGGCTACTTTGGAGTTCCCATTGAGAATTTGCTCTTGGAGCCCGGTGGAGGGAGTGTGTTCCTGGGAAGTGTGTGTAGAGTGCTGGTGAGAGTTCGGGAATAAAGAGTTACTGTTTGAACTTACAAGGCTTTGTGACGATTCCGTTAATTAGTGCCCAGCCAGACTGTGGCATATTAGAAAAGGGAATTTAGATTCCATCTTGAATTTTCTTGAAGTATTGTACATATTGAAGAAATTATCCTTCTTTTTTTTTTAGACAAGGTATTGCCATGTTTTCTATAAAGACCTTGAATTTGTGATTCTCCTGCCTCAGCCTCCAGAGTGGTTGGGACTACAGGTGTGTGCCACAGTTTCACTAGTTGTCCTTGAGTATGAATATGAAGCAAGTCTAGTTTTCTGTATCATTTTCTCATGTGCATGGACTGTTTCTGAAATCCTGCCAACTTTGAATCATTCCCTCCACCTGGATGTGAAAAAATCAAAGCTGAGAGAAAGTGAGAGAGTTTCCCAGGGACATTCTCAAGGACACTTCACTCATTTTTCCCCAGATCTTTTTAATTTCTCTCATGAATCTCCCTAGAATACGGGGGAAATTAGGAAGTTCAAGGCACCAGTCACCTCTAAGTTGATCATGTTGATGTGATTAGTTTAATTGGCTATTTCACTACAGTGACCCTGACAAGAACCACGTAGAAAATAAGATTTACTGGGCTCACAGTTTCAGAGGTCTCAGTTCATACACGGCTTCCTCTGTTGCTGTGGTCTGTGGTGACGCAGAATAACATGGCAGAAGAATGTGAAGGAATAAAGCAGCTCAGGACGTGGCACCAGGAAGCAGACAGAAACTCCACTAACCAGGGACAAAATGATGCCCTGAAGCCAGGCCCCCAGTGACCCACCTCTTCCACCAACACCCTACCTGTCTCCAGTTGCCCCCAGTTAATCCTTACTGAGGAAATAGTGTACTGAGTAGATTAAGGCTTTCACAATTCAATCACTTTATTTCTGAACTTTCTTGCATTGCCTCACACATGAGCTTCTGAGGAACACCAACTCCATAACAGTGATTCTCATGTATGTTGTGGAGGGAGAAAGAATGAGTGAGAATTGACAAAATGGAGTCACCTTCCAGTTTTCCATTTCAATGTGGAAAAGATGGGGAGATGCCACTCCTACCCATGGGAGTCAACAAATTAAGTACTTGCTCTAAGTTTTTGCTTCTAACACTTAAAAATAAATCTTCCTATTGCTATGTTTCAGGGATGATGTTTTCATGATGCACAGGGAGACTCCAATTATGTGGCTCTTACAGCCTGTTTAGTATACTGTTGATCTGGAAAGCGTGAATAGGAAATAATGCCTTTTCGGCAGGAATAGCAGAATGGAATTCTCAGGGGGTCAGAGGGGTCTATAATTCTCAGGGGGGTCTATAATTCTGCTCAGAATTATAGAATTAGAGTATGATAAACAAGCCTCAGTGTTTGGAAGAGATAATCTGAGCAGAGTGTAGCCTTTTTTTCTGGCCTCTGGTTTTGAGCTCATGAATTTCTGTCAGTAGTCAGGCCCTGAGTCAGATATCTAAATGGGTTAATGACAAAGGCTTGATGAAAATTCACATTTCTTGTGGAACATGTTACATTCCATTCAGTTAACTTAAATTTTATTTTTTTTAATCATGTGATTACTGCTCATTTTATATGTGATACTGCCTTTGTTAAAAAACAATACACATCTTGTGTTTAACTATGTGAAATCCATAGACAAGGGCTACCTTATCTCATTCATACATATTCATTGCTAAGACTCACTGCTAGGGTGCTATCTTTGAACGATAAGAAGAAATGCAGAATGCTGTCGTTTCATCTGTTAAATCCTCCAAATATGTCACAGGAAGTAAAACTTGGGTGAAGCCATGGAAATAACCACAGGGTATTTACACGTTCAAAAATTAAGTATGTGCAAATTGTCAACTTATGAATGCTTGGGGTACTTCAGAAACTGTAGTTTCATTTTTTATTTAAAAAGGGACTCATGAGACCTTGCAAAGAATAGGAATGTTTGAAGGTGTTTACCATGCCCTCTTTCACAGACTTTTTGCTCAAATACTAAGCACAATATAATCTTCCTGGAAATGTGCACCCAGCAAGTTAAACACCTTTTTTATGATGAATTCAAAGTCTGAACAACATCATGAAGATCAAATGCAGATGTACCAGAGATCCAAGCTGTTCCACTGAGGCTCTTGAAGAGTTGACATCAGAGCTCCAGGGAAAACATGGCCATGCTCCAGGAGGGGCCTGAACATTGTTTCTCAAAGGATAAAAACTACTAAATTTCTCCTGAAGATGGACATTTTGACTGATGGCACTAAACTGGTATTTGTACTCAGGAGAAAAAATAGAGGAAGTCCAAGAACACTCACCTTGCGGTAGTACAGAAGAGTTCCAAATAAAGGCAGAGGTGTTGGCCCAGGTATTCCCAGCTTCTTAAATAGCCCATGAGAATAGGTTCCATAGCTATAAAATGAAATAGAAAGCCAGGTCACCCTGATTGTCATTCTATAGATAAGGGCCTGACCAGTCTCTGACTCAGAAACTGGACCAGGCAGTGAGATAGGTAACATGTAGGTGATACATAACAACAAAAACTCCAACAGCACATTCCGTTTTCCAACACCACTTAGAGATAACTTCCTGCCACGAGAGGCACAATGATTAGGTAAAAGAACTTGAGTCTTCATGGGCCCAATAATTGGGTTTGTTCTTAATAAACATTCCCAGCCTTGAATGCGCCTGGGAAGTTCAGGCTGGCATTCTGCCAGGGCATCGCAGTTGCTATGTGTATTTGGTATGTTAACCTTTCCTTAACGTAGAGATTCCTAGTAAAAAAGGGCCAATGCTTTGACATGACTTTCATTATGAGATTTTGGGTAACCAAATCCATTCAAGCACAGAGTGTCCACTTAGAACCTATGGTAACATTGTTTCTTGCAATTTGGACATAAACCTTTCATGCTTTTCCTTCTTTCTATGCCATATCTCTGGTTCAGCATTCAGCCCTTCTTTAAATTTGACTTCACATGGATATTTGGAAGCAGTCATAGTATTCTTATTTCTGTTGAATGACAAATGTGACATTTAAGAAAACTGGGACTTCCATTGGCTTCATACCAATGTGAGCCATGTTGAGTGTCACCCAAGTCCATTGTCAGACAATCTAAGTGACTTGAGCAAGAAGGAAGGCTGAGTTCCCTTATACTCTGAGTGCTACTGTGAGGAATAAATGACTGAGGAATCATCTCCAGGCCATTCCTCCTCTCAGTGAGTCTGATCCTCCAACTGGTGATGCTCAGATGGCAGCACAGAGTCAGGCACGCTCATGTTTACCAAGCAGTCAATCACAAAACAGTTTTTTTTATTGCCTCTACGCATCAACTCTCCTTGTATGAAAACCCACAAAGGCTGGTGCTTCCTTGGGTTGGCCAACCTGCAACACAGATATGTCATGTTCACAGCCCCATGCCTGGGGGTTCTGGATCCTAAAATCTTCACCCCCATCAGCATTGATAATAGATGGAAGACTAGGTAAAGAAAAAATGGTGAACAAGAGATTCCTGGCAGCTACTTCAATCACGAAACAACCAGTTTTGCAAAGATTGCCCCATAGTAGCACAGAGGAGAAAAGAGTGGCATGTTTAAATAGCTCAACATGCCTAGCAATTCCTTTTAGCCACATGGAAGGTGACCTTCCAAATTTCAGTTACAGTCCTGGTGACAGAGCAGACAATATGCAACATAAAATAAGAACCCATAATGTGTTCCAGACAGTTGAATAAACTTGCTGCTTCTTTGGAGGAAAATGTTTAAGGCAGTATAGTTTTCACATACTCTGAACAAATCCTGTCATTACATACAGTAAAATTAAACTACATTGATTCACTAGAAAATGTCTACAGAGAGAGGATTATGTTGCCACAACACCCTGAATTAGTACCTTTTCTTTCAGAGAATCAAAGCCAGATCTATATTTTCATGCTATTTTGATTCCTTACTTTTAAGAGTGAAATTGAGACAAACGTCAGATGTGACATGTGTGGAATCTCTCCTACCCACAATCAAAATAACCTTTTTCCCTCTGCTTCATGATGTCAGGATCCCATTAGTAAAAGCAATTTCCCTACTAGATGATATTCATTCATGTGTTCATGTTGGAGTGTAAAGGAAAAAAAGTAAAGCGAAATTGACTTTGTGATGTTGTTCAGGCTGCTAGAAGAGTTCATATTGAGGGGAAATAAGTCTCTATACTGATGCTAATATATCAGAGAGAGGAAAAATAATACAAAAGGAAAGAATAAAACTTCTTAAAATTTCTGTCAGGTATTCTGTGCTCTTATCATTTAGAAGGAAACAGTTCTGTGAATTTCAGGGTGAAATAATTGAGTTTTACAAGGGAGGGAAGTGCCAGGATAAAAAGAGGGAATTGTGCAGTCAACCTTCCAGGGAGTCTGAGGGGAAATTGGTGTGTTGTATAGATGGTGCTGGGGGCAAGAGGGGGCAGGAGTCACCTCATGCACAGGGGATAGTTTTCTTGCATGTCTTCTGCAATAGGCAGAAATCCAAGAAGATAAAGAGACAAAACCCAAGTAAACTGGTTGTCCCCAGAATTCCCTAAGTTTGAAAGGGAGTGAGGTTCCCACTGCATATTTTAATAGCTATTATTTAGCTGTATATGCTGAATTCTGGTTTATTCCTCTAGATGCAAACACAGAGCCAATCAAATAACCCCCAGAAACAAATCTCAACACCAATTGTCTTATCCACAGGAATATGGATTTGGGGACAGGGAGCTCAAGTGGTATGCTTAAGATCAATAGGAACTTTTTAAGTGTTTATAGAAATTTCAATTCCATCATCTCTTTTGATCTTTCAAAAAGACAAGGGAAAGAGGAATATGATTAGGTCCCCACCTCCAGGGTTACAGTGGAGAGGAGGCTGGACAACTACTCACAGATATAGGAGCACCAGACAGATAGCCAGGAGGACCCAGGTCTCTATGGAAGAATTGGGGATCAGGTCCATCACCACTTTTCTTCAGCAGTTCTGTCTTCTGAATTGTTTTTTCTGCTATGTGGGTTTTTTTGCCAAAATGTGTCAAGCTGTAATCCAGTGAGGCCAATTTATGTGCTAGGAAAGGAGGTGGGGCCAGGCATGCATCCAATGGAAAGGTCACCTATGCATCTCCTGGAATTGGAGGGGTCAGGTGTCCTCTTTGCAGTTGGCAAAGAATCATGCACTCTCTTCCTTTGATCTTTTAAACCATTGATTTAAAGAAACTTCCTTTGGTAATTTCATTAACTTTGAGGCCAGCAGCTGTACAATGGGTAATTAAAAGAAGAATAAATCTTGGCATTCTGCCTTCATTTGGTATCCTTTACTAACCTAATATTTGTGACTACACAGCTTTGCACAAGACATGTTAATCATTTAAGGAGTGCTTATCTAAAAACTAGCAAAATAAGAATGTTTAGCCCCAAATATACCTAATTTGATACCACCTTGGAGATTGAGGTAAGATTGAAGGGACATTTGATTGTCAGCTTTGGGGATTTTGTTTTATTTGTTTGTTTGGTGCTGAGGATCAAACCCAGGGCCTTGTGCATGCAAGACAAGCACTCTACCAACTGAGCTATAGCCACAGCCCTGATTAGCAGCTTTTACAGTAGCTTTTTTTTCAGAGCCCCAGAGTGGAGCCTAGAATTTCTTATTCATTTTTCAATTCCTCCAGGAATGGCAGAGCCTTATAGACAGATCACTATGAGGAGACTGTTCCCTCAACAAAAGGAATCATATCATGACATCTACATTGCCTCTTCTAGGATTTCAGGTCTGGTAGAGGAACATCCTGAGCAGTAAGTAAAAATTTACCCCTTTCAAGTGATTAGGACTTCTCAGGAGCCACCTCACAGTGCTAGAACTGAGATAGTGATCCATGAGACTACAGTTTGGGCAAGATTGCTTAACAATGCATACTTCTTCCCCACTGCCCTAATTCCTCTATCAAAGCCTTCAGGTCAAGTCCGCACCATGAAGACATGCCTGAAAATATGTCTTCCTGGGGTGGCTACACAGATTAAAGTTCTTTACTTGATTTTTACAATTACCCTTTGGGTTTGATTTTTGGGGTGAGTGGCCAGACCTAGATTTTGTATCTGGCCTGGAACTTCTGTAGTATGCTTAGTTCATATTTGGTGGAAAAATCAGTATATTACTGTGTAATCAATAATGTCAAACGTTATTTGATATTTGATATTTGAACTCAAGCAAAGCCATTAGCATTTAATTTCCTTATGTGTTCATGGCACCATAGCTGCTGACATGAGAATACATGAGACCTTCATTAAAACAAGCTACATCCATAAATGTTTGGCTATACAGGTTCCTGCACCTAGAATGTTTTTGTGCCTCACAAAAGACTTCAGCTTACCCTTCAAAACCCAGGTCCCACAGCACCTATTTTGATATAGTCTTTCCTAATTTATCTTGAGCAGTAGGACAACTTATTCCTTGCTGTAATCTCCAAGACTCTGGAAGCTGAGGAAGGAGGATTGCAAGTTTAAAACCAGCCTCAGAAATTCATTGAGCCCTATGACACTTAGATAGACCCTCTCTCAAAATAAAATATAAAAAGGGAAGGATAATAGAATGAATCAGACAGTATTACTTTATATGCATATATGATTACACAATCCAGGTAACTCTACATCATATATAACCAAGAGATTCATTCTACTATACTTCCTACTCATAAGCCCCCTTCATTCCCTTCACACACTTCTACTTAATCCAAAGTAGTTCTATTCTTGTTTATACCCCCCCTTTATTGTGAATTACCATTCAGATATCAGAGAGAACTTTTAACATTTGGTTTGGAGGGATTGTCTTATTTTGCTTAACATAATATTCTCCAGCTCCATCCATTTACCAGTAAATGCCATTTTATTCTTCTTTTAGGCTGAGTCATATTTCTCTCTCTCTCTCTCTCTCTCTCTCTCTCTATATATATATATATATATATATATATATATATATATATATATATATCACATTTTCTTTATATATTCATCTGTTGAAGGACACCTACTTTTGTTCCATAGTTTAAGTGTAAAGATCTGTTCTAAGTACTTGGTTATATACAGACTCAGCCCCAGATACCATGCTGATTTGAGAGGGGCACACATGAACAGGCAATTGTAGGATGCCAAATAAAGTAATCAGAGAGGTAAGAGAAAAAACATTCTTATCAATTTTAAAGGTGGAATTTCTTTCTTGGCATGGGACAGTCCATTCTCTTGTGCATCGTCAGCCCACATAATATCTCTTTTGAGAAGCCTGTTATTACTTCCACTGGAAAATAAATTGCACATGGTTTTGGCTTTTGTTTTACATTCAAAACTCACAGGTCATAATCTTAAGTATGCAAAAAGAAAAAAAAGAATGGAATGAAAGAAAAAAAAGAAAGATGATTTTTTAAACTCAGCTCTCAAATGCTCTTTCTTTTAAGTAAGGACTATTTATTTTCATCTTGCCAACTTTGGAAGGCAGACAGTATCTAAGCTTTGTGGTGGGGACAGGGAATAGCCAAGTATTCTGGCCTTGTGTTTGGAGTGGTGTGAAGACTTTCAAATCCAGGAACACATCCTCTTGGACTGAAGGAGGAGTGTTCCTCACCCCATAGTCACTGCAGGTTGAATGAGATGTATGCCCACTGTGTTCAGGACCTGTGTCAAGCATTACACATGAACTATCCAGAAACTTGGCTTTCATGAATTTTAACCTTTGTTGGGGGAATGAAACACTAAACAGCAAGAAGAAAAAAACCCACACATATAGATTTTGAATTATAAATATGGATGAGTTCTGTGAAGTAAAAGAATACTGAAACTTGTAGCAGGATTTGATTCACTCATTCTTTCCTTTTTTAAACTCACTCCTTTTTCAAAAAATATAAAAACAGCAGAATCAATGGAACTAAAGAGAAGGGAAGTGTGAGCCGTTGGGTGTGCCTAGACTTCTTTCCTCATGTAGGTGATGGATATTGCCTAGAATTGACCTAAGATGTCCACGGGTCTTATTAGCTGAATCACAGGACTTGCTCAGGACTGCCTGCCTCTCTCAGGATTGATATAAAACACACCCCTTCCTCATTATTCTACTTATCTTGTATATTAAAGTCCATAAGTTCCTGCAGTCCAGTCAGGAACCAAGAGATCCTATGATCATGATGCACAAAGGTGGAATAGGCAGGATCTCAAAGAAGACACACCTGCCATAGAAGCTCTGAGCCCTAAAGTCTAGAGAGTTTTCTCAACTGGGAGTGCAGAGAGAGAGGTACACCACACCCCAACACACCCCTTACCTCAAGAAAAACTAGCTAGTGTTTATTTTTTTACTCTTTAAATTTTTATTTGGGATTTTTTGATATATATAACAGAAGATTGTATTTTGACATTATACATACGTGGAGTATATCTTATTCAAATTAGGATACCATTTTTGTGGTTGTACGTGATGTGGAATTTTATTGCTCATGTATTCATATATGAACGTAGAAAAGTGACGTCCAATTCCTTCTACTTTCTTTTCTAATATTTTGTTGTTGTTGTTGTTTTGTTGTTGTTGTTGTAAGGACGTCTCCTTCATTAACTGGCACAACCCATCCAACAATTCTATGAGATATGTATGGCTATAATTATCATTTTATGAAAGAGCAACTAAGACCCAGAAATTTTAACTCACCATATACAGTTACATAGCTAATTACTACCATCAAAAAGCAGGGCCCTGGAGCAAAATCTTGTGATTCCATTTTCCGTTGAAAGTTCAAGAGACCTTCTAAAAACCCTGGTTGATGTTTCAACCTCACATGGGTTACATATTTCTTTCCACGACTCCCAGAACATTCCCAACACAGTTACAAAATGCTGCAGAACTGCTTGTAAACACAAATCCACAGACGACCTTTTGCTTATTTATTACCAAATGTGAATTCACTGAATTCTATGAGTCAGCAGACAGTCAGAGGTAAAAGGAGTTTAGCCATTTTGCAATCAGAATCATTCCAATAGTCAGGAATACAAGAAGGAAAAGAGTTCAAAACCAATAAATCAAAGAGAACTGAGAGAATTAATCAGTGAGGACAAAATGTGCATCATGGGGTTATGTTGAAAACGCCTGAAAAGCCTGCACACTCTCCCCTCTATGTGGGCCAGTGACTTTCTAACTTGCCTGGTGGGACTGCAGGCTGGCCTTATCCAGGGAATGACCTGCTCACCACCATGCAGATCCCTGTAAAATGGATCTTTTAACATTTCTTACTGATTTTGTTACCCAGTCCTTTTTATTTTTTATTTTGAAAGAGAGTCTTGCTAAGTTGCTTAGGACCTCACTATGATACAGATTAAAACTGATAATCCACTGGCTTATGTTGCCGCAGTCTGGCTGGGCACAAGATCACGAGCCAGGCTGTGGCTCCCAGCATTATGTAAGCTCTTCTTTTTAACAATTTCACCAAGAGTTTTGGATTTACCATAAAACAGTTATTCCATAAGGAATATTCCATATTCCCTCAAGGTCAAGCCATTGTAGAATGAGCTCATTTATCTATTAAGCTACGATTACAAAAACTAAAAGGGGGATATAGGACTATGACTCCCCAACATAACCTCAATAATGCTCTATTTGTTTTAAATTGTCTAAATTATGACTCAGAAGTTCACACTGCACTGAGTGACACATGTCTTCCACAGCAACAGGCCCTTTAGGACTTACAGACTGTTCAATGGAAATGACAAGATCCAGTGATTATGTGGGGCAGAGGTCATGCTTGTATTTTTCCAGAAGGTGCTTTTTGTCCTATTTGGGTACCTGAACACACCATCAGGCATGGAGGACTTAGAACCTAGATTCAAATGACTGAAGATCGACCCAGAGAAGCCTTCACTCAAAAGTTAAAAAACACGATATTGTGTCCATCTACAACTAAAAAAAATTTAAAAAAATACTCGAAAGAAGAGAAGAAGAGGGACCCTGAGAAACTGAACAAGGAAGCTAATCTCATGGAAGGACCTGAAGAAATTGATGCTATTAGCTACAGAAATGATTCGACAGCAAGGGAAAGCTAATACTCTAATGGTGATGCTTGCTGCAGTAACAGCTCTATGGAGCTGTTTGGTAAAAGGGAATCAGAGAGAAACTTATTGTACATATTTTCCAGATCCACCTCTAGTACACCCAGCTGTGTGGACTGGAGAATCCATCCCAGTATCTACTAATGACCCACATATGATGGGAGGACTTACAGACACTCATATTACTCTCACTGATGTGACTGGATATAATTATTCTGGCTATGTTGTGTTGGTTCCATGATAAACATGCTGGCTGTCTAAAAGTGTTATTTGAGGGAAAGACGGAATTAGGAGACTTAGACCAACTAATTGTATTGTTAATGGAGACTTAAAACCTTATATTAGATGAGTTATTAAAATGGGACTTTCCCATAACAAACCAGTCATCTCAGCAGAACGTCCATGAATAATACCTCATTGTCCTAACCGTTCTGTAATAGAAATTGGTACTTTTCCACTACAACATAAAGCGTCTAAAAATAGTGGGTATATTTTGTACTGGTCTCCTAAAATTGACAAAAGGCAGTTATGCAAGAGTACTGCCAAATTCCTGGGGAATTTGTTAGCAACATCTTGACTTTCAGCAAAGGTGGCATTCAGAAAGATGTTTGGTACTTAATTGCTGCCTCAGAATTCTTACATTTTACTGACAAGCCTTTATCAGACTTTGTAGGCAAGAATTGTAAGGAAGGTTCTTGCTATGGCTTATGAGCCTGAGTTCAATCTCCTTATATCTTAATTACTGGAATGTAAAAATTAAATGGAAAGATGATAGATATCTTGTAACATGTACTAAATGTAATTTAACTAACTGTATCACCAGATATAATAGAGGAAAAGGAATGCTTATACTCCATCAGCCCTCTTTTGTCTTATTACCAGCTAATATTTCAGAGCCATGGTACACTGAAGCTGGTTTTCAAGTCTTACAACAAATACATGCCCAGCTAGTGAGATCTAAATGTGCTCATAATAGTGGGAGTTGTTGCCTTGGTTTCTTTTATTGCTTCAATGGTCACAGCTTCAGTGGCCATATCTCAAAATATTCAACATGCAAATTTTCTTAATAATTTGGCTCAGAATATTTCCAAGGCTCTTCATAATCAAATAAATATTGATGAAAGAATTGAGACTAAGCTAAATGCTTTAGAGGCTACTGTCATAAATATTAGTAATGAACTTTCAGATTTGAAATTCAAGGAAAGACTTAAATGTCATGCTAGCCAAATACAATGCTTCCCAATGGGATTGGAAGAAGGTTAAAAACCATTTGTTGGGTATTTGGCAAAATAATAATAACAGCTTGGATCTTTTTGAGCTCCATCATTATATTCAAGATGTAAAAAAAAGTAAAATTGATTTTTGGGATCCTACTTTTTAGCTGATCAAATAACCCTGGAAACATTCTTAAACATTCTGCATGTTATATTCTTGTATTGTTCTCTTTGCTACTAATTCTCTCTACTAAAAGATCCTTCTTTTTAGCTCATCAAATAACTCTGGAAACATTCTGCATGTTATATTCTTGTGTTGTTCTCTTTGCTACTAATTCTCTATTGTAATAGTAGGATTCAGGGATTCAAAAAAGTGGCCCATCACCTGCTTTTTCAAAGAAAAAAGCAGGAATATTAGGGGGGCTGTTGAGATGAATGACTGGCATTCTCCTTCTTGTGATTGGAAGAGGTTCTGTTGGTTACTTTTGTAGGGACCTAGATATTGCCTGTATCCTTGAGGTAGCCGAATGTGTCTTCATGCATTGGTGTTCCTTCCCACAGCCCCAGGGGTTGAATTTCTCACCTGTAACCCTGCCCCTCTTGACCTTTTTTGGTTGAAACTTTTTCAAGAATGAGGGTCCCTCCCCCCAATAAAAGCTCACTTCTGAACACGCTAGCTCTCTCTCTTGCCAGCCTCTGGTGACTTTCCTCACTCTCCCATTTGGGGAGCTTGAGGCTGAGAGCAGAGGAGCCATCCTGAAGCTTGATTCAAAGGTAAAGTGTGTGTCTGTGTTTTATTTGGTATCCCAGGAAATTCCCACGTGTGACCTTAAGTTTAGCTGCCCACACTGGTTGTGGGTGGCAGTATATGACCAAGATTCTGTAACATAATTCAGAACACACACACACACACACACACACACACACACACATACACACACACACACACACACACACACACACACACACACACATATTAGCTGCTAAGCTCCTGTTCTCTGACTCAGAAACTGGACCAGGCAATGAGTGAGGTACCATGTAGGTGATATATAACAACAACCCCAACTGACAGTGAGAGAAAGTGAGCACATTCACTCCTTCCCAACTTCATTTAGAGAGCCTCCTTACCCCAAAGTCATAATGATGAGCTAAGAGAAATTGAGACTTCATGCCCGAATTCTTAGGTTTATACTCAATACACATTCCCAGACTTGAGTGCTCCTGCAAGGTCCAGCCTGGCATTCTGCCAGGGCATTTCATTTGCATGTCTCTTTGGTATGTTGGCCCTTCCTTAATGTAGTATTTCCCAGTCTAAAAAGGGGGTGATATTTTGAAGATACTTTGATGAAGAGATTTTGCTTAACACAGTCTATTCAATCACAGAGGGCCCACTGAGAGCCTCTGGTGACATTTTTTTCTTACAACTTGGTAATAAAACTTTTGTGCTTTCCTTCTTTCTCTGCAATGCTCCCAGTTCAGCATCCAGACCTTCTTTAAAATTGACTTTATATGGATCCTTGGAAGCAGTAATAATATCCTTCCGTTGAATGGCAAATGTACCATTTTGAAACAATGAGACTTCCCTCTACCTCACACAAATGTGAGCCATGTTGAGTGTCACCCAAGTCTGTTGTCAGACAATCTGGTTGCCTTGAGCCAGAGGGAAGGCTGAGTTCCCTACGTCCTCTGAGTGCCACAGCAAGGAATGAATGACTGAGGAATCATCTCCAGGCCATTCTCCCTCTCATTGAGTCTGTTCCTCCAACTGTGATGCTCAGATGGCAGTGCAGAGCCAGGCATGCTCATGTTCACCAAGGTGGCCAGTCACAGCACAGCTTGTTTATTGTCTCCATGCATCAACTCCCTTTGTATGAAAACCCACAAAGGCTGGTGCTCCTTTGGCCTGGCTGGCCAGCAACTCCGATGTGTCATACTCACAGCCCCATGCCAGAGTGTTCTATGTCATAAAACCCCTGCCCCACCATCCCAAAAGATGAGGGAAACATGGAAAAAAAGAAATGGTGTACAAGAGAGTCCTGGCAGCTATTTTAACCATGAAACAGCTAGTTCTGCAAAAGTGGCCCCATAGTGGCAGAGGAGAAAATGTGGCATGGATAAATGGCCCAGCATGCTCTGTAATTCCTCTCATCCACATGGAGGGGGACCCTCCAAAGTTCAGCATCTGTTCTGTTGACTGAGAAGAAAATATGCAATATAAAATAAGAACCCATAATGTGTTCCAGACAGTTGCAATAAGAACTTGCTGCTGCTTTTTAGAGGAGAATGTTTAAGGCAGTGGAGGTTTCATATATTCTGTACAAATCCTGCCATTAAATACTGTGATAGTAAAAGCAGATGTGACTCCATTTTGTTTTGTGCCTCCATTCTATAAAACAACCATGCCAAGTAGAAGGGTCATGACTGGGTCAAGATGTTCTTTTCCTTTTGCTATCAAAACCTTTAAGGACATGGAACTACCTAATGGGGCATTGTTTCTATAACTAGGGTAACCGGGCTCTGTTTCTGTAACTGGGGTGACTGAGCCAACTGTGATTGGTTAGGCTTCCCACTGCTTGACTGCACTCTCCTGCTTCTGTAACCTGGCTTGCTTGCATTGGCTGGACTCGGAAACATCCCTTTTGTGGTTTTCAGGGTTATAATAAGCACCCTTGCATTTGTTCAGGGCTGATCAGGGGAACAGCTTTATATTCTGTTCAGTGGCCACTAGTGTGCTTCAATAAAGGCTTGATTCGATTATACAAGAGTGGTCTGGAAGTCAGTTTATGAAACGCCAGGATTGTGCCTTGGGGCAGGATGAGTCATGTCTCTGCCCCATTGAAGGACTCACTGTGTGACCTCATCTGTATGTATCTGGGGGCATGAGGAGACATTGTCTCTGTCCCACTGGAGGCCTCCCTGTGGGGACTCATCTGTTCCTGGGTGCAGAATGAGACGTGGTCTCTGACCCATTAGGGGTCTCCCTGTGTGACCTTACCGATTGTTGCTTGTCCTGCATCTGTTCTGCTGTTTGTCGTTTCTCCAGCTTCTGCCTTTCTGTTTGTCATTTGTCCAGTGTGTGTTTGCCAGCCATCTGTCTTGTGTGTATCTGTCCGTGTGTTGTGCATGGGCCCTTTTTTTTTTGTTCTCACTACTGCTCTTCTTTCATCAGGACTCCTTCCCTTCACCATCATCATGGGACAAGGAAGCTCTATAGAGATCTCTACCTGGACCCCTTTAACTATTTTCTTAAAAATTTTCAGAACTTTTGTTTGTTGGTTTGTTTTTTTTGTTCCATTTGTGTTCTGTGTTAATTTCTACCTCAATTTGTTTCTAATAAGAAAAAAGTGGTTAAAATGGTTTTAACTCTGCTCACTACAGCTTTCATTAAAATGTAAAGTGCTGCCAACAGGACTAAAAGAATTGTCAAAAGTAAAAGCTAAAGGTAAAAAAAAAAAAAAAAAAAAAGCATTCTGAAGATTGCCTTCACTTAGGACCTGGGCCAGGTGGCTAACTGGGTAAATCATGTCAGTTCCTATAGAGGACAGATTAAAACTAAAGTGTTTTATAAAATTATTATTCCTAAATTGTATAACAAAAAGCATAATTTGTCTAGGAAATTTGGATTTTGTCTCTCATTATTTGCAAGCATGAATAACTCAGAACTATTAAAAAAGTGGTCCAAAGATTTTTCAGTCAGGCTAAAATTTGGTGGCCACTCTTCAAGAAACCAGAAAAACCAGGTTAGAATGGGACCCAACCTGGGGGACTCTCCCAAGGAGACCAATGGAGCTGCATCTTTGGGAAGTTCCTTCAGGAAAAAAATAAGACCCTTTCATTTGTCTATATTCCCTTAACTTTTTTAGCTTTGATGAACAATACCTCCTCAAGGAAAAGGTCAGAAAAACTTTTAAAATTCTATATTTGTCAAATTGATCATTTTGATCCAATATGCCTAGATTAATATGTTTTTCTGATTACACTCTGGTTTATTCTAAGGCCAATTTACAAGGGTTAACTCTCAATCTAATAGGTTTTAAAAAATAAGCTACAAGGCTTTTGTTTTTCTGTTTGCTTTGTGTGGGTGCACCAGTGTACTGTCCATCTACATGTATTGCCATGTCTACATATATTTGGTACAAAAAAATTGACATCTGAGCTCATAAATTAAAATTTTAAAAATAGATCCAAATACCTTTGGTTAATATGATTTAAAAAGTTCAATTTAAATTGGACAAATAAATAAAAGTACAAATGTCTTTAAAGTTACTAATGCACAGTTTTGTTCTAGATGGTTAAACAGCTGTTAAAATGTTAATATTTATGAAGTGTCTGATATCCATTGTCTTTAGGATTTTTCTTCAACAGGAAAAAATGGTTACTAACACTATTGCACTTGTCTGATACCTTGTTTTCAAAAAATGAAACATAAATTACATCTAAACATATATAAAATAAATCATGGATGTGTTTGTTAGAGACATCTAATTGTTTTACAAAGTTAAAATACTAACTGTTAAAAGTAATATCAAGTACTCTTAACTCCTTAAATTCCATAAGACAAAATACCTAAACAATGTTGGTGTTTTCATAAGTTGGTAAATTGAAAAAAAATTTAAAATTATTTGTGTCGGACAGGGGATGTGGCTCGCCTGGCATACGCGGGGCGCTGGGTTCGATCCTCAGCACCACATAAAATAAAATAACGATGTTGTATCCACCAAAAACCTCAAAATAAATATTTAAAAATTCTCTCTCTCTCTTGAAAAAAATACTTTGTGCTATCATAAAAATAAGGTTACTATAAGTTAAAAGTCCCAACAGGTATAATTCTACATACAAGGAGTCAAGAGGTTTCAACTACACTTCAATTAAAGTACCATAAATAACAAATATTTCATCTTATTAAAATAGATTAATTTATCTAAATTCAGGAATGTCTAAGGGTTATTTCAAGGTATAAACAGAAAGAAGGATCAATGGATTAAAAATTATTAAAAAGTTCTAATATAAAAATGTATTTAGAAAAAATCTAATAGGTTTTAAAAAATAAACTAATGTTTCAGATGTATGTCATATTGTGCTAGCTAACATTCATACAGAGTCAGAAAACAATATATGTAAACTTTATAAAATAATATCTAAAAAGAGAGACAAAGATCAGCTTTAGAAATAAAACACTTTACCTAAGATTTGTGAAGAGCCCTGCCTTACTTGAGATAAGGCTCTGCCTCCCACCTTACAGCATGTCAAAATAACTTCAAAGTAGGCCAGATTTCAGTTAATTTAAAGTTATACTCAAAGATTGATTTTATTAAAAAGCTTACTATGATCTCAAATAAAAATATAATATATAACTCAGCCAAGGCTCAAAATTATATACAAGCTATATATGTTTTTACTATTGTTAATTTCACTTTGTTTTTTCATTATAACTAAAAAAAGTGACCATGGCACTGAGAACAACCAAGAGACCTTTATTGTGGTAGTGTCTGATTAATAGGGAAAAGAGAGAGAAAGAGAGAGAGAGAGAGAGAGAGAGAGAGAGAGAGAGAGAGAGAGAAAGGAAAGTGCAAAAGAGAGAGGGGGGAAACAAAGGGTACAAGAGAGGGAAAGAAAGAAAGAGAATGAGAGGGAGAATGAAAGAAAGCAAAAATGAGATAAGAAAGAGAGAATGAGAGAGAGACCCGGCAAGAGAGATATTTTATAGCCAAAATCTAATGGGCTCTCCTGGTCTATAAGCTGCCTTGTTGGCATACAGTGATTGTATCACTGTAGTTGCTAAGGGTGTCATCTTCTGCCTTCAGGCAGAATAGGCAGGGCTCAGATGTGGGTTTCCATTATACCAGAAGGGTGAAAGTCCACTGTTCAACCTTGAATGGGGTTGAGTGTTCAGACTTGAGGCAAACAAGTGAAGCTAACATTTGTTCAGCCTGCTCCACAACTAACAATAACAGATGCCTGTTAATGTTTTATAGAGGTAATACTTCATGAACACACAACCTAAGTTAATTTGAGATATTAAGCCATCATCTGTAGACAGATAATAATTAAAAGGGATTAAACTAACTCTAAAGGGATTAAAGTTATGGCTCAGCAGTAGAGTGTTTGCCTTGCATGAGTGATTCAGTGGGTTCAATCCTCAACATTAAATAAGTTAATAAATAAAATAAAGATATTGTGTTATGTAAAAAAATTAACTCTAAAGTTATAAACATTAAAGTTAAAACAGAATATTCTCAGTTTAAGACTGATAAAACTGACTTGCTGGAAGATAAAGGTCAAACTTAAAAATTAAGTTTAAAATAAAGGGGCCAAGAAAACCAATATTTGGCTCTTGCCCTCTGAGTCAGCCTGAACCCAGGATAGGGGGAAGAGCTTTGCAACTCTGGGCCACATAACCTCCTGATAAGGGAGAGTAATGAGACCACTGAATAACAGAAAGCCAATGAGTGTACATGCTGCAAAAGAGGAGGATCATTAAAAAGGGGGAGAAATGCCTGATGCTTCCAAGGGAAGTCACATGGTCAGCAAGACCTTGACCCATCCTAATGCAGATGGCACTAACAGAGCTGAAATGCTGCTCACAAGTTCCCCACGAGTGTCCTCCAAGGAAACTCAGCTGACTCTTACCAATAAATAGGAAAAAGTTCAGTTTGACCAGCTTGGTCTTAAGCACCTAGCAAAAACAGTTAAAATTCAAAGCACAGCCATTCCTGGGCATTTAAAATAAACAACAGTTATTTTAATGTAACTTAAAATGTATACTTGTGTTAACACCTCCCAAAATAAGTAAGACTGGAGGCAACAAAAGAAAAATTCTTAGGCAAGAATGCCTGATAATAAAAATTGCCAGAGTCAGAAGTTTTTAGTCAGTTTAAGGACTACATATTTTCCTAACCTCATACACAAGTAGACTTAATCAGTGTTTGCTAGTATAACCCTAAGTAACAAAGAAATCTCTACTGAATGTAGAGTTCATGCCAATAAAGATATTTTACAAAAATCAGATGACATTAACTAACTTAACTAAATGTTGTGTCTACATTCCTGATAATTCTGACAATGTTAAAGATTTATGTCCCTAAAAAATGGCCTTATTAGGCTTTTTTAGGCCTTGTTATGAAACAATTTCTCAGGTCTTCTGCCTCCTGCTAAACAATTATTAATTTCTATCATTTTCATAATATTCATGAAAAGATTTCACGTGTTACAACTGCTATTTTGCATTAATCTTATATCAGTACTCATGTCTTTTTGTTTCTCTCATAGAAGTGCCCACCCCCAGGTGAATTTACAATCTTTTCTTCCTGAACCAGATTTTTACCATGGACTCCTTGACCCTCTCAGTTTCTACACAGGGACTCCAAACTGCTTGCCCACCGCACATCGCTACCTCTCAGCTCAAAGCTGTAAGAACAGTCATCGCCCTTTTCTTTTACAACAGTAGTAGGTCCCTAATATTAGTGAAAAAGTTATGGTCAGTATAGATGTTCGCCAATATGTCTAGCTCAGGAAGATGTGCCTGGAGAACTAACCCCAAGATCACCCTGAGTGATCTCCCAGAAAGAGACACTTGCTTCCACAACCCAAATTATAAGTGGGACAACTCCCTGTTCACCAAAAATTGTGCTTCCCAAGTCCCACTTCAAACTCCTTGCCTAAATCTCAAAACTGTCAATAACTCTGAACTATGTAACCTACTATTTTGATGGAGAAAAAGGAAAAGAACTTGGGCTTATTAAAAGGCCAGGTCCCACTGATTTATCAACATAGACAGGCTGCCCCCATTTTAGTTCCCCTCCTGGCTGGTATGGGAATAGCTGGATCAGTATACTGCTTTGAGAACTTCAGATCTTATCACAGGCTCTAAAAATTTTAAGTCCCTCAGCCATCAAATAGATATAGATTTAGGAGAACTAAAAATGTCAGTCTCCAAACTAGAATTTTCACTAGACTCTCTGACAGAAATAGTATTACAAACAGATGGGGTCTAGATCATCTCTTTCTAAAACAAGTAGGACTTTGTTTGGCCCTAGGAAAAATGTGTTGTTTTTATGGAAACCATGCTGGGAAAAAAAAAAAAAAGTTTGGTGCTAGTGAGAAAGAAACACAAAACATAAGACCCTTCAGGCAATTAGTTCCAAAACAATTTCTCATGGTCTCCTTGGCTGACTACCATCATCTCAGCCATAGTTGGGTCCCTGGTCCTTCTCCTGATTAGGACTACTATAGGGCTCTGCCTATTACACAAGAGTGTAGGTGAGGTCCAACTTATGGTCTTGTGAGCCTAGTATGGTCCCTTAGACACAGAAGGATGAAAAAAAAAAACTGAAGCCTAATGATATGCAAGATTGACATCAAATCTACTAAAACCAGTGGGAATGTGATAGTAAAAGCAAATGTGAGTCCATTTTGTTTTGTGACTCAGTTCTGTAAAACAACCATGCCAAGTAGAAGGGTAATGACTGGGTCAAGACGTTCTTTTCCTTTTGCTATCAAAACCTTTAAGAACATGGAACTACCTAGTGGGGCATTGTTTGTGTAACTAGGGTAACGGAGCTCTGTTTCTGTAACTGGGGTGACTGGGCTCACTGTTATTGGTTAAGCTTTCCATCACTTTACTTCACACTCCTGCTTCTATAACCTGGCTTGCTTGCATTGACTAGACCCCCAAACATCCCTTTTGCAGTTTGCAGGCTTATAAGGAGCACCCTTGAAATTGTTCAGGGCTGATGGGGGGAACAGCTTTATGTTCTGGTCAGTGGTCACTAGTGCATTTCAATAAAGACTTGATTCAATTATATGTGACTGGTATGGAAGTTAGTTTTTTAAAACCCTGGGACAAAGCTTTAAATATAACAATACAATAAAACTAAATTACATCACTTCTAGATGGTATAGATTCATTCTTTCATGCTGTAGTGTGGAGGGAAATAAAAAAGAAAAGCCCATTTGGGTTTGGGGTGTTTGTCAGATTGCTAGTAGATTTTATAATGGGGGTAAATAAGTCTCTTTACTGATGCTAATCTCCCAGAGAGAGGAAAGATAATACAAAAGAAAAGAATAAAACTTCTTAAAATTTCTGTCAGGTATTTTCTGTTCTAGACACTCATCATTTAGACATTTCTGTGAATTTCAGGGTGGGAGAATTGAGTTTTAGGAGGGAAGGATGTGCTAGGAGAGGTTCACAGAAAAGAGGGAATTGTTTAGTCAGCCTCCCAGGGAGTCTGCGGGTCTATGGTGCATTGTACAAATGGTTCTACCACCAGGAGGGCATAGTAATCACCATATGAACAGGTAAAATCCTCCAGAATATTTTTAGCAGATAACCCAGAAGATGAAGAGACAAAACCCAAGGAACCTGGTTTTCCCCAGAATTCCCAAAGTTTGAAAGGGTGAAGTTCCCACTGCATGTGATAAGAACTTACGCATTAGCTGTATATGGTGAATTCTGGTTCATCACCCTATGTGCAAACTCAGAGCCAATCAGATTATTCCTGGGAATACACCTCACCATGAATCCCCAAACCCATAGGAATATAGATTTCAGGACAGGGAGAAGCTCAAGCAGTCTGCCTAAGATCAATAGAAAATTCTTAAGTGTTTATAGCAATTTCAATTCCATCATCTATTTTGATCTTCCAAATAGTTAAGGAAAACAGGAACCTGATTAGGCCACCAACTCCAGGCTTCTGGAGGAGAAAAGGCTGGACAGTGACTTACAGATAGAAAAGCATAAGGCTGATAGCCAGAAGGATCTGGATCTCTATGGAAGAATTTGGGGTTAGGTTTTTCACCACTTTACTTCATCAGTTTTGAATTCTGTACTTTTCTTACAGTTATATGGGCTGCCCTTTGGAGAACTGCCTGCAGAGTGTCCCTTCTGTGACAAGCTATGATTCAGTGAGGCCAGTTTTTGTGCTGGGGAAGGAGGTGGGGCCAGGGATGAATTCAGTGGAAAGGCCACCTTTCCATCTCCTGGAATTGGAGGGGTTAAAAGTCCTCTTTGCAGTTGGCAAAGAATCATGCAAGGTAGACGGAACCGTGACCACTGACAAAACAGGCCCAGTGGCCCGCCAGACACATCGCCCCGGTTGGGGGAGGGGCAGAACCGCCACCAGCGCCTGTTAGGTAGACAGACCTGCAACCGACAGACAGAACAGGCCTAGCGGCCAGCAGAGGGGCAGAGCCACTGCTCACGCCTGCAAGGTAGGCGGACCTGTGACCACTGAAAGAACAGGCCCACTGAAAGTACAGGCCCAGTGGCCTGCCGGCGTGGTAGGCACATTGCCCCAATTGGAGCAGGGGCAGAACCACCGCCAAAGCCTGCGAGGGAGACTTTGCAACTATACAAGAGCAATATAAATATATAGGGGGAAAAATCAATAACACAACAGTTTCACCAAGCAGAAAGAAACGTGATCAGTATGAAAAGACAAGGAAAGAAAGGACCACAAGCAATGCAGGTCAACTCAACTTTAGAAGAGGTAATATCTGCAGCAGATGGAATGTCAGATAAAGAATTCAGGATATACATGCTTCAGATGATCTGGAGTCTCAAGGAAGACATTAGAGAGCAAAATCAGACAATGAAAGACCACTTCGACCACTTCGACAATGAATTACATAAACAAATCCAAGAAGCAAAAGATCAATTATACAGGGAGATAGAGGTTATAAAAAACAAACAAACAGAAATCCTGGAAATGCAGGAAACAATAAACCAACTTAAAAACTCAATTGAGAATACTATCAGAAGTGTAGAACACTTAGAAGACAGAACATCAGACAATGAAGACAAAGTATTTCAACTGGAGAAGAACATAGACAGCTCAGCAAAGCTGTTAAGAAACCATGAGCAGAACATTCAAGAAATATGGGATAACATAAAGAGACCAAACTTAAGAGTCATTGGGATACAGGAAGGTATAGAGGTCCAAACCAAAGGAATGAGCAATCTGTTCAGCGAAATAATACGAGAAAACTTCCCAGACTTGAAGAATGAGACAGAATCCCAAATCCTAGAATCCTACAGGACACCGACTGTGCAAAATCATAAGAAATCCACACCTAGACACATTATAATGAAGATGCCCAACATACAGAATAAGGAGAGAATTTTAAAAGCTTCAAGAGAAAGGAAGCAGATTACATTTAGGGGTAAACCAATCAGGATAACAGCTGATCTTTCCACACAGACTCTGAAAGCTAGAAGATCCTGGAATAACATATTTCAAACACTGAAAGAAAATGGGTTCCAACCAAGAATTGTGTATCCAGCGAAATTAAGCTTCAGGATGGAAGATGAAATTAAAACCTTCCATGATAAACAAAAGTTAAAAGAATTTGCAGGTAGAAAACCATCTCTTCAAAACATCCTCGGCAAAATATTACAGGAAGAGGAAATGGAAAATATCAATGAAAATCAACAGCGGGAGGTAGTACAGTAAAGGGGGGGGAATAATCAAAGAGGAAAACAAACCATGTTTAGTAACATAAATAAACAAATATGGCTGGAAGAACAACCCATATCTCAATAATAACCCTAAATGTTAATGGCTTAAACTCACCAATTAAGAGACACAGGCTAGTAGAATGGATCACAAAACAAGACCCAACAATATGCTGCCTTCAGGAGACGCATTTGATAGGAAAAGACATACATAGACTGAAGGTGAAAGGTTGGGAAAAATCATATCACTCATATGGACTTCGGAAACAAGCAGGAGTGTCCATACTCATATCAAATAAAATAGATTTCAAGCCAAAGTTAATCAAAAGGGATGAAGAGGGACACTACATACTTCTCAAGGGAACCATACACCAACAAGACATAACAATCATAAATATATATGCCCCAAACAATGGTGCAGCCATGTTCATCAAACAAACTCTTCTCAAGTTCAAGAGTCTAATAGACCACCATACAATAATCATGGGAGACTTCAACACACCTCTCTCACCACTGGACAGATCTTCCAAACAAAAGTTGAATAAGGAAACTATAGAACTCAATAACATAATTAATAACCTAGACTTAATTGACATATATAGAATATACCACCCAAGATCAAGCAGTTACACTTTTTTCTCAGCAGCACATGGATCCTTCTCAAAAATAGATCATATATTATGTCACAGGGCAACTCTTAGACAATATAAAGGAGTAGAGATAATACCATGCATCTTATCTGATCATAATGGAATGAAATTGAAAATCAACGATAAAAGAAGTAAGGAAAAATCATGCATCACTTGGAGAATGAACAATAGGTTACTGAATGATCAATGGGTTATAGAAGACATCAAGGAAGAAATTAAAAAATTCTTAGGGATAAATGAAAACACAGACACAACACATCAGAATCTATGGGACACATTGAAAGGAGTTCTAAGAGGAAAAATTATTGCTTGGAGTTCATTCCTTAAAAAAAGAAAAAAACCAACAAATAAATGATCTAATACTTCAACTCAAAGTCCTAGAAAAAGAAGAGCAAAACAACAGCAAAAGAAGTAGAAGACAAGAAATAATTAAAATCAGAGCTGAAATTAATGAAATCGAAACAAAAGAAAAAATTGAAAAAATTGACAAAACTAAAAGTTGATACTTTGAAAAAATAAATAAAATCGACAGACCCTTAGCCACGCTAACGAAGAGAAGAAGAGAGAGAACTCAAATTACTAGCATACGGGATGAAAAAGGCAATATCACAACAGACACTTCAGAAATACAGAAGATTATCAGAAATTATTTTGAATCCTTATACTCCAATAAAATAGAAGATAGTGAAGGCATCGATAAATTTCTTAAGTCATATGATTTGCCCAGATTGAGTCAGGAGGATATTGACAACCTAAACAGACCAATATCAATTTAGGAAATAGAAGAAACCATCAAAAGACTACCAACTAAGAAAAGCCCAGGACCGGATGGGTATACAGCAGAGATTTACAAAACCTTTAAAGAGGAACTAATACCAATACTTTTCAAGCTATTTCAGGAAATAGAAAAAGAGGGAGAACTTCCAAATTCATTCTATGAGGCCAACATCACCCTGATTCCTAAACCAGACAAAGACACTTCAAAGAAATAAAACTACAGACCAATATCTCTAATGAACCTAGATGCAAAAATCCTCAATAAACTTCTGGCGAACCGGATACAAAAACATATCACAAAAATTGTGCACCATGATCAGGTAGGATTTATCCCTGGGATGCAAGGTTGGTTCAATATACGGAAATCAATAAATGTTATTCACCACATCAATAGGCTTAAAAATAAGAACCATATGATCATGTCGATAGATGCAGAAAAAGCATTCGACAAAGTACAGCATCCCTTTATGTTCAAAACTCTAGAAAAACTAGGGATAACAGCAACATACCTCAATATTGTAAAAGCAATCTATGCTAAGCCTCAGGCTAGCATCATTCTGAATGGAGAAAAACTGAAGGCATTCCCTCTAAAATCTGGAACAAGACAGGGATGCCCTCTCTGACCACTTCTGTTCAACATAGTTCTCGAATCACTGGCGAGAGCAATTAGACAGACGAAAGAAATTAAAGGCATAAAAATAGGAAAAGAAGAACTCAAATTATCACTATTTGCAGATGACATGATTCTATACCTAGCAGACCCAAAAGGGTCTACAAAGAAACTATTAGAGCTAATAAATGAATTCAGCAAAGTGGCAGGATATAAAATCAACACGTATAAATCAAAGGCATTCCTGTATATCAGCGATAAATCCTCTGAAATGGAAATGAGGACAACCACACCATTCACAATATCCTCAAAAAAAAAAATAAAATACTTGGGAATCAACCTAACAAAAGAGGTGAAAGACTTATACAATGAAAACGACAGAACCCTAAAGAGAAAAATAGAAGAAGATCTTAGAAGATGGAAAAATATACCCTGTTCATGGATAGGTAGAACTAACATCATCAAAATGGTGATATTACCAAAAGTTCTCTATAGGTTTAATGCAATGCCAATCAAAATACCAATGGCATTTCTTGTAGAAATAGAGAAAGCAATCATGAAATTCATATGGAAAAATAAAAGACCCAGAATAGCAAAAACAATGCTAAGCAGGAAGTGTGAATCAGGCAGTATAGCTATACCAGACTTCAAACTATACTACAGAGCAATAGTAACAAAAACAGCATGGTACTGGTACCAAAACAGGCGGGTGGACCAATGGTACAGAATAGAGGACACAGAAACCAATCCACAAAACTACAACTATCTTATATTCGATAAAGGGGCTAAAAGCATGCAATGGAAGAAGGATAGCATCTTCAACAAATGGTGTTGGGAAAACTGGAAATCCATATGCAACAAAATGAAACTGAATCCCTTTCTCTCACCATGCACAAAAGTTAACTCAAAGTGGATCAAGGAACTTGATATCAAATCAGAGACATGGCGTCTGATAGAAGAAAAAGTTGGCTATGATCTACATACTGTGGGGTCGGGCTCCAAATTCCTCAATAGGACACCCATAGCACAACAGTTAACAACTAGAATCAACAAATGGGACTTACTCAAACTAAAAAATTTTTCTCAGCAAAAGAAACAATAAGAGAGGTAAATAGGGAGCCTACGTCCTGGGAACAAATCTTTACTCCTCACACTTCAGACAGAGCCCTAATATCCAGAATATACAAAGAACTAAAAAAATTAGACAATGAGATAACAAATAACCCAATCAACAAATGGGCCAAGGACCTGAACAGAAATTTCTCAGAGGAGGACATACAATCAATCAACAAGTATATAAAAAAATGCTCACCATCTCTAGCAGTCAGAGAAATGCAAATCAAAACCACCCTAAGATACCATCTCACTCCAGTAAGATTGGCAGCCATTAGGAAGTCAAACAACAACAAGTGCTGGCGAGGATGTGGGGAAAAGGGTACTCTTGTACATTGCTGGTGGGACTGCAAATTGGTGCGGCCAATTTGGAAAGCAGTATGGAGATTTCTTGGAAAGCTCGGAATGGAACCACCATTTGATCCAGCTATTCCCCTACTCGGTCTATTCCCTAAAGACCTAAAAAGAGCACACTATAGGGACACTGCTACATCCATGTTCATAGCAGCACAATTCACAATAGCAAGACTGTGGAACCAACCTAGATGCCCTTCAATAGACGAATGGATAAAAAAAAATGTGGCATTTATACACAATGGAGCATTACTCTGCATTAAGAAATGACAAAATCATAGAATTTGGAGGGAAATGGATGGCATTAGAGCAGGTTATGCTAAGTGAAGCTAGCCAATCCCTTAAAAACAAATGCCAAATGTCTTCTTTGATATAAGGAGAGTAACTAAGAACAGAGTAGGGATGAAGAGCATGAGAAGAAGATTAACATTAAACAGGGATGAGAGGTGGGAGGGAAAGGGAGAGAGAAGGGAAATTGCATGTAAATGGAAGGAGACCCTCAGGGGTATACAAAATTACATACAAGAGGAAGTGAGGGGAAAGGAAGAAAAATATAAGGGGGAGAAATGAATTACAGTAGAGGGGGTAGAGAGAGAAGAGGGGAGGGGAAGGGGGAGGGGGGATAGTAGAGGATAGGAAAGGCAGCAGAATACAACAGTCACCAGAATGGCAATATGTAAATCAATGGTTGTGCAACTGATGTGATTCTGCAATCTGTATATGGAGTAAAAATGGGAGTTCATATCCCACTTGAATCAAAGTGTGAAATATGATATATCAAAAACTATGTAATGTTTTGAACAACCTACAATAAAAATTAATTAAAAAAAAAAGATACTGCCTTGTGTAAAGACATTGACCGTGGGGCCTGCAGCTGTACAATGAGTAACTAAAAGCAGGATAAAGCTTGGCATTCTTCCTTCCTTCAATATCCTTTACTAACTTAATATTTGTGACTGCTCAGCTCTGCACATAGACATGTTAATAATTTAAGGAGTGCTCATATAAAAACTAGCAATAGTTTACAAATTTATCTAATCTCTTATCCCCCTTGAAGACTGAGGCAAGATTGAAGGGATTCAACTATCAGCTTTTTTAAAATATTATTTTTAGTTGTAGATGAACAAAACACTTTTGTTTAATTCATTTATTTTTATGCAGTGCTGAGGGTCAAACCCAGTGCCTCACACATGACAGTTAAGTGATCTACAACTGAGCCACAACCCCAACCCCTCAAGTGTCAGCTTTTACAATATCTTGTTTCAGAACCCCAGGGTGGTTCCCAGAAGTCTTCAGTCATTGTTTATTTCCTTCCAGGAAAGGCAGAGCCTTGTAGACAGATAAATACAGGAGTTTATTCCCTCAACAGGAGCAATCATCTCATGGGACCTACACTGCCCCTTTTAGGATTCCAGGTCTGGTAGATAAACATCCTGAACAATAAATAAAATTTATTCCTTTCAAATGATAAGGACTTCTCAGGAGCCACCTAACAGTGCTAGAAGTGACATAGTGATCCTGCAGACCTCAGTTTGGACAAGACTGCTTAACAATGCATACCTCTTCCCCACTGGCCCAATTCTGCTTCTATTTAAACCTTCAGGTAATGCCAGCACCCAGAAGACATGACTAAAAACATGGATCCCCTTGTCTCTCTGGAGTGGCTGCACTGACTAAAGTTCTTTTCTTGATTTTTGCAATTACTTTTTGGATTTCGATGAGGGTGAGTGGCCAGACCTGGATTTTGTACCTGGCATGGAACTCCCATAATTTTTCAGTTCTTATTTTGTGGAAAATCAATAAATCACTGTGTAATCAATAATGCCAAAGGTTATGTGATATTATGAGAAACTCAAGTGAAGGCACTGAGATTAAACTCCTTATATGTTCCTGGAACCTAGCTGCTTTTCTTTTTGCTGCTGTTACTTTTGTTGTTGTTGTTATTATTGTTATAAGTGGACACAATATCATTATTTTTATTTTCCTGTGATGCTGAGGATCAAACCCAGTGTCTCACACATGGTGGATGAGTGCTCTACCTCTGAGCACGACCCAGTCCCATAGCTGATGTATGTACAAAACTTTGTCACACAAGCTCCATCCATAAACCTTTGCCCACACAGGTTCCTCTGCCTAGAGTATTTTTGTGCCTCATAAAAGACTCCTGCTGAGCCTCCAAAACCCAGCTCTTATAGCACCTATTTTGGTAGAGTCTTTCCTTACTAATCTCAAAAGAGAAGGGCAACTTATTTCTTGTCTGTTCTCCTCAGGACTCTATTGGCTGAGGCAGGAAGATCATGAGTTCAAAACCAGCTTCAGAAATGCAATGAACCCCTAAGCATCATATATATATGAATGATAGTAGAAAGAACTGGTCACTACCCTATGTGCATATATGGTTACATGACTGGTGTTTGTCTGTATCATGTACAACCAGAAGAATAAGAATTTATACTCCATTTTTGTATAATGTCTCAAAATGCATTCTACTGTCATGTATAACTAATTAGAACAAATAGTGAACTGTTGGGGATAGGGCTCAGTGATTAAGCACACCTGGATTCAATCCCCAGTACCAAAATAAATAAACAAATAAATAAAAATAAATGAATAAAGGCTGCACCTCAGTGGAGAATCACCTCTGGGTTCAATTCCCAGTTCAAAACAAAACAAAACAAAATTCTCACAAACCAAGAAATGAACAAACCACAACCACCACCACCATCAACAGCACTTATTCCTCTGAAGCAACTTCTGTGCTCTGTACACACTTCTGTTGTCTTCTCTACTCTTCTAGCACATTGCTTGTTTCAACCAGTGTTTCCCTGAACCAGACATTGAGCTTCTCAAGGGCCCAGTCTGGGTATTATCCACTACTGTAGCCTGATATCCAGCAGAAGGTTTTATTCCTGGCATCAAGAAAAGTTGGCTGAGTTGAATTGGGTGAGAGTGTTGTGGTTGTGCATGATCCTTTCTGGGGAGTCTTTGGTGACCACTTCATCTTCTTGCTTTGCTAATATACCAAGAAAAGTTGTCTCTGTGTCTGTCACCTTCACTGTACTTTGAGGCTGATCTGTACTAATTCTGTTGGGAAGATGGCCTCTCAAGGAGAGATAGAACATAGACAAGATGGAGCTGATGGTCCCACTAGTGTGTATTCATGTTGCTGTGCAGTCCCTACGATAATATTGCAGTAGACAGAAGTTACCCAAATTCTTGACAAAAGAGAGGTTCATGCTTTCTGGAAAGTCTACATGTCCCAAACCAATGGATGTTAAAGGAAAGAAAAAGAGAACAGCGGCCTGCATGGACACATAGACCTCCAAACCCTTTGGTGCAATGCCAGAGCAGATACAAGGTCTAGGAACACCAAAATATGATTTGAGCTTTTCCTTTGGAATGATAAGTCAGAATATATGGCCTCCTGATTTTTGGTGAATAGAGGATTAATTAAGTGGGTGGACATCAAGTTTGGGCAGCTAAGAGAGGAACAGCTCTGTAACAGGTGTTATTACTACCTGTGAGCCCCCATCACTTTAGTGATGAAAGACAGACCCTGATTGTTTGGAAATAACACCAGTTTTTTTTAATCTAATGTCACCATATGATGGACTATCTATCTAATTGGAACATTGTCTAATATTCTGTGTCTACTTGGTCTGAGTAATTAAGGATTAGGTGATAAATCTTCAAAATTTTTAAAAATCAACAGAAAGAGTAGAAATTTAAGCAGCATAGGCAGGTCATTCTTCTTTTATCTGTTCTCAGTGTCAACCTTCTGTATAAACTTATAACCAACCCAGGCAACTCTTCCCATCCCTCTGGTCTGTAAATCCCCAGGGATTCCTGACACTAGCCTCAAAATGTGGACTTCTCACTGGCAAAATATGATAAGGTTTGAATGCATGTAAAACAACATTCATTCAACAAGGAAAGTTTGGAATATCATTTCATAACTATAAACAATTTAATTAGTCCACCCAAACCCCCAAACATTTTTATTTTCTTTTGGAAACACATTCCTATGGAAACTATATGTTTTTATGTTATAAAAACATGTGTTTTTCTGAGATAATGTTATGACTAAATCTAATTTGACTTTCCACCTGCTCTGCTTACATGAGGAACAGCTCACACATGTTAAAATGGACATAATGGAGTTTTACTCAGCCATAAAGAATAATGAAATTATGTCATCTGATAGGAAATGTGTGGAACCACAGAACATCAGGATAAGTGAAATAAACCAGATTCAGACAGACAAGTGTTGAATGTTTTCTGTCATATGCAGAAGCTATACCAAACTAAGAAATAAAAAGGGGAGTGAAATCCCATGAAAGTGAAAGGAAGATCAGTGGGGCAGAGAAAGGGGAATGAGGGGAAGGGAGGAGGAATAAAAAAAAGAGAGAAAAAATGAAAATTAAATTTACCAAATTATGCTATGTCCATAAATTAATGTACTACATACATTGAATTTCACCTTTATGTACATCTACAAACACTAATTTAAAAAGCTATAAATAAATAGAACACCAAGAGATTAAATGAAGTGCAACAGGGGGAAGGAGGAGAGGAATAAAAGTGGATGCACTGGGGACCAAAGTGAAGCAAATTATATTTTATGCTTGTATGATTACATCAAAACAAACCCCAATATTATATATAACACACAAATAGAATCATTGAAAAACTGACATCAATATCAATAGGCTAATCTGTGCTTAGGACTGAAATGTAATATGTACCAGGTCTTAACCAATGCATTGGCCCATTCATTGATAGGATTGTGTGTTTTTTGGTGTTAAAATTTTTTCAGTTCTTTATATGTCCTAGAGATTAATGCTCTATCTAATGTGTATGTGGTTAAAAATTTGCTCCGATTCTATAGGCTCTCTATTCACCCCATTGATAAGAAGCTTTTCAGTTTGAATTCATCCCATTTATTGATTCTTGATTTTGATTCTTGTGCTATAAAAGTCTTATTAAGGAATTCAGGGCCTGATCCAACATGATGAAGATTTGGACCTACTTTTTTGTCTATTAGGTGCAGTGTCTCTGGTTTAATTCCTAGGTCCTTGATCCACTTTGAGTTGAGTTTTGTGCATGGTGAGAGATAGGGGTTTAACTTCATTTTGTTGCATGTGGATTTCCAGTTACCCTGCCCCATTTTTTTTGAAAAGGCTCTCTTTTCTCCAATATAATTTTTTGGCTCCTTTGTCTAATATGAGATAACTTTAATTATGTAGGATTGTCTCTGTGTCCTCTATTTTGTACCATTGGTGCCAATAACATGCTGTTTTTGTTACTATTGCTCTGTAGTTTAGTTTAAGTTCTGGTATAATGATGCCACCTGCTTCACTCTTCTTGGTAAAGTTTGCTTTATGTATTCTGGGTCTCTTATTTTTCCAGATGAGTTTCATGATTGCTTTTTCTATTTCTATGAGGAATGTCATTGGGATTTTGATTGGAATTGCATGAAATCTGTATAGTGCTTTTGGCAGTGTAATCATTTTGAAAATATTAATTCTGCCTATCCAGGAGCATGGGAGGATCTTCCATCTTCTGAGGCTTCTTCAATTTCTTTCTTTAGTGTTCTGTGGTTTTATTTTAGAGGTCTTTCACCTCTTTCATTAAGTTGATCCCAAGTATTTTATTTATTTATTTACTTTGAGGCTATTGTAAATGGGATGATTTTCCTAGTTTCTCTTTCAGACGATTTATCACCAATGTAAAGAAAGGTCTTTGATTTATGGGTGTTGATTTTACATCCTGCTACGTTGCTGAATTCATTTATTAGTTCTAGAATTTTTCTGGTGGAATTTTTTGGATCTTCTAGGCATACAATCATGTTGTTGGAAAACAATGATAGTTTGAGTTCTTATTTTCTAATCCATATCCATTTAATTTCTTTAATCTGTCTAATTGCTCTGGAGAACTATGTTAAATAGAAGTGGCAAAAGAAGGCATCCCTGTCTTCTTCCAGTTTTTAGAGGGAATGCTTTCAATTTTTCTCCATTTAGCATAATGTTAGCCTGTGGCTTAGCATAGATCACTTTTACAGTATTGAAAATGTTCCTGTTATCCCTAGTATTTCTAGTGTTTTGAACATAAAGAAGTGTTGTATTTTGTCTTTTCTGCATCTATTGAGATGATCATAGGATTCTTATCTTTAAGTCTATTAATGTAATAAATTACATTTTATAATGAATTAATTGTATTGATGTGATGAATTACATTTATATTTATGTTGAACTAACCTTACATCCCTGGGGTGAACCCTATTTGATCATAGTTCACTATCTTTCTAATATGTTTTTGTATTTTATTTGCCAGAATTTGATTGAGAATTTTTGCATCTATGTTTATTAGAGATAGTGATCTGAAGCTTTCTTTCTTTGATGTGTCTTTGTCTGATTTTGGAATCAGGGTAATATTGGCAGGATAGAATGAGTTTTCAAGTGCTCTCTCTTTTTCTTCTTCAAGAAATAGTTTGAGGAGTATTAGTATTAGTTCTTTGAAGGTCTTGTAGAACTCAGCTTTGTATCTGTCTGGTCCTGGGCTTTCCTTGGTTGGGAGGATTCTGATGCCATCTTCTATTTCATTCCTTAAAATGTATCTATTTAACTTGTGAATATTATCCTGATTCACTTTGAGCAAATCATATGACCCTAGAAATTTGTCAATACCTTCGATATTTTCTATTTTACTGTAGTACAAATTTTCAAAATAGTTTCTAATTATCTTGTGTATTTCTGTCCTGTTCATCATGATATTACCTTTTTCATCACAGATGTTAGTAATTTGAGTTTACTCTCTCTTCCTTGTAAGCATGGCTAATGGTTTATTGATTTTATTTATTTTTTTTTCAAAGAACCAACTTTTTATTTTGTCAATTTTTTTCAGTTGTTTCTTTTGTTTCAGTTTCATTCATTTCATATCTGATTTTCATTATTTCCTGTCTTCTACTGCTTTTGGTCTTGATTTGTTGTTCTTTTGGGGGGCTTTCAGATGTAATTTTAGGGCATTTATTTGTAGACTTTTTATTCTTTTAAGGAATGAACATCATGCAATGAACTTTCCTCTTAGTATGGCCTTCATAGTGTCCCAGAGATTTTGATATGTTGTGTCAGTGTTCTCATTTACCTCTAAGAATTTTTTTAATTATTTTAGATTTTTTGTGTAGTTGTACATGGACATTATGTCTTTATTTTACTTATTTTCATAAGCAGTTCTAAGGGTCAAGCCCAGAGACTCACACATGCTAGGCAAGCACTAGGTCACTGAGCCACAACCTCTAATAATTTTTAATCTCCTCTTTGATGTCTTTCACAACCCATTGTTCATTCAATAGCATAGTATTTACTCTCTGGGTTTTGGAGTATCTTCTATTTTTTATTTTGTTATTGATTTCTAATTTTATTTCATTATAATCTGATAGAATGCAGGGTAGTGTCTCTACTTCTTTGTATTTGCTAAGAGTTGCTTTGTGGCATAATATATGGTCTATTTCAGAGAAGAATCTATGTGCTGCTGAGAAGAAAGTGTATTCACTCATTGGTGGATGAAATATTCTCTATATATGTCTGTTAAGTCTAAGTTATTGATTGTATTATTGAGTTATATAATTTCTTTGTTTAGCTTTTGTTTGGAAGATCTATCCAGTGGTGAAAGAGGCATGTTAAAATCATCTAGAATTACTGTATTGTGGTCTATTTGACTCTGGAATTTGAGAAGAGTTTGATGGTGAGCATAGATGCTCTACTGCTTGAGGCATACATATTTATAATTTTTATGTCTTGTTGATGTATGGTTTCCTTAAGTAGTATGAAATGTTCTTCTTTATCCCTTTTGATTAACTTTGGCTTGAAGTCTATTTGATATGTGGGTGGAAACCCCTACTTGTCTCCACAGTCCACGTGCATGTGTTTTTTCACAAACTTTCACCTTTGGTCTGTGAATGCTTTTTTCTATGAGATGAGCCTCTTGAATGCAGCATATTGTTGGGTCTTTTTAAAAAATTCAACCTGCCACTCTATGTCTTTTGATTAGTGAGTTAAGGGCATTAATATTGAGGGTTACTATTCATACATGATTTGTATTTTAAATACCAAAAATAAACATAAATAGTCATTTATGTTTAATTTTTGTATTTAAATTGACTTGGTTTCTCTTTTGGCTGATTTTTCCTTTAGTGTAATAACTCCCTTTGCTGATTTTCATTGCTGTTTTTCATTTTCTTCTCATGGACTATTTTGCCAAGGATGTTCTGTAGTGCAGTCTTTCTAGTTGTAAATTCTTTTAACTTATGTTTGTCATGGAAGGTTTTTATTTCATCATCAAATCTAAAGCTTAATTTTGCTGAATATGATTCTTGATTGGCATCCATTTTCTTTCATAGCTTGGTACATATTTTTTCAGGATCTTCTAGCTTTCAGGGTCTGGATTGAAAAATCTGCAGAGATCCTAATTTGTTTTCCCTATATGTGATCTCATTCCTTTCTCTGTGGCTTTTAAATTTTTATTCTTTCTCTGTATGCTAGACCTTTTCATTATAATGCATCTTGGTGTAGATTTGTTGTACTTTTGGTTTCCTATAGGCCTCTTGTATTTGATTTTCCAATTTATTCTTCATACTTGGGAAATTTTTTGATATTATTTCATTGAAGAGATTGTGCATTCCTTTGGTTTGAATCTTTGTCCCTTCCTCTATCCCAATAAATCTTATATTTGGCCTTTTGATGTTATCCCATAATTATTGGGTGTTCTGTTTATGGATTCTTACCATCTTCACTGTGTTCAAATTTACTTTCAAGATTGTATTTTTTTTTCTTCATTATCTAACATTCTGTCTTCCAAGTGATCTAATCTGATGTTTATGCTTTCTGTTAAGTTTTTGCTTGTTTGTTGATTGTTTCCTTGATTTCTGATTTTATTTTCAGAATCTCTCTTTCTTGAAGTACTCTTTTGCTACCTCTATTTGCCCCCTTATCTCTTTGTTGGTGCGATCAATGGTTGCCTGTATTTTCTCAATTAGGTCATTCTTTACTTTGTGGGTCATTTTAATTATGTATATTCTTAATTCCTCTCTGACATTTCATCAACTGTACTGTCCATGGATTCCATTATTATAGTATCTTGGTGTGTTTGGGGCAATTTTATCCCTTGTTTTTTTTCATGTTGTGTATCTGTCTTCCTTTCTTGCAGTGCAAATCTGAGTTATTACAGTTTCTACCCTATAATCTTATAGTGTCCCTGAAGATTACTTGTACCTCACCTTGGTTTTGGACTTCTGGCCCCCATCCAATGTCCCGTGGTAATGCTACTGCAGCTAAATGTGTTGGTGGCAATAGTGGAGATAACTCAAGATAGCTGTGGGGTTGTCTTAAGCTGGATGCAACTACTTTCAGAGATGGGGCCTAAAAGTGGGTCTTACAGTGACTTTGAGCTGCCTGTTCTGAGATGCAGCTGCCTCTAAGCCCTACCTGTTCTCCCAAGGTGGAGACTACTGCATGAGGAAGGTTATGGCAATGCTTATAGAGGCCCAAGATGGAGGTGGGGTTAGGCCTGAGTTCTGTTGTAGGTCTGCCAGTCGGCTGGGTGGACTTGGGATTTCTTCCACCCTTTTTCAAATGTTTTCTTGCATTTTACATAAAAAGGTGTTAAAGGCTCACCTTGGACTTACAATTTTTAACCTGGAATCAGCCTTTTGTCTAACCAGCCCTGCTTCCTATAGTGAAATATGGTATTTTTGTTCCAGGATCTGGTCACCAAGACTGATCCACTGATCTTGCTATTAAAATGTCACTGTTACCCAGTCCCATTAGTGCAGACAAGTATGAATTTAATTTTCTACATTCAAACACTCAAACACACACACACACACACACACACACACACACACACACACACACACTTGTTTCTCTATTTTTCTATCTGGAAAAGCATGAATTCACAGTGATACATTCCATTTCAGTCCTACTTAACAGGTCACATCCCAATTTTCTTTCCTGAACCAGAGAATCACTTCACCAACATTTCTTATGAAAAATGGATTTCATTATCCTTGATGTATTTACTTATTTAAACAGTCTCTCTTTATACAACTAAATTCCAATCATCCTATTGTAAAACCACATGCCCTCCTTAGCTCACCTAGGTGTTTTTTACCCTGTTTTGTCAATGAGTGTTTATGACAGGTTACCTCTGTCTGTGGAATCCATCTCAGGTTGCTTGGGTTTCCATACCCAGGCCAGGCTGTCCCTTCTGAGGACACCTTCCCAATTGTATCTCATACCTGACTTGAAGCCACCATTATTCCCTCCTCCACCACAAAGTGTGCCCTCACAGTGCTGGACCACATCTAATGGCTTTAGGAATGAATTATTCAAGAAGGGAAGGGGAAGTAAAGGGAAGAAAGAGAAGGGACAGGACATAAGATGGAAAAATCCTGTGTAGCTCCTGATACCAGTTGAATCTGAGGAGCAGTGCTATAGAGACAATTGACTATCAACCACTTTCTAATTCAATGCTCCTTGTGCTTGTTATCAAATTAGGAGTTGAAGATGGACTACAAATTTGTTTCTTGCTTTTCAGAATCAACAAGGGAGATAGAATGGGAGTACGAAATCTAAGCTAGAGATATAGTAAAACCTACCTCAATAGAGTGTTATAAATTTTGTGCTTCAAAAATGACACAAGGCCACTATGAATATTCTTTTCCAGCAATGGAGAAATTCATAGTGGATTAACTCTATCTTACTATTTAATTTGAATTTCTGAAAAAGCTCCTTGTATTCACTGATTGTGATGATCAAAAGATTGAATTTTGACTCTCACTGATTCAGTACTATATATCCCCTTAATAGACATAAATGCTTCAGATAAACATCTATAAGGATATGTTTATTGACTTTCTCATTATAAAATTTATCACAACATATTTCAAAGAACACATCATATATCAATGTCACTACAAAAGCCACCACAACCACCCTCATTCTAATTAAAAATTATTGACAAATTTGGTGATAATTGTTGATTCTCTAATCAGAGCTCAGGAGGAGCTGCCAGGACTAATTGGCAGTGAGAGGAGAGAGCCCCTTAGACCCAGAAAGGGTGAGTCTTCACATCCAGAACGGAAGTGGGCACCTCCCTTCCATCAGAAAATACATAATACTTTGCACAGACCCTGAGCAAGCTCAGCAAAGGTCCAGCATCTCTTATCATTCATCAATTGAGGAATATAGAGTCTATCTTCTTTTTGAGTTTTCTTCACAAAATAAATTTTTGTTCTCTGATGTTCTGGTTCCCAGGCTCTGAGAACAACAATGCACAAATCCTTAGGGAAGTTCAGGCTCCACTTATTGTCCCATCTCTGCACACAGCCTTTAAAATAATGGGGTTTTCAGGTTGAAGACGTCCTTGATCAGTTAATTTCAGGGGAATCTGTAGTGTATAGACAAGCACATGGAGAAGCAATGGATGAAACACCAGGAACCAAAGTAGCAAAGTAGAGAAGATACATTAAGCCCAGTGATGCTCCACAAACAAAAAAAAACTATTTTTAGTATCATGTACTTTGAATTCGTCCTACTCATTCTCTAAGGTGTGTCATGATTGCATAGTAAAATTATTCATTTATCTGAAAAATTATTTCATAAGCATTTATCCTGTACAAGGCCTGAGACAGGGAGGTTCTGTAAGTTCTGGTGAGGAGAACTTCCCTCAAACATCAGAACCCTGTGGTCACCACACCTCATGACTGTGCACAGGGTCTCTCCAGGAGACTTGGAGCTGAATCTACACTGTGCTCAAGTTCATAGTCCATACATACACATGTCACACTAATCTGCATTGAGTCCATATGTTTTTTAAATTTTGGTCTTCATAAAGCCATAGATTTAGAGCCCCCATGGTGAAGAACTCTAAATCTCAAAGATGGTGCAAAAGAGACTCACTGGACTATAGATTTAAGAATTAAATGATGAATGAGCATATATTTTTCTGTGACTCAGCCCCTCTATTTGGAAAAACATCTTCAAATAAAACATTATGTATATGAAAAGCTACTGACCTGTGTTTCCTTACAAGTTTGGAAGGAAAAGGTCTGCATTACTTTGACAAGAGCAAGTTTTATGTTCATGAGAGCTAACCTCATGCTGATGCAGTTTTGGGGTCCATTTCCAAAGGGCATGTACACGTAAGGATTGTTGCTGTCCTTGTTATTCTTACTGAATAACTGGTTCCAAAATAGATGAGAAGTCAAAAAAATATTAAAACCACAACAATTACTTGTTTCAGTTTGTGCTTTAGACACCCCCAAGCAATAGTGTAAAAACTGATTTTGTGTGCTGGTCATTGAAATCAAGCTGTGGTTTTGCTATGAAAATTGTTAAGCTATGGAGTTTTTCTACCTTTCCCTTCCTTAGCCTATAGGAGTTTTTCCACCTTTCTCCTCCTTAGCCTATAGGATCTTTCAGTCTTTTTGAGATGAGATAAATGTTGTTTCAATGGAAATCATGGTAAATTGAGACAGTAAAGAAAACAAAACACACATAAAATATAAGGAGTATAAGAGTGAATACATAGAATGAAATGAGATAGTGATTATGTCAGTTATGGCACATGCTATAAAATTTGAAACCACAGAAACACAGAAACACACACACACACACACACACACACACACACACACACATGCATACACACAGAGTCATGGTGCCATATCTGAGGAGAATTAGTTTTAGCATCTGAATAAACAAAATCCTGGGTGATCAAGTCTCTTATAAAAATAATGGGAAAATACTTGTATAACCTATGCACATCCTGAAATATATTTTAAATCTTCTCTGGATTGCTTATAATAACTAATAATATTTAAATACTACATAAATACTTATTGTATTACACTGTTTAGGGAAAACTGACAAGAAAAAACATAAGTTAGTTGAAATTATAGATGCAAAAACCATACATACACGCTGAACACGGCACACACCTGTAATCCCAGCAACTTGGGAGGTGGAGACAGCAGGATTCCAAGTTCAAAGCCAGCTTCACCAATTTAGTGAGGCCCTAAACAACTCAGCGAAACCTTGTCTCTAATAAAGTACAAAATAGGGCTACAGATTGCCGCAGTCTCTGGCTGGGCACAAATCACGAGTCTCCACACAGCTTGTAGATTCAAACAGCAATTCTTTATTCCCGAACTCACACCGGCCGTCTACAAACACGTTCTGGGGGAATCCACGTTCTCTGCCCAAATCCACTACTCATGGGCTTCTGTCTCCCAAATATATTGTCTGACCCTAAGAACTCAAGAGGAACTCAGGTGCAGGATATGCCCTATTCTAAAGGGGGAACACCCTAATCTCCTATTATGCTAAACCGCCCTATTCTAAAGGGGGAACACCCTAATCTCCTATTATGCTAAACCGGGGACACCCTAAACACGGATCCGCCCTGGTCCTTGAGCAAGGTCACCTTTCAGGAGTCCTTCCACTAGACAGCATGGGAGTAGCTGGCAAGGAAATTGTCATACCTACTTGGCTGATGGCTCCCAGCAATGGATGTGGCTCAGTGGTCGACCACCCATGAGTTCAACTCCTGGTACTCTGCAAAAAAAAATCATACATGCAGAGGTTGAATGTATATATTATCAGGTGCTAGCAAAAATCAAATGTGATACAATCTAGTTTATCAAAAAATCTATATATGCATAGAAATATGTTTATGAGAACATTATCATATTATTAATTCATGATTATTTAAAGAATTTAATTAACTAAAAAATTTATTCTCAGCAAAAGAAACAACTTGTGAGGTGAATAAAGAGCCTACAGCTTGGGAGCAAATTCTTACCCCTCACACATTAGATAGAAAATCAATCTCTAGGGTATATAAAGAACTCAAAAGTGAAGCACCGAAAAAACAAATAACCCAATCAATAAATGGGCCAAGAACCTTAACAGATACTTCTCAGAAGAGGATATACAATCAATCAACAAATATATGAAAAAATGCTCATCATCTCTAGCAATTAGAGAAAAGCAAATCAAAACTACTCTAAGATATCATCTCACTCCAGTCAGAATGGCAGCTATTATGATGCCATTATAAGTGTTGGCAAAGATGTGGGGGAAAAAGTATACTCATACATTGGTGGTGGGACTGTAAATTGGTGCAGCCAATATGGAAAGCAGTATGGAGATTCCTTGGAAATCTGGGAATGGAACCACCATTTGACCAAGATATCCCTGTCCTTGGTTTATACCTAAAAGTTATAAACATTCTACAGGTACACAGCCACATCAATGTTTATAGCAGCACAATTCACAATAGATAAATTGTGGAGCCAACCTAGATGCGCTTCAGTAGATGAATGGATTAAAAATGTGGCATATATACACAATGGAATTTTAGTCAGCATTAAAAGAGAATAAAATCAAGGCATTTGCAGGTAAATGGATGGTGCTAGAGAAGATAATGCTAAGTGAAGTTAGCCAATTCCAAAAAAAAAAAACAAATGCTGAATGTTTTCTCTGATATAAGGAGGCTGACTCATAGTGGGGTAGGGAGGGGTAGCATGGGAGGAATAGACAAACTCTAGATAGGGCAGAGGGGTGGGAGGGGAAGGGAGGAGGTAGGGGATTAGCAAGGATGGTGGAATGTGATGGACATCATTATCCACAGTACAGGTATAAAGACACAAATTGGTGTCAACATACTTTATATACAAACAGATATAAGAAATTGTGTTACATATGTGTACTAAGAATTGTAATGCATTTTGTTGTCATTTATTTTTAAAAAAGCAATTTAAAATTTTTTTAAAAGAATTTAGGATAGTGAATGGACATAGCATTCATTTTGTTCCTTGTCACAAATTCATATCATTTTGCAAGAAAGTGTTAATTTATAACAGGAAAACTGCTTAAAATACAGACATATATGAAAATGATTACATAGCTACCTGTTTGTCATCTATGATAAGAAATACAAGGACTTGCTTGGACAACCCTAACCCAGGGTGGTTCCCTTTCCCAGAGGCCCTGTACCTTTCAGGGCGGAACTCCTCAGGCTCTGGCCAGTGCTGTGGGTCTCGATGAAGAACAAAGATTGATATCATCACCACTGTCCCCTTGCTAATGGGCACTCAATTGATTTCAACATCTTTCTTACAGACCCTCTCAAGTCTTCCAGCAATTGGGTACAACCTGAGAGTTTCATTCACCACCATGTCCAAGTACTCCATCTGTAACACAGTGTCATAGGTAGCAGCTGCCTGAAGAGAAAAAAAAGAGATTTTTGGAAACTCATGTTTGGAACTAACTTTAAACACAATCTACATAGTTTTATTAAAGTGTTAGGAGGTCCCAAGAATAACAGAATGGTGAAGGATAATAGTGCTTACAATTGAATAAGCATTGTAATAACAATCATGTCCATTTGACAACCATGTCCATGGTCCATTGATAAGTGCAGAGTAGTTATGTACTGTTGGGGTTTGAGTGTGCAGAGTTTAGCTCCCTCAGGCCTGACTTTTTGCAAGAGCTGTGGCTGTGATTTAGGTCAGCTGAGGCAAACCTCAGTTAGGAGGAGGAAACATTCTCTTCCCCTTATCGCAAGTCACAAGTTCTGCATGGTTTGGCCAAGAGGAAGAAGCTTCCTGCATACTTGTCCTGGGAACAGTACATTCTGAAGAGATAAATGCATCCTCAGGGGAGTAGATAATGTCTACAAAGAACTTTAGGAGGGTACTTATCAAATAAACAGGAACGATCTGAAGTTAGCTCTGTGTATCCGCTGAGGCATGTTATCTGGGCAATGTGGGCAAAGTGTTATTGAAGAATTACTTGCTTTGTTAGAAGAAGAATATGAAAGGAACTTGCAAATAAACCTCAGCATGCAGTTGCAATTGCTGCCTTTGCTCTGCATCCCCTGTGTCCCGGTTATTTCGTGACCCTTACCCAGGGACCCGAATGCACTAGACGTTCACAATGTACATAAGAGACCTTTGAGACAATCCCAAATTCAGTGTATAATATCCTCAGCATCATCATGTACTACTTTTCTTCATGTGAGGAAAAGTAACTAATAGAATATGACAATTAAACTCAGGCAAAATATGTGAAAGTCACTGTTACCTTTCTCTAGAAAAGTCACATGTCTATTTCAAGGAAATAGAAAAGAGGAAATAACCCATTATATATCAGTTTTTTTTTGAATAATCCTGCTTTGAGTATATATATGTACATGTGTATATATATGTATCTTAGAGATAACACTACAACATGTAAAAAATGTTGGGAGAAACTGGTAACTTCCATCCCAAAAGAAGGCTAAGATTCGATGGCACCATGTCAAACAATTTCAGTTTCAGAGAACATTCTAAGGAGGACAGGAAGCCACTCTCAGCCCCACCCCTTGTTGCTGGACCAGTCTCCTGGTTGTTCTTCAGGGCTTCATTGTGAGCTCTGAAGAAGAGGATTTGTGCCCACTTCACTGCCAAACCAGCCATGTGAGCCCCCAGAGACCAGGTGTCTTCATATTCAATAGACTCAATAGACTTCCTGTTTAGGCAGAGGTCTGAGGACAGCAGGCACAACATGTAGCTAGTGCCTGGTGTGATATTGGAGAGGATACAAGGTAGAAGTAAAGAGTTTGGCTCAGGAGTCAGAAATCCTGACTCATCCCTTGGCTGCTTCTAATACATGACTAGGGTGTGAAAATGTGTGGAGCAGAGCAGAATCGGCCTGCCCACCAAGCCCAGGATCACTCAGCAGACAGCCAGGCAGGAGCTCATGCCACAGATGAGCAGAACCAATGATCTGGACACTTGAGTGACACATGCTTACCCTTCCTAGGTGTCATCATGGTAACTGGTAATGGGTACAACTGAAACTACACTCTTTTAAAAATTCCTTGTAGTTTTGGAAATAGCATTTTCTCCAAAATACTGTTTTCTCCTTCATTTGTCTCTTCAGATCCTTTCCAAATAGAGCTGGTGAAAAGAATCAGTGACTATATTTTGGTCAAAGCCTCCTAGGAAGTGACGAGGAGGCAGTCTTGTTGAGGCTCTGCCTCTCTTCTCTCTCTCCAGGTACCATCTTCTCACCTTATTGGGCAAAGCCACATCAATCTCCTGCTGCAGTTTGGTCTGGACATCAGGATGGGTGGCCAGTTCATACAAAATGAAGGAAAGAGCACTGCTAGTGGTCTCATAGCCAGCAAAAATGAAGATAACTGATTGGGCCACAAGCTCCAGATCAGACAGGGCTAACGGAAGAGTAAACACAATTTAGGTAAATCCAGCAAATCACAATATCAGAAGCTTAGATGAAGAGGAATCCCATTAAAACCCACAGATCACTAGGCAGGACCATGGAAAAGCAATTTAGAGGCATTCTCAGAGTGGTTTCCACTTTCGTGTCTATCTGATAGGGGAGTCAAAGAAAAACTTTTTTTAATCCAGTTTTCCTGACGTCTATACCACTCTTGGACTTGGCTACTAACTGTGCCAAACTCAGCACCACCAAAGAGAGGTAATTTCAAGAGATACCATTTCTATCTAAGATACACAGTATGATCAATATGGACTTTCAGATACCTGGGCCCTGAAATAAACATGGTCCCTGTGCAAAACATGCAATTCAAGATAAAAAAGAATACATAAAACAAGTGTTTGAAAGGTCTACAGAGTTCAGATTTATTGATGATGGTTTTCTATGATGATGTCATGAGAACATTTAATTATCAAATCTTTTATCCCAGTGAGCATGAACCCCATGAAATAGGACTATAAAGTCAAGGTTCAGGCCAGTTGCAGTGGCACACACCAGTAATCCCAGTGGGAGTCTGAGGCAAGAGGATCAGAAGTTCAAAGCCAACATCAGCAACAGTGAGGCGCTACGCAACTCAGTGAGACCCTGTCTCTAAATAAAATACAAAGTAAGGCTGGGGATGTGACTCAGTGGTTGAGTGCCCCTGAGTTCAATTCCAGGTAACCCTCTCCCCTGCACCAAAAAAAAGTCAAGATTTGGATCTCGGCTGTTTGCATTTGTAGCTACTAGCCACATGTGAATGTTTAAATTTTAAACAGTTCTTCAGTGGCACTAGCCACATGTCAAGTGCTAAGAAGGCACATGTGTTTGGTGGTTATTTCATTGAAGAGTTAAACTACAGACTGTCTCCTTCATCACAGAAAGCTGAATAGAACTGGGTAAATACATACAGGATAGATGGATGGATGGATAGATAGATAGTTAAGTAAATAGATAGATAGATAGATTGATAGATAGATAGATAGATAGATAGATAGATAGATAGATAATATGTACATGTGAACATAAAAATATGTACACTGGGTCTGGAGTTGTAGCTCAGTGGTAGAACACTCACCTAGCACACGCTGAGGCACGGGGTTTGGTCCTCAGCACCATATAAAAATAAAATAAAAGTATTGTATGCACCTACAACTAAAAAATAAAAATATCTTTTAAAAAATATGTATACTGGCAGGTTGTAGTAAGTCCAGTACTCATCTCTAGAATTAATTGCTCAACATTCAGGACTTTCTTCAGATGGTTGTCAAGGCACTAGGTACCTCAAATTAGAACTGCAATGGGAGTATTTGAGTATTACAGAAATAAGCAATAAATTAGAAAAAAAAATTGAAGGAGAGAGAAAAATAGTTTATATCACTGGATGTGAGTAGATACAGAAATATTTCTTTCCTCTGTTGCATGTAGAAGTATTTTATGTAAATAATGTTGTATACTGAGAGTATCTAAAAGCAAAAATCCACAAGATGATCACAAATTTTGATTTCTAAATTCCATTAATTGCAAAAACAAAAACAAAAAACAAAGCTGTCACGAGAAACAGAGCAGAAACCTAGAATATCTTAAATCAGAAAGCAAGAAAATACTTAGAAAATAAATGAAAAGGGCACAGAATACACTGTATGCTACTATAATATGGTTACATGTCATAGAATGTACAAGACCAAGAGCAAACCCTAAGGAAATCTATTGACTGTGAATGATAGAAGTGTGTCAATACAGGTTCCTGAACTGTGATAAATATAACTCTCTGGTGGTAGATATTGGGAGTGAAGCAGTGTATTCATGACTACATGGAGAACCTCTATGTTTTCATTTCAATGTTACTATGGCCAAAATAAACAGAAGCTACCTTTAGAACAATCATTAAAAAGATCACAAGAATAATAGAGGACTCAGGATCCTACATAAAAGGGATTCCAGTGGACAAATATGGGGGAATTGAGCATCAAAATAAAAATACAAAGAAAATAAGTTGAATAAAAATACCATGTTAGTGAAAGAAATACTTGTTTATATCAGCTTCAACATTTGAACATGGCTCTAGGTGTGTTTCTCTAGGAAGTTCCTCAGGCTACTGTATATAATATCCAAGCATGGCCTTTCTGCAATATGGTAGAAATGCTCTTCTTCCTGGAAAATCTCCTGCACATTTCCAGAACAATCCTTCCCTCTGAGTTTCCCCATCAGTAGATGAGGTAGCAACCTTGTTTACCTTTATGAGACTCCAAATCTTTGGAATTCTGAGAATTTATCATAAGCTGAAGAAAACCCACCCGATGCTAGAAACAGAGAGATTTCAAAGATTGAAGATCAATTATTAAGTCAGAAACAAATTAATAGTGAAGAACTTATCTTCCCTTCTGAGACTATGACTTCTTTAAGTACAGAAGTCCAGCTGGAGTTTCCTAAGTCATCAGTGAAGAAAAGCATCCATATACAAACTGAAGAGTAGGATGTTTCCCTGAGTGAAAACTGGCTGTGGGGTCCAATAGCTACTGGCCTTTGCTCTCCCTACTTGTGAGCTCTGTGGATTCTGAACACAGCCTCCTGGCCAGAGAGTGGCTGGCTTTGTCTCCTGTTACATTTGTTTGCTTAGGGAGAAGTCCTGGACTTCAATATTTTATTTTACCTTCTTAATTTTTCACCAAAGATGCCATAGATTAATCTCCTGACATTTTTAGAGCTCCTCATTAGATTTGGGGCAAGCTTCTTGAAGGATCCCAACCATGCTTGAAGCTATGAACTTTGTACTGACACCTGGAGGGCCCATCCTGGCTCCCTGGCCTGCACACATCCTTGTGCTGGCCTTCATACATGAAACAAAACCTTCACCTAAAGAACCCCATGCCTGCTCCATGAGGGGCCAGACGGTGCCAGCTACCCTGAGGATGCCTTCTGTGGTGAGTTTGTAAAGTGAGAGGTTTGGAAATGCAATGATTCTTGACCATATAAAATCTGATGAAATTACAGCACCAGGAAAATAATTTTGATGTTGAAATTTTATCTATTGAAGAGAAGGGATATGATAAAACATTTTTTTCTTTATTTAAAAAAATCATTTCAACTGATATATAAGAACATTAAGCTGTACATATTGACAATGTACCTGATTACTCTGATATATGTATATGCTGTTTGATGTTTATGTCAGTTTAGAAAAATCTTTAATTGCATTTATCATTTCTTGATGGTGGATGTTTTCAAAATCTATTAGGCTCAATTAATAAGAACAATTTTAACATAGTGCTGCAATAAACATGGGAGTGTAGATGTCTCTGACATACTGATTTCATTTCCTGTGGTTATACACCTAGTAATGAGATTGCTGGATTATTCAGTGGGTCTGTATTTGACTTCTGAGGGCCCTCCTCACAGTTTTCCATAAAGGCTGTCCTAATTTGCATTCTAGTCAACAATGTACAAGGACTCCTTTTTAGAGCATTTGGGCTTTTTCTATCAGCAATATTTATGCCTTGACAAACTAAATTCCATGCCCATTATTTAATTGCAAATGCTTTCTCTCTGATTAATTATTTTTTCAGTATTTGGAATATATAATTTTATTTATTTAAGTCTTTTTTAATAGTTCTTTTTAGTTACATGAGAGTAGAGTCCATTATGACAATTATAAAAGCATGGAATATATCTTACTCTAATTCAGTTCCCTCTCTAATTCATTCTTGTTTCTCAATCACCAGATGCTAAATTCTTTATTCTCCCCAAATGAAACCCTCTACTACTCTCAACCAGGAGAGAACCTTTTAAAAATATACAAAGAAGTATGGAAGTCATACACCCATAGGCAAATAAATTATCAAAAATGAACCTCCTCTGTAACCACCACCGGATTTTACCTGTTGTTTTTCTTGAAGGCGACTTTCTTTCATTCTCTTTATAGCTTTCTTTAAAAAATTTGTGACATCCTTTGGAAACAGAGAGATAGTCATTGACTCATAAATTGGAGTAAGGAATGGAAATATTACTGCAGGGGAAAGAAAAAACAAAGAACACTTCAGTGAAAAATGTAAAATTTACCTGGAGCAATTACATCTTTTCTACCTATCAGAAAAGTGGAAGTCACAAGAGTTCCTAAAGAGGAACTGTTTCTGTTGGGACAACTGATTGAGCTCCAGGCCACTGGCTGAGCAAGAGGATGTCATATATACGGCCACCACCAAACCAGTGAGATCAGTGGCCCCTTCTGCCTCTGCGAAGTGACCAAAGGAGCAAGATGAAAACTCTGACCCCTTTTCCCTTCATGTACTGGAATAGAGTGTCTTTGGATAAAACTAGGCTTTAGTCTGAGGCTGCAGTTAATCATGCTCTTCAAGAAAGAGCAGTCAGGATGGGACCAACAGAGCATGTGTTCTTCAAGCACCACAGGAGGAATCCAGAAGGCATTATTAGAAAGAAAATTGGGAAACTCATAGTATGAGCAAATTGATCAATATATACCTGAATAAACACTGGATGAAAGAAGAAATATAGTGAAATAGATAAAGTATTGAAAGGAAAAAAGGAGGCATAATATATCAAACTTATGGAATGGGGAAAAAGCCATCATTGCTCAGAGGGAAATTCTTATCTATTAAATAAAAACAAAGATCACAAATGAATGATCAAACTTTATATAATAAATTATGAAAAAAAAAGCAAATTAAACTTAAAGGAAACAGAAGGAAGAAAATATTAAGGACCAAAGTGGAAACTAATCAAATAAAAAATAAAATCAATAGAAGAAATTAATAAAAGCAAATGCAATTCTTTGAAAAAAAAAACAAAAACAAAAACAAAATTCGCAAAAAAGTAGCTACACTGACCCAGAAATAGAAAGGCTACAGTTAGTAGCATTCAAAATGAAAACTGGGGAAATACTGACATTATAAACATAGAAAGAATTATAAAGATATTGTAACAATCAGATTATCATAACAATTATACATATTATGTAAATGAAATAGACAAATTCCTAAAAAGACACAAACAACAGAAACTAACACAAAAAGTAATACAAAATATATATTGACATACAGCATGTGATGAGACTAAATTAGAAATTAAGAACTTTTCTACAAAGTGAAACTCAGGTCCAGTTATTCCATGGACAATTCTACCAAACATTAAAAGAACTAATACCAATTCTTTACCTCTTTACAAACATTCATAGAAATACCTAGTATTTTCTAAATAAAGAATATAATGAACACTTGTAAAAGATCCTAAAATGCCCGTGTTAAGCTAATCCTAAGACTTAACACAAATATAACACAGGAGAACTACAAACTGATATATCTTATAATTATGGATGCAAAAATCTCAACAAAATAATTTGTTATTATTCTCTCTCTCTCTCTCTCTCTCCCCACTTATCTATCTCCCCAAAGTCTCTTTCTCTCTTTTCTCCTGCTACTAGCTAACATCTTTGGATTCCTCTTTCATGCTTCCTAAGATCTAATAACTCTATATCCTCATCTCCTACCTTCTTAACATCTCATCCTAAACCCACCCCCCATTCTCTCTTTGCCCACCATTATAAACTGTAGGTCCTTTTGCAACCTACTGTTTACATTGTTAATAATAATCATACTCACCATTTCTGTCTGTTGTGACAAAACTGTAAACATCTCAATAGAAGCTATTTGGTTTAATTAAGCCTGAATATTGTTTGCATTGGGATATGTTAATATTGATCTCCTCCTTAAAGGAGAGGTCATGGAATTCTTCAGGGACATTATAAGTCTATTATTATAAACTTTAATACCTTAGATATACACTGCTAAAGGGAAAGACACAAAAACAATGTGAAAAAACAAAGGAAGAAAGTGCCCCAAACAAACCAAGATACATTACTAGAACCAATGGCCAGCACAGCATAAGAGATGTCCAAGAGGAGTTCAGGATGTATGTATTTAAAATGTTCTGTGAATTAAAGGATGATATAAGAAAGCAAACACAGGCAACAAAAGGTCATTTCAATAAAGAGCTACACAACCAAATACAGGAAGCAAAAATTACTTCAATAAGGCAATAGAGATTCTACCAAAAAAAGGAAAAGAAATCATTGAAATGAAGGAAACAATAAAGCAAATTAAAAACTCCATAGAAATTATCACCAACAGACTAGATCACTTGAAAGAGAGGACCTCAGACAATGAAGACAAAATATGTAATCTTGAAAGTAAAGTTGATCACACAGTGAAGATGGTAAGAAACCATGAGCAGAACATTCATGAATTATGAAAAGGCCAAATGTAAGAATTATTGAGATAGAAGAAGGCATAGAGTTCCAAAACAAAGGAATGAACAATTTATTCGATGAAATAATATCAGTAACTTTTCCAAACCTGAATAATGAATCGGACAATCAAATACAAAAGGCTTACAGAACACCAAGTATACAAAATCACGACAGATTCTACACCAAGGCACATAATAATGAAAATGCCTAACATATAGAATAAAGAAAGAAATTTAAAAGCCACAAGATAAAGAAATCAGATTACATACAGAAGGAAATCAATTAGGATCTCTGCAGATTTCTAAACCCAGACCTTCAAAGCTAGAGGGTCTGGGAACAATATATACCAAACTCTGAAAGAAAATGATGCCAATCAAGAATCTTACATCCAGTAAAATTAAGCTCTAGATTTCATGATAAAGTGAAAACCTTCCATAATAAACAAAAATTGAAAGAATTTAAAACTAGAAAGCCTGGACTACAGAATACATCCTTAGCAAAATATTCTATGAAGAAAAAATGAAAAACAACAATGAAAATCAGCAAAGGGAGGAAGTACACTAAAGGAAAAGCCAATCAAAGGAGAAACCAAGTCAAGTTAAAAACCGAAAATAAAGCAAAATGACTGGAAATATGAACCATGATTCAATAATAACCCTGAATGTTAATGGCCTAAACTCATCAATCAAAAGACATAGACTGGCAGATTGGATATTTTTTAAAAAACCAACCATATGCTGGCTTCAAGAGACTTATCTCATAGGAAAAGACAACCACAAACTGAAGGTGAAAGGTTGGGAATAAATATACTACTCACATGGACTGTGTAGACAAGCACAGGTTTCCATCTCATATCAAATAAAGTAGACATCAAGACAAAGTTAATCATAAGGAATAAAGAAGGACATTTTATAGTGCTTAAGAAAACCATTCATCAACAAGATTGAATGAAATAAACAAGAAATAACAATTATAAATACTTATGCACCGAACAATGAATTATGGGCTGACGAGAAAAGGACAAATGTAATGGCCGTCTACATTCATCAAACTCTTCTCAATTTCAAGATTAAAATAGACCACAATACAATAATACTGGGTGACTTTAACACAACACATTCACCATTGGATAGACCTTCCAAACAAAAGCTAAACAAAGAAACTATAGAACTCAATAATAGAATCAATAACTTAGACTTAACAGACACACAGAGAATATTTCATCCATCAATGAGTGAATACACTTTCTTCTCAGCAGCACATGGATCCTTCTCTAAAATAGGCCATATATTATGCCACAAAGCAACTCTTAGCAAATACAAATAGAGATACTACCCTGCATGCCATCAGATTATAATGGAATGAAATTAGAAATTAATGATAAAATGAAAAACAGAAGCTACTCCAACACCTGGAGACTAAATAATATGCTACTTAATGAGCAAGAGATAGCAGAAAACATCAGAGAGGAGATTAAAAAATTCTTAGAGGTAAATGAGACCAATGATACAACATATTGAAATCTCTGGGACACTATGAAGATGGTACTAAGAGGAAAGTTCATTACATGGAGTTCATTTCCTTAAAGAAGAAAAAGTCAATAAATAAAGGACCCAAAATTACATCTCAAAGCCCCCCAAAAGAGAACAATCAACACCAAAAGTAGTAGAAGACAGGGAATAATTAAAATCAGAGCTGAAATCAATGAAACTGAAACAAAAGAAACAATTGAAAAAATTGACAAAACACAAAGTTTGTTCTTTGAAAAAATAAATAAAATTCATAAACCATTAGCCACACCAATAAAGAGAGAGAAAACTTAAATTACTAAAATCTGTGATGAAAAAGGAAATATCATGATGGACACATCTGAAATACAGAAGATAATTAAAAACTATTTAAAAATTTATACTCCAACTAAATAGAAAATAACAAAGACATCAACAAATTTCTAGAGTCATGATCTATCCAAACTGAATCAAGCTAATATTCACCAAGATAAACAGATCAATTTCAAGCAAGTAAATAGAAGACACCATCAAAAGCCTACATACAAAGAAGAGCTCAACCAGTCAGATTCTCACAAGATCTTCAAAGAAGACCTAATACCAATACTCCTTAATTTATTCCATGAAATAGCAAAAGAGGGGACATTTCCAAACTCATTCAATCACTCTGATTCCAAAACCAGCCAAAGACACATCAACAAAAGAAAATTTCAGACCAATATCTTTAATGAACATAGATGCAAAAAGTCTCAATTAAATTCTGGCAAATTCATACTATCAAAAGTGTTATACAGATTTAATGTAATCCCCATTAAAATCCCAATGACATTCTTCATAGAAATAGAAAAGGCAATCATAAAATTTATTTGGAAAAATAAGAGACCCAGAATAGCTAGCAATCCTTAGCAAGAAAGTGAAGCAGGAAGCATCACTATATCAGATCTTAAACTATACTACAGAGCTATAGTAACAAAACAGCATGGTATCTGCACCAAAATAGACTTGTTGACCAATGGTACAAAATAGAGGACATAGAGACAAACCCACATGAATATGGTTATATCATACTAGACAAAGGTGCCAAAAACATTCACTGTGGAAAAGAGCCTATTTAACAGATGGTGCTGGCAAAACTGGAAATCCATATTGGCACCAAAACAGACATGTAGACCAATGATACAGAACAGAAGATACAGAGACAAACCTACACATACTAGACAAAGGTGCCAAAAACATTCACTGGGAAAAAAAGCCTCTTCAACAAATGATTCTGGGAAAACTGGAAATCCATATGTAGCAAAATAAAATTAAGTCCCTACCTCTCACCATGCATAAAACTTAACTCACAGCGAATAAAGGACCTAGGAATTAGGCCAGAGTCCCTGCACCTAATAGAAGAAAAAGTAGGCCCAAACTTTCATTATGTCAGATTAGACTCTGACTTACTTAACAAGACTCCTAAAGTGCAAGAAATAAAATCAATAAATAATAAATGGGATGGATTCAAACTGAAAAGCTTCTTATCAACAAAAGAAACAATCAATAAGATGAAGAGAGAGCCTAAAGAATAGGAGCAAATTTTGACAACATGCACATCATATAGAGCACTAATCTCCAGGATATATAAAGAACTCAAAAAACTTAACACCAAAACACACACACACACACACACACACAACAGCAAATAATCCTATCAATAAATGGGCTAAGGAATTGAACAGACATTTCTCAGAAGAAGATATACAATTGATCAATAAATATATGAAAAAAATGTTCAATATCTCTAGTAATTAGAGAAATGCAAATCAAAACTACTCCAAGATTTCATCTCACTCCAGTCAGGATGGCAGTTATGAAGAATACAAGCAGAAATATATGTTGGTGTGAATGTGAGGGGAAAGGCACTTACATTGCTGGTGGGACTGCAAATTGGTGCAACCACTTTGGAAAGCAGTATGGAGATTCCTCAGAAAAATTGGAATGAAACCACCATTTGACCCAGCTATCCAACTTCTTGGTTTATACCCAAAGGATTAAAAATCAGCATACTACAGTGATGCAGCCACATCAGTGTTTATAGCAGCTCAATTCACAATAAACTGTAGGACCAACCTAGATGCCCATCAACAGATGAATGGATAAGGAAAATGTGGTACATATACACAATGGAATATTATTCAGCATTAAAAGAGAGTAAAATCATGGAATTTTCAGATAAATGGATGGAGTTGGAGAATAACATGCTAAGTGAAGTAAGCCAATCCCAAAACACAAAAAGCCAAATGTTTTCTCTCATTAGTGGATGCTGATCCATAATGGGTGGGGGGTCATCTGAGGAATGGAGGAACTTTGGATAGGACAAGGGAAATGGAGGGGAGATGAGTGTAGGATTGATGGTGGAATGAGATGGACATCATTACCCTAGGAACATGTATGATGACACAAATGGTGTGAATCTACTTCATCTACAAGTACAGAAGTGAAAAGTTGTGCTCCCTTTGTGTTTTATGTAGTGGAATGCATTCTGCTGTCATCTATAATTCATTAGAACAAATAAATAAATAATTTTTTAAAAAAAATAAATGAAGTACTCACACATGCTTCAAGACGGAAGAATTTGAAAATACAATGATAAATGAAAGAAGTCAGACATGCAAAGCCACATATTGTAGGATTCATTAATACAAAATTCACGGGGGCTGGGAATGTGGCTCAAGCGGTAATGTGCTTGCCTGGCATGCGCGGGGTGCTGGCTTTGACCCTCAGTACCACATAAAATAAAGATGTTGTGTCCACCCAAAACTAAAAAATAAATATTAAAAAATTCTCTCTCTCTCTCTCTCTCTCTCTCTCTCTCTCTATCTATCTATCTCTTGAAAAAAAAGAAAATTCACAGTATCAGTAAATATATAGTCAGAAAATAGATCCATGGTTGCTTAGGCTTGGGGAATAGAGAGTTGATAATGAAATGGTAGCCTGCTTCTGAGTTGACAAATGGTCACTAGTGATGGCTGAGTATATCTTTGTACTGAAACAATTTAATTGTATAATTAAGTGGGGTAATTAAAAGATTATTAATTATGTATCAATAATGATCTTATTTAAATAAAGAAAGGGAACAAATAACATGGTATTCCACATACTTACTGAGAGAAGCAAAGGGTCAAAGAAATTAAATTTTAAGAGCTTCTGACTTTCTCCACAAAAAGATCTTGTGGGTTGTTGAGGGAATCGATGTTCACTCCAAATGATGTAGCAGTGATCACATCCATGCTGTAGACCCCAAAGATGCTGAATAGAGAAAGATATGGAAAGATAAAACCAGTGCTTCTTCCCAATCCTTCCACTATACATGCAGCAAGAAGTAGGAGTAAGTTCAAATACCCAGGCAAGTCAAGCAGAGAGCCACACACTCACAGTTATCTGCTGAACTATCAGATGAGTCCATGATCCCCTCACACTTACTATGAGGCCTTTATGAGTTTCAAATGAGGTACTGCCCTTGTTCCAGGAGTGATGGGGACAGTGAGGTGAGTTAGACTCACCTCTGAACTCAAGAAGCTCACCCACACAGGGATAAGATCCCTAATCAGACACACTACAGTAGCACAAATAGAATGTGAATAATAATAGTTGTGTACAAACTGAGCTTCATCAGGACAAGGGAGGAATAACTAAGTCTTCCTAGAGGACTCACAAAAGGTGATCTTGACCTTGACAGTATTTTGTCTTCTAGTATATCCAAAGTCACAAATATTTGCAGCCAAACAAACCTTGGTGGATACAGGAGAGATCCTTTCTCCCCCAGCTGCCCTGTCTCCTTCTGGGAGCAGCTCCTTCTTGGATTAACAGTTGGAGATCTGACTCCAAACCCTTGCTTTTGTCTGCTCATTGCACTAGCTCAACATTTGGAATTCGGTTCTGTGGCAGGCAGTTGGAGGGGCTCCTATTGGAGCTTGGAATGCCAGAGCTGCCCTGCTACTTACTCTTTCAAGTTGATAAACTTGCCCTTCTCTGATTCCAGTCTCATGTTTTTCACCAACACATCTCCATACTGGTTAATGATGGGAAACATCTAGCACAAAACACAAGATCACCCATAGTTAAGTGAGGAGACTCAGTTCCCAAGGCTATGGCTTTCCCAGGATGAAGAAGTATGAGACATTTATAATGAATCTCATTATATCTCTTCTAAAACATAAAGACAAAATAATATTTTTAGGAAGTTCAAATTCAGAGGACTATCCATTTGAAAGGGACAACTATCTATCACACTTTCTACCCATACCCAGATTAATCCTTTAAGTTTCCAATGAAAAGCCTTCCTACTTTATTACCTCCTTGAGTTTTCCACTGGTGAAAGTTGGAGACAGCAGTGTTCTTATTCTCTTCCATTCTTCATCCTCAGACACGCTGATGGCTTTTTTCATAAATCCCACTGGAACAAAATTCTAGAGTCCAAAGAAAAAGAGATTTTGCCTACATAAATGTGGAGGTCTCCACAGGTGCAAAAGTTTGTTAAACAAGCTTTATTTATTTAAAAAAATGTTTAGTGTGTAATAGTAGAAAAAGAACACCTGGACATAAGTCTAATGATGTGCAAGATTGACATCAAACCTACTAAAACCAGTGGGGAATGTGATAGTAAAAAAAGAACACCTGGACTTAAGCCTAATGATGTGCAACATTGACATCAAACCTACTAAAACCAGTGGGGAATGTGATAGTAGGAATAAATGTGACTCAATTTTGTTTTATGACCTCATCCTGTAAAACAACCATGCCAAGTAGAAGAGTCATGATTGGGGCAAGATGTTCTTTTCCTTTTGCTATAGAAACCTTTAAGAACATGGAACTACCTAATGGGGTATTGTTTCTATAACTAGGGTAACAGGGTTCTGTTTCTGTAATTGGGATGACTGGGTTAACTGTGATTGGCTAGGCTTCCCTCCACTTGACTGCACTGTCCCACTTCTGTAAACTAGTTTGCTTGCATTGGATAGACCCCCTGAACACCCCTTTTGCAGTTTTCAAACTTATAAGGAGTGCTCTTGCAATCGTTCGGGGCTGATCAGGGGAACAATTTATGTTCTGGTCAGCCACCACCGGTGTGCCTCAATAAAGGCTTGATTCGATTATACGTGAGTGGTCTGGAAGTCAGCTTATGAAACCCTGGGATGAAGCTTTAACTATAACATTGACTGCCTACTAGGTAGCTAGCTCTATGTCAGACACTCAATAGAATTTATTCCAAATGCCTAACCACCTGAGAGTTTGGAAGAGACACCAGGTACCTCACATCATTTTTGGACTTTATATTCCAACCCTTGTTTAGATGTAAAATTTCCCTTGGTTGGAAGCTTTTTCCAGGGGAATAGACAGGAAGAAGACTTAAGAAAACCTAGCACAACCCCCAGGGCTATGCAGAGCAGAAATGGGTTGGTGACAGATACCAGATGTTCGGTCAACTGTATGTTTCCTAAGACCAGTTCTGTCTTTACATGCATTTACAGCATACGCATCTTGATAAAGGGGTGCTTAGGTATGATAATTTTAAAAATAATAATATTTGAAACTTAAAAGATTTTGTCTACATAAAACTCCCAGCTAATGTCAGAGGAAAAGAAAAACAAATAAATAAAAGACATATAGAAAAAAACACAAATTATTAATGGAAGTTCTTCCAATATTTTCTACAAGGGCAGAGGGCGAAAGGAAGATAATTATATTTTTCACCTGGGAGCTAGCCCACCAAAGCAAAATCCCTGAAATTTAGTTCCATCATATAAAATATATATTTGTATTAAAATGTATGCTTCCAGCCAGGCACAGTGGTCATGCCTGTAATCCCAGCAGCTCGGGAGTCTGGGACAGGATGATCACAAGTTCAAAGCCAGCCTTGGCAACGGTGAGGTGCTAAGCAATTCAGTGAGACCCTGTCTCTAAATAAAGTGCAACATAGGACCAGGGATGTGGCTCAGTGGTTGAGTGCCCTGAGTTCAATGTTCAGTCCCACCGCACCCAAAAATAAATATATGCTTCCAGCACTCATTCACTGTAAAAATTTAGGAGATTAGGAACAGAGGGAAGTTTCTTCAACTTGATAAAGAGATTCTACAAAAAATCCATTTTCAGCTAACTATACACTTACTGGTGGCAAACTGAATGCTTTCTCCCAAGCATCAGGAACAATTCTACAATGTCTGCTCAGTCATATACAGAAATACAAATAAAAACGTTCATCTGAGTGTAGATGTATTATTGAACATAGCAGCAAATCCTATTATCATCCACAATTATCATACACTAATCAAAGTTTTAAAATTTTTTTTTGTGATGCTGAGGATTGAACTCCAGACTTTGTGCCTGCAAGACAAGCACTCTACCAACTGACCTAAACCCAGCCCCCAAAGTTTTTAAAAAGTGAAGATAGAGATTGTATGGGAATCCACACACACACATCAGCCTCATCTAAAATTGGGGTAAACTTTGGAAGATTAAAGTCTATATCCTTCAAAAGAAATGTTCACTCTCCTGGCTCTTATTCAATCTCACACTGGAACTCTGAGCTAATGTCAGAGGAAAAGAAAAACAAACAAATAAAAAGCATACAGATAGGATTTTCCCTATTTGTATGTGCAAACGTTGACCAATGTGGTCAACACACAAGAAACCAGGCACATTTCTAAGGTTAATGAAGAATTTGTGAAAACATATTAAAAACACAGTCTAAATCTGCACAAATGTAGACTTGTGATACATTTGCACAGAGCTGCACACTCATACATATAGGCACACAAAACAGGAAAAATGAAAATAAAAAGCCTAGATTGTATCAATTTCCTGTTACTATAGAGATAGGAACTTAATAAATTTATAATCATGTAAGAAATTATCATTTGGTAAAACAGAATAAATTATACATGCAACTGCCTGATAATTTGTTTGGCAAGGAATACCCTCTGAACCTATAAATATCTCAGGATAAAAATTGAGTTAATAAATAAATAAATGTTACTTTGAATTAGTCAAAGGGGAACAAAGGGAAGGGTGAGGGGATGAGAATGGGAAAGACTGTAGAATGAATCACACACAACTTTCCTATCTTCATATATGAATACACAACTAGAGAAACTCCACATTATGTCCAAACACAGGCTTGGGAAGTTGTACGTCATGTATGTATAATATGTCAAAATACATTTTAGTGTCATGTATAACTGAAAAGAATAAATTAAAACTAAAATATGACTAATTAAATGTGAAAATGTTGAAAAGTGAATGCTTACCCGCCAGTTAGTGAAGACAGAATAACATTCTTTGATGAGCACTGTTTTGATAATTCTTGGCTCCATAATAAACAAAACAGGCTGTCGACCATCATATATGCTGTGTTAGAAAAATAGGGCTGATTAAATCTAACAGGCTAGATTCTGCAGCAGAAATCCAGACTTTGATCCTGATGTTACCTATTCTATCTGCCTAGTCCTACAATACATAGCAACATGAAGTTCTAGTTGGGAATTCTGACCACCAAAGCCACTGCAGTCTTCATATCATAAAGGGTAATGTAGGTAAAGTAGGTAGAAAGAGACAAAATACACCACCTAAGAGATCATAATTAGAAATAGCATTGGAACACTTGTTAAATCTAGATGGTGAATACAATAGTATTGCGTACACTACTTTCCATAACTTATTTATTTATTATTTATTGTAATTGTTGGTGGACAGAATGCCTTTATTTGTTTATTTTTATATGGTGCTAAGGATCAAACCCAGTGCCTCACACGTGCTAAGCAAGCGCTCTGCCGCTGAGCTACAGCCCCAGCCCATAGTCTCCATAATTTTTTACATAGCAAAATATAGGTTTGTGAAAAAATTGAAGGCAGACAACTGAATAACTTCTCACAATTACTAAGTTTTTCAAGTGGTAGCTAGAATGGGGGATTTGGAGATCCAGTGGGACATGTTGTATCCTTGGATCACATGTTGTGTCCTTGGGCCATGTCAACTGAGCAGAACACTCTGGCCAGGCCTGTGGCTTTATGGGGATTGATGAGAGAAGATGGAGAAGAAGAGTCAATGTCTTCTACCACTATTTTTAGTGTAGAGCAAAATGATTACACCTCTTCTACGGCTCCCACCAACCCCCCACCAGCTCTAAAAGGGAATACTTGCTACAGTTAGCTGTGGCCACCCTCCAATATAAACCCTATCAATTCACCAGGGAACTCACTGGTGTAACTACATCCTATGTCTGGTCTTAACATTAAATGGGTGAAGGAGAGAAAGAAATGCTTCATTGAAAAGTCAATGCTGAAAATTTAAAAATGGCATATGAGCAACAATAATGATGACAATAAAAAAGAAGAAATAAAGTTAAGTAAATGAAAAAATCTGAGCAGAAATGGTTTCCCATCTGCTTCCCAGTACCTCCCAGCCTTTTGTTCAAAAGCATACATTAAATCTGAAATTTAAATAAGAGAATTTTGTCTTTAAATTAAATGGAAATCAATGGAGGAAAGAGAGAATGCCATAAATTTATAAACCCATGATTTTAAAAAACAATTCTCAAATAATACATTTTACTCAGCTAAAGGGGTCAAAAAGAAAGAAAAATGGGGAAGATAGGAATAGCCAGACATTGGACACAAAGTAAGGCTGGAGACTCTGGGTCATCAAAAGCAAGAGAAAAGCCAAAACATGCAACATTCTCAACCTAAGTCAGACTGTAGACCCAGACTCCTGGTGACATGCAGAACCTTTGGCAGGGCAAGACTCCAAGGACTTTGCAGCACACAAGGTTGCATCCAAAAGCTCAGGGCTGAGGTTGTCCTCATGCGTTGGGGCGCCACATCATAACAAGTCTACCAAAGAGAAAGTTCCAGAATACTCACCCCCATGTTTTCCCATACTTTTTATAACATTCTGTGTCAAAATTAGACAAACCCTAGGAAGAAGAACAAAATGAAATTACATTATTGTTGCAAATGTACTGACATTCCATCAAATTACCCAAATCCCATGAAATCAGGCTTGTTGTTCCTAACAGGTGGTTAGAGAGAAGCTCTTATTCAGAGACTTCTGAGGAGAAAAGAGAAAATATGCAATGTTTGAAATAAAATATGTAAAGTCACTTGAATTTTCTCTAAGTATTATAAATAATCTGCCAATTCCCCTTGTCTATGAATACAACATGCTTCTCTTCTGCAGTATTTCTTTGTCTGCTTGTGTTGACTCAGAAATACTGGGATCTTCGGAATTATCACCTCCATGGGCACATGAGGAAACCCAGGGTGAGGAAAAGTGAGTGTTTCCCAGGGCCACGCATGATCTTTTATTTCCTTATTGAGTATCATTTTAATTTATCTCGTGTTTTAACTAGAATTCTAGTAGAATTAGGGAGTTAAGGACACCAGCAACCTCATCTAGCCTAGGACATTTATGTTGTTACAATCATGTTGTTGAGTAAGTAAGTGACTTTTATTTAAAAGTGGACTTGCCTTCCTATGTTGTAGCTCAACTTGGAAAAGGGAAGTTGCTATCTCTCTGCACATAGGACACATATAGTTAGACACTGGCTGTGAGTTTTCATCATAAAAACTAAGCAATTAATCTTCCTCATGCTGTTTTATTTGTAATATATTAAGTGTGAAAATAAAGCATCCCAGAGGTTTGAGTGTGTCTTCCTAGAATCTGCACTGAGAAAAATGAAAATCCTCTGAGAATGCTCAGTCTGCTGAACATAAAGTCCACAGCTTACAGTGTGGATGTGCCAGAGTCCTGAGCCCATCAACAGAAGTGAACCTGAAGCCAGGACGAGTTGTAAACAGAGCCCCAGGGTAAACCTGACTGTGCTTTGGATGAGGCCCTCACACAGTTTCTGAAGCTTAGAAATCTTGAAACTTCTCTCATGGAGCTGAATTCCTACTGATGTAACTAAGCAGATGTTTGCAACCCAAAGAGGCAAAACAGGGAGCTCAAATGACACTCACCTGGCGATAATTAAGAAGAGCTCCCCAAAAAGGCAGAGGTGTTGGCCCAGGAATTCCCAGCTTCTTAAAATATCCATGTAAATAGGTCCCATATCTATAAAGTGGAAGAGAAATCCCGGTCAAGGGATTGTGTCTGTGTGTATATAGTGGCTCATGAGTCACTGATCAAGAATGGGAACCATGAAGCCAGGCAGGTAACATGTAGGCCATAAATAACAACAAAAACTCCAATGGCCCTAATTACATCTGCTCATCATCTCCTCTCTCACATTCCCTGAGAGACTCCAAAAGTCATAATACTTAGCTCAGAGCAGCTAATTCCATCATTAGGCTCCCAATGCTACAGTGAATATCTGATATAAGTCCCCAAACATGAACTTGAAAATTCCTGAGCAATTCAGCCTAAATTTCTTCCAGGTAATTTCACTCACTGGTGTCAGTTTAGGAAGTTGACTTGATGCCACCACGTTGGCCCCTCTAGTGGCCTCCAGTGGGGTCATCCCCACTCTGGGACTTCTTAACTGAGCAGACAGGAGTATTCTCCCACTTTTTCATAACTCCTATCTGGATGCCTTTTATTGCATCCCTGGTCCACATTCTCTCTTACTCATCTGCTGTAAGAGATTAAGAAAACTGGCATATGGGAAACTATTGAGTAAGAATAACCTGCTGAGCAGGTATATTTTAGAGACATGTGCAATCTACATCGTGGATGTATGTATTAGATTAATATTCCTTCAATTGTTCAAAAAAGATGGGTCATTTTTATTTATTTATTTATTTTTATTCAAAACATTACAAAGATTTCAGAATCACATCGGTTACACATCCACATTTTTACATAATACCATAATAGTAACTGTTGTATTCTGCTACCTTTCCTATCCTCTACTATCCCCCCTCCCCTCCCCTCCCATCTTCTCTCTCTACCCCATCTACTGTAATTCATTTCTCTTCTTATTTTTTTCCCATTCCCCTCACAAACTCTTATATGTAATTTTGCATAACATTGAGGGTCTCCTTTCATTTCCAAGCAATTTCCCTTTTCTCTCCCTTTCCCTCCCACTTCATGACTCTGCTTAATGTTAATCTTTTCCTCCTGCTCTTCCTCCCTGTTCTGTTCTTGGTTGCTCTCATTATATCAAAGAAGACATTTGGCATTTGTTTTTTAGGGATTGGCTAGCTTCACTTAGCATAATCTGCTCTAGTGCCATCCATTTCCCTGCAAATTCCATGATTTTGTCATTTCTTAGTGCTGCGTAGTACTCCATTGTGTATAAATGCCACATTTTTTTTATCCATTCATCTATTGAGGGGCATCGGGGTTGGTTCCACAGTCTAGCTATTGTGAATTGTGCTGCTATGAACATCGATGTGGCAGTATCCCTGTAGTACGCTCTTTTGAGGTCTTCAGGGAATAGTCCGAGAAGGGCAATAGCTGGGTCAAATGGTGGTTCCATTCCCAGCTTTCCCAGGAATCTCCATACTGCTTTCCATATTGGCCTCACCATTTTGCAGTCCCACCAGCAATGTACAAGAGTACCCTTTTCCCCACATCCTCGCCAGCACTTGTTATTGTTCGACTTCATAATGGCTGCCAATCTTACTGGAGTGAGATGGTATCTTAGGGTGGTTTTGATTTGCATTTCTCTGACTGCTAGAGATGGTGAGCATTTTTTCATGTACTTGTTGATTGATTGTATGTCCTCCTCTGAGAAGTGTCTGTTCAGGTCTTTGGCCCATTTGTTGATTGGGTTATTTGTTTTCTTATTGTTTAATTTTTTGAGTTCTTTGTATACTCTGGATATTAGGGCTCTATCTGAAGTGTGAGGAGTAAAAATTTGTTCCCATGATGTAGGCTCCCTATTTACCTCTCTTATTGTTTCTCTTGCTGAGAAAAAACTTTTTAGTTTAAGTAAGTCCCATTTGTTGATTCTTGTTTTTAACTCTTGGGCTATGGGTGTCCTATTAAGGAATTTGGAGCCCGACCCCACAATATGTAGATCGGAGCCAACCTTTTCATCTATCAGACGCATAGTCTCTGATTTGATATCAAGGTCCTTGATCCATTTTGAGTTAACTTTTGTGCATGGCGAGAGGAGGGGATTCAGTTTCATTTTATTGCATATGGATTTCCAGTTTTCCCAGCACCATTTGTTGAAGATGCTATCTTTCCTCCATTGCATGCTTTTAGCCCCTTTATCGAATATAAGATAGTTGTAATTTTGTGGATTGGTTTCTGTGTCCTCTATTCTATACCATTGGTCCACCCGCCTGTTTTGGTACCAGTACCATGCTGTTTTTGTTACTATTGCTTTGTAGTACAGTTTGAAATCTGGTATCGCTACACCTCCTGATTCACACTTCCTGCTTAGAATTGCTTTTGCTATTCTGGGTCTTTTATTTTTCCATATGAATTTCATGATTGCTTTATCTATTTCTACAAGAAATGCCGTTGGGATTTTGATTGGCATTGCATTGAACCTATAGAGAACTTTTGGTAATATTGCCATTTTGATGATGTTAGTTCTGCCTATCCATGAACAGGGTATGTTTTTCCATCTTCTGAGATCTTCTTCTATTTCTCTCTTTAGGGTTCTGTAGTTTTCATTGTATAAATCTTTCACCTCTTTTGTTAGGTTGATTCCCAAGTATTTTATTTTTTTTGAGGATATTGTGAATGGGGTAGATGTCCTCATTTCCAGTTCGGAAGATTTGTCGCTGATATACAGGAATGCCTTTGATTTATGCGTGTTGATTTTATATCCAGCCACTTTGCTGAATTCATTTATTAGCTCTAGTAGTTTCTTTGTAGACCCTTTTGTGTCTTCTAGGTATAGGATCATATCATCCACAAATAGTGATAATTTAAGTTTTTCTTTTCCTATTTTTATGCCTTTAATTTCTTTCGTCTGTCTAATTGCTCTGGCCAGTGTTTCGAGAACTATATTGAATAGAAGTGGTGAGAGAGGGCATCCCTGTCTTGTTCCAGATTTTAGAGGGAATGCCTTCAGTTTTTTTCCATTTAGAATGATGCTAGCCTGAGGCTTAGCATATATAGCTTTTATAATTTTGAGGTAAGTTCCTGTTATCCCTAGTTTTTCTAATGTTTTGAACATAAAGGGATGCTGTACTTTGTCGAATGCTTTTTCTGCGTCCACTGAGATAATCATATGGTTCTTATCTTTAAGTCTATTGATGTGGTGAATAACGTTTATTGATTTCCGTATATTGAACCAGTCTTGCATCCCAGGGATGAATCCTACTTGATCATGGTGCACAATCTTTTTTATATGTTTTTGTATACGATTTGCCAGAATTTTATTGAGGATTTTTGCATCTAAATTCATTAGGGATATTGGTCTGTAGTTTTCTTTCTTTGAGGTGTCCTTCTCTGGTTTGGGAATCAGGGTGATATTGGCCTCATAGAATGAATTTGGGAGTTCTCCCTCTTTTTCTATCTCCTGAAATAGATTATGGAGTATTGGTATTAGTTCCTCTTTAAATGTTTTGTAAAACTCTGCTGTATATCCATCCGGTCCTGGGCTTTTCTTGGTTGGTAGTCTTTTGATGGCTTCTTCTATTTCCTCCCTTGATATTGATCTGTTTAGGTTGTTTATATCTTCCTGATTCAATCTGGGTAGTTCATATTTCTCAAGGAATTTATCTATGCCTTCACTATCTTCTATTTTATTAGAGTATAGGGTTTCAAAATAATTTCTAATTATCATCTGTATTTCTGAATTGTCTGTTGTGATGTTGCCTTTTTCATCCCGTAAGCTAGTAATTTGGGTTCTCTCTCTTCTTCTCTTTGTTAGTGTGGCTAGTGGTCTATCAATCTTATTTAATTTTTCAAAGAACCAACTTTTAGTTTTGTCAATTTTTTCGATTGTTTCTTTTGTTTCGATTTCATTGATTTCTGCTCTAATTTTAATTATTTCTTGCCTTCTACTGTATTTGCTGCTGATTTGTTCTTCTTTTTCTAAGGCTTTGAGGTGTAGTATGAGGTCATTTATTTGTTGGCTTTTACTTCTTTTAAGGAATGAACTCCATGAAATGAATTTTCCTCTTAGTACTGCTTTCATAGTGTCCCAAAGATTTCGATATGTTGTTTCTGAGTTTTCGTTTACCTCTAAGAATTTTTTAATTTCCTCTTTGATGTCTTCTGTAACCCTTTGTTCATTCAGTAGCATATTGTTTAATCTCCATGTGATGTAGGGTTTTTCCTTTCTCATTTTATTATTGATTTCCAATTTCATTCCATTATGATCAGATAAAATGCATGGTAGTATCTCAACTCCTTTGTAATTGCTAAGCTTTGCCCTGTGACATAATATATGGTCTATTTTTGAGAAGGATCCATGTGCTTCTGAGAAGAAAGTGTATCCGCTTGATGTTGGGTGGTATATTCTGTATATATCAATTAAGTTTAAGTTATTTCTTGTATTATTGAGCTCTATGGTTTCTTTATTCAATTTTTGTTTGGAAGATCTGTCCATTGGTGAGAGAGGTGTATTAAAATCTCCCATGATTATTGTGTTGTGGTCTATTAGACTCTTGAACTTGAGAAGAGTTTGTTTGATGAACGTAGCTGCACCATTGTTTGGGGCATATATATTAATGATCGTCAAGTCTTGTTGGTGTATGGTTCCCTTGAGCAGTATGTATTGTCCTTGTTTATCCCTTTTGATTAACTTTGGCTTGAAGTCTATTTTATTTGATACAAGTATGGACACCCCTGCTTGCTTCCGGGGTCCGTATGAGTGATATGATTTTTCCCAACCTTTCACCTTCAGTCTGTGTATGTCTTTTCCTATCAGATGAGTCTCCTGTAGGCAGCATATTGTTGGATCTTTTTTTAAATCCATTCTACTAGCCTATGTCTTTTGATTGGTGCATTTAAGCCATTAACATTTAGGGTTACTATTGAGATATGGTTTGTATTTCCAGCCATATTTGGTTATGTATGATACTTAACATGATTAGTTTTTCCTCTATGCTTAGTTTTTCCTTTATTGTACTACCTCCTGTTGTTGGTTTTCATTGTTATTTTTCATTTCCTCTTCCTGTAATGTTTTGCCAAGGATGTTTTGAAGAGCTGGTTTTCTAGCTGCAAATTCTTTTAACTTTTGCTTATCGTGGAAGATTTTTATTTCATCATCAATCCCGAAGCTTAATTTCGCTGGATACATGATTCTTGGTTGGAACCCTTTTTCTTTCAGCATTTGAAATATGTTGTTCCAGGATCTTCTAGCTTTCAGAGTCTGTGTTGAAAGATCAGCAGTTATCCTGATTGGTTTACCCTTAAATGTAATCTGCTTCCTCTCTCTTGTGGCTTTTAAGATTCTCTCCTTATTCTGTATGTTGGGCATCTTCATTATTATATGTCTTGGTGTGGATCTCTTATGATTTTGTATATTCGGTGTCCTGTAGGCTTCTAGTATTTGGATTTCTTTTTCATTCTTTAAGTCTGGGAAGTTTTCTAGTATTATTTCATTGAATAGATTACTCATTCCCTTGGTTTGGACCTCTGTACCCTCTTGTATCCCAATAACTCTTAGGTTTGGTTTCTTGATGTTATCCTATAATTCTTGGATGTTCTGCTCATGATTTCTTAACATTTTTGCTGAGCTGTCTATGTTCTTTTCAAGTTGAAAAACTTTGTCTTCGTTGTCTGATGTTCTATCTTTCAAGTGTTCTACTCTGCTGGTAATACTCTCATTTGAGTTTTTAATTTGGTTTATTGTTTCCTGCATTTCCAGGATTTCTGTTTGTTTGTTTTTTATATCCTCTATCTCCCTATAGAGTTGATCTTTTGCTTCTTGGATTTGTTTATGTAATTCATTGTCCAAGTGATTTTTCATTGTCTGAATTTGATGAATAATGTCTTCCTTGAGACTCCAGATCATCTGAAGCATGTATATCCTGAACTCTTTGTCTGACATTCCATCAGCTGCAGATATTACCTCATCTAATGTTGAATTGACCTGTATTGTTTGTGGTCCTTTCTTTCCTTGTCTTTTCATACTGCTCATGATTCTTTCTAGCTTTGTGAAACTGTTGAGTTAATGTTTTTCCCCTTATATATTTGTATTGTTCTTGAATAGCTCCAATATCCCTCTTTTTCGGAGAAAGACAATGCTAACAGATCCCAATATCAACAGTACATTATCTAAGGACAAGTTTTCATTATTAATACATTTATAGTTAGATTCTAAGACTATAGATGTTGGATTTAATTATTACTTAAGAATATATTCCTTAGTTTCATAAAAGGCGTACCATATCTGGTGGCATATAGAAAACTTAATTTCAGACAAAGGATGTTATACTTAAAGAGAAAGGAGTGAGGGAATGAGGTTAAACTAACTTAGCACCTTTGGAGAACTCTAACCACTCAACTGGTAATTTATGGAAGAATGTATAGACTCAACCTCCTATTTAGATAGTTACCCTATGTATAGATAGCAAAAGTTAGGAGATTGAAAGTGGTATAGAGAGAATATGAATTAAAAAAAAAGAAAAGAAAAGAAATAACAAGGAAGAAAAGAGAAATAAGAGAAGGGAAAGGGAAGTAAGATAGAAATACAGAAAAAAATGGGGGGAGGTGGGGTATATGCAATTCCTCTATATTATATTACTTTGGTAATTCAGTTGTTCATGCTCAGTTCTTGGTTTCACATAGGCTGAAGTTGTGGAAGAGAGAGAAGAAAAGAGAAAGAGAGAAAAAAAAAGTCTCTCAGAACACTGTTTTCCTTGCTTCCAGTAGGTGGCGTTGTCTATTCCTAGTTTGAGCCTCTGTATTCAGGGTGGTGGGTATAGCCAGTGTGAAGGGAAATGAGCTTCCACCTGTATCTTCCCTACTCTAGTCTCTGAGGTAGAAACCAGGTGCCTCTAGAGTTGTTGTTTTGTGTTGATAGGTACAATCCCCAAAAGCTTGTGGGAAATATTTTGAGTTATCGCAGCTAAGGGTGGGGGAGTTGGAAACCGGGTACCTGGATCAGCCGCAACTGTGCTGGTAGCCACACCCACTTTGATGGGTTTTAAGGGTTGATGGGCTTCCTGGAGACTAGCGCTCTGGGCGGGACCGGACTTCCTCCTCCGGTCTGGCTGAGCGGCTGGCGCCTTCCTGCTCCAGTCTGGCTGGCGGCTGGCGCCTTCCTGCTCCGGTCTGGCTGGGCGGCTGTCCGATGGGTCATTTTTAAACAGGTTGGTTTTCACAAATACAGAATCCTAGGGTCCTATTTTGACTTTCAGAAGGAACATGAGGAACTTACCTCAAAAAATTGTACTATTGAACAGAATGAAATTAAAACATTTCCATTAATTTTAAAATGCCACTGGAGGGGAAATAGATGCAACAAAAGCCTGAATACTACCCTTTACTTCAATTGTTACAACCAGGTTTATATTTTCTATTTTCACCTCATTATGAATGCCTACTCTTATAAAAGTGGATTTAAGATAGAAGTCAAAGGTTTCCTTGGGGCAATGTCTTCTACCCTCAGTCAGAAATAACTGCTCTCTTCACCTGCTCCATAAAACCAGGAATCCCACTATTTTTCAAATATTTTTTTTAGTTGTAGGCGGACACAATACCTTTATTTTATTAATTAATTTTTATGTGGTGCTGAGGATCAAATCCAGTGCCTCCCACATGCCTGATGAGCTCTCTACCACTGAGCCAAAACCCCAGCCCAGGAATCCCACTATTTAAAGGAATTCTTCTACTAGATTATTTTATTCATGCTCCTATACTGGAGTATCATGGGAAAATGTTTAAAATACAAAATGGGCTTGTTAACTTCTGTCTCTTGAAGCTGCCATTAGATTTCAAATCAAGAAAGAAACAAATCTCTACACTGATGCTAACTTAAGGAATAAAAGTTCAAAATTTCTCCCAGGTCTTTGCTCAATAGTTTCATCATTCAGCAGTAGTTGCATATTTCAGGGAGAAGGAATTTAGTTTTTGGAGGGAGAACTGTTCCAGGGAAAGGGAAGAGGACAGAGGGAAGAATTGAGTCTGAGCCTGTGGTAGCACCTGGGGTGCACTTGGTGCATTTTACAAGTGGTGCTGGGACAGGGGGAGAAGGAGCAGGAACCACCTGTTCCACAGGAGATGAGCCTCCTACACATCTCTTGCAGTGCACATAGAACACAAAAGATAAACAATGACACAGAAACTTGTGAAGACTCCTCTTTACTCCCAGAATTCTGAAAGTTTGCAGAGGGTGCATCACTTTTCAGAAGGTGTCCAGTTGTTTGTAATCTGCCTCTACAGAACTCCGGGTGATTAATCTAGGCACAAACTGAGACTCTATCAGAAGTTCATCCCCCAAATCAAATGATATCACTAAACCTCCTAGTCACAGAAATGGGAGGTTTCAAGAGGAGAGGAACTGGGACAGTTACTCACAGGTAGAGGAGCACCAGGCTGATTCCCAGGAGAACTCAGGTTTCCATGGAAAAGTTTGGGATCAGATCCATCACTAATTTCCTTCCAAAATTTTCTCCTCTGAGTTTGACTTCCAGCTATGTGAGCTATCTTTTCACTGTTGAAGGTGCCAAGCTTGTCTTCTGTGAACAGCTGTGAGTCAGTGAAGTCAGTCTGGCATATTTATATGCTGGGAAAGGAAGTGGAGCTGGGTGTACAGCCAGTAGAAAAAACCACCTGTGCCCCACCCACTATTGCAGAAGCCAGGTGCCCCCTCCACCTTGGCAGTTGGCAGTGAGTCATGAGACATGCCCATTTTGATCTATGAGCTCAGGTTTATGAAATTATTAATAAAAAATTCGATCAGAGTTATCATTACACCCAAAGATTATTAATTCTTATCAGAAACTGAAGTGAAACATTGGAATTAAATATCCTCTAATCAGTTTTTGTCTCCTTGGGTCTTCTCATTACAAATCCTTGAATTCCACCCCAAAAAGTTATATCTAAATAACTACTCATGCACTTTCCTCTGCTTACAATGCCCTCATGCCCCATAGAAGACTTTTTAAAAAATATTTTTCTAGTTGTTGATGGACCATTTTTTCCATTTTTCTTTCTTTCCTTATTTATTTCTATGCAGTGCTGAGAATCAAACCCAGGGCCTTACACCCTAGGCAAGCACTCTACCACTCTGTCACAGCCCCAACCCAGAAGATTCTTAATCATCCTTCAAAACCCAGCTCAGAAAAAAAACTTCATCTGGTAAAGGCTTTCAACACCACCTCTTCACACGGAGCCACTTCCTCCCCTGGACAACCTCTATTTTCCCTGGAACACATTTCTCTTGTTTTTGTTCTCTTTACTGTCCTACAACATTGTTGGATTCCACCTTTGTTTAACTTTCCAGAATGTGAACTTCTCTGGAGCAGGGTCTCTGTACTATCCACTATTATGCCCTTAGTCCCTAGCAGAGTTCTTTACAAAGAGCTGGTATCTGGGACGTTTGGTCATTAAGTCAGGTGAGATTGCTGGGCCTCTGCAGGTTCTTTCCCTGTGTGTCTTTGCTGATCACTTCATCTTCCTGGTTTATTAATACAGAAAGATAATTTGGCTTGTTTGGGCCACAGCCACCTTCCCAGCACATTTAGGCTGTGTGCCAGTACCCTGATGGCCAGAAGTCCCCTAAAAAAATGGGGATGAACAAGATGACACTGATGGATGCACTGAGTAATGTCAATTCAGGCTACTTCCTGTGCCACCATTAAGAGATCCCTGCAGTAGTCAGCAAGTTAGACAGATTTTAGAGCAAAAAATAACTTCTGTCTCTGAAAATAATGCATGTCCATGATCAATGGGTGTGAAAGGACACATGCAGCCTGCATGACCAGGTGAACCACAAATCTCTACCCAACCATCTCATGGCAGATATCACCACAGAGAGCACATCCAGCACCAGAACTCCAAAAAGATGATCCCAGGTTTTTCGTTCGGCCAAGAGGTATCTGAGCAGGTGGCTCCCTGCTTTTCGGTAAATTGGTGGTTGTGGATGGAGAGCAGACCCTGGGAGCTGGTGTAGGAGGAGTCTTATAAAAACAATTGTCACTTGTGAGACTCTCAACAGATTCCTGATGTGAGGATGCCATGTCTGAGTGTTTGGAAATTATATCAGCTCATTATCTCAAGTCTGGGTCAAATTCCTTGTCTGATTAGCCTGAGAAAGAGAGGTTTAGGTAACAAAGCCTCCAAGTTTTCAAAACATAACAGAATGAGAAGACATTCAAGCTGTGCTTGTGTGCTTCCTTCTCTCTTTCTTCTGACTCTGTGCCAACTGATACTTACCCTTCACCAACCTTTCCTACATCTCTGTCATGCATTCAAACAAGGAGAGATTATGGTGTCATTTGATAACTACTGACAATTAAAATCTTGAAACAGACTGAATTCAGAGGCACCCCATCTGAAATTGGGAATGACTTCCTTATGTTGAGAGTTGAAGCTGGGGGCCATGGGGCTTCCACCTCCCACCCTGACAGGCACCAAAGAGGATGGAAATGGGGATTTCATTCTATCTGGGACAACATAGACTAAATCTGCATCTGTGCATTTCCTGTCTTTTTTTTCCAGATGCTCCCTCTTCAGATCAACCAAATATACACATGTCTATCACCTGGGTTTTGTTTCTGTAAATTATAATTGTGTCTGTGGGATAGGTAAGGAGAAGTAATCTAACCACTTCCTCCTGGGTTGATGGGACTGCATCAAGTTCAATACTCATTTTACCATCTTTTGTCTATTTATTATGTGGGCAGGAAGCCAAATCCAGCCAGCTAGGATCAAGGCAGTTCCCAGGGTTAGGTTGTCAGTAACAATCTTACCATAACCCAAAATCTTTTTTATATTTTCTGTATATAAAACCTCTGTGGAACTAATATAATTTCATCTTCCTTCAAATCATGTATTTGACTACTATAATGAAATATCCAGGGCTATTATTATTTTCCCCATCTTTCATAGCTCTGATCCTGGTTGGACTGGTTGTGATTTGTACCAACAAAGATGGGTTAGACATTCCTTGAGATGAAAAATGCATCCAGTGCTGGACCCCAATCTATGCAAAAGTTCTTTTTCTGCAAAGGGCAATCAAAGAAGCCAAGCTCTAGCCAGGCAGGGTGGCAGACTTCTGTAGTCCTAGTTGTTCAAGAGGATGAGGCTATAGAATCACTTGAGCCCAGGAGTTCAAGGCCAGGTAACACAGGGAGAAGTCATCACACACACACACACACACACACACACACACACACACACACACAGAGAGAGAGAGAGAGAGAGAGAGAGAGAGAGAGAGAGAGAGGCATGTTCCTCATGAACTTAATTCCATAGAAGGTAATATCATCAAACACAAAGATATTTGCATACCAAATTTTTGCTGTGCATGTCCAGGAAAGCATTATGTGCCAGAAGACTGCCCTCATGACTCTGGAATCTCCTCTATACATTTAGTGAAGCACTAACCACATACTTTAAAGATCTGTTCTATATATTTAAGTATTCAGATGTTTAATTCCCAGTTATTATTTTGGTTGCAGATAGTGATAGCAAAAAATAAGGACATAGTATAAATAAGGATGTTTCAGCCACATAAAATTAATCATACAAGAATGAAAAACATACAGTCCTTATCAATATGAATGGTTTATCTTCTTTCTTGTTTTCATATACAACAGATAAAAGTCCAATCTCAGATTACATTCAGGAAACATCAGGCTGCTATAATGTAAATGAACAGGTGATCCACAAACTTAGTGATTTAAGGGTCCCCATCATTATGATATTTCCATCCTTTCATAATGGTAGCCCAAGTTGTTATTCCCATGGAAAGCCTGTCTTGACTGGAATTGTCTGACTAAATTTCTCTTGGTGTAGAGAGACACAGAAGTGCTCTGGAATGATTTGTGTTTCAGGTTCAAATTCCACAATTTATAATTACAATTATGAAAAAAAAATGCAAGCAAGATTATTTAACTTAGTTAAGTGCCCATTCTTCTCAGTTGGGTAAAACTTGATCTTGCTAATTTGGGGAATCAGATGGTATCTAAGCTTTGGTGGGTAGAAGAGGAAATAACCAACTCTTCTGGGCTAATGGATGGGAAGGTTGAGGAGCATGTCAGATCAAAGCAACAGTTCCTCCTCTCGTTATTGGACTCCTCCAATGTGTGCCTAACATCAGTATCACTGTAGATTGGCAGGACTGTCTGGCTACTGTGTTCAGGACTTGTGTTAAATTCTACCTATATGCAGGTCAGAATCCTTGCCCTTATGAAATTTAACCTTAAGGGAGAGCAATGTTAATCAAATAAATACACAAATAATATTAAATTACAAATTTTATTACAAAATAAAAGAAAATTTGTTGAACTTCCCAGCAGTGTTTGACATGGGTGGTTGATGTGACAAGAGATGAGAAATTAAATCAATATATGACCCAGCTATATCATCCCCCATATTTATCCAACAGAATTAATCAGCATACTATAGCAACACATGCCTATCCATGTTTTTGGTAGCATACTTTACAATAACTAGTTTATAGAAGCAATCTAGGTGTCCATCAACTGGATAAAGAAAATATGGTATATGTACTCAGTGGAGTTTTACTCAGCCATAAACACAAATAGAGTTATGCCATTTGCAAGAAAATTAATAGAAACAGAGAATTATTTGGTCAGCTTTCTTTCTTCTGTGACTAAAGGACCCAGCTAGCACAATTGTATGGGGAGGAAAAGTTTATCTAAGGGCTCATCGTTTTAGATGTCTTATTTCATAGAAGGCCAGCTCCATTCCATGGGGGCTCAAGGTGAGGCAGAACATCATGGTGTAAAATTGTGGCAGAGGGAACCAGCTCAATGATTATCAGAAAGGGGAGAGAGAGAGAGAGAGAGAGAGAGAGAGAGAGAGAGAGAGAGAGAGAGAGAGGTGTCTTCACTTGCCAGATACAAATATATACCCCAAAGCCATGCCCCTAATGAATCACTTCCTCCAGTCCCACTCCACCTGCCTACAGTTCTCATTCAGTTAATCCAATCAGGGACTAATTCACTGATTAGGTTAAGACTATGCTATATACCCCAATCATTTCTCCTCCATACCTTCTTGCATTGTCTCACACCTCAACCTTTGGGGAACACTATACACCCAAACCATAACAGAGAACATCATACTAAGTAATATAAGCCAGATTCAGAAAGCTAAGGGTTCATACGTTTTTTATCATACGTGGAAATTAGAGAGAAATAAAGGAAAGAAAGGGAACTCAGGTAAACAGAAGAAGGACCAGTAGAGAAATGGAAATAGTGGAGGGAAAAGGGGGAGCAAAGAGAGGGATCTGAGAATGAAATAGACAGTGTATGCTATGTGCATATATGAATATATCACAATGAAAATCACTCATCTATCTAATCATAATGCACAAATAAAAATTTAAAAACCATAAGAGAAAAATAACTGAAGCATATTAAATAAAGAAGAAAAGATATATTTGGACTCACAGTTTGAGAGACTTCAGTCCATAATCACTTGGATCCATTGATTCTGGGCTGTGGTGAGGCAGATTGCCATGACAGAAGTGCACCATGGAGGAAAGTTGCTCCCCTCATGGTGACTGGGAAGCATAAGGAGGGCAAGGTAGGGGCCAGGGATTTGATAAGCTCTTCCAGGATCTGCACCTGGTGACCTAACTCCAACTAGGCCCTAGGCTCTGTCCTCTCTACCACCTGCTGATAATGCCATAAAATTGTGAATCCATCTATGGATCATTCACAGATGAGGTTAGGGAAGCTCATGATCAAATCACCTCCCCAAATCTGTACCTCTGCACATTGCTGCACTGGGAACCAAGCTGTTAATCTTTGAGCCTTTGGGAACATTCCAGAGTCAAACCATATCATGATTTTTCCTTTACCCCTTAACTCTCTCCTACTTTGTAAGTTATGAAATCAGAATCCACAGGACTTGAGGGGTTGGTTGTGTGAGAACTTGGTATGCCTAGCTCTAATCCCTCATCTGACTGTAGAAGGGGCTCAGTAAATATCTTTCAAATCACAGGACCCCAAGGATCACCTGCCTCTCTCTACCTCTATGATTCTCTTGTATTTAAAAATATGCCACCTCTACATTATTCTATTTATCTTGCATATCATGAGAGTCCCCCAGGTCCTCCAGTTCAGCCAGCAACCAAGAACTCCTGAGGACAGGATGAAGCACAAAGACAGCGGAATAGACTGGACCTTGAAGAAGACATCTGCCAAGGAGGTCCTAGCTTTAAAATTCTAAAGTGGTTTCTCAACTAGGAGTACAGAGTAAAGGGCATCATACACATGCACAATAACACTTATTTGCCCACAAATACAAATGCATACACACACACACACACACACACACACACACCAATTTGGGGGTGATTTAGTAGCAGTGATTGAACCTAAGGTTGCTTAAACATCCAGCCACATCCCCAGCACACTTTATTTTTTTTTATTTTGAGACAGGGTCTCACTATGTTGCTTACAACCTTGCTGAATCGGCCTTTAAACCTTCAAGCACATGATCCTCCTCCAGATCCCCTGGGATTACAGATGTGCATCACTGTGCCCAACACACACACATAATGTACCTGAAGCAACAATAGTGTTACTGAAAGCTCAGTCTTGTCCCTGGTGTCAATTCAATAAAAAGACAGTTTTGAGAAAAGGAGAAAGTTTTATTATTTTACTGGGGAAGGAGAAGCACAGGGAACTCCTCTCCCAGAGGCTGTGATTCTGCCCATCAGGGAGAACAGAGGGTTCCTTTTTTGTTTGTTTGTTTGCTCTTTTTTTTGGTAGTGGTAGATGGACAGAATGCCTTTATTTTATTTATTTATTTTTATGTGGTGCCAAGAACTGAACACAGTGCCTCATATATGCTAGGCAAGTGCTCTGACTCAACCCAAGAACAGATGGTTTTTAAAGACACAATCCATTCCAGGTGTTCCCTGTGAGAGTTCAATTCACCTGTTAATTTGGGAGATAGCCATTCTTATGGCGCCAGTCCTGAAGTCTGAATTACTTTGTTCCTGTGGTGGGTGTATGCTCAAAGACAGATGGATAACTCAGCCTAGGATGGGAAAAGATAATCTTGTTCCTCACCCCCAGGTTATGAAGAGAGAGAGGGAGAAGAGGAAAATAAAATCCTGTCCATTTTAAAATAAGCCTCAGTGGCAAAGCAGCCAAAGACTGTATTCAAAGCATGAAGTGGATGACTGATAAAATAGGTGAAATTTTTGTCTAAAACATTTAATTTTTTTCCTATTTCCTGAAATAAATTGAAGAGTATTGGTATTAGTTCTTTTTTAAAGGTCTGTAGAACTTGGCCCTGTATCCATCTGGTCCTGGGCTTTTCTTGGTTGGTAAGCTTCTGATGGCGTCTTCTATTTCATCACTTGATATTGGTCTGTTTAAATTGTGTATACCTTCCTGATTCAAATGGGCAAATCGTATGACTTAAGAAATTTATTGGGATTGGAGTTGTAGCTCAGTGGTAGAGTGCTTGCGTAGCATGCCTGAAGCAAGGGTTTGATTCTCAGCACCACATACAAATAAATTAAAAAATCCATTCACAACTAAAAAAAATTTTTTTTAAAAGAAATTTATCGATGCTTTCAATGTCTTCTATTTTATTGGAGTATAAGTTTTCAAAATAATTTCTAATTATCCTCTGAATTTCTGTAATGTCTGTTGTGATATTACCTTTTTTATCGTGTATGTTGGTAATTTGAGTTTTCTCTCTACTTCTCTTCATTAGCATAGCTAAGGGCCTGTCAATTTTATTTATTTTTTCAAAGAACCAACACTTTGTCAATTGTTTCACTTGTTTCTTTTGTTTCGATTTTATTGGTTTCAGCTCTAATTTTAATTACTTCTTGCCTTCTACTGCTTTTGCTGCTGATTTGTTCCTCTTTTTCTAGGATTTGAAATGTAATATAAGGTCATTTATTTATTAGCTTTTTCTTCTTTTAAGGAATGAACTCCATGCAATGAACCTTCCTCTTAGTACTGCTTTCATAGTGTCCCAGATTTCAATATGTTTTGTCTATGTTCTCATTTACCTCTAAGAATTTTTTGATCTCCTTCTTTATGTCTTCTGCAACCCATTGTTCATTCAGTAGCATATTGTTCAGTCTCAAGGTGATGGAGAAATTTTTTACTTTGTTGTTGATTTCCAATTTCATTCCATTATGATCTGATAAAATGCATGATTGTATCTCTCTACTTTTTGTATTTGCTAAGAGTTGCTTTATGGCATATTATATTGTCTATTTTGGAGAAGGATCCATGTATTGCTGAGAAGAAAGTTTACCTGTTTGATGCAGGTTGAAATATTCTATATATGTTCATTAAGTCTAAGTTATTGATTGTATTATTGAGTTCTAGAGTTTCCTTATTCAATTTTTGTTTGGAAGATATATCTAGTGGTGAAAGAGGTGTGTTAAAGTCACCCAAAATTATTGTGTTGTGTTCAATTTGAACTTGAGAAGAGTTTGTTTGATGATCATAGTTGCACCATTGTTTGGGGCATATATATTTATGATTGTTATGTCATATTGGTATATGCTTCCCTTCAGCAGTAGATAATGTCCATCTTTATCCCTTCTGATTAACTTTGGCTTGAAGTCTACTTTATTTAATATGAGGATGGACACCCCTGCTTGCTTCTGCAGCCCATGTGAGTGGTATGATTTTTCCCAACCTTTCACCTTCAGTCTCTTTATGTCTTTTCCTATCAGATGAGTCTCCTGGAGGCAGCATATTGTTCTTTTTTTAATCCAGTGGGATAGACTATGTCTTTTAATTGGTGAGTTTTAGCCATTAAAATTCAGGGTTACTATTGAGACATGGTATTCCCAGCCATGTTTGTTTATTTTGGTTATTTAACTTGACTTGATTTTCTCCTTTGATTAGTTTTTCTTTTAGGGTACTACCTCCCTCTGCTGATTTTCATTGTTGTTTTTCATTTTTATTTGTAATTTTTTTTATCATTTGCTCAGTCCAATACAATGATCTTGACATATCATACATTTGATTCAAATAGGGTATGAATTCTCATTTTTCCACGTGTACAGATTGCAGGATCACATTGGTTATACATCCATGTGTATATATACAGCAATCTTAGTGTCAGTTGTATTCTGTGGCCCTCCCTATCCCCCCTCCCCTCCCATCACCTCTCTCTTCTCATTCTACTGAGACACTTATCTCTCTTTTTTTTCTTCCCTTCCCCCTCACACCATCATATATGTATTTTGTGAAACCATGAGGGTCTCCTTCCATCTTCTGTGCAATTCCCCTTCTCCCTCCCATTCCCTCCCACCTCTTTTCCTTGTTTTGTGGTAATCTTCTTCTCATGCTTTTCCTTCTGACTCTGTTTTGAGTCACCTCCCTTATATCAGGGAAGACTTTTGGCATTTGTTTTTTAGAGATTAGCTAACTTCGCTTAGCATAATCTGCTCTAGTATCATCCATTTCCCTGCAAATAGCACCCATTTTTTTCAGAGCTTGATATATGTGGTTCCAGGATCTTCTCTCTGTGTTTGTGGCATTGGGGTCTCAGGTGGCCAAGAGCCACAGCCTAGATGCCAGAGAATATCTCTCTGGGGCTTCCGAATGTTAAGGCACTATTCCAAAATCCCAAATAAAACTCTATGTCTTTTTGAAGTTTATTCTGGCCAGGGCCAAGGGAACACAAAGCTGCCAGTTCTGCAGCCCAAGAATTGAATGCTGGTGGGGGGCAGCTTAAAAACACAAAAAAGCACAAAGAAGGGAGGCAGGAGAGGCAAGTACAATTATAAGACATATTTCATAAAGTGGAAAGCACCAAGTTCTCAGAATTGGCACCTTTTTGTGCATAGTCAGGAAGTAAGCTTGCATTAGTTCTACAGTTAAGGACATTGTTCTCAGGGATCAAGTTGGTAAGGGTGGCTCATGCAGAAATGGGGGCCAATTCTGCCCAGGGTGAATTGTCTGAACAAAATTGGGTCAGACTGACTTAATTTTCAAAGCATCCGATAACAAATCCATTTACAATTTTTTTATTAATGTCCTATGGAAACATGTGATGCTGGGACCCACTGTGCCACACCCATGCATGCACATTCCATCTTCAGTGAGATTCATTTCACTCTTCTTCCCTTTTTCTGTCCCTTCTTCTTCCTCCTCAACCCCTCCATTTATTCTACTGAGCTTTCCTCTATTTTGATGAAATTACCTCTCCCTTCTTTTGTTCCCTCTCTCTTTTTCTTCTTGTATTTTTATCTCCACCTTACTTGCCTTACTTTGGATTAGCTTCCCCTTAGTAGGGAAAACATTTGAAGTTTAATGTTTTGGGACTGTATTATTTCACTTAATATGACTTATCTTCATTTTAATCTTTTAGCTTTGATAACCTATAACAGAAAGGAGCAAAGATCTACCAACAAAAAAACTATTTTATAGATTTTTTAGTGTTGTTCATATATTTACTTTTACCAAAATTCTGGATATTTTCATATGGTTTCATGTTAATATTTAGCAAAAAAATAGTATCTATTTCATTATAGTAGTCACAGAAGGCTATGCAGCCCTTCTCTCTTTCTGGTAAAGTATCTGAAACTTTCTGACTTTGTTGTTGCTAAAATAATTCATCACCATTGGGTTTTATTGATTAAATACCCTAGAAAATTTAATGAGTGTGAACTATTTATAATTCTGCAGGGTTACATGGCCTTCTCCGTGGCAAATAAGATTTGAGTTCCAACTGTTCTTTATGACAAGTAGAATCTGGGCCCAAACTGGTGTCTTGTAAGGTGACCAGTTAATCAGTCTGTTAATTTCACAATCTCAATGGGCCAGATTAGGGTGATTAAAATATGAACTTCCTAAGTTTTATGTGTAAGTTGAAGTTGTTAGTTAATAGTCAACCAGGATTATATCTACAAGGTATAAAAACATTAGATACATGTCATGATTGGTGGCAGTCAAGGTCTGCCTTTTAGGACTCACTTTTATATATACTATCTGTGACAAATTGTTAATGAAATCTTGACTTTTAGTGACAGGCTCTAAAGCAATGCCTAAAAGCATGTTCCTGGGTGACACAAATTCCCATTCTTACCCTTCCTGAACTGGTTATTGTCTACACTTTCTGAGATTTTTGTGGTCACCTGAGGTTGGTGTTTAATATCAACCAGAGTTTTGCTAGTGAGATAGTGTTGTAAAAAGCTATTGGATACATGTCATCCTTGCTGACTTTGTTGGAATTGTGACATCTTCCAGCTGGCTGTAAGTCTCAGTCACCTCACTTACTTTCTCTGACTAAGAACATGTAGTTGAAAGGTTTAGACTTAGAAGAATATAGATTTATTCCCATGGTCAGGTGTGGATAGATTTGTGTCTATGGTGTCTGGATTCCTGAAATGATTTCCCCTCGATACTGTTACTATTTCCTCCTCTTTTTTTCTAAAATTCCATGTATGTGTTGATCTGGCTGTTTCCCAACTCTCCCAACCTATGGGCATTTTTCAATTCTAAAAATGCTTCCACTTTTTCAGTTTAGTTACAGTAATGACCATATGCCTCACTACCAATTTCTCTATAAATCTGTATTTTATTACTAAAATGAATAATTTGAGGCAGGATATATTGTAAAGAAATGATGCCATTCAGTCACATCCGTGCTGTCCCAAATGATAGAAATTCATCATTTTTAAGGCTGAATAGTGTTATCTCTTGTATACATTCCACCTTTCCTTTTATCCATTCACTAATTCATGGACACTAAAGTTGATTTTTATTCTTGGTTATCATGAATAATATTGCAATAAACATGGGAGTACACTTGCCTCTCTGACGCATATTTCATCTAGATAAATATCCAGAAGTGGGATGCTGAATCATATAGTAGTTCTATTTCTAATTCAATATTTGTTTCTGCTTGTAGGATTTGCATCTTTTTCCTGTTACATGTTAAGCTCCATGAGAGCAATAATTCTGACCTTTATGTGCAGTGCTGTTGCATGTCCCAAACACAGCAGGCATGCAGCCAAGCCAATTCATAGTGTCACTGAGGTAAGGAACACACCTCCTCCAATGCCAGGAGAGAACGCCATGGGACCTGCCACTTTCCCTACAACATCCAACTATGAGGCCTACAAGAGTTCGTTGTTCCCCTTCTTCAGCAATCAAAGCCAGATACCACCTGGTTTCCTAAATAGACCTAATCAAGTTTGCCCCTACTAAGAAGTGTAGGCTCTTGAGAACAGAGTTAGAAAAAAATCTTGTTTGCATTTAAAAAATTACTCTCTTTTTTGCACAGTCAAGATTAGAAATTGTGAAAATTGAATCTAACACTCAAATCATTTCAGCTCAACACTGCCTCCCTGCAATGAGAGCAAATACTTAAACAATGGAAATCAGGACAGGTTTCCCATAAGAGGAGAAACTTGGGCTAACAATGTAAGGTATAATATCAGATTCACGGAGATCCTTGCAATACTCTGAATCCAGTGATGGAATCTGAGCCTAATACCCTGTGAATATTATTTGAGACTCCACATTGATAGTATATGAAGAACACTGAGACAGAAACTCAGATATTCAATGTTGACAAAGACATTTATTATACTTGGATGGTTGCTGTAGTTATCTGTTTGTCATCATTTTTGGACAGAACACCTAAATCTTAGTCATCTTTGTAATCTCAGCACTTACAGCAGACCTCTAAAAGTACATGGAGATGCTTCAATACAACAAAGAGTAGATGGGAGACAAGGGGTGGTTTGGGTGCTTTCTGTATATGTTCAAATAAATTGTCAGTTTGCAAACTTTTTATGTTAGAAAACATTGCTTCTGGGGAATCAAATGGCACAAAGAACATGTCTCTTATTATTATCCTCTGTAGAGTAAGGCCATTTGCACCATTTGGGAAATAGTTCTGACTACATTTCATCCCAAGTAATGATAGCTATTGTTTTTTTTTAAAACATCAGAAATTTATTAGTTGCTCAAAACATTACATTGATCTTGACATATCATATATCATACATTTATTTCAAATGGGGTATGAATTCTTATTATTCCCATGTGTACATACTGCAGGATCACATTGATTATACAGCCACGTTTATACATACTGCCATACTAGTGTCTGTTGTATTCTGCTGCCCTTCCTATCCCCTTCCTATCCCCTTCCTATCCCCCCTCCCCTCCCCTCCCCTCACCTCACCTCTCTCGATTCCCTCTACCATAACTCATTTTTTTCTCTCTTTTTTCCCCCTTCCCCTCACATCCTCTTATATGTATTTTTGTATAACAACGTGGGTCTCCTTTCATCTTCCATAATTCCCCTTCTCTCTCCCATTCCCTCCCACCTCTCATCCCTGTTTGATGGTAATCTTCTTCTCATGCTCTTCCTCCCTGCTCTGTTTTGAGTCGCCCCCCTTATATCAGAGATGACATTTGGCATTTGTTTTTTAGGGATTGGCTAACTTCACTCAGCATAATCTGCTCTAATGCCATCCATGTCCCTGCAAATGCCATGATTTTGTTATTTTTTAGTGCTTCCATTGTATATGAAGTCTAAGCACCCTGGTTAGGGCCTAAGATGACAAGGGCAGAGGAACTATCACATTGGACTTGGTAATTACACAGTATTTGTAATTATATGCTTTGGAGGAAAATGAAAACATGAATTTCTACAGGGGATTTATTTCCAAAAAAAATAAGGAAGGCATTGGGATTAAGTTGCCAGTGGTTATGAGATGACACTCTGACCTTGTTTGATGCATTCTGTGAACCCCTCTGGTGGGGATCATAGAGGACGATCTTACTCATCAATACCTTCAGTATCTCCCTGAGTTTCCTCCCTCTTTATCCCTCCTGAGGGAGGGAGGAGGGAGGGAGGAAGGGAGGGAGGGAGGGAGGGAGAGAGAGAGAGAGAGAGAGAGAGAGAGAGAGAGAGAGAGAGAGAGAGAAAGGGGGAGAGGTGTTCTTACTTCTGAAAATGCCACAGGGGAGCTGCTGAGGGAGTAACCATGGGATAGGAACAGAATCTCAACTGATTAGCTGTTGCAGTCATGGATCTGGCTATGTCTGAGGTTGACCCTGTCAGGGAATGGCAAGCACTGAGAAAAGACAAGCAGAAGACTTTTCAAACTCCCTTCATGTTAGCTCTATCTATCCTACTTTGTTGTGATCCACAGCTGTTGTGAAGCCATTTGAAGTCACTGAGCCTCGGTTTCAACCTCTTTGAACCAGGGATAGTACCCTCACTCTATGAAACAGAGTCCATTAAAGTCAAGGAGAGAAGTCAGGCATGTGTAAGAATTTCCTGGGCTATCAATCCCACCATGCCTGGTGATTGTCTGCCAGCTTTCCTTTCCTGTCCTTTTCCTTGTCTGTAAAGATCTCTGCCACATCTATCCTTAATCACATCTCTGCAGAGTGTCATTTTTTTCAGACATTCCACAGGAATACCACAGAGCCCATTTATGTGTCTTCTGCTCACCTAAAGCTATTCCTGGGTAAGGAGACTGTGTGCCAGGAGACTCTACCTGGTACAACACCTCCCCTTGGCCTTGAATCAATGCATGGATAAATAGATGTATTTCCTTATCGCACTTTAAATGAGGAGCTGTAGTGTCTATCTAGTGTCTCCTGAAGAAATCTTTCACTCCAAAGTGACAAACTATGATCTTCAACATTTAATGCTGCTTGATAAGCTCCAAAGCAAAGAAAGGAGGTGGCCGATATTTAGTATTGAGATGTCCACCTACACAGGCCACTGTTCAGCAGCCCATATACTTAAACCCAGAATAATGGGATGAAATGGAAGTGGTGATCTGTAACCACTGAACTTACCAATAACACTGATTGAGGTGTTTATTGACTTCCCACAGAATAAGCACTAAAAGGAGGTCAGACTGAATGTGTACATAATTCTTTTCCAATTACCAATGTGGGGAGGGAACTTGGGTTCTCTAAGTATAGGTCATGCATAACCTATAGTTTTCTGTGGAAAGTCTGACAATGATGAGAAAAGATAAAGAGGAAGAGACATGCTAAGTGCAGCTCAAGTGTCTTCAATTTTGTTAATTATCAAGAACTATGAAGGTTTTTTTCCTTGTCATGAATCATGTTTTTTTCACAATAAACTTATTCAGGATATAAGTCAGAATGATAATAATGAGCTTGTGTGATTTCCAAACACTCACTTGTGCGGTCTCTACCATTGGAGATGTGGTAGAAACTCACAAGTGACAGAGATATCAATTACACAATGTCCCCTGACCAGTTTCCCAGGTCTCTTAATCACCCATTGAGTGATCACCATTCATCAAAAAGTGGAACCCACTGTCTCTGACCCATGGACCTCCCACCAAACCTGGAATCATTTATGGATTACAAGGTGCTGTATATGCTGCCTGTAATGACGTCTTCCACAGCATTGGTAGCTAAGGTGTTTGGGGTCCAAGTGGCCACACAGATGGTTCTTCTTTTCTGTCCATTTTCTCATTATGCCAGGGAGATAGGGCCATTCTTTGTTCCAAAATCACCCTTAATTCCTTTCTGTGGCAGACACCTTTGAGGAACTTCCCAAAGAGCACCATGAATTGATGGTGCTCACTCAGCTGTCAACTCCATCTCAACCATGTCCAGTCCCTTCTTCAAGGGCCCTTTGTCAAGAGAACCCTGCTGGATCCACCTGAACTTACAGGGACAAAGAATGAGGCATAGGTGATACCTTCTGTTAGGTAGGTAGAGTGGATGCCAAGGGCTTACAGGGGAAGACATGCAGGGGCCCAGCCATCAAATTCAATTCAACTCAACCAAAGTTTCTGGATGCCAACTCTGTACCAAGTATTCTGCTAGGGACTAGGGACATAACAGTGAATGATACCCATTTTCCTTGATAATCTGGTGAGGGAAATATTCCTAGAAGTCCCCAAGGGAGGAAGAGCACAGAGAGGCCAATAATAGAAATGGAGGTGGGGGAGACAGGTAGAAATTATCCAGAGGAAGATATGATTTTATTTGTTGGAGGCAATTGCTGAGGAAACTTTCTACTGGAATGGTTTTGTTCCTGAGTTGTGTTTGAAGTGTGATTTGGAGCTTTCTGTGGGGCACAGTGTCATTTTAGGCTGAGGAAACTACTTGGTTAATGATCTGTAGATGTGACTTGTTGGATTGAATTCAAGTATTTTAGAATGAGGGGAGCAATGGAGAGAAGAGCAAGTCAGGAGATGTAATGCCAGTGGGCTCACTTAAATATCTAATATGAGTAAACGATGTTTGGCATTAGGACAATAGTAAGATAATTGCTTATTGTTTTTACATAGAACATGCATTCAGAGGAAGTCAGAGTAGGGGTGTTTATGACCCTTTTCCAACTGCCAGGGTTCAGAGGGCATTTAACCCCACCAACTTCAGGTGGGGCACAGGTGGCCCTACTCCTGGCCGACATACTATCTCCATCTCCTCTTCCATAATGTGAAAATGCAGGCTGGCCTCACCAAATACATCTGGGCACAGAAGGGAACCTCTGCAGAGACAGCCTTGCATAGGGCAGCCTTAAAGTTTTTCATCTTCAGCTGACAGGAAAACTCAGTGTAGAGAATTGTCCATGGAAAGCTGTGATAGACCTGATCCCCGACTTCTCCATGGAGACCTGGCTCCTCTTCACAATCATCCTGGTGTTCCTCTGTCCGTGAGTAGCTGTCCAGGCCCTTCTCCTCTGTAACCCTGGAATTGAGGTGGTTATCAGGGCCTTATTTTTTTTAAAGTGTTTGGAAGGTGAAAACAGATAATGCTAGAAATGCATAAGTTTCTATTAATCTTAACTAGATCCTTAATATCTGCTTGAGTTCCTACCCCTTCCCCCAACTTCCTATTCCTGTGTCTATGGGGTTATTGACAAAATTATTTCCTGGGATGATCTGATTAACTGAATTTTAGACCCAGACCAATGATCCAGAATACAATGGAGGCAAATTATACAAAACAAAAAATTAAAAAAAAAAACTGACTGCCATGTGCAGTAGGAACCTTGCCCCTTTCTCTATTCCCTTTGGGAATTCTGGAGGCATCTGGGTTATTTGGAGATTTGTCTTATTATCTTTACCTTCTCTTTTATGTCTGCTGGAGGAGATGTGTGGTTGTCTTGTGGATATCAGGGTTTCCTGTTCTCCTCCCTCCTACTCTCCAGCATCATTTACAAAAAGCTCCACAGTGCACCCCATACCTAGTGGGAGGGTCACACTTCACCTTCCCTCTTTTCTGTGATCTTCCCCTCAAACCTCCATCCCCTCCTAGAACTCAATTTCTACACCATGCAATATGCAGAACTATTTACCTCTCAATGTTGAACTTTTAGAGCAGAGACAGCTGTTGGAAATACAGAGGAGGAATCCCAGAGCCCAGCTGGGCCTTGCTGAGGAATGCCTGTGGATTCTTCAAACACAAGTCTTTTCCTGAAATAAATTTTATGATATTTTACAAGAGTAACTGAATTTTTACAGAATATTTGACACACTGTCTGCTTTAAAGGCTCATCTCTGGAGAAGAAGATGTTAATTCAACCATCTGGAACACATTACAGTTTCTTGTTTGATATTGCACAGTGCATCTCTTGCTGTGAACAGGAAGAAACTTGAACTACAAAGGGCACCTCTATTGTAACTGAAAGGTCTCTTGGGAAACATTCCTTTCATATACATAGAACTTTTCATACCTTCCCCATTTGTCACTATGGGACCAACCTTCTGGGAATAACAACTACAGGCTTCAGTGGTTGCTGGCAGCCTCTTTCCTCTGTCTCTCTTCTTTCTTAAGTTTGCCCCATGTCAGCCACATTGGAGTAAAGAGGTTTGCAGGATCCAGAACCCAGAGCTGTGGGTTTCAGGACATGACATATCAAAGATGAGTTGCAGGCAGGCGTGCCCTAGGGAGCATCAGCCCTAATGGGTTTCATACAGAGGTAGTTGATGGACAGAGGCAGCAAATGAATGGCTTTGTAACTGACCCTCTTGATAAGTGTGAGTATGGCTGGCACTGTGCTGACCATGCAAGCATCACTGGTGGAAGATTTCATGAGGAGAGGAATGGCCTCAACATTCTTTCCTTGGTAACCCATTTTTGTGCCCAGTGCCACTCAGGTGAAATGTGGAAAATCACCCTTCCCTACATGTCAAATCATATGGACTGTCTGACGACAGCAATTTGGGTATCTCTGAAGGTGTTCAGATTTCTCTGATGTCATGGGAAGCCTTGGACCCAGTTGTCATTCTATATAAATAAGAGCACTGTGAGCACTCCCAGATCTTTCTGGGAAGACAGATCTAAATGCCAGATCCTAAAATAGGAGCATGCTTCAGAGAAAAGGAAAATTATAAAACCCTCAGAACAAATTGTAAGAACGATGTTACCACAGGTGCTTCATGACTTTGTGATGTTGAGAAGATGTACTTAAGCAAAATCTTATCATTTGAGGAAAAAGAAAAAATCTTTCTATTTCTACTGCATTTATTATTCCATGAATGAGAATTATAATTTCATGGAGTAATCAATTTCTCCAATCGACATAGGCAAATCAAATGCCCTGGCAGAATTTCAGTCTGAACCTCTCAGGAACACTCTAGTTTGGGGATGCTTATCAACTATTCATTTAAGGATGGGAGCATAAAGAATTCAGGATCTTTTAGTTAATCATGAGTTTTAGGAGGTCCCTCACTGGAGGTGGAGGAGGAGAAGGTGAGTGAATGCTATTAATGCTTTGGGGATTTTGCTGTCATTTTATCACCTACATGTCACCTCCATGGCTTGACTGCTCTGGTTCTTGAGTCTGTGACAGGCAAGCCCCACATATTTTCACAATTCCTGTGACCTGGCTTTCTCTTATACAGTATAGCTATGGGACCTCTTTATGTGGACTTTTTTAAGGAGCTGGGGATTCTGGGACCAAAACCTCTGTTGTTTGGGGGAACTCTTCTGGCTTGCTGCAAGGTAAGTCTTGCTTGAGTTCCCTGTTTTGCTTCTCCTGGTTGCAAAGATCCACTTAGTTCCATGTAGATGTTGTTCCTTGGGAAGAAGTGCTGAGGTTCAGAAACTGTGTGTGGGCTCCACAGAGTATAGCCAGGATTTCCTTGGGGCTCTAACCTTATTACTTTGAAGCTTAGTGTTTGCCTCAGGTGCACAGCCCAAATCTCTGGCACATCAAGAGGATTTTGTTTGTTCCAGTGAAGGACTCCATGCATTTTCTCTTTGAAAAAGGAATAATCTCCTCTCCATATCTCCCAAATGAACTTTTCAGTAGATGTATCCCAAAATCCACATTTCTGTGACCTACTTTTATATAGTTAAAATTCACAATTGCATTTTAACATTGGAAAGATTTATTCTTAACTTTCAGAAGGGAAAACTCAGGGCAAGTGTTGAACTTGCCCTGTCCTTGTGTAGAGGTGGCAGTTCTCCATCTCTCCATGCTGAGTGGGAACTCAGGAGGCAAGTTTTCTGATATTTGCTCACTCACTTTCTACTCCACACTATGCCTGGGATGTACATAAGTCTGTTGGTCTAAGCACACCACTGGTGTCTTCAGGTTCCTAACTCTATGAGAACTCGAGGAGAGAGCTCATGAGGTAAGAGGAAAGCATGCCCATAGAGGAGGTGAGCATATTGTGGTGTCTTGCTTTTTAATCCAATCTGCCAGTCTAGGTCTTTTGATTGATAAGTTTAGGCCATTAACATTCAAGGTTATTATTGAGATATGATTTGTATTCCCTGTCATTTTGCTTCTGGTTTTAATTTGACTTACTTTCTCCTTTGGTTGAATATTACTTTAGTGTAGTTCCTCCCTTTGCTGATTTTCACTTTTTTTAACTTCATCCTCATGGAATATTTTGTTGAGAATGTTCTGTAGCTCAGGCTTTCTAGTTGTGAATTCTTTCAATGTTTGTTATCATGGAAGGTTTTCATTTCATCTTCAAATCTGAAACTTAATTTTGCTGGATGTAAAATTCTTTGTTGGCATCCATTTTCTTTTACATCTTGAAATATTTTATTCCAGGAACTCCTACCTTTGAGGGACTGGGTTGAGAACCAGTTGAGATCCACATTAATTTCCCCCATATGTAATTTAATTTTTATCCTCTCACAGCCTTTAAGATTTTAACTTTATTCTCTGTGTTAGTCATTCTCATTCTAATGTATCCTGGTGTGGGTCTGCTGTAATTTTGTACATCTGGGGTCCTGTAAGCCTCTTGTATTTGATTTTCCATTCCATTCTTTAGGTTTGGTAAATTTTCTGATATTGTATCATTAAATTATTGTGCATTCCTTTGGTTTGTATCTCTGTTCTTTCATCTATGCTTATAACTCTTAAATTTGATCTTTTCATGTTATCTCATAAATCTTGAATGTTCTATTTATGGTTTCTGTCTATCTTCTCTGCAGAGTCAACTCTATCTTCAAGATTGTATGTTTCGTCTTCATCACCTGAGGTTCTGTTTTCCAAGTGGTCTAGTCTGTTGGTGATGCTTTCTATTGAATTTATAATTTGGTTTATTGATTCCTTCATTTTGAGGATTCTGTTGTTTGGGGTTTTTCCCCAGAATCTCTATGTGTTTCTTGAAGTAATCTTTTGCTACCTGTGTTTTTTCTCTTATTTTTTTGTTGGAGTGATCTATTGTCTCCTGTATTTGCTGTCTTACATTATTCTGTGCCTTGAAGATCACTTTAATTATGTATGTTTTGACGTCCTTCTCTGACATTTCTTCTACTGTGATGTCAATGTATTCTATTATTGTACTGTCTTGGTTTTTTGGGGGTCACTTTCTTCTCTTGTCTTTTAATGTTGTTTATGGTCTTCCTCTCAAGCAGTACAGATCTGAATAATTATAGTTTCTACTCTATAATCTTGTAATGTCCCTGCTGGTTACCAATACCTCAACATTAAGGAGGATATTAATATTTAAGGCATCCAAAGCAAACAATATGCAGCCTTAAACTATATAACTCCTATTTAGACAATTACAGTTTTGTCACAATAAACAGAAATAATGCATTCAATTAGTATCCACATTAAAAATAGTAGGTTTGCATAAGGATCTACAGTTTTGAATGATGAACAAAGGGGAGGGTATAGGATGTGGGATTTGTGAGGTAGAAGTGAGAATATAGAGGTATTAGGTCATAGGGAGAGTGAAAGAGGTATCAAGAGAAGTAAGCTAGCAAGGATACCTCTGGTGTAACCAGACCAGGACCTTGGTGATGGTCTTCCAGGGCCTGGTTGTTGTCTCTAGATGGAAGTGAGCCAGAAGAGCTATGCATTGGTAAATATGGTTTGGTCTTTTCCTCCACATGTGCATAGTTGGTCTCCTGTTTCACACACACACAGCTGTGATAGATCTTCTTCTCCTCCTCCATGTTCTTGCTGAGGTCAGTCTCCTCTTCCTCTTCCTCCCCATATTGGGCTGGGGTCAGTTTTCTCCTTTTCTGTGTGTCTTGCTGGGGTCAGTCTGTTCTTCCTCTGCTCATGGGGCTGAGATCTTTCTTGTCCACCTCCTTGATGTGTGGGGCCAGGTCAATCTGCTCTACCTCCTTCATATGTTGTCCCAGGAAATCTCTCTTATATCTCTTTACTTTCACCAAGACAGTTTCTGATTATTAACACTGTTTACTAAATGTATAGGAAATTTAAGGATATCCTTTGATTTTTATAAACCCATGCAGATCTATAATTATTGTTACTATACTCTGGATTCTAAATTTACTGTAAAAGTTAAAATTTGTAAAACTTTAAATCTTAAGAGAGCACTTTGCCATGTTGATGTTCTCCAAGCTAAAAGTATCTGTAAAAAAAGTCTTAGATGTGTATAGAAATAACAAATTGGGTTGATATTTATTCATGTCATTTAATGTTTTATAACTGGATAAAGTAACCTGTTGTCTACAAGATATATATAATTTTGTGTTACTCCTCACATTACAATTGAAATTTCAATGCACTTTTAAAAATAATAAGGAGAGCCTGATATGTTTAAAGGTGATATTGTAAAACATAAAAACATTTTGCCACTTACCCACACAAAAGGAAAGCTAACAGCCCCCTTAGCCTTTCTCTGATCCATGTTTTAAATGTAATGTTATATTGTGTTAACTAATGTTCATATAGACTCAAGAAATAATATATGCAAACTTTATAAAATGACATTTAAGAAAGAGGCAAAATCAGCCTCAGACCTAAAACACTTTACCTAAAATTTGTCAAGTCCCACCTTACCTGAGATAAAACTCTGCCTTCTACCTATTACATGTTAAAATGGCTCCAAAATGAGCTGGACTTCAGCTCATTTAAAGTTATGTTTAGAAGAGTGATATTTGTTTCAAAGATTACTATGATCTAAAAGATGAACATAATGTATAAGATGGCCAAAATTCAAGATAGCTATTACACAAACTAAGCATGTTTTTAGTCTTGTTAATTTCATTATTAAAGAAAACAAAGACTATGACTTTGTCTATGTCAAATGGTTTTACAAAGGATTAACATCTAGTTGGATGGGACCTTATTCATTCATCCTGACTACCCTAATGGCCATGAAGGTAAATGAACTCACAGGGTAGATTTACCTCACCTAAGTAAAGACAACAAAAATATCTCCTGCAAAAGAATGGACAGACTAAGAGACCCCAACCACCCTCTAAAGATTAAGAAAGAAAGAAAGAAAGAAAGAAAGAAAGAAAGAAAGAAAGAAAGGGAGAGAGAGAAAGAAAGAAAGAAAGAAAGAAAGAAAGAAAGAAAAAAAGAAAGAAAGAAAGAAAGAAAAAGTTAATTATGGTTTTTTTCTCTTGCTCAGACTGTGTTCTAAGGCCAGAACTACTAAAACAACATATTTTTTGAATCAGGTATATATATATATATATCTCCTCATTACAACCCCCTACCTCATTCAAAAGGGGGAAATGATATGGGCCAGGATATATGTGCCTTAACCAGACAAACTCCATTTTACTCTGAGACTCCATTTCATATAAGAAATGCTTTTGCCAGGAGAAAACCCTGCCACTGCCATCCTGATCCTGCTTGCCACACCCTGCTTAGAAATGCAAATGTTTCTCTTCTTCTTATACAATGTAAAATTATTCTCTTTTTGGTTCCCATTTTTCTTGGCAATGTACCCTAACCACATAGAATGATTGCCTAGATGTTGGTAACCACTCTTTCAATTGTACTCATTTAGGGTTGTTTTGATCCATTTCCCCCATCTGCTTATAATTTTAGAGCTTATGGTTTGTGTGTATGTTTTGAATCATAGTAACAGCCACTTATGCTTAATGTAGTGACTTGTGGTTTTAAACGATAAATGGTGTGCTCCACCCCTGGAGTGGGTCAAGTAGTGCAGACTTCTCTTGGCCTTCTCTTGGCCCACCAGCTGGTGAATAAAAGTTCCAATTCCTATATTGAGTTTGACTCAGTGATTTATTGTAATCTCATTATAACAATAAAGCACTAATTTTCAAAAGGTATAAATAAATAGAAGCAATACTAGTAGAATAGAGAAAGGCAACAGAGGGAGGGAGAATGGGAGGGAGAGAGAAATTACTAGGGTCTGGAGTGGGGCAAATTATATTCCATGTTGTTTGATTATGGTATCTATTTTTTAAGCCTCCCATGCACATCAATTTTAATGGGAATCCTGTGTTGACAGCCACTGGGTGTTTATTTGTAGGATTTATGAGAGGGAAGAAGTGGAGCTCTTCACCACCTCTCTGATGAGTCAGTGGAAGGGGTTAGTTGGGGTACATGATGCCCTGTGTGACTCCTGAAAGCTGGTTAGGAATTCACTAAATGAAAAACAGGTTGGGTCACTCCAGGAGAAGACTAGCCTGTACAGACAAAAGAAAACAAGAATATGTCACATTTAGGGAGCTTGGGATGTGATAAATGATAACAATCCCTTAAAACATCTTATGGAGGTATAGAGTGAGACAAGACTGAAGAGGCCTGTGTGTCCTTGTGAAGAAGAATCAGGTGTTGCTGAAGGCAATTCGGTTTAATCCTGTGGGTGTTAGTAGCATTTGGAGGGATTTTAGTAAAAGAGAAATGTTAGTTGGGCATCGTGGTACACTCCTGTAATCCAAGTGACTCGGGGGGCTGAGGCAGGAGGATCACAAGTCTACAGCCAGCCTTAGCAACTTAGTGAGGTCCTAACCAACTTTGTAAGACCTGGATTCAAAATAAAAAGTAAAAAGTCTGAATACTAAAATCAATAAATAAATATTAAAAGACCCATTTTACAAGGCTCTTCCTGGTGGTGAGCAGGGCATTGCCTGGATAAGACCAGCCTACAGTCCCATCAAGCAAGTTAGAAGCTCACTGTCCCATGTGGAGGGGAGTGTGCAGGCATTGCCGTCCTTTTCAACATGACCCCATGATGCTCATCTTCTCCTTACTCATGTTCTCTTTCACGAATTCTGATTTCTCTTTGATTTATTGGCTTTGTCCTCATTTGCTTCCTGCTTTCCTGCCTATCAAAATGATTCTGATTATAAAATGACTGAACTCTTTCTACCTCTGACTGTCTGTTGACTCCAGTAATAAACTAAAGGCTGTCTGTGAATTTGTGTTCACAAGCAGTTCTGCACCATTTCATAACTATGTTGGGAGTATTCTGGGAGGTGTGGAAAGAAATATTTAACCCATGTGAGGCTGACACATCAAACAGATTTTTGAGAGAATCCCTTGTACCTTCAGCAGAATTTGGAATCACAAGTTCTGGCTCCAGGCCCCAATTCAGGATTAAATTGCCTCAGCAAGTTTCTTCTTCAGTGTTGGTTTCACGGCTATAACAGGGGAATTAAAACAACCCAACTCTAGTTGTCTCACAGAGTAGAAATAGGATCCATCATTAAGAGACATGTAAATGAGTTTTCTAAACTATGAGGTACTCTGTTCACTTATTGGTTATTTCCAAAAGAAGAAAGGCTCAGGGATGGAGAAGGAAGTGAGCAGCCATGATGAAGACTTCTTACTCTTTACCTCAAAATCTTCAGAAGGTTTCCTCTTCCAGAGTGAGGAGGGGAGATAGGATGTCCCCTAGGCGGCTAAAATGGTATCTTCAACTTGTGCCTTTGTAGGAGACAGAGCTCTGGGCACAGCACTTTCAGAAGATCTGGGCCACATTCCAGTCCCTTAACGCATCCTGTGTGGCAGTAGGTGAGGCTGAGCCCAGGTTGCAAGGTTAAGATCCTGGGCACTAGAGTGAGATGATTTAAATTAAAACAGTGGCTCTGGTAGTAATTAGCTAGGTAACCATGGGTGGGCGAGTTAAACTTTGTGGGACTTAGTTTACTCATTCATAAAATAATGACTATAACCACACAAATCTCATAGAGTTGTTGAATGGATTGTGCCAGTTAATGAAGTTCTTAGAACAAAAAAAAAAAAAAAAAAAAAAACACACACACACACTAGGAAAGACAGTAGAATTAAATGAATATCACCTTCTATGTTCATATATGAATACAAGACCAATGAAACTCCACATCATGTACAACCACAAGAATGTTATTCTAATTAAAACGTTATACTCCATGTATGTGTAATGTCAAAACACACTCTACTGTTATGTATATGTAAAAAGACCAAATAAAAAATATAGATAAGTAAATAAATGCTAGCTATTCTTTCCAGAGTTATTGATTCCTGTATGTGGTGCCTTTTTTATTGCACTCCCAGTTGAGAGACCCTCTCTAGATTTTACAGCTCAGGACCTCTGTGGCAGGTGTGTCATCTTTCAGTTCCAGTTTATTCCACCCTTTATGCATCCTGACCATAGGATCTCTTGGTTTCTGCTTGAACTGGAGAAATTTGGGGACTATAATATACAAGATAATTAGAATAATGAGGAATGGGTGTGTTTCATGCCAAGCTTGAGATAGGCAGGCAATGCTGAGTGGGTTTTGTGATTGAGATAACAAGGCTTTTGGACCTCTTAGGTCAATTTTTCCCACATGAGGAAAGAGGTCCAGGCACACCCAATGCCTCACACTTTCCATTCCTCCAGTTCCATTGATTCTGTTGTTTTTATATTTTTCAAAGGAGGAGTGATTTGAGGAAAAGAAAGGATGAATGAATTAAATCCTGCTGCAAGATTCAGTAAAAGATTCTTTTACTTCACAGAATTTATCCCAATTTGTAATTCAAAATCTGTATGAATGAAATTTTTGTTGTTGCTGTTTAGTGTCTCTTTCATCCAGGAAATGTTAAACTTCATGAAGGCCAAGGTTCTGCCTGGCTTATGTGTGATGCATGGCTCAGATCCTAAACACAGCAGGCATGCAGCCCAGTCACCCTGCAGTGATACTGGGGTGAGGTACATACTTCATCCAGTGCCAAGAGGGAGTGTCCCTAGACCTGACCCTCTCCTCACCAACACAAACACAAAGGCCAGAAGATTTGGCCATTCCCTCTCCCAGCCACAAAACTTAGATACTGCCCCCAAAACTGGCAAGATGAAGATAATCCCTACTTTGAAGAAAGGGCATTTGAGAGCTGAGTTACACAAATCATCTTTTCTTTTCTTTCATTTCTTTCTTTTTTCTTTTTGAATATTTAAGATTATGACCTCTGAGTTTTGAATGTAAAACATAAACCAATACCATGAGCAATTTAGTTGCCAGTGAAAGTCAGAACAGACTTCTCAAAGATGTCACTTGGGCTGACAAAGAATAAGAGGATGGACCATCCCATGGCAAGAAAGAAGCTCCATCATTCAGGATTGATAGGATGCTGTTTCTCATTCCATTATGATTACTTTATTTAGTTGAAGAAATGGTGTCTTGCTTAATTTCAGAGGTATCTGCAATCATTAACCAAGTATATTTAGATATAGTAAGTGAAGCTCGAACAACAGAAAGAATTGGAAAAGGTATATTTCAGACAATAAAGCTATACAAACATATAACAACTACTTTCAGTATCATGTGTCTGGGATTCCTTACATTTATTTTATAAGCTTTGCCAAGATTGTAGAATGAAAGCATACATACATCTGTCCATTCAAAGAAGTATTTCATGAGCATCTATTCTCTACCATGCCTAAGATAAAATAATGTTGCCTTGTGTTCTTTTTAATTTAAATTTTAGAAAAACAGGTGACGATGAGCCTGAGTGGTAGAACATTTGCCTAGGAGGTGTGATGCCCTTGGTTCCCTAACAACACAAACAAAAAATATTCAGCAAAATAGATGAATTTAAATAATTTTAACTAGATTTTTTATATCATTTCAAACGCTTTTTTGTAAAGCTAAATAAAGTGAACTTCATGGATGTTTGCTCAGGTTGCTTCACGGATGGGTTACATAGGTAACCCTGATCAGGTTTTATAATTTGAACTCTATGAGCAGTCCTTCCCTTCTAAGAGTCCAGGCATGCCTCTTGATAGAACCCATGAAGTTTAAAGATGGAAAAGACCTTCAGGGAACAACATGCTTTTCCCCCTAAAGTTTCTCTTTCTCTTTGTAGTGCAAATGGGGAACATTTGAGTCCTACATAGTTTTGAGTATCCCTTTAGTCCCATTCTCACCAAGGCATTCCTTTAGTGTTGGGGATACCTCCAACAGAGTAATCTTCTACACCAAGAGAGAGAAGGGAAGACAATTGTCATGGAGATTGAGGAGTTCCAGTCTGGGAAATACTAGGAGCTTGCAGAAAGTACCTGCCCCATCTCAGATGTACTAGAGACCTACTTTCTCTGAGATTTAAGTTCCTTCCTGCTTAGAGGGTAGCTACCTGACTGCCCTGACTTCTCAATTAAAATGGTCACCACTTCTGTCTCCTCCTTTCCCATATGGAACATGAACAAATGGGAAAGAAATTGCATAATAAATGATCAGTCCCTAGAATAAGCCATATAGAACCTTGCTTTTTGTGACTCAATGAACAGTGTATTCTTCAGAGGAGAGATTCCACATAGCTCCATAAATGTAACACATTACTATTTTTAAATTTAAAATAGTTTACAAATATTTTCTGCATAGAGAGAAACACAAACATTAGATTAAGTTGACATTAGATTAGGAGAGATGGAGAGAGAGAGAGAGAGAGAGAGAGAGAGAGAGAGAGAGAGAGAGAGAAGAGAGAGAAATGTCATTTGTTAAATTTTAATATTAAAAGAATAAAAAAATTGATAGCCAAGTACTCTAAATCAATGATAAGTCTCTCCTTAAATATTTCCTGAATCCATCCATGAACAAGTTTCCCTCTAAGTCACCATTGAGAGTTCATGAAGGGCAAAAATGAGGTGATGTAGTTAAGTGGTAATGATGTAGTTAATATACAGAAATAAACGGGCCTCTAAATGGGATGCTTTTGGGACAAAATATTAACTTAGATGATCATAAAAGTTTGGAGTAACCAATATCAAAATAGAGGAATGAATGGGTCTTGAATTAGATGGGAGGACTCCTTAGAGGAGTTTGGGGATTGAACTAGAAGTTGAAAGATGAGAATAGAATGAGGAAAATGGGGAAATAAGATTCAAAGTGTTAATATTGAAATCTAAAAGTAGTTTTTCTGCAATAGGACTCCAGGAAGGTTGGATCAATTAGGAAAACACTTAACTGCATAAATTCTTCATATCTTTAAGAAATGATTGATGTCAATGTTTCTCAACTTTGTCTGAGAATGAGACCAACAGGGAGCTTTTAGAGTCAAACTCTAGGCAAGTAATTTTAGAATTTTGGATATGATTCAAATACCTTTTATTTTAAAAATTCTATGTTGATTTCAAAGTTCAGAAAATAGTTGAGAAAAACTGTCACAAAATTTCCATAAGTTCTGTTGAGGAAAACAGCACTTGACATCATCAAAACATGATTTTCACAGTTCAGGATTGATTATGTAAAGCAGCCTCATCCTCATTTGAATTATAATCGAGTTTATACTTTGATAAAGCTCAAAAACACTGCACATACGCATGTCAACCTAATCTCAATGGATGCTACCTGATCTTTTATACTCTGTTTTTTATAAAGCCACAGATATAGAGCTCCAAAACTAAAGAAGCCTAACATCGCACAAATGTCACAAAAGAGATTCTTTGAATGAGCAGATACTTTTCTTTAAATAGGTTCCTCAACTAAAAGAAACTACCCACAAGACCTTACTTTTTCATAAAGTGTCCTGACCTGTGTTTCCTTGCAAGGATGGAAGGAGAAGTTCTGCAGTAATCTGATGAGAGCAAGTTTCATGTTCATGAGAGCAAACCTCATGCCAATCCTTTTCTGGGCCCATTTCCAAAGGGCATGTATACGTAAGGATTGATGCTGTCCTTGTTCTTCTTACTGAACCTGATTCCACAATAATAGATGAAAACAAGTATTTGAGACATAAATGTATAAAAGCTACATAATTGGGGTTGTCTCCTAAACATTCATAAGCAGCAAAACACAGGATTCTTTTGTGGAATGGTCATTGAAATCCTGCTGTGACTTTGCTTATAAGAATTGAAACCTACAGAACTTTTTCATTCTCTTTACACTAGAGGAGCTCTCTGTCTTCTTAAGATGTGATGAATGCTATTTAAAAGAACATATGTCTTTAAGTACTGAAATTATATTCAGGATTGTGATCCATACACACTCTGAAAACATTAGAAAATGAGCTTATAAATGAAGAAAAGTATGTTCCTGCCTCAACTCCCACTCCTGCATTTTGTATTTTTATTAATGAAGGAGTATAATTATGTAGTATAATTACCTCTCTTCTCTTCTCTTCAATATACTCCTTTTTTTCTCAATCGTATTGTCTCCCTTCCTTCCTCTCTCCCTTCCCTTTCCCAATTCTTCTCTTCCTCTATCTCCTCCTCATTCTTCTTTTTTTCTCTTTCTCCTTCTGTCTCTGCCTCTCTCCCCATAGAATATCATCATTGTCTTCTGAGTCTGTCTCATCAGGTTACAAATAATTCCTTGAATGTTGAACCCAGGTTTTATTCAAATTGAGTCCTAGTTATTTGATTGCTTTATGGAGAAAGTGTTGATTTGAAGAAAGTGATAATGACATTGTGATTCTTTTAAAAAGTATTCTTATATTTTTGAGAGCATTTTGGCAAATTTACAGGTTTTTGTGATTCAAAGTAACATGGAAGCTATTGGAGGGTGAGGTAGTGTGTGGAGTTTCTCATGAGGTTGGTGGATGGTTGTTTGGGCAGATGATGAGCAGATGTTGAAGCATTAAAGCGTTTTTCCAAACTACTGTCTGTAGATTATGCTTGCGTGTGTGTCAAGTGTCCTCCATATTATACATCTTTATAATTTTCCTCATCCTGGTCTAGTACCTTATGCACCTTAAGCACTTAGTATCTTACCATGCCTCAGTGAATCAAAGAGATGTGTAATTTCTGATTTTTTATCTGAGAAGTTCAAAAGATGGAAGTGCTGAATTTGGAGGAAACTGGCACTGAGGAACTCATAACCAACAAGACAAGGTCACTCTAATTAAGAAGTGTAAAGTTAGGGGCCAAAGAAGTCTTGATCCCATGCCACCTGACCCACCAGACACTACCCTGAAAACTTTCTCTATTTTGCTCTTCAGTACAACAACAGGAGAACAGTAACTCTTTCCAGACTGCAAACTGTGAGGTTAGATCCAAATTTTCAGAAGACCAAGGTCAAGACATATCTAAGGATGAATATCTCAGGTGTCTTGGGGACAGGTTACTTGGCTTTGAAAGAGTCATCAACTGTGGAGAGTATGAGGAAGCTGGCCCAGAACACTCCAGAGACACGACTCAGAGGATCTGAGCTCTCTCCATCCTCAGTGAGGCTGCTTAAACCATCTGGCGGTGGCGGTGGGGGGGGGGATTCTCAGGCCTTAACTTGTATTTAACAATTGTGCTGGAGGAACCAGTAAGCAATGTTTAATCAAATGGAAGACAGAAGTGCTTCCTAAAGCTGGTAGAAAATTCAAGGAGCTAAAGTGAACAGGACAAAAACACGAAAACTATTAAAAAATGTAAGCACCTAAAATAAGAGAGTGGTCAAATGGCAGAAAGGTTTATAGATTACTGTTAAATAAAATAAATAAGAGTTCAACACCAAATATAATGTGATAGCATTTCAGCCCTTAAAAGCTACATATTTATATAAAAATGTTCATACAGACATTTATCACATTAATAATAGATAGGGCTTATCTTGATGTTCTAGGGCCATATATGGCTATAGTCATTTATTTTTTCTAATGCTTGTTTTCTAAAGTTCAAACAATTACCACTTTGTAATAAACTTCTTAAATTTTCTTAAAACAAGAAAATTTTAAAATCACATGTATGTCATCTGCACTAAGAGACCTCAGAATATGTGTGAAACAGCCTCTTAAGGGTGGATTTCCTTTCTCAGGAGCCCTGTACCTTTCAGGGTAGAACTTTTCAGGTTCTGGCCAGTACGTGGAGTTTTGATGAAGACTATATGTTGGTATAGCCACGATTGTTCCTTTGGGAATGAGCACCCCATTGAGTTCAACATCTTTTTTACAGACTCTCACAATTCTCTCAACAATTGGATATAATCTGAGAGTTTCATTCACCACCATGTCCAGATATTTCACCTCAAATAGTACATCGTATGTGACAGTTGCCTAGCAAGAAAGAAATTTTTGTAAATTAAGATTTGGAAATGACTTAAAACACTGTTGACACAGTACAGTGATGTTTTCAGAGCTCCTCAAATAACTCATATTGGTAAAATACCATAGCATTTACAAAGCATTTAATAACCATCATGATTTTAGAACTGCCCAATGGCACACTGAGATGCCCAGATATTTTACCTCTCCTCTCCCCTCCAGGTGCCATTCACTCACCTTATTGGGCAAAGTCTCATCAATCTCCTGCTGAAGCTTCTTCTGGACATCAGGGTGGGTGGCCAGTACATACATAATAAATGAAAGAGTGCTGCTAGTGGTGTCATAGCCAGCCAAAATAAAGATAATAGACTGGGCTGCAATCTCCAGATCAGATAGACCTAAAAGGAGAGGAAAGACAATTTAGCCTAAGCAGGTCCATGCACACTTTACAGTTTACATGAACATAAATCAGAATGATGAAAGTTATTTGGCTATAAATATTGGGTAGCACTCTTCCCCTGGGGAAAAAAAATAAACTTACTCTATCTAGAATGTAGGTTGAAGAACCTTGAAAGAATTTTCAATACTGACATCTTTGCAGGGAAAATAAAGGCCATAATTGACAGAACTATACTGAGCCACAGAGAAATTTTTCTACACAAATTGTGGTCCATGGACCAGCAGCATCAACAGCTTCAAGGAGCTTATTAGAAACACAGAAGCTCAAGCATTGCTCTAGAGCTACCAAATTGAAATCTGAACTTTCATGAGATGTGGTCAACTCTGTTCTATTACCTAAGAATCATCAGGTAATAGAAGAGCTGGGGCACCAGTCTTCAAAATGGATGATCTCAGGGTGTGCAGAAACTAAACAGAGAAAAAAAAAACCAGAAGAGTAGTGATTAACCGGAGTCTAATGAGTGGTATAAATAAATCACACAAGAAAGAATGTGTTGATACAGGGCATTAGGCAGAAACCATAGGAAGATGGGGTTCAGTGAGTGGAATTAATATTGCTTATCAATCTTGGGCTGAATGTCATCTTTCCTAGTACATGTCCCCTTATTTGCTCAACTTTATAATCATCAAACAGCCTTTGTGATAGAAGGTGTTGTTTCTCTTGACTTTTCTCCTGAAAAGTCACATTCAAGCATTCATCTCATTGATTGGAGAAATGATTAGGATTTGTTGATACTGGAATACCTGAAAGAAACATGGTATACATTCCAACCATGTAATTCATAACAAAAATTAATGCAAAATGAGTGTAAGAAAGATCTACATGGAATTCTATCTTACACAAGCTTTCTATGATGCTATTGTGGGAAAACTCACACCGTGTTTTCCCCACTACTGGCATAAACCCAATGATACTGAAATGAAATTGGATTATAAACTTAAATTACAACTGTTCAGTACAATCTGGTAGCCACTAACCATATGTGTCTACCTAAATTTAAATTTTAATGAATTTAATCTAAATAACAATAGAAAGTTCACTTCTTCAGTAACACTACCTACATGCCAAAAGCTCATAGCCAAGTGTCTAGTGCTTACTGTATGAACAATATACCGTATATTGAGTACTTCCTTCACCACAGAAAGTTGTAGTGGAAGCAGGGAGAGGAGTACTGTTTACACCATGCATATGGACTCACATAGAAATATTTATATTGCTCAGTCTGCACAAATATATTTTATTTTCATATCTCTATTCAGAGAAAGGATCTAGAAGAAACTACAGTAGTAATGGTCACATTACACTTCCAGATTTTGGTTTCTAATACCGTCTCTCACTTAAAGGAGCCAAGGCTTCTGGAAAAATGGGTGGTTCCAGGCCTGATCAGAGAAAATAGATAAGGAACCTAGAGTTTCTTGCACCAGAAAGCAAGAATGTTCTCCCAAAACAATATGAGAAAACATATGCAATACTGTGTATGTTTCTATAATATGGATATATGTCATTATATAGGTATCAAACTGATAGAATGTACAAACTCAAGAACCCTCATGTTAACCTATGAACTTAGGGGTAAGGTGACTTTTTTGTGATGGTTCATTGATTATGGCAAATATATCATTTTGGTGAGGGATGTGTGTAATGGGGGCAACATATGAATTTAGAGAAAAAATGGATATGGGCAATCTCTAAGCCTTCTCCTCAGTTTTGTTATGAAACTAAAACTGCTGTAAAATATAGTGAATTTTAACAATATATAAGATGAGGGAAAGGAGAGGGAGGAAGAACAGAAGGAGGAGAGAGAAGTTACTAAAAGACTTAAGCCCAAGAGAATTTGACCATCAAAATAAAAAATGTTAGCAAGAGAATAAATTCATAGTATATAACATCATACAGACATAAATAAGAATGGAACTCTCTTACAATCTAATACCAACTCATATATGTACAATAGATGATAGAATGATAAAGACAGCAGTTTGTAAAGATCATAATACAAATTCTTTCTATCAAAAATCATAAATGTATGATAAAACTAGTTGGTGAAAGTATGTTGAGGAACAGGATGCTTACACAGTGTCAGAGGTTTCCCCCACAACAGTCCTATGAATTACATGGGAAAAAGTTAATCTTAATATCAGATGAAGCTAGTGAACACATTTTCACCCAGTACTGCCAGTGACCCTCACCACTATTGGGACAGTGAACCTCCTGATTGGATGTACAAATGCAAATATCCAGGCAGAGATTCTGATTCAGTGCATCTGAATGAGGCTGTGAATCAGCGATTGTTCTGATGTCGATGGTAAAAATACAACTGACTAATTTCATGACTGAAATGCTTTCTCCTAGTTTCCCTTCAATTTTTGAGCCTTGTTACACCTGTATGATTCCAGACAGTACAAGTGGTCACCATTTGCAATATCCAAATGTGTATCTTCCTGCAATTTGGTGGAAATCTTTTTCTAGAAAATGTGTATATTTTCAGGATAATTTGCTTACTCTGAATTTCCCTGTCAATGGACCATGAAACATTCTTGGTTACCTTTGCAGGATTCCTTGTCTTGGGAATTCTGGGAATCAATCATTAACTGGAGAAAATCAATGAGGTGCTGGAAGCAGAAATGGAAATGGAAATGACTAAATCAGCCATATATCAGAAGTAAATCTGGAATGTAGCATTTCACCTCCCTTCTTAGAGTATGGCTCCTTTAAGTCCAGAAGTCTGGCTAGGTTTGCACAACCCACCAGTGAACAAGACATGCATGTATAAACCATGGAAAACAGGATATTTTCCTGAGAGAAATCCAGCTATGGTGTCCAATATCTGTTGGTCTTTGCTCTCCCTATTGCTGGGTTTGTCTCCTTCTCCTGTCACACCTGCTTGCCCAGGAAGTGGTCCTGGACTTCAATTCTTTTAGTTTGCCTTGATTCTTATTCAATGGCCACACTGAATACACTTGGTAGTTTCAAAGATGATTACTAGCTTTTGTTTGTGTATCATCAAATTCTCCACCCATCAGGTACATGATTCAATCTTCAGTGACACTTGGGGACAACTGTCCTGCCTCCCTGACCTGGAGACATTCTTGTGCCTACCTCCAGGCAAAGCAGAAGGCAAAGCTGGGTTAGCATATCACCTTGATGGTCACTGAAGAGCACGGCCTGATTGTGGACAGTACAGGACTCAGATTTAAGATACACATACTTCACCAGGTGCCCAATAGGACCTTCCTTTGAAGAATGTGTCAACTAAGATGTAAAGGGCTTGGAATTGTAATGATTGTTCACCAATCTAAGACTTGGGGAATACTTTTTTAACAGTGTAATCATTTTGAAATAGGATTTTTATTTTGACAGTTTACTGAATGGGAGGGAAATGATAAGGTTTTTATTTGAATGATATTTATTTCAAGACATAACATCAGGATCAGACAACATGGCGGGGAGGCAGTGCTTTCAGTACCTCCTCAATCACGGGGACTGAGAGATGCATTAATATGGTCAGATTCTACCTGTTGAGAAACTTCTAGCAAAATTCCGCTGAAGTGAGACCTGTAGGATTATTGGAGGTGACAGTTTGCCCCAGACGAGTGAATCTCTGCCCCACGCGGTGCGGAGGTCCAGACCTGCTGCTGCTGAGTGGCGACCAGCACAGTAGGAGGCGGTTCAGCAAGGTGGGGTGTAGGGACCCTATGAAGAGGTCACTAACCAAGCCTTCATGAAACAGCGAACAAGAACTGAAACCAACTGAGACTGGGTCAGACCAGAGACAGGCCAGGCCCGCCACTCACATTGGACACTCCAGCAAGGAGTCTGGAGCCCCATAGCAGAGAGGTGACGTCACCAGAGTTCCTGATGGGATCCCTTCCCAGCGGAATCAGCTTTAGCAGGTGTTTGACTCCCACCCCCACCAGATACACACAGCTGGGAAACCTCAAGAATCTCGACCCAGAGATCCGTGGGCGTGATTGTAGGGGCCGAGGGAAGCAGAGGAGACTCCTGACCCCCAACTCCCACTACCGCCAGTGGTGACACCCAAGGTCTTAGCCACCAATTCCCGGGGGCGTGCCCACCAACGGGGTCTGGACAAATTAAACTGTTGGTTCCCAGATCACTGCTCCACAGCCCTGGGGTTTGGATGAATGACAGAGAGAGTGCTCAGTCTTTCGGGAAATAGGGCATGCAGTGGGGCTGCAAGTGTAACCAGGTCCTTGGAGAGCGCCTCCGATGAGCGGGAGTCTAGCTGGCTGGCAGGAGGAAAGGGGGGAGGGGCTGGAGAAGAGAAATGGCTCTGGACTAACAGGATTGAGAGACGCCCAGGAGCCGCCTTACAGGGATTGCTGCCTGCACATAGAGGGCAGAAGCTCAGCTTGGAGGGCACAGCTCCGCCTACTGGAAGAGAAGAAAATGGATCTCTAAGACTTCATTTATTTTTATTTTTATTTTCTACTTTATTCGATTTTTTTCCTTCCTTCTTTCTTTTCCCTTTTCAAGTTTTATTGTTCTTTCCACTCTCCTCTATTCTACCTATCTCTCTCTCCCTCTTTCTCTTTAAGAACTCCTTTCTTCCCCTTCCCCCTAAATTTAGACACAGAAAAAGCATTCGACAAAGTACAGCATCCCTTTATGTTCAAAACACTAGAAAAACTAGGGATAACAGGAACTTACTTCAACACTGTAAAAGCTATATATGCTAAGCCTCAGGCTAGCATCATTCTAAATGGAGAAAAACTGAAGGCATTCCTTCTAAAATCTGGAACAAGACAGGGATGCCCTCTCTCACCACTTCTATTCAATATAGTTCTTGAAATACTAGCCAGAGCAATTAGACAGACAAAAGAAATTAAAGGCATAAAAATAGGAAAAGAAGAACTTAAATTATCACTATTTGCAGATAATATGATTCTATACCTAACAGACGCAAAAGGGTCTACAAAGAAACTACTAGAGCTAATAAATGAATTCAGCAAAGTGGCAGGATATAAAATCAACATGCATAAATCAAAGGCATTCCTGTATATCAGCGACAAATCTTCTGAACTGGAAATGAGGACAACCACCCCATTCACAATATCCTCAAAAAAAAAAAAAAACAAAAAAACTTGGGAATCAACCTAACAAAAAAGTGAAAGATTTATACAATGAAAACTACAGAACGCTAAAGAGAGAAAGAGAAGAAGATCTTAGAAGATGGAAAAATATACCCTGTTCATGGATAGGCAGAATTAACATCATCAAAATGGCGATATTACCCAAAGTTCTCTATAGGTTTAATGCAATGCCAATCAAAATTCCAATGGCATTTCTTGTAGAAATAAATAAAGCAATCATGAAATTCATAAGGAAAAAATAAAAGACCCAGAATAGCAAAAGCAATTCTAAGCAGGAAGTGTGAATCAGGCGGTATAGCAATACCAGATTTCAAACTATACTACAGAAGAATAGTAACAAAAACAGCATGGTACTGGTACCAAAACAGGCAGGTGGACCAATGGTACAGAATAGAGGACACAGAAACCAATCCACAAAACTACAACTATCTTATATTTGATAAAGGGGCTAAAAGCATGCAATGGAGGAAGGATAGCATCTTCAACAAATGGTGCTGGGAAAACTGGAAATGCATATGCAACAAAATGAAACTGAATCCCTTTCTCTCGCCATGCACAAAAGTTAACTCAAAATGGATCAAAGAGCTTGATATCAAATCAGAGACTTTGCGTCTGATAGAAGAAAAAGTTGGCTCCGATCTAAATAATTTGGGGTCGGGCTCCAAATTCCTTAATAGGACACCCATAGCACAAGAGTTAATAACAAGAATCAACAAATGGGACTTACTTAAACTAAAAAGTTTTCTCTCAGCAAGAGAAACAATAAGAGAGGTAAATAGGGAGGCTACATCCTGGGAACAAATTTTTACTCCTCACACTTCAGATAGAGCCCTAATATCCAGAGTATACAAAGAACTCAAAAAATTAAACAATAAGAAAACAAATAACCCAATCAACAAATGGGCCAAGGACCTGAACAGACACTTCTCAGAGGACGACATACAATCAATCAACAAGTACATGAAAAAATGCTCACCATTTCTAGCAGCCGGAGAAATGCAAATCAAAACCACCCTAAGATACCATCTCACTCCAGTAAGATTGGCAGCCATTATGAAGTCAAACAACAATAAGTGCTGGCAAGGATGTGGGGAAAAGGGTACACTTTTCATTGCTGGTGGGACTGAAAATTGGTGTGGCCAATGTGGAAAGCAGTATGGAGATTCCTTGGAAAGCTGGGAATGGAACCACCATTCGACCCAGCTATTCCCCTTCTTCGACTATTCCCTAAATACCTTAAAAGAGCATACTATAGGGATTCTGCTACATCGATGTTCATAGCAGCACAATTCACAATAGCTAGACTGTGGAACCAACCTAGATCCCCTTCAATAGATGAATGGATAAAAAAATGTGGTATTTATACACAATGGAGTACTACTCAGCACTAAAAAATGACAAAATCATGGAATTTGCAGGAAAATGGATGGCACTAGAGCAGATTATGCTAAGTGAAGCTAGCCAATCCCTAAAAAATAAATGCCAAATGTCTTCTTTGATATATAAGGAGAGCAACTAAGAACAGAGCAGGGAGGAAGAGCATGAGAAGAAGATTTACATTAAACAGGGACGAGAGGTAGGAAAGAAAGGGAGAGAGAAGGGAAATTGCATGTAAATGGAAGGAGAACCTCATTGTTAAACAAAATTATATATAAGAGGAGGTGAGGGGAAAGGGGGGGAAAAACAAGGGAGAGAAATGAAGTACAGTAGATGGGGTAGAGAGAGAAGATGGGAGGGGGAGGGGAGGGGGATAGTAGATAGGAAAGGCAGCAGAATACAACAGACACTAGTATGGCAGTATGTAAAACATGGATGTGTAACCAATGTGAATCTGCAATATGTATACGGGGTAAAAATGGGAGTGCATAACTCACTTGAATCAAATGTATGAAATATGATATGTCAAGAGCTTTCTAATGTTTTGAACAACCAATAAAAAAAGAAAAAAGACATAACATCACGTCTATTATTGTGTCAAACATTGTCAATCTTACTCATTATCAGTTTGCCTTTTTTAAATTTGATCTTCATTCTATCCAAAATGTAAAAATTCTCCAGTGCAAATCTTAAAGTATTCCATCAACATTAAAAAAATGTACAGAGAGGGTCTGGGGAATGAAGCTCAGTGATTCAGTATTTGCCTAGCATATATGAGGCCTTGGGTTCAATCCCCAGCACCACTTACAAAATTACATGTATATTTATATACGCACAAGTCAGATGTACACAGCAAATAAATGATCAGAAAGTGAACATCGTCATGTCAACACCACCAGGTTTTACCTTTTCTTTATCTTCTAGACGTTTTTGTTTCATCTGCATTACAACATTTAAAAAAAATCCAGAACACTTTTTGAAAACCTGCAGACATTTAATGCTTGAAACACTGGTCTAAGGAATGGAAATAGCACTAGAAAGAAAGTGAAAGAAAACATAAAGAGAAACCTTGATGAAAAGGCAACATCCCAGGAGCATTGATCATTTTCTAAAAAATACAGAAGAGAAAAATCATCAGTTTTCTCAACCAGCAGCCATTCCCTCTGTGGCCAGTACCTGGTGTCTGGTTCATGTCTGAGCAAGGGCACTTCATACATGGGGTTGCAGCCACCATAGCAGGGAATCAGTGGCCCCATCAATGCAACTGGACTGAGCAAAGGAAGGGGATTAAATTCCCTGGCCCCTTACCCTTTTGTGTATTGGGATAGGGTCTCTGGGTAAACCAGTATATAATCAGTGTGTAATTAATTATGCATTCAAGGAAAGTAGGCAGGATAGGTACAATTTGGCCTATGTTCCTCAGCTGTCAAGAAATGAAACCAGAAATCAATAACAGATGGAAAATCAGGAAACTCAGACAGAAGTGCAAATTAACCATAAAACTTCCAGATACAGCTGTCAAGCATCAAAGATGGTATCCAGAGGCAACTAGAAGTTGTTTTTAGGTGAATTAAGGTGAAGACACGTTATATTATACTTAGGAGAAGCTGCAAAAGCAGCGCTCATAAACATATAGCTACAGATGTATAAGTTTTATAAAAAAAGAGTTCTCAAGTCAATAGTCTAAGTTAAATCATAAAATGGTGAAAAGAGGAAATTAAACAAAAGGCAAACATAAGGAAGAAAATTATAAAAACCCAAGTTGAAACAAATGAAATAGAAAAGAAATAAAATTGATGAAAACAAAAGGTGTCTATAAGTCACCTCACCCCTTTGAAAATATCATAAAAATTGCCAAACCCTTAGCCAGATTGACCAAGAAATACAAAGGGATAACAGTTTCATATGAAGATATTTCCTCTCAATATGTACTAGAAGGGGGCATCTGGATCCAAAGGTACATCTACTTTTACATATTTTGGGGACCTTCACACTCTTTTCCAGAATGGTGTACATTTCCACCTACAATATGTAAGAGAACTTTTTCTCTGCATCTAGCCAGCATTTGTTATTTTTTCATTCATTCTTTCTTTTTTTGATAATGTACATTCTAACCAGTGTGAGATGATGTTGTATTGTAGTTTTGATTTGCATTTCTCTGACACCAAGTGATTTTGAATAGTTTTTTGTGTATTTTTAAGTCATTTGTGTTTTTTCTTTTGAGAAATTACTATTTAGAGTGTTTGCCTATTTTTATACTGGATTACTTGGGATTTTGGTTGTTAGGTTTTTAAAAATTTGTTATATTATGTATCATTTATAAATGTAATACTCTATAGAGATATAAACCTATTTTATATTAATTTATTTTTTATCTAAATGATTGGAACATCTGTACATCCAGATTTATTACTATATTAATCTGAAAATCTGAGATGTGAATTAAATCTAGGTATCCATGAATGAATGGATAAAGAAAGTGATATATATATATATATATATATATATATATATATATATATATATTATATATTATAATATAAAATTTATGTATTTATATTATAATAAAATATATACATATATATACATATGTGCCCAATGGAACATTCATTCATAAAGAAGAATAAAATCCTGTATTTTGTATCAAAAAGTAGATGGAATTAGAGGACATTCAGCTTATGAACTAAACTAGATACATCAATACAAGTACCACATGTTCTTTCTCATATGTGGAAGGTAAAATATTTGACCTGAATGTATAATAGTGATTATTAAAGGCTGGGAAGGGTTACGGCTGAAGGTGTATAAAGAAAGGCTGTATTTCATTTGTGTATGCTGTGTACATGTGTTGAGACATCACACGGAACCCCATTTATTTGCATAACACATGCATGTTAATTAAAAAATAAAATAAGTATTAAAAAAGAAATGAATGAAATTAATAGCATGAGAAATGAAAGGAGAAATTATTACTAACATTGGAGAAGGATTATGAGAGAGTTCTAACAATTTAATTGTTCACATATCTTAATGCACAAAATCCTTAAAGACATAGAAATTGATTGAGAATTAAATATACAACCTGAATAAACTTGTGAAATGTAACATGATTGTGTTAGTAGTAGAAATTATTCATAGTAGATTCTATGAAATAAGGAACTAATATCAAGTATTCACAAACGCTTCCAATATTAAAAGAGCATTTCTAAATATATTCTAAAAGGCCAGTATTACCCTAATACTAACACCAAGCAAAGACAACACAGAAAAAGGTTGTGTAATACACGAAATCCATGAAATAAAAAGTCAACATAAGAGGATTGTTTCAATTGATGCAGAACAAAACATTTGATAAAAATCAAAACTACCCCTCCCCCCAGAGAAATAATCCTCAAAACCATTCTTTTGTGATAAAACACTCAGCAAATTAGGACTAGGATGAAATTTTGTAAACCTGATAAAGGATATCTATGAAAACTTGTAGCTTAATAATTTAATAGTTTCACCCCAAATCAAGAACATGACAAGCATCCCTCTCTCACTACTTCTCTTGGAGTACTGTAAGTAATAACAAGTTCACCAGCATTTCATGATGTAAGATCAGTACACAAAAATAAACTGCATTTCTATACACTGTAACAAACAAACCAAAAGAAAAACTAAGAAGTGAAAAAAATAATTCTATATACAATGTCATCAAAAAGAATAAAATACTTAGGAATCAATTTAACAAAGGTGCAAAACAAGCTCACTAATAACTACAAAATACTGTTGAAATAAAAGAAAGGATCTATATGACTAGAAAAAACATTTCAGGTTTGTGGATCAGAAAACTTAATATTGTCCAAATGGCAATAGTATTGATATTGATTTGCAGATCCTAATGAATTTGAAACAGAATCTTAGCTGGCTTCTTTGAAGAATTGGCAAGTTGATTTAAAATTCACATAGAATTCAAAGGGACACAGAATAGCTAAAATGATGTTGAAAAATGAGATTAAAGTTGTAGGACTCACATTTCTTGATTTCAAAACCTACTCCAAAGAAAAAATAAAATGTGGTCCTGGAAGATGGGTAAACATATAGATAAATGGAATAGGATTTAGAGTCCAGAAATTAACCCACATGTCTATGGTCCATGGAATTTTGAGAAAGGTGCCATGGCCATTGAATGGGGCAGACACTCTTTAAAAAATGGTACTGGAACAACTGGATAGCCACATGCAAAAGAATAACATGATGTCCTCACCTGGCCCTGTATGTAAAACTTAAATTAAAATGGTTGGGCAACCTAAATATAAGGGCTAAACTACAATTTTTAGTAGTAGACCATAAAAGTGTATAAGTTCATATGGTCTCAATCGATTCTTAGATTTGATACTTAAAACACAAATAATAAAAGGAAATGACATAAATCATACATCATTTAAATGTAAGTTTCCAAGATCTGTTGAGTTTTTAACATTTATATAAATGGCATCAAATTTCATGCATCTACTGTCAATTGCTCTCTTTTGAGATCACAACAGCTTTGAAATTAATACATTTTAAGATTTTAAAATTCATCTCATTCATTCATGATAGGAATAAACTGCAAAAAACTAAAAACTTTGTGCTTCAAAGGACACTATCAAGAAAGTAAAAAGATATCTATAGAACAGGACAAAATGTTACAAATCATAATCTGGTAAGAAACTGTGTAAAGAATATATGAAGAAGTATTTTTTCTTTTTTTTACATGTATGGGTGTTCATTATTTTTATTACTAATATTAGTAGTTTTCTTTTATTATTTATTTATTTATTTATTTATTTATTTATTTATTTATTTATTATTGGTTGTTCAAAACATTACAAAGCTCATGACATATCATCTTCCATACATTTGATTCAAGTGGGTCATGAACTCCCATTTTTACCCCAAATACAAGTTGCAGAATCACATCGGTTACACATCCACATTTTTACATAATACCATATTAATGACTGTTGTATTCTCCTACCCTTCCTATCCCCCACTATTAAATTATTTAAAAATTCTTTTTTCTTTTATTTTTAATTTGTTCCAATTAGTTATACATGACAGTAGAATGCATTTTGACAGATTGTACACAAATGGAGCACAAGATTTCCTTCCTCTGGTTGTACATGGTACAGACTCACACTAGTAAAATTCTTAAGCCTCAAAACAAAAAGACAAATGCTTCAGGTAATTGTGGGCAAAAGATATGGATAGACATTCTTTAAAATAATGAATCTGAATTATCTTTCCTATGTACATAGATGAACATCTCATAGTGAATCTCCACATCATGTACATACACAAGCCTGGCATCCTAATTAGAATAAGGTATACTTTATGTTTTTATAAATATGTCATGCATATCTAAAAAGAACAAATAAAAAAGTGATTAACATTGCTTGTTATCAGTAAATAACAGGAAAATGCAAATCAAAACCACATAAGATGCCATCTCACATTCACTACAATGTCTAAAATAAGAGATGGAAACAGGAAATGTTAGAAAATAAGTGAAGTAATTGGAACCTTCATACACTTTTGGTAAGAATATTAAATGGAACAGCTATTATGGAAAACACTGACAGAAGTACTTTGTAAGGCACCAATTTCACTCCTGAGTATACACTCAGATGAAATTGAAAACTAGAGTTCACAAACAAGTTTCACACTAATGTTCATAACAGCATCATTCACAATAGCCCAAAGGTGTAAATAACACAAATGTCCATCAACTGATGAAAGGATAACTAAATTGTGGTATGTCTATACAATGGAATATTATTTGGCCATAAACATTAAGTACTGATATATATTTCACTTGAAAACAAAATGCTAAATGATACATTTTGCATCACAAAAGACCACATATTATTGTCTCCATTTTTTATAATATATACATTATATGCAAAGCTACAGAGACAGAAAATAGAGTAGTGTTTGTTTCAGGTAAATAATTTTGGAAGCTGACAGTTAAAAGATAATCAGTTTTCTGAGTTTTGACAATGGTGATGGCTGCATGTATCATTTAACATGCTAAAAATTATGAAATTTTAAATTTTAAGGAATCATATAGTATGTAAAAAATATCTTAATGAAGTTGTTATTTTAAAAGAAAAAAGAAATGGTAATCCACATACTAATTATACAAAAAAAAAACAAAAACGGATGGAGGACATCTGAACTAAGGATGCTCTTGGCTTTTTTCACAAATGGATCTTGTGGATTGTTGAGGGAATTGACATTAATTCCAAAGGATGTGCTAAGGATCACATCCATGCTGTAGCTCCCCAAAATTCCGAGTAGAGAAAGAAATGTAAAATTTTAATCTGTACTGCTTTACTCTCCTACTCCACATGCTGGAAGAAGAGGAACAGGAGGTCCTCACACTGTCAGAAATATCTGTTGATCAAATGACTAGTCCATGCTCCTATCAAATGCCATGAGGCAGCTGCCCCTGGGCCAGGGGAGTTAGGGACACTAGGGTAGTGAGCTCAAGGAGTTCAGTCACAGAGAGACAGACACCCTTAATCAGACAAATTACATCAGTGAGTGGAGTGTAGATGATAAAAGTGATTAAGTACAGAGCTTCAGCAGGACCAGGGTGTTATAACTGACTCCTGCTAGGGGATCCAAGATAGGTGACCTTGACCTAGGTCCTGCCTAAGCACAGTCTGTGCAGAGCTGATTCCTCTCTAGCACATCACATAACAGCAACACCCTGTTCTGAGAGGCAGAAACATTGGCCCCCCTTCTCTGCACCCACTGCTACTGCTCCCGAGAGGTCCTGCCTCCAGGACCCAAGGTGGCCCCAAGGGCAGAATCTCGCAAAAGGGAATGAGTAAGAATATCCTCAGTTAAAACATTGAAAATCTCCTCAAAATGTACTTGGATGAGCTCACAACTTGGTGAACATATTCTCTCAGATTTCCCAAGACAGTATCAGAGGTTGTGCATGGGTCAAAATAACCCATTTTATACAACAAATGATATGGTAGTTGTAATCCATACAAATTATATTCCATGCTTTGTAATTATGTCAAAAAGAATCCTAATGTTAGACATAACTAAAAAAGAAAAACAAAATCAACACATTCTATTTTATGTCACTTGCATTGGGTCTTGATTAGTACAAATTCGTAACCCAAGTTGACATAGTTGTGTCTATAACTCCTAAGGAGGAAAAGACCCCTCATGCTTGTTAATCACTATATAATCAGTACAGTTCTTGGAATGCAGCAGGCGCTCATAAAATATTTCTCAAACAATGAATAAATCATAGAAATGCCAAGACTGCCTTAATTAAAACTACATTCTGTCATAAAGGAAGGTACCAGATAAAAGTAATAGCCTGTAGGATTTGAAGCAAGTGATAATACGTTTCCCCTACTTAAACAACAAGCCTTGATCTAGAGTCAAGGTAAGCTTATTGAAGCGAGGCATTTTAATATCTGAGTTGAGAAAAGAGAAACAAGAATAGCTCAAATATGCTTATGATTAGAGGAGGGCAGTGAGTGCATAAAACATGGGAGTAAATGAAATGTAGGGAAATGTACTCTTCTTTCTATCTCTCCTGAAATGCTATTTTGTCTGGTCCATAGAATTGAAGCACCAACAAGACTGAGCATGGCAATTACCTGTTGTCATTTCTATAATACGACACATGGGAAAAAAACCCAGAAAAGTGGCCACTGGGCAAGAAGACACTCAGACTGTCTTCTCAAAAGTGTAGCATGGAAAGGGGCTACTGGGACCTGGATTCTGTAATGAACAGAACAAATCAGGGACTGTAGGAACAGCTACTCTGTCTTATTAACTAGCCCCTAGAGAGAGTATTCCCATGTTATCTTCAGAACCAGATCCCCCAAATTACCCAGATCCCCCACCCCTGCAAACAAACTTCAAGTACAGCACCATGGGATACTCACCTCAGTGCACACAGCACAGACTAATTGGTATCTTGGGGAATGGTGCCCAGAAGACATCCGGTGTGTCTTCTGAGTGGGAATCCCTGATGCCATCAGGTCTTCAGATCTCTACTCACCGCTGCTGACATCAGAAGTCCTGAGGACCTGGGGGATGTTTCATCCTCATGGAGCATGCTCCTCTTCCCTCATGACTGGCTCAGGTCAGGCCAGTCTGGCCTCTTCTGACCCCTTTGATTACTGTTGAGGAAACATCTCTGTGATAAGGAAGGAGCTTAGTAACTCATAATACATACATACTTGTATGTTACTACTAGGGAATGAGGTAAACTATGGCAAGTGTGCTACAGTGATCCAAAACCACAGAGACTGCAAAGAGGTTTTTTGTTGGACTCTGGGAGCATTGAGGATTAATCTGCTATTATGTTTAGTACCTTACTCAGGTAACATGAATGGCCATTTCTATTTCCCAGGCTCTCGATCTGGTAATGGAAGGAAGTTCAAATATAAGTTCAGAGTCAAGAGGAAACATATGCACCACACCAAGTCCCAACTAGTAGGGGCCAAATGCGTTCAGTTTTACTTAATCTGTCTGACAGGGCTCAAAATAATGAACACAGATTTTGAGAGGCTCCCAGGACACCATGTCCTATTGTTTGTGTGATGCTCCATCCTAGGATAATTAGTGAAAACCATGATGAGTGAGCTGGACAAATATTCTCTCTGGTATTCTGCTAGAAGATGCAGCTTCCAGGGTTAGAGGAGGAGTCTGAGGAGTACTTCAGCAAGTGCTTCTGTGGAAGACCAATAGCCAATGTGTGGCTGGGAGGACTGTTCTTCTCTCTCCATTTCACTTCTGAACACAAATCTCTGCAGAGCAAATTGCAGGTAAGATAGTGTTGGGGGTTGAGGTGTTCAGAAGCCTTTATCAGAAACTAGGGCATTGTGAGATTATTCTTTAATCAATGGTGACATTTCATCAGCACATGAGGATGTTTCCTGAGAAGATAGAGAAAAACATAATTTAAGGGGTACAAATAAGAATGGGTTGCCTAAGGAAGGAAGAGAGAATAGAGCCAGATTATGGAAAACTTATACCAAGGAGGTTCATAGAGAAAGTGAGAAACTAATGAAGAAAGAAAAAGAGATGTTTGTGGATAATTAGGTACAAAAGATGTATGCAGATGATGACGACTGGTTCAAGTAATCAGGGGAACCAGCGTTGAAATTGTTCTCTTAGTCCACAGAAGCTGAGCAGGAAGTAACAGTGTGACATGACTATCATTATAAACCTGGAGTGACCCTAGGACAGAAGAAAAATAAATGTGAGCTCGTTTTTACTGGTGGAGTTGAAATTTGATCAGAATGCATTAAGTCCTGTGTTTTTTGCTTTTATTTTTGAAGTTTATTTTTTATGCTCATATAATTATTTTTAATTACTGGTATTCATTCCTATAATTGTCATGATCACTTCCTTCAATGGTGGTGGTTCTTTCCTGTTAATGTACATCAGTGATTCAGAATATGTGAAGTATAGGAAGATATTTAGGAGGTAAGACACAAGAAGTGATAGAAGACTCTACTTAGTTTATGACTTTTTGAGTCTAATTTCCCCCATGGAGATCAACTTCTCATTCTGATTAGTGTTTGTGGGAGAACTGGAGAGAGGGCAGATTGGAAAGTGTGGCTGAATCAATGTGAGAAACCTAGTTTTGTCAGTATTTTTTGTCATCTGTTGACTCACAAATCTACCCATGACATAGGTATGGTTGCTTTGTTTTGTGTCAACACAGCACTCAGGCATTTTTTAAAAAATTTTGCTCATTATTCAAATAAAGACAACATAAAATATCCTTCTACCTAGTCTGATATGACTATTCTATGTATAACCTAAGATATCATCATCTTTTCCCAAGCAGATTATATAAAATATTCAACCCTTTCCTCATTTAGGGAGAAAAATCCTTTTTTTGCATTTTGTGTGTAATATATTCTGTTTCTACTGATTCATACTCCTTCATTTATATCCAGTTATTTAAATACTGAGATATGATTTTAGGTATTAATCACACCTCATATTTGATAAGAGGATGGCAATGAAATAAATGCTTAATGTGTATAATATAAATACAAATTCTTATCAGCATTACGAAGAAATGCACAAAGTATGGCAGTTTGTGTTCCTGAGGGTTGTCCACATGGTTATTACTGGTGTTTATAACTATCCTATTTCACTCTGCAGTCCATACTGCCTTGGTTCACAGCTGGCCATTTTTCCTAGTCAGAAGGGTGACCCAAACATTCATCTCTGAAGAATATGAACCCTTATCAGTGTGACCTGACTTGGGCTTTAGTTTCCTATTGCCCTCCATCACAGGACCTGGGAATTCGAAGAGGCACCGAGAAAATGTCCTATGTCACACTTGATCTTCCTCTCTGTATTGTGTAGTAGCAACCCAGTTTCCCCTTCCTAGTCAGAATCAATCACTCCCTGCCACAGAGTGACCTTCTTCTTCACCTGTTGATTCAGCTATAATGAGCATCCTAAAGTGGCAGTAGGACAACCTCAATTCTCAGAAAATGGAATCACTTTGTATCTGTAGAAGAATCTCTCCCTTTGTAGTTAAGAGTTTTCTAAAGCAGCAGAACTGAAAAGTGCAGGGACAAATAATGTTGGTGGTTCATAGACATCAATCTTATAGGGAGAGAACACACTCTCATTTCTATCCATTGAATGTTTGGGGGTCTGATCCTATGAATCTTTGCTGTGGGAGAAGCAGTACCATAAATTAGATGCAGATGCAGAGCATGTATCACATCCTGGAGGACATTGCTCCAGCAATGAGAGGTGTTGCCACCTAGGTGTTGCTTGAGGCAGAGTCTTCCAAGGGTATTTCACCATTCTATCAGGTTCTGTGTTTCAGGAAGATGGAGGACCTAACAAATCCCATGAACACAGGCCACATTACACACTTGTTTGCTGTGAATCGAGCTCCTTGTTCAGAAGCAATTCTGTGTAGAATACCCTTATGGTGAATAAAGCATTCTGTGAGTCCAGAGATGGTAGTTCTGGCAGCAGCACTTCAGGAGAGGAAGCAAAATCCATACCCCGAGTGAGTGTCCAGTCCAGAAAAAAAAGGAGTGTCCCTTTTATGTTGAATGTGGTCCAATGTCATCAATGTGCTATGTAGGAGCTGGCTGATCACCTCAGGTATTGGTACGATGTTTGGAACTCACGATGATCTTTGCTGTTAGCCATGAGTACTCAGCAGTGGCTTCAGACAGATTGGCCTTGGTGAGTGTACGTCCATCATGCTGAATCCAGGGATTAATTTTACCCCTGATGCCATGTCCAGTTTGTTCATGGATCTATTGGGCAGATGCCAGGACTGAGTGAGGAAACAGGGGCTGATATCCAAATTACATGTTAACCCATTTTTGGATAAGAATCTCTATCCTGTGGGTGGTAGTAATGAGTATTTCTTTCTTGTTTCCATAAGAATATTTTTCATATATATCATTCAGAAAATTTTGAAGTTCCAGGATATTAAAGGGGACACATGTATCAGAGGAATGAATGTCTCCCCTAGGCAAAATAAAGAACTTTGGATTTTCTCCTGGAGATAGGGTTAACGTGTTTGCCTTCATGCTGGATGTATTGTATTTAGTTACACAGGTATAATTTTTGTATTTGGAGGTTAACCTGACTGATGGAGGTGTGCATGTGTGCCTAAAGGGCAGAAGATGGACTGCAGTGACTTTGTGATGTGTGAGGTTGGCTAGGATGAACTACATTCCCCAAATTTCTCTCTAATTTCGTGTTTCTAGTTAAGGTGGGTCTTAGAGTAGCTTCCTGGGAGATTAGAGGGCAGAATGGAAGCAGCCATTCTGTAGTGCTAAACTGTTGTTGTTGATCTGCTGGCTAACACCTCACTGGTATAGAGCAGTGGCTGGACCTGCAGTTGCTCACTTTTCCCCAGCATTTTCCTTTAGACTCTTGGAATTCTGGGCTAGGGGTGTGCATTCAGCTTCATTAGAAATCTGACCTAAATTTCCCATATGCCTATATGAATATACCATATGGATCTCATCTTTATGTGTAACCACAAGTAACTAATAAAAAACCTATAAATAAATAGCAGATCAGCAGAGTAGAGGGAAGAGATCAGAGGAAGGGAGAAGGAGAGGGAAAGAGAAGTATGTGGACTGAATTGAGGCCTATTTTATGCTTTTTAATTATGTTAAAAGAAACATTAATATTTTGTAGAATTCAAAAGAGCCAATACAAAAAAAGAACCCCAGTCCCTAATTCAGTAGGCAAGCAGACCTGACCCTTTTTGTTTTTCTCTTGTGGGGTTATAGCTCATGCTTTTGGATTTAGTCTGTCTCTTGTCTGCCCTGCTTTGTACTATCTTCCCTTTCTACTGCTTGTCCTGTAGACTTTAAGTTTCCACATCAGACTTAAACATGAAAGCAGTACACCAACTTCTTAACCAGCTTCCACAAAGAAATAAGGCCAAAGTTCTGTAATGCAACCCTTAACAATTACATGCATAACTAGGAACATCTTAGTGGTTCAGCTGCTCTTGTTATAAGCTGCCTGGTAAAATAAGAAACATAATCCAACAACCATACAAACACAGACACACACTAACACAAATCACACATATGATTACACACACATATGCCTATATTTAGTAAGAAGAATTCTAAATTTTGGCACTTAATAGAGTCATGGAATTTCAAATGACCATGATCGTGATGACAAATTTTAGGTTTGTCTTGTTTTGAAAAACATTGAATTTCAATAATTTCAGTTTCTGGATACTTACAAATAGAGAAAAAATCTCTTCACAAATGTTTTCTTGGGTCAAGAGAGCTTATCACCCTGTACACAGGTTCCCATATTTCTGGCGTCACACTTTGTCTCCATTCCTGTTTCCCCAGGGACTGAGAAGGGACCATGTGGTTGAGGAACCAGACGTCTCTGGCAGACTTCATCCTTGAAGGGCTCTTTGATGACTCCCTGACCCACCTTTTCCTTTTCTGCCTGACCATGGTGGTCTTCCTTGTTGCACTGAGTGGCAACACCCTCACCATCCTCCTCATCTGTGTGGATCGTGGGCTTCACACCCCCATGTACTTCCTGCTCAGCCAGCTCTCCCTCATGGACCTGATGCACGTCTGCACAACCATCCCCAAGATGGCTACCAACTACCTGTCTGGCAGCAAGTCCATCTCCTTCCTGGGCTGTGCCACCCAGCACTTCCTCTATTTGTCTCTGGGTGGTGCTGAGTGTGTTCTGCTAGCTCTCATGTCCTATGACAGGTATGTTGCCATCTGTCATCCTCTGCGTTACACTGTGCTCATGAGCAGGAAGGTGATACTGATGATGGCCCTCACCTCATGGTTGGGGGCATCTCTGAACTCCCTAATTCACACAGTCATCTTGATGCACTTTCCCTTCTGTGGATCTCGGAAAATACACCACTTCTACTGTGAGTATCCAGCTGTCATGAAGTTGGTATGTGTTGACGTCACCGTCTATGAGTCCACAGTGTACCTCAGCACCATTGTGCTTCTCCTCCTCCCCATCATCCTGGTTTCTACATCCTATGGCTTCATCCTGCACAGTGTCATTGAGATGCATTCAGCTGGGAGTAAGAGAAATGCCGTTGCCACTTGCAGCTCCCACCTCACTGTGGTCTCTCTCTGGTTTGGTGCCTGCATCTTCTCATACATGAGGCCCAGGTCCCAGCGCACTCCACTGCAAGACAAAGTTGGTTCTGTGTTCTATAGCATCATTACTCCCACACTGAATCCTCTGATTTATACTCTCCGGAACAAGGATGTAGCTAAGGCTCTGAGGAGAGTGTTAGGGATACAGATCACCCAGTGATTCCACTCGCAGTTGTCCCAAACAGAGAATGGAGTAGAATAAGCTCCTTATGTTGATCTGAATAAACCTTTCAAGAATCCAGGTCTCTGATTCTCTTTGTATACTGCAAAAAATAGGTGGCTTATGTATAACTTCACTGTTGTAACTTTTTCTCAGGTATCCAAGCATCATGGGGCACATTTCACACTCCCTTAGAGAACTAGGGGAAAAGATTAAAAATCTCTCCAAAGAAAACTTGCAAAGTTCAGTGACACTCCAACAAATATTAAGAAAAAGATATAAGAGCTTTTACCATTAATATTTTCATCCACAAAACAGATATAAATGATGCCACTCAAGAGTATTTATAAAATATAAAATCAGAAGATCTTGCTTAATGTCAGAATCATGGGACATGAAGTGAAGTGTTTCTTGAAAGAAAGAGTGAAAGATAAGTTCCTGAATCAGTAAGTTTTTAGAAGAGAAGTGTTATTACATACAACGTAATAGTTCCTGTATATACTATTTGTAATATATATATTGGTCATGTAGTCATATATATACATACAGTAATAATGTCTGTTTTTTCTACTGCCTTTCATATCACTACATCCTCTTTCCTCCCCTCCCATCACTTCCCTCTACCGAATCTAAGGTAATGGTATTCTTCCCTAGTGTCCCCTGCCTTATAGTGAATTAGCATCCACATATTAGAGAGAACATTTGGCCTTTGGTTTGTGAGATTGGTTTATTTCACTTAGCATGATTTTCTCCAACTTCAACCATTTACTGATAAATAGCATAATTTCACTCTTCTTTAAAGCTCAGTAAGAGTCCATTGAGTATATATACCACATTTTCTTAATCCATTCATCTATTGAGGGACACCTGGGTTGGTTCCACAGTTTAGCTATTATGAATTGAGCTGCTATAAACATTGATGTGGCTGCATCACTATAATATGCTGATTTTAAGTCCTTTGGGTATAAACCAAGGAGTGGAATAGCTGGGTGAAATGGTGGTAAAATACATATATTTGACAAATATTTACTGAGTCCTTTTTACTGCTATGATCTAGGTACTGAGTCATGTATTTGGAATTTGCATTTATGAAATTGATCATTCTATTTTTAATATATATTTTTAGTTTTTTGTGGATCTTTATTTTATTCATTTATTTATATGCAGTGCTGAGAATCAAACCCAGTGCCTCACACATGCTAGGCAAGTGTTCTACCACTGAGCCACATGCCTATCCCCAGAGTAGACCTCAACTTCTGGGTCCCCAGACCAAGTGTACTGGGCTCAATTAGTTCAACAAGAATGCCCTCTACTGGATCTTAAAATTAATCATAAAAAAATTCAGGATCATAGATACTGGGGCTGATAGATCTGTTCTATCTAGATTATGGCCTAGGGGCTGGCCTTTACATATTGCACCTGCTAACATGGAGGGGATAGGTCAGACTTCTCAGCCTGCACAGAGAGCTCAGTATCTTCACTGGGACAATAAAGGTGGTAACTCTGGAATTTTCAAGGCTTATGTTTTAGACATCTTGCCAGTAAATTTGTGGGGCCATGATATTCTAAGCAGCTTAGGTTTGTTATTAGTTAACTTCAAATTTTTCATGTTTTTTGAGGTACTTAATAAAAAAATTTTCCTAGGGAAATAGAGGAAAATTTACAAGGGTATTTACCTACAACTCAATCTTCCCAAGAGACACTAATTAATACACCCAGCCAAAACTTTTGATAGGCCCCCTAATTTGATCCCCAATCTAGAGAACAGCAGAAAAAATTTATTGGTTCATAGAAGAGCCAATCTGGGTTAGTCAGTGGCCCTTAACAGGGGAAAAACTTAAAATAGCCCACATGTTAGTTCAGGAACAACTTCAGGCTGGCCATTTACAACCTATGCTCAGTCCTTGGAACATCTTTGTAATTAAGAAAAAATCTGGCAACTGGAGATTATTACAAGATCTCAGGCCAATTAATTGTGTTATTGCAGGGCAATTAATTGTGTATTGCACCTCAAAATGTACAAAGGATATCTCCTTTTCAATATCTAGGTCATGTGATTGAAGGGCGTATATTCTGTTCTCAAAACATACAAATTAGAGTCAAGGAGTTGCACATTTTTAATGATTTTCAAAAATTATTAGGTGATATAAATTGGCCGAGGCCATCTTTAAAGCTAACTCCTTCAGATTTAAATCCTTTATTCCAGATATTACAGGGAGAGCCTTCTACAGCTTTTCTTCAGGTCAGAGCAGAAGCAAGAATGGCTTTGAGGAAAGTTGAAATCGTTATTAAAAATGCTCACTTTATTAGAATTAACCCACAAGGGCCTTCATATTTATTGATATTCACCACTACTTAATCTCCTACAGGGGCAATATGGGAGTTATTGAGTGGATTCACTTAGCCTACTCTTCTCAAAGGTCTTTAACTCCTTTTCATGATTTGGTTGCTCAATTAGTTATCAAGGGCAGAGTTTTATAGTTGGTTGGATCAGAACTTAATATTATAATCATTCCATTTTCTGCTCAACAGAATGATTGACTTTTCCAAACTTCTAATAATTGGCAAGTAGCTTTTGCTAATTTTCCTGGTCAGATAGAAAGTCATTATCCTTGTGATAAAATTATTCAATTTGCCTTTGTAACTACACTTATTTTTCAAAAGATTGTGCATGTACATCCGATAGATGGAGTGTTAGAGTCTGTAAACAAGTCAAGATGGCGCCTCACATTTTGCAGAGGGAGTGGTTTGTGAAGTAACGCCAGTGAGCCATTAAGTGTGGAGATTCCTTATTGGTTGACTGCTGTATGTAGTTTATGTTAATTAAGATAAGCTGTGTGTAATGTATATATACCCCTCTGGTCCTACAATAAACGGCTCCCACTCCTGCTGTATCAATCTACACAAGTTGTTTGTCACCCCCCGGTTATTTTGCTGCAGCCAGACTGCGGCAGATGGTGGCCCGTACCGGGAGCCCAGGGACACTTGGGGGTAAGTGATGAAAAAAAAGCTGCCCATCCATAGATAGGATGGGAGCAAATCTGCTCATCCCTAGATGGGGCAAGAGGAAAAATGGCCATTTCGAGAAAATGGAGAGGATTGATGCAGTATGTTTGTGTCTTGTTTTGTCTTGAAATGTTGTATTGTTTTGTGATGAAAATACGGAAGGGGTGAGAAGTAAATTACTAAGGGAAGAAGGCTCCCCAGTGGAACCAAGAGCAATTAGGGCATGTGTTGATGGAAGCCTGGGAACTCTAGTCAGAAAGAAGAAAGTTCAGAGGAGGAAGGATTATCAGGAAAAAAGTTGCAGCAAAAGGCTATTACTGAATACTTTTCATACGGGAGGGGTGCGTGAATCCGCTCGGTGGATGCCACGTGTGCGAGCCTGTCATGGTGCAGCAAGGACTTTCAAAGTGGCGGCAGCGGGCTCTTCCCAGCCCACTGCCCAGGGAGCAGGATGCCACTGCTAGAGCCCAAATCCAAACCTGACCCGGAAGCAGTCTCCCAGGCTCTTGCTCCCTGTGTCCAGTGGCAGTTTGAGTCCAGAACACTCGCAGGACTCTCCCCAGGGCCATCTGGGGCCGCCAGGGATGCTGCAGAGCTGCAGGCAGAAGAAGTCCCTGAAGTTTGATCATTTCCAAGGCCAGTAACTAAAATGGTTCTCCCACACCTTGAAGCTACTGAGTAATGAGCACTATTAAAGCTTATTTCAAATGTAAAAAACCTTGAGATAATGTACTAAATTGTTCAGAAGGTTGTTTTCTTAGTGGAATGCTACAGGATTTTCTTTAGCCAGCATTGCCAGAGTTCCTGCCTTGTCCCAGTGCAGGTGAAGACTAGGGTGGAAGCACTAATGGTATTTACTGATGGCTCAAGTTCAGGGAAATAAGGTTTTATCGTCATGCTCATACAGAAGTGATATAAACCTTATCTTCTTCTGCCCAATGAGCAGAACTTCAGTTCTCATTTGTGCTTTATGTCTTTTTTGCAAATGAGTCCATCATTATTTATCCTGACAGTTTATATTCAGTTTGAGTTGCAAAAAATATTGAAACTTCAACTATTGAGTATACACCATCACAAGAATTATTTAATTTGCTTCAGACCCTCCAAAGGACAGTACAAATGCAAAAACACCCATGTTTTATAGGCCCCATATGGCCCCACACTAATCTTCCAGGGCCTTTAACATCATGTAATGATAAGACTGATAAATTGGTTGCTGTTTGTCAGCAAATATCTTTACATGACTGTGCACAATCCTTGCATTCTTTGCATCATCAAAATGCTTCTAGCTTACATAAAAAATTCAATATTACTAGAGAGCAACTTTGTCAAATTGTACATCACTGCCCCCAATGTGTTATACACACTCCATTTTTACCATCTGAGGTAAATCCCCATGGATTAAAACCAAATCAGTTATGACAAATGGATGTAACTCACATTCCTCAATTTAGTAAGCAATTTTATGTACATGTAATTGTAGATACTTATTCTAGATTTACCTTTGCCACAGCTCATGCAAAAGAATATACTCAACATGCTATTTCTCATTTCTACCTGCTTTTGAAGTATTAGGATGTTCATTACAAATTAAAACATAATGCACCAGCTTATGTTAGCTCCTCTTTTCAACAGTTTTGCCAAGAGTTTCATGTTGACCATAAAACATGTATTCCTTACAACTCTCAAGGTCAAGTTATTGTAAATCAAGGTCGTTTATCTATTAAGGTACAATTACAAAAATGAAAAGGGGGAGATAGGACTAAGACCCCCCCAAATAACCTCAATCATGCTCTGTTCAATTTTAATTTTTAAAACTGTGACTCAGAGTGTCACACTGCAGCTGAGTGACACATGCCTTCCACAGCAACAGGCCCTTTAGGCCAAGTTTGGTGGAAAGATTTACAAACTTGTCAATGGAGAGGACCAAATCCAGTCATAATGTGGGGCAGAGGTCATGCTTGTATTTTCCCAGAAGGTGCTTTTCTTCCTCTTTGGGTAATTGAATGTGCCATCAGACATGGAGGACCTAGAACAAGGTTCAGACAACTGAGGATTGACCCAGAAATGCCAGACCTGATTCTCCACCAAGAGAAACTCTTGAAGGAAGAGGGGAAAGAAGATGACTCAAAGAGACCCAATAGTCTCTACCCTCTACCCATGAAGCTACCCTCATGGAAGGAGCTAAAGAATCTGACGCTGAAGGCTGAGCAAATGATTCAGCAGCAAGGAAAAACTCAGTCTCCAACAATGATGCTTGCCACAATATTAGCTCTATTGAGCTAGGTTTCCAAGACCTGTTGAGTTTTTAACATTTATATAAATGGCATCAGGTTGCATGCATCTACTGTCAATTACTTTTTTTGTGAACACTACAGCTTTGAGATTAATACATTATAAGATTTTGAAATCCAGTTCATTCATTTTAATATTTGGGATATGTAGTACCTCCCATGATATGAACTAACTGCAAAAAACTAAAAATTTTGTGCTTCAAAGGACACTATCAAGAAAGTAAAAAGATATCTGTAGAATAGGACAAACATGTTACAAAGCATAATCTGATAAGAAACTGTGTAAAGAATATAGAAATACTTATTTTTTCACTTAAATTATTTAAAAATTCTTTTTTCTTTTATTTTTAATTTGTTCCAACTAGTTATACATGACAACAGAATGCGTTTTGACACATTGTACACAAATGGAGCACAATATTTCCTTCCTCTGGTTGTACATGGTACAGACTCACACCAGTAAATTTCTTAAGCCTTAAAACAAAAGGACAAATACTTCAGGTAATTGTGGACAAAAGACATGGATAGATATTTCTTCAAAATAGTGAATCTGAATTATCTTTCCTAAGGACATAGATGAATACCTTATTGTGAATCTTCATCATATACATCCACAAGCCTGGGATCCTAATTAGAATAAGATATACTTTATTTTTTATAAACATATCATGCATAACTAAAAAGAATTTTAAAAAGTGATTAACATTGCTCAGAATCAGTAACCAACAGGAAAATGCATATCAAAACCACATAAGATGCCATCTCACATCCACTACAATGTCTAAAATAAGAGATGGAATCATGAAGTATTAGGAAATAAATGAAGTAATTGGAACTTTCATACATTTTTGGAAAGAATATTAAATGATACAGCTATTATGGAAAACACTGACAGAAGTACTTTGTAAGGCAGCAATTTCACTCCTGAATATACACTCAGATAAAATTGAAAACTCAAAAAAAAAAAAAGAAAATTGAAAACTAGAGTTCACAAACAAGTTTCACACTAATGTTCATACGGCATCAATCACAATAGCCAAAAGATATAAATAACACAAATATCCATCAACTGATGAAAGGATAACTAAATAGATATACAATGGAATATTATTTGGTCATAAACATGAAGTACTGATATATATTTCACTTGGAAACAAAATGCTAAATGATATCACTTTGCATCACAAAAGACCACACATTACATGTCTCCATTTTTATAATGTATACATCATATGCAAAGCTAAAGAGATAGAAAATAGAGTAGTGTTTGTTTAGGATCAATGATTTTGAAAGCTGATGGTTAAAAGATAATGAGTTTTCTGAGTTTTGACAATGGTGATGGCTGCATGTATCATTTAACATGCTAAAAATTATGGAATTTACATTTAAGGAATCAAAAGTATGTAAATAATATCTTAATGAAGTTGTTATTTTAAATGAAAAAAGAAATGGTAATCCACATACTAATTATAAGAAAAAAATATTTGGAGGACATTTGAACCAAGGATGTTCTTGGCTTTTTTCACAAATGGATCTTGTGGATTGTTGAGGGAATTCACATTAACTCCAAAAAATGTGTTAATGATCACATCCATGTTGTAGCTCCCCAAAATTCTGAGTAGAGAAAGAAATGTAAAATTTTAATCTGTACTGCTTTACTCTCCTACTACACATGCTGGAAGAAGTGATATGAGCACATTCACACACTGTCAGAAATATCTGTTGATCAAATGACTAGTCCATGCTCCTATCAAATGCCATGAGGCAGCTGCCCCTGGGCCAGGGGAGTTAGGGACACTAGGGCAGTGAGCTCAAGGAGTTCAGTCACAAAGAGACAGACACCCTTAATTAGACAAATTACATCAGTGAGTGGAGTGTAGATTATAAAAGTGATTAAGTACAGAGCTTCAGCAGGACCAGGGTGTTATAATTGACTCCTGGTAGGGGATCCAATATAGGTGACCTTGACCTAGGTCCTGCCTAAGCACAGTCTGTGCCCAGAGCTGATTCTTCTCTAACACATCACATAACAGCAACACCCTGTTCTGAGAGGCAGAAACATTGTCCTCCCTTCTCTGCACCCACTGCTACTGCTCCCAAGAGGTCCTGCACTCCAGGATCTGAATTGGCCCCAAAGGCAAAATCTTGCAAAAGGGAATGAGTAAGAATATCCTCAGTTAAAACATTAAAAATCTCCTCAAAATGTACTTGGATGATCTCACAACTTGGTGAAAATATTCTCTTCAGATTTTCCTTTACAGTATCAGAGGTTGTACATGGATCAAAATAACCCATTTTATACAAGAAATGATGTGGTAGTTGTAATCCGTATCCTTTTAGGACCCTATCTCTGTGGAGATTGGAGGAAGAAGTGGTAGGAATATTTTATATTTTTCATTTTGCTGACATTCTCAGTGCAACCATGAAGAGATTTGTTGTTCCATAGCCTCCATCGTATCTTTCTATCCCTGATCAATAGGTATCAGAAACTTCCCCCAACCAACATTCCCTATGCTCTACCCCCAACTTCTGAGTGATCACATTCTTCATTATAAAACATGTGTTTTGGCTTACATAATATCCACATTGACGATCAAGCAGATAAACTAATTCTGTTTTCTGTACACAGATGTCCCAGCTGCCCCGCCTTCTCCTGGGAGCCTCTTCTTCTTGGTTGGCCCATTGTGTTAGTGACACCACACACTTGCTTTTGTCTGGTCAGGAAGTAGCTCAACAGTGGTAATTTCAGTTCCCTGGCAGGCTGCTGGAAGGTCTCAAAACAGCTCAGAACCCCAGGGCTGGCCTGCTACTTACTCATTCACAGTGACAGGCTCATCTTTCTTCACTTCCTGGCTCAGGTACTTCACCAATGCATCTCCATATTGGTTAATGATGGGGAACATCTAAGCACAAACACAACTCCACCCACAGTTAGAGGAGAATCGAGTCCTTGAGGCAGTGGTTTTCCCCGGATTATAAAGTTATGAGATACTTATAATGAATCAAATAATATCTCTTCTAGATATAAAGATAAATGGTCATTTGAAATTTTTCATTAGTTCTTTTTATTTATCCATAACAATAAGTTTCATTTTGACATTATTATAAAATCATGGAAAATAATTTTGCACTTCTCTAATTGCTTGACATGTTGAACATTTTTTCATATACTCATTGATCATTTGTATTTCTTCTTTTGAGAAGGGTCTGATCAGTTCTTTTGCCCATTTATTGATTGGGTTATTTGATTTTTTTGGTATTAAGCTCATTGAGTTCTTTGTATATTGTGAATATTAACACCATAAATTAACAACCACTTCTGAAGGTTCTCTCTTTATGCTCTCAATTGTTTCTTCTGATGTAAAAGGATATTAGATTAGAGAAAATAGACAACAATTAAATTATCATTGTCTATTAAATTAAATTATTAAGTTCTTACAAGTGCTTAAGATGCAAGAGACAGTATCAGTGGAGACTCAGCCCCATGTGCTTTTTCCACTCAACAACATGGCCTTTATGAGCCATGCCAGTTAGGCAGGATAATGTGGCCAGCTCTGCAGTTTTGAGGACTTGATGAGAGAAAATGAAGAGTTCTTGTGGCACACAAGAACTACAATAATACCTCTGGAACTGCTTTCATCAAGCATTATTAAGAAAATGGCTGCTGAAATTAGCTGATTTCACCCTAACATATTATGAAGTACTAAAGGTCATGGGAACACAGTGGTTTAAAATGTACTGGAAGTCCATTCTTCAAAGTCAATAGAATGAGGCAGGCAGAGAAATCCCTGTGTACACTTCTATTGAAAACTCCTAATTGACAGGGAAAAACAAATAAAATCCCCAAGACTTTACACTTGCAGAGAAAGTTAAAATAAAAGAAAGCAGAGGTCAAATCATTTCCTTATCTGTTCATATCTGTCTCCACTTTTCGTTCAAATGTATATAATAACCCCCAGATTTATATAAAGGTTGCTTTTACTAAAGTGACAATCTTGAAAGGAGATTAAGCCATGCATGCTGCTCATTTTAGAAAGGTCTGACTTAATGCCTGCTAGGCAGTATTAAAGGCTCCTAATAAAGAAAAACAATGGAAAAGGGTGTAGAGGCTGGGCACTGGAGAGAAGGTGAGGCCAAGAGTGTTTGGGTCATCAGAGACTGAGAAAAGGCTGAAGTGTGACATTCTTGGACATAAACCTTGACACCTGGTGAAATATGGGACTCTTGGCAGGAGGAGCCCCTGCCAAGCTTTATGATAATTAATTATCAGTAATAGCTATGGGCTGGCATTGTCCTCTTGCCCTGGAGTTCCTCATCCAACAAGTCTACCGAAGGGAAGTTTCCAAAATACTCACCCCCACATTTTCCCATACTTTTCATGACATTGGGGGTCATATTGCCAAAAACCTTGGGAGGAGAAACAAGAGAATTTATATTGTTATTTTGAAAATATTTAACCCTGCTTCCAATTGAGGAACCAATGATTCCAATCCCTTGAAATCAGATTGGAATATGGTCCATCACTGTCAGTTAGAGGGAAGCTCTTATTCTAAGACATCCAAAGGCAAAGAAGAGAAAATAAATGAGATATTAGAAAAGGGAATTTAGAGTCCATCTTGAATTTTCTTGAAGTATTGTACATATTGAAGAAATTATCCTTCTTTTTTTATTTTTGACACAAGGTATTGCCATGTTTCCTATATTTCTCAAGCTGACTTTGAATTTATGATTCTCCTGCCTCAGCCTCCAGAGTGGTTGGGACTACAGGTGTGTGCCACTGTTTGGCCAATTGTCCTTGAGTATGAATATGAAGCAAGCCTGGCTTTCTGTATCATTTTCTCATGTGCATGGACTGTTTCTGAAATCCTGCCAACTTTGAATCATACCATCCACATGGATGTGAAAAAACCAAAGCTGAGAGAAAGTGAGTGAGTTTCCCAGGGACATTCACAAGGATACTTCACTCATTTTTTCCTCAGATCTTTTTAATTTCTCTCTTGAATCTCCCTAGAGTACTTGGGAAATTAGGAAGTTCAAGGCACCAGTCACCTCTAAGTTGACCATGTTGATGTGGTTAGTTTAGTTGTTTTTTTCACTACTGTGACCCTGATAAGAACTATGTAGAAAACTAAGATTTACTGGGCCCACAGTTTCAGAGGTCTCAGTTCATACACAGCTTCCTCTGTTGCCATGGTCTAAGGTGAGGCAGAATAACATGGCAGAAGAGTGTGACAGAATAAAGCAGCTCAGGACGTGGCATCAGGAAGCAGACAGAAATTCCACTAACCAGGGACCCTACCTGCCTACAGTTGCCTCCAGTTAATCCTTGCTGAGGAAATAGTGTACCGAGTAGATTAAGGCTTTCACAATTCAATCACTTTATTTCTGAACTTTCTTGCATTGCCTCACACATGAGCTTCTGGGGGACGGCACAACCATAACAGTGATTCTCATGCATGTTGTGGATTGAGGAAAGAATAAGTGAGGATTGACAAAATGGAGTCACCTTCCAGTTTTCCAGATCAATGTGGAGAAGATGGGGAGATGCCACCCCTACCCATGGGAGTCAATAAATAAAGTCCTTGCTCTAAGTTTTTGCTTCTAACACTTAAAAATAATTTTTTATGTTGCTATGTTTCAGGGGTGATGCTTTCAGGATGCACAGGGAGACCCCAATTATATGAACCTTACAGGCTGTTTAGTAAACAGTTTATCTGGGAAGTGTGAAGATTAAATGATTGTTTTTCCAAAGAGAACATAAGTATGGAATTCTCAAGTGGTCATTAGGTCTCCAAATTGTAGAAATAGAATCTAATTAAGAAGCCTCAGTCTTTGGTAAAGATAATCTAAGCAGAGAGCAGCATATCCTCTGATCATCTGGATTAGCGCTCATGATTTTATATCCAGTATTCAGGTCCTGAGTCAAATACCTAACCAGGTTAATCACCAATGCAAGCCACAAATTCACATTTCTTTTGGAACACTCCATTCAATTGACTTAAATTCTAATAATTTTTTAAATCATCCAATTTCTGCTCATTTTATATCACTAAATCTGACCTTGTTGAAAAACAATATTCATTTTGTGGTTAATTATGTGAAGTCCATAAATAAGAGCTGTCTTATCTCTTTTGTATTTTTTCCCTTCTAAGACTCATAGATAGGGTGTTATCTTTGAAGGATAATAAAAAAAAAATGCAGATTGCTTTTGTTTCGTCTCTTAAATCCTCTACATGTACCTTTAGTAGTAAAACTTGGGTACTGCCATGGAAATAACCATAGATTTAGACATTAATAAATTATGTATGTGCAAATATGAATATGAATACTTGCATTGTTCAAGAAATTGTAGTTTCAAATATATCCATGAACAGTTTTTAAAATAAAGCTACTCATGAGATCTAGTTATGAATAGAAATGTTTGAATGTGCTTGATATCTTCTCTTTCACAGATTTTTGCTCAAATGTGCAAAGGCAAATTAAAGTTCCTCTTTATGATATGTACAAGTCTGAACAACATCATGAGCATCAAACGCAGGTGAATTAGGGATCTGAGTATTTCCACTGAGGCTCTTGAAGAGTTGACATCAGAGCCCCAAGGAAAACCTGGCCATGCTCAGGGTGGAGCTTGCACACTGTTTCAAAATGGATGAGAGGAACTTCTTTCCAAAGAAGTGCATTTTTACCAATGACATTAAACTGGCATTTTCTTTGCCAAAGAAAAAGAAGAAACTCAACCATACTCACCTTACAGAAGCATTCCAAAGAAATGCAGAGGTGTTGGCCCAGGAATTCCCAGCTTCTCACATAGCACATGTGAATAGGTTCCATATCTATAAAGTGAGAGAGAAAGTCAGGTCACTATGATTGTCATTCTGTAAATAAGGGCCTGACAAGTCTCTGACTCAGAAACTGGACCAGACAATGAGGGAGGTAACATGTAGGTGATATATAACAACAAAAACTCCAACAGCACATTTGCTCCTTCCCAACTCCATTTAGAGAGTCCCCCCTCACCCCAAAGGCATAATGATGAGCCAAGAGAAGTTGAGACTTCATGCCCCAATTCTTGGGTTCATACTTGAAACATTCCCAGACTTGAGTGCTCCTACAAGGTCTAGCCTGGCTTTCTGCCAGGGCATTTCATTTGCATGTCTCTTTGGTATGTTGGCCCTTCCTTAATGTAGTATTTTCCGTCTAAAAAGGGTGTGTGTATAATATTTTGGTGCTACTTTGATGAAGAGATTTTGGTTAACACAATCTACTCAATCACAGCAGGTCCAATGAGAGCCTCTGGTGACTTTTTTTTTTTTTTTTTTGCAACTTGGTCATAAAGCTTTTGGGCTTTTCCTTCTTTCCATGCCATGCTCCTGGTTCAGCATCCAGCCCTTATTTAAAATTGACTTTATATGTATCCTTGGAAGCAGTAATAATATTCTTCTGTTGAATGGCAAATGTAGTGTTTTGAAACAATGAGACTTCCCTCTACCTCACACAAATGTGAGCCATGTTGAGTGTCACCGAAATCTGTTGTCAGACAATCTGGTTGCCTTGAGTCAGAAGGAAGGCTGAGTTCCCTATGTACTCTGAGTGCTACTGCAAGGAATGAATAATTGAGTAATCATCTCCAGGCCATTCTCCCTCTTGTTGAGTGTGTTCCTCCAACTGGTGATGCTCAGATTGCAGCTCAAAGCCAGGAATACTCATGTTCACCAAGGTGGCCAGTCACAGCACACTTTGTTTATTGCCCTCCATGCATCAACTCCATTTGTATGAAAACTCACAAAGGCTGGTGCTCCTTTGGCCTGGCTGGCCAGAAACTCAGAGGTGTCATACTCACAGCCCCATGCCAGAGTGTTCTATGTGATACAACCCCTGCCCCACCATCTCAAAAGATGAGAGAAATATGGAAAAAAGAAATGATGCACAAGAGAGTCCTGGCAGCTATTTTAACCATGAAACAGCTAGTTCTGGAAAAGTGGCCCCATGGTGGCAGAGGAGAAAACTGTGGCATGAATAAATGGCCCAGCATGATCTGTATTTCTTTTCATCTACATGAAGGGGGACCCTCCAAAGTTCAGGAACTGTCCTGTTGACTGAGAAGAAAATATGCAACATAAAATAAGAACCCATAATGTGTTCCAGACAGTTTCAATAAGAACTTGCTGCTGATTTTTAGAGGAGAATGTTTAAGGCAGTGTAGGTTTCATATATTCTGTACAAATCCTGCCATTAAATACTGTGATAGTAAAAGCAAATGTGACTCCATTTTGTTTTGTGCCTCCATTCTATAAAACGACCATGCCAAGTAGAAGGGTCATGACTGGGTCAAGATGTTCTTTTCCTTTTGCTATCAAAACTTTTAAGGACACGGAACAACCTAATGGGGCATTGTTTCTGTAACTAGGGTGACTGAACCAATTGTGATTGGTTAGGCCTCCTGCCACTCGACTGCACTCTCCTGCTTCTGTAACCTGGCTTGCTTGCATTGGCTAGACCCCCAAGTGACCCTTTGGTGGTTTTCAGGGTTATAAGAATCACCCTGTGATTGTTCAGGGTTGATCAGGGGATCAGCTTCATATTCTGGTCAGTGGCCACTAGTGTGTTTCAATAAAGACTTGATTTGATTATACAAGAGTGGTCTGGAAGTCAGTTTATGAAACCCTGGGATGAAGCTTTAACTATAACATCTGGGGACTCATCCAGGATTCATTTCTTCCTTACCCTCACACCAAATTTGCCTCCAATCATGGGCCTTTGAACCTCGGCCCCATCCTAGGATGCTCTGAAAAGCCTCCTGCCAGCCTGTCAGATATGGTGATTCGACTCCCTGGGGAAAATTTCATATTGGATGCTGTTGCTTACAACTTTCCAGGGACAGGATGAGATGTTGTCACTGTCTCCCTGGAGGCCTCCCAGTGGGCCCTTACCTGTACCTGGGGGCAGGACCAGTCATGTCTCAGCCCCTTTGGAGTTCTCCTTGTGTGACCTCATCTGTCTATATTTGGGGGCAGGTCAAGATGTTGTCTCTGTCCCACTGGAGGCCTCCCTGCAGCCTCATCTGTTCCTGGGGGCAAGAGGAGACATGATCTCTGCCCCATTAGAGGTCTCCTTGTGTGTCCTTACTGATTGTTGCTTGTCCTGCATCTGTTCTGCTGTTTGTCATTTCACCAGCTTCTGCCTTGCTATTTGTCATTTGTCCAGTGTCTGTTTGCCAGCCATCTGTCTTGTGTTTATCTGTGTGTTGTGTGTGGACCTTTTCTTGTTCTCATTACTGCTCTTCTTTCATCAGGACTCCTTCCCTCTATCAACATAATGGGACAAGGGAGCTCTATAGAGATCTCTACCTGGACCCATTTAACTTATCTTCTTCACAATTTCAGAACTTTTGTTTGTTGATTTGTTTTTGTTTGTTCCCTTTGTGTTCTGTGTTAATTTCTACTTCAGTTTGTTTCTAATGGGAAAAAATGCTTAAAATGGTTTTAACTGTGCTCACTACAGCTTGCATTAAAATGTAAAGTGTTGCCAACAGGAATAAAAGAATTGTCAAAAGTAAAAGCTAAAGGTTAAAAAAAAAAAAAAAGCATTTTGGAGATTGCCTTCATTTAGGAACTGGGCCAGGTGGCCAACTGGGTAAATCATGTCAGTTCCTATAGAAGACAGATTAAAACTAAAGTGTTTTATAAAATTATTATTCCTAAATTGTATAACAAAAAGCATAATTTTGTCTAGGAAATTTGGCTTTTGTCTCTCAGTATTTGCAAGCATGGGGAATAACTCCCAACTATTAAAAAAGTGGTCCAAAGATTTTTCAATATCAGGTTAAAATTTGGTGGCCACTATCCAAGAAATCAGAAAAACCAGTTTAGAATGGGACCCCAACCTGGAGCACTCTCCAAAGGAGACCAATGGAGCTGCGTCTTTAGGAAATTCCTTTAGGAAAAAAATAATACCCTTTCATTTTTCTATATTCCCTTAACTCTATTTAGCTTTTATGAACAGGACCACCTCAGGAAAAAGGTCAGAAAAACTTTAAAAATTCTATATTTGTCAAATTGAAAACTTTGATCCAATATGCCTAGATTAATATGTTTTTCTGAGTACACTCTGCTTTATTCTAAGGCCAATTTACAAGGGTTAACTCTCAATCTAATAGGTTTTAAAATATAAGCTACAAGGCTTTTGTTTGTTTGCTTTGTGTGGGTGCACCAGTGTACTGTCCATCTACATGTATTGCCATGTCTACATATATTTGGTACAAAAAAAATTGACATCTGAGCTCATAAATTAAAATTTAAAAAATAGATCCAAATATCTTTGGTTAATATGATTTAAAAGGTTCAATTTAAATTGAAAAAATAATTGAAAGTACAAATGTCATTAAAGTTACTAATGCACAGTTTTGTTTCTAGATGGTCAAACATCTGTTAAAATGTTAATTTTTATAAAGTGTTTGATATCCATTGTCTCTAGGATTTTTCTTCAACAGGAAAAAATGATTACTAACACTATTCAAGGCACTTGTATGATACCTTGTTTTTAAAAAAAGAAACATAAATTTACATCTAAACATATATAAAATTAATCATGAATATGTTTGTTAGAGACATCTAATTGTTTTACAAAGTTAAAATGCTAACTTTTAAATATAATATCAAGTATTCTTAACTTCTTAAATTCCATAAGACAAAATATTCAAACAATGTTGGTGTTTTCATAAGTTGGTAAATTAAAAAAAATTAAAATTATTTTGTGTCTGGCTGGGGATGTGGCTCAAGCAATAATGCGCTCCCCTGGCATGCGCAGGGCACTGGGATTGATTCTCAGCACCACATAAAAATAAAATAATGATATTGTATTCACCAAAACTACAAAATAAATATTAAACAATTCTCTCTCTCTTTAAAAAATATTTTGTTATCATAAAAATAAGGTTACTATAAATTAAAAGTTCCAACAGGTATAATTCTACATACAAGGAGTCAAGAGGTTTCAACTGCATTTCAATTAAAGTACCATAAATAACAAAATATTTCATTTTATTAAAATGGATTAATTTATCTAAATTCAGAAATGTATAAGGGTTATTTCAAGGTACAAACAGAAAGAAGGATCAATGGATTAAAAATTAATAAAAGGTTCTAATATAAAAATATATTTAGTAAAAACTGTTTCCAGATAAAAAGTCTTTATGTGGTAAAGCATAATTATAATATATCTAAGTAAACAACAAAAGGGCCTAAATAATTAATATATAGGTCTACATATAAAAGATAAATATTAAAAGGTTTATATGAAACTAAGTTGGTTATGTATGTAACACAAATAGTTAAAACTATTCAAGGTCGTTCCTTACAGATAAATATTAATGTACTGGTATATTTATATGCTAAAATGACAAAAACTTCTAAAAATATTAATTACATTGTGTCTGTTAATTTTATCCTCTAGAACAAGTCATCTTGGTTAAACAGCAAAGTTTATTTTAAAGTATTGTCCTACATTACAGAGTCTAGATTTTTCTTTAAAAGCTAACCTTGGTTAATATAAAAACATTGATAAAAGTGTGGTAAATTACTCTTCTTTACAGATTAAATATGTTCATATCTTTCAGGTATGCAAGTCTTTAAGGTAAAAGATTTAAAGGAACATTTTATCATGTTGGTATTCTCCAAACTAAAATTGTCTGTAATGATAATTTAAACTTATAAGAATAATAGATTTTATTGGGAATTTATTTATATTACTTGATGTTTTGTAACCAAACTTTATGTTACCTTTTACACTGGGATATAAAAATTTAAAGGTAGCAGAATACAACAGTTACTAGTATGGCATTAGGTAAAAATGTGGATGTGTAACCGATGTGATTCTGCAATCTGTATTTGGGGTAAAAATGGGAGTTCATAACTCACTTGAAGCTAATGTATGAAATATGATATGTCAAGAGCTTTGTAAGGTTTTGAACAACCAATAAAAAAAGTACCCTACCACTGAGCTACATCTCTAGTTCCTTAAAATTTATTTTAAAAATAAACATTATGTTGTATATATTTTTGTACAACATATTATTTTGAAATATGCACATGTTTTGGAATGAATAGATGGAACTAATTAACAAATTCTTATTTGTGTGTGTGTGTGTGTGTGTGTGTGTGTGTGTGTGTGTTGAAAACTTTTTTCACCACCAAAAAAGCTCCTTTGTGCCCCTTGAAGTGCATTCTAGCCACCCCTAGCGCAGGCACCATTGATTTGTTTTCTGCCACTACAAATTAGTTTTTCCTATTATGAAATTTTCTATATATATGACCAAGCATATTGCTTAAAATATTTTTGAGATTCATTCTCATAGTGTTCCATTAGCAGGCAGCATCCTATTGTAGAACTACATTATCATATGTCTATCCAGTCACTAATGGATGATCATTTGGGTTGTTTCCAGCTTTGCCTGTTATGAATACAGTTACCATAAACATCCAGATAAAAATGTTGTGTATATTTTCAGGGGTTGGGTAGATAAATATCTAAAAGTAAAACTGTCTTGTGGTACACATAAAAACTGCCAAACTATTTCTTGAAGTGGTGTTCCAGTTATTACTCCTGTTAGCAAGGAGAGATTAGAGTATTCCATCTCCACTTGACGTTTTATTGTTTTTGTTTTCTCTTTGTAAGGGGGAGGATTAGTGGTGTCTATGGTTGTAATTTACAGTTTCTGATGACTAATGATAGTGAGCATGTTTTCCTGTGTGCATTGTCTACCAGTCTAGCTTCTTTTCTAAACTGTCTGCATTTGGGGGCCTGTTTTATTAATGGATTATTTTTCTTCTTATTTTGGATTATAAGAATTCTTTATGGGCCATGAGTATATAACTAAGTTGCTGTCAAATAAAGATTTTATAATTTTCCTCCAAAAAAAAAATTAAAGGTACTTTAAAAGATAATGAGAACCTGATCTGTTTAAAGGTTAATATTATAAAACATTTTTTCCACTTTTCCACATTAAAAAAAAGAGCGCTCAGCCTTTTCTTAATTAGTGTTTCAGATGTATGTCATATTGTGCTAGTTAACATTTGTACAGAGTCAGAAAACAATATATGTAAACTTTATAAAATAATATCTAAAAAGAGAGACAAAGATCCGCTTTAGAACTAAAACACTTTACCTAAGATTTGTAAAGAGCCCTGCCTTACCTGAGATAAGGCTCTGCCTCCCACCTTACAGCATGTCAAAATAACTTCAAAGTAGGCCAGATTTCAGTTAATTTAAAGTTATATTCAAAGACTGATTTATTAAAAAGATTAATTTAAAGTTATATTCAAATATTGATTTTATTAAAAAGATTACTATGATCTCAAATAAAAAATATAATATATAACTCAACCAGGATTCAAAATTATATACAAGCTAGATATGTTTTTACTATTGTTAATTTCACTTTGTATTTTCTTTTTCTTAAAGAAAGAGAGAGAGAGAGAGAGAGAGAGAGAGAGAGAGAGAGATTTCTAATACTAATTTTTTAGTTTTAGTTTTTTTGGCGGACACAACATCTTTTGTTTGTATGTGGTGCTGAGGATCGAACCCGTGCCGCACGCATGCCAGGCAGGTGTGCTACCGCTTGAATCACATTCCCAGCCCTGTATTTTCATTATGACTAAAAAAAGTGACCATGACACTCAGAACAACCAACAGACCTTTATAATGGCATTGTCTGATTAATAGGAAAAAAAGAGAGAGAGAAAGGAAAGTACAAGGGGGAGGACAAAGGATATGAGAGATGGAAAGAAAGAAAGAGAAAGAGAATGAGAGGGAGAATGAAAGAGAGCAAAAGTGAGATAAGAAAGAGAGAACAAGAGAGGGGGACCTGGCAGGAGAGAGATTTTATAGCCAAATCTAATGAGCTCTCTGGGTCTACAAACTGCCTTGTTGGCATACAGTGATTGTACCACTGTAGTTGCTAAGGGTGTCATCTTCTGCCTTCAGGCAGACCAGGCAGGAGTCAGATGTGGGTTTCCATTATAACAGATGGGTGAAAGTCGAGTGTTCAACCTTGAGTGGGGTTGAGTGTTCAGACTTGAGGCAAACAAGTGAAGCTAACATTTGTTCAGCCTGCTCCGAAACTAACAATAACTGATGCCTGTTAATGTTTTACAGAGGTAATACTTCATGAACACACAACCTAAGTTAATTTGAGATATTAAGCCATCATCTGTAGACAGATAATAATTAAAAGGGATTAAACTAACTGTAAAGGGGCTAAAGTTATGGCTCAGTAGTAGGGTGCTAGCCTTGCATGTGTGAGTCACTGGGTTCAATCCTCAACATTAAATAAGTTAATAAGTAAAATAAAGATATTGTGTTATGTAAAAAAAATAACTCTAAAGTTATAAACATTAAAGTTAAAACAGAGTATTCTCAGTTTAAGACTGATAAAACTGACTTGCTAGATGCTTAAGGTAAAAATTAAAAATTAAGGTTAAAATAAAGGGGAAAAGAAAACCGATATTTGGCTCTTGCCCTCTGAGTCAGGCTGAACCCAGGACAGGAGGAAGAGCTTTGCAACTCTGGGCCACATAACCTCCTGATAAGGGAGATTAATTAGTCTACTGGAGAACAGAAAGCCAATGAGTGTGCATGCTGCAAAAGAGGAGGTTCATTAAAAAGGGGAGACATGCCTGATGCTTCTAAAGGAAGCCACATGGCCAGCAAGACCTTGACCCATCCTAATGCAGATGGCACTACCAGAGCTGAAATGTGGCTCACAAGTTCCCCAAGAGTGTCCTCCAAGGAAACTCAGCTGACTCTTACCAATAAATAGGAAAAAGTTCAGTTTGACCAGCTTGGTCTTAAACACCTAGCAAAAACAGTTAAAAACCAAAGCACTTGTGTTAACATCCCCCCCCCCAAAAAATAAGTAAGACTGGAGGCAACAAAAGAAAAATTTTTAGGCAACAATACCTGAAAATAAAAATTGCCAGAGCCAGAAGTTTTTAGTCAAATTAAGGCCTACATATTTTCCTAATCTCATACACAAGTAGACATAATAAGTGTTCGCTAGTATAATTATCTACCCCTAAGTAACAAAGAAATCTCTACTGAATGTAGAGGTCATGCCAATAAAGATATTTTGCAAAAATCAGATGACATTAACTAACTTAACTAAATGTTGTGTCTACATTCCTGATAATTCTGACAATATTAAAGATTTATGTCCCTAAAAAAGGGCCTTTTTAGGCTTTGTTAGGCCTTGTTATGAGAACAATTTCTCAGGTCTTCTGCCTCCTGGTAAACAATAATTAATTTCTGTCATTTTCATAATATTCATGAAAAGATTTCAGATATTACAACTGCTATTTTGCATTAATCTTATTTCAGTACTCATGTCTTTTTGTTTCTCTCAGAGAAGTACCCACCCCCAGGTGAATTTACAATCTGTTCTTCCTGAACCAGATTTTAACCATAGACTCCTTGACCCTCTCAGTTTCCACAAAGGGAATCCAAACTGCTTGCCCAGTGCACATTGCCCCCTCTCAGCTCGAAGCAGCAAGAACGGTCATCGCCCTTTTCCCTTACAGCAGTAGTAAGTCCCTAATATTAGAGAAAAAGTTATGGTCAGTATAGATGTTCGCCAATATGTCTAGTTCAGGAAGATGTACCTGGGGAACTACCCCCAATATCACCCTGTGTGATCTCTCAGAAAGAGACACTTGCTTCCACAACCCAAATTATAAGTGGGACAACTCCCTGTTCACCAAAAATTGTGCTTCCCGGGTCCCACTTCAAACTCCTTGCCTAAATCTCAAAACTGTCAATACTCTGAACTATGTAACCTACTATTTTGATGGAGAAAAAGGAAAAGAACCTGGGCTTATTGAAAGGCCAGGGCCCACTGATTTATCAACATAGACAGGCTGCCCCCATTTTAGTTCCCCTTCTGGCTGGTATGGGAATAGCTGGTCAGTATACTGCTTTGGGAACTGTAGCTCTTATCACAGGCTCTAAAAATTTTAAGTCCCTCAGCCATCAAATAGATATAGATTTAGGAGAACTAAAAATGTCAATCTCCAAACGAGAGATTTCACTAGACTCTCTGACAGAAATAGTATTACAAAGAGATGGGGTCTACATCTCCTCTTTCTAAAACAAGTAGGACTTTGTATGGCCCTAGGAAAAACTTGTTGTCTTTATGCAAACCATTCTGGGAAAATAAAAAACAGTTTGGTGCTAGTGAGAAAGAAAAAAAAAATAAGATGCTTCAGGCAATTAGTTCCAAAACTTATTATCATGTTCTCCTTGGCTGACTACCATCATCTCAGACATAGTTGGGCCCCTAGTCCTTCTCCTGATTGGGACTACTATAGGGCCCTGCCTCTTAAACAAATGTGTAGCTGAGGTCCAACTTATGGTCTTGTGAGCCTAGTATGGTCCCTTAGATGCAGAAGGATGAAAAAGAAACTGAGTTCTAATCATGTGTAAGATTGACATCAAATCTACTAAAACAAGTGGGGAATGTGATAGCAAAAGCAAATGTGACTCCATTTTGTTTTGTTACTTCATTCTGTAAAACAACCATGCCAAGTAGAAGGGTCATGACTGGGTCAAGATGTTCTTTTCCTTTTGCTATCGAAACCTTTAAGAATATGAAAGTACCTAATGGGGCATTGTTTCTGTAACTAGAGTAACAGGGCTCTGATTCTGAAACTGGGGTGACTGGGATCACTGTGATTGGTTAGGCTTCCCTACACTTGACTGCACTCTCCTGCTTCTGTAACCTGGCTTGCTTGCATTTGCTAGACTCCCGAATATTCCTTTTGAGATTTTCAGGCTTATAAGGAGCACCCTTGCAATTGTTCAGGGCTGATTGGGGGAACAGCTTTATGTTCTCCTCAGTGACCACTAGTGTGCTTCAATAAAGGGTTGATGCAATTATATGTGAGTGGTATGGAAGTGAATTTATGAAGCTCTGGGATGAAGCTTTAACTATAACAATATAATAAAATTAAATTACATCACTGCTAGATGGTATATATTCATTCTTTCATGCTTATTGTAGAGGGAAATAAAAAAGAAAAGCCCAATTAGGTTAGGGGTATTTGTCACTCCAAATATAGATTTCATATTGGGGGTAAATAAGTCTCTTTACTGATGCCAATATCCCAGAGGGAGGAAAGATAATACAAAAGAAAAGAATAAAACTTCTTAAAATTTCTGTCAGGAATTTTCTGTTCTAGACACTGACCATTTAGACATTTCTCTGAATTTCAGGTGGGAGAATGGAGTTTTAGGAGGGAAGGATGTGCTAGGAGAGGTTCACAGAAAATAGGGAATTCTTCAGTCAGCCTCCCATGGAGTCTGAGGGGCTATGGTGCACTGTACAAATGGTTCTACAGTCATGAGGTCATAGGAATCACTATATGAACCGGTACATTCCTCCAGAATGTCTTTTTGCAGAAAACCCAGAAGATGGAGAGATAAAACCCAAGAAACATGGTTTCCCCCAGAATTCCCAAAGCTTGAAAGGGTGAGATTCCCACTGCATGTGATAAGAACTTACGCATTAGCTGTATATGGAGAATTATTGTTCATCACTCTACGTGCGAATTCAGAGCCAATCAGATTATCTCTGGGGACACACCTCCCCATGAATCCCCAAACCCATAGTAAAATAGATTTCAGGACAGGGAGAAGCTCAAGCAGTCTGCCTAAGATCAATAGAAAATTCTTAAGTGTTTATAGCGATTTCAATTCCATCATATATTTTGATCTTCCAAATAGTTAAGGAAAACAGGAACCTGATTAGGCCACCAACTCCAGGCTTCTGGAGGAGAAAAGGCTGGACAGTGACACACAGCTAGAAAAGCATAAGGCTGATAGCCAGGAGGACCCGGGTCTCTATGGAAGAATTTAGGGTCAGATTCTTCACCACTTTACTTCATCAGATTTGAATTCTGTATCTTTCTTTCAGCTATGTGGGCTGCCCTTTGCAGAATTGTGCCTGCAGAGTGCCCCTTCACAAGCTACAATTCAGTGAGGCCAGTTGTGCTGGGGAAGGAGGTGAGGCCAGAAATGAATTCAGTGGAAAGGCCACCTTTGCATCTCCTGGAATTGGAGGGGTCAAGTGTCCTCTTTGCAGTTGGCAAAGAATCATGCACTCTCCTACTTTGACCTTTGTTTGAAAACAGGGACTTAAACATACTGCCTGGGGTAAAGACAATGACTCTGGGGACTGCAGCTGTACAATGAGTAACTAAAAGCAGGATAAAGCTTGGCATTCTGCCTTCCTTCAATATCCTTTACTAACTTAATATTTGTGACTGCTCAGCTCTGCACATAGACATGTTAATAATTTAAGGAGTGCTCAGATAAAAACTAGCAATAGATTACAAATTTATCTAACCTATCTTATCCCCCTTGAATATTGAGGCAAGATTGAAGGGACATTCAACTATCAGCTTTTATAAAAATTTTCTTTTTAGTTATAGATGAACAAAACACCTTTGTTTAATTCATTTTTTATGCAGTGCTGAGAGTCAGACCCAGTGCCTCACACATGACAGTTAAGTGATCTACCATTGAGCCACAACCCCAGCTCCTCTAGTGTCAGCTTTTACAGTATCTTGGTTCAGAACCCCAGGGTGGTTCCAAGAAGTCTTCATTGTTCATTTACTTCCAGTTAAGGTAGACCCTTGTAGACAAATAAACACAGGAGTTTATTTTTTCAACAGGAGCAATCATCCCATGGGACCTACACTGCCCCTTTTAGGATTCCAGGTCTGGTAGATAAACATCCTGAACAATAAATAAAATGTATTCCTTTCAATGATAAGGACTTCTCAGGAGCCACCTAACAGTGCTAGAAATGAGATAGTGATCCTTCAGACATCAGTTTGGACAAAACTGCTTCGCAATGCATACCTCTTCCCCACTGTCCCAATTCTGCTTCTATAAACCTTCGGGTCATTCCAGCACCCAGAAGATATGACTTAAAACATGGATCCCCTTGTCTTTCTGGTGTGGCCGCACTGACTAATGTTCTTTTCTTGATTTTTGCAATTACTCTTTGGATTTTCCCAGGGGTGTGTGATGTGTGGCCAGACCTGTATTTTGTACCTGGCATGGGACTCCTGTAATTCTTCCAAGTCTTATTTTGTGGAAAATCAAGAAATTACTGCATAATCAATAATGCCAAAGGTTATGTGATATTATGAGAAACTCACGTGAAGCCACTGGCATTAAATATCCTTATATGTTCCTGGATTCTAGCTGCTTGTCTTTTTGTTGTTGTTGTTGTTGTTGTTATAAGTGGACACAATATCATTATTTAACTTTTCTGTGATGCTGAGGATAAAACCCAGTGTCTCATGCATGGTAGTTAAGCGTTCAACCTCTGAGCACAACCCCAGTCCCATGAGTGCTATATTTACAAATCATGAGAACTTTGTCAACACAAGCTCCATCCATATATCTTTGCCCACACAGGTTCTTCTGCCTAGAATATTTTTGTGTCTCATAAAAGACTCCTGCTGAGCCTTCAAAAACCAGCTCTTATAGCATCTATTTTGGTAGAGCCTTCCTTACTAATCTCAAAGAGTAGGAAAACTTATTCCTTGTCTGTTCTCCTCAGGACTCTATAGATTTAGGCAGGAAAATCATTAGTTCAAAATCAGATTCAGAAATGCAGTGGTCCTCTAAGCATTATATATATATATATATATATATATATATATATATATATATATATATATATATATATATATATATGAATAATAGTAGAAAGAACTGGTCATTACCCTATGTGTCTATGGGCATATATGGTTGCATGACTGGTGTATGTCTGCATCATGTACAACCAGAAGAATAAGAAGTTATACTCCATTTTTGTATAGTGTGTCAAAATGAATTCTACTGTCATGTACAACTAATTAGAACAAATAGTGAAGTGTTGGGGATATGACTCAGTGATTAAGCACCCCTGGATTCAATCCCCATTACCAAAATAAATAAACAAATAAATATAAAATAAATGAATAAAAGATGCACCTCAGTGGAGAGACTCCTCTGGGTTCAATTCCCAGTTCAAAAGAACAACAACAAAAAATCCTCACAAACCAAGAAATGAACAAACCACCACCATCACCACCATCAACAGCATTTATTCCTCAGAAGCAACTTCTGTGCTCTGCACTCCATTCCATTGTTGTCCTCTCTACTCTTCTAGCACATTGCTTGTTTCCACCAGTGTTTTCCTGAACCAGACGTTGAGCTTCTCAAGGGCCCAGTCTGGGTATTATCCACTATTGTATCCTGATATCCAGCAGAAGGTTTTACTCCTGGCATCAAGAAAAGTTGACTGAGTTGAATTGGGTGAGATTGTTGTGGTTGTGCATGATCCTTTCTCGGGAGTATTTGGTGACCACTCCATCTTCCTGCTTTGTTAATATACCAATAAGAGTTGGCTCTGTGTCAGTCACCTTCACTGTACTTTCAGGCCATTCTGTACTAATTCTGTTGGAAAGATGGCCTCTCAAGGAGAGATGGGACATAGAAAAGATGGAGCTGATGGTCCCACCAGTGGTATTCATGTTGCTGTGCAGTCCCTGAGGGAATATTGCAGTATACAGCAAGTTACCCAAATTCTTGACAAAAAAGAGGTTCATGTTTTCTGGAAAGTCTGCATGTCCCAAACCAATGGATGTTAAATAGGGGGAAAAAACAGTGGCCTTCATGGACACATAGACCTCCAAACACCTTGGTGCAATTACAGAGCAGATACAAGATCAAGGAACACCAAAATATGATTTGAGCTTTTCCTTTGCGATAAGTCAGAATATATGGCCTCCTGATTTTTGGTGAATAGATGATTAATTGAATGGGTAGACATTGAGTCTTCGCAGCTAAGAGAGGAACAGCTCTGTAACAGGTGTCATTACTACCTGTGAGCCTCCATCACTTTAGTGATGAAAGACATCCCCTGACTGTTTGGAAATAACACAAGTTTATTATCTAATGTCACCATATGATGGACTATCTATCTAATTGGAACATTATCTAATATTCTGGGTCTACTTGGTCTGAGGAATAAAGAATTAGGTGATAAATCTTCAAAGTTCTTAAAAATCAACAGATAGAGTAGAAATTTAAGCAGCACAAGCAGGTCATTCTTCTTTTATCTGTTCTTATTGTTAACCTTCTGTATAAACTTTGAACTACCCCAGACAACTCTTCGCATCCTTCTGGTCTGTAAATCCCCAGGGATTCCTGACACTGGCCTGAAAATGTGGACTTATCACTGGCAAAATATGATAAGATTTGAATGCATGTAAAACAACATTCATTCAACAAGGAAAGTTTTGCATATTATTTCATGACTATAAACAATTTAATTAGTCCACCCAAACCCCAAAACATTTTTATTTTCTTTTGGAAACACATTCCTATGGAAACTATATGTTTCAATGTTATAAAAACATGTGTTTTTCTGAGATGATATTATGACTAAATCCAATCTGACTTTCCACCTGCTCTGCTTACATGAGGAACAGCTCACACATGTTAAAACGGACACAATGGAGTTTTACTCAGCCATAAAGAATAATGAAATTATGTCATCTGAGAGGAAATGCATGGAACCACAGAACATCAGGATAAGTGAAATAAACCAGATTCAGACAGACAAGTGTTGAATGTTTTCTGTCATACGCAGAAGCTATACCCCAAACTAAGAAATAAAAAGTGGAGTGGAATCCCATGAAAGTGAAAGGAGATCAGTGGGGCAGAGAAAGGGGAATGAGGGGAAAGGAGGAGGAATGGGAAAAAAAGGAGAAAAAATATTGGCCAAATTATGCTATGTCCATAAATGAATGTGCTACGTACATTGAATTTCACCTTTATGTACATCTACAAACACTAATTTAAAAAGCTATAAATAAATAGAAAACCAATAGATTAAATGAAGTGGGACAGGGGAAGGAGGAGAGGAGGGATAGTGAATTCACGAGGGACAAAAGTGAAGCAAATTATATTTTATGCATGTATGATTACATCAAAACAAACCCCAATATTATATATAACACACAAATAGAATCATTAAAAACTGATATCAATACCAATAGGCTAATCTGTGCTTAGTCCTAAAATGTATTATGTTCCAGGTCTTAACCAATGCATTGGCCCATTCATTGATTGGATTATGTGTTTTTTTTGTTCTTAAGATTTTTTGAGTTCTTTATATATCCTAGAGATTAATGGTCTATCAATGTGTATGTGGTTATAAATTTGCTCCCATTCTATAGGCTCTCTATTCACCTCATTGATAAGAAGCTTTTCAGTTTGAATCCATCCCATTTATTCATTCTTGATTTTATTTCTTGGACTATAGGGGTCTTATTAAGGAATCCAGGGCCTAATCCAACATGATAAAGATTTGGACCTACTTTTGTCTATTAGGTGCAGTGTCTCTAGTTTAATTCCCAGGTCCTTGATCCACTTTGAGTTGAGTTTTGTGCATGGTGAGAGACAGGGTGTAATTTCATTTTTTTGCATGTGGATTTCCAGTTTCCCCTGCTCCATTTTTTAAAAAGGCTATTTTTCTCCAGTATAATTTTTTGGCTCCTTTGTCTAGTATGAGATAATTATATTTATATGGGTTTGTCTCTGTGTCCTCTATTCTGTACCATTGGTGCCAATACCATGCTGTCTTTTGTTACTATTGCTCTATAGTTTAGTTTAAGTTCTGGTATAATGATGCCACCTGCCTCACTCTTCTTGGTAAAGTTTGCTTTACGTATTCTGGGTCTCTTATTTTTCCAGATGAGTTTCATGATTGCTTTTTTTATTTCTATGAGGAATGTCATTGGTATTTTGATTGGGATTGCATGAAATCTCTATAGTGCTTTTGGCAGTATGATCATTTTGATAATATTAATTCTGCCTATCCAGGTGTATAGGAGGATCTTCCATCTTCTGAGGTTTTCTTCAATTTCTTTCTTTAGTGTTCTGTAGTTTTATTTTAGAGGTCTTTCACCTCTTTCATTAAGTCAATTCCCAAGTATTTTATTTATTTATTTATTTATTTATTTATTTATTTATTTATTTATTTATTTATTTAGAGGATATTGTAAATGGGGTGATTTTCCTTGTTTGTCTTTCAGATGATTTGTCACTGATGTAAAGCAATGCCTTTGATTTATGGGTATGAGTTTACATCCTGTTACTTTGCTGAATTCATTTATTAGTTCTAGAATTTTTCTAGTGGAATTTTTTGTTTCTTCTAGGCATACAATCATGTTGGTGGAAACAGGGATGATTTGAGTTCTTTTCTTCTTATCCATATCCATTTAATTTCTTTCATCTATCTAATTGCTTTGGCTGGGTTTTCAAAAACTATGTTAAATAGAAGTGGCAAAAGAAGGCATCCCTGTCTTCTTCCAGCTTTTAGAGGGAATGCATTCAATTTTTCTCCATTTAGCATGATGTTAGCCTGTAGCTTAGCATAGATAACTTTTACAGTATTGAAAATGTTCCTATTATCCCTAGTTTTTCTAGTGTTTTGAACATAAAGGAGTGATGTATTTTGTCTTTTCTGCATTTATTGAGATAATCATATGATTCTTATCTTTAAGTCTATTGATGTAATGAATTACAATTTATAATGAATAAAGTCTATTGATGTGATGAATTACATTTATATTTATGTTGAATCATCCTTATCCCTGGGATGAACCCTACTTGATCGTAGTTCACTATCTTTCTAATATGTTTTTGTATTTTATTTGCCAGAATTTTATTGAGAATTTTTGAATCTATGTTTATTAGAGATAGAAATCTGAAGCTTTCTTTCTTTGATGTGTCTTTGTGTGATTTTGGAATCAGGATAATATTGCCATGATAGAATGAGTTTTCATGAGCTTTCTCTTTTTTATTTCATGAAATTTTTTGAGGAGTATTTGTATTAATTCTTAAAGGTCTTGTAGAACTCAGTTGGTATCTGTCTGGTCCTGTGATTTTCTTGGTTGGGAGGCATCTGATCGCATCTTCTATTTCATTCCTTAAAATTTATCTATTTAACTTGTGAATATTATCCTAATTCAGTTTGAGAAAATCATATGACCCTAGAAATTTGTCAATACCTTTGATATTTTCTATTTTAATGTAGTACAAATTTTCAAAATAGTTTCTAATTATCTTGTGTATTTCTGTCATGTTCATCATGATATTTCCTTTTTCATTACAGATTTAGTAATTTGAGTTTATTCTCTCTTCTTTATAAGCATGACTAAGGCTTTATGGATTATATTTATTTTTTCAAAGAATTAATTTTTTATTTTGTCAATTTTTTTAATTGTTTCTTTTGTTTCAGTTTCATTGATTTCATATCTGATTTTAATTATTTCCTGTTTTCTACTACTTTTGGTCTTGATTTGTTCTTCTTTTTTGGGGGGCTTTCAGATGCAATTTTAGGGGATTTATTTGTAGGCTTTTCCTTCTTTTAAGGAATGAACTCCATGCAATGAACTTTCTTCTTAGTATGTTCTTCATAGTGTCCCAGAGATTTCGATATGTTGTGTCAGTGTTCTCATTTACCTCTAAGAATTTTTAAAATTATTTTAGACTTTTTGTGTAGTTGTACAAGGACATCATGTCTATTTTACTTATTTTTATAAGCAGTTCTAAGAATCAAACCCAGAGCCTCACACATGCTAGGCAAGCACTCTGCCACTGAGCCAAAACCCCTAATAATTTTTAATCTCCTCTTTGATGTCTTTCACAGCCCATTGTTCATTCAATAGCATAATATTTACTCTCCAGGTTTTGGAGTATTTTCTATTCTTTATTTTATCATTGATTTCTAATTTTATTCCATTATAATCTGATAGAATGCAGGGTAAGTATCTCTACTTCTTTGTATTTGCTAAGAGTTGCTTTGTGGCATAATATATGGTCTATTTCAGAGAAGAATCTATGTGCTGGTGAGAAGAAAATGTATTCACTCATGGTGGATGAAATATTCTCTATGTCTGTTAAACATAATTTCTTGATTGTATTACTGAGTTCTATAATTTCTTTGTTTAGCTTTTGTTTGGAAGATCTATCCAGTGGTGAAAGAGGCATGTTAAAGTTATCCAGAATCACTTCATTGTGGATTATTTGACTCTTGAAGTTGAGAAGAGTTTGATTGATGAGCATAGATGCTCTACTGCTTGGGGCATACATATTTATAATTTTTATGACTTATCGATGTATGGTTTCCTTAAGTAGTATGAAATTCTCTTCTTTATTCCTTTTGATTAACTTTGGCTTGAAGTCTATTTGATATGAGGGTGGAAACCCTACTTGTTTCCACAGTCCATGTGAGTGTGTTTTTTCCCAACCTTTCTCCTTTGGTCTGTGGATGGTTTTTCCTATGAGATGAGCCTCTTGAATGCAGCATATTGTTGTTGTTGTTTTTAAATTCAACCTGCCAGTCTATGTCTTTTGTTTGGTGATTTCAGGACATTAATATTGAGGGTTACTATTCAGCCATGATTTGTATTTCATGTCATTTTTGTTTATTTTTGGTATTTATATTGACTTGGTTTCTTGTTTGGCTGATTTTTCCTTTAGTGTAATCACTCCCTTTGCTGATTTTAGTTGTTGTTTTTCATTTTCTTATCATCATCTATTTTGCCAAAGATGTTCTCTACTGCAATCTCTCTAGTTGTAATTTCTTTTAACTTATGTTTGTCATGGAAGGTTTTTATTTCATCATCAAATCTAATGCTTAGTTTTGCTGAATATGATTCTTGGTTGGCATCTATTTTCTTTCATAGCTTGGTATATTTTTTTTCAGGATATTCTAGCTTTGAGGTTCTGGATTGAAAAATCTGCAGAGATCCTAATTTTTTCCATATATGTGATCTCATACCTTTCTCTGTGGCTTTTAAATTTTTATCCTTACTCTGTATGCTAGTCCTTTTCATTATAATGTATCTTCGTGTAGATTTGTTTTAATTTTGTAAATTTGGTTTCCTATAGGCCTCTTGTATTTGATTTTGCAATTCATTCTTCATGCTTGGGGAAATTTTCTGATATTATTTCATTGAAGATATTGTGCATGCCTTTAGTTTGAATCTTTATGCCTTTCTCTATCCCAATAAATCTTATATTTGGTCTTTTGATGTTATTCCATCATTATTGGGTGTTCTGTTTATGCTTTCTTACCATCTTCACTGTGTGCTCAACTTTCAAGATTGTATATTTTGTCTTCATTATCTGAAATTTTGTTTTCCAAGTCATCTAATCTGCTGTTTATGCTTTCTGTTGAGTTTTTGTTTTTTGTTTGTCTGTTTGTTGATTGTTTCCTTGATTTCTGATTTTATTTTCAGGATCTCTGCTTCTTGAAGTACTCTTTTGCTACCTGTATTTTCCCCCTTATCTCTTTGTTGGTGTGATCAATGTTTGCCTGTATTTTCTCAACTAGGTCATTCTTTACTTTGTAGGTCATTTGAATTATGTATATTCTTAATTCCTTCTCTGACATTTCATCAACTGCACTTTCTATGGATTCTATTATTGTAGTATCTTGGTGTGTTTTTTCATGTTGTCTATTTGTCTTCCTTTCTTGCAGTGCAAATCTGAGTTACTACAGTTTCTACCTTATAATCTTATAGTGATCCTGAAGATTACTTGTACCTTACCTTGGTTTGGACTTCTAGCCCCCACCCAATGTCCCATGATAAATGCTACTGCAAGTAAATGTGGTGGTGGCAATAGTGGAGATAACTCAAGATAGCTGTGAAGTTGCAACTACTTCCAGAGATGGGGCTACAATGTGGGCCTTACAGTGGCTTTGGGATGCCGGTTCTGAGATGCAGCTGCCTCCAAGTCCTACCTATTGTCCCAAGGTGGAGGCTATTGCATAGGAAGGGCTATGGAGATGCTTACAGGGGACCAAGATGAAGATTGGATAGGCCTGGGTAGACCTGGGACACCTTCCTCCCTTTTTTGAATGTGTTCTTGCATTTTTCACAAAAAGGTGTTAAAGGTTCACTTTTGTCTTTCCCAATTTTTAACCTGGAATTAGTCTTTTGTCTAACTATCCCTGCTTCCTATAGTGAAATATGGTATATTTTTTCAAGGATCTGGTCACCAAGACTGATCCACTGATCAGTCTTGGTGACCAGTGCTATTAAAATGTCACTGTTACCCAGTCCCATTAGTGTAGACAAGTATGAATTTAAATTTTTGCATTCGAACACTCAAACAAACTCTCTCTCTCTCTCTCTCTCTCTCTCTCTCTCTCTCTCTCACACACACACACACACACACACACACACACACACACACACACTTGTTTCTCTATTTTTCTATCTGGAAAAGCATGAGTTCACAGTGATACATTCCATTTCAGTTCTCCTTCACAGATCTCATTCCAATTTTCTTTCCTGAACCAGAGAGTCACTTCACCAACATTTCCTATGAAAACTGGATTTCAGTGTCCTTGATGTATTTGCTTTTTTAAACAATCTCTCTTTATACAGATAAATTCCATTCATCCTATTCTAACACCACATGCCCTCCTTAGCTCACCTAGGTGTTTTTTACCCTATTTGGTCAACGAGTGTTTATGTCAGGGTACCTCTGTCTGTGGAGCCCATCTCAGGTTGATTGGGCTCCCAGACTCAGGCAGGCTGTCCCTTCTGAGGACACCTTCCCAAATGTATCTCATATCTGACTTGAAGCCACCATTATTCCCTCCATCACTACAAAGTGTGCCCTCACATTGCTGGACCGCATCTAATGGCATTAGGAGTGAATTATTCAGGAAGGGAAAGGGAAGTCAAGGGAAGGAAGATATGGGACAGGAATAAGATGGAAAAATCCTGTGTAGCTCCTGATACCAGTTGAATCTGAGGAGCACTGCTGTAAAAATGATTGACTATCAACCATGTTCTAATTCAAAGCTCATTGTGCTTTTTATCAAGTTGGTTATTGAACATGGACTACAAATATATTTCTTTCTTTACAGAATCAATAAGGGAGATAGGAAGGAAATATTAAATCTAAACCAGAGATACAGTAATAACTACCTCAGTAGAGTGTTTCAAATTATGTGCTTCAAAAATTGGAGAAGGACACTATGAATATACTTTTCCAGCAATGAAAAAATTCACAGTGGGTTAACTGTATCTATCTTAATATTTAATTTGAATTTCTGAAAAAGCTTCATGTATTTAGTGATTGTGATGATCAAAAGATTGAGTTTTGACTCTCACTGATTCAGTACTATATATCCCCTTAAATGGGCATAGAGGCTTCAGATAAATTTTATAAGGATGTGTTTATTGACTTTCTCATTATAAAACTTATCACAGCATATTTAAAAGAACACATCATATATCAATGTCTCCCTCATTTTCACTAAAAATTGTTGACAAATTTGGTGATAATTGTTGATTCTCTGATCAGAGCTCAGGAAGAGCTGCCAGTACTAACTGGTAGTGAGAAGAGAGAGCTCATTACATGCAGAAATGGTGAGTCTTCACATCTGGCACAGAGGTGGGCACCTACTTTCCATCACAAAACAGATAATACTCTGCACAGACCCTGAGAGAGCTCAGCAAAGGTCTCCAGCATCTCTTATCATTCACCAATTGAGGAATATAGAGTCTACCTTCATTCTGAGTTTTCTTCACAAAATAAATTTTTGTTCTTTGATGTTCTGTGTCCCAGTCTCCAAGAAGAACCATGCAAAAAATCCTTTGGGAAGTTCAGGCTCCACTAATTGTCCCATCTCTGTACAAAACCTTCAGAATAATGGGCCTTTCAGGTTGAAGAAGTCCTAGGTTGCCTAATTTCATAGGAATCTGTAACATATAGCCAAGCACATGGAGAATGAAGCACAATGAATGAAGCAACAGTAACCGCAGCAGCAAAGTAGAGAAGATACATTAAGCACAGTCATGCTTTACAAACATGAAAACTACTTTTACTATCATGTATCTTGAATTCCTCCTACTCCTTCTCTATCTGTGTCATGATGGGATAGTAAAATTATTCATTTATGTGAAAAATTATTTCATGAATATCTCTTATACTAGGCCTGAGACAAAATGAGATTGACTTATTCACTTTATTGATAAAATTGCAAATAAAGGACTGGAGTTGTGGCTTAGTGGTAGAGCATTTCCATAGCATGTGTAGGCACTGGGTTCGATTCTCAGCACCACATAAAAATAAATAAAATAAAGGTCTATCAACTAAACAAAAAATAATTTTAAGAAAATTGTAAATTTAAAAAAAAACAAGTTTCAAAAATTTAAAATAGATTCCTACACATTAAAACAAACTTTTAGAGAACTTTAGAAAGTTAATTTTGTGCCTGCTGAAACTTAACAAGGAGCCCTGAGGAGGTTTTATACACTTCAATGTCATGAGCAGTCTTCAACTTCCAAAGGGTCTGTTAGTTGAACTCAACCTGTAGAATGATGGAAGTGGTCTTAATTCCTTAAGACCTTTATGCTTTGCTTTGCTCTTTGGGAATCTCCTCTTGGCTTCTAAGCACAGTGCAAATGGGGAATTTCTGAGACCTTCAGTGTTTTGACTATATCCTCATGCCATTTCCAGAATCATTCCACAGGGCTGGGGGAATCTCCAACAGAGTACACTTTTTTCTCTTTAAGAAGCAAATTATTGTTTAGATTGAGAAGTACCAGTGTAGAGAAGGCAGAGCTTGCAGAAAGTATCTGCCCCATTCCTGGTGTGTCAGAGGACCCCTTCCTATCAGTCAGTTGGCCCTGAAACCATCTCTATCCTCCTCTCCCATGCAGATGGCCCACTGAGAAGGAAAAGTTGCATATTAAACCCAAAAGTCCTGGAATTGAACCACTATCAATAGGGAGGTTGTGTAAGTCCCAGTGAGGAGAGCTTCACTCAAACATCATAATCCTATGGTCACCACACCTCATGACTGTGCACAGGGTCTCTCCAGGAGACTTAAAGCTGAATTTACACTGTGCTCAAGTTCACAGTCCACACGTACACATGTCACACCAATCTGCATTGAGTCCATATGTTTTTTATACTTTGGTCTTTATAAAGCCATAGACTTAGAGCCCTCACAGTGAAGAACTCTAAAATATCAAAGATGGTGCAAAAGAGACTCATTGGACTATAGATCTAAGAATTAAATGATGAATGAGTATATTTTTCTGTGACTAGGTCCCTATGTTTGGAAAAACATCTTCAAGTAAAACATGTATATGAAAATCTACTGACCTGTGTTTCCTTACAAGGTTGGAAGGAGAAGTTCTGCATTACTCTGGCAAGAGCAAGTTTTATGTTCATGAGAGCAAACCTCATGCCAATGCAGTTTCGGGGGCCATTTCCAAAGGGCATGTACACATAAGGATCGATGCTGTCTTTGTTCTTCTTACTGAACCTGGTTCCACAATAGATGACAAGTCAACAAAACATTAAAATCTCAACAGTTACTTGTTTCAAAGTGCACCTTAGACACCCCCAACCAATGGTGTAAAAGAAGCTTTTGTGGGCTGATTTGTATTGAAATCCAGCTGTGGTTTTTCTGTGAGAATTTTTAAGCTATGGAATTTTTCCACCCACCCTCCTCCCTTAACCTGTAAGATCTTTCAGACTTTTTGAGATGAGATTAATGCAGTTTAAAAGGAATCATGGTTAATTGAGACAGTAAAGGAAACAACACACAAAAAAAATATAAGACATATAAAGCATAAACACATAAAATGAAATGAGATAGTGGTTTTGTCAATTATGGCACATTCTATAAAATTTGAAAACACACACACACACACACACACACACACACACATGCATACAGACAAACACAGTCATGGTGCCATATCTGAGGAGGATTAGTTTCAGCATCTGGCCACTACAAAATCTTGGGTGATGATGTCTCTTATAAAAATAATGGGGAAATATTTGTATACCCTAAGCACATACTGAAATATATTTTAAATCATCTCTGGATTGCATATAATAACTAATAAAATGTGCATACTCTATAATCACTTATTGTATTAGACAGTTTATAGGGAAATGACAAGAAAATGTTTTTATTTAGTTGAAATCATAGATGCAAAACCTGTACATACAGAGTGTCATCAAGTGATAATGGAGAATTTACAGCTTATTGTTGAATATTTGTTCAAAATCAAATAAATATGATACAATCTAGTTTTTCAAAAAGAATCTATATTTATACAGAAATATGTTTCTGAGAATATAATCACATTATAAACTTGTGACTATTTAAAGAATTTGAGATACTGGATGAATATAGCATCCTTTTTGTTCCTTGTCGTAAATTTATAGCATTTTGCAAGTAAATGTCATATTTGTAACATGAAAACAGCTTAAAATAAAAAGACATACATGAAAATGATTGCATAGTTAACTGTATGTCACCTATACTAATAGATACAAGGATATGTTTGAATCAGCCTAGCCCAGTTTGTTCCATTTCCCGGGTTCCCTGTACCTTTCAGGGCGGAACTCCTCAGGCTCTGGCCAATACTTTGGGTCTCGATGAAGAACAAAGATTGGTATCATCACCACTGTCCCCTTCCTAATGAATACTCCATTGATTTCAATATCTTTCTTACAGATTCTTTGAAGTCTGGAACCAATTGGGTACAACCTGAGAGTTTCATTTACCACCATGTCCAGGTACTCCATCTGCATCAGGGTATCATAGGTAACAGGTGCCTGAAGGTAATAAAAGAATTTTGGGGGAATTAAGGTTTAAAAATAACTTTAAACTCAATCTATGCTGTATTATTAAAGTATTAAAAGATCCCAAAATATACTCAGAATGGTGAAGGAGAGTAGTGCTTACAATTGACTCGGCATTCTAATAACAATCATGCCCATTTCACAACCATGTCCATGGCCCATTGAGAAGTGCAGAGCAGTTATGTACATAAGAGACCTTTGGGAGAATCCCAAATTCAGTGTGTAATATCCTCAGCAGCATCATGTACTACTTTTTCTCATGTGAGGAAAAGTGACTAATAGCACCAAAAACAGAATATGACAATTACACTCAGGCAAAATATGTGAAAGTCACTGTCACCTTTCACTAGAAAACCCATGTATCTATTTCAAGAAAATAGAACATAGAAAAAAGGAAATAACCTTTCTACATCAGTTTATAGTTGAATAATCCTGCTTTGGAGAAAAAAAAAAAAAAATATATATATATATATATATATATATATATATATATATATATATATATATATATATCATAGAGATAACACTACATCATGTAAAAATGTTGGGAGAAACTGGTAACGTCCACCCTAATACCACAAAAAGAAGGCTAAGTTTGGTTGGCACCATGTCACACAATTTCAGTTCCAGAGAACATTCTAAGGACAAGAGGCCACTCTCAGCCCCACCCTCTGTTTCTGGACCAGTCTCCTGGTTGTTCTTCATGGCTTCATTGTGAGCTCCAAAGAAGAGGCTTTGTGCCCACTTCACTGCCAAACCAGCCATGCCAGCCCCAGAGACCAGGTGTCTTCATATCCAATAGACTTTCTGTTTAGGCAGAGGTGTGAGGACAGCAGGCACAACATGTGACTAATGCCTGTGTGTCACTGGAGAGGACACAGGGTAGAAGAAAAGAGTTTGGTTCAGGAGCCAGAAAACTTGACTCATCCCCTGGCTGCTTCTCTCTAATACATGACTAGAGTGTGAAAATGTGTGGAGCAGAGCAGAGTCGGCCTGCCCACCAAGCCCAGGATCACTCAGCAGACAGCCAGGCAGGAGCTCATGCCACAGCTCAGCAGAGCCAATGATCTGGACACTCGAGTGACACATGCTTACACTTCCTAGGTATCATCATGGTAACTGGTAATGGGTACAACTGAAATTTCACTCTTTTTAAAATTCCTTGTAGTTTTGGGAATAACATTTTCCCCAAAATGCTGTTTTCTCCTTCATTTGTCTCTTTATATCCTTTCCAAATAGAGCTGGTAAAAAGAATCAGTGACTATTTTGGACAAAGCCTCCTAGGAAGGGACGAGGTGGCAGTCTTGTTGAGGCTCCCCCTCTCTCCTCCCTCTCCAGGTACCATCTTCTCACCTTATTGGGCAAAGCCGCATCAATCTCCTGCTGCAGTTTGGTCTGGACATCAGGATGGGTGGCCAGTTCATACAAAATGAAGGAAAGAGCACTGCTACTGGTCTCATAGCCAGCAAAAATGAAGATAATTGATTGGGCCACAAGCTCCAGATCAGACAGGGCTAATGGAAGAGGAAACACAACTTAGGTAAATCCAGCAAATCACAACATCAGGGTTTACATGAAGAGAAATCCCATTAAAACCCACAGATCACTAAGCAGAACCATGGAAAAGCAATACAGGTTCATTCTCAGAGTGGTTTTCATTCCCGTGTCTATCTGATAGGGGAGAAAAAGGAAAACTTTTTTTAATCCAGTTTTCCTGAGGTCAGCACCACTCTTGGACTTGGCTACTAACTCAGCACCACCAAAGATAGGTAATTTCAAGAAACACCATTTCTATCTAAGATACACAGTATGATCAATATGTCTCTTAGATTATCATAAATCTACTTTGTGTAAGTAAAAAAGCAGATGATATTCTCGTCCAGGACAAATTTAAATTATTCTAGGTAACATATGTTTGTAATACTAAGGTTTCAGTGTGTGGGAAATTGAAGAATCTTTCATCTAAACATGTTGGAGGAAATGTAAGGAAATATTGGGCAGCAAAGAGACTGTTGATACTCAAAGCCTGGTCCATGGACAAGCAGCATCAACAGCATTTGGGAAATTATTAGAAACACAGAATCTCAAACCCACCCTAGAACTATCAAGTCGAAATGTGAACTTCCATAAAATGTGGTGATTCTTGTGCATATCTTCCCCTGAGAAGTAGGGCTCATGGCAGTGAGAGGCATCAGGTAATAGAAGACCTGGGGTACTTGTCTTCAAAATGGATGATCTCAGAATACACAGAAACTACATAGTAACACAATGTTAGAAGAGTAGTGACTGAAACTGATCTAATGAATGTCATTAAAGTCACAAAAGAAAACTGTCAATAGAGTGACAGTGGGCATGACATGTGGTGAAAAAAGTAGGGTCGATTTTAGTAAAACACAACACTTATTCAGTCACGACTGAGTGTCACCTTCCCTAGAACATGCCCTCTCTCTGCTCTAAATCATGCACACCAAACAGCTCTTCTGATGGAAGCTGACCTCCGTCTTGATTTTTCTCTTGACAGGAGCTAAGCACAATGATGAAATTAACTCATGTATCTTGGAATGCATCAGGACGTTTAGATATCTGGGGCCCTGAAATAAACATGGTCCCTGTGCCAAACATGCAATTCAAGATAAAACAAAAGAATACACAAAACAAGTGTTTGAAAGGTCTACAGAGTTCAGATTTACTGATATTTTTTTCTATGATGATTTTCTATGATGATGTCATGAGAATATCTAATTATGAAATCTTTTATCCCAGTGAGTTTGAACCCCATGAAATAAGACTATAAAGTCAAGGTTTGGGCCAGGTACAGTGGCACACACCTGTAATCCCAGTGGGAGGCTGAGGCAACAGGATCACGAGTCCAAAGCCAACCTCAGGAACAGTGAGGTGCTATACAACTCAATGAGACCCTATCTCTAAATAAAATGCAAAGTAGGGCTGAAGATGTGGCCCAGTAGTTGAGTACCCCTGAGTTCAATCCCTGGTACCCCACTCCCAAACGCCAAAAAAAGAAAATTAAGTCAAGTTTTGAAGCTCGGATGTTTGCATTCATAGCTACCAGCCATATATGAATGTTTAAATTTTAATTAATTAAAAGTCAGTACACTTCAGTTCCTCAGTGGCACTAGCCACATGTCAAATGGTCAGTAGGCACACGTGTTTGGTGGTTTTTATTTTGAAACAGTTAAACTATAGACTGTTTTCATCATCACAGAGAGCTGAATAGAAATGGGTAGATACATATAGGATAGATGAATGTATGTATGTATGTATGTATGTATATGCACATGTGAAGACAAAAATATGTACACTGGGCTGGAGGTGGGGGCTGGACTTATGGTTCAGCAGTAGAGTGCTTGCCTCACATGTGTGAGGCCCGAGGTTCAATCCTCAGCACCACATAAAAATAAATAAATAAAATGAACATATTGTGTCCGTCTACAACCAAAAGATAAATATTTTAAAAAATATATGTACACTGGGGCTGGGTTTGTGGCTCAGTGGTAAAGCACTCACCTAGCTCATGTGAGGCACTGGGTTTGTTCCTCAGCACCACATAAAAATAAAATAAAAGTATTGTGTACACCTACAACTAAAAAATAAAGATTTTTTTTTAAAATATGTACACTGGCAGGCTGTAATAAGCCGAACCCTCATTCTAGAATTAATTGTTCAACATTCAGGAATTTTTCATGATTCTCAAGACACTAGGTACCCCAAGTTAGAACTGCAATGGGAGTATTTGTGTCACAGAAATAAGCTCTAAATTAGGAAAATTCCTTTGAAGGAGAGAGAAAAATAGTTTATATCACTGGATATGAGTAGATACAGAAGTATTTCTTTCCTCTGCTTCATGTAGAAGTATTTCATTTTAATAATCTTGTCTGCTGAGAATATCTAAAAGCAAAAATCCACAAGATGATCACAGATTTTGATTTCTAAATTTCATTAATTACTAAGTAATAAATAAATAAAACCCTAAGATCCATGGAAAAGTCACCAATTCCAAAGCTGTCAGGAGAAACAGAGCAGAAACCTAGAATATCTTAAATCAGAAAGCAAGAAAATACTTGGAAAATAAATGAAAAGGGCACAGAATACACTGAATGCTCCTATAATGTGGATACATGTCAGAGAATGTACAAGACCAAGAGCAAACTCTAAGGAAATCTGTGGACTTTGAATGATAGAAGTGTGTCAATACAGGTTCCTGAACTGTGACAAATATAACTCTCTGGTGGTGGATATTAAGAGTGAATTAGTGTATTCAAGACTACATGGAGAACCTCTATGTTTTCAGCTCAATATTGATATGGATGTACAATTTCTCAGAATAAACAGAAGCTACTTTTTAAACAATCACAAAGAGAGGTGACAAGAATAATAGAGGACTCAAGAGCCTACATGAAAGGGGTTCCAGTGGACAAATAAGGGAGAAATTGAGCATCAAATAAAAATATCCCACTTGAATCAAAGTGTGAAATATGATATATCAAGAACTATGTAATGTTTTGAACAACCTACAATAAAAATTAATTAAAAAAAAGTATACTGAATAAATGAAAAAAAAAAGAAAATAAGTTGAATAAAAATACCATGCTAGTGAAAGAAATACTTGTTTATATCAGCTTCAACATTGAACATGGCTCTAGGTGTGCTTCTAGAAAGCTCCTCAGGCTACTGTATGTAATATCCAAGCATGGCCTTTCTGCAACTTGGTAGAAATGCTCTTCTTCCTGGAAAACCTGCTGAACATTTCAAGAACAAACCTTCCCACTGAGTTTCCCCATTAGTAGATAAGGTAGCAACCTTGGTTACCTTTATGAGAGTTCACATCTTTGGAATTCTGAGAATTTATCATAAGCTGAAGCAAATCCACCCGATGCTAGAAACAAAGTGATTTCAAAGATAGAATATTAACTATGAAGTCAGAAAAAAATTAAGAATGCAGAACTTATCTACCCTTCTGAGACTATGATTTCTTTAAGTGCAGAAGTCCAGCTGGAGTTTCCTAAGTCATCAGGGAAGAAAAGTATCCATCTACAAACTTTGGAGAGTAGGACAGTTCCCTAAGTGAAAACTGGCTGGTGTCCAACAGCTACTGGTCTTTGCTCTCCCTGCTTGTGAGCTTCTGTGGATTCTGAACACAGCCTCCTGGCCAGAGAGTGGCTGGCTTTGTCTCCTGTTACATTTGTTTGCTCAGGGAGAAGTTCTGGACTGCAATATTTTGTTTTACTGCCTTAATTCTTCACCAAAGATGCCACAGATTAATCTCCTGCCATTTATAGTGCTCATCATTAGATTTTGGGCAAGCTTCTTGAAAGATCCCACCATGCTTGAAGCTATGAACTTTGTCCTGACACCTGGAGGGCCCATCCTGGCTCCCTGGCCTGCACACATCCTTGTGCTGGCCTTCATACATGAGACAAAACCTTCACTAAAGAACCCAGGCCAGCTCCATGAGGGGGCCAGACAGTAAAAGTTACCCTGAAGATGCCTTCTGTGGAGTTTTGGTAAAGTGAGAGGTTTGTAAGTGCAATGATTCTTTGCCAATATAAAATCTGATAAAATTAAACCACCAGGAAAAAAATTTATGTTGAAATTTTATCTATTGAAGAGAAGGGACCTGATAAAAAATTCCTCTATTTAAAAAAATAATTTCAACTGATATATAAAAACATTAAGCTATACACATATTAACAAGGTACCTGATTACTTTGATAAATGTATATGCTATTTGATGTTTATGTCAGTTTAGACACATCTTTAATTGCATTTATCATTTCCTGATGATGGATATTTTCAAAATCTATTTGGATCAATTAATAGGAACAATTTTAAACTAGTGCAACAATAAACATGGGTGCACATATCTCTCTTTGACATTCTGATTTCACTTCCTGTGGCTAGATACCCAGTAGTGAGATTGCTGGATCATATGGTGGGTCTGTATTTGATTTCTTCAGGCCCTCCAGACAATTTTCCATAAAGGCTGTCCTAATTTACATTCTACTCAACAATGTACAAGGACTCCTTTTTAGAGTATTTGGGACTTTTTCTATCAGCAATATTTATGCCTTGACAAACTAAATTCCATGCCCATTATTTAATTGTAAATGTTTTCTCTTTTGTTCACTATTTTTTTCAATATTTGAAATATATAATTTTATTTATTTTAATCTTTTTATTAGTTATTTTTAGTTATATGAGAGTGGAGTCCATTTTGACATAATTATAAAAGCTTGGAATACATCTTACTCTAATTCAGTTCCCTCTCTGATTCATTCTTGTATCTCAATTACAAGATGTTAAATTCTTTATTCTCCCCAAATGAAAACCCTCTACTACTCTCAAACAAGAGTTCTTCATCTGCCTTTTAAAAATATACAAAGAAGTATGGAAGTCATACACCCATAGGCAAATAAGTTATCAAAACACGGACCTCCTCTGTATCCACCACCGGATTTTACCTGTTGTTTCTCTTGAAGGCGACTTTCTTTCATTCTCTCTACAGCTTTCTTTAAAAAATTTGTGACATCCTTTGAAAACATAGAGATATTCATTGCCTCATAAATTGGAGTAAGGAATGGAAAGATTGCTGCAGGGAAAAGAAAAAACAAAGGACACTTCAGTGAAAAATGTAAAATTTACCTGGAGCAATTACATCTTTTCTACCAATCAGAAAAGTGGAAGTCACAAGGGTTCCTAAAGAGGAACTGTTCCTTCTGAGACTGCTGATTGAGCTCCAGGCAACTGGCTGAGGATGTCATATATAGGGCCACCATCATAGCAGTGAGATCAGTGGCCCCTTGTGCTTCTGTGGAGTGACCAAAGGAACAAGATGAAAACCCTGACCCCTTTCCTCTTCATGTATTGGAATAGAGTGTCTTTTGATAAAACTAGACTTTAGTCTGAGGCTGCAGTTAATCATGCTCTTCAAGAAAGAGCAGTCAGGATGGGACCAACAGAGCCTGTGTTCCTCAAGCACCACAGGAGGAATCCAGAAGGCATTATTAGAAAGAAAATTGGGAAACTCAAAGTATGGGAAAATTAATCAATATTCACCTAAATAAACACTGGATGAAAGAAGCAATATAAAGGGAAAACAGATAAAGTACTGAAAGAAAAAAAAGAAGGCATAATACATTACACTTGTGGAATGAAGAAAAAGCCATTATTGTGTAGCGGAAAATTGTTATCTATTAAATAAAAACAAAGATCACAAATGAACAATCAAACTTCACACAATAAATCATGAAAAAAAGAAGAACACATTAAACCTAAAGAAAACAGAAGGAAGAAAACATTAAGGACCAAAGTGGAATCTAATCAAAAAAATAATGTCAATAGAAGAAATTAATAAAAACACATGCAATTATTTGAAAAATATCATCAATGTTGCCAAGAAAGTAGCTAGACTGACCCAGAAATAGAAAGACAACAGTTGCTAGCATTCAAAATGAAAAATGGGAAATACTGACATTATAAACATAGAAAGAAATATCAAGATATTGTAACAATCAGATTATCACAACAATTACATACTTAAATGAAATGGACAAATTCCTAGAAAAACACAAACAATAGAAACTGACACAAAAAGTAATAGACAATTTACATAGACATACATCACATGATGAGATTAAAATAGAAATTAAGAACATTTCTACAAAGAGCAGCTCAGGTCCAGATGTTCCATGGACAATTCCACCAAACATTCAAAGAACTAATACAAATTCTCTACTTCTTCACAAATATTCATAGAAATATCTAGTATTTTCTAATATAGAATACAGTGAACACTTGTAAAAGATCCTAAAATGCCCGTGTTAACCTAATCATAAGACTTAACACAAAGATCCCACAGGGCAACTAGAAACTGATATATCTTATAATTATGGATGCAAAATATCAACTAGTATTAGCAAATTAAACCCAGCATCATATAAAAAGAATTATATACAAGAAAATTCAGATTTGGAGATCAGGAAAAAAAATGGTGTATCAGCAGAACTCACAATATCCCAGAAGTCCCTGGAGATTGACTTAAAACAACAGTTCTGTGAGGAGTTGGGAAGACTGTGAGGAAATGATAGCAAGCAACCCAGAAAACTAGCAATCAGGCGAAATTCAAAAATATCAACTTCTAGAATATAAAGAGAATTAATTCATGGGATAGATAGCAGCAGTTCTGGGTGTGCAGTGGTTCCACTAGGGGAGAGGAAGCTCCTCCCCGATGGGCCCAAATTACTCCCACCCAGTTTAAGATGAATGGTGCTGCTGTCCAACAAAATCGTCATCTGAGAAGAAAATCAGCTCATCAGAGCTAGCTCAACAGAAAGACCAGGCACTCTCCAGCAGAGAGTAAAAGTGGGGAAGTGGCATCAGCTAAAGACATTCTCTGTTAGTACTTCCTGGGAGGGAGACTAGGAATCCCTGCAATTTACCCTTGTTTTTCATGTTTCACTCATTTTTCACTTTTTTCTCCTTTTTGTATTGTTTCTGGTATATTTTCTTTTTGAATTCCAAGAAAAATGGCCACCTAATCCTTACCTTTTACCGTATTGGCAGGTGTCCATATCATGCATCAATCTGGACACAGGAGTGGGACTACAACACCAAAAAGGAGAAGCTTTGTGGGGCAACCTGCAGCTGTCTGACAGTCTGCAGAGTGAAGAGTGAAGGGCACTTTCATTTGAAATTGGCAGTCTGACCTTGGCTGGCAGGGGATGGAAATAGTTCAGATCAGGGTCAGGTTGAAAACCCTGGGCCTGTGACAGCATCCCACAGCACCTGTGCCACCTCCCCAAGCTCCAGAGGGTCTGAAGGATGGAGGGAAACATTCCACACACACCCCCAGCACAGGGACTCAGGCTTTCTGAAGGAGGGGTGTGAGACACCCAGACCCTATACTGATTCTCTTTGTTTTCTAGAAGTTGACCAACAACCCTACCACACTGACATTCCCACCCCAGTCACAAGAACAAAGCCATTTTTAAAGTGAAGTCTGCTCTGAATCAGACAATACTCCCACAGCAGATGCTGCCAGTCAGAGGGGTCCGAGCTCAGCACACAGACTTCTCCAGCAAGTTTGGCCAGCTTGGGCCAGAGCTGAAAACAGACAAACAGCATGACATTGGTGTCACACAAAATCCTTCATAACTGGGAGATTCTAAAATCAAACCCCCACAAAACAATGTCTGCAAATTTAAAGCTTCAACAGGAAGAAAACTGAAGCTCTATGAGTTTTCTTGCATTCACTATTGGAGATAAATTCCCAGTGTCTTCTCTTTATATATTTTTTAGAATTCATATAATTTACTTTTTGAATGAAATGGATGCCATGTCAATTCTGCTTCTCTTTCGCCTCTGTTCCAAACTCCCCTGCTTCATTGTTTTTTCTCTTCTCTCTCTCCCACATTTTCTTTATTTTATTTTTTATTTTCTTTATGCTTTATCCCTTCTAATACAGTTTGCCATAATATATTGGTAATGCTAAATCTTTTCAACCTACTCTATGTTAATCCTCACTTACTTTTCTCTTTGGTTAATAGAGTTGCAGAGCTCATTAGTTATAAATGCTATAGTATATGTTGATATATGATTTGATATTAAGTTATTACTATTACTGGCACTTATTCTCTGAAAGTGGTACTTGTTCTTGAGCCCAAGACTGATTACATTGATTATATGTGTTAAAGTTAAGATATGTCTTCATATCAGAGCTTAAAATGATGAAATAAATATTCATTAAAAGCCCCCACATACGTGAGCAAAAGGAATCCATCTCAACATATACACAAATACAGAATCTCAGCAAACATGTGGAGACAGGATGACAGCCTGTCTCCAAAAGCTTATTATCCTCCAATACTAAATTCACAAATATTGCAGTTGATGAAATCCCAAGCGAATAATTTGGAAAGTTGATTATTAACATTATCAATAACCTAAAGCATGATCTAAGGAATGAACACTGTTTGAGAACACAGGATGTGAAAGATATTCTGAAAAGACCAAACCAATCCTAGAAATAAAAATCTCAATAAATCAAATAAAAATCTAGCTGAATTCTTGCAAATAGATTAGATCACCTGGAATATAAAACTTCACACTTGAAAGAAGACATATAAACCTCAGTCAGCAATAAAGGGGGAAAAAAAGAAACCATGATGAGAATATCCAATAGCTCTGGGATGACATAAAGGGGGCATATAATTCACCACAGTTGAATTTCCCCTTTTTGCATGTCCATAATGCATTGATTAAAAAGAATGATAAATAAATAGAATAAAGACCAGTAGACTAAAGAAAAGGGAACAGGTTAGAGGAAGAGGAGAGGGACAGGGGAAGTACTAGAGACTGAATTAGAGCAAATTATATTCCATGCTTGTATAATTATGTCATAATGAAGCTCAATATTATGTGTAATTATAATGCACTGATCAAAAATTTAAAATACTGAAGTAGCAAAGGATAGAAGAAAATTACTTCAACATCATAAATGTTATATATGAAAAATCCCAACCAGCATATGGACAAGAAAAAACTAAAAGCATTTTCTTTAAAATAAGGAATAAGACAAAGATGTCCACTGTCCCCACTTTTAGTCAATGTATCAACTGAAATCTTTGAGCAATGAGGCCAAAGAATGAAATAAAAGGAATAGGAAAAAGAGAAGTCAAATTATTATTCTTTACAAATGATGTTATCTTAAAATTCAAAGACAAAAAAAACTGACAGATGAATTGTAGAGTTGATAAGAAATAATACCACGTGTCTATGGTTCAAAGAATTTATGAGAAAGGTGCCATGAAAGTGAAATATGGAAAAACCATTCTTTTCAATAAATGCTGTTGGTTCATCTGGACAGAGACATGCAAAAGATTAAAGTTGGGGCCTGGATTTATATGGTAAAAAACATCCAACTAAAAATGGACCGAAGATGTAAACATAAAATTAAACCAACTCTTAGGAAAAAAGCAAGAAAGTAAAACTTTACAATTTTAGATCTGGAGTCTAAGATTGTGAAGCCAAAGAAAGGCAATAAAAACAAAAATCATTTATTATAAATATAAAAAGATGGTACTTCCAAATATACAATTAAAAAAGGCAAACCAGACCTGTAGATGAGGAGAAAAAAATTGCAAAACACATCACATCAGGAATCTGTATCCAGAATATAGAAATCATACAACTCGCCTACAAACAGAAATACAATTGTGACTTGAAAATACCTTTATAGAAAGAAGACATAAAAATAGCTCAACTTATTCAACATATTAGTTTGTAGATATTAAAATCAAACCCACAATGAGATGCCACGATACACCTGGGAGAATGGCTATAAACAAAACAATGGGAAAAAGTAAGTGTTGAACAGGATAGAGAGAAACAGCAGCCCTTGTGCATTCCAGGTGGGAACTTGAGATGGTTGTGGCTTTTCTGGAAAACATACTGACCCTTACTTTACTAGGTAAACATTAAATTGCTATACAAGGCAGCAATCCCTAGTAAATACATATATCCACAAACAATGGAGCATCTACATTCATCAAACTCTTCTCAATTTCAAGAGTAAAATAGACCACAATCAATAATACTGGATGACTTTAACCAGTATAGATCTAATAGATCTTCCAAACAAAGGCTAAACAAAGAAACTATAGAACTCAATAATATAATCAATAACTTGGACTTAATAGACATATACAGAATATTTCATCCATTAATGAGTAAATGCACTTTCTTCTCAAGAGCACATGGATTCTTCTCTAAAATATACCATATATAATGCCACAAAGCAAATCTTAGCAAATACAAACAAACAGAGTACCCTGCATTCTATCAGACAATGGAGTAAAATTAGAAATCAATGATAAAATGAAAAATAGAAGGTACTCCAACACCTGGAGACTAAAAAATAATGCTATTGAATGAGCAAGAGATAGAGGAAGATATCAGAGAGGAGATTTAAAAATTCTTAAAGGTATAAGAGAACACTGATACAACACTGATACAAACCATATAGAAATCTCTGAGACACTATGAAAGCAGTACTAAGAGGAAAATTTATTGCATGGAGTTCATTCCTTAAAAGAAGAAAAGTCAACAAATAAATGACCTAACATTACATCTCAAAGCCCCCCCAAAACAAGAGCAAATCAAAACCCAAAGTAGTAGAAGACAGGAAATAATTAAAATTGGAGGTGAAATCAATGAAATTGAAACAAACAACTGAAAAAATTGACAAAATTAAAAATTGGTTCTTTGAAAAAAAATAAATAAAATTAATAAACGCTTAGCCACACTAACAGAGAGAGAGAGAGAGAGAGAGAGAGAGAGAGAGAGAGAGAGATTAAATTACTAAAATCTGTGATAAAAAAGGAAATATCATGATGGACACTTCTGAAATACAGAACATAATTAGAAGCTATTTTGAAAATATAATACATCAATAAATTCCTAGAGTCATGATCTACCCAAATTGAATCAAGATTATATACACAAGTCAAAAAGATCAATTTCAAGCAAGGAAATAAAAGACACCACCAAAAGTCTACATACAAAGAAGAGCCCCAGCCAGACAGATTCTTACAAGACCTTCAAAGCAGACCTAATACCAATACTCCTCAAATTATTCCATGAAATAGCAAAAGAGGGAACATTTCCAAACTCTTTCTATGAGGCCAGTATCACCCTGATTCCAAAAACAGCCAAAGACACATCAACAAAAGAAAATTTCAGACCATTATCTCTAATGAACATAGATGTAAACATTCTCAATTAAATTCTGGCAAAATCCATACTACCAGAAGTGTTTACACATTTAATGCAATCCCTATTAAAATCCCAGTTACATTCTTCATAGAAATAGAAAAAGCAATTTTAAAATGTGTTTCAAAAAATAAGAGACCCAGAATAGCTAAAGGAAATCTTAGCAAGAAAAGTGAAGCAGGAGGCATCACAATACCAGACCTTAAACTATACTACAGAGATGTAGTAATAAAAAGGCATGGTTTCTGCACCAAAATAGACTTGTATACCAATGGTACAGAATAGAGGACACAGAGACAAACCCACATGAATATGGTTATATCATAACAGATAAAGGTGACAAAAGCATTCACTGGAGAAAAGAGCCTATTCAATAAATGGTGCTGGCAAAACTGGAAATCCATATTGGCACCAAAACAGATTCGTAGACCAATGCTACAGAACAAAAGACATAGAGACAAACCTACTCAAATACAGTTATTTCATGCTAGACAAAGGTGCCAAAAACATTCATTGGAAAAAAAGATGGCCATTTCAACAAATGATGCAGGGAAAACTGGAAATCCATATGTAGCAAAATGAAATTAAGCCCCTATCTCTCATCACGCACAAAACTTAATTCATTATGAATAAAGGACCTAGGAATTAGGCCAGAGACCCTGCACTTAATAGAAGAAAAAGTAGGCCAAATTTTTCATATCTTGGATAAGATTCTGACTTCCTTAACAAGACTCCTAAAGTGCAAGAAATAAAATCAAGAATCAAATGGATTCAAACTAAAAAGCTTCTTCTCAACAAAAGAAACAATAAGGTGAAGAGAGAGCCTAAAGAATGGGAGCAAATTTTTACAGCATACACATCATATAGAGCACTAATCTCCAGGATATATAAGAACTCAAAAAACTTAACACCAAGGAAACAAATAATACAATCAATAAATAGTATATGTAACTGAACAAACACTTCTCAGAAGAAGCTATACAATTGGTCAATAAATATATGAAGAAAAGTTTAACTTCTCTAGTAAATACAGAAATGCAAATCAAAACTCCTCTTAAGATTTCATCTCACTTCTCTCAGAATGGCATTTATGAAGAATATAAGCAAAAATGTATGTTGGTGAGTATGTGGGAGAAAAGGCATACTCTTACATTGCTGGTGGGAATTCAAATTGATGCAACCATTATGGAAAGCAGTATGGAGATTCCTCAGAAAAGTTGGAATGGAACCACCATTTGACCCAGCTATCCCACTCTTCAGTTTATATCCAAAGGACTTAAAATCAGCATACTACAGGGACACAGTCACATCAATGTTTATAGCAACTGCATTCACATTAGCTAAACTGTGGAACCAACCTGGATTCCCTTCAGTAGATGAATGAATAAAGAAACTATGGTGCATAAACACAATGGCATATTATTCAGCATTAAAACAGAATAAAATCATGAAATTTTCAGATAAATGGATGGATTTGGAGAAAACAATGCTCAGTGAAGTAACCCAATCCCAAAAAAACCTAAGGCCAAATATTTTCTCTCATAATTGAATGCTGATCCATAAAGGGGGCTGGTCATTGGAGGAATGGAGGAACTTCGGATAGGGCAAAGGAAAGGAAAGGAAAGGGAAGGGTTATGAGTATAGGAATGATGATGCAATAAGATGGACATCATTACCCTAGGTACATGTATGATGACACAAATGGTGTGAATCTACTTTAAGTACAAGTACAGAAATGGAAACTTGCACTCCATTTGTGTATTATGCAGTGAAATGCATTCTGATGTCATGCATAACTAATTAGAACAAATAAATAATGTCTTTAAAAAAAGGAATGAAGTTCTCACACATGCTTTAGGATAGAAGAATTTGAAAACACAATGATAAATGAAAGAAGTCAGACATGACTTTTAGGATTCCATTAAGAGAAAATCCGCAGTATCAGCAAATCTATAGAGTCAGAAAATAGATTCATGGTTGCTTAGGCTTGGGGAATAGAGAGTTAATAATGAAATGATGGCTTGCTTCTGAGTTGACAAATGGTCACTAGTGATGGCTGCACATATCTTTGTACTGAAAACCATTTAATTGTATAAGTTAAGTGGGGTAATCCAAAGGTATATTAATTATGTATCAATAACACTCTTATTTAAAAAGAGAGAATGAATAAATAACATGGTAGTCCACATACTTATTGAGAAGAGCAAAGGGTCAAAGAAATCAATTCTTAAGAGCTTCTTGACTTTCTCCACAAAGGGATCTTGTGGGTTGTTGAGGGAATCGATGTTCACTCCAAATGATGTAGCAGTGATCACATCCATGCTGTAGGCCCCAAAGATGCTGAATAGAGAAAGACATGGAAAGTTAAAACCAGTGCCTCTTTCCAATCCTTCCACTACACATGCAACAAGAAGTAGGAGTAAGTTCATGTGCCCAAGGAAGACAAGCAGAGAGCCCCACATTGTCAACAGTTATCTGCTGGATCATCAGATGAGTCCATGATCCCTTCACACTGACCATGAGGTCTTTATGCGTTTCAAATGAGGTACTGCCCTTGTTCCAGAAGTGATAGGGACAGTGAGGTGAGTTAGACTCCCCTCTGAACTCAAGAAGCTCACCCACACAGGGATAAGATCCCTAATCAGACACACTACAGTAGCACAAATAGAATGTAGATGATGACAGTTGTGTACAAATTGAGCTTCAACAGGACAAGGGTGGAATAACTGAGTCTTCCTAGAGGGCTCAAAAAAGGTGACCTTGACCTTGACAGTATTTTGTCTTCTAGTGTATCCAAAGTCATAAACAGTACCCTAACAAACCTTGGTGGATACAGGAGCGATCCTTTCTCCCCAGCTGCCCTGTCTCCCGGTTGGAGCAGCCCTTTCTTAGATGAAAAGTTGGAGTTGTGACTTCAAACTTGCTTTTGTCTGCTCATTGCACTAGCTCAACATTTGGGATTCCGTTCTGTGGCAGGCAGTTAGAGGGGCTCCTGCTGGAGCTTGGAATGCCAGAGCTGCCCTGCTACTTACTCTTTCAAGTTGATAAACTTGCCCTTCTCTGATTCCAGTCTCATGTTTTTCACCAACACATCTCCATACTGGTTAATGATGGGGAACATCTGCGCACAAAACACAAGATCACCCATAGTTAACTGAGAGACTCAGTCCCCAAGGCTATGGATTTCCCAGGATGAAGAAGTATGGGACATTTATAATGAATCTCAGTATATCTCTTCTAAAACATAAAAGAACACTTTTAGGATATTCAAATTCAGAGAACTATCCCTTTAAAAGGCCTTTAAAAGGGACTACTATCTATCTCATTTTCTACCCATCCCCAGATTTACTCTCTATGTTTTTAATGAAAATCCCTCCTTACCTCCTTGAGTTTTCCACTGCTGAAGTTTGGAGACAGGAGTGTTCTCAATCTCTTCCACTCTTCATCCTCCGACAAGGAAACGGCTTTTTTCATAAATCCCATTGGACCAAAATCCTAGAGCCCAGAGAAAAGAGATTTTGTCCTACATAAATGTGAACGTCTCCACAGTTGCAAAAGTTGTTAAATAAGTATCATTTATTTTAAAAAAAAATGTTTAATGACTGCATACTAGGTATCTGGGCCTATGTCAGACACTCAATAATATCTATTTCAAGTGCCTAACCTCCTGAGAGTTTGGAAGAGACACCCAGGGACCTCACATAGTTTTTAGTATTCCAACCTTTGTTTAGATGCAAAATTTCCACTTGGTTGGAAACTTTTTCCAGGGGAATAGACAGGAAGAAGACCTAAGAGGACCTAGCACAACCTCCAGGGCTATGCAGAGCAGAAATCGATTGGTGACAGATACTAGATGTTCTTTGTCAACTGTATGTTACCTATGATCAGTTCTGTCTTTACATGCATTTATAGCATAAGCATCTTGATAAAGGGGTGCCTAGGTAAGATAATTTTAAAAATAATAATATTTGAAACTGAAAGGATTTGGAATATAAGTGTAAAAAAGGAAGAAAAACCACAAGTTATTAATGGAAGTTCTTTCAGTATTTTCAAAAAGGGCAGAGGAGAAAAGAAAGATAATTCTATTTTTCACCTGGGTGCTAGACTACCAAAGTAAAACCCTTGAAATTTAGTTCCATCATCTAAAATATACTATTGTGTTAAAATGTATGCTTCCATCCAGGCACAGTGGTGCATGCCTGTAATCCCAACAGCTCAGGAGTCTGAGACAGGAGGATCACAAGTTCAAAGCCAGCCTCAGCAATGGTGAGGTGCTAAGCAACTCAGTGAGACCCTGTCTCTAAATAAAGTACAACATAGGACCAGGAATTTGGCTCAGTGATCTAGTGTCCCTGAGTTCAATCCCTAGTACCCCACCACCTCCAAAAAATGTATGCTTCCAGCACTCATTCACTGTAAACTTTTAGGGGATTAGGAGCAGAGGGAAGCTTCTTCAACTTGACAGAGATTCTACAAAAAACAATTTTTAGCTAACAATATACTTACTGGTGGCAAACTGAATGCTTTCTCCCAAGCATCAGGAATAATTCAACAATGTCTGCTCAGTCATATACAGAAAGACAAGTAAAAACATTCATCTGAGTGTAGATTAGTGATTTGTACCTGCTGGGAAGGGGTATGTGGAAGGCAAGTAAATAGAGGCTGGATTTGAGCAGTGTGCAATATATGCATGCATTGAAGATCACAGCAAATCCAATTATCATGCACAATTATCATACATTAATCAAAGTTTTTAAATTTTGCATTGAACCCCAAGCCCTGTGCCTGTGAGGCAAGAATTCTACCAACTGAGCTATATCCCTAGCCTCCAAAGTTTTTAAAAAGTGAAGATAGAAATTGTATGGAAATACACACACACACACACACACACACACACACACACACACACATTAGCCTCATCTAAAACTGGGGTAAACTTTGGAAGATTAAAGTCTATATCCTTCAAATGTTCACTCTCCTGGCTCTTATTCAATTTCACACTGGAACTCCCAGCTGATGTCAGAGGAAAAGAAAAACAAATAAATAAAAGAAATACAGATAGGATTTTCCCTATTTATAGGTGCAATCTTTGTCCAATGTGGTCACCACACAAGAAGTCAGGCAGATTTCTAAGGATAATGAAGAATTGGTTAAAACACATTAAAAACATAATCTAAATCTACACAAATGTAGGCATGTGATACATTTGGACAGAGCTGCACACTCATTCATATAGGCACACAAGATGGGAAAATGAAAATAAAAAGCCTAGATTGTATCAATTTCCTGTTACTATAGGAACAAGAATTTAATAAATTTATAGTCATGTAAGAAATTATCACTGGGTAAAGCAGAATAAATTATACATGAAACTGCCTGGTAATTTTTTGGCAAGGAATGCCCTCTGAATTTGTAAATATCTCAGGATAAAAATTGAGTTAATAAATTAAATAAATAAATGTTACTTTGGATTAGACAAAGGGGAACAAAAGGAAGGATGATGGGATGGGAATAGGAAATACTGTAGAATTAATCAGACATAACTTTCCTATGTTCATAAATGAATACACAACTAGTGAAACTCCACATTTTGCACAAAAACAAGGATGGAAGTTGTACTTCATGTATGTATAATATGTCGAAATACATTCTAGAGTCATGTATAACTAAAAAGAACAAATAAAAACTTAAAAATAACTAAATAAATGTTATAATGTTGAAAAGTGAGTACTTACCCGCCGGTTGGTGAAGACAGAATAACATTCTTTGATCAGCACTGTTTTGATAATGCTGGGCTCTGTAGTAGCCAAAACAGGTTGTGAACCATCAAACAGGCTGTGTTGGGAAAGCAAAGCTGATTAAATCTAACAGGCCAGATTCTGCAGCAGGAATCCAGACTTTGATCCTGATGTTATCTATTCTACCTGGCTACTCCTACAATACGTAGGAACATGAAGTTCTGGTTGGGGATTCTGACCACAGAAACCACTGGAGTCTTCATAGCATAAAGGGTAATGTACGTAAAGTAGGTAGGAAGAGAAACTTAGAGACAAAATACACCTTCTAAGAGATCATAATTAGAAATAGCATTGGAACACTTGTTAAATCTAGATGGTGAATACAATAGTATTGCCTATACTACTTTCCATAACATATTTTTTAATTTTTTTATTTACTTATTTATTTACTTATTTACTAATTTTTTGTAATTACAGGTGGACAGAAGCCTTTATTTGTTTATTTTCATATGGTGCTAAGGATCAAACCCAGTGCCTCACACGGGCTAGTCAAGCGCTCTACCACTGAGCTACAGCCTTAGCCCAAGTCTCCACAACTTTTTACATGTAAAAATATAGGTTTGTGAAAAAATTGAAGGCACATAATTGACTAACTCCTCACAATTACTAAGTTTTGCAAGGGGTAGCTGAAATGGGGGCTTTGGAGATCCAGTGGAGCATGTTGTGTCCTTGGATCACATGGTATCTATGGGCCACGTCAACTTAGCAGAACACTCTGGCCAGCCCTGTGGCCTTCTGTGGACTGATGAGAGAAGATATAGAAGAAGAGTCAATGTCTTCTATCACTATTTTTACTGTAGAGCAAAATGATTACACCTCTTCTATGGCTCCCACCAAACACCCACCAGCTCTGAAAGGGATTAGTTGCTACAGTTAGTTGAGGCCACTCTCCAATATAAACCCCATCAATCCACCAGGGAACTCCCTGGTGGAACTGCATCCTATGTCTGGTCTTAACATCAAATAGATGAAGGAGGGAAAGAAAATTGAAAAGTCTACACTGAAAACTTAAAAATGGCATATGAGCAACAATGATTATGACAATTAAAAAGAAGAAAGAAAGTAAAGGAAATGAGAAGCTGAGCAGAAATGGCTTCCCATCTGCTTCCCAATACCTCCCAGCCTTTTGTTCAAAAGCATACATTGAATCTGAAATTTAAATAAGGGAATTTTGTCTTTAAATCAAAAGGAAATCAGTGGAGGAAAGAGATGATGCCCATGATTTTTTTTTTAAATGTTCTCAAATAATACATTTTATTCATCTAAAGGTGTCAAAAAGAAAGAAAAATGGGGAAGATAAGAATAGCCAGACATTGGAAACAAAGTAAGGCTGGAGACTCTGGGTCATCAAAAGCAGGAGAAAAGTGAAAACATGCAACATTCTCAACCTAAGTCGGAGCGTAGACCCAGACTCCTGGTGACATGCAGAACCTTTGGCAGGAAAAGCCTCCAAAGATTTTGCAGCACAGAAGGTTGCATCCCAAATGTTCAGAGCTGAGGTTGTTCTCACGAGTTGGGGAGCCACATCATAACAAGTCTACCAAAGAGAAATTTCCAGAATACTCACCCCCATGTTTTCCCATACTTTTTATAACATTCTGTGTCAAAACTAGACAAACCCTAGGAAGAAGAACAAAATGAAATTACATTATTGTTGCAAATGTACTGACATTGCATCAAATGACCCAAATCCCATCAAATCAGACTTGTTGTTCCTCACAGGTGGTTAGAGAGAAGCTCTCATTCAGAGGCTTCTGAGGAGAAAAGAGAAAATATGCAATATTTGAAATAAAATATGTAAAGTCACTATATTTTTCTATAACTATTATACATAATCAACAATTCCCCTTGTCTATGAATACAACATGCTTCTCTTCTGCAGTATTTCTTCGTCTGCTTGTGTTTTCTCAGAAATACTGGGACCTTCTGAATTATCACCTCCATGGGCACATGAGGAAACCCAGGGTGAGGAAAAGTGAGTGTTTCCCAGGGCCATGCATGATCTTTTATCTCCTCATCAAGTATAATTTTAATTTATCTCATGTTCTGTGGTAGAATTCTGTTAGAATTAGGGAGTAAAGATGTCAGAAACCTCTTCTAGCCTAGGAGATTTATATTGTCACAATCATGTTGTTGAGTAAGTAAGTGACATAGTGACCAAATAAAAGTGGACTTGCCTTCCTGTGCTGGAGCTCAACTTAGAAAAGGGGAGATGCTACCTCTCTGCACATGAGACACAGATAGTTAGACACTGGCTGTGAGTTTTCATCATAAAAACTAAGCAATTAATCTTCCTCATGCTGAGTTTCATTTGTAATATTTTAACTGTGCAAATAAAGCATCCCAGAGATATGAGCGTATCTTCCTAGAATCTGCACTGAGAAAAACAGAAAACTCTGTGAGAATGCTCATAGTCTGAACATAAAGTCCACAGCTTACATTATTGATGACCCAGAGTCCTGAGCTCATCAACAGAAGTGAGCCTGACACTATGAGGAGTTGTAAACAGAGCCCCAGGGTAAACCTGACTGTGCTTTGGATGGGGCCCTCACACAGGTTCTGAAGCTTGAAATCTCAAAACTTCTCTCACGGAGCTAAATTTCTACTGATGTAACTAAGAAGGTGTTTGCAACCAAAAGAGGCAAAACAGGGAGCTCAAATGACACTCACCTGGCGATAATTAAGAAGAGTTCCAAAAAAAGGCAGAGGTGTTGGCCCTGGAATTCCCAGCTTCTTAAAATATCCATGTGAATAGGTCCCATATCTGTAAAGTGGAAGAGAAATCCAGGACAAGGGATTGTGACTGTGTGTATATATTGGCTCACGAGTCACTGATCAAGAATGGGAATAGTGAAGCCAGTCAGGTAACATGTAGGCCCTAAATAACCACCACAACAACAACAACAAAAAAAACTCCAATGGCTCTAATTACATCTGCTCATCATCTCCTCTCTCACATTCCCTGAGAGACCACAAAAGTCATAATAGTTAGCTCAAATCAGCTGATTATTGTTGAGTTCCATCATTAGGCTCCGAATGCTTTAGTGAATATCTGATATAAGTCCCCAAACATCAGTTTGAAAATTCCTGAGTCATTCAGACTAGATTTCTTCCAGGTCACTTCACTCACTGGTGTCAATTTAGGAAGTTGACTCGATGCCACCATGTTGGCCCCTCTAGTGGCCTCCAGTGGGGCTGTCCCCACTCTGGGACTTCTTCCCTGAGCAGAGACGAATAATCTCCCACTTTTTCATAACTCCTATCTGGATGCCTTTTATTGCATCCCTGGTCCACATTCTCCCTTACTCATCTGCTGTAAGAGATTAAGAACACTGGCATATGGGAAACTGTTGAGTAAGAATAACCTGCTGGGCAGCTATATTTAAAGACATGTGCAATCTACATCATGGTTGTATGTATTAGATTAATATTCCTTCAATTCTTCAAAAAAGATGAGGCCATTTTTAAACAGATTGGTTTTCACAAATACAAAATCCAAGGGTCCTATTCTGACCCTCAGAAGGAACATGAGGAACTTACCTCAAAAAAATTCTACTATTGAACAGAATAAAATTAAAACATTTTCATTAATTTTACAATGCCACTGGAGGGAAAATAGATGCAACAAAAGTCTGAATACTACTCTTTACTTCAATTGCTACAACCAGGTTTATATTTTCTATTTTCACATCATTATGAATACCTACTCTTGTAAAAGTGGATTTAAGATAGAAGTCAAAGATCTCCTTGGGGCAATGTTTTCTACCCTCAGTTAGAAATAACTGCTCTCTTCCCATGCTCCATGAAACCAGGAATCCCACTATTTTTAAAAATATTTTTATAGTTGTAGGTTGACACAATACCTTTATTTATTTATTTATTTTTATGTGGTGTTGAGGATTGAACCCAGTGCCTCTCACATGCCAGATGAGCTCTCTACAACTGAGCAACAACCACAGCCCAGGAATCCCACTATTTAAAGGAATTCTTCTACTAGGTGGTTTTATTCATGCTCCTGTTCTGGAATTTCATAAATAAATATTTAAAATACAAAAAGGGCTCGGAAAATTCTGTCTCTTGAAGCTGTCATTAGATTTTAAATCAATGGAGAAACAAATCTCTACACTGATGCTAACTTAAGGAATAAAAGTTCCAAATTTCTCCCAGGTCTTTGCTCAGTACTTTCATCATTCAGCAGTAGTTGCATATTGAAGGATGGAGCATTTGAGTTTTTGGAGAAGAGCTATTCCAGAGAAAGGGAAGAGAACAGAGGGAACAACTGAGTCTGAGCCTGTGGTAGCACCTGGGCTGCACTTTGTGCATTTTACAAATGGTGCTGGGATGTGGGAGGAGGAGCAGGAACCACCTGTTCCACAGGAGACAAGCCTCCTACACGTCTCTTCTAGTGCACATAGAACACAAAAGACAAACAATAACACAGAAAGTTGTGAAGACTCCTCTTTATCCCCAGAATTTTGAAAGTTTGCAAAGGGTGCATCACTTTTCCAAAGGTGTCCAGTTGTTTGTAATCTGCATCTACTGAACTCTTCTGGTTGATTAATCTGGGTTCAAACTGAGACTCACTCCAAAGTTCATCCTCCAAATCAAATCAAATCACTAAACCTCCTAGTCACAGAAATGGGAGGTTTCAAGAGAGAAACTGGGACAGTTACTCACAGATAGAGGAGCACCAGGCTGATTCCCAGGAGAACCCAGGTTTCCATGGAAAAGTTTGGGATCAGGTCCATCACTACTTTTCTTCCATATATGTGATCTAGAAGTGCCACGCTTGCCTTCTGTGAGCAGCTGTGATTCAGTGAAGTCAAACTGGCATATTTATATGCTGGGAAAGGAGGTGGGACTGGGTGTTCAACCAATAGAAAAAACTGTCTGTGCTCCACCCATTATTGCAGAAGCCAGGTGCCCCCTCCACCTTGGCAGTTGGTAGTGCGATATGGGGACATGCCTATGTTGATCTTTGAGCTCAGATTTTATAAAAAAAATCTATAAAAACTTCGATGGGGTTAGGGTTGTGGCTCACTGGTAGAGTGCTCACCTAGCATATGTGAGGCACTGGGTTCAAACTTCAGCAACACATAAAAATGAAATAAAGATATTATGTCCACCTACAATTAAAAAATAAATATTTTTTTAAAAACTTCGATCAGTGCAATCATTATGCCCAAAGGTTATTGCTTCTTATCAGAAACTCAAGTGAAACATTAGAATTAAATGTTCTCTACTCAGTTTTTGCCTCCATGGGTGTTTTCATTACAAAATCCTTGAATTCCACCCAAAAAGTTTATATCTAAATAACTACTCATGCATTTTCATCTGCTTTCAATGCCCTCATGCCCCATAGAAGACTTTTTAAGAAATATTTTTTAGTTGTTGATGACATTTATTTATTTCTATGCAGTGCTGAGAATCAAACCCAGGGCCTCACACTTGCTAGGCAAGCCCTCTACAACTGAGTCACAGCCCCAGCCCAGAAGACTCTTAATCATCCTTTAAAATGAAGCTCAGTCAAAATTTCATCTGGTAAAGGCTTTCAACACCACCTCTTCACATGGAGCCACTTCCTCCCCTGAACAACTTCTAGTATCCCTGGAACACATTTCTCTTGTTGTTGTTCTCTTAAATGTCCTACAACATTATTGGATTCCACTTTTCTTTAACTTTCCAGATTGTGAACTTCTCTGGAGCAGGGTCTCTGTACTATCCACTATTACGCCCCTAGTCCCTAGCAGAGTTCTTTACAAAGAGCTGGTATCTGGGACGTTTGGTCATTGAGTCAGGAGAGATTGCTGAGTCTCTGCAGGTTCTTTCCCTGGGAGTCTCTGGTGACCACTTCATCTTCCTGGTTTATTAATACAGAAAGATGATTTGGCTTGTTTGGGCCACAGCCACCTTTCCAGCACATTCAGGCTGTGTGCCAGTACCCTGATGGGGAGAAGTCCCCCTAAAAAATGGGGATGAACAAGATGACACTGATGGATGCACTGAGTAATGTCAATCCAGGCTACTTCCTGTACAGCCAGTAAGAGATCCCTGCAGTAGCCAGCACGTAGATTTTAGAGCAAAAAATAGCCTCTGTCTCTGAAAATAATGCATGTCCATGACCAATGGGTGTGAAAGGAAGAAGAAAACAGCATCCTGCATGGCCAGATGAACCACAAATCTCTACCCACCAATCTCATTACAGATATCACCCCAGAGAGCACATAAAGCACCCAGAACTCCAAAAAGATGATCCCAGATTTTTCATTAGGCCAAGAGGTGTCTGAGCAGGCAGCTTCCTACTTTTTGGTAAATGGGTGGTTGTGGGTGGAGAGCAGACCCTGGGAGCTGGTGTAGGAGGAGTCTTGTAAGAACAATTGTCACTTGTGAGACTCAACAGATTCCTGATGTGAGTGATACCATGTCCGAGTGTTTGGAAATTATACCAGTTCATTATCTCAAGTCTGAGTCAAATTCTTTGTCTTATTAGCCTGAGAAATGGAGGATTAGGTAACAAAGTCTCCAAGTTCTCAAAACATAGCAGAATGAGAAGACATTCAAGTCTTGTGTGCTTCCTTCTCTCTTTCTTCTTACTCTGCATCAACTGATACTCACCCTTCACCAAACCCTTCCCACATCTCTGGCATGCATTCAAACAAGGAGAGATTACAGTGTCATTTGATAACTACTGACAATTAACAGCCTTGAAACAGACTGAATTTGGAGGCACCCCATCTGAAATTGGGAATGACTTCCTCATGCTGAGAGTAGAAGTTGGAGGGCCATGACAGGCACCAAAGAAAATGGAAATGAGGATTTCCTTCCTTCTGGGATAACACAGACTAACTAAATCTGCATCTGTGTATTTCCTGCCTTTTTTTCCAGATTGCTCCCTCTTCAGATCAACCAAATATACACATGTATATCACCTGGGTTTTGTTTCTGTAAATTATAATTGTGTCTGTGGGATAGGTAAGGAGAAGCAATCTAACTGCTTCCTCCTGGGCTGATCAAACTGCATCAAGTTCAATACTCATTTTACCATCTTTTGTCTATTTATCATGTGGGCAGGCAGCTAAATCCAGCCGGCTAGGATAAAGGCAGTTCCCAGGGTAAGGCTTTCAGTAACAATTTTACCATAACACAAAATCTTTTTTTATATTTTCTGTATATAAAACCTCTATGGAACTAATATAATTTCATCTTCCTTCAAATAATGTATTTGCTATTATGATGAAATAACCAGGGCTATTGTGATTTTCCCCCTGTCTTTCATAGCTCTGATCCTGGTTGGACTGGTTGGGATTTGTACCAACAAGAATGGGTTAGTCATTCCTTGAGATGAAAAACGCATCCAGTGCTGGGCCCCAACCTATGCAAAGGTTCTTGTTCTGCAAAGGGCAATCAAAGAAGCCATGCCCTAGCCAGGCAGGGTGGCAGACATCGGTAGTCCCAGCTTTTCAAGGATTCATTGAGCCCAGAAATTCAAGGAAGGCCAGGCAACATATGGAAAAGTCATGAGAGAGAGAGAGAGAGAGAGAGAGAGAGAGAGAGAGAGAGAGAGAGAGAGAAGAAGAAGAAGAAGAAGAAGAAGAAGAAGAAGAAGAAGAAGAAAGAGAGAAAGAGAGAGAGGAGAGAGAGGAGACAGAGAGAGAGAGAGAGAGAGAGAGAGAGAGAGAGAGAGAGAGAGAGAGAGAGGTCTTCACTTGCCAGATACAAATATATACCCAAAGCCATGCCCCCAATGAATCACTTCCTCCAGTCCCACTCCACCTTCCTACAGTTCCCACTCAGTTAATCCAATCAGGGACTAATTCACTGATTAGGTTAAGACTATGCTACATAACCCAATCATTTCTCATCCATACCTTCTTACATTGTCTCACACCTCAACCTTTAGGGAACACTACACACACCCAAACCATAACAGAGAACATCATACAAAGTAAGATAAGCCAGATTCAGAAAGTCAAGGGTTTTACGTATTTTATAATATGTGGAAGCTAGAGAGAAAACAGGAAAAAGGGGGAACTCAGGTAAACAGAAGAGGGACCAGTAGAGAAATGGAAATGGTGGATGAAAAGGGGGAGCAAAGGGAGGGATTTGAGAATGAAATAGACAGTGTATGCTATGTGCATATGTAAATATATCACAATAAAAATCACTCATCTATCTAATTATAATTCACAAATAAAAATTTAAAGCCAAAAGAGAAAAAAATAACTGACAAATATTAAATAAAGAAGGAAAGATATATTTGGACTCACAGTTTAAGAGATTTCAGTCCATAATCACTTGGATCCATTGATTCTGGGCTGTGGTGAGGCAGATTGCCATGGCAGAAGTGCACCATGGCACAAAGTTGCTCCCCTCATGGTGACTGGGAAGCATAAGGAGGGCAAGGTAGGGGCCAGGGATTTGATAAGCTCTTCCAGGATCTGCACCTGGTGACCTAACTCCAACTAGGCCCTAGGCCCTGTCCTCTCTACCACCTGCGGATAATGCCATAAAATTGTGAATCCATCTATGGATCATTCACAGATGAGGTTAGGGAAGCTCATGATCAAATCACCTCCCCCAAATCTGCACCTCCGCACATTGCTGTATTGGGAACCAAACTGTTAACACTTGAGCCTTTGGGAACATTCCAGAGTCAAACCATATCATGATTTTTCCTTTATCCCTTAACTCTCTCCTACTTTGTAAGTTATGAAAGCAGAATCCACAGGACTTGAGGGGTTGGTTGTGTGAGAACTTGGTATGCCTAGCTCTAATCCCTCATCTGACTGTAGAAGGGGCTCAGAAAATATCCTTCAAATCACAGGACCCCAAGGATCACCTGCCTCTCCCTACCTCTATGATTCTCTTGTATTTTCAAAAACATGCCACCTCCACATTATTCTCTTTATCTTGCGTATCACTGAGAGTCCCCCAGACCCTCCAGTCCAGCCAGCAACCAAGAACTCCTGAGGACAGGATGAAACACAAAGACAGCAGAATAGACTGGACCTCGAAGAAGACATCTGCCAAGGAGGTCCTAGCTTTAAAATTCTATAGTGGTTTCTCAACTAGGAGTACAGAGTAAAGGGCATCATACACATGCACAATAACACTTATTTGTCCACAAACACAAATGCATGCGTACACACACACACACACACACACACACACCAATTTTTTTTTTTTTTTTTTACTAGCAGTGATTGAACCTAAGGTTGATTAAACATCCAGCCACATCCCGAGCACATTTTATTTTTTTTGTCTTGAGACAAGCTCTCATTATGTGCTTACAGTCTTGCTAAGTTGCTGAATCGGCCTTTAAACCTTCAAACACATGATCCTCCTGCCTTATCTTCCAGAGCCCCTGGGATTACAGATGTGCATCACTGTGCCCAACACACACACATAATGTACCTCAAGCAACAATAGTGTTACTGAAAGCTCAGTCTTGTCCCTGGTGTCAATTCAATAAAAAGAACGGTTTTGAGAAAAGGAGAAAGTTTTATTATTCTACTGGGGAAGGAGAAGCACAGGGGACTCCTCTCCCAGAGGCTGTGATTCTGCCCATCAGGGAGAACAGAGGGTTTGGCGGGTTTTTTGTTTATTTGCTTTTGGGTTTTGGTTTTTGTAGTGGTAGATGGATAGAATACCTTTATTTTATGTGTTTATTTTTATGTGGTGCTAAGAACTGAATGCAGTGCCTCATATATGCTAGGCAAGTGCTCTAACTCAACCCAAGAACAGATGGTTTTTAAAGACATAATCCATTCCAGGTGTTCCCTGTGAGAGGTTCCATTCACCTGTTAATTTGGGAGATAGCCATTCTTATGGCACCAGTCCTGATGTCTGAATTACTTTGTTCCTATGGTGGGTGTATGCTCAAAGACAGATAGATTACTCAGCCTAGGATGGGAAAAGATAATCTTGTTCCCCACCCCCAAGTTATGAAGAGACAGAGGGAGATGAGGAAAATAAAATCCTGTCCATTTTAAAATAAACCTCAGTGGCAAAGCAGCCAAAGACTGTATTCAAAGCATGAGGTGGATGACTGATAACAATAGGTGAAATTTTTTGTCTAAAAAATTTTAACTTTTCTTCTATTTCCTGAAATAAATTGAAGAGTATTGGTATTAGTTCTTCTTTAAAGGTCTTGTAAAACTCAGCTGTGTATCCATCTGGTCCTGGGCTTTTCTTGGTTGATAAACTACTGATGGCATCTTCCATTTCATCACTTGATATTGATCTGTTTAAATTGTGTATATCTTTCTGATTCAATTGGGAAAATCGTATGACTTAAGAAATTTATCAGGATTGGGGTTGTAGCTCAGTGGTAGAGTGCTTGCCTAGCATGCCTGAAGCACAGGGTTCGATTATCAGCACCACATACAAATAAATAAAAAGATCCATTGACAACTAAAAACAATTTTTTAAAAAGGAATTTATTAATGCCTTCAATGTCTTCTATTTTAATGAGTATAATTTTTCAAAATAATTTCTAATTATCCTCTATATTTCTGTAGTGTTTGTTGTGATATTATCTTTTTCATCATGAATGCTGGTAATTTGAGTTTTCTTTCTACTTTTCTTCATTAGCATAGCTAAGGGCCTGTCAATTTTATTTATTTTTTCAAAGAACAAACTTTTTGTTTTGTCCATTTTTTCAGTTGTTTCTTTTGTTTTGATTTCATTGATTTCAACTCTAATTTTAATTATTTCTTGACTTCTACTGTTTTGCTACTGATTTGTTCCTGTTTTTCTAGGGATTTGAGATGTAATGTGAGGTCATTTATTGTTAGCTTTTTATTCTTTTAAGGAATGAACTTTATGCAATGAACCTTCCTCTTAGTACTGCTTTCATAGTGTCCTGGATTTTGATATTTTGTCTATGTTCTCATTTACCTCTAAGAATTTTTTAATCTCCTCCTTGATGTCTTCTGCAACCCATTGTTCATTCAGTAGCATATTGTTTAGTCTCAAAATGATGGAAAAATTTTTATTTTTTATTTTGTTGTTGATTTCCATTTTCATTTCATTATGATCTGATAAAATGCATGATTGTATCTCTACTTTTTTGTATTTGCTAAGAGTTGCTTTGTGACATATTATATGGTCTATTTTGGAGAAGGATCCTTGTGTTGCTGAGAATAAAGTGTACCTGTTTGATGCAGGTTGAAATATTCTATTTATTTCAGTTAAATCTAATTTATTGATTATATTATTGAGTTCTAGAGTTTCCTTATTTAGTTTTTGTTTGGAAGATATATCCAGTGCTGAGAGAGGTGTGATAAAATCACCCAAAATTATTGTGTTGTGTTCAATTTGAACTTGACAAGAATTTGTTTGATGAACATAGATGCACCATTGTATGGGGCATATATATTTATGATTGTTATGTCTTGTTGATGTGTGGTTCCCTTCAGCAGAAGGTAATGTCCATCTTTATCCCTTTTGATTAACTTTGGCTTGAAGTTTACTTTATTTAACATGAGAATGGACACCCCTGCTTGCTTCTGCAGCCCATGTGAGTGGTATGATTTTTCCCAACCTTTCACCTTCAGTCTGTGTATGTGTTTTCCTATCAGATGAGTTTCCTATAGGCAGCATATTGTTCTTTTTTTTTAATACAGTGTGCTAGCCTATGTCTTTTGATTTGTGAGTTCAAGCCATTAAAATTTAGGGTTATTATTGAGACATGGTATTCCCAACCATGTTTGTTTATTTTGGTATTTAACGTGACTTGGTTTCCCTCTTTGATTAGTTTTTCCTTTAGGGTACTACCTCCATCTGCTGATTTTCATTGTTGTTTTTGATTTCCTCTTCATGGGATATTTTGCCAAGGATGTTTTGTAGAGCCGATTTTCTAGCTATAAATTCTTTTAACTTTTGTTTATCAAGGAAGGTTTTTATTTCATCTTCAAATCTAAAGTTTAATTTTGCTGGATACAAGATTCTTGATTGACACCCATTTTTTTCAGAACTTGATATATGTTGTTCCAAGATCTTCTCTCTGTATTTGTGGCCTTGGGGTCTCAGGTGGCCTAGAACTACAGCCAATATCTCTCTGGGGCCTCCAAATGTTAAGGCACTATTCTAAATCCCAAATAAAACTCTGTGTCTTTTTGAAATAAAGACAAAGGATTTATTCTGGCCACAGCCAAGGGAGCACAAAGCCACAAGTTCTGCAGTCCATGATATGGAATGCTGGTAGGGGGCAGCTTAAAAACATACAAAAAAAGCACAAAGCAGGGAGGTAGGAGAGGCAAGTACAATCATAAGTATTTCATTTTGTAAAGTGGAAAGCACCAGGTTCTCAGAATTGGCACCTTTTTGCGCATAGTCAGGAAGAAAGCTTGCATTAGTTCTACAGTTAAGGACATTGTTCTCAGGGAGCAAGTTGGTAAGGGTGGCTCATGCAGAAATGGGGGCCAATTCTGCTCAGGGTGAATTGTCTTAGCAAAATTGGGTCAGACTGACATAATTTTCAAATCATCCCATAAGAAATCCATTTATAGTTTTTTCTTATTAATATCCGTGGAAACATGTGATGCTGCGACCCACTGTGCCACACCCATGCATGCACATTCCATTTTCAATGCAATTCATTCCACTCTTTCTCCCTTTTCCTGTCCCTTCTTCTTCCTCCTCAACCACCTCCATTTACTCTACTGATCTTTTTCTCTATTTTGATGAAATTACCTCTCCCTTCTTTTGTTCCCTCTCTCTTTTTCTTCTTGTATTTTTTTTTAATCTCCACCTCACTTGCCTTATTTTGGATTACCTTCCTCTTAGGAGAGAAAACCTTTGAACTTTAATGTTTTGGGAGTGGATTATTTCACTTAACATGACTTATCTTCATTTTACCCTTTAGCTTTGATAACCTATAACAGAAAGGAGCAAAGACATACCAACAAAAATAACTATTTTATAGATTTATTTTAGTGTTGTTCATATACTTACTTTTTTAGTGTTGTTTATATACTTACTTTCTGAGGTTCTTGTGGTTACCTGAGGTTGTTGTTTAATATTTAACCTCAATTTTGCTAGTGAGATAGTGTTGTAAGAAGCTATTGGATACATGTCATCCTTGAAGACTTTGTTGGAATTGTGACATCTTCCAGCTAGCTGCCAGTCTCAGTCACCTCACTTACTTTTAAAAAATTCTGAATATTTTCGTATGGTTTCATGTTAATGTTTAGCAAAATAAATAGTATCTATTTCATTATAGTACTCACAGAAGGCTATGCAGCCCTTCTCTCTTTCTGGTAAAGTATCTGAAACTTTCTGACTTTGTTATTGCTAAAATAATTCATCATCATTAGGTTTTATTGATTAAATCCCTAGAAAATTTAATGGATGTGCACCATTTATAATCCTGCAGGGTTACAGGGCCTTCTCCATGGCAAATAAGATTTGAGTTACAACTGTTATTCATGACAAGTGGAATTTGGACCCAAACTGGTATCTTGTAAGGTGACCAGTTAATCAGTCTGATGATTTCACAATCTCAATGGGCCTGATTAGGGTGATTAAAATATGAACTTCCTAAGGTTTAAGTGTAAGTTGAGGTTGTTAGTTAATAGTCAACCAGGATTATATCTAAAAACATTAATTAGATACATGTCATGATTGGTGGCAGTCAAGGTCTGTCTTTTAGGACTCGCTATGATATATATCATCTGTGACAAATTGTAAATGAAATCTTGACTTTTAGTGACAGGCTCTAAAGCAATCCCTAACAGCATGTTCCTGGGTGACACAAATTACCATTCTTACCCTACCTGAACTGGTTGTTGTCTACACTTTCTGAGGTTCTTGTGGTCAACTGAGGTTGTTGTTTAATATTCGACCATAATTTTGCAAGTGAGATAGTGTTGTAAGAAGCTATTGGATACATGTCATCCTTGCTGACTTTATTGGAATTGTGACATCTTCCAGCTGGCTGCCAGTCTCAGTCACCTCACTTACTTTCTCTGACTAAGAACAAGTAGTTGAAAGGTTTAGACTTAGAAGATTATAGATGTATTTCCATGGTCAGGTGTGTGATAGATTTGTGTCTATGGTGTCTGGATTCCTGAAATGATTTCCCCTCAACACTGTTACTATTTACTCTTTTTTTTCCCTGAAATTCCATGTATGTTTTGATCTGGCTGTTTCCAAACTCTCCCAACCTATGGGCATTTTTCAATTCTAAAAATGCTTCCACTTTTTCAGTTTAGTTACAGTAATGACCATATGCCTCACTACCAATTTCTCTATAAATCTGTATTTTATTACTAAAATGAAGAATTTGAGGCAGGATATTTTGTAAAGAAATGATGCCATTCAGTCACATCCATGCTGTCCAAAATGATAGAAATTCATCATTTGTAAGGCTGAATAGTGTTATCTCTTGTATACATTCCACCTTTCCTTTTATGCATTCACTATTTCATGGACACTTAAATTGATTTTTATTCTTGGTTATCATGAATAATATTGCAATAAACATGGGAATACACATGCCTCTATGGCACATTATATTTCATCTAGATAAATATCCAGAAGTGGGATGCAGAATCATATCGTAGTTCTATTTCTAATTCAATATTTGTTTGTGCTTGTAGGATTAGCATCTTTTTCCTGTTACATGTTAAACTCCATGAGAGCAATAATTCTGAACTTTATATGCAGTGCTGGTGCATGTCCCAAACACAGCAGGCATGCAGCCATGCCAATTCACAGTGACACTGAGGTAAGGAACACACCTCCTCCAATGCCAGGAGAGAATATCATGGGACCTGCCACTTTCCTTACAACATCCAACCATGAGGCCCACAAGGGTCGGTTGCTCCCCTCCTTCAGCAATCAAAGCCAGATACCATCTAGTTTCCCAAATAGGCCTAATCAAGTTTGCCCCTACTGAGAAGTGTAGGCTCTTGAGAACAGAGTTAGAAAAAAAATCTAGTTTGCATTTGAAAAGTTGCTTTCTTTATTTGCACAGTCAAGTTTAGAAATTGTGAAATTGAATCTAACACTCAAATCATTTCAGCACAACACTGCCTCCCTGCAATGAAAGTACCTTTGGGTAGACAATTAAGTGAGAAGGCAGTAGAGTACATAAAACAAACACACAGATATATCAAAAAAAGTAAAAAAAAAATGTTAAAATAGCAGAACCTGGTGGGAAGAAAGAAAAAAAGATTTTAAAAATTTAAAAAATAAAATAGTATTAAAAGAATGTACAACATAATGTAATATACTATTCAGACATCCCAGACCTCAAAATCCTAATTCATGCAAAGTATTTGGTTTCACATATGTTGGGGATGTGAGGGCAGGAGAAAGGAGAAGGAGCAGGAAAGAGAGAGAGGGAGAGAGAGAGAGATAGAGAGAAAGAGAAAAAGTATTGAAGAAAGACACAGGGCTTGTTTTGGTTGTTTATCAGGATCTTTCCTGCTTTCCTTCTCATCCAATAGGTGGGGTCCTCTGTTGTTAGCTGGTATCTCTGCCCTCAGGTTGGTGAAAGTAACCAGGGTGTCATTGTGCAGAGTTAGCAGCTGCTGGGGAGAGTGGGGAGTTAGAAACTGAGTGCCAGGAAGATGGTGATAAAGGTGACCCAAGATAGAGGCTCCTGCTTTCAGCGGTGGGGTGTCTGTTGTGGTGGAGGAAGCCTGACGATGGTGTTGGATGATGAGTTCAGCAGCTACCTCTGTGGCTGGCAGTGCCAGCTGAATTCAGAGCCTGTGTGAATTTCCTAGGTGCTGGCAGGCACTGCGCATAGGTGATTATATCAACTGCTGCAGAGTCCCAAGATGGCAGTGATCAGGGGATTTCCCACATTGGTAGATGGGGGTCCACACAGGGGTGGCAGACTGAGTTCTTACTCATGGGAAGCTCCAGGTGTCCTCCATGGAAGCAGCGTCTGTGATTTGTGCTCGAGTTGGTGGCCAAAAGTTCCTTGTGGGTGCTGCTGCCACTGCGATGGATGGTCTCACTCAGGTATCCAGTAGTCTTGCGTGGGCTACTAGTTGGGAGACCTACTCTGATGCTGAGGCCTGGAGCCCTGGAAAGGCAAGGTGCTTCCTGCATGTGGCAGGAATATTGCTGGAAGAGAAGCCATATTCTCACAACTTGAACCCAGGTCACTGAGCAATGCAGAATTCTGCCTCCCTCTGGCCCACCATCTTGGAACCCCCCTTAATAATCCACATTCCATTCGCTGTGTAATTTGTTCGCTTATGGGTCTCTCTCTCTCTCTCTCTCTCTCTCTCTCTCTCTCTCTCTCTCTCTCCTCTTTGATCTGAGAGATGAGTCTCACTCACACTAGTGTCTGTGACTCCCCTGGCACAAGGGCAGCTGCCTCATGGCATGTGATTCAAGCAAGAACTAGCCATTGGTCAACAGATAATTCTGACAGTGTGTGGATCTGTGCTGGTCCTACTTCTTGCTGCATGTGTAGCAGAAGGAGGGTAAAATGGCACAGATTTAAATATTCTGTGTTTTCTCTACTCAGAATATTTGGGGCCTACAGCACAGGCATAATCACTAGCACATCCTGGTACACAGAGGGAGGATGCCACACTATCTTCATTCACACTGAGTGGAAGAGGGGCTGGCAGGGGCATGACCACAGGGCCAGCTACAGCCAGAGACAGTTAATGTTGATTCCCTCAACAATTCACAAGATTCCTTTGTGAAAAAAAAAAGTGAAGAGCATCAGAGATTTAGATGTCTTTCATCCACTTTTTCTTATAATTACTATGTGGACTAGCATTTCTTTTTCTCTTTTAAATAACAACTTTGTACAATCTTTTTGATATGTTTTTGTATACGATTTGCCAGAATTTTATTGAGGATTTTTGCATCTAAATTCATTAGGGATATTGGTCTGTAGTTTTCTTTCTTTGAGGTGTCCTTCTCTGGTTTGGGAATCAGGGTGATATTGGCCTCATAGAATGAATTTGGGAGTTCTCCCTCTTTTTCTATCTCCTGGAATAGATTATGGAGTATTGGTATTAGTTCCTCTTTAAATGTTTTGCAAAACTCTGCTGTATATCCATCCGGTCCTGGGCTTTTCTTGGTTGGTAGTCTTTTGATGGCTTCTTCTATTTCCTCCCTTGATATTGATCTGTTTAGGTTGTTTATATCTTCCTGATTCAATCTGGGTAGTTCATATGTCTCAAGGAATTTATCTATGCCTTCACTATCTTCTATTTTATTAGAGTATAGGGTTTCAAAATAATTTCTAATTATCTTCTGTATTTCTGAATTGTCTGTTGTGATGTTGCCTTTTTCATCCCGTAAGCTAGTAATTTGGGTTCTCTCTCTTCTTCTCTTTGTTAGCGTGGCTAGTGGTCTATCAATCTTATTTATTTTTTCAAAGAACCAACTTTTAGTTTTGTCAATTTTTTCGATTGTTTCTTTTGTTTCGATTTCATTGATTTCAGCTCTAATTTTAATTATTTCTTGCCTTCTACTGTATTTGCTGCTGATTTGTTCTTCTTTTTCTAAGGCTTCGAGGTGTAGTATGAGGTCACTTATTTGTTGGCTTTTCCTTCTTTTAAGGAATGAACTCCATGAAATGAATTTTCCTCTTAGTACTGCTTTCATAGTGTCCCAAAGATTTCGATATGTTGTGTCTGAGTTTTCGTTTACCTCTAAGAATTTTTTAATTTCCTCTTTGATGTCTTCTGTAACCCTTTGTTCATTCAGTAGCATATTGTTTAATCTCCATGTGATGTAGGGTTTTTCCTTTCTCATTTTATTATTGATTTGCAATTTCATTCCATTATGATCAGATAAAATGCTTGGTAGTATCTCAACTCCTTTGTAATTGCTAAGCTTTGCCCTGTGACATAATATATGGTCTATTTTTGAGAAGGATCCATGTGCTGCTGAGAAGAAAGTGTATCCGCTTGATGCTGGGTGGTATATTCTGTATATATCAATTAAGTCTAAGTTATTAATTATATTATTGAGCTCTATGGTTTCTTTATTCAATTTTTGTTTGGAAGATCTGTCCATTGGTGAGAGAGGTGTGTTAAAATCTCCCATGACTATTGTGTTGTGGTCTATTAGACTCTTGAACTTGAGAAGAGTTTGTTTGATGAACGTAGCTGCACCATTGTTTGGGGCATATATATTAATGATCGTCAAGTCTTGTTGGTGTATGGTTCCCTTGAGCAGTACACTGGCCAGAGCAATTAGACAGACGAAAGAAATTAAAGGCATAAAAATAGGAAAAAAAGAACTTAAATTATCACTATTTGCGGATGATATGATCCTATACCTAGAAGACACAAAAGGGTCTACAAAGAAACGACTAGAGCTAATAAATGAATTCAGCAAAGTGGCAGGATATAAAATCAACACGCATAAATCAAAGGCATTCCTGTATATCAGCGACAAATCTTCTGAAATGGAAATGAGGAAATCTACCCCATTCACAATATCCTCAAAAAAAATAAAATACTTGGGAATCAACCTAACAAAAGAGGTGAAAGATTTATACAATGAAAACTACAGAACCCTAAAGAGAGAAATAGAAGATCTTAGAAGATGGAAAAATATACCCTGTTCATGGTTAGGCAGAACTAACATCATCAAAATGGCAATATTACCAAAAGTTCTCTATAGGTTCAATGCAATGCCAATCAAAATCCCAACGGCATTTCTTGTAGAAATAGATAAAGCAATCATGAAATTCATATGGAAAAATAAAAGACCCAGAATAGCAAAAGCAATTCTAAGCAGGAAATGTGAATCAGGTGGTATAGCAATACCAAATTTCAAACTATACTACAGAGCAATAGTAACAAAAACAGCATGGTACTGGTACCAAAACAGGCGGGTGGACCAATGGTATAGAATAGAGGACACAGAAACCAATCCACAAAATTACAACTATCTTATATTCGATAAAGGGGCTAAAAGCATGCAATGGAGGAAGGATAGCATCTTCAACAAATGGTGCTGGGAAAACTGGAAATCCATATGCAACAAAATGAAACTGAATCCCCTCCTCTTGCCATGCACAAAAGTTAACTCAAAATGGATCAAGGACCTTGATATCAAATCAGAGACTATGCGTCTGATAGATGAAAAGGTTGGCTCCGATCTACATATTGTGGGGTCGGGCTCCAAATTCCTTAATAGGACACCCATAGCACAAGAGTTAAATACAAGAATCAACAAATGGGACTTACTTAAACTAAAAAGTTTTTTCTCAGCAAGAGAAACAATAAGAGAGGTAAATAGGAAGCCTACATCATGGGAACAAATTTTTACTCCTCACACTTCAGATAGAGCCCTAATATCCAGAGTATACAAAGAACTCAAAAAATTAAACAATAAGAAAACAAATAACCCAATCAACAAATGGGCCAAAGACCTGAACAGACACTTCTCAGAGGAGGACATACAATCAATCAACAAGTACATGAAAAAAATGCTCACCATCTCTAGAAGTCAGAGAAATGCAAATCAAAACCACCCTAAGATACCATCTCACTCCAGTAAGATTGGGAGCCATTATGAAGTCGAACAATAACAAGTGCTGGCGAGGATGTGGGGAAAAGGGTACTCTTGTACATTGCTGATGGGACTGCAAAATGGTGAGGCCAATATGGAAAGCAGTACGGAGATTCCTGGGAAAGCTGGGAATGGAACCACCATTTGACCCAGCTATTGCCCTTCTCGGACTATTCCCTGAAGACCTCAAAAGAGCGTACTACAGGGATACTGCCACATCGATGTTCATAGCAGCACAATTCACAATAGCTAGACTGTGGAACCAACCCCGATGCCCCTCAATAGATGAATGGATAAAAAAAAATGTGGCATTTATACACAATGGAGTACTACGCAGCACTAAGAAATGATAAAATCATGGAATTTGCAGGGAAATGGATGGCATTAGAGCAGATTATGCTAAGTGAAGCTAGCCAATCCCTAAAAAACAAATGCCAAATGTCTTCTTTGATATAATGAGAGCAACCACGAACATAGCAGGGAGGAAGAGCAGGAGGAAAAGATTAACATTAAGCAGAGTCATGAAGTGGGAGGGAAAGGGAGAGAAAAGGGAAATTGCATGGAAATGGAAGGAGACCCTCATTGTTATACAAAATTACATATAAGAGTTTGTGAGGGGAATGGGAAAAAATAAGGAAAGAAATGAATTACAGTAGATGGGGTAGAGAGAGAAGATGGGAGGGGAGGGGAGGGGGATAGTAGAGGATAGGAAAGGTAGCAGAATACAACAGTTACTATTATGGTATTATGTTAAAATGTGGATGTGTAACCGATGTGATTCTGCAATCTTTGTAATTATTTGAATAACCAATAAAAAAAATAAATAACAACTTTGTTAAAATATCATTTACATTATAAAAATAGAGTCATATAATATGTAGTCTTTTGTGATGTAAATGGCTGTCAGCTAGCATTTTGTTTTCAAGTGAAATGTATATCAGTACCTCAGATTTTATGACCAAATAATATTTAGTTGTATTTATATATCACAATTTGGTTATCCAGCCATCATTGATAGATATTTGGGTGATTTCCACCTTTTGGCCATTGTGAATAGTGCTATTATGAATAACATTGTGAAACTTGTTTGTGAACTCTAGTTTTCAATTTCTTCTGGTGTATACTCAGGAGTGAAATTTCTTGCTTATGCAATAATTCTGTGTTTCACTTAATAAAGAACCACCAAAAATGTTTTCTATAATAGTTGTACCATTTTGCTTTCTCACCAAAAATGTATGAGAGTTCCAATTACTTCACATCTTTTCTAAGTCTTTGTTTCCACCTCTAATTTTACACATTATAGTGGATGTAAGATGGCATCTCGTGTGGTTTTGATTTGTATCTTCCTATTGGTTACTAGTACTGAGCAATGTTAGTTACTTTTTTATTTGTTCTGTTTTGGTGTACATGACAGGAGAGTATAGTTTGACATATTTATACAAAAATGGAGTACATCTTATTCTAATTAGAATCCCAGTCTTGTGGATGTACATGATGTGGAGAGTCACTGTGGTGTATTCATCTGTGTAAATAGGAAAGTTAAGACAGATCCACTATTTTAAAGAAATATCTATCCATGGGCTTGGATTGTGGCTCAGTGGTAGAGCACTTGCCTGGCATGTGTGAGGCACTGGGTTCAATTCTCAGCACCACATATAAGCAAATAAATAAAGGTCCATACATAACTAATAAAAATATTTTTTTAAAAAAATATCTATCCATGTCTTTTGCCCATGTATACCCAAAGCATTTGTCTTTTCATTTTGAGGCTTAAGAATCTTTATATAGTCTTCACAGAAATCCTTGTTAGCTTATGATTTACAACAGGCTTGTCCTATTCTATAGATGTCTTTTCGCTTTCTTGATATTTTCCTTTGAAGCACAAAGTTTTTAGGGTTTTTTTTTTTTTGCAATTTATTCCTTTCATGGAAGCTACTATATCCCTCAACCATTCAAATGAATGATCTAGATTTCAAAATCTTAAATGTATTAAGCTCAAAGCTGTAAAGTTCATAAAAGAAAAGCAATTGACAGAAGATGCATGTAATATGATGCTATTTATAAAAATGTTAAAAACTCAACATATCACGGAAACTTACATTTGAATGATGTGTGATTTATGTGTTTTCCTTTTATTGTTTGTCCTTTAAGTATCAAATCTCAGACTCCACTGAGGTCATATGGACTTACACAGTTGTTGTAATTTTCTGTCAAGAATTGCATAGTTTTAACTCTTATACTTAGGTATTTCAAACATTTTGAGTTAAGTTCTACATACAGGGTCAGGTAAGGACTACACTTTATTGTTTGGCATGTAGCTATTCAGTTGTTCCAGTTTCATGTTTTGAAGAGTGTCTGCCCCATTCAGTGGCAATGGCACCTTTCTCAAAATCCCACAGGTCATAGACAGGTGGGTTTCTCTCTGAACTCCAAATCATATTCCATTTATCTACATGTTACCCATCTGCCAGGACCAATAATTCTGTGTTTCACTTAATAAAGAACCACCAAAACTCCTTTCTATAATAGCTCTACCATTTTGCTTTATCACCAAAAATGTATTTTTGCTTTGCGTTAAGTTTTTAAATCAAGAAGTGTGAATCCTTCACTTTATTCTTGATTTTCAAGATCATTATGGCTATTTGGGGGTCCCTTTAAATTCAATTTAAATTTTAAATCAATTTGTCAATTTCTACAAAAAAAAGTCAGCTAAGATTCTCTTACAAAGGTCATTCTAACCTGTAGATTTATTTCAAGAGTACTGCCATTTTGCTGATATTAAGTTTTCTGATCCATGAACCTGGCATGTTTTTTGTTAGTCATGTAGATCCTCTTTAATTTATTTCAACCGTGTTTTTTAGTTATTATTGTACCTGTTTTTCTCACTTTTTTGGTTTTTTAAAAATATTTTATAGTAGAGGGACACAATATATTTTATTTTTATGTAGTGCTGAGGATCAGACCCAGTACTTCACACGTGCTAGGCTAGCACTCTGCCAACTGACCTACAGCCCCAAACCTGTATTGCACTTTTGTCAGTTTGATTCCTAAGTATTTGTTCTTTTCAATGATATCATAAATTGAATTATTTTCTTCATTTCTTAATTTCCCTTTTATCACAGTCTATAGAAACACAGTTTGTTGTTTTTTTTTTAAAGAGAGAGTGAGAGAGGGAGAGAGAGAGAGAGAGAGAGAGAGAGAGAGAGAGAGAGAGAATTTCCATTATTTATTTTTTTTTTTAGTTTTCGGCGGACACAACATCTTTGTTTGTATGTGGTGTTGAGGATCGAACCCGGGCCGCACGCATGCCAGGCGAGCGCGCTACCGCTTGAGCCACATCCCCAGCCCCACAGTTTGTTTTTGTATACTAATCTTCTATCCTTCAGTTCTCATTCTCTGACAAAATTGAGAATCACTGATATCAATCATTTCTTAACATTATGAAGGATTTATACAGTCTAGGGTAATCCTGATTGACCCCCAGGAGTCCTGTTACAGGAAAAACTACTTCTTTTACATTTCAGTAATAACTATTTCTGACTCTTATTTCCCACTTCTTCTCATCCTTCAAATTCTAGTTCAATATACAAACTCTTCCAAGGAGTCCACCCCATCTAATGCAAGACTCATTCACTCCTCCATTTTGTAATTGGTTACTGCAAACTGTTTTCATCATCTAAGTTAATATTTTGTTATTATAGCATCCCATTTGTAGGACTATATTTAAACCAGTTTGACTCTGGTTTAAATTTAGTTTTCTAAATGTGGTGCTGAGACTTGAACCCAGTGCCTCAAACAGGCTATGCAAGCACTCTACCACCGAGCCACAACCACAGCCCCTGGAGGCCTATTTTTTCTGTATCTTAGTACATCATCCCCCTTAACTACATCACCTTATTTATGCCTTTCATAAAATCCCAGTGGTGAATTGTAAGTGGACCTCACCCATGCAAAGCATTCAGTAAATATTTAAGAAGTGACTTGAATTAGAATTAGATTTCATGGCTGTCATTTTTTTGTTCTTTTTAATTTTAAGATTTTATAAATGATATTTCTCTCGCTCTTTGTGTGTGTGTGTGTGTGTGTGTGTGTGTGCGCATGCACGCATGCACACATGTTTCTCAGTATGCAGAAAATATTTGCAAATTATTTGAAATTTAAAAATAGTAATTTGTTACATTTATGGATCAATGTGGAATCACTTCTATGAAAAATGTAAAGTTGTCACTGAGTCATAAAAAGCAAGGTCTTATATGGCTTATTTATAGGGATTGTTAATTTAATATGCAAATCCTCCCCCATCTGTTAGTTTTCCATTTGGGAAATGAGAGGAGAGATATGGTTATCATTTTCTTTGAGGATTCAGGGCAGCCATGTAGCTATGCTTCATGTATGTACATATAGGGAACTTAGATCTGGTAGAAAATAAGTCTCTAGTACACCTGGGTTAGGGTAGGTACTTTCTGCAAGCTCCTAGACTTTTCCAGCAGGAATTTCTCAATCTCCATGACAATTGTCTTCCCTTCCCTCTCCTGGGATCAGAATAATACTCTGCTGGAAGTACCCCTGACAGTAAAGTAATGCCTTGGTCAGAATGAGGCAAAAGTGCTCCTCAAAACTCTGTAGGACTCAAATGTTCCCCATTTGCACTTCTATTGGAAGTAAAGACAAAAAGGAGCCTTGGATGGGGAAAGCATAAAATTTCCCAGAAGGTTTTGTCTGTCTTTAAACTGCACGGGTTCAATCAAGAGGCATGACTGGACTCTTTTAGAAGGGAAGGACTACTCATATACTTCAAATTATAAAACCTACTTAGGGTTTCATGCATGAAAGAACCTGAGCAAACATCCATGAAGTTCATTTTATTTAGCTTTACAGAGAGTTTGACTATGGTTTAAATTTTTAAAATTCGTTCATTTTACTTAAATTTTTTTCTTTGTGGTACCAGGGAACTCAGGGACTCACCATTGCTAGGCAAGTGCTCATCCACTGAGCCTCATCCCCAATTCTCTTGATAAAATTTAAATTAAAAAATACAAGCCAACATGATTTATCCCAGGCATGGTAGTGAATAGATGCTCATGAAATATTTTGTTGAATGGACAGATGTATATATGCTTTCACTATCCAATCTTGACAAAGCTTATAAAATAAATGGAAGGAATCCTAGACATACGAGGTTAAAAGTAGTTTTCATTTGTTTATACAGCATTATTATCTGAAATTTACCTTTTCTAATTCCTTCTGGTTTGGGTGTTACTACTTTTAAGTATGCTAGATTAATGTTTTCAGATTCCTCTGAAATTCAGCAGGGACTCATTACTTCAGCCAGAAAACCCAATGTTCTAAAGATTGTGTCAAGAGAAAAGCCTGTAAAGTAGAATCTGAATCTCCCTAAAGATTTATGCTCTGTTCTTAAAGAAAGATGTATGTCAGAACAAAAGACATCTTGATTTGCTCTATGAATAAAAAAATTGAATTGAAAATAGATTGATGCTGCTCTTGAGTTGCTAGTGATGCTGGACCTTCTCTGTGCTTGGTAAGTGTCTCTACACAGTACTCTGTGTTGTGTGATGAAAAGCAGGTGACCTCCTCATTGCCAAACATGAAGACTTAGCCTCTCTGGTTCTCTTGGGACTCTCTCCACCCCTCTCCATACCCTTACCTCTTTATTCCTTGTCTTATAAATTCATAAACACTGATTCAAGGAACTATAAAGGTCTATGAGTATAAATTTTGTATCATCTATCCTTTCTTTCAAAACACGCTTTACTTCCCATGATTCTGATATTAAGCAACAAATTCTAATTTTACACTCTATAAATACCCTCTGGTGGTGTAATTTACATAAGTCTTGTCAATAAATAATAATAGATAAGGTCCTTACATATTTATCTTAATATTTTTACATTGTCTCTGACCATTATATGTCTTCTTTTAATGGGGTTTGTAAAGATATTTCTCTAATAATCTGAATGACTATAGACACATACGCAATGCTGTTTGATTTCCTGTGACTAAGTTATAATAGTGAAGTTAGTCATAAACCACTTTATTCTTGGAGTAGTCAGAGAACATCAGGTATCTGGACTCTTGAAAATTCTTAGAGATTTACTCAGAAAAACATCTACATTTGGGACAAACACAGGTATAGTCATTGGGAGATAAAATCTCTCCTCAACACTCTCCTCAGAGCCTTAGCTACATCCTTATTCCGGAGAGTATAAATCAGAGGATTCAGAGTGGGAGTAATGATGCTATAGAACACAGAACCAACTTTGTCTTGCAGTGGAGTGCGCTGGGACCTGGTTCTCATGTATGAGAAGATGCAGGCCCCAAACCAGAGAGAGACCACAGTGAGGTGGGAGCTACAAGTGGCAAAGGCATTTCTCTTACTCCCAGCTGAACGCATCTTAATGACACTGTGCAGGATGAAGCCATAGGATGTAGAAACCAGGATGATGGGGAGGAGGAGAAGCACTATGGTGCTGATGTACGCTGTGGTCTCATAGACAGTGACGTCAACACATACCAACTTCATGACAGCTGGATATTCACAGTAGAAGTGGTGTATTTTCCGAGATCCACAGAAGGGAAAGTGTATCAAGATGACTGTGTGAATTAGGGAGTTCAGAGATGCCCCCAACCATGAGGTGAGGGCCATCATCAGTCCCACCTTCCTGCTCATGAGCACAGTGTAACGCAGAGGATGACAAATGGCAACATACCTGTCATAGGACATGAGAGCTAGCAGAAGACACTCAGCGCCACCCAGAGACAAATAGAGGAAGTGCTGGGTGGCACAGCCCAGGAAGGAGATGGACTTGCTGCCAGACAGGTAGTTGGTAGCCATCTTGGGGATGGTTGTGCAGACGTGCATCAGGTCCATGAGGGAGAGCTGGCTGAGCAGGAAGTACATGGGGGTGTGAAGCCCATGATCCACACAGATGAGGAGGATGGTGAGGGTGTTGCCACTCAGTGCAACGAGGAAGACCATCATGGTCAGGCAGAAAAGGAAAAGGTGGGTCGGGGAGTCATTGAAGAGCCCTTCAAGGATGAAGTCTGCCAGAGACGTCTGATTCCTCAGCCACATGGTCCCTTCTCAGCCCCTGGGGAAACAGGGAGTAGAGACAAATTTTGATGCCCGAAATATGGGATCCTTCATACACGACAATAAGCACTTTGATCCAAGAAAACATTTGTGGAGAGTTTTTTATTCCTATAGGTAATTATCCAGCACCTGAAATTATTGAAATATCCTTTTTTTTCAAAACAAACAGTAGAAAGGGAAGATAGCATAAAGCAGGGCAGACAAGAGGCAGACTAAATCTGAAAGCATGAGCTGTAACCCCACAAAGGAAGACAAAAAAAATGTCAGGTGTGCTTGCCAATGGAATCAGTGGCTGGGATTCTTTTTTATTGACTGTTTTTAGTTATACAAAATATTTCGGTTTGTTTTGACATAATTCTAAAGCATAAAATATAATTTGCTTTAATTCAGTCCCCAGTACTTCCCCTTTCTCTCTCCTCCTCCCATCCTCTGTTCCCTTCCCTCTACTCTACTGACCTGTTATTGATTTATATTTCTTTATTAGTTACTTGTGGTTATACATCCAGATGAGATCCATATGGTATGTTCATATAGGCACATGGAAAATTTAGGTCAGACTTCTAATGAAGCTGAATGCACACCCCTAGCCCAGAATTCAAAGAGCCTAAAGGAGAATCCTGGGGAAGGTAGAGCAACTGCAGGCCCAGCCACTGCTCCGTGCCAGTGAGGTGTGAGCGAGCAGACCAGCAACAACATATTAGTACTACAGGATGGCTGCTTCCCTTCTGCCCTCTAATCTCCCAGGAAGCTCCTCTAAGACCCACCTTAAACAGAAAAGATGAATTAGAGGGAATTTGGTGAGATGTAGTTCATCCTAGCCAACCTCACACATCACAAATTCACAGCAGTCCATCTTCTGTCAATTTGAAACACATACACATCTCCTTCAGTCAGGTTAATCTCCAAATACAACACTTACCTGCCTAAAAAATACAATACATCCAGCATGAAGGCAAATTTTATCCCTTTCTCCAGGCAAAAATCCACAGTTCTTTATTCCGCCTATGGGAGACAGTCATTCTTCTGAAACATGTGACCCTTTTGTCTCCTAGAACTTCAAAATTATCTGATTAATATATATTCAGAATATTCATGTGGAAACAAGAAAGAAATCCTCATTACTCCTACCCACAAAATAGATCATCTTATCCAAAAAAGTATTTACCCATTCTTTAGCTATCAGCCATTTCCTCACTCAGTTCTGGAATCTGCCCAATAGAACTATGAACAAACCAGGCATGGCAGCAGGGGTAAAGATTATCCCTGGATTCAGCAGAGTGGATTTACACTCACCAAGGCAAATCTGCCTGAAGCAACTGCTGAATACCCACTGCCAACAGCAAAGACCAACCTGAGTTGATAGCACCTTGATAGTATTGGACTACTTTTAACATAAAATGGACACTTGTGGGTTTTTTTGTTTTGTTTTGTTTTGTTTTGTTTTTGTTTTTTATTTTGTGATTCCATTTTCTGAGAGTGGAGATTGCCCTGCTGCTACTTTAGGATCCTCATTATAACTGAATCAGCAGGTGAAGAAGTTCACCCTATGGCATGGAGTGATTGATTCTGACTAGGAAGGGGAAACTGAGTTGTTACAACTACACAATACGGAGGAGGTAGAGCAAGTGTGAAATCGGGAAATTTTCTAAAGTTCCTCTTCAAACTCCCAGGTCCTGTAATGCAGAGCAATAGAAAACTAAAGCCCAAGTCAGATCATGCTGTTAAGGGCTCACATCCTTCAGAAAGGAAGATTTGGGTCACCCTACCAGACCAGAAACAATGACTACCTATGAACCAAGGAAATATGGACTGGGAAGTGAGATAGGATAGTTATAAACACCAATAATGATCTCAGGAACACAAACCACCATAGTTTGTGCATTTCTTCCTAATTCTGATAAGAATATTATCCATTAATATTATATAAGTCAAGTGTTTATTTCATTTTCATCGTCTAATCAAACATAAGAGGAATTAATAAAACCTAATATCATATTTCAGTATTTCAATAACTAGATATACAAGGAGGAGTATGAATCAGTAGGAATAGAATAAATTTCACACAAAATACAAAAAAAAGGATTTTTTCCACTAAATGAGGAAAGGGTTGTATATTTTATATACTCTTCTTGGAAAAAGAAGATGATAGAATACTCATATTGGACCAGGTAAAGGGATATTTTATGTTGTCTTTATTTGACTATTGATTATAATTTTTAAAAATGTGAATGGATGCTGTGTTGACACAAAACAAAGCAACAATACCTATGCTCTAGGTAGACTTGTGAGGATCATGACACTCATAAGAGTGAACACAAATAATTAAAAATATGTGAGTATTAAAAAAACTTAAAAAATAAAATCAAAAAACACAGGACTGAATGCATTCTGATCAAATATCAATTTTTTCCAGGAAATAAAGAGCTCACATTCATTTTTCCTGTGCCCTAGAGTCACTGTAGGATTTTTGTGGCAGTCATGTCATATTTCACACTCAGCTTCTGTGGACTAAGAGAATAATTTCAACACTGCTCCCCCTGATTACTCCAACCGAGTCAAGATGGTCTACAAACATCCTTTCTACCTAATTATCCATACATATCTCTCTTTCCTCATTAGTTTCTAAGCATATCTGTAAACCTCCATAGTACAAGTTTTCCACCATCTGACTCTATTCCTCTTCCTCCCTTAGGTAACCCGCTTAATAATTTTCCAATCTTACTTATGGCCCTTAAATTACTTTTTTTTTTGGTTCAATGTTTTGTTTTGTTTTGTTTTGTGCCTTCTCAGGAAGCATCCTCATGGGCTAACCAAATGTCTCCCTCGATTTAAAGGATAATCTCACAGTGCTCTAGTTTCTAATAAAACCTCAAGCTCCAGCACTATTTTACCTGGCATTTCCTCTGCAGAGGTATGTAGACAGAATAAGCACAGAAGTGAAATGGAGAAGGAAGAACAGTCCTCCCAGCCACATTTTGGCTATTGGTCTTCCACACAAGCACTTGCTGAAGTATTCCTCAGATTCCTCCTCTAACCCTGGAAATTGCCATCTCCTAGTAGAATACCAGAGAGGACATTGGTCCAGCACAGTCATCATGATTTGAACTAATTACCCTAGTGATGGAGCATCACAGAAACAATAGGATATGGGGTTCTGTGACCCTCTCAATATCTGTGCTCATATTTTGAGCCACATGAGCCCACAGCAGGACAGATTAAGTAACTGAATGCATTTGGCCCCTCCTGGTTGGAACTTGGTATGGTATATATGTTTCCTCTGTCCCTGAACATATATTTGAACTACCTTTCATTACCAGATTGAGAGCCTGGGAAATAGGAATGGCCATTCATGTTACCTGAGTAAGATGCTAAACATAATACCAGCTTAATCTTCAATGCTCCCAGAGTCCAACAAAAATCCATTTTGCAGTCTCTGTGGTTTGGAAACACTAAGGTACTCTCTTTCTAGCTTTACCTTCATTCCCTACTTAGTAACATCCAAACATATATATATTATGCAGTTACTAAGCTCCTTCTGGACTGCACAGATGTTTCCTCAACAGTAATCACAAGGGTTAGAAGAGGCCAGACTTGGCCTGACATGAGTCATTCATGAGAAAAGAGGAGCATACTCCATGAGAGATGAAATAGCCCCTGGTCCTCAGGACCTATGATGTCAGCAGAAGTGAATAGAGATCTGAATCCCTGGTGGCATCAAGAATTCCCACCAGAACACACCCCGGATCTCTTCTGGGCACCTTTACCCAAGATACCAATTACTCTGTGCTGTGTGCACTGAGGTGATAATCCCAGAGTTCTGTACTTGAAGTTTGTTTTGCAGGGTTGGGGGACCTTGATAATTCTGGGACTCTGGCTCTGAAGATAGCATGGGAATACCCTCTCTAGGGGCCAATTAACAATGCAGAGTAACTATTGCTACACTCCCTGACTTGTTTTATTCATTACAGAACCCAGATCTCTGTAGCCCCTTTCCATGCTACCCTTTTGAGAAGACAATTTTTGAGAAAGATCGAGTCTCCCTTACCCAGTATGCCCTTTTAAGGGTCTTCCTGAATATCTTTACACAGAAAAGAATTTAAGAAATGAAGGAAGTTAATTCCCACACTAACACTTGGTGATTCTCCAGGAATAAATATTACTACATAAATATAACATGTCAGGAAAATGTGGTATATAAACACAATGGAATATTACTCATCCTTAAATAAGAATGAAATTATGGATTTTCAGGTAAATAGTTGTAACTAGAGAATATCATGCTATGTGAAATAAGCCAATCCCCCCCCCAAAAAAAAAACAAAGCCAAATATTTTCTCTGATAAGTGGATGCTGATCCATACTGGGACAGGTGGGTCTGGAAGAATGAAGGAAATTTGGTGTTTGTGTAGAGGCCAGTGAGGGGTGGGGTGGGGCTGTGAAGATGAGAAGGATGGTAGAATGAGACAGACATTATTACCTTATATACACGTATATACTGGAGTGACTCTGCACCATGTACTGTCAGAGGGATGAGAAATTGTACTGCATTTGTGTACAATATGTAAAAATGCATTATACTTTTATGAATAACTAATTAGAACAAATTTTTTAAAAATCAGTTATAGCAGAGGATCATAAAAAAACATGCCAGGATATTTTATAATAATGTATTCATTACAGAATCCAGATCTCTGTAGCCTCTTTCCATGCTACCCTTTTCAGAAGACAGTCTGAGTATCTTTTTGCACAATGGCCACTTTTCTGTCTTTTCCCATGTAATATATTATACAAATGATAGCAGGTAATTTCCACCCTCAGTCTTATTGGTACTCCAATTCTTATAAAGTACATTAAATAACATGTCATTTACATGGACAAATAAAAAGAAAAGTGCATTTCCCTACATTGCATTTACTCCCATGTTTCATTCACTCCCTGCCCTCCTCTTGTCATAAGGATATTTTGGAGTTTTCTTCCTTAGTTTTAGATGGACACACATAATCTATTTCATTTTTATGTGGTGCTAAGGTTTGAACCCAGTGCCCCACACATGCTAGGCAAGCACTCTACCACTGAGGCACAGCCCAGTATTCATCATAAGCATATTTGAGCTATTGTTTCTCTTTTCTCAACTCAGGTATCAAAATGTCTTGCTTCACTGAGCTTACCTTGACTCCATATTGTGGCTCGTTGTTTAAGTAGATGAAATGTATTATCATTTCTTCAATTACTTTTATCTATTACTATTACTTTTATCTGGTACCTTCCTTTATGCAAGAATATAATTAGCATTAAATTAAGGCAGCTATAGCATTTATATGATTCATTCATTTGTTTGACAAATATTGTATGAGCACTTGGTGTGTTCCATGCACTGAATTGATTACATAGTGATTAACAAGCATGAGGGGTCCTTTCCTCCTTAAGATTTACAGATACAAATATGTCAGCTTGTGTTAAGGATTTGTATTAATCAATGCCCATGCAAGTGACATGAAACAAAATTTTTTGAATTTTTTTGTTCTTTTAGTTATATATAACATTAGGATTCATTTTCACATACTTATAAAAGCATGAAATATAATTTGTTCTAATTCAGTCCCTAGTATTTCCCCCTTTCCCTTCCCTCCTCCCTCCATCTTCCCTATCCTCTACTCTACAGATCTTTCTGCTATTGAATTTTGTGTTTTTTTATAGTTAGTGTCTTGTGGATATACATTATGATGAGATTCACTGTGGTATATTCACATATGTGGTATATTCATATATGTATTTCACATATATTCATATATGTGAAAGTTAGGTCAGATTCACTCTGCTGTTCTTCCCTTATCATGTTCCTTCTCCCTCCCCCTCAGCCCCCTTTATCTATTCCACCTATCTTTCTTCTATTTTTATGAAATCATTTTCCCTTTATCTTTTTTCTCTTTTTCCCCTCTTATTTTGGGTCAGCTTTCACAAATCAGAGAAAACATTCAATCTTTAGCTTTATGAGTCTGGCTTAATTCACTTAGCATGAAGGTCTCCAGTTCCATCCATTTACCAGCAAATACTATAATTTCAATCTCCTTTATGACTAATACTCCATTGGCTACAGATGGATATATATCACATTTTCTTTGTCCATTCATCTTTTGAAGGACACCTTCGTTGGTTCCATAGCTTGATTGTTATGAATTGTGTTTCTACCAAACACTGATGTGGCTATATCCATACAGCATGCTGACTTTAGATCCTTCAGATATATACCAAAGAGTGAGAGTCATATGATGGTTCCATTCCTACATTTTTTTTTGCTTGTTTGTTTTTGTTTTTTGCTTTACTTTTCAATTTTTTTCTTTGGGTTATTTATTTATTTATTTATTTATTCTTCTTAGGTATATATGACAGCAAAATGCATTTTGATTCATTGTACACAATTACAGCAAGCACAACTTTTCATTTCTCTGATTGTACACAATATAGCATTGCACCATATGTGCAGTCATACAGGTATCTAGGGTAATGATGTCCATCTCATTCCACCATCTTTCCTGCCGCCTTGACCCCTCCCCTCCCTCCCTCCCCTTTGCCCAAAGTTTCTCCAATTTCCCCATGTCCCCCCATTAAGGATCATTATCCACTTATCAGAGAGAATATGGCCTTTGGTTTTTGGGGATTGACTTACTTCACTTAGCATTATATTCTCCAACTCCATCCATTTACTTGCAATTGCCATAATTTTATTCTCTTTTAATGCTGAGTAATATTCTATTGTGTATATATAACACAGTTTCTTTATCCATTCATCTATTGAAGGGCATCTAGGTTGGTTCCACAGTTTAGCTATGGTGAATTGAGTTGCTATGAACATTGATGTGGCTGTGTTACTATAGTATGCTGATTTTAAGTCCTTTGAGTATTGACCAAGGAGTGGGACAGTAGAATGAATTTTGACATATTGTACACAAATGGAGCACAACTTCTCACTCCTCTGACTGTACATGGTAGTCACTCCAGTATACACATGTATATAAGGTAATAATGTCTGTCTGTTTCTACCATCCTTCTCATCCCCACAGCCCCACCCCAGTCCTCACTTTCCTCTACGCAAATGGTTGTTCCAGTCCAAGTTTTCTAAGGAATTTCCATACTGCTTTCCAGATTGGTTGCACCAATTTGCAGTCCTACCAGCAATGTATGAGTGTGCCTTTCCCCCCACATCCTCACCAGTACTTATTGTTGTTTGTATTCTTGATAACTGCCATTCTGACCGGCATAAGATGAAATCTTAGAATAGTTTGATTTGCACTTCTCTAATTACTAGAGATGTTGAATATTTTTTCACATATTTGTTGATCAGTTATATATCTTCTTCTAAGAAGTGTCTGTTTAGCTCCTTAGTCCATTTATTGATTGGGTTGTTTGGTTTTTAGGTGTTGAGTATTTGAGTTCTTTATATATCCTGGAGATTAGAACTCTATCTGACGTGCATGTGGCAAAAACTTGATCCCAAAATGTAGGCTCTCTGTTCACCTCATTGATTGCTTCTTTTGCTGAGACCATTCCTAGTTTTGTGAGAAATCTCCATATGGCCTTCCAGAGTAGTTGCACTAATTTTCAGTCCTACCAACAATGTATAAGTGTACCTTTTCCCCATATCCTTGTCAACACTTATTATTATTTGTACTCTTGATAATTGCTATTCTGACTGGGGTGAGATAAAATCTCAATGCAGTCTTGGTTTGCATTTCCCTTACTGCTAGAGATATTGAACATTTTTTACATGTTTGTTGTCCAATTGTATTTCTTCTTTTGAGAAGTGTCTTTAGTTATTTTGCTCATTTTTAATTGAGCTATTTGAGGAGGTTTGGGTGTCAAGATTTTTGAGTTCTTTATATATTATGGATATTGATGCCCTGTCTGAATAACAGGTGGCAAAAATCTCCCATTATGCAAGATTTCTCTTCACTCACTTGTTTTCTTTGCCATACAAAAATTTCTTCATTTTTATGCCATCCCATTTATTGATTTTTTGGTTTTATGTCTTTTGCTTAAGGAGTCTTGTTAAGGAAGTCAGTTCCTGTGCTAACATGTTCGACTGTTGGGCCTACATTTTCTAGGAGTTGCAGAGTTTCCAGTCTAATTCCTAGGTCTTTGATCCACTTTGAGTTGACCTTTTCAGGATGAGAGATAGAGGTTAGCTTTCATTTTTCTACATATGGACTTCCAGTAACTCCAAAACCATTTGTTAAAAAGGCTATCTTCTCTCCAATTAATGTATTTGGTACCTTCATCTAGTATCAGATAATTGTATTAATGTGGATTTGCCTCTCTATCTTCTATTCTATTTCATTGTTCTTAAATCTGTTTTGGTGCCAGTGTCATACTGTTTTGTTATTATAGCTCTGTAGCATATTTTGAGGTCTGGTATTGTGATGTCTCCAGCATCTTTTTTTTTTTTTTTTTTTTTTTGCTTAGGAATGGCTATTTTGGGTCTCTTATTTTTCCAAATGAATTTTAGAATTGTTTTTTCTAGATCTGTTAAGAATGTCATTGGTATTTTGATGGAAATTGGATTGAATCTCTATTATGGTTTTGGTGATATTGTCATCTTAATAATATTAATTCTGCCTATCCATGGGACATCTTTCCATCTTCTAAGGTCCTCTTCAATCTCTTTCTTTAGCATTCTATAGTTTTCATTGCAAAGGTCCCTGACATCCTTCATGATATTTAGTCCCACTTTTTTCAGGTTATTGTTTCTTTTATAGTGGTTCCTTATTGATGTATAGGAAAGTGATTGATTTATATTGAAGTATAGGAAAGTGATTGATTTATATACGTTAATTTTGGATCCTGATACTTTACTAAAATTTTATCAGCTCTAGAAGTCTTGTGTTGGAGTTTTTGGGGTCTTCTAAATATATGATCATGTCAATAGCTAGCACAGATCATTTGAGCTCCTTTTCCTTTTTGTATTTCTTTAATTTCCTTTTCTTGCCTGATTGCTCTGGCTAGAGTTTTAAGAACTGTGTTGAATAGGAATGGTGATAGTGGACATCTTTGTCTTATTCCTGTTTTCAGAGGAAATGCTTTCTGTTTTTCTCCATTCAGTGTGATATTGCCTTTGGATTTGTCATGTATAGCCTTTACAATGTTGAGGTAAGTTCCTTCTATCCCTACTTTCTCTAATGTTTTAAACATTGATATGTATTGTACTTTGTCAAATGATTATTCTGCATTTATTGAGATAATCATGTGATTCTTATCCTTAAGTCTATTATGTGGTAAATTACATCTATTGATTTGCATATATTGAACAACCTCTCAGCCCTGGAATGAAACTCCCTTGATTGTAGTGTACTTTCTTTGTAATATGTTTTTGTATCCAGTTTTCCAAAATATTTTTTGGGGGGGCAGGAGGGACTGGGGATTGAACTCAGGGACACTTGGACACTGAGCCACATGTCCAGCCCTATTTTGTATTTTATTTAGAGACAGGGTCTCACTGAGCTGCTAAGCACCTCACTGTTACTGAAGCTGGCTTTGAAGTCACTATTCTCCTGTCTCCAGAGCCGCTGGGATTACAGGCCTGCACCACCACACCCAGATTCCCAATATTTTCTTAAGAATTTTTTGCATCTGTGTTCATCAAGGATGTCAGCCTGAAGTTTTCCTTCCTTGATGTGTGTTTGTCTAGTCAGGGTGATACTGGTCTCATAGAATGAATTTGGCAGTGATTCCCTCCTTTTCAATTTCATGGAATAATTTGAGGAAGACTGGTACTAATTCTTCTTTAAAGGTTTGATAGAACTCAGCTATTACTCCATCTGGTCCTGGATTTTTCTTTGTTGAAAGGCTTTTGATAGTTACTTCAATTTCATTACTTGATATTAATCTGTTTATGTTTTCTGGATCCTCATAGTTCATCTGGTCATTGATTTCTAATTTCACTCCATTATGTTCCATTAGGATGCAAGGTATTATCTATATATTTTTCATATTTGCTAAGATTTGCTTCATGACCTAAAATGTCACATATTTTAGAAAATGTTCCATGCACTGCTGAGAGGAAGTTAAATTCTGTAATTGATGGATGAAATATTCTACAGATGTCTATTAGGTCCATTTGGTTAATAGTATTTTTTAGGTCTGAGGAATCTTTACTTAGATTATGTCTGGATGACCTATCTAGTAGTGAGAGAGGTGTGTTGAAGTAATTGGAGCCCTGAAAGAGTAGAGACAGGAGGGACAGAAAAAAAATATGAAAAATAATACTATTATCCAGGTTGACCTAGGTAAACTTACCAAACACTCCACTCTAAAAAAACAGAAAATATTTTTATATGTATGTGGAAAATATTATCAATGTAAGCTATATTCTAGGCCATAATAAAAGGAGCAGTAAATTTAAACTTTAAGTCTTCAAAGTATATTCTCAGGCCAGTACAAAATTAAAAATCAATAATGGAAATATCTCCTGAAACTCCAAATATTGAGAGACTTCTAAATTACCCATAGGTCAAAAAAGAAATCAAAAGGAAAATAAAAAAATATGTTTTATTTTGTACATTAAGACCACTTTGCTGGGCTGGAGTTGTAGCTCAGTGGTAGAGTTCTTGCCTAGCATGTGTGAGGAACTGGGATCAATTCTTGGCACTGCATATAAATAAAATAAAAGTTCATTGAAAAAAAATAAATAAAATAGATTATCTGTGGGAGGCCATCCTTGCACGTGATTTGAGTTACCTTCCTGGCTGGATGATAGGCGCTTTGACACAGCTGTGTTAGAGCTTTTCCCCACCCTTCTCCAGGTTCAAGGGCTTGTCAGTGCAGAGGCATGCCTGGCCACTGCCCAAAGACCCAATTATCGCCCCTGACCTTGGGATGCTGCTCCCCCTCCTTAATCTTCATTGGATGGTATTTTCCCTTGAATTTTTTGTTCCATAATAAAAGTCCACTCCCTGGTGTTCTTTCTCTCTCTCTCTCTCTCTCTCTCTCTCTCTCTCTCTCTCTCTCTCGATTCCTCAGTAAACCTTGCTACCGCTTTAGGTGGCTGGAGGCGGGAGCTAGGAGAAGCCGACCCAGGGCTGGTATTAAAGGTAATTAGAGTCTTGTCTCTTTAATTTAGAACTCCCTAGCATTTACTCATGAATCAAACCTTCTTTCATGAAGCCAGTTCTGGTTGTGTGGTGGAATTATCTTAAAAAAAAAAAAAAAAAAAAGCACGTTACTGGTATTTGATCCCTAGCACTACATTAAAATAAATAAACAAAATAAAGGTATTGTGACCATCTACAATTAAAAATATTGAAGATAATAATAAATAAATAAAACCACTTTACTGAGGAAGGAGTAACATACAAAACATTGGACATATTTAATATATAAAAGTTGATGAGTTCAGAGATATATATACTCATGAAGTCACCATAAACTACACTATAAACATATTCATCACCTCCAAACTTTACTCCCATTCTCTTTATTTATCATTATAATTTCTGCATGTAAAAAAACACAATATAAGGTCTACCGTCTTACAAATTTTTAAGTATACAAAGTATAATAGAAAACTATAGGCTATATCTCGCCAGCCACCTGCACTGATGAGATGAACTGGGTTCACAAGAGCTGGCTGCAACATTAAACTAAGAAAATGGTGAAAAAGCCCAGGACACAAAAGAAATTTTCACATGGAGGGTGGACTGCTCTGTGACCTTAAAGGTCAGCTTCCATGCTGGAAAGAGCACTAGAAAAGAGAGCATGCATCCAGAATCTCTTTATGTTTATAAGGGACACACACAGGAGTTTCAATAGAATGTTCTTCACCAAATAAGGCAGGAGATACAGTTTCAAAGGGAGTTGTCTAATCCCACTGGGTAATGCCCAAGTCCAGGGCTAGAGCAAACTTCTTTGCAGAGTGAAGGTGGGGGCCACTCCATTGCATAGAGTAAAGTGTGTGATACTAGACCAGCACCCCCTTACTCAAAGCTGAGAGAGGATGCTCAGCTTATGGGCAGGCAGCCTCCCACAGATCTATACACTGTATAGTAGAGATCACTATGACATATTCACCTTGTATAACTGTAAATCTATACACTTCGGCTTTATACAAAAGCCTCCCCAGCTCCCTGGCAACCACCATTCTACTGTTCCTACAAGGCTTGTCATTTTAGCTTCCTCATATACATGTTATGTAGTATTTGTCCTTTTTTGGCTTATTTCATTTTGCATACTGTCTTCCATGTTCTTCTACATTTTTGAAAATGGCAGAATTTCTTTCTTTCTTTAGGGCAGAATAATATTCCACTGTTAATGCATACCACAATACCTTCATCTTTTATCCATCAGTGTACATTTAGGTTACTTTCATGTTTTAGCCACTGTGAATATCTCTGCAATGAACATTAGAGTGCAGATAACTTCCTAAACATCCTGATTGCATTTCCTTAGAGTGTACCCAATATTGGCATTACTGAATCATGGAATAGTGGTATTTTTAATTTTTCAGAGAACTCCCATAATGTTTTTTACAGTGGCACACCATTTTGTATTTCCATCAATAGCACACAGGGTTTACTTTTTTATATAATCATCCTAACAAGTGTGAGGTGATATCTTGCTGTGATTTTGATAGTCATTTCTGTGATAATTAGAACCAATATACCTATTGGTCCTTTGTACGTCTTCTCTGGAGAAATTTCTATACAGATCCTTTGCCCATTTCTAATAGGATTATTGCTTTTCTGTTCAGTTACAGGAGTTCCTTATATGTTTTAGATATCAACCTTGGATAAGGTTTGCAAATATTTTCTCTCATTCTGTAGGTTGCCCATTTTGTTGATTATTTCTTTTCCTGGGCAGAAGAGCTTTAGTTTAAGATCTCCTCAATTATCTGTTTTTGCTTTTTTAGTGGATTACAGTTAAACATAATAGTGGAGTTCATTTTTACCTAATCATCAAGCATAAAATATAATTTGCTCCACCTTAGTTCCCTGTAGTGGCCTGAGAGTGAGAGTACATACCCCTTTCCTCTCCTTCTCCCCCATTTCCCTTTCTTTCCTCTATTTAAGTGTTTTTAATTAGTGTTTTATAGATACTTTTGCTTTTGTTGCCAGTGCTGTTGATGTCATATTCAAGGACTCACTGCTGGTACTGGGGTGGTGGAGCACTTGCCTAGCATGTGTGAGGCACTAGATTCAATTCTCAGCATCACATATAAATAAATAAAATAAAGATCCATCAACAGGTAAAAAAATATTTTAAAAAAGAACTCACTGCAAGACAAATATCAGGACGTTTTTCTCTGTTTATTTCTAAGGGATTTTCTTGAAGATAAGTTGACTGTTGTCTTAGTCCATTTTGTGTTGATATAAGAGAATGCCACTGACTGGATAAATTAATAATAATATGGGAATCTATTGTACTCATAGTGCTGGATGTTGAGAAGTCTAAGACAGAGGAACCAGAATCTGGTGATGGTTTCTGGCTGCAAACACCCCATGGTGGAATGAAGAAGAGAGATAAAGAGAGTGAGAGTAAGAGAAAAAAGTGGGAAAAAGGAAAGCCAAACTAAATCTTTTTGTAATCAACTCAATCCTGTGATGATGACATTAATCCAATCACTCCACTCACAAGGCATTAGTCTTATCAGTGTGTCAGCTTTTTGTTCCTGTGACAAACTTCCTGAGATAAACTTTAAGGAAAAAAGATTTTGGGGGGATCACAGTTTCAGAGGTTTTAGTTTGGAGATGCTTAATCCCATTGCTGTGTGCTTGTATCAAGGCAGAACACAATGGCAGGGAGCACTTGACAGAGGCAAACTGCTCACCTCATTGCAGTCAGGAAACAGAAAGAGAGAGGAGAGTAGACACAGCCAGGGTCCAAATGTATCCTTCAAGGTCACATCCTCAATGACCTATTAACTCCAACTAGGCCATACCTCCTAAAATTTCCACCATATCCCAAGAGCACCACCAGCTAGTGACTAAACCTTCAACATATATGCCTTTGTGAGACATTCCATATCTAAACTACAACATTCTACTCCTGGGGCCCAAAAGCTCACATGCATCTTATGATGCAAAATAAATTGAGTCCATTTCCAAGAGTCCCAAAGATTCAATAGTTCCAACATTGCTGAAATATCCATGCAAATTCTCCTCTGAGACTCAAGACAAACTTTTACCTGGCCACAGCCCACTTGCCTGCACTGGATTCGATTTTTAATACCTTGTATAAATAAATAAAATAAAGGTATATATATATATATATATATATATATATATATATATGTGTGTGTGTATGTATGTATATATAAATATATATATATATATATATTAATATATATATATATATACATATACATATATCTATAACTTTTTAAAAAATGTTATATGTGGGCTGCGGTTGTTGTTCAGTGGTGGAGTGCTTGCCTAGCATGTGTAAGGCACTGGGTTCAATTCTCAGCACCATATATAAATAAATGAATGAAATAAAGGTCCATCTATATCTTAAAAATATTTTTTTAAATGTTGCATAATTCCAAAGCTTAATGGCCCAGGAGAAATATTCCAGTTTCTAAAGTAAGGAATAGGGATACACAAAGGAAGGGTTGGACCAAAACCCAATAGGACAAGTAATAAAACCTATAGCTCCATTTCTAATAGCTGGGACACACATTGGTGTGATGTGAGCTCCAACAGACTTGACAGGCCTGCCCCTGCAGCCTTGCTTGCTGCAGCCCACACTGCCACTCTCTGCTCATTACCTGTGGCTTTCCTTGGCAGATGTTCCATATTTCTTGCATCCCTGATTTCCTGGAGTCTCCACTGCCACTCTGGATTCATCCTCACAACTTCACACATTGCTCACTCACAGGCTGCTTAAAGGAACTCCAATTCTGTCACACACGTTGGTTGTCCTTCCAGGTTTTCCTTTGAGATCATGGTGGAAGACTCCTCAATCCCAGAACACTTTCATTCTTCATGACTGCCAAAAAAAAAAATGGCACCTCATGAACAATGCCAAAGTCTGCTGCCAGCTTGGACTTTATTACTGTGGCCCACTCTAACCTTGACTGAAAAGGCCTCTGCATGCCTGTATAGCTGAACACAGGAAAGGAAATCTTTTGGGAAAAAATTCTTAGGGGGCCCTGTGAGAGTAGGGTGCCCCAAGGCTTTCTTCTCAAAGGAAAGTCTTTGATCTGAGTTTACACTTGTATACCCTTTCAGTCTTCTATGGGGGCCGGGTTCTTTCTGACTTCTGAGATCCCTCAAGCTATCTTTCTTATTATTGTCCTGGTACAATGTACTTGGCTTCTTTCAAATGGTATTAATCTCTTCATCAACCACACCCTCCTTGACCCAATTTTTCATACCATTTTCTGGCCAAATGAAAAATCTTCAAATCTTTCCACTCTGCATTTTGTGCTCAATATAAATATGGTTAAAAGGATTCAGTAATACCCATGCAAAAGACTGAATGCTGTGTTGCCTTGAAATTTCCTCCACCAGATTAACTAATCCTTTAAACTTTAAACTCAGACTCATACAAAGTCTCAGGGTATGGAAAAAACGTAGACAAGTTCTTTTTCTAGGATATAGCATAAATGGCCTAAAGTCCAGTTCCCAGTCAAGTCCTCATTTCCATCTGCAACCTCATTAGCAAATTCTTTACTCTCTGCATTTCTATAGAAGTCTGATCTTCTGAGACCTCACCAGAATTGCCCATTAAGCTTCACTTCCAGCATTCTAGAGCTACACTAATCTAAAATTCCAAATCTTTTGAAAAGTCTCCCAAAACCAATTCCAGAGGCTTCTGAACCTCAGTATCAGGTATAATCACAACTATGACCCCACTATTGAAATTAATTTCCTGTGTTAGTCAGCTTCATTGCTGTGACAAAATACCCAAGATAAACAACTTAAAATGAATAGATTTATTTTGGCTCACAGTTTAAGAGGTCACTATCCACTGCTTTGGGTCTGTACAAAGAAAGAACATCATGGTGGTGCGTATATGACACAGGAAATCTGCTCACCTCATGGAAGACAGGAAGCAGAAAGAGAGAGAAGTGGCCTGTGTCCCCATGTACCTCTTTACCTTCAATGATCTACTCCCTCCAGCTAGGCTCCACCTCCTAAGTACCCATCACCTCCTAATAGCATTATCAGCTGGCGACCAAGCCTTCAACACATGAGCCTTTGGGGTCATTGAAGATATAAACTATAACAAATAAATACCCCAAAATGAAGAGAAAACAATCAAAATATGTCACTACAAAAGACAAGTCATCAAAACATTAGAAAACATCTACAAAGAGAGGAGTAAAAAGAACTAAAAAATGACATAGGACAATTTTAAAATGGTAATAGTAATTCTTTACTTATCAACAATCACTTTACATGTAATGGAATTAATAATCAAAAGACCTAGAGTGGCTGAATTGATTTAAGAGAGCAAAATCCAACTATATGCTGTCTTCAAGAGATTCTCTTCAGGTTTCAGGTCACACATAGGCTGAAAGTAAAGGAAGAAAAAGATATTCCATGCAAACAGTAACTGAAAGAGAACATGATGAAGTTATACTTATATAAGACAAATAGACAAGTCAAAACTGGCATTAGAGACAAAAGTCATTGTATAATGATTAAAGGGTAAATTCAATAGGAAAATGTAATGATTAAAAATAGGTATGCATATTGGTTGCAGTGGGACATGCCTGTAATCCCAGCCACTTGGGAGGTTGAGACAGGAGGATCTCCAGTTTAAAGCCAGCCTCAGCAATGGAAAGGACCCATCCTTCAGTGAGACCCTGTCTCTAAATAAAATACAAAATATGGATGGGGATGTGGCTCAGTGGTCAAGTGTACCTGAGTTCAATCCCCAGTACCCAAAGGAAAAAAAAGCTATGCAACCAACATCACTCTACCTAATTTAAGGCAAACACTGACAGATCTGAAGGAAGATATCATCAGCAACACAATAACAGTAGGAGCCATTAATTCATAACAGATTAATCATGTAGACAGAAAATCCATATGGAAACAGAATACTTGAACACAATACACCAAATGGACCTAACACAATGGAAATACAATTGGAAGGACATGGGAGCTAGTATGAAGGATTCCTAATGAACAAAGCTGAGATAATTTGATAAAAAATACGTAATGTGATGCTGGATTACAACCCAAATGATAAAATAAATCTCCATGAGCTCATTTTGGTATAAATAATTAAACAAATGGAAGAGAAAGGAAGTCTTCCACTCCGAAGCATTACAAATAATTTAAGTGGACACACAACTCCCCCCACACACACACTTTTGCCACCAGGCGTCGCTTCGCTCCGGCTCCTGTCCCCAATTGCATTCTCCTAGCTGCTTCCCCAGCCCCTTGGGCGTCGGCTAGACTTTGTAACTTTTTTATTTTTTAATGTGGTGCTGAGAATCCAACCAAGGGCCTCACCCTCTCTCCCTGAGCTACAACCCCAGCCAAGTAACTGGTTTTGAAAGCACAAATAAATAAGGGGAAAATGTGAATTTTAAAAATAAAAACCTAGCTAACACAGCCTTAACCTCGGGCTGAAGATTAGCAACGCCAGGGAAGAGCCTCACCCTCCAGAAGAGACACGTGGGGCTCTCCCAGCCGCCCAGGCTGCACATCGGATCCTTCCGCTGGCACTACTGGTCTCCTCTTCTAGGAACCAGCAGGTCGCCAGAGTGCTCGGAGTTTAGTTCCAACCCATCGGTCTAGAGACTGGTCTAAGGGATGGGCCCGTCTGTCTTCCTCACGTCAAGATGTCCTTCTACCCTCTTTGGCACCTGGCAGAGAGCACCTTCCGGTGGAGGAAGACAACACTGAGGACATGGCCAAGCAGGCTGGCAGTGTCAGGAGGAGGATACCCATGACCTCAGAGGGCCAGGGTGGTGCAGTCTGGCTCTGACTGTGGATCTGAGGAGTTGAGATCCTAGAAGGTCCACGTGGGGCTCAGAAAGTGGAGGATAAGTAGGGATGGCCAAACCACCTTCTAGGAAGTCCCAATAACTGTGCCAAGAACAATGGCTTCTGTGGTGAAAGAAGCTAAATTGCTGCCAACACTCTTAATGAGTCATGTCACACATTAACATAGAAAAATCTCACAGAAGTCCCTAAGTAAAATTGAAAATCTACCATGAAAGTTTCTTCTCAATTATGTTTTGTATATCAAAAGTATTAAAGAGGTTCAGTATTTCAGTTTGTTGTTTTGTTATTATTATATTATTATTTATTGTTTCATTTGAATCCCATCCATACCTAATGAGCAGATATGGTCAACATCAAGACCCACAAAAAAAGAGGAAAAGGACTGAATAATATGAGGTGAGGATATGAATGTGTTTTTTTTCCCTCTCAAGTGAAAATTTAATTTCTTCCCAATTGTAGAGGAAAAGTTTGGAACTGTTGCCACCAGTTATTTAAAAGGAAGCCAAGGGATGAAAAAATAAAATTTGTATATCGGCTCCACTTGATATCAGAATAAGGATTTGTAAAAGAATCAATCAAACTTGCAACAGCCCACAGGAAGAATAGGAAAAAGTACTGATGAGTTTCCCAATGATAAGAAATTAGCAATGTGGGTACTGGAAGAAGTCCTGATAGCAAAGTGTAATCATTTCTTAGAACTGCCAAAACAAAGCTTAGGGAAATCTTTAACCAAGTCTACTGTCTCTGTGTTCTCAGTTCCAATATAGCTGCTAACATCAGAAATGGTAAAAAAAATGTTTTTAAAAACTCTTTTTAATATTCAAAATATTCATATTTGAATATAATTAATATAAAATATTTTAAATATTTGAATATGACTTAGATGCACCTTGGAAAATTTTCTGTCCTAGCTCCACTGGCCCTAATTCCTTAAATGAGACTGCATCTTCTGAAGCACATTGAGAGTGAATATTAAATAGTTCAATTAGGAGGGTCTAGAGGAAAAAGAAGTGTTTGGGTGGCCACTAGAAAAGTGACTAATGGAGGCTACCATATCTGTTTGTGTGCATCTCATGCAGGAGCTGAAAGGAACATTAAATTGGAATCTGAATGGATAGTACTGATGGACTACCCAGGACAGAAATGAAGGGGGAAAAGGAGCCAAGGAATGTGTGTCGCTAAGCCAGAGTTCAAGGAGGGAATTTTCATTCAAAAGAAGAATAGCTTTATTTCCCATGAGTCATTAATGGCCTAATTAAAGATGTTAGGGGACTCAGAAAAAGAATACAGCCAGAGGTGTGAGACAAAAGGAGAAGAAAAAAATGTCAGGTGTACTCTGTCCACATCGCTACAGTACAATACCTCATGAGCTAGGCAAACCCCACCCGGTAAAGAGTTGTATCTCTCTCTGGAGGGATGACAGGGAGACTTGCTAGAGACTGATGGCCAGCTGAATTCCAATGATTAACCCAGATTTCCACATGAGGAGGTAGATATTTTTAACCTCTAACATACTCTCACAGGAATCTTCAAGCTTTCTTTGCTCTCCAATTACCAGTAATGTTACTCTGAAGTAAAAAATGTCTTTTTTCCCCCCAGAATAGGTGGTTAGTGTTGAAATCTGTTTATGGTATTCTGAGGATTCCTTTATCCAGAAAATATCATGAAGATTGAGATGGGGGCAGGGAGAATAGCAACATAATATTACATATTTCTTAGTTGTGAAGTTGTATAATATCACTTGGTGGTAGACTGATAAAGGTATTGTTAGACCAGGATGCAAAGAAAAGACCATCGACTCCAATTAAAATCAAATTAAAGCAAACTTATTATTTCAACCAGCTGGGCTGCCTCTCCCAACAAAACCCACAGGAACAAAAGACAGCCTCGAAACTTTCTAGAAGCGCAGTTTTATAGCCCAGAAAATTACACAAAGGGGGGTTTGAGAACTTACAGATAACAAAACTCTGAGGAGCATATCCAAAGGCTAGTTAATAATTTTGTTGGCCCCGACATCAGAAATTATGAAGGTCATTAGAGCCCCAGAGAGGGTTGTTATCTGGTTAGGGAAAGCCAGACATGGGTGAGTTCAAGGCATGGGCAGGCATTCCAAGCAAGTTTAGAATTTGCAGTAATTTATAGTAAAGCTGAAATTAGCTTTTCATGTTTGTGGCGAGATGGCTCCCAATTTTAAGAGGGAATCAGACTGGGTTTATCAGTATATGCTGTGACCCTTAAAGCAACACTAAAATAAAACCATTGTAAATAATAAATCAACAAAGGAAATAAAGTGGAATGATTTTAAAATCTTGATTTATCAAAAAGAAGGTGGGTAAAGAAAGAAATACAACAAAATGCAAATAGCAAGATAATAGACACCAATCTCACTGTATAATGATCACATTAAATATAAATATCTGAGTTACCCTAAACCAAAGGCAGAGAGTTTGGTTGTATCATCTTAAAAAGCAAGACTCAACTATGATTATTTTATATGAAGACCCATATATGTTTAAAGTAAAAGAATTAAAATGATATAAGATGTCAATACTAAAGAAATCTAGAGTGACTATATTATATCAACAGATTTCAGAGCAAAGAATAGTACCAGAGATAAAGTTCATTTCCTAGTGATAAAGGTGTAAATTTTTGTCATGCATTTCACCTGTAAATACATTACAAACTCCACAATATGCTAGTTTTGTTTTTTAAAATAGTCAATTAGTTTCCTGTTGTGATTCTCCATAGAAACAGAATCAATAGGATATCTGTGTGTATTCACATATGAATAAATGTGTGGGTGTGTGAGATTCATTATAAGGAATTAACTCACATGATTATGATAGCTGGCAATTCAAATCCGGTTGGGAACCAAAGGATGTATGGGCCTAATGGAGGTGTTGATGAGTTGTAGGTCCTGAACTAAGTGATAGGACCTGTTGGGTTTTTTTTACCACTAGTATGGGAGTATGGTAAGGGGGAATGAGCAGGACGGAGGTACCCCTTTGCTCAGAAGGTCCTGAATAATAGGTTGTAGGCCCAGAAAAGCTTTTGTGGACAGGGGGTATTGAACCTGGTTGGGGAAGGTGTTAAGATCTTTACTAGTGGGCAGGAAACGGTGGAGGGGTGTGGGTATCAAATACAATCGGGTCAACCAGGTTCGTAGGTAAGGGTCCTTTTTAGTATGGTGTTTCATATCAGCCTCACAAGTGGAGCAGAATGGCCAGTCTTCTGCCAAAAGGGTCAGAAAAGATGAACAGGCCAATTCTAGGGCCTGACAGATGCCAGTAGCCCAGATGTTGATTGTTGTATTGAATTTAGAGAGAATATCTCAGCCGAGCAAAGGAACTGGTCATCGGGGAATAACTAGTAATGCCTCAGAGAATGGGAAGTTGTCTATGGAACAGAGTAATTAGGGGAGTCTTTTTTGGATAGATGGTCTTTCCTCCTACCCCAACAATAGGAGAGGTGTACAGCACTGTTTGCCCCCAGAATTCTGTCAGGACTGAGAAGGTAGCCCCAGTGTCAAGAAGAAAGTCAATCTTGCACCTCTCCACCTGAATCTGAACCCTGGGTTCCTGTCTGTTGATCATTATGGCCGGGGACAAGGACCCAAGGTTCCATCAATCTTCCATTGCCATGCTCAGAAGGGTGGATGGTAACCTGGCCATAGGCCTCTGATGGGATCTAGGACAGTCAGAGCCCCATTGACCTTGTTGTTGACATTTAGGGCATGGGGTATGCAGAGTGCATGGTGCAGGGCATGCCCTGGCCCAATGTCCCTCCTTGCCACACTTGAAGCAGGTACCCAAGGGGGATTTCTGTGATAGGCAGTGACCCAAGGAAGCACTCTGCAGGGCCTGGGTGAGCATCTGAAATTTCTCAGTCTGGAGGGTCGCAGGGCCTTGTTTGAGTTTTTTAAGTTTGGCCCAGATGTCGATGTAGCTCTGCAAGAGGAAATATGAGATAAGGACATGATGGCCATCTGGGTTTCAGGATCTAAGTTACTGCTGAAGGGCTTTCGTAAGCCGATCCAGAAATTTTGAAGGGGTCTCTTGTAATTTTTGGAAATTGACAGCCTTACATGCCACTTTTTTGAGCCCAGCAATAATACATGCAGAGAATCTGTCCCTACTCTGTATGCCAGCTTGTGTATTATCTGGGGCAGCAAGTGGCCCTGGAGGGCGATTGGGATTAACTCAGTGAGTTTCATCTGCATGGGCTTTGGCAAGTTCCCAGACTCTGGTACATTCCTAAAGAAGAAGAGTATTAGCCAATACCATATAAGTGAGGCTATAAGCCTGGAGGACCCATTAAAACTCTCTTCTGTGGTGAATGAGCCCAAACTTCACTCAAGTTGCATGATGTCATTCATAGAGAATGGGACATGTACTCAGATAATGCCCTCAGGTACAGCAACATCTCTTAAGGGGGCCATGATTTGTGGGACTAGGGAGTGGGACCTAGTTTGGGGGGAATAAAGGTGTCAGCCAAGTCAGGGGGAGCACCTGAGTGGCTGGAAGGAGCCGATGGGGGGAGATCAGTAGGGAGGGGTTTCATCTGCTGGATAGGTCGGAGTGAGAACGAAGAAGAAAAAAAGCCTCAACATGGGGATCTCCTTCCACTTTTTTGAGCACTTGCAGAAGTTAAACAGATCTCTGAGAATTGCAGGATCTAAGGATCCTCCTGGAGGCCATTGACTTTGATTGTCTAACTGATAGTAAGGCCAATCTTGTCTGCAGAATTTAATAAGGAGGAGTTTCAGGGAGGGAAGAAGAGGCCCCCATAGTTCAGGAGAGGGACAAGGGTGGGAGAGAGAGAGAGAGAGAGAGAGAGAGAGAGAGAGAGAGAGAGAGAGAGAGGAGTGCCTGTTTTTCCACCCCTCAGGACCTCTCACTCATGAACCAGGTCCCAGAGAGTCCACCATGACCGTGAAGGTTGTGATGGGGTGCGTTCTCTCCTCCAGATTGGGCATCAGAGGTTTGCTGGACATTCACGGTCAAAGCACCTGCATATAGCCCATCTGAAATTGGATACCTGATAGGGGAACTCACCTACTGAAGAGCCAGTGTTGTGTGAGTAGTAGCAGCACTCAAAAGAGTGGACAAGGATGGCAAGCCTTGAGAGAGGGGGCCCTCAAGCAGTGAGGCATTCCCCCCTCCCAGGTTTCTGCACTGAAGAAAGAACAAAAAAGGCACATTGTCAGAGAAAATGCCTGTTTATTTAGGAAAACCTCTGTATATTTATAGAACTGGGGGTGGTTTGACAGTTATGACAGTTTAACAATTTAATGGTTTGCAGTTGGCATGGGGTGCTTTCTGATTGATGGGTAAGGATCATGTGAGTCAGCAGGCCTAGTCTGATTGGTGGGTAAGGATCATGTGAGCCATCAGGGCTAGTCTGATTGGTGGGTAAGGATCATGTGAGCCAGCAGGGCTCATCATTGGACAGCTCTTCTTGGGAGATGGGGAAGTTAGAGGGAGAACTTGTGAGAGGGCAGATTGGGAAATGTGGCTGAATCAATGTGAAAAACCTAGCTTTGTTGGCATTTTATGTAGTCTGAGGACTCACAAATCTACCCAGGACACAGGTATGGTTGCTTTGTTTTGTGTCAACACAGCACTCATGCTTTTTTTAAAAAAAATTTGCTCATTATTCAAATAAAGACAACATAAAATATTCTTCTATCTAATCTGACTATTCTATGGATAACCTAAGATGTCATCAACATTTCCCAAGAAGAGTATATAAAATATACAACCCTTTCCTCATTAAGGGAAAAAAATCCTTTTTTTTTGTATTTTGTGTGAATTTATTCTGTTTCTACTGATTCATATTCCTTCATTTATATCCAGTTATTTAAATGCTGAGATATGATTTTAGGTATTATTCACACCTCATGTTTGATAAGAGGATGACAATGAAATAAACACTTAATATGTATAATATAAATAAACAAATTCCTATCAGCATTAAGAAGAAATGCAAAAGTATGGCAGTCTGTGTTCCTGAGGGTTGTCCACATGGTCATTACTGGTGTTTATAAATATCCTATTTCACTCCCCAGTATATAATGCCTTGGTTCACAGCTGGTCATTGTTCCTAGTAAGATGGGTGACCGAAACCTTCATCTCTGAAGGATCTGAGCCTTTATCAGTGTGACCTGACTTGGGATTTAGTTTCCTATTGCCCTCCATCACAGGACCTGGGAGTTTGAAGAGGCACTAGGAAAATGTCCTATGTCACACTTGCTCTTTCTCTCTGTATTGTGTAGTAGCAACTCAGTTTCCCCTTCCTAGTCAGAATCAGTCACTCCATGCCACAGAGTCATTCTTCTTCACCTGTTGATTCAGCTATAATGAGCATCCTAAAGTGGCAGTAGAGCAATCTCAGCTCTCATAAAATGGAATCAATTTGTGTCTGGGTAGAAGAATCTCTCTCTTTGTCGCTAAGAATTTTCTAAAGCAGCAGAACTGAAAAATGCAGGAACCCATAATGTTGGTGGGTCATAGACATCAATGTTATAGGGGGAGAACACACTCTCATTTTTATCCATTGAATGCTTGGGGTCTGATCCTATGAATCCTTGTTGTGGGAGAAGCAGTACCATAAATTAGATGTAGACGTGGAGTATGTACACACCCTGGAGGACATTGCCCCAGCAATGAGAGATGTTTCCAGCTATGTGTAGCTTGAGGCAGAGTCTTACAAGGGAATTTCACCATTCCATCATGTTCTGTGTTTCAGGAAGTTGGAAGACCTATGTTTAGTATAAGAAATCCCATGAGCACAGACCACATTGCACACTTGTTTGCTGTGAATCATGCTCCTTGATCAGGAGTAATGCTGCGTGGAATACTCTTATGGTGAATAAAGCATCCTGTGAGTCCAGAGATGTTAGTCCTGGCAGCAGCACTTTAGGAGAGGAAGGAAAATCCATACCCAGAGTGAATGTCCAGTCCATAAAAAAAAAAGAGTGTTCCTTTCATGTTGAATGTGGTCCAATGTCATCAATGTGCTATGAAGGGGCTGGCTGATCACCCCAGGGAATGGTGCGATGTTGGGAACTCAGATTGGTCTTTGCTATTAGCCATGAGTATTCAGCAGCGGCTTCAGACAGATTGGCCTTGGTGAGTGTATGTCCATCTTACTGAATCCAGGAATAATCTTTACCCCTGATGCCATGTCCAGTTTGTTCAAGGATCTATTTGGAAGATGCCAGGAATGAGTGAGGAAACATGGGTTGATATCCAAAGTACTGGTTAACCCTTTTGTTTTTGGATAAGAAGATCTATCCCATGATGGGTAGTAATGAGTATTTCTTTGTTGTTTCTGAAAGGACGACTGGACAAGGCTTCTCATCGGAGAAGTACCTGTTTATTGAGGAACAGCTTTCCACTTTTATAGAGTCAGGAGCCGTTCAACAGAGCAAGGTATTGGCACAGGGTACTTTCAGATTGGTGGGTAAAAATCATGAGGGTCAGCAGGGCTCACCATTGGGCGGCTCTTCCCACCACTGTCTTGGGGCATGGGGAAGTTAGTACCAGAAGAGAAGCGTGGTCGGTGCCATCTTTGGAGCCAGGGCAACTCCCATTTTCTGTATGAATCTTCTTCATATAAATCATCCAGAAAATTTTGATGTTCCAGGATATTGAAGGGGACACATGTATCAGAGGAATGAATATCTCCCCTAGGTGAAATAAAGAACTTTGGATTTTCTCCTGGAGAAAGGGTTAATGTGTTTGCCTTCATGATGGATGTATTGTCATAGTTACACATGTATCATTTTTGTATTTGGAGGTTAACCTGACTGATGGAGGTGTGCATGGGTGCCAAATTGGCAGGAGGTGGACTGTAGTGACTTTATGATGTGTGAGGTTGGCTAGGATGAACTACATCTCACCAAATTACCTCTAATCTATCATTTCTAGTTAAGGTGGGCCTTAGAGTAGCTTCCTGGGAGATTAGAGGGCAGAAAGTAAGCAGTCGTCCTGTAGTATTAATATGTTGCTGAGATCTGCTGGCTCACAACTCACTGGCACGGAGCAGTGGCTGGGCCTGCAGTTACTCTACCTTCCCCAGGATTCTCCTTTAGGCTCTTTGAATTCTGGGCTAGGCGTGTGCATTCAGCTTCATTAGAAATCTGACCTAAATTTCCCATGTACCTAAATGAACATACCATACGGATCTCATCTGGATGTATATCCACAAGTAACTAATAAAAAGCTATAAATAATAGCAGATCAGCAGAGTAGAGGGAAGAGATCAGAGGAAGGGAGGAGGAGAGGGAAAAGAGAAGTATGGGGAGTGAATTGAGGCATATTTGATGCTTTTTAATTATTTTAAAAGAAACCCCAAAATTTTGTAGAATTCAAAAGAGCCAATACAAAAAGAACCCCAGTGCCTAATTCCATAGGCAAGCAGAACTGACTCTTTTTTGTTTGTTTGTTTTCTCTTGTGGGTTTATAGCTCATGCTATTGGATTTAGTCTGTCTCTTGTCTGCCCTGCTTTGTACTATCTTCCCTTTCTACTGCTTGCCCTGTAGACTTAAAGTTTCTACATCAGACTTAAACATGACAGCAGTACACCAACTCCTTAACCAGCTTCCATAAAGAAATAAGGCCAAAGTTCTGTAATGCAACACTTAACCATTACATGTATTAATAGAAATGTCTTAGTGGTTCAGCTGCTCTTGTTATAAGCTGCCTGAAAAATAAGAAACATAATCCAACAACCATACAACGTAGACACACACTAACACAAATCACACATATGATTACACACACATATGCCTATATTTAGTAAGAAGAATCATAAATTGTGGCCCTTAATAGAGTCTTTGAATTTCAACTGACCATGATTGTGATCACAAACTTTAGGTTTCTCTTGTTTTGAAAAATTGAATTTTAATAATTACAACTGCAGATTAATTACAAATAGAGAAAAAAATCTCTTCACAAATTGGATCAAAAGAGCTGATTGGATCAAAAGAGCTGATCGCCATGTACACAGGATCCCATATTTCTGGCATCACAATTTGTCTCCACTCCCTGTTTCCCTAGGGACTGAGAAGGGACCCTGGGGCTGAGGGATCAGATGTCTCTGGCAGACTTCATCCTTGAAGGGCTTTTTGATGACTCCCTGACCCACCTTTTTTGTTTCTGCCTGACCATGGTGGTCTTCCTTGTTGCACTGAGTAGCAACACCCTCACCATCCTCCTCATCTGTGTGGATCATGGGCTTCACACCCCCATGTACTTCCTGCTCAGTCAGCTCTCCCTCATGGACCTGATGCATGTCTGCACAACCATCCCCAAGATCGTTACCAACTACCTGTCTGGCAGCAAATCTATCTTCTTCCTGAAATGTGCCACCCAGCACTTTCTCTATTTGTCTCTGGGTGGTGCTGAGTGTCTTCTGCTAGCTCTCATGTCCTATGACAGGTATGTTGCCATCTGTCATCCTCTGCGTTACACTGTGCTCATGAGCAGGAAGGTGGTACTGATGATGGCCCTCACCTCATGGTTGGGGGCATCTGAACTCCCTAATTCACACAGTCATCTTGATGCACTTTCCTTTCTGTGGGACTCAGAAAATACACCACTTCTATTGTGAGTATCCAGCTGTCATGAAGTTGGTATGTGTTGACGTCACTGTCTATGAGACCACAGCGCACATCAGCACCATCGTGCTTCTCCTCCTCCCAATAATCCTGGTTTCTACATCCTATGGCTTCATCCTGCACAGTGTCATTGAGATTCATTCATCTGGGATTAAGAGAAATGTCTTTGCCACTTGCAGCTCCCACTTCATTGTGGTGTCTCTCTGGTTTGGTGCCCCATCTTCTCATACGTTTGGCTCAGGTCCCAACACACTCCACTGCAAGACAAAGATGGTTCTCTGTTCTATAGCATCATTACTCCCACTCTGAATCCTCTGATTTATACTCTCTGGAATAAGGATGTAGCTAAGGCTCTGAGGAGAGTGTTAGGGATACAGATCACCCAGTGATTACACTCGCAGTTGTCCCAAACAGAGAATGGAATAGGATAAGCTCCTTATGTTGATCTGAATAAACCTTTCAAGAATCCAGGTCTCTGATTCTCTTTGCAAGAAATAGGTGACTTATGTATAACTTCACTGTTTTAACTTGGTCTCAGGCATCCAAGCATCATGGGGCACATTTCACACCCGCTAGAGCACTAGGGAAAAAGATTAAAAATCTCTCCAAAGAAGACTTGCAAAGTTCAGTGACACTCCAAAAAATATTAAATAAAGATATAAAGGCTTTTCTCATTAATATTTTCATCCACAAAATAGATATAAATGATGCCACTCAAGAGTATTTATGAAATATAAAATGAGAAGATCTTGCTTAATATCAGAAGCATGGGACATGAAGTGAAGTGTTTTTTGAAAGGAAGGGTGAGAGATAAGCTATGTTGTTAGACTTGTTGAGTTTCCTGTATCAGTAAGTTTTTAGAAGGGAAGTATTATTACATACAATTCAATAGTACGTGTACATACTTTTTGTAAAATATGTATATAATTTTAATTTGTTTTAATTAGTTCTACATGACAGTAGAATGCATGTATGCACTTTGACATGTCATACATAATTTCTAATTTTTCTGAGTGTACCTGTTGTGGAATCATATTGGTCATGTAGTCACATATATACATACAGTAATAATGTCTGTTTTATCTACTGCCTTTTGTATCACTACAACCTCTTTCCTCCCCTCCCATCAATTCTCTCTACCTAATCTAAGGTAATGCTATTCTTCCCTAGTGTCCCCTGCCTTATTATGAATTAGCATATGCACATTAGGAAGAACATTTGGCCTTTGGTTTTGTGAGATTGGTTTATTTCACTTAGTATGATTTTCTCCAACTTCAACCATTTACTAATAAATGGCATAATTTCACTCTTCTTTAAAGCTGAATAATAGTCCAGTGAGTATATATACCACATTTTCTTAATCCATTCATCTATTGTGGGACACCTAGGTTGGTTCCACAGTTTAGCTATTGTGAATTGAGCTACTATAAACATTGATGTGGCTGTGTCACTATAGTATGCTGATTTTAAGTCCTTTGGGTATAAACCAGGGAATGGAATAGCTGGGTGAAATGATGGTAAAATACATATATTTGACAAATACTTACTGAGTCCTTTTTACTGCTATGATCTAAGTACTGAGTCATATATTTGGAATTTGCATCTATGAAATTTTTCATTCTTATTTAATATATATATTTTAGTTGTTGATGGACCTTTATTTTATTCATTTATTTATATGCAATTCTGAGAATCAAACCCATTGCCTAACACATGCTAGGTAAGTGCTCTACCACTGAGCCACATTCCTATCTCCAAAAATTTAACATTCTTTAAACATAAATTTATGATTTATTTTGTCTGTATTGGTCCTGCCATATCAATTAGTGTTATTATTATTTTTTTAATTTCAAAGGTTGAAAATACTTTTCTGTTTTCTGAGTTTCTAGTCTCATTATTTGGAATCATAACTCTTTGAATTAGAGTCTGTCACTTGCTACCACTGTGATATATGGTAAATTAGTCTCTCTAGTCACATTAATCTCAGGTCTTTATCTAGAATACTTGAGATTATGAGTTGAGAACATTAGTTCTGAGCAGATAGATAGATTCCGGGTGATATTAGCAGGAAAAAAGAAACTGTGTTGAAGTGATGTTGGAATGATGAGAAAATAGTTGGAGAACCCATTTGAAGTCTATGTCCCCATATTCACCTACTATAAATTGTGGGGAGCCACAATGAATGACCACACCTTCCAGTCATGATGCCTCAGATTGTGACCAATTACTTTATTCACTGTGGCTTGGGGAGGGTCTAGCCCAGAGCAAGTGTTCTTTTTTGTAGGATGTTCCCCTAGGGTTGAGTTTCAATCACCTTTCCCTTGTATTCCTGCTCCTTCTGAAGGTTTTTGGATAGAACTTTCTAAACAAGAGTCCCCCCAATGAAAGCTCACCTCTGAACGTATTCCTCTCTCTCCTTAGCCTCTCCTGACTTTCTCTTGCTCTCCCTTTTGGAGAGCCTGAGACTGAGGGCTGGGGAAGCCATCATGAAGATTGTGTAAAAGTAAATTGTGTCTATGTTTTATTTGGTGTCCCTGCAAATTCACATCAGTGATAGTAAGTTCAGCTGCCCACACTGATGGGGGTGGCAGGTGGCGACCAGAACCAGGGACCACTCAGAGTGAATTTCCAGGTAGACTGAGTGAATTTACTTTAGAAATTCATTGAACTGTGTTTTGGGGTTGTAGAAGAAGAAAGCATTGTGAGTCAGAGATGTTAAAGAAATAATGGGCAGTTCCATGTCTTCAGAAAAAGAAATTTACTTAATGATCATGGATATTCTAATTCCTGAAGAGGAATACAAGTCAGGAGGGCCCAGATGGCTCAATTCCCGAAACAGTTAATGACATATGTCTGTGGCTTAGTGATGAAGAGTCACCAGATTTACAGACTTGGGAAAGGATAGGTAGAAAAGCTCTAAAGAGTGCCTCTCTGCCAAGCTATCTAAGAGTACAACAGAAAATATTCAAAAGGTCTGAACTGCTTTAGGAATGTTTCATTTTGAATATTGAGAGGAGGAGCAGTGTTCTTTAGAAGACTTGTTAAATGGCTCCAGAAAGCAATTAGAAGTTTGGAATCAGAGAAGTGGCCCATGGCTGCTCCCAGGCAGTTTTCTCTATCTGTAGTGGGATTGTGGGCCGAGTCAATTCTCACCCAGTCTGTAGCTCACAAACCACAGATAGGTGACCTTAGGGCAAGACCAAAAACCAAACATTCAGTCACAGCTGAACCAGACAGTACTAGGATTTAGAAGTGTGCCAACTAAAATGGATGGTGGGGGTGTGTGCTATAGAGGAAACTAGCCCTGATGGGGTCTCTGTGAGGCTGACTCAAGATGGAGGGGAAGAAAATGGACAGAAAGATACTGGTGAAGCTGAGCCACAATATGAGGAAACTCAGTCAGAGGGTGAGAATGATCTGGAGGAGGGTTTGGCAGATTATGTCTGACTGTCCCCACGCCTGCCATTTGGATCTGGCCACTCTCCTCTGGGAGAAGAAAGTTTAATAGCTACTCTGAATTGGCAGTAGCCATTCTTACACCCCTCCAACATGGTCTTAGAACAGCACAGGAAGCAGGGGAGGACATTACAGGTTTTCAGCTTTTTCCAGTCTTTGAGCAGATTAACAAGCAAAATCAGTGTGTCCATATGCACGCTGCAGTTTCAAGACTCTAAAGGAGCTCAAAAATGCTTGCTGTCCAAATTCACCTTTGTTCAAAGTTGGCTTGATTCCTTATGCAAAGAGCCTTTACCCCCACATTACTGGATTTCTATGGCCAATTTTTTTATGGGGGAGGGGGCAACTACCTCTGTTGGTGGTCTCACTGGACTGATTATTTCACTGAACAGTCTGAGAGAAACCGGAAACAAGGCTTTGATGCCACTTTGGAGATGTTAACTGGAACTGGAGAATTTACAAATCTGGAAAGGCAATTAAATTATGATCTGGCCATATATGATCAAATTACTGCATGTGCCAAAAGGGCATGGAGAGAGCTACCTAATCAGGGTGAATCAACTTTGGATTTTAGTCAGATCTAACAGGGATCAGTGGAGCCATTTTCAGATTTGGAGGAATATCTATAACAGGCATCAAAGAGATCAATAGGAGACTTGGATGCCTCTGAGTTCCTAGTCAAGCTGCTGCATTTGAGAATGCTAACAAAGTTTGTCAGGAAATCCTTCAACCCCATTGAAAAAGGGGAATGGTCTCCAAGTTCATTGGCCTTTGTGCGGATGTGGGTCCCACACAGCTACAGGGTGTAATGGTCGCTGTGGCTTTGAAGCAGGTATTACAACCTAAGTCTCCGATGTGCCATTCTCATGGGTGCTGTTCCAATTTTGGTAGAACTGGGCAAATGGCTTGGGACTATGGAACTCTGCACAATAGGGCAGAGACCTCTCCCAGTTTGCACAGATGCCACTACCAGGGAGATGACTGCATGGCATGGGAAGATTTGGATAGATATGGTGGCGGTGGTTCACAGCCAATTCGGCCTTCACCTCTGCCTTCTTTGGGGTGAGGAAACTGGGAGCTGGGCCTGCCCTGGGCCCATCAAACACTAGGGGCACTGCAATATACACTGGAAGAGGAGTCGCAGACTCTGACGTCATCAGGACTGGCCATGTCAGCTTGTCACTATTACCAGCCAACTCCAACAAGACTGTACACTTATGGCCAACCTTGGGAATTACTTTAATGTCTGAAATGTGGTCAACCGAGTCCCTACTGGGGTTCATGGGCCATTACCCGCAAATACCATAGGCTGATTTTTGGGGTGAAACAACTTAAAAAAGGGAATTCAGGTGCTGCCAGGAGTGATTGATTCAAACTTTAGAGATAAAATTGAAATTATTATACAGTCAGAGCCCGCTACTTAGCTCACTTTAAGAGATGATTGGCACAGCTTATACTCCTGCCTTGTCACTCCGTGGAAGGCCCAGAGTAGACCTCAACTTCTGGGTCCCCAGACCAAGTGTACTGGGCTCAATTAGTTCAGCAAGAATGCCCTCTACTGGATCTTAAAATTAATCACAAAAAAATTCAGGAATCATAGATAACTGGGGCTGATAGATCTGTTCTATCTAGTAGATTATGGCCTAGGGGGCTGGCCTTTACATATTGCACCTGCCAACATGGAGGGGATAGGTCAGACCTCTCAGCCTGCACAGAGAGCTCAATATCTTCACTGGGGCAATAAAGATGGTAACTATAGAATTTTCAAGGCTTATGTTTTAGACATCTTGCCAGTAAATTTGTGGGGCCATGATATTCTAAGCAGCTTAGTTTTGTTATTAGTAACTTCAAATTTTATCATGGTTTTTGAGGGACTTAATAAAAAAATTTTCCTAGGGATATAGAGGAAAATTTACAAGGGTATTTACCTACAACTCAATCTTCCCAAGAGAGACTAATTAATGCACCCAGTCAAAACTTTTGATAGGCCCCCTAACTTGATCCGCAACCCGAGAACAGCAGAAAAAATAATTGGCTCATAGAAGAGCCAATCTGGGTTAGTCAGTGGCCCTTAACAGGGGAAAAACTTAAAATAGCCCACATGTTACTTCAGGAACAACTTCAGGCTGGCCATTTACAACCTATGCTCAGTCCTTGGAACATCTTTGTAATTAAGAAAAAAATCTGGCAACTGGAGATTATTACAAGATCTCAGGGAAATTAATTGTGTTATCAAGCCCACGGAGCCTTACAACCAGGGCTTCTTTCTCCTACAGCTATCCCTTTGGTTTTCTTTTAATAGTAGTAGATTTAAAAGATTGTTTCTTTTGTATACCATTATGCCCAGATGACTGTGAAAGATTTGTCTTTAGTGTCCAAGCAATAAATTTTAAAAAACCAATTAAAAGATATTGCTGGAAAGTGTTGCCTCAGGGAATGTGTAACAGTCCTACCCTTTGTCAAAATTTTGTGGCATACACCATCATGCCTGTGAGGGAGAAATTTCCTGATGCTTATATTATTTATTTTATGGATTATATACTTTGAGCTCATGTTAATTCAAATGTACTCCTAAATTTCTTTGCCCAATTAGAGACCTCACTCACAGCAATGGGTTTGTGCATTGCACCTCAAAATGTACAGAGGATATCTCCTTTTCAATATCTAGGTCATTTGATTGAAGGATGTACATTCTGTCCTCAAAACATACAAATTAGAGTCAAGAGTTGCACATTCTTAATGATTTTCAAAAACTATTAGGTGATATAAATTGACTGAGGCCATCTTAAAAAGCTAATTCCTTCAGATTTAAGTCCTTTATTCCAGATATTACAGGGAGAGTCTTCTCAAGCTTATCATCAGCTCAGAGCAGAAGCAAGAATGGCTTTGAGGAAAGTTGAAATTGCTACTAAAGTGCTCACCTTATTAGAATTAACCCACAAGGGCCTTCATATTTACTGATATTCACCACTACTTACTGTCCTACAGGGGCAATATGGGAGTTATTGAGTGAATTCACTTAGCCTACTCTTCTCAAAGGTCTTTAACTCCTTTTCATGATTTGGTTGCTCAACTAATTATCAAGGGCAGAGGTTTATAGCTGGTTGGATCAGAACTTAATATTATAATCATTCCATTTTCTGCTCAACAGAATGATTGGCTTTTCCAAACTTCTAATAATTGGCAAGTAGCTTTTGCTAATTTTCCTGGTCAGATAGAAAGTCATTATCCTTGTGATAAAATTATTCAATTTGCCTTTGTAACTACACTTATTTTTCCAAATATTGTGCATGTACATCCATAGATCGAGCACTAATGGTATTCACTGATGGCTCAAGCTCAGGGAAAGAAGGTTTTATCGTCATGCTCATACAGAAGTGATACAAACCTTATCTTCTGCTGCTCAATGAGCAGAACTTCAAGTTCTCATTTGTACTTTATGTCTTTTTTCAAATGAGTCCATCAATATTTATCCTGACAGTTTATATGCAGTTTGAGTAGCAAAAAATATTGAAACTTCAACTATTGGGTATACACCATCACAAGAATTATTTAATTTGTTTCATACCCTCCAAAGGACAGTACAACTGCAAAAACACCCATGTTTTATAGGCCCCATATGGCCCCACACTAATCTTCCAGGGCCTTTAACATCATATAATGATAAGACTGATAAAGTGGTTGCTGTTTGTCAGCAAGTATCTTTACATGACTGTGCACAAGCCTTGCATTCTTTGCATCATCAAAATGATTCTAGCTTACATAAAATATTTAATATTGCTAGAGAGCAACTTTGTCAAATTGTACATCACTGCCCCCAATGTGTTATACACACTCCATTTTTACCACTGGGGTAAATCCCCATGGATTAAAACCAAATCAGTTATGGCAAATGAATGTAACTCACATTCCTCAATTTAGTAAGCAATTTTATGTACATGTAATTGTAGATATTTATTCTAGATTTATCTTTGCCACAGCTCATGCAAAAGAAAATACTCAACATGCTATTTCTCATTTCTAGCTGCTTTTGCAATATTAGGATGTTCTTTACAAACTAAAACATACTGCACCAGCTTATGTTAGCTCCTCTTGTCAACAATTTTGCTAAGAGTTTCATGTTGACCATAAAACATGTATTCTTTATAACCGTCAAGGTCAAGTTATTGTAAATCGAGGTTGATTATCTATTTATCTACAATTTAAAAAATGAAAAGGGGGGAGATAGGACTAAGACACACCCCACAAATAACCAATCATTCTCTGTTCAATTTTAATTATTAAAACTCTGACTCAGAGTGTGACACATGTCTTCCACAGTAACAGGCCCTGAGTGACACATGTCTTCCACAGTAACAGGCCCTTTAGGCCAAGTTTGGTGGAAAGATTTATAAACTGGTCAATGGAGAGGACCAGATCCAGTCATAATGTGGGGCAAAGGTCATGCTTGCATTTTCCAAGAAGGTGCTTTTCTTCCTATTTGAGCACTTGAATGTGCCATCAGGCATGGAGGACCTAGAACCAAGGTTCAGATGACTGAGGATTGACCTAGAAATGCCAGACCTGATTCTCCACCAAGAGAAACTCTTGAGGAAAGAGGGTAAAGAAGACGGTTCAGAGAGACCCAATGGTGAAGCTACCCGCATGGAAAGAGCTGAAGAATCTGATGCTACAGGCTGAGCAAATGATTCAGCAGCAAGGAAAAACTCAAGTCTCCAACAATGATGCTTGTCAGAATACTAGCTCTATTGAGCTAGGTTTCCAAGACCTGTTGAGTTTTAACATTTATATAAATGGCATCAGGTTGCATGCATCTACTGTCAATTGCTTTCTTTTGTGAACACTACAGCTTTGAGATTTAATACATTTTAAGATTTTGAAATCCAATACATTCATTTTAATGGTTGGGATATGTAGTACCTCCCATGATATGAATTAACTGCAAAAACCTAAAAATTTTGTGCTTCAAAGGACACTATCAAGAAAGTGAAAAGATATCTATAGAACAGAACAAGTATGTTACAAAGCATAATCTAATAAGAAACTCTGTAAAGAATATAGAATAATTATTTTTCACTTAAATTATTTAAAAATTCTTTTTTCTTTTATTTTTAATTTGTTCCAATTAGTTATACATGACAACAGAATGCATTTTGACACATTGTACACAAATGGAGCACAATATTTCCTTCCTCTGGTTGTACATGGTACAGACTCACACCAGTAAAATTCTTAAGCCTTAAAACAAAAAAGACAAATGCTTCAGGTAATTGTGGGCAAAAGACATGGATAGATATTTCTTCAAAAGAGTGAATCTAAATTATCTTTCTTATGGACATAGATGAATACCTCATAGTGAAACTCCATATCATGTACACCCACAAGCCTGGGATCCCAATTAGAATAAGATATACTTTATGTTTTTATAAACGTATCTTGCATAACTAAAAAGAATCAATAAAAAAGTGATTAACATTGCTCAGAATCAGTAACCAACAGGAAAATGCAAATAAAAACCGAATAAGATGCCATCTCACATCCACTACAATGTCTAAAATAAGAGATGGAAAAAGGAAGTATTAGGAAATAAATGAAGTAATTGGAACTTTTATTCATTTTTGGAAAGAATATTAAATGATACAGCAATAATGGAAAACACTGAAAGAAGTACTTTGTAAAGCAGCAATTTCACTCCTGAGTATACACTCAGATAAAACTGAAAACTAGGAAAAAAAACAAAAAAAAAATTGAAAACTAGAGTTCACAAACAAGTTTCACACCAATGTTCACAATGGCATCAATCACAATAGCCATAAGTTGTAAGTAACACATATGTTCATCAACTGATGAAAGGATAACTAAATTCCATTGTATATCTATACAATGGAATATTATTTGGCCATAAACATGAAGTACTGATATATATTTCACTTGGAAACATAATGCTAAATGATATCACTTTGCATCACAAAAGACCACATATTACATGTCTCCATTTTTAAAATGTATACATCATATGCAAACCTAAAGAGATAGAAAATAGAGTAGTGTTTGTTTAGGGTAAATGATTTTGGAAGCTGACAGTTAAAAGATAATGAGTTTTCTGAGTTTTGACAATGGTGATGGCCTCATGTATCATTTAACCTGCTAAAAATTATGGAATTTTACATTTTAAGGAATCAAAAGTATGTAAATCATATCTTAATGAAGTTTTTATTTTAAAAGAAAAAGAAATGGTAATCCACATACTAATTATAAGAAAAAAATATTTGGAGGACATCTGAACCAAGGATGTTCTTGGCTTTTTTCACAAATGGATCTTGTGGATTGTTGAGGGAATTGACATTAACTCCAAAGGATGTGCTAATGATCACATCCATGTTGTAGCTCCCCAAAATTCTGAATAGAGAAAGAAATGTAAAATTTTAATCTGTACTACTTAACTCTCCTACTACACATGCTGGAAGAAGTGTGACCAGCACATTCACACACTGTCAGAAATATCTGTTGATCAAATGACTAGTCCATGCTCCTATCAAATGCCATGAGGCAGCTGCCCCTGGGCCAGGGGAGTTAGGGACACTAGGGTAGTGAGCTCAAGGTGTTCAGTCACAGAGAGACAGACACCCTTAATCAGACAAATTACATCAGTGAGTGGAGTGTAGATGATAAAAAGATGATTTAAGTACAGAGCTTCATCAGGACTAGGGTGTTATAATTGACTCCTGCTAGGGGATCCAAGATAGGTGACCTTGACCTAGGCCCTGCATAAGCACAGTCTGTGCAGAGCTGATTCCTCTCTAGCACATCACATAACAGCAACACCCTGTTCTGAGAGGCAGAAACATTGTCCCCCCTTCTCTGCACCCACTGCTACTACTCCTGAGAGGTCCTGCACTCTGGGATCTGAAGGGGCCCAAAGGCAGAATTTTGCAAAAGGGAATGAGTAAGAATATCTTCAGTTAAAATATTGAAAATCTCCTCAGAATGTACTTGGATGATCTCACAACTTGGTGAAAATATTCTCTTCAGATTTTCCATTACAGTACCAGAGGTTGTTCATGGGTCAAAATAACCCATTTTATACAACAAATGATATGGTAGTTGTAATCCATATCCTTTCATGACCTTATCTCTGTTGATATTGGAGGAAGAATTGGTAGGAATATTTCATATTTTTCATTTTTCTGATATTCTCAGTGCAACCATGAAGAGATTTGTTGTTCCATAGCCTGCATTGTATCTTTCTATCCCTGATGAATAGGCACCAGAAACTTGCCCCAACCAACATTCTCTATGTTCTATCCCCAACTTCTGAGTGATCACATTCTTCATTATAAAACATGTGTTTTTGCTTACATAATATCCACATTGACGATCAAGCAGATAAACTAATTCTGTTTTCTGTACTCAGATGTCCCAGCTGCCCTGCCTTCTCCTGGGAGCCTCTCCTTCTTGGGTGGCCCATTGTGGTTGTGACACCACACACTTGCTTTTGTCTGGTCAGGGAGTAACTCAACAGTGGTAATTTCAGTTCCCTGGCAGGCTGCTGAAAGGTCTTAAAACACCTCAGAACCCCAGAGCTGGCCTGCTACTTACTCCTTCAAAGTGACAGGCTCACCTTTCTTCACTTCCTGGCTCAGGTACTTCACCAATGCATCTCCATATTGGTTAATGATGGGGAACATCTAAGCACAAACACAACTCCACCCACAGTTAGAGGAGAATTGAGTCCTTGAGGCAGTGGTTTTCCCCAGATTATAAAGTATGAGATACTTATAATGAATCAAATAATATCTCTTCAATGATATAAAGACAAAAGGTCATTTGAAATTTTTCATTAGTTTTTTTTTATTTATTCATAACAATAAGTTTCATTTTGCCATAATTATAAAATCATGGAAAATAATTTTGCACTTCTCTAATTGCTTGACTTGTACATTTTTTTCATATATTCATTGATCATTTGTATTTCTTCTTTTGAGAAGGGTCTGCTTAGTTCTTTTGCCCATTTATTGATTGGGTTATTTGACTTTTTGGTGTTAAGCTCATTGAGTTCTTTGTATATTGTGAATATTAACACCATAAATGAAGTGCAGGGGCAAAGGTTTTATCTAATTCTGATGGTTCTCTCTTCATGCTCTCAATTATTTCTTCTGATATGAAAGGATATTAGTTTAGAGAAAAATAGACAACAATTAAATTATTGTTGTCTATTAAATTAAATTATTAAGCTCTTACAGGTGCTTAAGATGCAAGAGAAAATATCAGTGGAGACTCAGCCCGTGTGCTCTTTCCTCTCAACAACATGGACTTTATGAGCCATGCCAGTTAGGCAGGATAATGTGGCCAGCTCTGCAGTTTTGAGAACTTGATGAGAGAAGATGAAGAGGGAAAAAGAGGCAAAGCCTTCTCTCACTTGCTTGTAGTCCACAAGAACTACAATAATACTTCTGGAACTGCTTCCATCAAGCATTATTAAGAAAATGGCTGCCAAAATTAGCTGATTTCACCATAGCAGATTATGAAGTACACAAGGTCATGGGAACACAGTGGTTTAAAATGTACTGGAAGTCCATTCTTCAAAGTCAATAGAATGAGGTAGGCAGAGAAATCCCTGTGTACACTTCTACTGAAAACTCCTAATTGACAGGGAAAAACAAATGAAATCCCCAAGATTTTACACTTGCAGAGAAAGTTAAAATAAAAGAAAGCAGAGGTCAAATCATTTTCCAATCTGTTCATCTCTGTCTCCTCTTTTCTTTTAAATGTACATAATAACCCCCAAATTTATATAAATGTTGCTTTTACTAAAGCGACAATCTTGAAAGGAATTTAAGCCATGTATGGTGTACATTTTACAAAGGTCTGACTTAATGCCTCCTATTCAGTATTAAAGGTTACTAATAAAGAAAAAAATGGAAAAGGGAGTAGAGGCTGGGCACTGAAGAGAAGGTGAGGCCAAGAGTGTTTGTGTCATCAGATACTGAGAAAAGTCTGAAGTGTGACGTTCTTGGACATAAATCTTGACACCTGGTGAAATATGGGACCCTTGGCAGGAGGAGGAGCCTCTAAAAGCTTTATGATAATTAATTCCCAGTAATAACTCTGGGCTGGCATTGTCCTCTTGCCCTGGACTGCCTCATTCAACAACTCTACTCAAGGGAAGTTTCCAAAATACTCACCCCCACATTTTCCCATACTTTTCATGATATTGGGGGTCATATTGCCAAAAACCCTGGGAGGAGAAACAAGAGAATTTATATTGTTATTTTGAAAATATTGAACACTGCTTCTAATTGAGGAACCAATGATTCCAATCCCTTGAAATCAGACTGTAATATGGTCCTTCGTTGTCAGTTAGAGGGAAGCTCTTATTCGAAGACATCCAAAGGCAAAGAAGAGGAAAATAAATAATATATTTGAAAAGGGAATTTAGAGTCCATCTTGAATTTTCTTGAAGTATTGTACATATTGAAGAAATTATTCTTCTTTTTTTAAGACAAAGTATTGCCATGTTTCCTATATTGCTCAAGCTGACTTGAGCAATTTGTGAATTTGTGATTGAATTTGTGATTCTCCTTGAATTTGTGATTCTCCTGCCTCAGCCTCCAGAGTGGTTGGGACTACAGGTGTGTGCCACTGTTTGGCCAGTTGTCTTTGAGTATGAATATGAAGCAAGCCTGGATTTCTGTGTCATTTTCTCATGTGCATGGACTGTTTCTGAAATCCTGCCAACTTTGAATCATACCATCCACTTGAGTATGAAAAAAACACAAAGCTGATAGAAAATGAGTGAGTTTCCCAGGGACATTCACAAGGATACTTCACTCATTTTTCTCCCCAGATCTTTTTCATTTCTTTCATGAATCTCCCTAGAATACTGGGGAAATTAGGAATTTCAAGGCACCAGTTGCCTCTAAGTTGATCATGTTCATGTGATTAGTTTAATTGGCTTTTTCACTACTGTGACCCCGACAAGAACCATGTAGAAAACTAAGATTTACTGGGCTCACAGTTTCAGAGGTCTCTGTTCATACACGGCTTCCTCTGTTGCCATGGTCTGAGGTGAGGCAGAATAACATGGCAGAAGAGTGTGACAGAATAAAGCAGCTCAGGACATGGCACCAGGGAGCAGACAGAAACCCCACTAACGAGGGACAAAATGATGCCCTGAAGCCAGGCCCCCAGTGACTCACCTCTTCCACCAACACCCTACCTGCTTACAGTTGCCCCCAGTGAATCCTTACTGAGGAAATATTGTACCGGGTAGATTAAGGCTTTCACAATCCAATAACTTTATTTCTGAACTTTCTGGCATTGCCTCACACATGAGCTTCTGGGGGACACCACAACCATAACAGTGATTCTCATACATTTTGTGGAGTGAGAAAGAATAAGTGAGGATTGACAAAATGGAGTCACCTTCCAGTTTTCCAGATCAATGTGGAGAAGATGGGGAGATGCCACCCCTACCGATGGGAGTCCATAAATTCAGTCCTTGCTCTAAGTTTTTGCTTCTAACACTTAAAAAGAAATTTTTCTCTTCCTATGTTTCAGGGGTGATATTTTCATGATGCACAGGGAGACCCCAATTATGTGGACCTTACAGCCTGTCTAGTAAACAGTTTATCTGGGATGTGTGAAGATTAAATGATTGTTTTTCCAAAGAGAACATCAGTATGAAATTCTCAAGTGGTCATTATATCTCAAAATTGTATAAATAGAATCTAATCTAATCTTTGGGAAAGATAATCTAAGCAGAGAGCATCATATCCTTTGACAATCTGGATTAGAGCTCATGAATTTCTATCCAGTATTCAGGCCCTGAGTCAAATACCTCACCAGGTTAATCACAAATGCAAACTACAAATTCACATTTCTTTTGGAACACTCCATTCATTTGACTTAAATTTTAATACCTTTTCATTTTTTTATGAGGTTAAAGTTAGTTTGGTAACAAATTTTTTTTATTGGTTGTTCAAAATATTACAAAGCTCATGACATATCATCTTTCATACATTTGATTCACGTGGGTTATGAACTCTCATTTTTACCCCAAATACGAATTGCAGAATCACATTGATTACACATCCACGTTTTTACATAATGCCATATTAGTGACTGTTGTATTCTGCTAACTTTCCTATCCCCTACTATCCCCCCTCCCCTCCCCTCCCATCTTCTCTCTCTACCCCATCTGCTGTTATTCAATTCTCTCCCTTGTTTTTTTTCCCCTTTCCCCTCACAAAACCTCTTATATGTAATTTTGTGTAACAATGAGGGTCTCGACCCACAGAGGGGACAGGGGAAGGGTCTGAGGAGAAACCGAGTGGAAGCTTGACCAAACTGGACTTTTATGGGGCTTACAGCAGAAAGGGAAGGGCTTGGGACAGGAAAAGGTGTCTCTAGGGTCCCTTGCCCCCTTGGAGTTGGTCAGGGGAGTTGGCTGAACTCCAGAACTGGCCAGGGGGTCCTGCTGATTGACAGGCGTTAGTCAGGAGATCTGGCTGATTGACAGGCGTTTCTGCTGTCATCTGATTGATGTTCAAAGCAGCGTGGGCTGCTTTGTTCAAAGTTGCCACTAAGTCGCCACCAAGTTGCTGCCACCGACCTAACATCTCCTTCCATTTCCATGCAATTTCCCTTCTCTCTCCCTTTCCCTCCCACCACTTGTCTCTGTTTAATGTTAATCTTTTCCTCATGCTCTTCCTCCCTGCTCTGTTCTTAGTTGCTCTCCTTATATCAAAGAAGACATTTGGCATTTGCTTTTTTAGGGATTGGCTAGCTTCACTTAGCATAATGTGCTCTAATGCCATCCATTTCCCTGCAAATTCCATGATTTTGTCATTTTTTAGTGCTGTCTAATACTCAATTGTGTATAAATGCCACATTTTTTATCCATTCATCTATTGAAGGGCATCTAGGTTGGTTCCACAGTCTAGCTATTGTGAATTGTGCTGCTATGAACAACGATGTAGCAGTATCCCTATAGTACGCTCTTTTAAGTTCTTCAGGGAATAGTCAGAGAAGGGCGATACCTGGGTCAAATGTTGGTTCCATTCCCAGCTTTCCCAGGAATATCCATACTGCTTGCTTTCCAAATTGGCCACACCAATTTGCAGTCCCACCAGCAATGTACTAGTGTACCCTTTTCCCCACATTCTTTGCCAGCACTTATTGTTGTTTGACTTTATAATGGCTGCCACTCTTACTGGAGTGAGATGGTATCTTAGGGTGGTTTTGATTTGCATTTCTCTGACTGCTAGAGATGATGAGGATTTTTTCATGTACTTGTTGACTGATTATATGTCCTCCTCTGAGAAGTGTCTGTTCAGGTCCTTGGCCCATTTGTTGATTGGGTTATTTATTTTTTATTTATTTTTACATTTTTTCTATTAGTTGTTCAAAACATTACAAAGCTCATGACATATCATATTTCATACATTTGATTCAAGCAGATTATGAACTCCCATTTTTACCCAGTATACATATTGCAGATTCACGTGGGTTCCACATCCACTTTTTTACATACTGCCATACTAGTGTCTGTTGTATTCTGCTGCCCTTCCTATCCTCTATTATCCCTGCTCCCCCCTTCCCCTCTCCTCCCATCTTCTTTCTCTACCCCTTCTACTGTAATTAATTTCTCTCTCTTGTTTTTTTTCCCTTTCCCCTCAGTTCCTCTTAGATGTAATTTTGTATAACAATTAGGGTCTCCTTCCTTTACCATGCAATTTCCTTTCTCTCTCTCTTTCCCTCCCCCCTCTCGACCCTGTTTAATGGTGATCTTCTCATGATCTACCTCCCTATTCAGTTCTTTGTGGCTCTCCCTATATCAAAGATGACATTTGGCATTTGTTTTTTAGGGATTGGCTAGCTTCACTTAGCATAATCTGCTCTAGTGCTGTCCATTTCCCTGCAAATTCCATGATTTTGTCATTTTTAAGTGCAGAGTAATACTCCATTGTGTATAAATGCCACATTTTTTTTATCCATTCATCTATTGAAAGGTATCTAGGTTGGTTCCACAGTCTTGCTATTGTGAATTGTGCTGCTATAAACATCGATGTAGCAGTATCCCTATAGTACACTCTTTTAAGGTCTTCAGGGAATAGTCTGAGAAGGACAATAGCTGGGTCAAATGGTGGTTCCATTCCTAGCTTTCCCAGGAATCTCCATACTGCTTTCCAAATTGGCTGCACCAATTTGCAGTCCCACCAGCAATGTACAAGCGTACCCTTTTCCCCACATCCTCGCCAGCACTTGTTGTTGTTTGACTTCCTAATGGCTGCCAATCTTACTGGAGTGCGATGGTATCTTAGGGTGGTTTTGATATGCATTTCTCTGACTGCTAGAGATGGTGAGCATTTTTTCATGTACTTGTTGATTGATTGTATGTCCTCCTCTTAGAAGTGTCTGTTCAGGTCCTTGGCCCATTTGTTGATTGGGTTATTTGTTATCTTATTGTTTAATTTTTTGAATTTTTTGTATACTCTGGATATTAGGGCTCTCTCTGAAGTGTGAGGAGTAAAAATTTGTTCCCAGGATGTAGGCTCCCTATTTACCTCACTTATTGTTTCTCTTGCTGAGAAAAAACTTTTTAGTTTAAGTAAATCCCATTTGTTGATTCTTGTTATTAACTCTTGGGCTATGGGTGTCCTATTAAGGAATTTGGAGCCCGACCCCACAATATGTAGATCGGAGCCAACTTTTTCTTCTATCAGATGCAGAGTCTCTGATTTGATATCAAGCTCTTTGATCCATTTTGAGTTAACTTTTGTGCATGGCGAGAGAAAGGGATTCAGTTTCATTTTGTTGCATATGGATTTCCAGTTTTCCCAGCACCATTTGTTGAAGATGCTATCCTTCCTCCATTGCATATTTTTAGCCCCTTTATCAAATATAAGAAAGTTGTAATTTTGTGGATTGGTCTCTGTGTCCTCTATTCTGTACCATTGGTCCCCCCACCTGTTTTGGTACCAGTACCATGCTGTTTTTGTTACTATTGCTCTGTTGTACAGTTTGAAATCTGGTATCACTATACCGCCAGATTCACACTTCCTGCTTAGAATTGCTTTTGCTATTCTGGGTCTTTTGTTATTCCATATGAATTTCATGATTGCTTTATCTATTTCTACAAAAAATGCCGTTGAGATTTTGATTGGCATTGCATTAGACCTATAGAGAACTTTTGGTAATATCACCATTTTGATGATGTTAGTTGTGCCTATCCATCTTCTAAGATCTTCTTCTATTTCTCTCTTTAGGGTTCTGTAGTTTTCATTGTATAAATCTTTCACCTCTTTTGTTAGGTTGATTCCCAAGCATTTTATTATTATTATTATTTTTTTTTTTTGGATATTGTGAATGGAGTGGTTGTCCTCATTTCCACTTCAGAAGTTTTGTTGCTGATATACAGGAATGCCTTTGATTTATGCATGTTGATTTTATATCCTGCCACTTTGATGAATTCATTTATTAGCTCTAGTAGTTTCTTTGTAGACCATTTTGGGTCTGTTAGATATAGTATCATATCATCTGAAAATAGTGATAATTTAAGTTCTTCTTTTCCTATTTTTATGCCTTTAATTTCTTTTGTCTGTCTAATTGCTCTGGCTAGTATTTCAAGAACTAAATTGAATAGAAGTAGTGATAGAGGGCATTCCTGTCTTGTTCCAAATTTTGTTCTAGGCTTTTCTTGGTTGGTAGTCTTTTGATGGCTTTTTCTATTTTCTCCTTTGTTATTGGTCTGTTTAAATTGTGTGTATCTTTCTGACTCAATCTGGGCAAATCATATGACTTAAGAAATTTATCGATATCTTCACTATCTTCTATTTTATTGGAATATAGGGTTTCAAAGTAAGTTTTTTCTTCTAACACTTAAAAAGAAATTTTTCTCTTCCTATGTTTCAGGGGTGATATTGCACAGGAAGACCCCAGTTATATGAACCTTACAGCCTGTCTAGTAAACAGTCTATCTGGGAAGTGTGAAGATTAAATGATTGTTTTTCCAAAGAGAACATCAGTATGAAATTCTCAAGTGGTCATTATGCCTCAAAATTGTATAAATAGAATCTAATCTAATCTTTGGGAAATATAATCTAAGCAGAGAGCAGCATATCCTTTGACAATCTGGATTAGAGCTCATGAATTTCTCTCCAGTATTCAGGCCCCAAGTCAAATACCTAACCAGGTTAATCACCATTGCAAGCCACAAATTCACATTTCTTTTGGAACACTCCATTCAATTGACTTAAATTTTAATAATTTTTTAAATCATCCAATTTCTGTTCATTTTATATCACTAAATCTGACCTTGTTGAAAAACAATACTCATCTTGTGGTTAATTATGTGAAATCCATAGATAAGAGCTGTCTTATCTCTTTTGTATTTTCTCCCTTCTAAGACTCACAGATAGGGTGTTATCTTTGAAGGATAATAAAAAAAATGCAGAATGCTTTTGTTTCCTCCCTCAAATCCTCTACATGTACCTTCAGTAGTAAAACTTGTGTAGTGCCATGGAAATAACCATAGATTTAGACATTAAGAAATTATATATATGCAAATTATCAAACTATGAATACTTGCATTGTTCAAGAAACTGTAGTTTCAAATATATCCATGAACACTTTTTAAAAATAAAGCTACTCATGAAATCTTGTTATGAATAGTAATTTTTGAATGTCCTTGACATCTTCTCTTTCACAGATTTTTGCTCAAATGTGCAAAAGCAAATTAAACATCCTATTTATGATATGTACAAGTCTTAACAACATCATGAGCATAAAATGCAGGTGTACTAGGGATCTGAGTATTTCCATTGAGGCTCTTGAAGAGTTGACAACAGAGTCCCAGGGAAAACCTGGCTGTTGTCAGGGTGGAGCTTTCACACGATTTCAAAAAGGATGAGAGCTGGGAACTTTCTCCCAAGGAAGTGCATTTTTGCCAATGACATTAAACTAGCATTTTCTTTTGCCAAAGAAAAAGAAGGAACTCAACTACACTCAACTTACAGAAGCATTCCAAAGAAATACAGAGGTGTTGACCCAGGAATTCCCAGCATCTCACATAGCACATGTGAATAGGTTCCATATCTGTAAAGTGAGAGAGAAAGCCAGGTCACTGTGATTGTCTTTCTATAAATAAGGTCTCGACCTGTCTCTGACTCAGAAACTGGATCAGGCAATGAGGGAGGTAACATGTAGGTGATACATAACAAAAACTCCAATGGCACATTCTCTCCTTCCCAACTCCATTTAGAGAGCCCCTCTCACCCCCAAAGGCACAATGATGAGCTAAGAGAAGTTGAGACTTCATGCCCCAGTTCTTAGGTTCATACTCCATACACATTCCCAGACGTGAGTTCTCCTGGAATTCTGCCAGGGCATTTCATTTGCATGTTTCTTTGATATGTTGACCCTTTCCTTAATGTAGTATTTTCAGGCTAAAAAGGGTCTGTGTGTGATATTTTGATGTTACTTTGATGAAGAGATTTTGGTTAACACAATCCACTCAATCACAGAAGGTCCAATGAGAACCTCTGGTGACATTGTTTTTCTTACAACTTGGTCACAAAGCTTTTGGGCTTTTCCTTCTTTCCATGGCATTCTCCTGGTTCAGCATCCAGCCCTTCTTTAAAAATGACTTTATACGCATCTTTGGAAGCAGTAATAATATTCTTCAGTTGAATGGCAAATGTAGAATTTTGAAACAATGAGACTTCTCTCTACCTCACACAAATGTGAGCTATGTTGAGTGTCACCCAAGTCTGTTGTCAGACAATGTGGTTGACTTGAGCCAGAGGGAAGGCTGAGTTCCCTATGTCCTCTGAGTGCTACTGCAATGAATGAATGACTGAGGAATCATCTCCAGGCCATTCTCCCTCTCGTTGAGTCTGTTCCTCCAAATGGAGATGGTCAGATGGTAGCGCAGAGCCAGGCATGCTCATGTCCACCAAGGTGGCCAGTCACAGCACAGTTTGTTTATTGCCTCCATGTATCAACTCCCTTTGTATGAAAACCCACAAGGACTGGTGCTCTTTAGCCTGGGTGACCAACAACTCAGATGTGTCATACTCACAGCCCCATGCCACAGTGTTCTATGTCATACAACCCCTGCCCCACCATCCGAAAAGATGAGGAAAATATAGAAAGAAGAAATGGTGAACAAGAAAGTCCTGGCCAATTTTAACCATGAAACAGCTAGTTCTGCAAAAGTGGCCCCATAGTGGCAGAGGAGAAATCGGTGGCATGGATAAATAGCCCAGTATGACTTGTAATTCCTTTCATCTATGTGGAGGGGGCCCTCCAAAGCTCAGGAACTGTCCTTTTGACTGAGAAATAAATATATGCTATATAAAATGAGAACCCATAATGTGTTCCAGAAAGTTTCAGTAAGAACTTGCTGTTGCTTTTTAGAGGAAAATGTTTAAGGCAGTGTAGTTTTCATATATTCTGTAAAAATCCTGCCATTAAATACTATGATAGTAAAAGCAAATATGACTCCATTTTGTTTTATGCCTCCATTCTATAAAACAACCATGCCAAGTAGAAGGGTCATGACTGGGTCCAGATGTTCTTTTCCTTTTGCTATCAAAACCTTTAAGGACTAGGGTAACGGGGCTCTGTTCCTGTAACTGGGGTGACTGAGCCAACTGTGATTGGTTAGGCTTCCTTACACTTGACTGCACTCTCCTTCTTCTGTAACCTGGCTGGCTTGCATTGGCTAGACCCCCAAACTCCCTTTTGTGATTTTCAGGGTTTTCAGGAGCATCCTTGCAATTGTTCAGGGGTTGATCAGGGGAAAACCTTTATATTCTGGTCAGTGGCCACTAGTATGCTTCAATAAAGGCTTGATTTGTTTATACAAGAGTGGTCTGGAAGTCAGTTTATGAAACCCTGGGATGAAGCTTTAACTATAACATCTGGGGCACGTCCAGGGTCCATTTCTTTCTTACCCTCACACCAAATTTGCCTCCAAACATGGACCTTTGACCTCGGCCCCATCCTAGGATGCTCTTAAAAGCCTCCTGCCGGCCTGTCAGATATGATGAGTCGACTCCTTTAGGGAAAAGGTCAGATTGGACGCTGTTGCTTACACCTTTCCCAGGACAGGATGAGATGTTGTCACTGTCTCCCTGGAGGTCTCCCAGTGGGCCCTTAGCTGTACCTGGGGGCAGGATCAGTCATGTCTCTGCCCCATTGGAGGTCTCCTTGTGTGACCTCATCTGTCTGTATCTGGGGGCAGGATGAGATGTTGTCTCAGTCCCACTGGAGGCCTCCCTGTAGGGCCTCATCTGTGTCTGGGGACAGGAAGAGATGTTTTCTCTGTTCCACTGGAGACCTCCCTGTGGCCTCATGTGTTCCTGGGGGCAAGATGAGATGTGATCTCTGCCCCATTAGAGTTCTCCCTGTGTGACCTTACCGATTGTTGCTTGTCCTGCATCTGTTCTGCTGTTTTTCATTTCCCCAGCGTCTGCCTTGCTATTTATCATTTGTCCAGTGTCTGTTTGCCGGCCGTCTGTCTTGTGTTTATCTGTGTGTTGTGTGTGGACCTTTTCTTGTTCTCATAACTGCTCTTCTTTCATCAGGACTCCTTCACTCCATCAACATCATGGGACAGGGAAGCTCTATATAGAGAGATCTCTACCTATACCCCTTTAACTTATTTTCTTAACAATTTTCAGAACTTTTGTTGGTTTGTTTTTGTTTGTTCCCTTTGTGTTCTGTGTTAATTTCTATCTCAATTTGTTTCTCATGGGAAAGAATTGTTAAAATGGTTTTAACTGTGCTCACTACAGCTTGCATTAAAATGTAAAGTGCTGCCAACAGGACTAAAAGAATTGTCAAAAGTAAAAGCCAAAGGTTAAAAAAAAAGCATTCTGGAGATTGCATTCATTTAGGAACTGGGCCAGGTGGCCAACTGGGTAAATTATGTGAGTTCCTATAGAGGACAGATTAAAACTAAAGTGTTTTATAAAATTATTATTCCTAAATTGTATAACAAAAAGCATAATTTTGTCTAGGAAAATTGGCTTTTGTCTCTCAGTATTTGCAATCATGAATAACTCTCAACTATTAAAAAAGTGGTCCAAAAATTTTTCAATGTCAGGCTAAAATTTGGCGGCCACTCTCCAAGAAATCAGAAAAAACAGTTTAGAATGGGACCTCAACCTGGGGGACTCTCCCAAGGAGACCAATGGAGCTGCATCTTTGGGAAGTTCCTTCAGGAAAAAAAAATAATACCCTTTCATTTGTCTATATTCGCTTAACTCTTTTTAGCTTTGATGAACAGGACCACCTCAGGAAAAGGTCAGAAAAACTTTTAAAATTCTATATTTGTCAATTGATAATTTTGATCCAATATGCCTAGATTAATATATTTTTCTGATTAAACTCTGCTTTACTCTAAGGCCAATTTACAAGGGTTAACTCTCAATCTAATAGGTTTTAAAAAATAAGCTATAAGTCTTTTGTTTTTCTTTTTGCTTTGTGTGGATGCACTGGTGTACTGTCCGTCTACATGTATTGCCATGTCTTCATATATTTGGTGCAAAAAAAATGACATCTGAGCTCATAAATTAAAATTAAAAAATAGATCAAAATATCTTTGGTTAATATAATTTATAAGGTTCAATTTCAATTGGAAAAATAAATAAAAGTACAAATATCTTTAAAGTTACTAATGCACAGTTTTGTTTCTAGATGGTTAAACAGCTGTTAAAAATGTTAATGTTTATAAAGGTCAATTTGACCAGCTTGATCTGAAACACCTAGCAAAAACAGTTAAAAACCAAAGCACAGCCATTCCTGGGCATCTAAAATAAACAACAGTTATTTTAATGTAACTTAAAATGTACACATGAGTTAATACCCCCCCCACACACACACACACAAAAAGTAAGACTGGAGGCAACAAAAGAAAAATTCTTAGTCAAGAATGCCTGATAATAAAAATTGCCAGAGCCTGAAGTTTTTAGTCAATTTAAAGCCTACATAGTTTCCTAACCTCATACACAAGTAGACTTAATCAGTGTTTGCTAGTATAATTATCTAGCCCTTAGTAACAAAGACATCTCTACTGAATGTAGAGGTCATGCCAATAAAGATATTTTACAAAAATCAGATGACATTAACTAACTTAACTAAATGTTGTGTCTACATTCCTTATAATTCTGACAATGTTAAAGATTTATGTCCCTAAAAAAGGGCTTTATTAGGCTTTGTTAGGTCTTGTTATGGGGACAATTTCTCAGGTCCCCACCTCCTGGTAAACAATTATTAATTTCTATCATTTTCATAATATTCATGAAAAGATTTCAGATTCTACAACTGCTAGTTTGCATTAATTTTATTTCAGTACTCATGTCTTTTTGTTTCTCTCATAGAAGTGCCCACCCCCAGGTGAATTTACAATCTTTTCTTCCTGAACCAGATTTTTACCATAGACTCCTTGACCTTCTCAATTTCTACAAAGGGACTCCAAACTGCTTGACCACTGCACTCACACCCTCTCACCTCAAAGAAGCAAGAACAGTCATCGCCCTTCTCCCCTTGCAGAAGTAGTAGGTCCCTTATATTAGAGAAAACATTATGGTCTGTATAGATGTTCCCCAATATGTCTAGCTCAGGAAGATGTACCTGGGGAACTACCCCCAAGATCACCCTGGATGATCTCCCAGAAAGAGACACTTGCTTCCACAACCCAAATTATAAGTGGGACAACTCCCTGTTCACCAAAAACTGGGCTTCCCAGGTCCCACTTCAAACTCCTTGCCTAAATCTCAAAACTGTCAATAACTTGGAACTATGTAACCTACTATTTTGATGGAGAAAAAAAAGAAAAGAACCTGGGCTTATTAAAAGGCCAGGGCCCACTGATTTATCAACATAGACAGGCTGCCCCCATTTTAGTTCCCCTCCTGGCTGGTATGGGGATAGCTGGATCAGTATACTGCTTTGCGAACTGCAGCTCTTATCACAGACTCTAAAAATTTTAAGTTTATCGGCCGTCAAATAGATATAGATTTAGGAGAACTAAAAATGTCAATATCCAAACTAGAGTTTTCACTAGACTCTCTTACAGAAATAGTATTACAAACAGATGGGTCTAGATCATCTCTCTCTAAAACAAGTAGGAATTTGTATTGCCCTAGGAAAAATTTGTTGTTTTTATGCAAACCATTCTTGGAAAATAAAAAACAGTTTGGTGCTAGTGAAAAAGAAAAAAAACAGCATAAGACCCTTGAGGCAATTAGTTCCAAAACCTATTCTCATGGTCTCCTTGGCTGACTACCATCATCTCAGCCATAGTTGGGCCCCTAGTACTTCTCCTGATTGGGACTACTATAGGGCTCTGCCTATTACAGAAGACTGTAGGTGAGATCCGACTTATGGTGTTTTGAGCCTAGTACGGTCCCTTAGAAGCAGAAGGATGAAAAAGAAACTGAGGCCTAATGATGTGCAATATTGACATCAAACCTACTAAAACCAGTGGGGAATGTGATAGCAAAAGCAAACGTGACTCCATTTTATTTTGTGACTCCATTCTGTAAAACAACCATGCCAAATGGAAGGGTCATGACTGGACCAAGATGTTCTTCTCCTTTTGCTATCAAAACCTTTAAGAACACAGAACTACCTAATGGGGCATTGTTTCTGTAATTAGAGTAACGGGGCTCTGTTTCTGTAACTGGGATGACTGGGATCACTGTGATTTGTTAGGCTTCCGTACACTTGACTGCACTCTCCTGCTTCTGTAGCCTGGCTTGCTTGCATTGGCTAGACCCCTGAATATCCCTTTTAAGATTTTCAGGCTTATGAGGAGCACCCTTGCAATTGTTCAGGGCTGATCGGGGGAACAGCTTTATGTTCTCATCAGTGGCCACTACTGTGCTTCAATAAAGGCTTAATTCGATTATAACAGAGTGGCATGGAAGTCAGCTTATGAAATCCTGGGATGAAGCTTTAACTATAACATTATAATAAAATTAAATTACATCACTTCTAGATGGTATAGATTCATTCTTTCATGCTGGAGTGTAGAGGGAAATAAAAAAGAACAGCCCATTTGGGTTAGGGGTATTTGGCACCCCAAATATAGATTTTATATTGGGGGTAAATAAGTGTCTTTACTGATGCTAATCTCCCAGAGCGAGGAAGGATAATACAAAAGAAATGAATAAAACTTCTTAAAATTTCTGTCAGGTATTTTCTGTTCTAGATACTCATCGTTTAGACATTTCTCTGAATTTCAGGGTGGGAGAATGGAGTTTTAGGAGGGAAGTATGTGCTAGGAGAGGTTCACAGAAAAGAGGGAATTCTTCAGTCAGCCTCCCAGGGAGTCTGAGGGGCTATGGTGCATTGTACAAATGGTACAGCCAGGAGGTCATTGGAATCAGTAATATGAACAGGTACAGTCCTCCAGAATTTATTTTTGCAGAAAACCCAGAAGATGGAGAGACAAAACCCAAGGAACCTGTTTTTTTTCCAGAATTCCCAAAGCTTGAAAGGGTGAGATTCCCACTGCATGTGATAAGAACTTACACAGTAGCTGTATATGGTGAATTCTGGTTCATCACTCTAGGTGCAAACTCAGAGCCAATCAGATTATCCCTGGGGACACATCTTCCCATGAATCCCCAAACCCATAGTAAAATAGATTTCAGGATAGGGAGAAGCTCTAAGATCAATAGAAAATTCTTAAGTGTTTATAGCAATTTCAATTCCATCATCTATTTTTATCTTCCAAATAGTTAAGGAAAACAGGAACCTTATTAGACCACCAACTCCAGGCTTCTGGAGGAGAAAAGGCTGGACAGTGACTCACAGATAGAAAAGCATAAGGCTGATAGTACAGGAGGATCCGGGTGTCTATGGAAGAATTCAAGGTCAGGTTCTTCATCACTTTTCTTCATCAGTTTTGAATTCTGTATCTTTCTTTCAGCTATATGGGCTGCCCTTTGCAGAACTGTGCCTGTATAGTGACCCTTTTATGACAAGCTATGATTCAGTGAGGCAAGTTTTTGTGCTGGGAAAGGAGGTGAGGCCAGAAATGAATTCAGTGGAAAGGTCACCTTTGCATCTCCTGGAATTGGAGGTGCCAAGTGTCCTCTTTGCAGTTGGCAAAGAATCATGCACTCTCCTACTTTCACCTTTGTTTGAAAACAGGGACTTACAGATACTGCCTTTGGTAAAGACAATGACTCTGGGGCCTGCAGCTGTACAATGAGTAACTAAAAGCAGGATAAAGCTTGGCATTCTTCCTTATTTCAGTATCCTTTTTACTAACTTAATATTTGTTATTACTCAGCTCTGCACATAGACATGTTAATAATTTTAGGAGTGCTCATATAAAAACTAGCAATAGATTACAAATTTATCTAATCTATCTTATCCCCCATGAAGATTGAGGCAAGATTGAAGGGATATTTAACTATCAGCTTTTATAAAAATATTCTTTTTAGTTGTAGATGAACAAAGCACTTTTGTTTAATTTATTTATTTTTATGCAGTGCTGAGTGTCAGACCCAGTGCCTCACACATGACAGTCAAGTGATCTACCATTGAGCCACAACCCCAGCTCCTCAAGTGTCAGCTTTTACCGTATCTTGTTTCAGAATCCCAGGGTGGTTCCCAGAAGTCTTCATTCATTGTTCATTTCCTTCCTGTTAAGGCAGAGCCTTGTGGACAGATAAACACAGGAGTTTATTCCCTCAACAGGAGCAATCATCTCATGGGACCTAGACTGCCCCTTTTAGGATTCCAGGTCTGGTAGATAAACATCCTGAACAATAAATAAAATTTATTCCTTTCAAGTGATAAGGACTTCTCAGGAGCCACCTAACAGTGCTAGAAGTGAGATAGTGATCCTTCAGACCTCATTTTGGACAAGACTGCTTAACAATGCATACCTCTTCCCCACTGTCCCAATTCTGCTTCCATTTAAATCATTGGGTCATGTCAGCACCCAGAAGACATGACTTGAAACATTGATCCCCTTGTCTTTCTGGTGTGGCTGCACTGACTAAAGTTCTTTTCTTGATTTTTGCAATTACACTTTGGATTTTCTGAGGGGTGTGTGATGTGTGGCCAGACCTGTATTTTGTACCTGGCATGGGACTGCTGTAATTCTTTCAATTCTTATTTTGTGGAAAATCAAGAAATCACTGCATAATCAATAATGCCAAAGGTTATGTGATATTATGAGAAACTCAAGTGAGGCTACTGGCATTAAATCTCCTTATATGTTTCTGGATCCTAGCTGCTTGTCTTTTTGTTGTTGTTATAAGTGGACACAATATCATTATTTAACATTTCTGTGATGCTGAGGATCAATCCCAGTGTCTCACACATGGTAGGTAAGCATTCTACCTCTGAGCACAACCCCAGTCTCATAGCTGCTGTATTTTCAAATCATGAGACCTTTGTCAACACAAGCTCCATCCATATATCTTTGCCCACACTGGTTTCTCTGCCTAGAATACTTTTGTGCCTCATAAAAGACTCCTGCTGAGCCTCCTAAAGCCAGCTCTTATAGCATCTATTTTGGTAGAGGCTTTCCTTACTAATCTCAAAGTGTAGGACAACTTATTCCTTGTCTATTCTCCTCAGGACTCTATAGGCTGAGGCAGGAAGATCATGAGTTCAAAACCAGATTCAGAAATGCAGTGACCTCCTAAGCATTACACACACACACACACACACACACACACACACACACACACACATATTAATGATAGTAGAAAGAACTGGTCATTACCCTCTATGCATATATGGTTACATGACTGGTGTATGTCTGCATCATGTACAACAAGAAGAATAAGTTATACTCCATTTTTGTATAATGTGTCAAAATGCATTCTACTGTCATGTATAACTAATTAGAACAAATAGTGAAGTGTTGGGGATGTGGCTCAGTGATTAAGCACCCCTGGATTCAATCCCCAGTACCAAAATAAATAATCAAATAAATAATAAATAAATGAATAAAGGTTGCACCTCAGTGGAGAATCACTTCTGTGTTCAATTCCCAGTTCAAAACAAACAAACAAAAAATCCTCACAAACCAAGAAATGAACAAACCACCACCATCACCACCATCAACAGTATCATTTATTCCTCTGAAGCAACTTCTGTGCTCTGCACTAACTTCCATTGTTGTCCTTCTACCCTTCTAGCACATTGCTTTTTTCCACCAGTGTTTCCCTGAACCAGATGTTAAGCTTCTCAAGGGCCCAGTTTGGGTATTATCCACCATTGTAGCCTGATATCCAGCAGAAGGTTTTACTACTGGCATCAAGAAAAGTTGGCTGAGTTGAATTGGGTGAGATTGTTGTGGTTGTGCATGATCCTTTCTCAGGAGTTTTTGGTGACCACTCCATCTTCCTGCTTTGTTAATATACCAAGAAGAGTTGGCTCTGTGTCAATCACCTTCACTGTACTTTCAGGCCATTCTGTACTAATTCTGTTGGGAAGATGGCCTCTCAAGGAGAGATGGGACATAGACAAGATGGAGCTGATGGTCCTTTCAGTGTGTATTCATTTTGCTATGCAGTCCCTGAGGGAATATTGCAGTACACAGCAAGTTACCCAAATTCTTGACGAAAGAGAAGTTCATGCTTTCTGGAAAGTCTGCATGTCCCAAACCAATGGATGTGAAAGGAAAAAATAAAAAATAAAACACCGGCCTGCAACAGTGGCCTGCATAGACACATAGACCTCCAAACACCTTGATGCAATTCCAGAGCAGATACAAGATATAGGAACACCAAAATATGATTTGAGCTTTTTCTTTGCATAAGTCAGAATATATGGCCTCCTGATTTTTGATGAATAGATGATTAATTAAATGGGTAGACATCGAGCCGGGGCAGCTAAGAGAGGAACAGCTCTGTAACAGGTGTCATTACTACCTGTGAGGCCCCATCACTTTAGGGATGAAAGACATCCCCTGACTGTTTGGAAATAACACCAGTTTATTATCTAATGTCACCATATGATGGACTATCTAATTTGCACATTATCTAATATTCTATGTCTACTTGGTCTGAGGAATTAAGGATTAGGTGATAAAAGTTCAAAGTTCTTAAAAATCAACAGAAAGAGTAGAAATTTAAGCAGCACAGGCAGGTCATTCTTCTTTTATCTGTTCTTAGTGTCAAACTTCTGTAGAAACTTATACCTACTCTAGACAACTCTTCCCATCCCTCTGGTCTGTAAATCCCTATGGATTCCTGACACTGGCCTGAAAATGTGGACTTCTCACTGGCAAAATGTGATAAGATTTGAATGCATGTAAAACAACATTGATTCAACAAGGAAAGTTTGAAGTATCATTTTATGACCATAAGCAATTTAATTAGTGCACCCAAACCCCCAAAACTTTTTATTTTCTTTTGGAAACACATTTCTATGGAAACTATATGTTTCTATGTTATAAAAACATGTGTTTTTCTGAGATGATGTTATGAGTAAATCCAATATGACTTTCCACCTGCTCTACTTACATGAGGAACAATTCACACATGTTAAAAGGGACATAATGGAGTTTTACTCAGCCATAAAGAATAATAAAATTATGTCATCCGATAGGAAATGCATGGAACCACAGACCATCAGGATAAGTGAAATAAACCAGATTGAGACAGACAAGTGTTGAATGTTTTCTGTCATATGCAGAAGCTATACCAAACTAAGAAATAAAAAGGGGAGTTGAATCCCATGAAAGTGAAAGAGAGACCAGTGGGGCAGAGAAAGGGGAATGAGGAGAAGGGAGGAGGAATGGAAAAAAGAGAGAAAAAATAAAATTAAATTGGCCAAATTATGCTATGTCTATAAATGATGTACTTCATACATTGAATTTCACCTTTATGTACATCTACAAACACAAATTTTAAAAGCTATAAATAAATAGAATACCAATAGATTAAATGAAATGGAACAAGGAGAAGGAGGAGAGGAGGGATAGTGGATGCACTGGGGAATAAAGTGAAGCAAATTATATTTTATGCCTGTATGATTACATCAGTATAAACCCCAATATTACATATAACACACAAATAGAATCATTAAAAACTTACATCAATATCAATAGGCTAATCTGTGCTTAGGACTAAAATATGTACCAGGTCTTAACCAATGCATTGGCCCATTCGTTGATTGGATTACTCGTTTTGTTTTTTTGGTTGTTTCTTTGTTTTTAAGATTATTAGAGTTCTTTATATATCCTAGATATTAATGCTCTATCTGATGTGTATGTGGTTAAAAATTTGCTCCCATTCTATAGGCTCTCTATTCACCTCATTGATAAGAAGCTTTTCAGTTTGAATCAATCCCATTTATTGATTCTTGATTTTATTTCTTGTGCTATAGGAATCTTTTTGAGGAATTCAGGGCCTAATCCAACATGATGAAGATTTGGACCTACTTTTGTCTATTAGGTTCAGTGTCTCTTGTTTAATTCCTAGGTCCTTGATCTACTTTGAGCTGAGTTTTGTGCATGGTGAGAAACAGGAGTTTAATTTCATTTTGTTGCATGTCTATTTCCAGTTTCCTCTGCCCCATTTTTTGAAAAGGCTCTCTTTTCTCCAGTATAGTTTTTTGGCTCCTTTGTCTAGTATGAGATTACTGTATTTATGTTTGTTTGTCTCTGTATCCTCTATTCTGTACCATTGGTGCCAATACCATGCTGTTTTTGTTACTATTGCTCTATAGTTTAGTTTAAGTTCTGGTATAATGATGCCACCTGCTTCACTCTTCTCAGTAAAGATTGTTTGATGTATTCTGGGTCTCTTATTTTTCCAGATGAGTTTCATGATTACTTTTTTTTATTTCTATGAGGAATGTCATTGGGATTTTGATTGGAATTGAATGAAATTTGTATAGTGCTTTGGCAGTATAATCATTTTGAAAATATTAATTCTGCCTATCCAGGAGCATGGGAGGATCTTCCATCTTCTGAGGTTTTCTTCAATTTCTTTCTTTAGTGTTCTGTAGTTTTATTTTAGAGGTCTTTCACCTCTTTCATTAAGTCAATTCCCAAGTATTTTATTTATTTATTTATTTTGGGGACAGTGTAAATGGGGTGATTTTCCTCTTTCAGATGATTTGTCACCGATGTAAAGAAATACCTTTGATTTATGGGTATTCATTTTACATCCTGATACTTTGCTGAATTCATTTATTAGTTCTAGAATTTTTCTGGTGGAATATTTTGGATCTTCTAGGCATACAATCATGTTGTTGGAAAACAGTGATAGTTTGAGTTCTTCTTTTCTTATCCATATCCATTTAATTTCTTTCATCTATCTAATTGCTTTGGCTAGATTTTCAAAAACTATGTTAAATAGAAGTGGCAAAAGAAGGCATCTCTGTCTTCTTCCAGCTTTTAGAGGGAATGCATTCAATTTTTCTCCATTTAGAATGATGTTGGCCTGTGGCTTAGCATAGATAACTCTTACAATATTGAAAATATTCCTAGTATCCCTAGTTTTTCTAGTGTTTTGAACATTAAGGTGTGATGTATTTTGTATTTTCTGCATCTATTGAGATGATTATATGATTCTTATCTTTAAGTCTATTGATGTAATTAATTACATTTTATAATTAATAAAGTCTATTGATGTGATTAATTACATTTATATTTATGTTGAACCATCCTTACATCGCTGGGATGAACCCTACTTGATTGTAAGTCACTATCTTTCTAATATGTTTTTGTATTTTATTTGCTAGAATTTTGTTGAGAATTTTTGCATCTATGTTTATTAGAGCTAGAAATCTGAAGCTTTCTTTCTTTGATGTGTCTTGATGTGATTTTGGAATCAGGACAATATTGGCATGATAGAATGAGTTTTCAAGTGCTCCCTCTTTTTCTATTTCGTGAAATAGTTTGAGGAGTATTTGTATTAATTCTTTAAAGGTCTTTTAGAACTCAGCTGGTATCTGTCTGGTCCAGGGATTTTCATGAATGAGAGGCTTCTGATGGCATCTTCTATTTCATTCCTTAAAATATCTATTTGACTTGTGAATATTATCCTGATTCAGTTTGAGAAAATCATATGACCCTAGAAATCTGTTAATACCTTTGATATTTTCTATTTTACTGGAGTACAAATTTTCAAAATAGTTTCTAATTATCTTGTGTATTTCTGTCATGTTCATCATGATATTTCCTTTTTCATCACAGATGTTAGTAATTTGAGTTTATTCTCTCTTCATTATAACCATGACTAAGGGTTTATGGATTTTATTTATTTTTTCAAAGAATCAACTTTTTATTTTGTCAATTTTTTTAATTGTTTCTTTTGTTTCAGTTTCATTGATTTCATATCTAATTTTAATTATTTCCTGTCTTCTACTGCTTTGGTCTTGATTTGTTCTTCTTTTTGGGGGTGCTTTCAGATGTAATTTTGGGCATTTATTTGTAGACTTTTTCTTCTTTTAAGGAATGAACTCCATGCAATGAACTTTCTTCTTAGTATTGCCTTCACAGTGTCCCAGAGATTTCAATATATTGTGTCAGTGTACTCATTTAACTCTAAGGATTTTTCAAATTATTTTAGATTTTTTGTGTTGTTGTACATGGACATCATGTCTATTTTACTTATTTTCATAAGCAATTCTAAGACTCAAACCCAGAGCCTCACACATGCTAGGCAAGCACTCTGCCACTGAGCCACAACCTCTAATAATTTTTAATCTCCTGTTTTATGTCTTTCACAACCCATTGTTCATTCAATAGCATAATATTTACTCTCCAGGTTTTGGAGTATCTTCTATTTTTTATGTCATCATCGATTTCTAATTTTATTCCATTATAATCTGATAGAATTCAGTGTATTATCTCTACTTCTTTGGTTTTTTTTTTTCTTTTTTTTATTGGTTGTTCAAAACATTCTACTTCTTTGTATTTGCTAAGAGTTTCTTTGTGGTATAATATATGATCTATTTCAGAGAAGAATCTATGTGCTGGTGAGAAGAAAGTGTATTCACTCATTGGTGGATGAAATATTCTCTATGTCTGTTAAGTCTAACTTATTGGTTGTATTATTGAGTTCTATAATTTCTTCGTTTAGCTTTTGTTTTGAAGATCTATCCAGTGGTGAAAGAGGCATGTTAAAGTCATCAGAATTACTTTATTGTGGTCTATTTGACTCTTGAAGATGAGAAGAGTTTGATTAGTGAGTATAGATGCTCTACTGCTTGGGGCATACATATTTATAATTTTTATGTCTTATTGATTTATGGTTTCCTTAAGTAGTATGAAATGTTCTTCTTTATCCCTTTTGATTAACTTTGGCTTGAAGTCTATTTGATATGAGGGTGGAAACCCCTACTTGTTTCTACAGACCATGTGAGTGTGTTTCTTCCCAACCTTTCACCTTTGGTCTGTGGATGCTTTTTCCTATGAGATGAGCCTCTTGAATGCAACATATTGTCTTTTTTTTTTTTTAGTTCAATTTGCCAGTCTATGTCTTTTGTTTGGTGATTTCAGGATATTAATATTGAGGGTTACTATTCAGACATAATTTGTATTCCCAGTCACTTTTGTTTATTTTTGGTATTTATATCGACTTGGTTTCTCTTTTGGCTGATTTTTCCTTTAGTGTAATCACTCCTTTTGCTGATTTTCATTGTTGTTTTTCATTTTCTTCTCATGGTCTATTTTGCCAAAGATGTTCTGTACTGCAGTCTCTCTAGTTGTAATTCTTTTATCTTATGTTTGTCATGGAAGGTTTTTATTTCATCATCAAATCTAAAGCTTAGTTTTGCTGAATATGATTCTTGGTTGGCATCTATTTTCTTTCATAGCTTGGTATATATATATATATATATATATATATATATATATATATATATATATATATATATTAGGATATTTTAGCTTTGAGGTTCTGGATTGAAAAATCTGTATAGATCCTAATTTTTTCCATATATGTGATCTCATACCTTTCTCTGTGGCTTTTAAATTTTTATCTTTACTCTGTATGCTAGTCCTTTTCATTATAATGTATCTTCGTGTAGATTTGTTTTAATTTTGTAAATTTGGTTTCCTTATAGGCCTCTTGTATTTGATTTTGCAATTTATTCTTCATGCTTTGTCGCGACCCCTTGCCCGCAAGGAAGACACAACTCAGGAATCTTCTTTCAGCAGTTTATTCAGGCCTTGATTAAAGTATCTTTTAGTGACCTTCCTTTCTCTTCCTCTCCGAGAGCCCAAGCACAGCCTAATAAAGCCCCCCACGTACCAATCTTAAGCCGCCGCGTGGATCTTTCTTATAGGGTGGCAAGGGATAGCGTGCCAACTCTCCACAAAAGAATTTGTTTATCACAGGCCACAGTGGAAGCCGGCGCCATCTTCTAATGGCGGCCACAATCTACAACAGTGGCTTACTACAGTTCCCCCTTCTATTTTATAAAACAATGCAGGTGAAAGTAGAGGTCCTATCCCACTGTGCAGAAGCGGCTGCAATGTATGGTTCAGTCCTAAGGAGGCGCCTTCCCCAGACCTGACCCCATATCAGCCGACGCCTTTTTTCGTAGGGCGGGGGTGTGGACGTCAAACCCGCATGCAATAGGACATGCTTTCCTTGGGGTCCGTTGAGGGATCACTCAAGTGCAGTGCTTTGCCTCGCATCCTGCATCGTGATGAAGGTGGACGAAGGGGGACAGCTGAGGCTGTTCTGTGGCTGTACACAACGACAAACGAGTTGACAGCACCCTGAAAGAAAGGCACGGACTTTAAGGCGATAGAGAAGCATTAGTGTGGAAACCCACCTGCGTGCAATGGCAGCAAGACCGGCAGAGTGCAAGGGCTTTCCAACACCAAGAGAATAATGAGGAAAGACATGCCGATCCCAGTGCAATGTTATAATAACTTGGGGTGCAATGGCCATGTCAAAGATTTACTGTTTAAGCTGCGCAAGCCAGACTTGAAGTGAATTGCCATTTTCTAAAGCTGCAAGAGCTTGGATGATCATAGCCTTATCGTGAGCATTGCGGGCTTTGAGGCGACAGAGAAACCACAAACAGAGAAACATACCGAAGCAACACATTGCACCAAAAATGCCTACCCCCACCCACTCTTTAAAAAAGGAAAAGGCAGAAGATATCCAATTGGTGAATTGACCCAAAGTCACGGGATCAACACGGGTGCTATTCAAGACAGCTATCTGGGTTAGTTGAGACTGGATCATGTCTTCCGCTTCCATGGACCAATTTCCAGCCAAATATTCGCCAAGATGTGGGAAGAATTCCTGGAATCATTAAATCTGATAGAGGTTATGCATAAATGTGCACGTTGGTCAACACAACCCAAAAGCACTAAGTCAGCCAATTCTTCTACCTGAGCTTGGAGTAAATCTATTCTTTGGTTGGCAGCTAAAATCCCTGACAAAATATGTTGATTAATTGTATTTTGGGATTCAAGTATGGTGGAAGTTTGTTGGACAACTTGATTAATGGTGGCAGCAGTTTGTACTTGATTGGCCATAGCCATTCCGGCCGTAACCGCTGCAGCAGCAGATATCGCCACGGCTGTCACTATAGCCGCTGTGATTCCAAAATCTCTGCGGACTTTAAGTAGCTCAACAATAAGGAATTTATCAGGATCTGCAGTGACCGGGATTGGGACGAAAGTTGGAAATTTCATAACCACTGCTACAGTCCAGGAACCATTCCAACACTCAGATAAGAGACAGGTAGTATGAGAACAATACAGCATCCCCGACGAGGTGGCCTCAGCCAAAAGGAATAAGAAGGGGGATTGGACACAGACCATAGCAGGAGGCAATATGGCATTATACAACAGAGAGTTGAATGAAACAGATGTAAGTCTATTACCTTGTTCACTTTCCCTAACAGTACCAGAAATATTAGCCAGCCAACTTTTGGCTCCTACCAACTGAGCCAGTGCAGAAATATCGGCTGAAGCCCCCTTTTCATTGGAAATCAGTCATTGAAACCAGGACCAACCTACTCCTGTAGAGGAGCTGGCACTATTGTTAAAGTTATAAACATACCTATCAAGAGAGGGGGAAAGGGAGAAACCTTTAGCAACTTGATGTTTCTCCCAAGAATGATCCTGACAAGGTGTAAATGTTGGGGGGAAACCAAGATTAGGGGTACAGTAAGGAGAGGCCTTGAAATGAGTGGCATTATAAATACTACTAGAAGAAGGAGGCACTGGGATTAGTACCTCGGAGATAATAGCCAAGGTAGTTATGTTAAGAGCAGAGCTGCTGTTTGCGGGGGTCCCTGAGCCTGATTGCTTCCCCGAAGCTACCTTGCTCAATACAGCACTGATAATGCTTCCTGAGACCTGATTGGACCGCAATGGGTCCTCCCAGTTAGTCAAATTTTTGGTCTTAAGGCTAATGTAATTAGCGTTTCTAAGGCTGAAACAAAAAACTCCTGTGAGATTAACTTGAGGTTGATTAAAAATTCTCTCCATGTCCCCTCTAGGAGAGGCACAGGGAGTAGACATCTCACATGAGGTAGAAAAAAGAGTGGGGAGGACACTAGAATTACCGTGAACCGGCATCGGCATTGGCCATGCCCGTGCCACTGCCCACCACCGCATTGGTGTCGCCTGTGTCATCGGCACCAGCACCAGAGCCAGAGCACTTAGCAGAATGAAGATCTTCATCACAGGATTGTTGTGGTATCTCTTGTTGCTGGTCAGCTGATGTCGAGACTCTTCTTGTCAAGCGTTCAGGGACCCACAATGGTTCCGTACGATCCTGGGGAAAAACACATACAGATCCTCGTGCCCATGTCAGCACGGGGTCAGGGCCGTTCCATTGGCCCATAAGAACATCCTTCCACTTAACATAGCCAATCACAGAGGGCTGAGGGGACACATGTCTATCGGCCGCAGAGCGACCATGAATATCCAAATTCAAAAAATTAATGGTAAAGAGAGCTAAGGACAGGCGTTCTTTAGGAGTGTGTTCAGCTCCTATTCCCCCTTTTTGTTTTTGTAAAGTTTCCTTTAAGGTGCGATGAGGACGCTCAACAATGCCTTGTCCTTGAGGATTATAAGGCAAACCATGAGTAAGTTGCACTCCCATAGTAGAACAAAAAGCTGTAAATTGTCTGCCAGTATAAGCAGGTCCATTATCAGTCTTAAGGGATGCAGGTGCACCCCATGCTGCCCATGCCTCTAAACAGTGAGTAATGACATTACGTGCCCTTTCTCCCGATAAAGCAGAAGCATGGATAATTCCAGAGCACGTATCAACGGAAACATGCACATACTTAAGGTTACCAAAGTCAAGTATATGTGTTACATCCATTTGCCAAACAATCAATGGCTTCAATCCCCGTGGGTTTACTCCATAATTAGGGGGATGAAGAAATGTGACACAATGGGGACATTGCAATACTATCTGCCGAGCATCCGCTCTTGAGATGGAAAAACGCCTGCGCAGCGTTAATGCATTAACATGGAAGTTTTGGTGAAACAACTTAGCCCCCTCTAAGGAGGAAGCCAAGCATATCAATTGACCTCTAGTGGCTAAGTCCGCACAGGCATTACCTTGGGATAACGGACCAGGAAGAGAGGTGTGAGCCCTGATGTGCATTGGATAAAAAGAAGCAGTGCGGTTAGAGATAAGCTGTTGTAACTGAGTAAAGTAAACAGACACATTGTGGGCATCACTAATAGCTCCCACGGCCTCCAGGACTCTTAGTGCTTGTACCACATAGCTGGAGTCCGAAATAAGATTAAAAGGAAAAGAACACTGTTTAAAAACTTCAATAACAATTTGTAGTTCTACCCATTGTGGATTTCCAGGAGCAAATTGATACTGGATAGGGGGAGAGTCATTAATTACGTAGGCTCCCATTCCAGACTTGGAACCATCAGTAAAAATGTTAACAGCCCCCTCTATGTTTGGGCATGGAAAGCTCTCCTCGAAACACCCTCACCGTACGGCGGCGGGTCCGGAGGATCATTTTTCTTGAGCTCCTGTTTATCTTTGTTCCCTTCTCCCATAGTTAAACTCCCTAGCTGCCGAGACAGTCTCCCGAGCTCCTCCTTCTCATCCTCCTCCTCTTCTGACCCACTTTTGCATGGGAGTGTGCGCAGTGTACTGAGATCTGGATACAAGCGTTTCCTCCCCCGTTTCTCGCTCTGCACATTCCCTTCCTCCTGAAATATTTCACTCCGTGCCAGAGACAATCGCCTCCTCCCCTGTTTCTCGCTCCGCACACTGCCATCCTCCTGAAATACGTCACTGCCTGCCGGAGATAATTGTTTCCTCCCCTGTTTCTCGCTCCGCACACTGCCACCCTCCTGAAATACCTCACTGCCTGCCATTTCTGATCTTTCTTCATGTAATTGCTCTAAAACTTCTTGTCCTTTAGTAAGTGCTTCCTGACATCTGCTATCTGCGAGGCAACTACGGATCATCTTCCAAAGGGGTATCACCCCACCCTCTAATATGCCCTGCTCAGAAGCAAAGTCAAGGTCTGTGCCTAACTTATCCCAGCTAGGTAGAGTAAAGCTGCCCCAGAACGGAAACCACGATGCAGCAATATCTGTCTTCTGTAAAAATCTCTGTAAAGTACTACGTTTCACTTCTAGGCCCTTGGAACGTAACAGGTTATCTAGGGCCAGGAGAAGCGGACTTGAATATACGGCACCCATGACACAACAAAAGACACACAAAAAACAAAAGTGAAAGTAAGAGCAAAAGTACACAGTGCAGCTGCAATAAGATTTAATGCTCTCTCTGGCTTTACAGAGGAGCTGCCGCTTTGACAGCGGGTCCCAATTAATCTGGGACTAATCTCCGCTTTAACCGCGGGTCCCAATTATCTAGGACTGATCTCCGCTTTACCTGCGGGTCCCAACTTACCTGGGACTAATTGGTGCACCACCCCTGACTGCTGAAAGTTCTGGTTCCCGGGTTTCGGCACCACTTGTCGCGACCCCTTGCCCGCAAGGAAGACGCAACTCAGGAATCTTCTTTCAGCAGTTTATTCAGGCCTTGATTAAAGTATCTTTTAGTGACCTTCCTTTCTCTTCCTCTCCGAGAGCCCAAGCACAGCCTAATAAAGCCCCCCACGTACCAATCTTAAGCCGCCGCGTGGATCTTTCTTATAGGGTGGCAAGGGATAGCGTGCCAACTCTCCACAAAAGAATTTGTTTATCACAGGCCACAGTGGAAGCCGGCGCCATCTTCTAATGGCGGCCACAATCTACAACAATGGCTTACTACAATGCTTGGGAAATTTTCTGATATTATTTCACTGAAGAGATTGTGCATTCCTTTGGTTTGAATCTTTATGCCTTTCTCTATCCCAATAGATCTTAGATTTGGAATTTTGATGTTATTCCATCATTATTGGGTGTTCTGTTTATGCTTTCTTACCATCTTCACTGTGTGCTCAACTTTCAAGATTGTATATTTTGTCTTCATTATCTGAAATTTTGTTTTCCAAGTCATCTAATCTGTTTATGCTTTCTGTTGAGTTTTTGTTTGTTTGTTAGTTTGTTGATTGTTTCCTTGATTTCTGATTTTATTTTCAGGATCTCTCCTTCTTGAAGTACTCTTTTGCTACCTGTATTTGCCCCCTTATCTCTTTGTTGGTGTGATCAATGTTTGCCTGTATTTTCTCAATTAAGTCATTCTTTACTTTGTAGGTCATTTTAATTATGTATATTCTTAATTCCTTCTCTGACATTTCATCAACTGCACTTTCCATGGATTCTATTATTGTAGTATCTTGGTGTGTTTTTTCACTTTGCCTATGTGTCTTCTTTCTTGCAGTGCAAATCTGAGATATTACAGTTTCTACCCTATAATCTTATAGTGATCCTGAAGATTACTTGTACCTCACCTTGGTTTTGGACTTCTAGCCTCCAGCCAATGTCCCATGATAAATGCGACTGCAAATAAATGTGGTGGTGGCAATAGTGGAGATAACTCAAGATAGCTGTGAAGTTGTGTCAAAATGGATGCAACTACTTTCAGAAATGGGGCTAAAAGTGGGACTTTCAGTGCCTTTGGGCTGCCTGTTCTGAGATGCAGCTGCCTGCAAGCCCTACCTATTTTCCCGAGGTGGAGGCTATTGCATGGGGAGGGCTATGGCGATGCTTACAGGGGCCCAAGATGGAGGTGGGATAGGCCTGGGTAGACCTGGGACACCCTCCTCCCTTTTTTGAATATGTTCTTGCATTTTTCACAAAAAGGTGTTAAAGGTTCATTTTGGACTTTCCCAATTTTTAACCTGGAATCAACCTTTTATCTAACTAGCCCTGCTTCCTATAGTGAAATATGATATTTTTATTCAAAGATCTGGTCACCAAGACTGATCGACTGGTCCTTGCTATTAAAAAGTCACTGTTACCCAGTCCCATTAGTGCAGACAAGTATAAATTTAAATTTCTATATTCAAACACTCAAACAAACACACACACTCACACAACACACACACACACACACACACACACACACACACACACACTTGTTTCTCTATTTTTCTATCTGGAAAAGCATGAATTCACAGTGATACATTTCATTTCAGTCTTCCTTCACAGGTCTCATTCCAATATTCTTTCCTGAACCAGAGAGTCACTTCACCAATATTTTCTATGAAAACTGGATTTCATTGTCCTAGATGTATTTACTTTTTAAACAATCTCTCTTTATACAGCTAAATTCCATTCTTCCTATTGTAAAACCACATGCCCTCCTTAGCTCACCTCAGTGTTTTCTACCCTATTTTGTCAACGAGTGTTTATGACAGGCTACCTCTGTCTGTGGAGCCCATCTCAGGTTTCTTGGCCTCCCATACTCAGGCAGGCTGTCCCTTCTGAGGACACCTTCCCTATTGTATCTGATATCTGACTTAAAGCCACCATTATTCCCTCTTCCACCATAAAGTGTGCCCTCACATTGCTGGACCATATCTAATGGCATTAGGAGTGAATTTTTCAGGAAGGGAAAGGGAAGTAAAGGGAAGGAAGATATTAGACAGGAATAAGATGGAAAAATCCTGTGTAGTTCCTGATACAAGGTGAATCTGAGGAGCACTGCTGTAAAAATGTTTGACTATCAACCATTTTCTAATTCAATGCTCATTGTGCTTGTTATCAAGTTGAGAATTGAAGATGGACTACAAATATGTTTCTTGATTTCCAGAATCAATAAGGAAATAGGAAGGGAATATGAAATCTAAACTAAAGATATTGTAATAACTACCTCAGTAGAGTTTTTCAAATTATGTGCTTCCAAACTGCAGAAGCACACTATGAATATACTTTTCCAGCAATGCAAAAATTCACAGTGGGTTAACTGTATCTATCTTACTATTTAATTTGAATTTCTGAAAAAGCTTCATGTATTCAGTGATTGTGATGATCAAAAGATTGGGTTTCGACTCTCACTGACTCAGTACTATATATCCCCTTAAATGGGCATAGAGGCTTCAGATATATTTTATAAGGATATGTTTATTGACTTTCTCAGTATAAAACATATCACAGCATATTTCAAAGAACACATCATATATATCAATGTCACTACAAAAGTCACCACAACCATCCTCATTTTCATTAAAAATTGTTGACAAATTTGGTGATAATTGTTGATTCTCTGATTAGAGCTCAGGATGAGCTGCCAGTAATAACTGGTAGTGAGAGGAGAGAGCCTATTAAACCCAGAAAGGGTGAGTCTTCACATCTGGCACTGAGGTGGTCACCTACTTTCCATCACAAAATAGATAATACTCTATGCAGACCCTGAGAAAGCTCAGAAAAGGTCTCCAGAATCTCTTATCATTCATCAATTGAGGGATACAGAGTCTACCTTCATTTTGAGTTTTCCTCAAAAAATAAATTTTTGTTCTTTGATGTTCTGTGTCCCAGTCTCCAAGAAGAACCATGCAAAAAATCCTTAGGGAAGTTCAGGCTCCACTAATTGTCCCATCTCTGCACAAAACCTTGAGAATAATGGGCTTTTCAGGTTGAAGAAGTCCTAGATTGCCTAATTGCAGAGGAATCTGTAACATATATCTAAGCACATGGAGAATGAAGCACAATAAATGAAGCAACAGCAATTGCATCAGCAAAGTAGAGAAGATACATTAAGCACAGTCATGCTTTACAAACATGAAAACTATTTTTAGTATGATGTATCTTGAATTCCTTCTACTCCTTCTCTAACATGTGTCATGATGAGATAGTAAAAATATTCATTTATGTGAAAAATTATTTTATGACTATCTCTTATACTAGGCCTGAGACAAATTGAGGTTGACTTATTCACTTTATTGAAAAAATTGTAAATAAAGGACTGGAGTTGTGGCTTAGTGGTAGAGCATATCCCTAGCATGTGTGAGTCACTGGGTTTGATTCTCAGCACCACATATAAAATAAATAAAATAAAATAAAGGTCCATCAAGTAAACAAAAAAATAATTTTAAGAAAATTTTACATTAAAAAAAACAAGTTTTAAAAATTTAAAATTGATTCCTACACATTAAGACAAACTTTTAAAACACTGTAGAAAGTTAATTTTGTGCCTGCTGAAACTTAACAAAGAACCCTGAGGAGGTTTTATACACTTCAACGTCATGGGCAGGGTCTGTTCACTTCTTGCAGTTGAACTCAATCTGTAGAATGATGGGAGTGGACTTAATTCCTTAAGAACATTATGCTCTTTGGGAATCTCCTCTTGGCTTCTAAGCACAGTGAAAATTGGGAACTCCTAAACCCTTCAGTTTTTTGACTAATTCCTCATGCCATTTCCAGAATCACTCCACAGGGCTGGGGGATCTCCAACAGAGTACTGTTTTTCTCTCAGTAAGAAGCAAATTATTGTTTAGATTGAGAAGACCAGCCTAGAGAAGACAGAGCTTGCAGAAAGTATCTGCCCCATTCCTGGTGTGTCAGGGGACTCCTTCATACTAGCCAATTGGCCCTAAAACCATCTCTATCCTCCTCTCCCATGCAGATGGCCCATTGAGAAGGAAAAGTTGTATTAAACCTACCAGTCCTGGAGGTGAACCACTATCAATAGGGAGGTTATATAAGTTCTGCTTAGGAGAGCTTCACTCGAACATAATCCTGTGGTCACCACATCTCACAACTGTGTACAGGGTCTCTCCAGGAGAATTAAAGCTGAATTTACACTATGTTCAAGTACAGAGTCCACACATACACATGTCACACTAATCTGCATTGAGTCCATATGTTTTTTATACTTTGGTCTTCATAAAGCCATAGACTTAGAGCTCCCACAGGGAAGAACTCTAAAATCTCAAGGATGGTGCAAAAGAGACTCATTGGACTACAGATCTAAGAATTAAATGATTAATTAGCATATTTTTTCTGTGACTAGGTCCCTCAGTTTGTAAAAACATCTTCAAGTAAAACATGTATATGAAAATCTACTGACCCGTGTTTTCTTAAAAGGTTGGAAGGAGAAGTTCTGCATTTCTCTGGCAAGAGCAAGTTTTATGTTCACGATTGCAAACCTCATGTCAATGCAGTTTCTGGGGCCATTTCCAAAGGGCATGTACACATAAGGATCGATGCTGTCCTTGTTCTTCTTACTGAACCTGGTTCCACAATAGATGACAAATCAACAAAACATTAAAACCACAACAGTTACTTGTTTCAAAGTGTTCTTTAGACACCCCCCAAGCAATGGTGCAAAAGAAGCTTTTCTGGGCTGAATTTTATTGAAATCCAGCTGTGGTTTTGCTGTGAGAATTGTTAAGCTATGGAATTTTTCCACCCACCCTCCTCCCTTAACCTATAGGATCTTTCAGCCTTTTTGAGATGAGATTAATGCTGTTTAAAAGGAATCATGGTAAATTGAGACAGTAAAGGAAACAACATACACACAAAAAATATAAGACATATAAAGCATAAACACATAAAATGAAATGACATAGTGGTTTTGTCAGTTATGGCACATTCTATAAAATTTGAAAACACACAGACACACACACACACACACACACACACACACATGTGCATACACACAAACACAATCATGGTGCCATGTCTGAGGAGGATTGGTTTCAGCATCTGGCCACTACAAAATCATGGGTGATGATGTCTCTTATAAAAATAATGGGGAAATATTTATATATCCTAAGCACCTACTGAAATATATTTTAAATCATCTCTGGATTGCACTTAATAACTAATGAAATGTACATACTCTATAAACACTTATTGTATTAGACAGTTTATAGGGAAATGACAAGAAAAATGTTTATATTTAGTTGAAATCATAGGTGCAAAACCAGTACATAAAGAGTGTCATCAAGTGATAATGGAAAATTTACAGCTTATTGTTAAACATTTCAAAATCAAATAAATATGATACAATCTAGTTTTTCAAAAAATCCATATTTATACAGAAATATGTTTATGAGAACATAATTACATTATAAACTTGTGATTATTTAAAGAATTTGAGATACTGGATGGATATAGCATCCTTTTTGTTCCTTGTCACAAATTTATACCATTTTGCAAGTAAATATCATGCTTGTAACATGAAAACAGCTTAAAATAAAAATACATACATGAAAATGATTGCACAGTTACCTGTATGTCACCTATGCTAATAGATACAAGGATATGCTTGAATCAGCCTAGCCCAGTTTGTTCCCTTTCCCGGGGTCCCTGTACCTTTCAGGGCAGAACTCCTCAGGCTCTGGCCAATATTTTGCGTCTCCATGAAGAACAAAGATTGGTATCATCACCAGTGTCCCCTTACTAATGAATACTCCATTGATTTCAATATCTTTCTTACAGATTCTTTCAAGTCTGGCACAAATTGGGTACAATCTGAGAGTTTCATTTACCACCATGTCCAGGTACTCCATCTGCATCAGGTAACAGGTGTCTGAAGGCAAAATGTTTAGGCACTCCATCTGCATCATAGGTAACAGGTGCCTTAAGGGAAAAAATGAAATTTTGGGGAATTAAGGTTTGAAACGAACTTTAAACTCAATCTATACTGTATTATTAAAGTGTTAGAAGATCCCAAAATATATTCAGAATGGTGAAGGAGAGTAGTGCTTAAAATTGAACTAGCATTGTAATAACAATCATGTTCATTTGACAACCATGTCCATGGCCCATTGAGAAGTGCAGGGTAGTTATGGACATAAGAGACCTTTGGGGCAATCCCAAATTCAGTGTGTAATATCCTCAGCAGCATCATGTACTACTTTTTCTCATGTAAGGAAAAGTGACTAATAGCACCAAAAACAGAATATGACAATTACACTCAGGCAAAATATGTGAAAGTCACTGTCACCTTTCACTAGAAAACTCATGTATCTATTTCAAGTAAATAGAATATATTAAAAAGGAAATAACCTTTCTACATCAGTTTATAGTTGAATAATCCTGCTTTATATATCAAGATAACACTACATCATGTAAAAATGTTGGGAGAAACTGGTAACTTTCACCCTAATACCACCAAAAAAGGGCTAAGATTGGATGGCACCATGTCACACAATTTCAGTTCCAGAGAACATTCTAAGGAGGACAGGAAGCCACTCTCATCCCCACCCTCTGTTGATGGACCAGTCTCCTGGTTGTTCTTCATGGCTTCATTGTGAGCTCTGAAGAAGAGGCTTTGTGCTCACTTCACTGCCAAACCAGCCATGCCAGCCCCAGAGACCAGGTGTCTTCATATCCAATAGACTCTCTGTTTAGGCAGAGGTGTGAGGACAGCAGGCACAACATGTGACTAATGCCTGTGTGTCACTGGAGAGGACACAAGGTAGAAGTAAAGTGTTTGGCTCAGGAGCCATAAAACTTGACTCATCCTGTGACGACTTCTCTCTAATACATGACTAGAGTGTGAAGATGTGTGGAGCAGTGCAGAGTCGGTCTGCCCACCAAGCACAGGATCACTCAGCAGACAGTAGGGCAGGAGTTCATGCCACAGCTCAGCAGAGACAATGATCTGGACAATTGAGTGACACATGCTTACACTTCCTCGGTGTCATCATGGTAACTGGTAATGGGTACAACTGAAATTTCATTCTTTTCAAAATTCCTTGTAGTTTTGGGAATAACATTTCCCCCCAAATACTGTTTTCTCCTTCATTTGTCTCTTCAGATTCTTTCCAAATAGAGCTGGTAAAAAGAATCAGTGACTATTTTGGAAAAAGTCTCCTAGGAAGAGACAAGGAGGCAGTCATGTTGAGGGTCCACTTCTCTCCTCCCTCTCCAGGTACAATCTTCTCACCTTATTGGGCAAAGCTGCATCAATCTCCTGCTGCAGTTTGGTCTGGACATCAGGATGGGTGGCCAGTTCATACAAAATGAAGGAAAGAGCACTGCTAGTGGTCTCATAGCCAGCAAAAATGAAGATAATTGATTGAGCCACAAGCTCAAGATCAGACAGGGCTAATGGAAGAGGAAACACAACCTAGTTAATTCCAGAAAATCACAACATCAGGGTTTAGAAGAAGAGAAATCCCATTGAAACCTACAGATGACTAGGCAGGACCAAGGAAGAGCAATTCAGGGTCATTCTCAGAGTGGTTTTTCACTCTCGTGTCTATCTGATAGGGGAGACAAAGGAAAACTTTTTAATCCAGTTTTCCTGAGGTCTACACCACTCTTGGACTTGGCTACTAACTGTGCCATTCTCAGCACCACCAAAGATAGGTAATTTCCAAAGACACTATTTCTAGCTAAGATACACAGTATAATCAATATGTCCCTTAGATTATCATAAATCTACTTTATGTAAGTACAAAAGCAGATGATATTCTTGTCCAGGACAGTTTTTAATTATTCTAGGTAACATATAGCTTGAAATACTGATTTGATCGTTTGTAATACTAAGGTTTCAATGTGTGGGAAATTGAAGAATGTCTCATCTAAACATGTTGGAGGAAATGTAAGGAAATATTGGGCAGCAAAGATACTGTTGCTACTCAAAGCCTGGTCCATGGACAAGCAGTATCAATAGCATTTGGGAAATTATTAGAAACACAGAATCTCAAACCCATTCTAGAACTACCAAGTCAAAATATGAACTTCCATTTTATGAACTTCCATAAAATGTGGTGATTCTATTCTATTGAAAACTGTCAATAGAGCGGCAATGGGCATGACATGTGGTGAAAAAGTAGGGTCAATTTTAGTAAAACACAACACGTATTCAGTCATGACTGAATATCACCTTCCTTAGTACATGCCCTCTCTCTGCTCTACTTTATGCACACCAAACAGATCTTCGCATGGAAACTGACCTCCATGTTGATTTTTCTCTTGACAGAAGCTAAGCACAATCATGAAATTAACTCATGTATCTTGGAATGCATCAGGACATTTAGATACCTAGATCCCTGAAATAACATGGTCCCTATGCCAAACATGCAATTCAAGATAAAGAAAGAATACACAAAACCAGGGTTTGAAAGGTCTACAGAGTTGAGATTTACTGATTTTTTTTCTATGATGTTTTTCTATGATGATGTCATGAGAACATCTAATTACCAAATCTTTTATCCCAGTGAGTTTGAACCCCATGAAGTAGGACTATAAAGTCAAGGTTTGGTCCAGGTACAGTGGCACACACCTGTAATCCCAGTGGGAAGCTGAGGCAAGATATTCATGTGTCCTCAGCAACAGCAAGGTGCCATACAACTCAATGAGACTCTGTCTCTAAATAAGGACTGAAGATGTGGCTCAGTGGTTGAGTACCTCTGAGTTCAATCCCTGGTACCCCACTGCCCAACACCAAAAAAAAAAAAAAAAAAAAAATTCAAGGATTGAAGCTCAGATGTTTGCATTCGTAGCTACCAGCCATATGTGAGTGTTTAAATTTTAATTAATTAAAAGTCAATACACTTCAGTTCCTCAGTGGCACTAGTCATGTGTCAAATGGTCAGTAGGCACATGTGTTTGGTGGTTATTGTATTGAAACAAACTATAGACCATTTCCATCATCACAGAGAGCTGAATAGAACTGGGTAGAGACATATAAAATAGATGAGTTGATGGATGGATGGATGGATGGATGGATGGATGGATGGATGAATGGATGAATGGATGGATGATGGATGGATGGATGGATGGATGTATATGCACATGTGAACACAAAAGTATGTACACTGGAGGGGCTGGAGTTATGGCTCAGTGGTAGAGTGCTCACCTCACATGTGCAAGGCCCTGGGTTTGATTCTCAACACCACATAAAAATAAATAAATAAAATGAACATAATGTGTCTGTCTACTACCAAAAAATGAATATTAAAAAAATGTACACTGGGGCTAGGTTTGTGGCTCAGTGGTAAAGCACTCACCTAGCATACATGAGGCACTGGGTTTGATCCTCAGCACCACATAAAAATAAAGTAAAAGTATTGTGTTCACCTACAACTAAAAAATAAAGATATTTAAAAAATATGTACACTGGCAGGCTGTAGTAAGCCCAGCCCTCATCTCTAGAATTAATTGTTCAACATTCAGGAATTTTTTCATGATTGTCAAGACACTGGGTAGCCAAAATTCGAACTGCAATGGGAGTATTTGTGTCACAGAAATAAGTTTTAAATTAGAAAATTTCTTTTGAAGGAGAGAGAAAAATAGTTTATATCACTGGATGTGAGTAGATACAGAAATATTTCTTTCCTCTGCTTCATGTAGAAGTATTTCACATTAATAATCTTGTCTGCTGAGAGTATCTAAAAGCAAAAATCTACAAGATGATCTCAGTTTTGATTTCTAAATTCCATTAATTACTAAATAAATAAATAAATAAAACCCTAAGATTCATGGAAAAATCACCGATTCCAAAGCTGTCAGGAGAAACAGAGCAGAAACCTAGAATATCTTAAATCAGAAAGCAAGAAAATACTTGGAAAATAAATGAAAAGGGCACAGAATACACTGTATGTTCCTATAATGTGGATACATGTCAGAGAATGTACAAGACTAAGAGCAAACCCTAAGGAAGTCTGTGGACACCAAGAGCAAACCCTAAGGAAGTCTGTGGACTTTGAATGATAAAAGTGTGTCAATACAGGTTTCTGAACTGTGACAAATATAACTCTCTGGTGGTGGATATTAAGAGTGAAGCAGTGTATTTAAGACTACATGGAGAACCTCTGCCACAGTCTCGCTGGGCACAAATCACAAGCCACTCAAGCAGGAACAATCTTTATTTCTGAACTCCCGTGAATGCCACACACGTGGCCTTCTCCCAGGACACCCCCCACACCAACCAGAACTCCCACCACCGGGACTTCACCAAACAATTCGAACTCTTCAGGAATCCCCATGAGAGCTCAACTGGAACTCAATGGGAACTCCAGGAGAACTCAACAGTCATCATCTTAATGGCTCGCTGGTGTCACCTCTTAACCAATACTATTGGCAAAATGCCAGGGGCCATTCTGACTTGGCTGTGGCTCTCAGCATTTCCCCCCTTCTGTTTAATTAAACAACAAGCAATGTGGCTTAGGGACTGTGCCTGTTAGGTTGTCCAATACTACATGTGGTGCTTACCTGTCATTGGATGAGCTGACCTCAAGGTGTCAGCCTCCTGTCTTAGGTTGGTACCACTGCAATTGGATCTTACCTGTCACTGATTACCAGTCCAGCATACAGCAATACTTGTGGATAGGCCTTTGCACCAGTGTGGGGGGGGTGAGGTTCTTTGCCTCACCTCTTTTGGCCCCCAAATTTGGCCTTGCACCAGTGTGGGGGGGTGAGGTTCTGTGCCTCACCTCTGTTGGCCCCCAAATTTGGCCTTGGTGCCAGTGGAGGGGGATGAGGTTCTTTTCCTCACCTCTGTTGGCCCCCAAATTTTAGACCATCACTAGTAGAAGGGAGGAGGATGCAAAATGCCATGACACCAAGCCAAATGATGGCTCTTTGTGGAAAAATTTTACCACCAATGGCACCATCAGCAAAGATACGCCAGCACTACCACAATTTTGCTGCACCAACAGATAGTTCAAAATGCACACAAGTGATACATGTCCAAGCAAGTTCTACAAGCAATTCAAAGCAGAGGAATCCATCAATATGTCCATTTCCTCCCAAAGTAAATCGACTCCTTGATTGAGCATTACTTGTTGAGTTATTATTCATTGATGCATCAGTTTATGCAGTTTAATGTGATAGCTATCAAAAAAGCTATAGTTTGGTTTTATCTTTGTCTTCACTGGCAATGGGATGAAGATAGGAATTCTGGCAATGATGGCTAAAAAAAGTTATGTAACATTCCAACAGGTACTAAGAAAACAATTTTCTGAACAATTTACATTATCCTGAACAGAATTATTAAAGACAATGAAAAGGAAAGGTGAAAGTAAACAAACAGATATGTTAACCTCCTTTTTTGTTCACATATTAAAACAATCCTCAACAGTTGTTTACCCAATTTAAATTAAAACATTTAAATCACGTGAATAAAAAAATATTTTGATCTATTTTTTCATTAGCACTCCTCATATGATATATGACATACTCACATACAGACATACAACACAAAACAGAAGTGTGCACACATAACACAATACATACAACACATAAAATAATAATAAAGGCCTTGTAGGGTTTTACAGGTGAAATCCCCATTGCAATGCTCAAAAACTCCACAGTCAAAAAATAAAAATCACCAGAAAAACAGGTCTGTTTGAGCTCAAAAAACAAAATAAAACTTCTTGATGTGGGAAAGGGCAATAATAAAATAGATATTTAAAAAAGCATCCTGGTTACCACCTGGGTTTGACTCTTCTTTTGATATCCCATCCTTCTTCTTGTAACTTGCATATGGGTCTGAAGGTATTCCCACAAGCAAGGCCCAAGGTTTCTTACATTTGAAATAGGCCTTAATGGTGTTCATTATTCTTATTCTCCAGGTGTGGGAGAACCACTGTTGCAGATGTAAGGATAGCCAAGCTGGAGCTCTGGATATCAGCTGTTATGGATTTGAGTCAAATCATCTTCTTTTTGGTCTGTAGAAATCGCTTTGGTTAGTCTCTCTGGAATCCAAATCGGCTGCTGTTCTCCCTTTGGAAACACACAAACACAACCCCAACTCCAGACAATCACTGGGTCAGGACCTTTCCATTGTCCTGTTAGAATATCCTTCCAAAGTACCTTAGGCTTATGTACATTTTTTGAACACATATGCCTTTCCACAGCAAAAAGCCCTGATGAATCCAAATTTAAAAAGTTTAGAGTAAAAAAGGTTATTTTAAGTTTATCTTTGGGGGATATATACCCCTTCCCAATTCCCTCTTTTTGATTTAATAAGTACATTTTAATAGTTTGATGAGCTCTTTCAACTATGCCTTGTCCCTGTGGATTGTATGGGATTCCTGTTATATGAGTAATGCCCAATGAGGAGCAAAATTGTTTAAAAGGAGATAGAAGTATAGCCAGGACCGTTATCTGTTTTTAACTGTTTTTCAACACCTACAGTGGCAAAATTTTGTAAGCAATGAGCTATAATATCTTTAGCTTTTTCTCCAGCATGAAGGGAGCCCATCAAAAATCTGGAAGAAGTATCAACTGTAACATGCAAACATTTTAACTTTCCAAATTCTGGCAAGTGTGTGACGTCCATCTGCCAAATATGGTTAGGTATCAGTCCTCTAGGATTGACTCCAAGATTAACTTGTGGTAAAAAGGTCACACAATTTTGACATTGTTTTATTATTTGTCTAGCTTGTTCCTTAGTTATTTTAAAATGCCTTTTTAAAGTATTTGCATTGACATGGAAGGATTTATGAAAATTTGTATCTTCTTGTAGTGTAAAATAAATATGTATGTCATGTGTAGTTTTATCTGCTGAATCATTGCTCAAACTAGGGGCTCCAGGCAATTCTGTATGTGCCCTGATATGTACTATGAAGAATGGATCTTTTCTGTCCCAGATTAGATTTTGTGTAGTGGAAAACAAAGAGAAAAGAGTAGAGGAAGGGGAAATCCTACCAGCATCTTCAAGGGATACTATAGCATTAATTATATACTGACTATTGGAAAATAAATTAAATACAGAATCTTTAAACATCACAAAAGCTTGTAATACTACATTAAGCTCTACCTTTTGAGCCGATTGCTTAGGTACTAAAAATGTAAAAATTTGATCAGGGGTAACTACTGCTGCTGTACCATTATTTGACCCATCAGTGAATATATTTGGAGCATTCATGATAGTTGTTTTTCTTGTCATTTTTGGAAAAATTACAGGATGCGAAGACCAAAAAGACAAAAAAGGATTAGACGGTAAGTGGTTATCAAATGAAACATTAGATTTACACATGATTATTGCCCAAGTATTTAACTCATTAGCTAACTCATCAATTTGATCCATAGTATATGGAGTAATAATTTTATTGGGAGAAATTTTAAACACTCCCTTTGCTGCTTTTATTCCTTTGAGTATTAATTGTCCTAAAGCCTCAGGATACCAAGTAAGAATAGTGTTAGGAGAAAAAGATAAATGTATCCACAATAATGAACCCTCTTGCCAAAATACTCCTGTAGAAATATTTTTTGTTGGTAGTACAATAAATAATAAAGGCAAACTTATGTCATTTCTATCCAAGTGCATATTTTCCATATATGTTTCAATGATTTTTTAAAGAGAGAGAGAGAGAGAGAGAGAAGAGAGAGAGAGAGAGAGAGAGAGAGAGAAAGAGAGAGAGAGAGAATTTTTTTAATATTTATTTTTTAGTTCTCGGTGGACACAACATCTTTGTTGGTATCTGGTGCTGAGGATCGAACCGGGGCCACATGCATGCCAGGCGAGCGCGCTACCACTTGAGCCACATCCCCAGCCCTGTTTCAATGATTTTTAATGCCTTTCTTGTTTCAGGTGTTAACATTCAGGGTGAATTTGGATCTGATGGACCTTTTTGGATATCAAATAAAGGTCCCAACTCTCCTGTTGGTATGCCTAGATAAGGCCTTATCCAATTTATGTCTCCTAATAACTTTTGAAAGTTGTTAAGTGATTTGAGTTGATCTACTCGTATTTGAATATTTGGTGTATGGACCATGGTTGAGGATAATAGAACTCGAAATAATTAATGAGAAAATTTAATTGTACTTTATCTATTGCTATCTCTAGATTATAATTTTTTAAATAATTTGTAAGTGTGGCATAACGTTCTAGCAATGTGTTTTTATCTTTGTGTGCTAACAATACATCATCCATATAGCGAAATATTTGTAGTTCAGGATTTTGATTTCTAAGTGGCTGGATTGCTTTGTTAACATAAATTTGACACATAGTTGGGCTGTTAGCCATCCCTTGAGTGAATACTTTCCATTCATATCTCTGATCAGGTCCTTCATGAGTCAGTGCAGGGATAGTAAATGCAAAACATGGACTATCCTCAGGATGAATTGGAATTGCAAAAAAAAAAAATAATAATAATAATAACCTTTAATATCTACAGCTAAAACATACCAGGTTTTTGGCAAAGCAGACAATTGGGGAATCCCTGATTGAGCTGTCCCATAATAACCGTCTCATTATTAATGGCTCTTAAATCTTGCAATAATCTCCATTTACCAGATTTCTTTTTGATGACAAAAATGGGAGTATTATGGGAAGATACGGAAGGTTGTATATGTCCCTCTGCTAACTGTTGTTTGACCAGGTCATGGGCTACTTGTATCTTTTCTTTAGTCAGGGGCCACTGAGGAATCCATACTTGTCTTTCTGATTTCCAAGTAATTTTTATTGTCTCAGTGACCCCTTCTGAAAACCCAATCCATGTCTATCTATTTCTTGATCTATTTGTATTGGTGCTGCTATACCTTGTGCTTGTTCCCCTAATCTTTTTTCTTTCCTAGAATGTTGTCTAGTCCTAATAGTGGGTGCATTTGGATTGATGTTATTTGTTAGTGTCAAACCTAATTGATCTAGGACATCTCATCCCCATAAATTTATAGGAAGATGATCCAATACATATGGCTGTATAGTTCCTTCACATCTTTCAGGTTCCTTCCAATTTAATACCATCGCACTTGTATGGGGAATAATTGTCACTCCTAAGCCTCGAAGCATTTGAATGGCTTATTGTAATGGCCAATGTTTTCGCCATTCTTGACGAGAGATAATGCTAAGGTCTGCACCCACCCAGTAGCCCATTAAATTCACGTCCTTGAATATTTAGTTTTAGCATTGGGCGAGAATCTAAATTTAAAGAAAGCATAGCCCAATCTACACCTGTGGAGCCTAATCCCCTGGAACCTCTTTCTATAGTACAACTGGAAAATTTATCATGTAGACTGGGTATTATTAATAACTGTGCTATTCTATCTCCTGGTGAAATTACTGATATACCCCTTGGAGAACTGGCTATAATTTTTATTTCACCTTCATAATCGGGATCAATTACCCCAGGACTTATCATAAGTTCTTTTAGAGTAGAAGAACTGTGTCCCAATAATAAGCCTACTGTTCCTTGGGGAAGAGGTCCTTTTACCCCTGTGGGAATGATTTGTACTCCCATCTCTGGAGTTAGTACTGCTCTGGCAGAGGTGCAGATGTCCAACACTGCACTCCCTCTGGTTTGTCTGATGAGGGATCTAATGGATAATTTGTCCTGGGCACTACCCTGATGGTGTTGTTGGGTTCCTCCAATACCCTGTATATTTGTGGTAGAGGGCCCCAGAGCATTGGGCCCCCCTGTCCGTTTTTTGGCAATGGAGCCCAATGTTTTTCTCCATGATATCATGGGTAAACACCTGGTCCTTTTCCGTTTTTTGATAATGGAGTACCCTCTATAGTGGTTTGAGAACAGCATTCATTAGCCCAATGTCTCCTTCTATGGCATCATGGGAAAATACCCAGTATTCTACCCCTTTGATACCTAGTTTTGTTAAACCCTCCTCCTATGGGGCAATTCCTTTTAAAATGTCCTGTTTGTTCACAATTTTAGCATGTTTTTGGCCTGGCACCTCAAGCCTATTATACTGCAGCTGCCAAGAATTGTCCTTGTTCATTAATGTCTCTGCATTATTTAATATATATGTTTAAATCTCCATGTTTCCATGGTCTAATGGCCTCCCTGCAACATCTGTTTGCTTGTTAGTAGGATAGTTGTTTTTATTAATGGCATCGCTTGTTCTACATCCCCAAAGATTCTGGTAGCTGTTTGTATAAGCCTATCTACAAATTCAGCGTAAGGTTCATTAGCTCCTTGTATTACCTTAGATAATTGACCTTGTAAATCTCCATGCCCCTGGAAAGTTTTCCATGCCCTAAATGCAGCTGAAGCGATATGTGAGTGTATGGCAGGATCATATCTAATTTGTTGCAGCTGATCCTCATAAGGTCCCTTTCCTAACAACATATCTAGATTTCTCTGAGGATAACTGGCTGCTGCATTTCGCCTAGCTGTCTCCGTGCAAAATTCCTGATTGGCAACCTTCCATACCAGATATTGTCCTCCATTTAGCACAGCTTTGCACATACTAGCCATTCTGCTGGCATCATGTTCAAGTTGGTAATGGATTCAACCATACTTACAGTGAAGGGTGCTCGAGGACCATAGGTTGTTACAGCCTCTTTCAGTTGCTTCACTGTTTTGAAATCTAAAGCATTGAGAATTCGCTGCCCTCCTGCCTCCTCAAATACAGGGCATGCTAATCTTTGAGGTCCTGTCTCAGGATCCCATCTATCAACTATGGGGGTTAAGGGCCACTCAGCATATGTTGTCTTCATAGGTGGAGCTGTTGGTTGAATTATGCCCTCTGGTGATAAAACTGTGTTAGTTAGCAGCCTCCTGTTGTAACTTCTCCCCTGATAGCTTTTTCTCCTCTAAACTTTCTTCCCCTTTCTGACTATCTCGAGAGGCCTCCTCTTTTTCCTGATCTAATATGTCTTCTACCATAATCTGAACTGAAAGCTTTGGACTAGGCAAACAAAATCTTATCATCATCCACAATGGCAATGTGCCCACTGGCAAAGTTTCTGGGTTTTTCTTTTCCCTCTTCCTTAAGTCTTCACCATGATGTTCCCATTGTGATATATTCAACAACTCCTCCTTAAAAAGTCATGGGCTCATTTTTGTATCGTATTAATGTATGCCTTAACTGTCCTTGGTTTTACTGGGGTGCCTCCTTCGTTTGGCAATTTATTTAACACTCTTTCAGTTTGTTTTTTGCTAATTTAGGACCCCATATTTCTGCTACAAAGGTAATGCAACCCAACAAGATATCACAAAACAAAATGAAACAAAAATGGAACAAAAATTCATTGTGTCAGTTTTTCTATTTTCTTGTCATATGTATCCGTGGTCTATCTCTATCTCTTCCTCAGGGCTGAACAAATTCAAACCTTGAGCCAACCACTATCCCCAGTTTGCCTGAGATATTTCTAGGGACAGGCAGCTTGAAACAAAAATAAAACAAATCAAAACAAGAACACATTGTTTTTTGAAATGGTCACCCATTGTCTCGCCCTGCCCTCAGGGGCGAACAGTTTCACTTACCCCCAATTTTCAGGCGTTTCCCATACGGGCCACCAAATGCCGCAGTCTGGCTGGGCACAAATAACCAGGAGGCCGAGCCACTTGTAGATTCAAGCAGGAACAAACTTTATTTTTGAACTCATGCGAATGCCACCCACGCGACCCTCCAGGAACTCCATGTGAGCTCAACCAGAACTCTACCAACCCACGCGAACTCTCTAGGAACTCCACGAGTGCTCAACCGGAACTCAATGGGAACACCGCAAGAACTCAAAAATAAGGGACACCTGAGGCAGCAGGAACCTCCCCTTCTGGCAAAATGCCAGGCACCATCTTGACCTGGCCGTGGCCCTCAACACTGGCATATGGGAAACTGTTGAGAAAGAATAATCTGCTGGGCAGGTATATTTAAAGACATGTCCAATCTACATCATGGATGTATGTATTAGATTAATATTCCTTCAATTGTTCAAAAAAGATGAGGTCATTTTTAAATAAGTAAATTTTCACAAATACAGATTCCAAGCATCCTATTTTGACCTTCAGAAGGAATGTGAGGAACTTACCTCAAAGAAATTGTACTATTGAACAGAATAAAATTAAAATATTTCCATTAATTTTAAAATGCCACTGGTGGGAAAATAGATGCAACAAAAGCCTGAATACTACCCTTTACTTCAATTGTTACAACCAGGTTTATATTTTCTATTTTCACAACCTTATGAATGCCTATTCTTGTAGAAGTGGATTTAAGATAGAAGTCAAAGATCTCCTTGGGGCAATGTCTTCTACACCCAGTCAGAAATAACTGCTCTCTTCACATGCTCTATGAAACCAGGAATCCCACTATTTTTTAAAATATTTTTTTAGTTGTAGGCAGACTTAATACATTTATTTTATTTATTTATTTTTATGTGGTGCTGAGGATTCAACCCAGTGCCTCACACATTCCAGATGAGCTCACTACCACTGAGCCACAAACCCAGACCAGAATTCTCACTATTTAAAGGAATTCTTATACTAGATGGTTTTATTCATGCTCCTGTACTGGAATTTCATAAGCAAATATTTAAAATACAAAATGGGCTTGGAAACTTCAGTCTCTTGAAACTGCCATTAGATTTCACATCAAGGGAGAAACAAAGCTCTACACTGATGGTAACATAAGAAATAAAGTTCAAAATTTCTCCCAGGTTTTTGCTCAATAGTTTTATCATTCAGAAGTTGTTGCATATTTCAGGGTGGAGGAATTGAGTTTTTGGAGGAAGGGCTATCCCAGGGAAAGGGAAGAGAACAGAGGGAAGAACTGAGTCTGAGCTTGTGGTAGCACCTGGGGTGCACTTGGTGCATTTTACAAATGGTGCTGGGACGTGGGGGGGAGTGAGAAGGAACCACCTGTTCCACAGGAGACAAGCCTCTTACACATCTTTTGTAGTACACATAGAACACAAAAGATAAACAATGACACAGAAACTTGTGAAGACCCCTCTTTACCCCCAGAATTCTGAAAGTTTGCAGAGTGCATCACTTTTCAGAAGGTGTCCAGTTGTTTGTAATCTGCATCTACTTAACTCTTCTGGTTGATTAATCTAGGTTCAAACTGAGACTCACTCCAAAGTTCTTCCTCCAAATCAAATAATATCACTATACCTCCTAGTCACAGAAATGGGAGGTTTCAAGAGGAGAGAAACTGGAACAGTTACTCATAGATCAAGGACCACCAGGCTGATTCCTAGGAGAACCCAGGTTTCCATGGAAAAATTTGGGATCAGGTCCATCACTACTGTCCTTCCAGATATGTGATCTAGATGTGCCAAGCTTGCTTCTGTGAGCAGCTGTGATTCAATGAAGTCAAACTGGCATATTTATATTCTGGGAAAGGAGGTGGGGCTGGGTGTTCAACCAATAGAAAAAACTATCTGTGCTTCACCAACTATTGCAGAAGCCAGGTGCCCTCTCCACCATGGCTGTTGGCAATGAGTCCTGGAGACATGCCTATTTTGATCTTTGAGCTCAGATTTTATAAAAATTATCAATAAAAACTTTGATGGGGCTGAGGTTGTGGCTCAGTGGTAGAGTGCTCACCTAGCATACATGAGGCGCTGGGTTCAAACTTCAGCACCAAATAAAAATTAAATAAAGACATTATGTCCACCTACAATTAAAGATATGTACTTTTTAAAAAACTTCAATTAGTGTTATTATTATGCCCAAAGGTTATTGCTTATTCTTCTTTTTTTTAAGTGTGGAACCATAAGCTGCTTGACTGTCCTTTGCTCTGGAGGGACAGGTTATCTTTGTCATTCTGTACAGCAAACAAACCTGTCCCTGCTCCTTTGGACGATATCTTCCTACTCATTCTTTTTCATTTTTCAGTTTTTGGTGGACACAACTTCTTTATTTTATTTTATGTGGTGCTGAGGATCCAACCCAGCTCCCCATGCATGCCAGGCAAGCTCGCTACTGCTTGAGCCACATCCCTAGCCCCAGGTTATTGCTTCTTATCAGAAACTCAAGTGAAACATTAGAATCAAATGTCTTCTAATCAGTTTTTCTCTCCATGGGTGTTCTCATTACAAAATCCTTGAATTCCACCAAAAAGGATATATCTAAATAACTACTCATGCACTTTCGTCTGCTTACCATGTCCTCATGCCCCATAGAAGAATTTTTTAAAAATATTTTTTAGTTGTTGATGAACATTTACACATCAAGAGTATTTTGTTTGTTCCAGTGAAGGACTCCATGCGTTTTCTCTCTGAAAAAGCAATATTTCCTCTTCATCTTTCCCAAATGAACTTTTCAGTAGATGTATCCCAAAATCCACATTTCTGTGACCTCTTTTGTATAGTTAAAATTCACAATTGCATTTTAGCAATGGAAAGATTTATTCTTAACTTTCAGAAGTGAAAACTCAGAGCAAGTGTTGAACTTGCCCTGTCCTTGTGTAGAGGTGGCAGTTCTCCATCTCTCCATGCTGAGTGGGAACTCAGGAGGCAAGTTTTCTGATATTTGCTCACTTACTCACTTTCTACTCCATACTATGACTGGGATGAACATAAGTCTGTTGGTCTAAGCAGACCACTGGTGTCTTCAGGTTCCTAACTCTATGAGAACTTGAGGAGAGAGCACATGAGGTAAGAGGAAAGCATGCCCATGGAGGATATGAGCATATTGTTGGGTCTTGCTTTTTAATCCAATCTGCCAGTCTAGGTCTTTTGATTAATAAATTTAGGCCATTAACATTCAATGTTATTATTGAATTATGATTTGTATTCCCTGTCATTTTACTTCTGGTTTTTAATTTGATTTAATTTCTCCTTTGGTTGAATAATACTTTAGTGTAGTTTCTCCCTTTGCTAGTTTCCACTTTTATTAACTTCATCCTCATGGAATATTTTGTTGAGAATGAATGCTCTGTAGCTCAGGCTTTCTAGTTGTGAATTCTTTCAATGTTTGTTATCATAGAAGGTTTTAATTTCATCTTCAAATCTGAACTTAATTTTGCTGGATGTAAAATTCTTGGTTGGCATCCATTTTATTTTACATCTTGAAACATTTCATTCCAGGAACTCCTACCTTTTGAGCATCTGGGTTGAGAAACCAGTTGAGATCCAAATTGGTTTCCCCCATATGTAATTTGATTGTTTTTCTCTCACAGCCTTTAAGATTTTCTTTATTCTCTGTGTTAGTCATTCTCATTCTAATGTATCTTGGTGTGGGTCTGCTGTAATTTTGTACATCTGGGGTCCTGTAAACCTCTTGTATTTGATTTTTTATTCCATTCTTTAGGTTTGGTAAATTTTCTGATATTATGTCATTAAATTCTTGTGCATTCCTTGAATTTGTATCTCTGCTCTTTCATCTATGCTTATAATTCTTCAATTTGGTCTTTTCATGTTATCTCATAAATCTTGGATGTTCTATTCATGGTTTCTGTCTATCTTCTCTGCAGAGTCAACTCTATCTTCAAGATTATATATTTTGTCTTCATCACCTGATGTTCTCTTTTCCAAGTGTTCTAGTCCATTGGTGATGCTTTCTATTGAATTTATAACTTGGTTTATTGATTCCTTCATTTTGAGGGTTCTGGTTTTTTTCCAGAATCTCTATGTATTTCTTGAAGTAATCTTTTGCTACCTGCATTTTGTCTCTTATCTCATTATTGGAGTGATCTATTGTCTCCTGTATTTGCTGTCGTATCTTATTCTTGGCCTTGAAGATCACTTTAATTATGTATGTTTTGATGTCCTTCTGTGACATTTCTTCTACCATGATGTCAATGTGTTCTATTATTGTACTGTCTTGGTTTGTTTGGGTCACATTCTTCCCTTGTTTTTTTTATGTTGTTTATGGTCTTCCTCTATAGCAGTACAGATCTGAGGTATTACAGTTTCTACTCTAATCTTGTAATGTCCCTGCAGGTTACCAATACCTTGACTTTAAGGAGTATATTAATATTTACAGCATCCAAAGCAAACAATATAAGGTCTTAAACTATATAACTCCTATTTAGACAATTACAGTTTTGTCGCATTAAACAGAAATAATGTATCCAATTAGAATCCATTTTAAAAATAGTAGGTTTGCATAAGGGTATACAATTTTGAATGATGAACAAAAGGGAGGATATAGGATGTATGATTTATGAGGTAGAAGGTGAGAATATAGAGGGAGGTTGAAAGATGTATCAAGAGAAATAGGCTAGCAAGGATACCTCTGGTGTAACCAGGCCAGGACCTTGGTGATGGTCTTCCAGGTCCTGGCTGTTGTCTCTAGATGGAAAGAAGCCAGAAGAGCCATGCATTGGTTGAGCTACTCTTCCACACATGCAGCTGCAGTCAATCTCCTCCTCCTCCTCCATGTGTCTAGCTGAGGTCAGTCTCCTCCTCCTACCCACATTTGGGCTGGGGTCAGATTTCTCCTTCTCTGTGTGTCTGGCTGGGTTCAGTCTGCTCTTCCTCTGCTCATGGGGCTGAGATCTCTCTGATCAACCTCCTTCATATGTGGGGCCGGGTTGGTCTGCTCTACCTCCTCCACATGTTGTCCCAGGAGATCTCTCCTATATCACGTTACTTTCACCAAGGCAGTTTCTGATTATTACACTGTTTTCTAAATGTATAAGAAATTTAAGGATATCCTTTGATTTTTGTAAACCCATGCAGACCTATGATTATTGTTACTGTACTCTGGATTCTAAACTGTACTGTAAAAGTTAAAATTAGTAAAATGTAAAGCTTAAGAGAGCACTTTGCCATGTTGATATTCTCCAAACTAAAATTATCTGTAACAAAAGTCTCAGATGTGTATAGAAATAACAAATTGGGTTGATATTTATTCATGTCATTTAATGTTTTACAACCAGATAAATTAATGTGTTGTCAATAAGTTACATATGAAATTTTGTGTTACTCCTCACATTACAATTGAATTTTCTTTTTTTTTAATTTTTATTTTTTTCATCTTTCATACATTTGATTCAAGTGAGTTATGCATTTCCATTTTTACCCCAAATACAAATTGCAGAATCACATCAGTTACACATTCACAATGTTTACATAATGCCATATTAGTGACTGTTGTATTCTGCTGTCTTTCCTATCCCCTACTATCTCCCTCCCCTCCCCTCCCATCTTCCCTCTCTACCTCATCTGTTGTTGTTCCGTTCTCTCCCTTCCCCCCTTTCCCCTCACAACCTCATATATGTGATTTCGTATAATGATGAGGGTTTCCTTCCGTTTCCATGCAATTTCCCTTCTCTCTCCCTTTCCCTCCCATCACTCGTCTCAGTTTAATGTTAATCTTTTCCTCGTGCTCTTTCCCCCTGTTCAGTTTTTAGTTGCTCTCCTTAAATCAAAGAAGACATTTGGCATTTGTTTTTTAAGGATTGGCTAGCTTCACTTATCATAATCTGCTCTAATGCCATCCATTTACCTGCAAATTCCATGATTTTGTCATTTTTTAGTGCTGCATAATACTCCATTGTGTATAGATGCCACATTTTTTTTTTATCCATTCATCTATTGAAGGGCATCTGGGTTGGTTCCACAGTCTAGCTATTGTGAATTGTGCTGCTATGATCATTGATGTGGCAGTATCCCTATAGTATGCTCTTTTAAGGTCCTCAGGGAATAGTCCGAGGAGGGCGATAGCTGGGTCAAATGGTGGTTCCACTCCCAGCTTTCCCAGGAATCTCCATACTGCTTTCCATATTGGCCCCACCAATTTGCAGTCCCACCAGCAATGTACAAGTGTACCCTTTTCCCCACATCCTCGCCAGCACTTATTGTTGTTTGACTTCCTAATGGCTGCCAATCTTACTGGAGTGAGATGGTATCTTAGGGTGGTTTTGATTTGCATTTCTCTGACTGCTGGAGATGGTGAGCGCTTTTTCATGTACTTATTGATTGATTGTATGTCCTCTTCTGAGAAGTGTCTGTTCAGGTCCTTGGCCCATTTGTTGATTGGGTTATTTGTTATCTTATTGTTTAATTTTTTGAGTTCTTTGTATATTCTGGAAATTAGGGCTCTATCTGAAGTGTGAGGAGTAAAGATTTGTTCCCAGGATGTAGGCTCCCTATTTACCTCACTTATTGTTTCTCTTGCTGAGAAAAAACTTTTTAGTTAAGTAAGTCCCATTTGTTTATTCTTGTTATTAACTCTTGGGCTATGGGTGTCCTATTAAGGAATTTGGAGCCTGACCCCACAATATGTAGATCGGAGCCAACTTTTTCTTCTATCAGGTGCAGGGTCTCTGATTTGATATCAAGCTCCTTGATCCATTTTGAGTTAACTTTTGTGCATGGCGAGAGAAAGGGATTCAGTTTCATTTTGTTGCATATGGATTTCCAATTTTCCCAGCACCATTTGTTGAAGATGCTATCCTTCCTCCATTGCATGTTTTTAGCCCCTTTATCCAATATAAGAAAGTTGTAATTTTGTGGATTGGTTTCTGTGTCCTCTATTCTGTACCATTGATCCACCTGCCTGTTTTGTTACCAGTACCACGCTGTTTTTGTTACTATTGCTTTGTAGTACAGTTTGAACTCTGGTATCACTATACCTCCAGATTCACACTTCCTGCTTAGAATTGTTTTTGCTATTCTGGGTCTTTTGTTATTCCATATGAATTTCATGATTGCTTTATCTATTTCTACAAGAAATGCCGTTGGGATTTTGATTGGCATCGCGTTAAACCTGTAGAGAACTTTGGGTAATATCGCCATTTTGATAATGTTAGTTCTGCCTATCCATGAACAGGGTACATTTTTCCATCTTCTAAGATCTTCTTCTATCTCTCTCTTTAGGGTTCTGTAGTTTTCATTGTATAAATCTTTCACCTCTTTTATTAGGTTGATTCCCAAGTATTTTATTTTTTTTGAGGATATTGTGAATGGAATGGTTTTCCTCATTTCCATTTCAGAAGTTTTGTTGCTGATATACAGGAATGCCTTTGATTTATGCATGTTGATTTTATATCCTGCCACTTTGATGAATTCATTTATTTACTCTAGCAGTTTCTTTGTAGACCCTTTTGGGTCTGTTAAGTATATTATCATGTCATCCGCAAATAGCGATACTTTAAGTTCTTCTTTTCCTATTTTTATGCCTTTAATTTCTTTTGTCTGTCTAATTGCTCTGGCTAGTATTTCAAGAACTAAATTGAATAGAAGTGGTGATAGAGGGCATCCCTGTATAGTTCCAGATTTTAGAGGGAATGCCTTCAGTTTTTCTCCATTTTGAATGATGTTAGCCTGAGGCTTAGCATATATAGCTTTTATAATGTTGAGGTAAGTTCCTGTTATCCCTAGTTTTTCTAGTGTTTTGAACATAAAGGGATGCTGTACTTTGTCAAATGCTTTTTCTACATCTATCGAGATGATCATATGGTTCCTATCTTTAAGTCTATTGATGTGGTGAATAACATTTATTGATTTCCGTATATTAAACCAGTCTTGCATCTCAGGGATGAATCCTACTTGATCATGGTGCACAATTTTTTTGATATGCTTTTGCATTCGATTTGCCAGGATTTTATTGAGAATTTTTGCATCTAAGTTAATTAGAGATATTGGTCTATAGTTTTCTTTCTTTGAAGTGTCTTTGTCTGGTTTTGGGATCAGGGTTATGTTGGCCTCATAGAATGAATTTGGAAGAGCTCCTTCTTTTTCTATTTCTTGAAATAGCTTGAAAAGTATTGATATTAATTCTTCTTTGAAGGTTTTGTAAAACTCTGCTGTATACCCATCCGTTCCCGGGCTTTTCTTAGTTGGTAGTCTTTTGATGGCCTCTTCAATTTCTTCTTTTGTTATTGGTCTGTTTAAATTGTGTGTGTCTTCCTGACTCAATCTGGGCAGATCATATGACTTAAGAAATTTATCGATATCTTCACTATCTTCTATTTTATTGGAATATAGGGTTTCAAAATACTTTTTAATTATCTTCTGTACTTTTGTAGTGTCTGTTGTGATATTGCCTTTTTTCATCCCGTATGTTAGTAATTTGCATTCTCTCTCTTCTTCTCTTCGTTAGCATGGCTAAGGGTCTGTCGATCTTATTTATTTTTTCAAAGAACCAACTTTTAGTTTTATCAATTTTTTCAATGGTTTTTTTTGTTTCAATTTCGTTGATTTCCGCTCTGATTTTAATTATTTCTTGTCTTCTGCTATATTTGCTGTTGTTTTGCTCTTCCTTTTCTAACGTTTTAAGATGTAGTGTGAGTTCATTTATTTGTTGTTTTTTTCTTTTTTTGAGGAATGAACTCCAGGAAATTAATTTCCCTCTTAAAACTGCTTTCATTGTGTCCCATAGATTCCGGTATGTTATGTCTGTATTGTCGTTTATCTCTAGGAATTTTTTGATTTCCTCCTTTATATCTTCTGTAACCCATTGATCATTCAGTAACATATTGTTCATTTTCCAGGTGATGCAGGATTTTTCCTTCCTTCTTTTATCATTGATTTCCAGTTTCATTCCATTATGGTCAGATATGGTGCATGGTATTATCTCCACACCTTTATATTTACTGAGAGTCGCCCTATGGCATAATATATGGTCTATCTTTGAGTAGGATCCATGTGCTGCTGAGAAGAAAGTGTATCCACTTGATGATGGTTGATATATTCTATATATGTCAGTTAAGTCTAGGTTATTGATTGCGTTATTGAGTTTTATAGTTTCTTTGTTCAGCTTTTGTCTAGAGGATCTGTCCAATGGCGAGAGTGGTGTGTTGAAATCCCCCATAATTATTGTGTTGTGGTCTATTTGACTCTTGAACTTGAGGAGAATTTGTTTTATGAACATTGCAGCACCATTGTTTGGTGCATACAAATTGATAATTGTTATGTCTTGATGGTGGATGGTTCCTTTTAACCGTATATAGTGTCCTTCTTTATCCCTTTTGATTACCTTAGGTTTGAAGTTGACTTTATTCGATATGAGAATGGCCACTCCTGCTTGCTTCCGAGGGCCATGTGTGTGGTATGATTTTTCCCAACCTTTCACCTTCAGTCTGTGTATGTCTTTTCCTATCATATGAGTCTCCTGAAGGCAGCATATTGTTGGATTTGTTTTTTTAATCCATGTTACTAGCCTATGTCTCTTGATTGGTGAATTTAAGCCATTAACATTTAAGGTTACAATTGAAATATGGTTTGTACTTCCAGTCATGTTTATTTATTTATTTATTTATTTTAGATTGGCTAGTTTTCCCTCTATGGTTATTTTTCTCCCCCTTTACTGAGATACCTCCCACTGTTAGTTTTGGGCCCTATTTTTCAATTCCTCTTCTTGTAATATTTTGCTCAACATGCTCTGCAGTGCTGGTTTTCTGGCTGTGAATTCTTTTAGCTTTTGTTTATCGTGAAATATTTTAATTTCATTGTCAAATCTGAAGCTTAGTTTTGCTGGATACAGTATTCTTGCTTGGAATCCATTATTTTTCAGTGTTTGAAAAACGTTGTTCCAGGATCTTCTCGCTTTCAAAGTCTGTGATGAAAAATCAGTCGTTAACCCAATTGGTTTACCCCTAAATGTAATCTGCCTTCTTTCTCTCGTAGCTTTTAGTATTCTCTCCTTGTCCTGTATGTTAGCTATCTTCATAATTATGTGTCTTGGAGTTGGTCTATTATGGTTTGGGATGTTTGGGGTCCTGTGAGCTTCCAGGATTTGGCAATCCATTCCATCTTTCATCTCTGGGACGTTTTCTAGTATTATATCATTTAGTAAGCTATCCATTCCTTTGGACTGATTCTCTGTGCCTTCTTGTATCCCAATGACTCTCAAATTTGATCTTTTGATGAGATCCCATATCTCTTGGATAGATTGCTCGTGAGATTTCAGCATCTTTTCTGTGTTGACTATATTCTTTTCAAGTTGATAAACTTTGTCTTCATTAGCTGATGTTGTGACTTCTACTTGATCTAGTCTGTTTGTAATATTCTCATTAGCACTTTTAATCTGATTTATGGTTTCTTGCATTTCTATGATTATAGCTTGATTTTTTTAACACCTCTATCTCCTGATAAAGCTCATTCTTTGCGGATTGAATTTGTGTGGTTAGTTCCTCTTCAAAATATACTTTCAATGCTTGGATTTTCTGTCTCATGTCTTCTCTAATAAAACGTTCCATCTGAATTAGGTATGCCTTGATTTCTTTCCCTGTTCATGTTTCTGATTCTTCTAGGTCCTCCTGTATATTTAGGTTGTCCTGCATTTTTTGTAACCCTTTTTTCCCTTGTTTTTTCATATTGTTCACGTTGCTTTCCAGCTCTGTTTGACTGCTTTGTAACTGCTTTCTCCTATACATTTGTTTTGGCTTTGTATATCTCTGTTGTCTCTCTTTTGTGGTGGGAGATTATGCCTAGAAATGTTGGGCTTTGTTGTACTTTAAAGCTGATTCATTCAGCTGATTCATATAAGGCTTCTAGGTTCTGTATGCATATAATGATTTGCTGTTTGTTCTTAGGACTATATGTTTAGGTTGGGAGCTCTGGTGGTACGATGGTTAGTATGTCTTGGCTACTTTAGAAGATTGCTCCACTGAAGGTGGATACTACCAGGCAATTGGATCAGGGTGTTGGTAGTAGCTAGGTATTTAGGAGTCTTATAGACAGCCTCAAGACATTCACCTATTTGCATTTAGACAATTACACGCAATGGAAGATGTAATGCTTGGGATGAGAGTTGGGGGGTAGGGGAATGAAGGTGCTATTAAAAAGAAAAAAGGATAGAGGGAGAGATAGATTAGAGGGGAATGAAAAGAACAATAAAACTTGAAATGGGATAGAAAAAGAGAAGGAAAAGGGGAGAAAGGAACAGGGAGAGAAGATGGAGAGAAAAAAATATCGACAACAACAACAACAACAAAAAATTAAAGTCTTAGAGATCCACCTTCTTCTCTTCCAGTAGGCGGAGCTGTGCCCTCCAAGCGGAGCGTCTGCTCTCTACCTGCCAAGAGCTATTTCTGTAGGGTGTCTCCTGGGGGTCTCTCAGACTTGTCAGTCCAGAGCCATTTCACTTCTCCAGCTCTTAACGCCCTTCCTCCTGTCAGCCTGCCAGCCAGGTCCTGTTCCCCAGAAGTGATTCCCCAGAGATCTAGTTACACTTGCAACCCCACCGCGTGTCCCTTTTAAGCCCCAGTGCTGTGGTAAACTGGCAGCTAAGACCTTGGTGGTCACCGCTGGTGATATGGGGGGCTGGGGGGCTGGGATCCCCTCTTCTTCCCTACGGACATGACCCCTGAGAAGTCAATGAAGTTTCCTGGCTGCTTGTATCCACCTGCTAAAGTGGATTCTGCTGGGAAGGAATTCCGCCAGCCGAACTCCGATGACGTCACCTCTCTGCTATGGCGGGCCCCAGGCTCCTTGCCGGAGTGTCCGAGGGGAGGGGTGGGACTGGTCCCTCCCCATTCGCCTCAGCTCCTGGCTCATGGAGGCTTGGCTAAAGACTTCTTCCTGCCAAGCTGTGTCTCGGCGTCTAGCAGGACCCAGTCACTTTGGCTGTGGGCGGGTGGACGGATCTGCAGCTGTGCCCGCGGTGCGCAGACTGTGGCTGGTGGATCTGGAACTCCGCGTCTGGTGGCAGGGTCCCGCTCGTCCGGGTCACACAGATGCTTCAAAAAAATCCTAGTAGCTCCCGGGCAGTCTCTCTTCAGTGGAATTTTGCTAGGAGAATCTCCGTTGGTAGAATCCAAGAGTTATCCTTGCGACTTTATGACCCCATCACTGGGAGTGCATTAAAAGCGCAGCCTCTCTGCCCGCCGCCATGTTGGATCCCTACAATTGAATTTTCAATGCACTTTTAAAAATAATGAGAGCCTGATCTGTTTAAAGGTAATATTGGGAAACATAAAAACATTTTGCCACCTACCCACACAAAAGGAAAGATAACAGCCCCCTTAGCCTTTCTCTATTCCATGTTTTAAATGTAATGTTATATTGTGTTAACTAATGTTCATATAGACTCAGGAAATAATGTATGCAAACTTTATAAAATTATATTTAAGAAAAAGGCAAAATCAGCCTCAAACCTAAAACACTTTACCTAAAACTTGTCAAGTCCCATCTTACCTGGGATAAAACTCTGCCTTCCACCTACTACACGTTAGAGTGGCTCCAAAATAATCTGGTCTTCAGTTCATTTAAAGGTATGTTTAGAAGAGTGATACTTTTTTCAAAGATTACTATGATCTCAAACCTCAGGAATACATAAGACAGCCAAACTTCAAGATAGCTATTACACAAACTAAGCATGTTATTATTTTTGTTAATTTCATTATTAAAGAAAACAAATACTATGACTTTGTCTATGTCAAAGGGTTTCACAAAAGACTAACATATATTTAGATAGAACCTTATTCATTCATCCTGACTGCCCCAATAGCCATGAAGGTAAATGAACTCACATGGTGGATATATCTCACCTGAGTCAAGACAACAAAACTATTTCCTGCAAAAGAATGGAAAGACTTAAGAGACCCCAACCACCCTCTAAAGATAAAACAACAACAACAACGAAAAGAAATGAAAAGTACATTAAGTTATGTTTTTTTCTCTTACTCAGACTGTGTTCTAAGGCCAGGACAACTAAAACAATATATTTTGTGAACCAAGTGTATACACACACACACACACACACACACACACACACACACACACACAAACACACACATATAAATGAATGGCCATTACAACCCCCTACCTCATTGATAATGGGGAATGTTATGGGCCAGGATATATGTGTCTTAACCAGACAAACTCCATTTTACTCTGAGACTCCATTTCATATAAGAAATTCTTTTGCCAGGAGAAACCCCTGCCACTGTCATCCTGATCCTGCTTAGTGTACCCTGCTTAGAAACGTGAATGTTTCTCTTCTTCTTATACAATGTAAAATTATTCTCTTTTTGGTTCCCATTTTTCTTGGCAATGTACCCTAACCACATAGAATATTGTCTAGATATTAGTAACCATTCTCTCAATTGTTCTCATTTAGGGTTGTTTTGATCCATTTCCCCTTCTGCTTATGGTTTTAGAGCTTATGATTTATGTGTATGGTTTTGAATCATAGTAACAGCCACTTATGTTTAATGTAGTGATATGCTTCACTTGTCATTTTGAAGTATAAATGATGTGCTCCAACCCCTGGAGTGGGTCAAGTAGTGCAGACTTGTGGCCTTCTCTTGGCCCACCAGTAGTGACTAAAAGTTCCAATTCCTATATTGAGTTGGACTCAGTGATTTATTGTAATCTCATTATAACAATAAAGCACTAATTCTCAAAAAGTATACATAAATATAAAGAAAAATAGAGAAAGGGTAACAGAGGGAAGGACAATGGGAGGAACAGAGAAATTACTAGGGTCTGGAGTAGAGCAAATTATATTCCATGTTGTATGATTATGGTATCTGCATTTTTCAACCTCCCATGCACATCAATTTTAATGGGAATCCTGTGTTGACAGCCATTGTATGTTTCTTTATAGGAATTATGAGAGGACAGAAGTGGACTCTCACCACCTATCTGGTGAGTCAGTTGAAGGGGTTAGTTGGGGTAGATGATGCCCTGTGTGACTCCTGAAAGTTGGTTAGAAATTCACTTAATGAAAAACAGGTTGGGTCATTCCAGGAGAAGAGTAGCATGTATAGACAAACGAAAACAAGAACATGTCATATTTAGGGAGCTTGAGATGTGATAAATAATAACAATCCCATAAAACATCTTATGGAGGTATAGAGTGAGACAAGATTGAAGAGGCCTGTGTGTCCTGGTGAAGAAGAATCAGGTGTTGCTGAAGGCATGTCGATTTTATCCTGTGGGTAGCCTTTGGAGGGATTTTAGTAAAAGAGAAATGTTAGCTGGGCGTCGTGGTACAGTCCTGTAATCCAAACGACTTGGGAGGCTGAGGCAGGAGGATCACATGTCTAAAGCCACCCTTAGCAACTTAGTGAGGTCCTAACCTACTTAGCAAGACCCAGATTCAAAATAAAAAGTAAAAAGTCTGAGTATCAAAATCAATCAATAAATATTAAAAGACCCATTTTACAAGGCTCTGCCTGGTGGTAAGCAGGGCATTCCCTGGATAAGACCAGCCTACAGTCCCATCAAGCAAGTTAGAAGTTCACTCTCCAACGTGGAGGGGAGAGTGTGCAGGTTTTACAGTGCTTTTCAACATGACCTCATGATGCTCATCTTCTCCTTACTCATTTTCTCTTTCATGAATTCTGATTTCTCTTTGATTTATTGGCTTTCTCCTCGTTTTCTTCCTGCTTTCCTGACTATCAAAATGATTCTGATTATAAAATGACTGAACTATTTCTACCTCTGACTGTCGGTTGACTCCAGAAATTCAGTGAATTCACATTTAGTAATAAACTAAAGACTGTCTATGGATTTGTGTTCACAAGCAGTTCTGCACCATTTCATAACTATGTTGGGAGAATTCTGGGAGGTGTGGAAAGAAATATTTAACCTATGTGAGGCTGACACATCAACCAGGTTTTTGAGAGAATCCCTTGCACCTTCAGCACAATTTGGAATCACAAGTTCTGGCTCCAGGGCCCCACTTCAGTATTAAATTGCCTCAGCAATTTTCTTCTTCAGTGTTGGTTTCACAGATATAACATGGGAATTAAAACAACCCAACTCTAGTTGTCTCACAGAGTAAAAATAGGATCCATCATTAAGAGAGATGTAAATGAACTTTCTAAATTATGAGGTACTCTGTTTCCTTATTGGTTATTTTTCAAAAGAAGAAAGGCTCAGGAATGGAGTAGGAAGTGAGCAGCCATGATGAAGTCTTCTTACTCTTAACCTCAAAATCTTCATAAGGTTCCCTCTTCTAGAGTGAGGAGGGGAGATATGATGTCCCCCACCGGGCTAAAATGCTATCTTCAATTTGTGCCTTTGTAGGAGACAGAGATCTGGGCACAACAGTTTCAAAAGATCTGGGCCACATCCCAGTTTCTTAACTCATCCTGTTTGGCAGTAGGTGAGGCTGAGCCCAGGTTGCAAGGTTAAGACCCTGGTCTCTAGAGTTACATGATTTAAATTAGAACAGTGGCTCTGGTAGTAATTATCTAGGTAACCATGGGTGAGTGAGTTAAACTTTGTGGGACTTAGTTTACTCATTCATAAAATAATGACTATAACCACACAAATCTCATAAAGTTGTTGGATGGATTTTACCAGTTAATGAAGAAGTTCTTAGAAAAACACACACACACACACACACACACACACACACACACACACTAGGAAAGAGTGGAATTGATTGAACGTCACCTTCCTATGTTCATATATGAATACAACACTAATGAAACTCCACATCATGTACAACCACAAGAATGTTATTCTAATTATAATAAGTTATACTCCATGTATGTGTAATGTCAAAACACACTCTACTGTCATGTATATCTAAAAAGACCAAATTTTAAAATATGGATAAGTAAATAAGTGCTAGCTATTCTTTCCTGAGTTATTGATTCCTATGTGCGGTGCCTTTTTTTTTTTTTTTTTTTTTTTGCACTCCCAGTTGTGAGACCTCTCTAGATTTTACAGCTCAGGATATCTGTGGCCGGTGTGTCATCTTTCAGTTCCAGTTTATTCCACCTTTTATGCATCCTGATCATAGGATCTCTTAGATTCTGCATGAACTGGAGAAATTTGGCGACTATAATATACAAGATAATTAGAATAATGAGGAAGGGGTGTGTTTCATGCCAAGCCTGAGATATGCAGGCAGTACTGAGTGGGTCTTGTGATTGAGATAACAAGACTTTTGGACCTCTTAGGTCAACTTCTCCCACATGAGGAAAGAGGTCCAGGCAAATCCAATGCCTCACACTTTCCATGCCTCCAGTCCCATTGATCCTGTTGTTTTTATATTTTTCAAAGGTGGAGTGATTTGAAGAAAAGAAAGAATGAATGAGTCAAATCCTGCTGCAAGCTTCAGTAAAGAATTATTTTAATTCACAGTATTTATCCCAATTTGTAATTAAAAATCTACATGAATGGAATTTTTGTTGTTGCCGTTTAGTGTCTCTTTCCCCCAGGAAAGGTTAACCTTATGTGTAATGCATGGCTCAGATCCTAAAGAATGATCTGAGCTATGCATTACACATGCAGGCATACAGCCCAGTCACCCTGCAGTGATCCTGGGTTGAGGTACATATTTCCTCCAGTGCCACGTGGGAATGTCCTTAGACCTGACCCTCTCCTCACCAACACATACACAAAGGCCAGAAGATTTGGCCCTTCCCTCTCCCAGCCATAAAGCTTAGATACTGCCTGCCTCCCCCAAACTGGCAAGATGAAGATAGTCCCTACTTTGAAGAAAGTGCATTTGACAGCTAGGTTACAAAAATCATCTTTCTCTTTTCTTTTCTTTCATTTATTTCTTTTTTCTTTTTGAATATTTAAGACTATTACCTCTGAGTTTTGAATGTAAAACATAAACCAACACCATGAGCAATTTACTTGCCAGTGGAAATCAAAACAGGCTTCTCAAAGAGATGTCACTTGGGCTGATGAAGAACAAGGGGATGTACCATCCCATGGCAAGAAAGAAGTTCCACCATTCAGGATTGATAGTATGCTGCTTCTCATTCCACTATGATTACTTTATTTGGCATCCTGCAATTGCATGTTTATGTGTGCCTCTCTCAAATCATCATGATATCTGGGGCTGAGTTTCTATGTAACCAAGTACTTAGAGCAGAGATTTATAGCTAAACAGTGAACCAACTTGGTGCCCTTCAACAGATGAATGGATAAAGAAATGTGTTATATATACACAATGGAATATTACTCAGCCTAAGGGAATGAAATTATGATATTTTTCAGTAAATGAATGGAGCTTGAAAATATTGTGCTAAGCCAAACCCAGAAAAACCAAAGGCTGAATGTTTTCTCTGATATGGTGATGCTAATTCACAATAAGTTTGGGGGTTAGGGAAGAATAGAATTTCTTTGAATTAGGCAGAAGGGAGTGAAGGGAGGGGAGGGGATACTAGGTAAGAAGGATAGTAGAATGAATCTACTGGTTGTATGCTATGTGGAGATACATGGGTTGTGTAATCATATGCATAGAGTAATAATGTGTGATTCATTCTATTATTCTTCTCTTTGTATGTTTTATTTTGAGACAGGGTTTGGCTAAGTTGCTTAAGACCTCACTGAATTTCTGAGGCTGGTTTTGAATTTGCAATCCTCCTGCCTCAGCCTCCATAGTCTTGGGGATTACATGCAAAACATAAATTGTTCTACTGTTCAATATAAATAAGGAAAGACCCTACTAAATAGGTGCTATAGGAGATGTGTTTTGGAGGCTAAGCAGGAATCTCTCATGAGGCACAAAATCATATTAGAAAGATGAAACTGTGTGGGCAAAGAGTTAAGAATATTTTGATGAAACATTTATTTTGATGAAAGTCTGTTTTTAACAAGAGCAACTATTTCGCAGAGACACATAAGGAGATTTAATGCTAGTGGTTTTGCTTCGGTTTCTCATTATATCAAATAACCTATGGCATTACCAATTACACAGTGATTTATTGATTTACCACAATATATGAACTAAAAGTATTACAGGAGTTCCAGGCCAGGTACAAAATCCAGGTCTGGCCACTCACCCCAAAAAACAAACCCAAATGGTAATTGTGAAAATCAAGAAAAGAACTTTAATACCAGCCACAATGGGAATACAGGTTTTAGACATATCTTCAGGGTGTTGACATGACTGGAAGTTTTAAATAGAAGAAGAATGGGGAAGTGGGGAAGAGTTATGCATTTTTAAGTAGTCTTGGCCAAACTGGAGTATGATGGATCATTATCTCAGTTCTAGCACTCTGAGAAGTCCTTATCACTTGAAGTGGGTAAATTTAACTTACTGCACAGTATTTTCATCTACCAGACCTAAAATTCTAGAAGGGGCAGTGTAGGTTCCATGAAATGATTGCTCCTGTTGAGGGTACAGTCTCCTCATGGTGATCTGTCTATAATGCTCTGTCATTCCTGGAAGGAATTGAACAATGACTGAAAACTTCTAGGCACCACACCAGGTCTCTGAAACAAGGTACTGTAAAAGCTGATGATCGAATGTTCCCTCCATCTTGCCTCAGGTTTCAAGGGGGTATCAGATAGATTAGGTAAATTTGGGTTAATAAATGTGATATTTCCAGTTTTTAGATGAGCACTCCTTAAATGATTAACATGTCTATGTGCAGAGCTGAGCAGTCAAAAATGTTAAGTTAGTAAATGACACCCAAAGAAGGCCAAACACCAACCTTTATCCTGTTTTTAGTTACCCATTGAACAGCTGTGGACCCGAGTTACTGATTTACCAAAAGTTGCTTCTTGAAGTTCATATTATAAAAGGTCAAAGTAAGACAGTGCATGATTCTTTGCCAACTGCAAAGAGGACACCTGAACCTCCAATTTCAGGAAATGGAAAGAGTGGCCTTTCCTCTGGCTGCAAGGGAAATCAGCCTTCCTTGTGGCTCAAGTCAACCTGATTGTGTGACAACAGACTTGGGTGTCACTCAACAGATCTCACATTTGTGTTAGTCCAATGGAAGTGTCATTTTTTTAAATGACACATTTTTCGTTCAATAGAAAGAAGAATATTAAGGCTTCTTCAAATTGCCCATGTGAATTCAGATTTAAAGTAGTGCTGGATGCTGAACCAGGGATATGGCATAGAGAGAAGAAAAAGCGTAAAAATTTTGTGAACAAATTGCAAGGTAAAAAAGGTCACCATATTCTCTCAGTGGACTCCCTGTAATTGAGTGAACTTGGTTACCCAAAATCTCATCATCAACATAATGTCAAAACATCAGTCTCCCCCACCCTTTTTTTTACCTAGACTAGGAATCTCTACATTAAGGAAGAGTCAACATACCAAGGAGACATAGCAAATAAAATGTGCTGGCAGAATGCCAGCCTGAACCTCTCAGGAGCACTCACTTGTGTTCATGTTTATCAAGTATGAACCCATGAATTTGGGTCATGAAGACTAAACTTCTTTTAGCTAATTATTGTGCTTTTGGAGTTGGGAGGGGGTGTTCTTTAACTGAAGTTGCAAAGGAGAGAATTTGCTGATGGAGTTTTCATTATTATGTGTCACCAACATGTTACCTCCCTCACTGCCTGGTCCAGTTTCTCAGTCAGAGACTGGCTAATCCTTTATCTATAGACTGACAATCATGGTGATGTGGGTTTCTCTTTCACTTTATAGATACAGAACATCTTCACATGGGCTATTTAAGAGGATGAGAATGCCTGGGCCAACACCTCTGCCTCTCTTTGGTACTTTCTGCACTACTGCAAGGTGATTGTTGTATCTAGGGTATCTAGGATAATGATGTCTATCTCATTCCATCATATTTCCTGCCCTCCCACACCCTGCCCACCCTGCCTATCCTTTGCCCAATCAAAGTTCCTCCATTTTTTCCCATGCCTCCCTGCTCCCTGGATTAGTATCCATTTATCAGAGAGAACATTCAACCTTTGGATTTGGGCCATTGGCTTACTTCACTTAACATTATATTCTCTAACTCCATCCAATTGCCAGAAAAATGTCATGATTTTATTCTTTTAATGCTAAATAATATTCCATTTGTACATATACAACAGTTTCTTTATCCATGCATCTATTTAAAGGCATCTAGGTTGCTTCCAAAATTTAGCTATTGTGAATTGACCTGCTGTGAACATTGATGTGACTGTGTTACTATGGTATGCTGATTCCAAGTTCTTTGGGTTGAGGTCAAGGAGTGGGATATCTAAGTCCAATGGTGGTTCCCTTCCAAGTTTTCTAAGGAATCTCCATACTGCTTTCTTGATTGGTTGCACCAATTTGCTGTCCCACCAGCAAAGTATGACTGTGGGTTTTCCCCTACTGCTGAGAGCCACAGCTGAGTCAGAATAGCCCCTGGCATTTTGCCAGAAGTAATGGTTGAGAGGCAAGCCATTAAGATGATGATGGATTGATTCAATTGTATATTAGACCTTTACACCAGTAATAGGGCGGCTCTTGCTGCCTTTGGTGCCCGCTACTTTGGAGTTCCCATTGAGTTCTCATAGGGTTGCAAGAGTGAATGCCCATGCAGCCCAGTGGAGGGAATTCCTGTTGGGGTGTGGTGTGTTCCTGGAGGCATTTGGGAGACTTCCCAGGGAGTGTGTGCCTGGAGTGCTGGTGGAGTTCAGGCAATAAAGTTTCCTGTTTGAAGACACAAGTGCTTTGTGGCGGCTTGTGATTTGTGCCCAGCCAGACTGTGGTACCCTACATCCTTGTCAACATTTATTGTTGTCTGTATTCTTGATAACTGCCATATTGACTGTCATGAGATGAAATCTCAGAGTAGTTTTGATTTGCATTTCTCTGATTACTAAAGATGTTGAACATTTTTCATATATTTGTTGATCTACTATATATCTTCCTCTGAGAAGTGTCTGTTCAGCTCCTTAACCCATTTTTTAATGGGTTGTTTGTTTATGTTAAGTGTTTTGAGTTCTTTATATATCCTGGAGATTACTGCCTATAAGATGTGTGTGTGGCCAAAATTTTGCTCACAAAATATAGGCTGTCTGTTCTCCTCATTGATTGTGTCTTTTGCTGAGAAAAAGCTTTTAACTTTGAGACCATCCCATTTATTAATCTTTGATTTTATTTCTTGTGCTTTAGGAGTCTTGTTAAGGAAGTTGGGGCTTAATCCAACATGATGAAGATTTGGACCTACTTTTTCCTCTATTAGGTACAGGGTCTCTGGAGTAATTCCAGTCCTTGATCCACTTTGAGTCGAGTTTTGTGCATGATTAAAGATAGAGATTTAATTTCATTTTGTTACATGTGGATTTCCAGTTCTCCCAGCACCATTTGTTGAAGATGCTATCTTTCCTCCAATGTATGTTTGGGTGCCTTTTTCTAGTAGGAGATAACTGTATTTACATGGGTTTGTCGCTATGTCTTCTATTCCCTATTATTGGTCCACAAGATGAATTTTGTGTTTCAACAAAGGCAGAATCAGTTATATAAAATCAGCAGAAATTGGATGATTTTAAAAATTATTAAAATGTAAATTCACTGAGTTGAATGTAACATGTTCCATAAGGAAGAATGTGAATTTTGACCAAGACTTTGTGGTTAACCCAGTTTGGTGTTTGACTCAGGGCCTGACTCCTGAAGCGAAATTAATGAGAGTATTGGTGGCATTTCCCCTTCTTTTCTGCACTGAGCTAGGAAACTTGAAGTTGACTCCATTTTGTCATTCATCACTCATTTGTTCTCACTCGACAACATGTTTGAGGACCACTGTTATGTTTTAAATATGAGGTGTCCCCCAAAAGCTCATATGTGAAACTATGCAAAAAAATTAAGAAATTAATTAAGTGATGGGCTTATGAGGGTTTTAATGTGATCAGTGCATTAACTGTTATAACTGTAAACAGGTAGGGTGTGGCTGGAGGAGGTTGATCACTGGGTCCTGCCTTTGGAGATTATATTTTGTCCTTGGTGAGTGAGGTTCTCAGTCTGCTTCCTGGTGCTGTGCCCTGAGCTGCTTTCTTCCATCACACTCTTCTGCCATGTTGTTCTGCCACACAATAGACCAGAACAAAAGAATCAACCATCTTTGAAATGAGACCTCTGAAACAGTGAGCCAAATAAATTTTACCTCTCCTACATTGTTCTTTTCAGGTCATTTGGTCATAGCAGTAAAAAGATGAACTAAAACAATCGTATAAACTTTGTAAAATTAAATTCCCTGGTGCCTTTAATTTCCTAATTTTACCAGTATTCTAGGGGATTCATAAGATAAATTAAAAAAAATCTGGAAAAAAACAAGTGAAGTGTCATTGTGAATATCCCTGGGAAATTCACTCACTTTCCCTCAGTTTTAGTTTTCTCACATTCATGTGGAGGAAAGAATTCAAAAGTTGGTAGGATTCCAGAAACAAAAAACTCACAAAATAATGCTACAGAAACCCAGAAGCTTCATATTCATACTCAAAGACAACTAGCCAAACAGTGGCAAACACCTGCAGTCCCAAATACTCTCAAGGCTGAGGCAGGAGAATAACAAATTCAAGGATAGCCTGAAAGACATAGAAAATATGGCAAGATCTTGCCTCTCTCTCTCTCTCTCTCTCTCTCTCTCTCTCTCTCTCTATATATATATATATATATATATATATATATATATATATATATATAGATAGATAGATAGATACAGATATAGTACAATACTTCAAGAAAATTCAAGATACACTATAAACTCCCTTTTCAAATATTTCCTCTGTTTTCTCGCCTTTGCCTTCAAATGTCTTAGAATAGGTGCTTCTCTCCAGCTGCAGCATTGGACAATAAGTCTGATGCCAAGGGATTGGAACCAACTAGAATCAGAATTCAATATGTTCAAAATAACAATATAATTTCTTTTTTCCCCTCTTCCCAGGATTTTTGGAAATATGAACCCAATGTCATGAAAATATGGGAAATGTGGGAGTGAGTGTTCTGGAAAGTTTTCTTAGGTAGACTTGTTGTCATGAGGCACCCCACTGCATAAGGACAATGCCAGTCCAGATGTATTACTGGTGAGTAATTATCATAAAGCTTTTGGGGGCTCCTACTCCTGCCAAGGATCCCATATGTCACCTGGTGTCAGGACTGAAAGCCAAGAACACCACACTCCTGAATTTTCTCAGTCTATGAAGATCCAGATACTCCTGGTCACAACTTTTATCCAGTGCTCAGTCAATCCTCCCTTTTCCAATTTTCCTTCCTTACAAAACATTTAACAATGCATAGGAGGCATTACTTCAAACCCTTCTAATATATGCACCATGCATGACTTTATCTCCTTTCAAGATAGTCACTTTGATTAAAAGTCAAACACCTTTATATAAATTTTGGGTTCATCATGTGCTTTTGAAAGAAAAGATGAGAGACAGAGATAAACAGATTGGGAAATGATTTGTCCTCTGTTTTATTTTAATTTTATCTACAAGTGTAAACTCTTGGGGGGCAATTAATTTGTTTTTAATTGTCAGGTGTTTTCAGGAGGATGTCTTTGCCAACATCATTCTATTGACTATGAAGAATGGATGTCCAGTACACTTAAACCACTGTGTTTCCCCCATGGGCTTATGTGCTTCAGGGTCTGGTAGAGTGAATACAGCTCATTTCAGCAGCTGTTTCCTTAATGCTGTTTGGTAAAAGCAGCACAAGTTGTGTATTATTGTAGTTCTTGTATGCTATAAGCAAGGGGGAGAAGGCTTTGCCTCTTCCTACCTCTTCATCTTCTCTCATCAAGTTCTCAAGAGCTGAAGGGCTGACCACAGCATCCTGCCTAACTGGCATGGATCATAAACGGCATGTCATCGAAGGGAAAGAGCACACAGGGCTGAATCTCCACTGATACAACATCAGCATCTGAAGCCCTTGTAAGGACTTAATAATTTACTTTCCTTCAAATTTTTACCAATCCAACACTCTTTCACAGGGAAAGATCAATCAAGAACTTTAACTGAGAATGTACAGAAGAGGAGAAACTCTTTGCCACCTGCATCTCATTTATGATGTTAATTTCCAGGATATACAAAAACTCAATAAGCTTAACACCAAACAAACAAACAAACAAACCCCAAATAATTCAATCCATAATTTGGCAAAGGAATTCAACAGATCTTCTCAAAAGAAGAAATACAAATGATCAATGAATGTTTGAAAAAAGGTTCAACATCTTTAACAATTAAAAAATAAAAATTTTAAACTCCACTGATAATGAAATATTTTAAAATACAAAAATTGTTGTGAATGGAATTGAAAATACATATGCACCATTTAGACTTATCTGACCAGGCTCTCCTTATGAAGAATATTTTGTCTTTCAATATCTCTTCCCTACTTCAGCTATAAGACCTTCATTTCATGAAAATCAGAGTGGTTTCTATGGCCAGAATCTCACTGTGTATCATATCCTAATTTGACCTTGTATCTAGTGTTCATTATTCAGTTATGCATATGGGTTATGGAACATCAGTCTGGATTCCTGGGGGTCACTCTAACTGCAGAATCTGGCTTGTTAGTTTAATCAGCTCTTCTTTACCATTGCAGGTTGTGTGATGATCCACCATCTATGTTAGTTTTTGCAGATCCAGAGATGATCAAAACAGTGATAATTTGTTTTCACAAATCAGCTGTAAGCATTTATTTTTTAAATGAGATTTTTAAAATTAAATTTGTGTCTTAAAATGATTATGCCTTCACAGAGGATTGCTCAAAAAAAATATACAGGGAGGTTTCTTTCCTGCATTCCAAGAGTTATGTTTTACTAGCACATTGCTTATCTATGAGTATAGTCTATTCCTCTTACTATAGCAACCAGAAATTGACATTGATACAATTCACAGAACGTATTTAGATTTCAGCAGTTTTTTTTAATGTGCTTCATGCAAGTGTACCTATGTATGTCTGCAAATTTGCTACTGTGATTCATGTAACTATCATCTAGTCCAGACAAAGTGTTCCCCAAGGCTCTGTCTTACTAGTCTTTTAGAGTCTGTATATGTATCTTGTCTTTTCCTCTTAACAGGGTCTTCATTAAAGCAAATATGATTTTATTTGGAGGAGACTAATATATTAATATTTATTTGTGGTTTAGGCATAATATCTGAAAATTCTTTACTTTTGACTACTGTTTTTCTTGTTTCTCTTCTAAAAGTTGTACTTTTATGCTTTGCATTTAAATCTATGATCTATGTCATGTTTATTGTTAAACAAGATGAGGTTCGGTTTTGTTGTTTCATTTTATCGACCTGTGAATGTCCAGTTGTTCCAGCACCATCTTTAGAAAGACTGTCCTTGCAGCAATTCCAAGGTTATTCTCCGAGGCCAATATCAACCTGGTTACAAAACCAGGCAAAGACACCAATATCTCTAATGAACATAGATGCAAAAATTCTCAATAAAATTCTTGCAAATTGAATACAAAAACATGTCAAAAAGATCGTGCACCATGATCAAGTGGGATTCATCCCAGGGATGCAAGGTTCATTCAACATATGGAAATCAATAAATGTAATCATCACATAAATAGACTCAATGATTAAAATCATATGATCATCTTAATTTGAGAAGAAAAAGCATTTCAGAAAATACAGCATAGCTTCATGTTCAAAATACTAGGAAAACTAGGGATAACAAGAACTTTTCTCAACATCATAAAGACTATCTATGCTAAGCCTCAGGCCAATATCATCCCAAATGGAGAAAAGTTAAAGGCATTTCCTCTAAAAACTGGAACAAGACAGGGATGTCCTCTTTCATCACTTCTAGTCAACATAGTTCTTGAAACACTGGCCAGAGCAATTAGACTGACAAAAGAAATTAAAGGGATATGTATAGGAAAAGAAGAACTTAATTAGCACTATCTGCTGACAATATGATTCTATACCTACAAGACTTAAAAAGCTCCAGCAGAAAACTTCTAGAACTAGTAAATGAATTCAGCAGAGTAGAAGAATATAAAATCAACACCCATAAATCAGAGGCATTTCTATATATCAGTGACAAATCCTCTGAGAATAAAAACTACCCATTTAGAATAATTTCAAAAAAATAAGATACTTGAGAATCAATTTAAAGAAAGACATAAAAGATCTACACAATAAAAACTACAGAACCCTAAAGAAAAAAATCACAGAAGACCTTAGAAGATAGAAATATCTACCTTGCTCTTGGATAGGCAGAATTAATATTATCAAAATCGCCATACCACCAAAGCACTATACAGATTTAATGCAATTCCAATCAAAATCCCAATGGCATTCCTCATAGAAATAGAAAAAGTAATCCTGAAATTCATCTGGAAAAATAAGAGACCCAGAATAGCTAAAGCAATCCTTAGCAGGAAGAGTGAAGCAGGTGGAATCACTATACCAGAACTTAAACTACACTACAGAGCAATAGTAACAAAACTTCATGGTATTGGCACCAAAACAGACTGGTAGACCAATGGTACAGAATAGATGACATAGAGACAAACCACAAAATTACAATTATCTTATATTAGACAAAGGTGCCAAAAACATGCATTGGAGAAAAGATAGCCTCTTCAACAGATGGTACTGGTAAAACTGGAAATCCATATGCAACAAAATGAAATTAAACCCTTTAATCTCGTTCATCTGTCTAATTGCTCTGGCCAGTGTTTCAAGAACTATGTTAAATAGAAATGGTGAAAGAGAACAACCCTGTTTTGTTCCAGATTTTAGAGGGAATGCATTCAAATTTTCTCCATCTAGAATCATGTTGGCCTGGGGCTTAGCATAGATAGCTTTTACAACATTGAGATATGTTCCTGTTATTCTTAGTATTTCTTGTATTTTGTACATGAAACAGTGCTGTATTTTGACAAATGCTTCTTCTTCATCTGTTGAGATGATCATATGCATCTTATATTTAAATCTATTTATGTGATGAAATACATTTATTGATTTCTGTATGTTGAAACAACCTTGCATCCCTGAGATGAACCCCACTTGATCATGGCACAGTATCTTTTTGATATGTTTTTGTATTCAATTTGCTAGAATTTTATTGAGAATCTTTGTGTCTATATTCATTAGAGGTCTGAAGTGTTCTCTTTTTGATGTGTCTTTGCCTGGTTTTGGAATCAGAGTGATATTGGCTTCATAGAACGGGTTTGGAAGTGCTGCTTCTTTTTCTATTTCCTGAAATGAGTTGTAGAGTATTGATATTAGATCTTCTTTAAAGGTCTTGTAGAACTTGAATGTGTATCCATCCATTCCTGGGCTTTTCTTGGTTGGTAGAGTTTTGTGGTGTCTGCTATTTTATCACTTGAAATTGATTGGTTTAAGTTCTGCATATCATCCTGATTCAATTTGGACAAATTATATGACTCTAGAAATTTATCAGTGCCTTTGATATTTTCTATTTTATTAGGCTACATATTTTCAAAATAATTTATAATTTTTTTCTGTATGTTGTAATGTCTGTTGTGATATTTCCCTTTTCATCAACTATGTTAGTGATTTGAGTTTTCTCTCTCCTACTCTTCATTAGCATGGCTAAGGGTCTGTCACTTTTATTTTATTTTTCAAAGAACCAACTTTTTGTTCTGTCAATTTTTTCCCTTGTTTCTTTTGTTTCAATTTCATTTCTTTCAGCTCTGATTTTAATTATATCCTGTCTTCTGATGCTTTTTGGGTTGATTTGTTCAGAAGGTTTTTTTGTTGATTTATTCTATGCCTTTGTTAAGTCACTTATTTGTTGACTTTTTCTTCTCTTAAGGAATGAACTCCATGCAATGAACTTTCCTCTTATAAATGCTTTCATAGTGTCCCAGAGATTTTGATATGTTGTATATGTGTTCTCATTCACCTCTCAAAACTTTTTAATCTCCTCCTGATGTCTTCTATAACCCATTGTTCATTCAATAGCATATTGTTTAGTTTCCAGGTGTTGGATTGGATTTTATTTCTTATTTTATCATTGATTTATAATTTCATTCCATTATAATCTGATAAATTAAGGGTAGTATCTCCACTTTTTATGTTTTCTAAGAGTTGCTTTGTGGCATATTATGCGGTCTATTTTAGAGAAGGATTCATGTGCTGTTGAGAAGAAAGTATATTCTCTTGTTAAAGATTAAAATATTCTATATACGTCAGTTAAGTCTAAGTTATTGATTGTTTTATTGAGTTCTAGAGTTTGTTTGTTCAGCTTTTGTTTGGAAGATCTAAATAGTGATGAAAGAGGTGTGTTAAAGTCATCCAAAATTATTATATTGTGGCCTATTTGACTCTTGAACTTGAGAAGAATTTGTTTGATGAACATAGCTGCACCATTGTTTGGGGCATATATATTTATGATTGTTATGTCTTTTGGTGTATGTTTCTCTTGAGCAGTATGTAATGTACATCTTTCCCTTTTGATTAACTTTGGCTTGAATTCTACTTTATTTGTATGAGGATGGAAACCTCTGTTTTCTCCCACAGTCCATGTGAGTGGTATGATTTTTCCCAACGTTTCCCCTGCAGTCTGTGGATGGCCTTTACAATGAGATGAGTCTCTTAGAGGCAGCATATTGTTGAGCCTTTTTTAAAAAATCCAATCTTTTGGTTGGTGAGTTTATGCCATTAACATTCAGGGTAATTATTGAGACATAATTTGCATTTCCAGAAATTTTTGTTTATTTTTGGTATTTAACTTGACTTGGTTTCTCCTTTGATTTGTTTTTTCTTTAGTATAGTACCTCCCTTTTCTGATTTTTATTGTTGTTTTTCAATTCCTCTTCATGGAATATTTTGCCAAGGATGTTCTTTAGTAGAGACTTTTGAGTTGTAAAATCTTTTGACTTCTGTTTATCACGGAAGGTTTTAATTTCATCATCAAATCTAAAGCTTAGTTTTTCTGGATATAAGATTCTTGTTTGGCATGTATTTTCTTTCAGAGCTTGATGTATATTGTTCCAGGACCTTCTAACTTTCAGGGTCTGGGTTGAAAACTCTGCACATATTCTAATCGGTTTCCAACTATATGTAATCTGATTCCTTTCTCTTATGACTTTTAATATTCTCTCCTTATTCTGTATATTAGGCATTTTCATTATAATGTGCCTTGGTGTGAATCTGTTAGAATTTTGTACATTTGGAACCCTGTAAACCTCTTGAGTTTGGTTTTTCAATTCATTCTTCATGTTTGGAAAATTTTCTGATATTATTTCATTGAACAGATTGCTCATACCTTTGGTTTGGAACTCCATTATTTCCAATATCCCAATAACTCTTAAATTTTGTCTTTTTATGCTATCCCATATTTCTTATATCTTCTGCTCATGGTTTATTACAATTTTCATTGTGTGGTCTTCATTCTTTTCAAGATTTCTATTTTGTCTTCATTGTTTGAAGTCCTGTTTTCCAAGTGGTCTTATCTGTTGGTGATGCTTTCAATTGAACTTTTAATTTGGTTTATTGTTTCTTTCATTGCAAGATTTCTGTCTGTTTTTTTAAAAAACCTCTATCTCCCTATTCAAGTATCCTTTGCTTCCTCTATTTTTTGATGTAGCTCTTTTTCAAAATGATCTTTTGCTGCCTGTATTTGCTCTTATACCATCTCTTAGTTCAAAGAACATTTTAATAATGTACATCCTGAACTCCTTCTCTGTAATATCTTCTGCTGTGCTAGCCATGGATTCTAAAAATGCAGTATCTTGATTTGCTTGAGGCACTTTCTTTCTTTGTCTTTTCATATTACTTGTGTGTCTTTTCTTCTAGCACTGTGTATCTAGGCTTTACCTATTTTACCCTTTAGGCTTATTGTGTCCCTGTAGGAACCCAATACCTCTTCTTTGAAGTCAAGGACAATGTTATGAGATCCCAGTATAAACAAGTACATACCCTAAAAAACCAAATATTTGCTAATAAGACGTTTACAGTTTGTTCACCATGTACAAAAATGGTGAATTAACTTCTACAATATACTCAGTAGGCTTGTAAAAGGATTTACAGATTCTGATGGTAGATAAGGAAACTGGGGCAAGGAATAGAATGATATGGTGAGGAGGTGGAAGGTGAGGATATAGAGTTGTTTTACCTTAGGAAGTGTAAAAGAGAAATCTAAAGAGGGAAATTAGTAGAAGGATAGGAAGTACCTTTGGGTAGACAATTAAGTGAGAAGGCAGTAGAGTACATAAAACAAACACACAGATATATCAAAAAAAGTTAAAAAATGTTAAAATAGCAGAACCTGGTGGGAAGAAAGAAAAAAAGATATTAAAAATTTAAAAAATACAATAGTATTAAAAGAATGTACAACATAATGTAATATACTATTCAGACGTCCCAGACCTCAAAATCCTAATTCATGCACAGTATTTGGTTTCACATATGTTAGGGATGTGAGGGCAGGAGAAAGGAGAAGGAGGAGGAAAGAGAGAGAGGGAGAGAGAGAGAGATAGAGAGAAAGAGAAAAAAATATTGAAGAAAGACACAGGGATTGTTTTGGTAGTTTATCAGTATCTTTCCTGCTTTCCTTCTCATCCAATAGGTGGGGTCCTCTGTTGTTAGCTGGTATCTCTGCCTTCTGGATGGTGAAAGTAACCAGGATGTCATTGTGCAGAGTTAGCAGCTGCTGGGGAGAAGGGGAGTTAGATACTGAGTCCCAGGAAGATGGTGGTAAAGGTGACCCAAGATGGAGGCTCCTGCTTTCATCGGTGGGGTGTGTGTTCTGGTGGAGGGAGCCTTGTGATGGTGTTGAGTGATGAGTTCAGCAGCAAGCTCTGTGGCTGGCAATGCCAGCAGACTTCAGAGCCTGTGTGGAGTTCCTAGATGCTGGCAGGCACTGTGCATACGTGATTATGTCAGCTGCTGCAGAGTCCCAAGATAGCAGTGATCAGGGGATTTCCCACATTGGTAGATGAGGGTCCACACAGGGGTGGCAGACTGAGTTTTTACTCATGGGAAGCTCAGGTGTCCTCCATTGAAGCAGCATCTGTGACTTCTGCTCGATTCGATGGCCAAAAGTTCATTGTGGGTGCTACTGCCACTGCCATGTATGGTCTCACTCAGGTATCCAGTATTCCTGCGTGAGATAGTAGTTGGGAGACCTACTCTGATCCTGAGGCCTGGAGCCCTGGACAGGCAAGGTGCTTCCTGCATGGGGTGGGAATATTGCTGGCAGAGAAGCCATATTCTCAAAACTTGAACCCCAGGTCACTGAGCAATGCAGAATTCTGTCTCCCTCTGGCCCACCATCTTGGAACCCCCCTTAATCATCTTTTATCATCTATTCTTCACTTGCTGCTGTAATTTGTTCACATATGGGTCTCTCTCTCTCTCTCTCTCTCTCTCTCTCTCTCTCTCTCTCTCTCTCTCTCACTCTCTCTCTCTCTCTCTCCCCCCTTTGATCTGAGAGATGAGTCTCACTCACACTAGTGTCTCTGACTCCCCTGGCACAAGGGCAGCTGCCCCATGGCATGTGATGGGAGCAAGCACTAGCTACTTGGTCAACAGATAATTCTGACAGTGTGTGGATCTGTGCTGGTCCTACTTCTTGCTGCATGTGTAGCAGAAGGACGGTAAAATGGCACAGATTTAAATACTTTGTGTTTTATCTACTCAGAATCTTTGGGGCCTACAGCACAGGCATAATCACTAGCACATCCTGGTACACAGAGGAAGGATGCCACACTATCTTCATTCACACTGAGTGGAAGATGGACTGGCAGGGGCATGACCACAGGGCCAGATACAGCCAGAGAAAGTTAATGTTTATTCCCTAAAGAATCCACAAGATTCTTTGTGAGAAAAATAGTGAAGAGAATCAGAGATTTAGATGTCTTTCATCCACTTTTTCTTATAAATACTATGTGGACTAGCATTTCTTTTTCTCTTTTAAATAACAACTTTGTTAAGATATCATTTACATTATAAAAATAGAGTCATATAATATGTAGTCTTTTGTGATGTAAAGGGCTATAATTTAGCATTTTTTAATTGAAATATATATATCAGTACCTCAGATTTTTTGACCAAAGAATATTTCTTTTTTTTAAATGTTCAGATTTATTTATTTATTTATTTATTTATTTATTTATTTATTTGTTTGTTTTTCAATTAACACTTTTTTTATTGTTGGTTGTTCAAAACATTACATAGTTCTTGACATATCATATTTCACACTTTGATTCAAGTGGGTTATGAAATCCCATTTTTACCCCATATACAGATTGCAGAATCACATCGGAAACACATCCACTGATTTACATATTGCCATACTAGTGTCTGTTGTATTCTGCTGCCTTTTCTATCCTCTACTATCCCCTCTTCCCTCCCCTCCCCTCCCCTCTTCTCTCTCTACCCCATCTACTGTAATTCACTTCTTTCCCCCTTTTTTCCCTTTCCCCTCACTTCCTCTTGTATGTAATTTTGTATAACCCTGAGGGTCTCCTTCCATTTACATGCAATTTCCCTTCTCCCTCCCTTTCCCTCCCACCTCTCATCCCTGTTTAATGTTAATCTTCTTCTCATGCTCTTCCTCCCTACTCTGTTCTTAGTTACTCTCCTTATATTAAAGAAGACATTTGGCATTTGTTTTTTAGGGATTGGCTAGCTTCACTTAGCATAATCTGCTCTAATGCCATCCATTTCCCTGCAAATTCTATGATTTTGTCATTTTTTAATGCAGAGTAATACTCCATTGTGTATAAATGCCACATTTTTTTTATCCATTCGTCTATTGAAGGGCATCTAGGTTGGTTCCACAGTCTTGCTATTGTGAATTGTGCTGCTATGAACATCGATGTAGCAGTGTCCCTGTAGTATGCTCTTTTTAGGTCTTTAGGGAATAGACCGAGAAGGGGAATAGCTAGGTCAAATGGTGGTTCCTTTCCCAGCTTTCCAAGAAATCTCCATATTGCTTTCCAAATTGGCCACAACAATTTGCAGTCCCACCAGCAATGTACAAGTGTATCCTTTTCCCCACATCCTCGCCAGCACTTGTTGTTGTTTGACTTCCTAATGGCTGCCAATCTTACTGGAGTGAGATGGTATCTTAGGGTGGTTTTGATTTGCATTTCTCTGACTGCTAGAGATGGTGAGAATTTTTTCATGTACTTGTTGATTGATTTTATGTCCTCCTCTTGGAAGTGTCTGTTCAGGTCCTTGGCCCATTTGTTGATTGGGTTATTTGTTATCTTATTGTTTAATTTTTGGAGTTCTTTGTATACTCTGGATATTATGGCTCTATCTGAAGTGTGAGGAGTAAAGATTTGTTCCCAGGATGTAGGCTCCCTATTTACCTCTCTTATTGTTTCTCTTGCTGAGAAAAACTTTTTAGTTTGAGTAAGTCCCATTTGTTGATTCTAGTTATTAACTCTTGTGCTATGGGTGTCGTATTGAGGAATTTGGAGCCCGATCCCACAGTATGTAGATCATAGCCAAATTTTTCTTCTATCAGACACTGTGTCTCTGATTTGATATCAAGCTCCTTGATCCACTTTGAGTTAACTTTTGTGCATGGTGAGAGAAAGGGATTCAGTTTCATTTTGTTGCGTATGGATTTCCAGTTTTCCCAGTACCATTTGCTGAAGATGCTATGCTTCCTCCATTGCATGCTTTTAGCACCTTTATCAAATATAAGATAGTTGTAATTTTGTGGATTGGTTTCCTGTGTCCTCTATTCTGTACCATTGGTCCACCCGCCTATTTTGGCACCAGTACCATGCTGGTTTTGTTACTATTGCTGTGTAGTATAGTTTGAAGTCTGGTATCGCTATACTGCCTGATTCACACTTCCTGCTTAGAGTTGTTTTTGCTATTCTGGGTCTTTTATTTTTCCATATGAATTTCATGATTGCTTTATCTATTTCTACAAGAAATGCCGTTGGGATTTTGATTGGCATTGCATTAAACCTATAGTGAACTTTTGGTAATATCGCCATTTTGATGATGTTGGTTCTGCCTTTCCATGAACAGGGTATATTTTTCCATCTTCTAAGATCTTCTTCTATTTCTCTCTTTGGTGTTCTGTAGTTTTCATTGTATAAGTCTTTCACCTCTTTTGTTAGGTTGATTCCCAAGTATTTTATTTTTTTGAGGATATTGGGAATGGAGTGGTTGTCCTCATTTCCATTTCAGAGGATTTGTCACTGATATACAGGCCTTTAATTTCTTTCATCTAATTTCCCTGGCCAGTGTTTCGAGAACTATGTTGAACAGAAGTGGTGAGAGAGGGCATCCCTGTCTTGTTCCAGATTTTAGAGGGAATGCCTTCAATTTTTCTCCATTCAGAATGATGCTAGCCTGAGGCTTAGCATAGATAGCTTTTACAATATTGAGGTATGTTCCTGTTATCCCTAGTTTTTCTAGAGTTTTGAACATGAAGGGATTCTGTACTTTGTCGAATGCTTTTTCTGCATCTATCGATATGATCATATGGTTCTTATCTTTAAGTCTATTGATGTGGTGAATAACATTTATTGATTTCCATATATTGAACCAGCCTTGCATCCCAGGGATGAATCCTACTTGATCATGGTGCACAATTTTTTTGATATGTTTTTGTATCCGATTCACCAGAATTTTATTGAGGATTTTTGCATCTAGATTTATTAGAGATATTGGTCTGTAGTTTTCTTTCTTTGAAGTGTCTTTGTCTGGTTTAGGAATTAGGGTGATGTCGGCCTCATAGAATGAATTTGGAAGTTCTCCCTCTTTATTTCCTGGAATAGCTTAAAAAGTACTGGTACTAGTTCTTCTTTAAAGGTTTTGTAAAACTCTACTGTATACCCATCCGGTCCTGGGATTTTCTTAGTTGGTAGTCTTTTGATGGCTTCTTCTATTTCCTCAATTGATATTGGTCTGTTTAGGTTGTCTATATCCTCCTGACTCAATCTGGGTAGATCATATGACTTAAGAAATTTATCGATGCCTTCACTGTCTTCTATTTTATTGGAGTATAAGGATTCAAAATAATTTCTAATTATCTTCTGTATTTCTAAATTGTCTGTTGTGATATTGCCTTTTTCATCCTGTATGCTAGTAATTTGAGTTATCTCTCTTCTTCTCTTTGTTAGCATAGCTAAGGGTCTGTCAATCTTATTTATTTTTTCAAAGAACCAACTTTTAGTTTTGTCAATTTTTTCAATTGTTTCTTTTGTTTTGATTTCATTAATTTCAGCTCTGATTTTAATTATTTCTTGCCTTCTGCTTCTTTTGCTGTTGATTTGCTCCTCTTTTTCTAGGATTTTGAGATGAAGTGTGAGATCATTTATTTGTTGTTTTTTCTTTTTAAAAAAAAATGTACTCCAGGCAATGAATTTTCCTCTTAGAACTGCTTTCATTGTGTCCCATAGATTCCCATATGTTGTGTCTGTGTTTTCATTCATCTCTAAGAATTTTTTAATTTCCTCCTTGATGTCTTCTATAACCCATTGATCATTCAGTAACCTATTGTTCATTCTCCAAGTGGTGCATGATTTTTTCTTTCTTCTTTTATCATTGATTTCCAGTTTCATTCCATTATGATCACATAAGATGCATGGTATTATCTCTACTCTTTTATAATATCTAAGCGTTACCCTGTGACATAATATATGATCTATTTTTGAGAAGGATCCATGTGCTGCTGAGAAAAAAGTGTAACTGCTTGATGTTGGGTGGTATATTCTATATATGTCAATTAAGTCTAGGTTATTAATTGCATTATTGAGTTCTATAGTTTATTTATTCAGCTTTTGTTTGGAAGATCTGTCCAGTGGTGAGAGAGGTGTGTTAAAGTCTCCCATAATTATTGTATGGTGGTCTATTAAACTCTTGAACTTGAGCATAGTTTGTTTGATGAACATAGCTGCACCATTGTTTGGAGCATATATATTTATGATTGTTATGTCTTACTGGTGTACAGTTCCCTTGAGCAGTATGTAGTGTCCCTCTTTATCCCTTTTGATTAACTTTGGCTTGAAATATATTCTATTTGATATGAGTATGGACACTCCTGCTTGTTTCCGAAGTCCATATGAGTGATATGATTTTTCCCAACCTTTCACCTTCAGTCTATGTATGTCTTTTCCTATCAAATGCGTCTCCTGTAGGCAGCATATTGTTGGATCTTTTTTTTTTTTTGATCCATTCTACTAGCCTGTGTCTATTAATTAGTGAGTTTAAGCCATTAACATTTATGGTTATTATTGATATATGGATTGTTCTTCCAGCCTTATTTGTTTATTTATGTTACTTAACATGGTTTGTTTTTCCTCTTTAATTATTTTTCCCTTTACTGTACTACCTACCACTGTTGGTTTTCATTGTTATTTTCCATTTCCTCTTCCTGTAATGTTTTGCCGAGGATGTTTTGAAGAGATGGTTTTCTAGCTGCAAATTCTTTTAACTTTTGTTTATCGTGAAAGGTTTTAATTTCCTCTTCCATCCTGAAGCTTAGTTTCACTGGATACACAATTCATGGTTGGAACCCATTTTCTTTCATCGTTTGAAATATGTTGTTCCAGGATCTTCTAGCTTTCGGAGTCTGTGTTGAAAGATCAGCTGTTATCCTGATTGGTTTACCCCTAAATGTAATCTGCTTCCTTTCTCTTGAAGCTTTTAAAATTCTCTCCTTATTCTGTATGTTGGGCATCTTCATTATAATGTGTCTAGGTGTGGATCTCTTATGATTTTGCACATTCGGCATCCTGTAGGCTTCTAGGATTTGGGATTCTGTCTCATCCTTCAAGTCTGGGAAGTTTTCTCGTATTATTTCGTTGAACAGATTGCTATTCCTTTGGTTTGGACCTCTATACCTTCCTGTATCCCAATGCCTCTTAAGTTTGGTCTCTTTATGTTATCCCAAATTTCTTGGATGTTCTGCTCATGGTTTCTTAATAGTCTCACTGAGCTGTCTATGTTCTTTTCAAGTTGAAATACTTTGTCTTCATTGTCTGATGTTCTATCTTCTAAGTGTTCTACTCTGCTGGTAGTATTCTCATTTGAGTTTTTAAGTTGGTTTATTGCTTCCTGCATTTCTAGGATTTCTGTTTGTTTGTTTGTTTTTTATAACCTCTATCTCCCTATATAGTTGATCTTTTGCTTCTTGGATTTGTTTATGTAATTCATTGTCGAAGTGATCTTTCATTGTCTGATTTTGCTGTCTAATGTCTTCCTTGAGACTCCACATCATCTGAAGCATGTAAATCCTGAATTCTTTATCTGACATTCCATCTGCTGCTGCTATTAATTATTCTAAAGTTGAGTTGACCTGCATTGCTTGTGGTCCTTTCTTTCCTTCTCTTTTCATACTGCTCGTGTTTCTTTCTGCTTATTGAAACTGTTGTGTTATTGAATTTTCCCCCTATATATTTATATTGCTCTTGTATTGTTGCAAAGTCTCCCTTGCAGAGGTGGGTGGCAGCTGTGCTCCTCCTCCAATTGGGGTTATCAATCTATCTCACCAGCGGGCCTCTGGGCCCCTTCTCCAGGTCGCGTGGTCTGCCTACTTTGCAAGCAATGGCTGGGCCCCTCCTCCAATAGGGATGATCTGTCTACCACACTGGCAGGCCACTGGGCCTGTTCTCCAGGTTGCAGGTCTGCCTACCTTGCAGGCACAGGCTGCAGCTCTGCCCCTCCTCCAATTGGGGTGATCTTTCAACTAGGCTGGCGTGCTGCCGGGCCCCTTCTCCGGGATGCATGGTCTGCCTACCTTGTGGGCAGCAGCTAGGCCCTTCCTCCAATTGGGGTGATGTGTCTACCATGCTGGCAGGCTCCTGGGCCTGTTCTGCCTGTCAGTGGCAGGTCTGCCTACCTTGCAGGTTTGGGCAGCGGCTCTGCTCTGCCCCTCCTCCAATTGGGGCAATGTGTCTACCACGCTGGTGGGCCTCTGGGCCTGTTCCGCCGGTAGGTTGGGGTCCCACCTTGCAGGCTTGGGAGGCGGCTCTGCTCCGCCCCTTCTACAATTGGTGCGATGTGTCTACCATGCCTGCAGGCTGCCTGGCCTGCTCCGCCAGTTGGTCTTAGGTCTGCCCACCTTGCAGGCGCATGTGGCGGCTCTGCTCCGCACCTCCTCCAATTGGGGCAATGTGTCTACCATGCCAGCGGGCTTCTGGGCCTGCTCCGCTGGTCGGTCGCAGGTCTGCCCACCTTGCAGACTTGGGAGGCGGCTCTCTCCGCCCCTCCTCCAATTGGGGCAATGTGTCTACCCCAAACAATATTTCATTTTATTTATATATCACAATTTGGTTATCCATTCCTCATTGATGAACATTTGGGTGATTTCCACCTTTTGGCCATTGTGAATAGTGCTATTATGAATAACTGTGAAACTTGTTGTGAACTCTAGTTTTCAATTACTTCTGGTGTATATTCAGGAGTGAAATTTCTGGTTTATACAATAATTCTGTGTTTCACTTATTAATGAACCACCAAAAATGTTGCCTATAATAGTTGTACCATTTTGCTTTCTCACCAAAAATGTATGAGAGTCCCAATTACTTCACATATTTTCTAAGACTTTATGTTTCCACCTCTAATTTTAGACATTTTAGTGGATGTAAGATGGCATCTCCTGTGGTTTTGATTTGTATCTTCCTATTGGTTACTAGTACTGAGCAATGTTAGTTACTTTTTTATTTGTTCTGTTTTAGTGTACATGACAGGAGAGTATATTTTGACATATTTATACAAAAATAGAGTACATCTTATTCTAATTAGTATCCCAGTCTTGAGGATGGACATGACGTGGAGATTCACTGTGGTGTATTCATCTGTGTACATAGGAAAGTTAAGACAGATCCACTCTTTTAAAGAAATATCTATTCATGGGCTGGGATTGTGGCTCAGTGGTATAGCACTTTCCTGGCATGTGTGAGGCACTGGGTTCAATTCTCAGCACCATATATAAGCAAATAAATAAAGTTCCATCCATAAGTAATAAAAATATTATTTTTAAAAAATATCTATCCACATCTTTTGCTTATGTATACCCAAAGCATTTGTCTTTTCATTTTGAGGCTTAAGAATCTTTATATAGTCTTCACAGAGATCCTTATTAGATTATGATTTACAACACGCTTGTCCTATTCTATAGATGTCTTTTCACTTTCTTGATATTTTCCTTTGAAGCACAAAGTTTTTAGTTTTTTTTGCAAAGTATTCCTTTCATGGAAGCTACTATATCCCTCAACTATTCAAATGAATGAACTAGATTTCAAAATCTTAAATGTATTAATCTCAAAGCTGTAAAGTTCATAAAAGAAAAGCAATTGACAGAAAATGCATATAATATGATGCTATTTATAAAAATGTTAAAAACTCAACATGTCACAGAAACTTACATTTGAATGATGTGTGATTTATGTGTTTTCCTTTTATTGTTTGTGCTTTAATTATCAAATCTCAGACTCCATTGAGGCCATATGGATTTACAGAATTGTTGTAATTTCCTGTCAATAATTGCATAGCTTTAACTCTTATACTTAGTTATTTCAACCATTTTGAGTTAAATTCTACATACAGGGTCAGGTAAGGACAAAACTTTATTGTTTTGAATGTAGCTATTCATTTTTCAGTTTCATTTTTTGAAGATTGTCTGCCCCATTCAGTGGCAATGGCACCTTTCTCAAAATTCCACAGGTCATAGTCAGGTTGGTTTCTTTATGAACTCCAAATCATATCCCATTTATCTACATGTTACCCATCTGCCAGGACCAATAATTCTGTGTTTCACTTAATATAGAACCACCAAAACTCTTTTCTATAATAGTTCTACCATTTTGCTTTATCACTAAAAGTATATTTTTGCTTTATGTTAAGTTTTGAAATCAAGAAATGTGTATCCTACACTTTAATCTTGATTTTCAAGATCATTATGGCTATTTGGGGGCCCTTTAAATTCAATTTAAATTTTAAATCAATTTGTCAATTTCTACAAAGAAGTCAGCTAAAATTCTCTTACAAAGGTCACTCAAACCTGTAAATTGATTTTAAGAGTACTGTCATTTTGCTGATATTAAGATTTCTGATCCATGAACCTGGCATGTTTTTGGATAGTCATGTAGATCCTATTTAATTTATTTCAACAGTGTTTTATAGTTATTATTGTACGTGTTTTTCTCTTTTTTTGGTTTTTAAAAAATAATTTTATAATAGATGGACACAATATATTTTATTTTTATGTAGTGCTGAGGATCAAACCCAGTACTTCACATGTGCTAGGCTAGCACTCTACTAACTGAGCTACAGGCACAGACCTAATTTGCACTTTTGTAAATTTGATTCCTAAGTATTTGTTCTTTTCAATGACATCATAAATTAAAATATTTTCTTCATTTCTAAATTTCCCTTTTGGAGTGTTTATCACAGTGATAGAAACACAATTTCTTTTTGTATACTGATCTTGTATCCTTCAGTTCTCATTCTCAGACAAAATTGAGAATCACTGATATCAATCATTTCTTAACATTATGAAGGATTTATACAGTTCAGGGTAATCCTGATTGACTCCCAGGAGTCCTGTTACAGAAAAACTACTTTTTTTACATTTCAGTAATAACTCTTTCTGACTCTTATTTCCCCCCTTCTTCTCATCCTTCAAATTCTAGTTCAATATACAAACTCTTTCAAGGAGCCCACCCCATCTAATGCAAGACTCATTCACTTCTCCATTTTGTTATTGGTTACTGCAAAGTGTTTTCATCATCTAAGTTAATATTTTGTTATTAAAGCATCCCATTTGTAGGACTAAATTTAAACGAGTATGACTCTGGTTTAAATTTAGTTTTCTAAATGTGGTGCTGAGACTTGAATCCAGTGCCTATAACAGGCTATGCAAGCACTCTTCCACTGAGCCACAACCACAGCCCCTGGAGGCCCATTTTTTCTATATCTTATTACATCATCCCATTTAACCACATCACCTTATTTATGCCTTTCATAAACTCTTAGTGGTGACTTGTAAGGGGACCTCACCCATGGTAAGCACTCAAAAATATTTAAAAAGTGATTTGAATTAGAATTAGATTTCATGGCTGTCATTTTTTTTGCTCTTTTTAATTTTATAATTTTACAAATGATATTTCTCTCCCTCTTTCTGTGTGTGTGTGTTTGGGTGTGTGTGTGTGTGAATATGCACACACCTGTTTCTCAGAATGCAGAACATATTTGCAAGGTATTTGAAATTTAAAAATAGTAATTTGTTGTTACATTTATGGAACAATGTGAAATCTCTTCTCTGAAAAATGTAAAGTTGTCACTGAGTCATAAAAAGCAAGGTCTTATATGGCTTTTTTCTAGGATTTATTAATTTAATATGCAAATCCTCCCCCATCTGTTAGTTTTCCATTTCAGAAACGGGAGGAGAGATATGGTTATCATTTTCTTTGAGGATTCAGAGCAGCCATGTATCTATGCTTTACATATGTACATATAGGGAACTTAGATCTGATAGAAAATAAGTCTCTAGTACACCTGGGATAGGGTAGGTACTTTCTGCAAGCTCCTAGTCTTTCCCAGAAGGAATTTCTCAATCTCCATGACAATTGTTTTCCCTTCCCTCTCCTGGGATCAGAATATTACTCTGTTGGAAGTACCGCTGACAGTAAAGGAATTCCTGGTCAGAATGGGGCCTAAGTGCTCCTCAAAACTCTGTAGGACTCAAAAGTTCCCCATTTGCACTTCTCTTGGAAGTAAAGACAAAGAGGAGCCTTGGAAGGGGAAGGCATAAAATTTCCCTGAAGGTCTTGTCCATCTTTAAACTGCATGGGTTCAATCAAGAGGCATGACTGGACTCTTTTAGAAGGGAAGGACTACTCATATACTACAAATTATAAAACCTACTCAGGATTTCCTGTGTAACCCATGCATGAAGGAACCTGAGCAAACATCCATGAAGTTCACTTTATTTAGCTTTACAGAGAGTTTGACTCTGGTTTTATTTTTTTAAATTCATCCATTTTACTTAAACTTTTTTCTTTGTGTTACAAGGGAACTCAGGGCCTCACAGTTGCTACGCAAGTGCTCAACCACTGAGCCTCATCCCCAGCTCTCTTGATAAAATTTAAATTTAAAAAAACACAAGCCAACATGATTTTATCCCAGGCATGGTAGTGAATAGATGCTCATGAAATATTTTCTTGAATGAACAGATGTATGTATGCTTTAACTATCCAATCTTGACAAAGCTTATAAAACAAATGGAAGGAATCCCAGCCATACAAGGTTAAAAGTAGTTTTCATATGTTTATACAGCTTTATTTTCTGAAATTTACCTTTTCTAATTCCTTCTGGTTTGGGCGCTTCATTTACTACTTTTACGTATGCTAGTTTAATGTTTTCAGATTCCTCTGAAATTCAGCAGGGAATCATTACTTCAGCCAGAAAACCCAATGTTCTAAAGATTGTGTCAAGAGAAAAGCCTGTAAAGTAGAAACTGAATCTCCCTAAAGATTTATGCTCTGTTCTTAAAGAAAGATGTATGTCAGAACAAAAGACATCTTGATTGGCTCTGTGAATAAAAAAATTGAATTGAAGATAGATTGATGCTGCTCTTGAGTTACTTGTGACGCTGGACCTTCTCTAGGCTTGATAAGTGTCTCTACACAGTACTCTGTGTTGTGTGATGGAAAGGAGGTGACCACCTTATTGCCAAACGTGAAGACTTAGCCTCTCTGGTTCTCTTTGGACTCTCTTCACCGCTCTTCATATCCTCATCTCTTTATTTCTTCTCTTATAATTTCATAAACACTTATTCAAGGAACTATAAAGGTCCTGAGTATAAATTTTGTATCATCTTCCTTTTCCTTCAATATACCCTTTACTTCCCATGATTCTGATATTTAGCAACAAATTCTAATTTTACACTCCATAAATACCCTCTGTGGCATGATTTGCATACGTCTTGTTGACAAATAATAATAGAAAGGTCCTTATATATTTATCTTAATATTTTTAGTGTCACTGACCATTATATGTCTTCTTTTAATGGGATTTCTAAAGATATTTCTCTACTACTCTAAATATTTCTCTACTACTCTAAATGACTGTAGACACATATACTGCTGCTTGATTTCCTGCAACTAAGTTAAAATAGTGAAGTTATATGTAAACTACTTTATTCTTGGAGGAGTCAGAGAATATCAGGTATCTGGATTCTTGAAAGTTCTTAGAGATTTAACCAGAATAACATCTACATTTGGGACAAACACAGGTATAGTCATTGGGAGATAAAATCTCTCCTCAACACTCACCTCAGAGCCTTACGTACATCCTTATTTCAGAGAGGATAAATCAGAGGATTCAGAGTGGAAGTAATGATGCTTTAGAACACAGAACCAACTTTGTTTTGCAGTAGAGTGCACTGGGACCTGGGCCTCATGTATGAGAAGATGCAGGAACCAAACCAGAGAGAGACCACAATGAGGTGGGAGCTGCAAGTGGCAAAGGCATTTCTCCTACTCCCAGTTGAATGCATCTCAATGACACTGTGCAGGATGAAGATATAGGATGTAAAAACCAGGATGATGGGGAGGAGAAAAAGCACAATTGTGCTGATGTACACTGTGGACTCATAGACGGTGATGTCAACACATTCCAACTTCACAAACGCTGGATACTCACAGTAGAAGTGGTGTATATTCTGAGTCTCACAGAAAGGAAAGTGCATCAAGATGACTGTGTGAATTAGGGAATTCAGAGATGCCCCCAACCATGACATGAGGGCCATCATCAGTCCCACCTTCCTGTTCATGAACACAGTGTAATGCAGGGGATGACAGATGGCAACATATCTGTCATAGGACATGAGAGCTAGCAGAAGACACTCAACGACACCCAGAGAGAAATAGAGGAAGTGTTGGTGGCACAGCCCACAAAGGAGATGGACTTGCTGCTAGACAAGTAGTTGGCAGTTATCTTGGGGATGGTTGTACAGATGTGAATCAGGTCCATGAGGGAGAGCTGGCTGATCAGGAAGTAATGGGGATGTGAAGACCACAATCCACACAGATGAGGAGGATGGTGAGAGTGTTGCCACTCAGTGCAACCACCATGGTCAGGCAAAAAAGCAAAAGGTGGGTCAGAGAGTCATCAAAGAGCCTTTCAAGGATGCAGTCTGCCAAAGACGTCTGATTCCTCAGCCACATGGTCCCTTCTCAGTCCCTGGAGAAACAGGGAGTGGAGAAAAAGTGTTATGCCAGAAATATGGGATCCTGTGTACATGGTGATAAGCACTTTGATTCAATAAAACATTTGTGTAGAGATTTTTCTCTATTTGTAATTATCTAGCAGGTCACACTGATAAGGGCTCAGATCCTTCAGAGATGAAGGTTTGGGTCACCCACCTGACTAGGAACAATGACCAGCGGTGAACCAAGGCAGTATGGACTGCGGAGTGAAATAGGATAGTTATAAACACCAGTAATGACCATGTGGACAACCCTCAGGAACACAAACTGTCATACTTTGTGCATTTCTTCGTAATTCTGATAAGAATTTGTATTTATATTACACACATTAAGCATTTATTTCATTGTCATCCTCTTATCAAACATGAGTTGTGATTAATACCTAAAATCATATCTCAGTATTTAAGTAACTGAATATAAAGGAAGGAGTATGAATCAGTAGAAACAGAATAAATTTCACACAAAATACAAAAAAAAAGTATTTTTTCCCTTAATGAGAAAAGGGTTGTATATTTTATATACTCTTCTTGGGAAAAGTTGATGACGTCATAGGTTATCCATAAAATAGTCTTATCAGATTAGGTAGAAGAATATTTTATGTTGCCTTTATTAGATTATCGAGCAAAATTTTTGAAAAAATGCATGAGTGCTCTGTTGACACAAAACAAAGCAATCATACCTGTGTCCTGGGTAGATTTGTGAGTCAACAGATTATATAAAATGCTGACAAAACTAGGTTTTTCACATTGATTCAGCCACACTTGCCAATCTGCCCTCTCTCCAGTTCTCCCAAAAAACACTTGTCAGAATGAGGAGTTGATCTCCATGGGGAAATTAGACTCAAAAAAGTCACAAACTAAGTAGAGCCTTCTATCGCTTCTTATGGCTTACCTCCTAAATATCTTCCTATACTTTCACAGATTCTGAATCACTGATGTACATTACCAGGAAAGAACCACCACCAATGAAGGAAAGTGATCATGACAATTATAAAAGTAAATACCAGTAATTAAAAATAATTATGTGAGTATAAAAAATAAACTTCAAAAATAAAAGCAAAAAATTCAGAACTTAACGCATTCTGATCAAATTTCAACTCTACCAGTAACACACGAGTTCACATTTATTTTTCTTCTGTCCTAGGGTAGCTCTAGGATTATATTGACAGTCGTGTCACACTGTTACTTCCTGCTCAGCTTCTGTGGACTAAGAGAACAATTTCAACCCTGGTTCCCCTGATTACTCCTGTTGGGAGTAGCCTTGGCTCCAAAGACTAACTTCCCCATCCTCCGAGAAGTGCCGTCCAATGGTGAGCCCTGCTGCTCACATGATTCTTACCCACCTGTCAGACTAGCCCTGCTGGCTCACATGATTCTTACCCACCTGTCAGACTAGCCCTGCTGGCTCACATGGTCCTTACCCACCAATCAGAATAGCCCTGCTGGATCACATGAATCTTTCCCACCAATCAGAAAGCACCCCATGCCAACTGTCAAATCATTAAACTGTTAAACTCTCATAACTGTCAAACCACCCCCAATTCTATAAATATACAGAGCTGTTCCTCAATAAACGGGCATTTTCTCCAATGATGTGCCTTTTTTGTTCTTTCATTGGTGCCAAAACCTGGGAGGGTGAATGCCTCGCTGCTTGAGGGCCCCCTCTCTCAAGGCTTGCCATCCTTGTCCACTCTTTTTGAGCACTGCTACTATTCACACAACACCGGATCTTCAGTAGGTGAGTTCCCCCATCAGGTATCCAACTTCAGATGGGCTATACACAGGGGCTTTGACCGTGATCGTCCAACAAACCTCTGATGCCCAATATGGAGGAGAAAATGCACCCCACTACAACCCTCATGGTCATTGTGGACTCTCTGGAACCTGGTTCATGAGCAGGAGGTCCAGAGGGGTGGAAGAACAGGCACTCCTCTCTCTCTCTCTCTCTCTCTCTCTCTCTCTCTCTCTCTCTGTCTCTCTCTCTCAACCACCCTTGTCCCCCTCCTTGCCTATGGGGGCCTATTCTTCCCTCCCTGCAGACTCCCCCTTATTAAATTCTGCACACAAGATTGGTCTTACTATCAATTAGACAATCAAAGTCAATGGCACCCAGGAGGATCCCTAGATCCCCCAATTCTCAGAGATCTGTTTAACTTCTGTGAGCACTCAAAAATGTGGAAGGAGATCCCTTATGTTGAGGCTTTTTCTCTTCTTCATTGTCAACCTGACCTATTCAGAAGATGAACCCCCTCCCTTCTGACCTCCCCGGTTGGCTCCATCCAGCCACTCAGGTGCTCCCCCTGACTCAGCTGACATGTTTATTCCCCCCAAACTAGGTTCCACTCACTAGTCCCACAAACCATGGCCCCCTTAAGAGAAGTTGCTGGACCTGAAGTCATTATCTGGGTACATGTCCGTTTCTCTATGAATGACTTCATGCAACTCAAGCGAAGGTTGGGCTCATTCACCACAGAAGAGAGTTTCAATAGGTTCTCCAGGCTTATAGCCTCACTTATATGTTATTGGCTAATACTTTCCTTCTTGAGGAACATACCAGAGTATAGGAACTTGCCAGAGCCCATACAGATGAAACTTACTGAGTTAATCCCAATCACCCATTGGGGCCATTTGTTGCCCCAGATAATACACAAGCTGGCATACAGAGTAGGGACAGATTCTCTGCATGTATTATTGTTGGGTTCAAAAAAGCGGCATGTAAGGCTGTCAATTTCCAAAAATTACAAGAGACCCCTTTGAAATTTCTGAATTGGCTTACAAAAGCCCTTCAGCAGTAACCTAGATCCTGAAACCCCAGATGGCTATCATGTCCTTATGACATATTTCCTCTTGCAGAGCTACCCCGACATATGGGCCAAACTAAAAATGCTTGAACAAGGCCCTGCCACACCCCAGACTGAGAAATTTCAGATACTCGCCCAGGCCCTGCAGGGTGCTTCCTTGGGTCGCTGCCCATCACCGAAATCCCCCCTGGGTACCTGCTTCAAGTGTGGCAAGGAGGGACATTGGGCCAGGACATGCCCCGCACCATGAACTCCATGTACTCCTTGCACTAAATGTCAACAAGAAGGTCTTTGGGGCTCTGACTGTCCTAGATCCCATAGGAGGTCTATGGCCAGGTTACCCTCTGACCTTCTGGGCATGGCAATGGAAGATTGATGGAGCCATGGGTCCTTGTCCCCGGCCATAATGATTAATAGACAGGAACACAGGGTGCAGATTCAGGTGGATATGTGCAAGGTTGACTTTCTTCTTGACACCAGGGCTACCTTCAGTCCTGACAGAATTCTGGGGGCAAACCATCCACCTCTCCTATTGTCAGGGTAGGAGGAAATACCATCTATCAAAAAAAGACTCCCCTATTACTCTGTTCCATAGGCAACTTCCCATTCTCTGAGACATCCCTAGTTATGCCCCAATGACCAGTTCTTTTGCTCGGCCTAGATATTCCCTCTAAATTCAATACAACAATCAACATCTGGGCTCCTGGCATCACTCAGGCCCCAGAATCAGCCTGTTCATCTTTTCTGGCTCTTTTGGCAGAAAAATGGCCATTCTGCTCCACTTGTGAGGCTGATATGAAACACCATACTAAAAAGGACCCCTTACCTATGAACTTGGTTGACCCGATTGTATGGGATACCCACACCCCCACCAACATTTTCTGCCCACCAGTAAAGATCCTAACACCTTCCCCAATCAGGCTCAATACCCCTTGTCCACAAAAGCTCTTCTGGGCCTACAACCTATTACTCAGGACCTTCTGAGAAAAGGGGTACCTCCTTCATGCTCATTCCCCTTACAATACTCCCATACTAGTAGTAGAAAAGCCCAATGGAACCTATCACATAGTTCAGGACCTACAACTCATCAACACCTCCATTAGGCCCATATATCCCTTGGTTCCCAGCACATACATCCTGCTGTCTCAGATCCCCCACACTGCCACCCACTTCTTTGTCATAGATTTAAAGGATGCTTTCTTCTCCATTCCCCTTGCCCCCGAATCACAAGATCTTTTTGCCTTTACCTGGACAGATCCCACCACCATCACCTTCAGTGCCCTGAATCCACCCTCTTGAAATTGTTCGGCAAATCTCTTTGCCCACCTACAGGGAGGAAAGCACTCTACCACAGCCTGTAAGGCTACGATGGCCCACAGGGACTCTTGGGCAGATTCTAAAGTCCCAGTCCTCTCACCTTTAAGACTCAGCCGCTAGAGAGACGCTTACCCTCCCCTTCTCTTGCCTTGCCTCTTCCCTCTTTCCAGGCCTAAGAGTATCTGGCCTCTTCAGGAGGGGTCCCAAAAAGTCTTGGTCAAGTTCTCCCATGGCTCTTGCTCTGTCCAGGATGAGAGCTTAGACTGTCAGGATTTGGTGATGACCAATCTCTGCAGCTCGAATCTGCCAGTTAGGCACTTCTGATTTTTTGGCTCTAGTGGGGACACCACTTTTGCATATAAATCAGTTTCCTCCTTCTCTGCGTCCTCTTCCCTCCTCCTTACATGGGTAATGTGTCCTCTCTTCCCACTGACTCTCCACTACAATGCTTCTTAGATCAAATATATCACCCCGGCCTGGCCCACTTATCCCTTAGGCAACCAAAGCAGATGGCCCCTTTTTGGGTCCCTGGATCCCTCCATTCTAAGGGATCTCTACAATTACTGTGAGCGTTAAAAAAAAAAAAAATGGGTAATGGGTAGAGATCGCTTATGTTCAGGCTTTCTTCTTGCTCTGATCCAATCCCCACTCTGCACCACTTGCAAACCTCTACAAATTCTTTTAGCCAGTGCAAAGGGTACTCAACAGATGTCTCCTATTTTCTTGGCCTTAAAGGGATATTGGGCCTCTCCACAAAATTCTCAAATATCATGTAAAGAGGTCACATATCTCTCAAGGGGAAAAAGCCATTACAGTAGACAGAAAACAGTTTATTGTGTCTATACCTACACCAAAGTCCAAAGATGACATACTCTCTTTCTTGAGTTTGGCTGGGTATTTCAGGGGCTGGATTCCTATCCCTCCATTCTAAGAGATCTCTACAATTAATTTCTCCCTCCTCGCCAGGCTGCTATATAATCTGGCCAAGGGACCCCAAGATGAACCCCTACCCTCAGCAGTAGGGAAGCCCTTTACAATCCTTAAAATGGCACTCCTCCGGGCACCCACCCTGCATCTCCCTGACCTCTCCCGACCCTTCACCCTCTATCTATGTGAGAAACAAGGACAAAGTCTGGGCGTTCTGGTTTAGGGATATGGCCCCACATTTGCAACAGTGGCCTACTTATCTGACCCCACCATCAGGGGCTGGCTCCCATGCCTCAGAGCACTAGCAGCAGCCCATGACCTCCAGAAGGAAGCACACAAGCTTACCTTTGGGTCCCTAATAACCATCTCATCTTCTCACCATCTAAAGGATTTCCTCACCTTCAAGGGGCTACAGTCACTTCCTCCTTCCAGGGTTCTCTCTCCTTGTAAATCCCTCTGTCTCTTTTCAGTCCTGCTCTCCATTAAACCCTGCCTCTCTTCTCCCATCGTCTCCCTCACAAGATACTGTCCACAAATGCCTGGAGATATTAGAGACAATTTTACTCTCCCCTACCACCATTTCTGAGGGACCCCTGCCCTCTTATACAAGAAGGGGTTAAAGTGTGTGGGGGGTAAGCTCTCTTTTCCCTCTCATCCATCATAGAGGCAAAACCTCTCCCACCCAATACCACCAACCAACAAGCTGGATTCATAGCTGCCACAAGGGCATACGAGCTAGTGGAGGGAAAAACCCTGTCTCTAAAGGGGGCTACTGACCACCAGAGAGATGGCAGTCATTAATTCCACACTTATTTCTGGCCTACTAATACATTGCAAGGCCCATCAAACTGACTCCTCTTTTACTACTATGGGGAATTCCAAGGCCCATCAAGTGGCTCGATCAGCCACCCTATAGAGCTTTACCTCCTCTTCTCTACTCTTCGTTACCACCAGGGATTGGCCCAAAGATCCCCAAAAACTCTTCCAGTTTCTTCACTCTCTATTCCATTCTAGTCCACAGAGTCTCACTACTTTCCTTAACTCCTTTTTCACCCTTTCCCCATGCGATAAGACCCTCCTACAACAGATCACTTCCACTTGTCAGATCGGCCAGAGAACCAATACCAATACTCCATTAAAACCTAAATCTTTCCCTTCTCATCAGGCCTGCAGTCATATCCCAGCTGCAGACTGGCAGATTGATTTCACCAACATGCCTGAGTAAAAAAAAATAAAATATCTTCTTGAATTGGTAGATTCTTTTTCGGGATGTGTTGAAGCCTTTCCCACTTCTAACAAAAGGGCCTCTAAGGTAGTTGATCTGTTGCTTACTCACATAATCCCCTGTTTCAGGATGCCCACTTCTATCCAATCAGACAATGGCCCCAAATTCACCTCTCAGATAATTCAGGAACTGGATCATGCACTATCACTCCCTTGGCATTTCATTGCCCTTACCGTCCCCAGGCTTCTGGAAAGGTTGAAGGGACTAATAGGTCCCTTAAAGAGACCCTCACCAAGCTCACCATGGAATTAAGCCTGGACTGGGTAAAAGTTCTCCCCTTGGCTTTATTGCGCATTACAGCCTGGCTAACGAAGCCTTCTAATCTCTCACCTTTCGAAGTCATGTATGTTCATCCCCTTGTTCCTCTCGGATTGCCTACAGAACCCCTACCCATCTCTGAAACCTATACCTTGCCCCTCCTCTTCCATCTATGCTCTGAACTCTGGCGCTATCAAGGCTGGATCCTTACTGACCCCAGTCTCTTTCAAAACCCTACCTCCTTAACACCTGGTCAACTTGTTTACTATTTCCCACCAGGGGAAAAGCCCCTCTAAAGCCAAAATTGTGGAGTCCTGCTCAGGTGATTATGTGCACTCTTTTGGTGGCCAAACTCAAGCTGCTTAATAACAAACTTACCCCATGGATTAACATTTACAGGCTTAAGCCCAGTGCTCCTACACCTTCATCAGAAGAGCCAATGATCATCACCTGTCATTAAGTACTCTTGTCATCCCTCCCCACAAGTTGCCCTCAAGCTCCGCCTCTCCCGTGTCTCCATTCTTAGCCCAATACCTAATGCTCCTCCTCATTTCTGGCCCCTCTTGGGTCCTCTCTTCACTCTATGTGTGGAGATTCAAAGCAAGTGACCCTAAGGGCCCCCTCCAGCCAGACCCCCTTCTTCTCCTTACAGACCCCCTACTTGCTTGGATCTGGCAGGTAGTGGGGCAGTTGTGTGTTGTCCTTCTGACAAACCACTTCCGTGTTTGAAGCATGGTGACCCCTGAATAAGGGTGAACTACCTTTATCATAAGAGAGCACTTTACCAGTTGCCTTCTGTGCCTAAGGAGGAACATGAGTGTTTTGTTTACCCTCTCAATTTCGTAAGAATTTCAAGTATCAGTATTTAAGGTTGAGGTGTTTCACATAAAGTCTGGAGAGATCTGACTGCTCTCAAAGGGAAACCTGGTAATAATGGGCCACCATCCTCCCTTGGCCACCTTCGTTCAGAGCATGGGAGAAACTGTCTTCTTTATTACAAAGCCCATGCTTTCTTGGTGTGACTAGGGAAAGCTGGGGACAGTGATAAGTGAGAGAAGCAAGATGGTTTGTAAAACTGGGATATTTTGAGAAAGGTAAAGAGAGAAGCAAGCTGGTTTTAGAGACATCCAGGTAGGAGACAGTTTAAATAGAGAGCAGAAGGAGCTAGCTCAAATGCTCAAGCCCCCACTCAAAGGTGAACACTTAACACCTTTGTGCCAAAAAGGCAGCTTGCAGACCCAGAGACCCCATTAGATTTGGGCCATAAAAATTCCCTGTGCCTGTTCCTTCTCTTTATCATAAAGTTCATTCAGACTCAGGTGGGTAAAAAATTTCTAATCAAGCTTTTAACCAGCTTCTCCTCAGAAATTACCAACTCCTAGATACTGATGATACCTACAGTCAAGACCTATGCTGGATGGACTGACATCATCATGGATCTGTTGTGCAAGGAACCTTCGTTGATCTGGTTCTTTTTTTTTTATTGGTTGTTCAAAACATTACAAAGCTCATGATAAATCATCTTTCATACATTTGACTCAATTGGATTATGAACTCCCATTTTTACCCCAAATACATATTGCAGAATCACATCGGTTACACACTCTCCTTTTTACATAATGGCATATTAGTGACTGTTGTATTCTACTCTCTTTCCTATCCCCTACTATCCCCCCTCCCCTCCCCTCCCATCTTCCCTCTCTACCTCTTGTGCTGTTGTTCAATTCTCTCCCTTGTTTCCCCCCCCCTTTCCCCTCACAACCTCTTCTATGTATTTTGTGTAACATTGAGGGTCTCCTACCATTTCCATATGTTTTCCCTTCTCTCTCCCTCTCTCTCCCCCCAATCGTCTTTGTTTAATGTTAATCTTTTCCTCACGCTCTTCCTCCCTGTTCTGTTCTTAGTTTCTCCCTTTATATCAAAGAAGACATTTGGCATTTGTTTTTTAAGAATTGGCTAGCTTCGCTTAGCATAATCTGCTCTAATGCCATCCATTTCCCTGCAAATTCTATGATTTTATCATTTTTTAGTGCTGTGTAGTACTCCATTGTGTATAGATGCCACATTTTTTTTTTATCCATTCATCTATTGAAGGGCATCTAGGCTGGTTCCACAGTCTAGCTATTGTGAATTGTGCCGCTATGATCATTGATGTGGCAGTATCCCTATAGTATGCTCTTTTAAGATCCTCGGGGAATAGTCCGAGGAGGGCTATAGCTGGGTCAAATGGTGGATCCATTCCCAGCTTTCCCAGGAATCTCCATACTGCTTTCCATATTGGCCTCACCAATTTGCAGTCCCACCAGCAGTGTACAAGTGTACCCTTTTCCCCACATCCTCGCCAACACTTATTGTTGTTTGACTTCATAATGGCTGCCACTCTTACTGGAGTGAGATGGTACCTTAGGGTGGTTTTAATTTGCATTTCTCTGACTGCTAGAGATGGTGAGCATTTTTTCATGTACTTGTTGATTGATTGTATGTCCTCCTCCGTGAATTGCCTGTTCAGGTCCTTGGCCCATTTGTTGATTGGGTTATTTGTTATCTTATTGTTTAATTTTTTGAGTTCTTTGTATATTCAGGATATTAGGGCTCTATCTGAAGTGTGAGGGGTAAAAATTTGTTCCCAGGATGTAGGCTCTCTATTTACCTCTCTTATTGTTTCTCTTGATGAGAAAAAAACTTTTTAATTTAAGTAAGTCCCATTTATTTATTTTTGTTATTAACTCTTGGGCTATGGGCGTCCTATTAAGGATTTTGGAGCCCGACCCCACAGTATGTAGATCGTAGCCAACTTTTTCTTCTATCATACGCAGTGTCTCTGATTTGATATCTAGCTCCTTGATCCATTTTGAGTTAACTTTTGTGCATGGCGAGAGAAAGGGATTCAGTTTCATTTTGTTGCATATGGATTTCCAATTTTCCCAGCACCATTTGTTCAAGATGCTGTCCTTCCTCCATTGCATGCTTTTAGCCCCTTTATCAAATATAAGATAGTTGTAATTTTGTGGATTAGTCTCTGTGTCCTCTATTCTGTACCATTGATCCACCTGCCTGTTTTGGTACCAGTACCACGCTGTTTTTGTTACTATTGCTCTATAGTACAGTTTGAACTCTGGTATCGCTATATCTCCCGATTCACACTTCCTGCTTAGAATTGCTTTTGCTATTCTGGGTCTTTTGTTTTTCCATATGAATTTCATGATTGCTTTATCTATTTCTACAAGAAATGTCGTTGGGATTTTAATTGGCATTGCATTAAACCTGTAAAGAACTTTGGGTAATATCGCCATTTTGATGATGTTAGTTCTGCCTATCCATGAACAGGGTACATTTTTCCATCTTCTAAGATCTTCTTCTATTTCTCTCTTTAGGGTTCTGTAGTTTTCATTGTATAGATCTTTCACCTCTTTTGTTAGGTTGATTCACAAGTATTTTATTTTCTTTGAGGATATTGTGAATGGAGTGGTTTTCCTCATTTCCATTTCAGAAGTTTTGTTGCTGATATACAGGAATGCCTTTGATTTATGCGTGTTGATTTTATATCCTGCCACTTTGCTGAATTCATTTATTAACTCTAGCAGTTTCTTTGTAGACCCTTTTGGGTCTGTTAAGTATATTATCATGTCATCTGCAAATAGCGATAATTTAATTTCTTCTTTTCCTATTTTTATGCCTTTAATTTCTTTTGTCTGTCTAATTGCTCTGGCTAGTATTTCAAGAACTGAATTGAATAGAAGTGGTGATAGAGGGCATCCCTGTCTTGTTCCAGATTTTAGAGGGAATGCCTTTAGTTTTTCTCCATTTAGGATGATGCTAGCCTGGGGTTTAGCATATATAGCTTTTACAATGTTGAGGTAAGTTCCTGTTATCCCTAGTTTTTCTAGTGTTTTGATCATAAAGAGATGCTGTACTTTGTCAAATGCTTTTTCTGCATCTATTGAGATGATCATATGGTTCTTGTCTTTAAGTTTGTTGATGTGGTGAATAGTATTTATTGATTTTCGTATGTTGAACCAGCCTTGCATCCCAGGGATGAATCCTACTTGATCATGGTGCACAAGTTTTTTGATATGCTTTTGTATTCGGTTTGCCAGAATTTTATTGAGAATTTTTGCATCCAAGTTTATTAGAGATATTGGTCTGTAGTTTTCTTTCTTTGAAGTGTCTTTGTCTGGTTTTGGGATAAGGGTGATGTTGGCCTCATAGAATGAATTTGGAAGAGCTCCTTCTTTTTCTATTTCTTGAAATAGCTTGAAAAGTATTGGTATTAATTCTTCTTTGAAGGTTTTGCAAAACTCTGCTGTATACCCATCAGGTCCAGGGCTTTTTTTGGTTGGTTGTCTTTTGATGGCTTCTTCAATTTCTTCCTTTGTTATTGGTCTGTTTAAATTGTGTGTATCCTCCTGACTCAATCTGGGCAGATCGTATGACTTAAGAAATTTATCGATATCTTCACTATCTTCTATTTTATTATAGTTTTTCAAAATAATTTCTAATTATCTTTTGTATTTCTGTAGTGTCTGTTGTGATATTGCCTTTTTCATCCCGTATGTTGGTAATTTGAGTTCTCTCTCTTCTTCTCTTCGTTAGCATGGCTAAGGGCCTGTCGATTTTATTTATTTTTTCAAAGAACCAACTTTTAGTTTTTTCAATTTTTTCAATGTTTTTTTTGTTTCAATTTCGTTGATTTCTGCTCTAATTTTAATTATTTCTTGTCTTCTATTACATTTGCTGTTGCTTTGCTCTTCCTTTTCTAGGTTTTTGAGGTGTAGTGTGAGCTCATTTATTTGTTGGTTTTTTCTTTTTTTGAGGAAAGAACTCCAAGAAATGAATTTCCCTCTTAGAAATGCTTTCATTGTGTCCCATAGATTCCGGTATGTTGTGTCTTCATTGTCATTTGTCTCTAAGAATTTTTTTATCTCCTCCTTTATGTCTTCTGTAACCCATTGATCATTCAGTAGCATATTGTTCATTTTCCATGTGATGTAGGATTTTTCCTACATTTTTCCATCACTCAGGGGAAATCTGGTCTAGCAGGAGAAAACAGGGCTAGCAGGAGAAACCAGGGGACTAGAGGCCAGACCCTCACGTCTGGGAGGCTGGAGTCCGCGCCCCCCGCGCGGCTGGGCAGCTAGAGATCGCCCGCTCACTGATGCCTCTCGGCAGGTCAAACTGTACTCTGGGCCTGCCATTTGTTGGGCGTGGAGGGTGGGTATTGAGAGCCCCAGCACTATTGTTTTGATTTTTTCCACTTGCCCCTCCCCCTGCACTGGCAGTACAGGTTTCCTTTTCCCCGCTGATGGGAGGGGGAGTTGAAGGTCGGGTGTCTCTAGTTTTCCCCGCGTCTTTATGTAGGCTTGCTCTGATAATCCCTCCCCTGGAGAGCCTAGGAGAGATTTTATGCGAATTCCCCACTGTATGGGAGATGGGCTGAGTAACACGCCCCTGTTTTATTGTTGCAATCGGTTGGAGAGTGGTGGTGGTTATTTTGGCTCTCCAAGATGGTGGCCTCAGATTTCCTTGGTGGAGTTTCCGTTGTGGGGGATAGAACTGTGCCGCTTCCTTACCTGTCTGAAATCCTGAACTCAGCCCAGGGCTCCGTGAGTGCTCAGATGGCAGGATTCCTCAGAATCTGCAGCAACGTTTCTCCCTGCTTGCGTGCTGGTCTCTTCTCGGTGGCTCCCCGCCGTCTGTAGCCGCTAGGCGGGCCGCGCGGATCAGTCAGCCCAGATCTCCGGTTGCCAATCTGGTTCTTGAAGTTATACAGGTCCTCTCTGTCCTCCTGTGGGGGCTCGTTACTACCCTCCTCTCTGATTCTCCCACACCGCCCCATCTGAGCAGGAAGCAGCTAGAATGAGTTGACACCCATTCTCATTTAATAACAAAGAGAAGGGAATCACCCTGGCTGATTGGGAGTTGGGAGTCACCCTAGCTACAAAGACTAACTTCCCCATTCCCCAAGAAGAGCCGTCCAATGATGAGCCCTGCTGGCTCACATGATCCTTACCCACAAATCAGACTAGCCCTTTTGGCTCACATGATCCTTACCAAACAATCAGACTACCCCTGCCGACTCACATGATCTTTACCCACCAATCAGAAAGCACCCCATGCCAACTGTAAAACTATTAAACTGTTAAACTGTCATAAATGTCAAACTACCACTGGATCTATAAATATGCAGAGCTGTTCCTCATTAAATGGGCATTTTCTCCTATGAGCCTTGTTCATTCTTTCAACTCCAACCTAGCCAACATGATCTGCACACATCTTTTCTACCTAATTATCCACACACATCTCTTTCTCTTTCTTCATTAGTTTCTGACTTTCTCTATGAACCTCCTTGGTATAAGTTTCCCATGGTCTGTCTCTATTCTCTCTTCCTTCCTTAGGCAACCCATTCTTACTTGTACCCCTTAAGTTATGTCTTTCTTTATCTTCTCAGGAAGCATGCTCATGTGCTGATGAAAAGTCACCATTGATTGCCCTAGTTTCTAATAAAGGCTTCTGAACACCTCAAGCCCCAACATTATCTTACCTGCAATTTTCTCTGCAGAGATTTGTGCACAGAAGTAAAATGGAGAGAGAAGAACATCCTTCCAGCTGCACATTGGCTATTGGTCTTCCACACAAGCACTTTCTGAAATACTCCTCAGACTCCTCCTCTAACCCTGGAAGCTGCATCTTCTAGCAGAATACCAGAGAGAATATTTGTCCAGCTCAGTCATCATGGTGTGCACTAATTATCCTAGTGATGGAGATAACACAAACAATAGGACATGGTATTCTAGGACCCTCTCTAAATCTGTCTGTGTTTATTATTTTGAGCCCTGTCAAACAGATTAAGTAAAAATGAACACATATGGCCCCTTCTAGTTGGGACCTGGTGTGGTACATATGTTTCCTCTTGACTCTGAACTTACATTTGATCTTACTTACATTACCACATCAAGAACCTGGGAAATAGAAATGGCCATTTATGTTACCTGAGTAAGATACTAAACATAATGTTAGCTTAATCCTCAATGCTCCCAGAGTTCAATAAATATCCACTTTGCAGTCTCTGTGGTTTTGGATCACTATAGCACCCTTGTCATAGATTTACCCTCATTCCCTAGTAGTAACATACAAGTATGTATGTGTTATGTAGTTACTAAGCTCCTTCCATTCCTCAGAGATGTTTCCTCAACAGTAATCAAAGGGGTCAGAAGAGGCCAGACTGTCCTGATCTGAGCCAGACATGAGGGAAGAGGAACATGCTCCATTAGGATGAAACATCCTCCAGGTCCTCAGGACCTCTGATGTCAGCAGAGGTGAATAGAGATCTGAAGACCTGATGGCATCAGGGATTCCCACTCAGAAGACACACCGGATGTCTTCTTGGAACCATTACCCAAGATACCAATTAGTCTGTGCTGTGTGCACTGAAGTGAGTATCCCATGGTGCTGTATTTGAAGTTTGTTAGCAGGGGAGGGGGGACTGGGTAATTTGTGGGACCTGGGACCTGCTTCTGAAGATAGAGGAAACATATTATCACTTGCTTAAAAACCTACAGACTAATACTTTTATCTGGTAACTTCCTTTATGACAGAATATAGTTTTAATTAAGGAAGACTTGGCATTTATATGATTTATTCATTGTTTCAGAAACATTTTATGAGCACCTGCTGTGTCCCAAGAACTGTACTGATTATTTTGTGAGTAACAAGCATGAGAGGTGTTTTCCTCCTTAGAAGTTACAGACACAACTATATCAACTTTGGTTGAGGATTTGTATTAGTCAATATCCAATTCAAGTGACAAAAGATAGAATGTGTTGAATCTTTTTTTTTCTTTTTAGTTATGTCTAACATTAGGATTCATTTTGACATAATTACAAAGCATGGAATATAATTTGTCCCAATTCAGTCTGCAGTATTTCCCTTTCCCTTCCTTCCTCCCTCTCTCTTTTCTTTCTTCTACTCTACTGATCTTTCTACTATTTACTTTTAGGCTTTTTAATATAGAAACTTGTGAATATACATTATGGTGAAGTTCCTTGTGGAATATTCATTTATGTGGTATAATCATATATGTATTTTACACATATTCATATATATGAAAGTTCAGATTCACTCTGCTGTTCTTCCCTTATAATGTACCATCTCCCCCTTTTCATTTTCCTTTATCTAGTCCACCTATCTTACTTCTATTTTGATAGAATCCCTCATTTTCCTTTAATCTTTTTCTCTTTTTTTTCTAATTTTGGACTAGCTTTTACAAATCAGAGTAAACATTGAATCTTTGGCTTTCTGTTTCTGGCATATCTCACTGAGAATAATAGTCTCCCTTTCATTAACTAGCAAATACCATTATTTAATTTTTCTTTATGGATGAATAATAGTCCATTGGCTATGGCTGGAGATATATCACATTTTCTTCATTCATTCATCTGTTGAAACACAACTTGGTTTGTTCCATAGCTTGAAACAAAAATTGAAAAGTAGAGATACTACCATACATTTTGTCAGAGCATAATGGAATAAAATTGGAAGTCAATGACAAAATAAAAAATAAAAATCTCTCCACAATCTGGAGACAAAACAATATGCTACTGAATAAACTATGTGTTACAGAAGACATCAAGGAAGAGACCAACATAAGACTTTTAGAACTAATAAAATTTTAGTAAAATCAGTTTCTAAAGTGAACATACAAAATTCAATAACTTTCCTATACTTTAATAAAGAAAACTATTCCATTCACAATAACCTGGGGGAAAAAAGTGGTGCTAAATATTACAATGGATTTCAGGAAACATTGCAATGAAAACTGTATAATGGTTAACAAAGAGATTGAGGAAGGCCTTAGAAGATGGAAAGATGTCCCATGTTCTTGGATAGGCAGAATTAATATTATTAAGATGACCATATCACCAAAACTATTATAGAGATTCAATCCAATTTCCATCAAAACACCAATGACATTCTTCACAGAGCTAGAAAAGGCAACTCTAAAATTCCTTTGGAAAGATAAGAGACCCAGAATAGCCAAAGGAATCCTGAGCAAAAACAGTGATGCTGGAGGCATCACAATATCAGATCTCAAAATATGCTACAGAGCTATAGTAACAAAACAGCATGGCAAAAAACAGATTGAAGAACAAAGGAACAGAATAGAAGACATAGAGGAGGTAAACCCACATAAATACAATTATCTAATACTAGACAAACTTTCCAAAACATTCACTGGAGAAAAAATAGCCTTTTGAATAAATGGTGCTGGGAATACTGGAAATCCATATGTAGAAAATGAAAGTTGACCTCTATCTCTCACTATAGCCAAACATTGAATGTTTTCTCTGATTTGTAAAAGCTAGTCCAAAAAAGAGAGAGAGAAAAAGATTAAAGGAAAATGAGGGATTCTATCAAAATAGAAGTAAGATAGGTGGACTAGATAAAGGGGAATAAATAGGGGGAGATAGTACATGATAAGGGAAGAGCAGCAGAGTGAATCTGAACTAATTTTCATATATATGAATATATTTAAAATTCATATATGGTTATACCACATAAATGTATATTCCACAAGGAACCTCACCATAATGTATATTTACAAGTTTTTTTTAAAAAAAAGCCTAAAAGTAAATAGTAGAAAGATCAGTAGATTAGAAGAAAGAAAAGAAAGAGGGAGAAAGGAAGGGAAAGGGAAATACTGCAGCCTGAATTGGGACAAATCATATTCCATGCTTTGTAATTATGTCAAAATGAATCCTAATGTTAGACATAACTAAAAACAAACAAACAAACAAAAAAGATTCAACACATTCTGTCTTTTGTCACTTGCATTGGATATTGATTAATACAAATCCTTAACCCAAGTTGACATAGTTGTGTCTGTAACTCCTAAGGAGGAAAAGACCTCTCATGCTTGTTAATAATTATGTAATTGGTACAGTTCTTGGAATGCAGCAGGTGCTCATAAAATGTTTCTGAAACAATAAATAAATCATAGAAATGCCAAGACTGCCTTAATTAAAACTATATTCTGTCATAAAGGAAGGTACAAGATAAAAGTATTAGTTTGTAGGTTTTGAAGCAAGTGATAATACGTTTCCTCTACTTAAACAACAAGCCATGATATAGAGTTAAGGTAAACTCAGAGAAGCAAGGCAACTTAATATCTGAGTTGAGATAAGAGAAACAAGAATAGCTCAAATATGCTTATGATGAGAGGAGGACAGTAAGTGAATAAAACTTGGGAGTAAACGAAATGTCGGGAACGCACTTTTCTTTCTATTGGTCCATATAAAATATCCTGACAAGCTATTTTGGGTGGTTCATAGAATTGAAGCACCAACAAGACTGAGTTTGGTAATTACCTGCTGTCATTTCTATAATATGACACATGGGAAAAAACAGAAAAGTGGCCACTGGGCAAGAAGGCACTCAGACTTTCTTCTCAAAAGAGTAGCATGGAAAGGGGCTGCAGAGACCTGAATTCGCTAATGAAGAAAGCAAATCAGGGACTGTAGGAACAGTTACTCTGTATTATTAACTAGCCCCTAGAGAGTATTCCCATGTTATCTTCAGAAGCAGATCCCACAAATTACCCAGGTCCCCCCTCCCCTGCTAACAAACTTCAAGTACAGCATCGTGGGATACTCACCTCAGTGCACATGGCACAGACTAATTGGTATCTTGGGTAATGGTGCCCAGAAGACATCTGGTGTTGCTGAGAGCCATAGCCAAGTAGGAATGACGCATGGCAATTTCCTTGTCAGCCTACCCAATGTTGCTTAGAGGGAGGACTCTCCATTGTGGAAATGAGCTTGCCTTGGACCCAGGTCATTTGTAGTGACATTGCATGAATGTTTGAGAAAGGTGACCCTGCTCAAGGACCAGGGCGCTTCCAGGTTTAGGGTGGATCCTGCTGGAAATAGGGCATATCCTGCTGCCTCAGGCACCCGCTCCTTGAGTTCCCATTGAGTTCTTGCGGGATTCAGAGAGTATTTTGTATGCAGAGCCGGGTGGAGTGTGTGTATTTTCCCAGAACGTGCGTGTAGAGTGCCGGTGACAGTTCGGGAATAAAGAGCTGCTGTTTGAATCTACAAGGTGTGTGGTGGCTGGGTTATTTTGTGCCCAGACAGATTGCAGCATTTGGTGGCCCGTGCGGGCAACGTCTGAAGCTTAGAGGTAAGTGAAATTGGTCGCCCCTGAGGGAAGGTGAGAGAATGGGTGACCATTTCAAAAAACAATGTGTTCTTGTTTTGATATATTTTGTTTTTATTTCAAGTTGCCTGTTCCTAGAACTTTCTCAGGCAAACTGGGGAAAATGGTTGACTCAAGGTTTAAAGTTGTTTACCCCTGAGGAAGAGAAATTATTAGAGGAAGGAGGCATAAGATCAAGAACACTTAGGACATATGTTGATGAAATACAAAAATGTAGCCCATGGCTTTTTAAAGATGAGTTATTAAGTATATCAATGGGACCATCATGGTATCCTGTAGAAGGATTTTTCTTCAACAAGAAAGAGATGGCTAGTTCTGTTTTCTACACTTGTCTAAGATCTTGGTTTTTACAGACATCTGATTAATTTACAAAGCGAAAGTGTTAAAATATCAACCCCTAAATATAAAATCAAGTACTCTTACTTATTAAGTTACATAAGGTAATATATTTAAACATTATGTGTGTTTTCATAAATTGGTAAATGGAAAAAAGTTTAATATTGCTTTGTGTCTGTGTCTTTGCTAAAACAAGGTTACTAAGAGTTAAGATTCTATCATGTGTAATTTATATACAAAGAGTATAAGAAGTTTCAGTTGAGTTTCAATTATAGTATTATAGTACCATAAAAAAACTTGAAAGTATTTCATCTTATTAAAGTGGAATAATTTGTCTAAATCAGAAATTTTATAAGAGTTGTTTCAGAATGTGATTTTTTAAAAAGGGTTAACAGCTACAAAAGATATATAAAAAGATTCAAGATGTGGAAATATATTTTAATATAAAGGTTAAAAAAAATAAATGTTTCTAAATGAGATAATCTCTGTGTGGTAAAGTAAAAAGTTGTAAAATGTCTAAGTAAGTTGCAAAAGGCTTTAAAAGGTTAAATTGAAGGTGGTTGAGATGCCTTCAGGACAGAGGAAAAATTGTGTCATTCGAAGCCTAGTTAATCTTAAAAGCATTACTTAAAAAAAAGTGAAAATGGGAAGATAATAGGATAAAATATATTTTGATAAAGAAGATTAAAAATTTGAAGTGGAAAACTTTAAAGACAGAAGTACAGAAAGGTAAAAAAAGAGAAGATGTAGGAAGATAGAAAAGATGTAGCAAGTTAGAGAAGATGTAGGAAGACAAGAATTTTAAACCCACAAAATAGAAAACAAAAGAAAACTAGGGGGAAAAATCAACTAGGGGTGAATGTACAAACCTTAGGGGGGAAAAAACTAGAAGACAGAAAATGGTTGAAAATATCAAGTAAAGGTATTTCAGATAGAAAATGCAAAAGGCTAAGACAACTATTAGATACAGACATTCAAGATAGAAAAAGGTAGAAAAGAGAAGTTCAAAGTCAAATATTGGATAAAATAGAAGAACAAGGAGATTATTAGTAATTTTTTCAAAAAGCCCATCAACTTTAATTTCTGGTGGTGCAGAAATTAGAAGTCTCAGATGAGGGTGTTAAAATTTATAGACAAGAGCCAATTTAGAAAACATTAAACTAGAAGGAAATTGTTTTAATACCACATCAAAAAATTAAAAGGACTAAAATAATTCTAAAAATTAAGGCAGAATGCTTTTTAAAGACTTAAATTTAAAAGGATCTTTAAGGGGTATATATCCCCCAAAGATAAACTTAAAATAACCCTTTTTACTCTAAAATTTTTTAATTTGGATTCATCAAGTCTCAGTGCTGTGGAAAGTCATATGTGTCCAAAAAATGTACATAAGCCTAAGGTACTTTGGAAAGATATTCTGACAGGACAATGGAAAGGTCCTGACCCAGTGATTGTCTGGAGTCAGGGTTCAGTTTGTGTGTTTCCACAGGGAGAACAACAGGCGATTTGGATTCCAGAGAGACTAACCAAAGCAATTTCTACAGACCAAAAAGAAGATGATTTGACTCAAATCCATAACAGCTGATATCCAGAGCTCCAGTTTGGCTATGCTTACATCTGTGACAGTGATTAACCAGGATGCTTTTTTAAATATCTATTTTAATATTGCCTTTTCCCACATCATAAAGTTTTATTTTATTTTTTGAGCTCATACAAACCTAGGTTAATGTTTTTTCTGATCAGTTTTATTTTTTGACTGTGGAGTTTTTAAACATTGCAATGGAGATTTCACTTGTGTAAAGCTACAGGGCCTTTACTATTGTCTTATGTGTTGTACGTTTGTGTGCACTCTTGTGTTTTGTGTTGTATGTCTGTATGTACATATGTCCATATTTCATATATGAGGAGCGCTCATGAAAAAATGGATCTGAATTTTTTTTTATTCACATGATTTTAATGGTTTAATTTACATAATTTCTTTTTAGCATCATTGCCAGAATTCCTATCTTCATCCCAGTGCCGGTGAAGACAAAGATAAAACCAAACTACAGCTTCTATGATAGCTATCAAAGTAAACTATATAACTGATGCATCAATGAATAATAACTCAACAAGTAATGCTCAATCAAGGAGTCGATTTAATTTGGGAGGAAATGGACATATTGATAGATTCCTCCACTTTGAACTGCTTGCAGAACTTACCTGGACTATGGATCACTTGAATGCATTGTGAACTATCTGTTGGTGCAGCGAATTGTGGTAGTGCTGGCATATTCTTTGCTGATGATGTCACCGGTGATACAATTTTTCCAATAGAGCCGTCAATTGGCTTGGTGTCATGGCATTTCTGTATCTCCCCCCTTCTGCTAGTGATGGTCTAAAATTTGGAGGCCAACAGAGGTTAGGCAAAGAACCTCACCTCACCACTGGCACCAAGGCCAAATTTGGGGGCCAACAGAGGTGAGGCAAGGAACTTCACCCCCCCCACTGGTGAATAGGCCTATCCACAAGTATAGCTGTATGCTGGACCAGTAGTCAGTGATGGGTATGATCCAATTGCAGTGGTACCAACCTAAGACAGGAGGCTGACGCCTAGAGGTCAGATCATCAGATGACGGGTAAGAACCATATGTTGAATTGGACAACCTAACAGACATGGTCTCTAAGCCACATTGCTTGTTGTTTAATTAATCAAAAGGGGGAAGATGCTGAGAGCCATAGCCAAGTAGGAATGACGCAAGGCAATTTCCTTGTCAGCCTACCCAATGTTGCTTAGAGGGAGGACTCTCCATCGTGGAAATGGGCTTGCCTTGGACCCAGGTCATTTGCAGTGACATTGCATGAATGTTTGAGAAAGGTGACCCTGCTCAAGGACCAGGGTGGATCCAGGTTTAGGGTGGATCCGGGTTTAGGATAGATCCTGCTGGGAATAGGGCGCTTCCAGGTTTAGGGTGGATCCTGCTGGGAATAGGGCATATCTTGCTGCCTCAGGCACCTGATCCTTGAGTTCCTGTTGAGTTCTCATGGGATTCAGAGAGTATTTGGTATGCAGAGCCCGGGGGAGTGTGTGTATTTTCCCAGAATGTGCGTGTAGAGTGCCGGTGACAGTTCGGGAATAAAGAGCTACTATTTGAATCTACAAGGTGTGTGGTGGCTCAGTTATTTTGTTCCCAGACAGACTGTGGCACAGTGTGTCTTCTGAGTGAGAATCCCTGATGCCATCAGGTCTTCAGATCTCTATTCACCTCTGCTGACATCAGAGGTCCTGAGGACCTGAGGGATGTTTTATCCTCATGGAGAATGGCCTCTTCCTTCATGACTGGCTCAGGTCAGGACAGTCTGGCCTCTTCTGACCCCTTTGATTACTGTTGAGGAAACATCTCTGTGGTATGGAAGGAGCTTAGTAACTACATAAAACCTATATACTTGTATGTCACTACTAGGGAATGAGGGTAAATCTATGACAAGGATGCTATGGTGACGCAAAACCACAGAGACTGCAAAGTGGATATTTATTGGACTCTGGGAGCATTGAGGATTAAGCTAACATTATGTTTAGTATCTTACTCAGGTAACATAAATGGCCATTTCTATTTCCCAGGCTCTCAATGTGGTAATGTAAATAAGATCAAATGTAAGTTTAGAGTCAAGAGGAAACATATGTACCACACCAGGTCCCAACTAGAAGGGGCCATATGTGTTCGTTTTTACTTAATCTGTTTGACAGGGCTCAAAATAATGAACACAGACAGATTTAGAGAGGGTCCTAGAACACCATATCCTATTGTTTGTGTGATCTCCATCACTAGGATAATTAGTGCACACCATGATGACTGAGCTGGACAAATATTCTCTCTGGTATTCTGCTAGAAGATGCAGCTTCCAGGGTTAGAGGAGGAGTCTGAGGAATATTTCAGCAAGTGCTTGTGTGGAAGACCAATAGCCAATGTGCAGCTGGAAGGATGTTCTTCTCTCTCCATTTCACTTCTGTGCACAAATCTCTGCAGAGAAAATTGCAGGTAACATAGTGTTGGGGCTTGAGGTGTTCAGAAGCCTTTATTAGAAACTAGGGCATTGTGAGATTATCCTTTAATCAATGGTGACATTTGATCAGCACATGAGGATGCTTCCTGAGAAGATAAAGAAAGACATAACTTAAGGGGTACAAGTAAGAATGGGTTGCCTAAGGAAGGAAGAGAGAATAGAGACAGACCATGAAAAACTTATACCAAGGAGGTTCATAGAGAAAGTCAGAAACTAATGAAGAAAGAGAAAGAGATGTGTGTGGGTAATTAGGTAGAAAAAATGTGTGCAGATCAAGTCGACTGGGTTGGAGTAATCAGGAGAACCAGGGTTGAAATTGTTCTCTTAGTCCACAGAAGCTGAGCAGGAAGTAACAGTGTGACAGGACTGTCATTATAATCCTAGGGCAACCCTAGGACAGAAGAAAAATAAATGTGAACTCGTTTTTACTGGTAGAGTTGAAATTTGATCAGAATGAATTAAGTCCTGTGTTATTTGCTATTATGTTTGAAGTTAATTTTTTATACTCACATAATTATTTTTAATTACTGGTATTCACTCTTATAATTGTCATGATCACTTTCCATTAATGGTAATGGTTCTTTCCTGTTAATGTACATCAGTGATTCAGAATATGTGAAAGTATAGGAAGATATTGAGGAGGTAAGACACAAGAAGTGATAGAAGACTCTACTTAGTTTATGACTTTTTGAGTCTGATTTCCCCCATGGAGATGAACTTCTCATTCTTATTAGTGTTTTGGGGAGAACTGGAGAGAGGGCAGATTGTCAAGTGTGGCCTAATCAATGTGAAAACCCTAGTTTTGTCAGCATTTTTTTGTCATTTATTGACTCACAAATCTACCCAGGACATAGGTATGGTTGCTTTGTTTTGTGTCAACAGAGCACTCATGCATTTTTAAAAAAATTTGCTCATTATTCCAATAAAGACAATATAAAATATCCTTAAACCTAATATGATATGACTAATCTATGTATAAACTAAGATGTTGTCAATTTTTCCCAAGTAGAGTATATAAAATATACAAACCTTTTCTCATTAAGGGAAAAATTCCTCTTTTTTATATTTTGGGTGATATTTATTCTGTTTCTATGGATTCATACTACTTCATTTATATCCAGTTATTTAAATACTGAGATATGATTTTAGGTATTATTCACACCTCATGTTTGATAAGAGGATGACAGTGAAATAAATGCTTAATGTGTTTAATATAAATACAAATTCTTATCAGCATTAAGAAGAAATGCACAAAGTATGGCAATTTGTGTTCCTGAGGTTTGTCCACATGGTCATTACTGGTGTTTATTATTATCCTATTTCACTCCACAAACCATACTGCCTTGGTTCACAGCTAGTCATTGTTTCTAGTCAGGTGGGGGACCCAAACCTTCATCTCTGAAGGATCTGAGCCCTTATCAGTGTCACCTGACATGGGCTTTAGTTTCCTATTGCTGTCCATCACAGGACCTGGGAGTTCGAAGAGGCACTGATAAAATGTCCTATGTCACAATTGCTCTTCCTCTCTGTATTGTGAGCTAGCATCTCAGTTTCCCCTTCCTAGTCAGAATCAATCACTCCATGCCACAGAGTGACCTTCTTCTTCACCTGTTGATTCAGCTATAATGAGCATCCTAAAGTGGCAGCAGGGCAACCTCAACTCTCAAAAAATGGAATCACTTTGTGTCTGTGTAGAAGAATATCTCCCTTTGTAGTTAAGAGTTTTCTAAAGCAGCAGAACTGAAAAATGCAGGAACAAATAATGTTGGTGGGCCATAGACATCATTGTTATAGGGAGAGAACACACTCTCATTTCTATCCATTGAATGCTTGGAGTCTGATCCTATGATTCATTGCTGTGGGAGAAGCAGTACCATAAATTAGATGCAGATGTGGAGCATGTACCACATCCTGGAGGACATTGTCCCAGCGATGAGTGGTGTTGCCACCTAGGTGTTGCTTGAGACAGAGTCTTTCAGGGTATTTCACCATTCTATCAGGTTGTGTGTTTCAGGAAGATGGAGGACCTATGTTAATTACAACAAATCCCATGAACACAAGCCACATTTGCACACTTATTTGCTGTGAATCAAGCTTTTTGATGAGGAACAATGCTGTGTGGAATACTCTTATGGTGAATAAATCATTCTGTGATCCAGAGATGGTAGTTCTGGCAGCAGCAGTTCGGGCGAGGAAACAAAATGCATACCCAGAGTGTCCAGTCCAGAAAAAAAAGGAGTGTCTCTTTTATGTTGAATGTGGTCCAATGTCAACAATGTACTATGGAGGGGCTGGTTGATCACCCCAGGAATGGTGCTATGTTGGGAAGTCACGATGATCTTTGCTGTTAGCCATGAGTTCTCAGCAGCGGCTTCAGACAGATTAGCCTTGGTGAGTGTATGTCCATCATGCTGAATCCAGGGGTTAACTTTACCCCTGATGCCATGTCCAGTTTGTTCATGGATCTATTGGGAAGATGCCTGGACTGAGTGAGAAAACAGGGGCTGATATCCAAGATACTGGTTAACCCTTTTTTGGATAAGAATCTCTATCCCATGAGTGGGAGTAATGAATATTTCTTTCATGTTTCCATAAGAATATTTTTCATATATATCATTCAGAAAATATTGAAGTTCCAGGATATTAAAGGGGACACATATATCAGAGGAATGAATATCTCCCCTAGGCCAAACAAAGAACTTTGGATTTTCTCCTGGAGAAAGGGTTAACGTGTTTTCCTTCATGCTGTATATATTGTATTTAGTTTACACACATATCATTTTTGTATTTGAGGTTAACTTGAGTGATGGAGGTGTGCATGTGTGTCAAAATGGCAGAAGATGGACTGCAGTGACTTTGTGATGTGTGAGGTTGGCTTGGATAAACTACATCTCACTAAATTTCCTCTAATCCATCATTTCTGTTTAAGGTGGGTCTCAAGGGGAGCTTCCTTGTATATTAGAGGGAAGAAGGTAAGCAGTCATTGTGAGTACTAATACATTTTTGCTGGTCTGCTGGCTCACACCTCACTGGTAGGGAGCAGTGGCTGGGCCGGCAGTTGCTCACCCTTCCCCAGGATTCTCCTTTAGGCTCTTGGAATTCTGGGCTAGGGGTGTGCATTCAGCTTCATTAGAAATCTGACCTAAATTTCCCATATGCCTATATGAATATACCATATGGATCTCATCTTTATGTATAACCACAAGTAACTAATAAAAAAAACATAAATAAATAGCAGATCAGCTGAGTAGAGGGAAGAGATCAGAGTAAGAGAGAAGGAGAGTGAAAGAGAAGTAGGTGGACTGAATTGAGGCCTATTTGATGCTTTTTAATTATGTTAAAACAAACACTAATATTTTGTAGAATTCAAAAGAGCCAATACAAAAAAAAAAAAAAAGAACACCAGTCCCTAATTCCATAGGCAATCAGAACTGACTCTTTTTGTTTGTTTTCTCTTGTGGGGATATAGCTCATGCTTTTGGATTTAGTCGGCCTCTTGTCTGCCCTGCTTTGTACTATCTTCCCTTTCTACTGCTTGTCCTGTAGACTTAAAGTTTCCACTTCAGACTTAAACATGACAGCAGTACACAAACTCCTTAACCAGCTTCCAAAAGAAATAAGGCCAAAGTTCTGTAATGTTAGGAATTACATGTATAAATAGAAATGTCTTAGTGGTTCAGATGCTCTTGTTAGAACCTGCCTGGTAAAATAGGAAATATAATCCAACAACCATACAAACACAGACACACACTAACACAAATCACACATATGATTACACACACATATGCCTATATTTAGTAAGAAGAGCCATAAATTTTGGCCCTTAATAGTCTTGGTATTTCAAATGACCACAATTGTTATAACAAATTTTAGGTTTCTCTTGTTTTGAAAAAACTGAATTTCAATAATTTCAGCTGCTGGATACTTACAAATAGAGAAAAATCTCGTCACAAATGTTTTATTGGATCAAGAGAGCTTATCACCCTGTACACAGGACCCCATATTTCTGGCATCACACTTTGTCTCCACTCCCTGTTTCCCCAGGGACTGAGAAGGGACCATGTGGCTGAGGAATCAGACGTCTCTGGCAGACTTCATCCTTGAAGGGCTCTTCGATGACTCCCTGGCCCACCTCTTCCTTTTCTGCCTGACCATGATGGTCTTCCTCGTTGCACTGAGTGGCAACACCCTCACCATCCTCTTCATCTGTGTGGAATGTGGGCTTCACACCCCCATGTACTTCCTGCTCAGCCAGCTCTCCCTCATGGACCTGATGCACGTCTGCACAACCATCCCCAAGATGGCTACCAACTACCAGTCTGGCAGCAAGTCCATCTCCTTCCTGGGATGTGCCACCCAGCACTTCCTCTGTTTGTCTCTGGGTGGTGCTGAGTGTGTTCTGCTAGCTCTCATGTCCTATGACAGGTATGTTGCCATCTGTCATCCTCTGTGTTACACTGTGCTCATGAGCAGGAAGGTCGGACTGATGATGGCCCTCATGTCATGGTTGGGGCATCTCTGAACTCCCTAATTCACACAGTTATCTTGATGCACTTTCCCTTCTGTGGACCTTGGAAAATACATCACTTCTACTGTGAGTATCCAGCTGTCATGAAGTTGGTATGTTTTGACATCACCGTCTGTGAGTCCACAGTGTACATCAGCACCATTGTGCTTCTCCTCCTCCCCATCATCCTGGTTTCTACATCCTATGGCTTCATCCTGCACAGTGTCATTGAAATGCATTCAGCTGGGAGTAAGAGAATTGCCTTTGCCACTTGCAGCTCCCACCTCATTGTAGTCTCTCTCTGGTTCGGTGCCTGCATATTCTCATACATGGGGCCTAGGTCCCAGCGCACTCCCCTGAAAAAAAAGTTGGTTCTGTGTTCTATAGCATCATTACTCCCACTGTGAGTCCTCTGATTTATGCTCTACGGAATAAGGATGTAGCTAAAGCTCTAAGGAGAGTGTTAGGGATACAGATCACCCAGTGATTTCAATTGCAGTTGTTCCAAATAGAGAATGGAATAGAATAAGCTCCTTATGTTGATCTGAATAAATCTTTCAAGAATCCAGATCTTTGATTCTCTTTGTATACTGCAAGAAATAGGTGGCTTATGTATAACATCACTGTTTTACCTTGGTCTCAGGTATCTAAGCATCATGGGGCACATTTCACACTCCCTTAGAGAACTAGGGGAAAAGATTAAAAATCTCTCCAAAGAAGACTTGCAAAGTTCAGTGAAACTCCAACAAATATTAGGAAGAAGATATAAGGGCTTTTGCCATTAATATTTTCATTCATAAAACAGATATAAATGATGTTACTCAAGTGTATTTATGAAATATAAAATCAGAAGATTTGCTTAATATCAGAATCATGGGACATGAAGTGAAGTGTTTTTTGAAAGGAAGGGTGAAAAATAAGTTCCTGAATCAGTAGTTTTTAGAAGAGAATTGTTATTCCATACAAAGTAATAGTACCTGAACATACTTTTTGTAAAATATGTATATATTTTTAAATTTGTTTCAATTAGTTCTACATGACAGTAGAATATGTTTATGCACTTTGACATGTCATACATAGATGGGATATAACTTCTCATTTTTCTGAGTGTACCTGTTGCAGAATCATATTGGTCATGTAGTCACATATATACATACAATAAAAATGTCTGTTTTTTTCCTACTGCCTTTTCTATCACTACATCCTCTTTCCTTCCCTCCCATCACTTCCCTCTACCTAATATAAGGTAATGCTATTCTTTCCTAGTGTTCCCTGCCTTATAGTGAATTAGCATCCACATATTAGAGGGAACATTTGGCCTTTGGTTTGTGAAATTGGCTTATTTCACTTAACCTGATTTTCTCCAACTTCAACCATGCACTGATAAATGGCATAATTTCACTCTTCTTTAAAGCTGAGTAATAGTCCATTGAGTATGTATGTATCACATTTTCTTAATACATTCATCTATTGAGAGACACCTGGGTTGGTTCCACAGTTTAACTATTGTGAATTGAGCTACTATAAACATTGATGTGCTGCATCACTATAGTATGCTGATTTTAAGTCCTTTGGGTATAATCCAAGGACTGGAATAGATGGGTAAAATGGTGGTAAAATACATATATTTGACAAATATTTACTGAGTCTGTTTTACTGCTATGATCTAAGTACTGAGTCATGTATTTGGAATTTGCATTAATGAAATTGTTCATTCTATTTTTAATATATGTTTTTAGGTGTTGATGGACCTTTATTTTATTCATTTATTTATATGCAGTGCTGAGAATCAAACCCAGTGCCCCCCACATGCTAGGAATGTGCTCTACCACTGAGCGACATGCCTATCTCCAGAGTAGACCTCAACTTTCGGGTTGCCAGACCAAGTGTACTGGGCTCAATTAGCTCACCAAGAATGCCCTCTAATGAATCTTAAAATTAATCATAAAAAATTCAGGTATCATATACACTGGGGCTGATATATATGTTCTATCTAGTAGATTATGACCTAGGGGCTGGCCTTTACATATTGCACCTGCCAACATGGAGGGGATAGGTCAGACCTCTCAGCCTGCACAAAGAGCTCAATATCTTCACTGGGGTGATAAAGATGGTAACTCTGGAATTTTTAAGGCTTATGTTTTAGACATCTTGCCAGTAAATTTGTAGGGTCATGATATTCTAAGCAGCTTAGGTTTGTTATTAGTAACTTCAAATTTTATCATGTTTTTTGAGGAACTTAATAAAAATTTTTCCTAGGGAAACAGAGGAAAATTTACAATAGTATTTACCTACAACTCAATCTTCCCAAGAGAGACTAATTAATGCACCAGCCAAAACTTTTGATAGGCACCCTAACTTGATCCCCAACGCAGAGAACAGCAGAAAAAAAATCATTGGCTCATGGAAGAACCAATCTAGGTTAGTCAGTGGCCCTTAACAGGGGAAAAACTTAAAATAGCCCACATGTTAGTTCAGGAACAACTTCAGGCTGGCCATTTACAACCTATGCTCAGTCCTTGGAACATCTTTGTAATTAAGAAAAAATCTGGCAACTGGAGAATATTGCAAGATCTCAGGAAATTAATTGTTTTATCAAGCCCACGGAGCCTTACAACCAGGGCTTCTTTCTCCTACAGCTGTCCCTTTGGATTTCTTTTAATAGTAGTAGATTTAAAAGATTGTTTCTTGTGTATACCAATATGCCCAGATTACTGTGAAAGGTTTGTCTTTAGTGTCCAAGCAATAAATTTTCAAAAACCAATTAAAAGATATTGCTGGAAAGTGTTGCTTTAGGGAATGTGTAACAGTCCTACCCTTTGTCAAAATTTTGTGGCATACACCATCACACCTGTGAGGGAGAAATTTCCTGATGCATATATTATTTATTTAATGGATTATATACTTTGAGCTCATGTGAATTCAGATGTACTCCTAAATTTCTTTGCCCAATTAGAGACCTCACTCACAGCAATGGGTTTGTGCATTGCACCTCAAAATGTACAGAGGATAACCCCTTTTTAATATCTAGGTCATTTGATTGAAGGGCATACATTCTGTCCTCACAAAATACAAATTAGAGTCAGGGAGTTGCACATTCTTAATGATTTTCAAAAACTATTAGGTGATTTATATTGGCTGAGGCCATCTTAAAAAGCTAACTCCTTCAGATTTAAGTCCTTTATTCCAGATATTACAGGGAAAGCCTTCTCCAGCTTTTCTTCAGCTCATAGTAGAAGGAAGAATGGCTTTGAGGAAAGTTGAAATTGCTATTAAAAATGCTCACCTTATTAGAAATAACCCACAAGGGCCTTCATATTTATTGATATTCACCACTACTTAATCTCCTATAGGTGCAATATGGGAGTTATTGAGTGGATTCATTTAGTCGAGTCTTCTCAAAGCTCTTAACTCCTTTTCATGATTTGATTGCTCAATTAGTTAACAAAGGCAGAGTTTTATAGCTGGTTGGATCAGAACTTAATATTATAATCATTCCATTTTCTGCTCAACAGAATGATTGGCTTTTCCAAACTTCTAATAATTGGCAAGTAGCTTTTGCTAATTTTCCTGGTCAGATAGAAAGTCATTATCCTTGTGATAAAATTATTCAATTTGCCTTTGTAACTACACTTATTTTTTCAAAGATTGTGCATGCATATCCAATAGATGGAGCACTAATGGTATTCACTGATGGCTCAAGCTCAGGGAAAGCAGGTTTTATAGTCATGCTCATACAGAGGTGATACAAACCTTATCTTCTTCTGCCCAATGAGCAGAACTACAAGCTCTCATTTTAGCTTTATGTCCTTTTTTTTTTTTGCAAATGAGTCCCTCAATATTTATTCTGACAGTTTATATGCAGTTTGAGTTGAAAAAATATTGAAACTTCAACTATTGGGTATACACCATCACAAGAATTATTTAATTTGTTTCATACCCTCCAAAGGACAGTACAACTGCAAAAACACCCATGTTTTATAGGCCCCATATGGCCCCACACTAATCTTCCAGGGCCTTTAATATCATGTAATCATAAGACTGATAAATTGATTGCTGTTTGTCAGCAAATATCTTTATATGACTGTGCACAAGCCTTGCATTCTTTGCATAATCAAAATGCTTCATGCTTACATAAAAATTTAATATTACTAGAGAGCAACTTTGTCAAATTGTACATCACTGCCCCCAATGTGTTATACACACTCCATTTTTAACATCTGGGGTAAATCCACATGGATTAAAACCAAATAAGTTATGGCAAATGGATGTAACTCACATTCCTCAATTTAGTAAGCAATTTTATGTACATGTAATTGTAGATATTTATTCTAGATTTATCTTTGCCACAGCTCATGCAAAAGAAAATACTCAACATGCTATTTCTCATTTCTGCCTGCTTTTGCAATATTAGGATGTTCTTTACAAATTAAAACATAATGCACCAGCTTATGTTAGCTCTTCTTTTCAACAATTTTGCCAAGAGTTTCATATCGACAATAAAACAGGTATTCCTTAAAACCCTCAAGGTCAAGTTATTGTAAATTGAGGTCATTTATCTATTAAGCTACAATTTTTTAGAAAAATGAAAAGGGGGAGATAGGACTAAGACACACCCCCATATAACCTCAATCCTGCTCTGTTCAATTTTAATTTTTAAAACTGTGACTCAGAGTGTCACACTGCAGCTGAGTGACACATGTCTTCCACAGCAACAGGCCCTTTAGGCCAAGTTTGGTGGAAAGATTTACAAACTGGTCAATGGAGAGGACCAGATCCAGTTATAATGTGGGGCAAAGGTCATGCTTGTATTTTCCCAGAAGGTGCTTTTCTTTCTATTTGGGCACTTGAATGTGCCATCAGGCATGGAGGACCTAGAACCAAGGTTCAGACGACTGAGGATTGACCCAGAAATTCCAGACATGATTCTCCACCAAGAGAAACTCTTGAAGGAAGAGGGGAAAGAAGATGGCTCAGAGAGACCCAGTGATGAAGCTACCTGCATGGAAAGAGCTGAAGAATCTGATGCTGTAGGCTGAGCAAATGATTTAGCAGCAAGAAAATACTAAGTCTCCAACAATGATGCTTGCCACAATACTAGCTCTATTGAGCTAGGTTTCCAAGACCTTTTGAGGTTTTAACATTTATATAAATGGCATCAGGTTGCATGCATCTACTGTCAATTACTTTCTTTTGTGAACACTACAGCTTTGAGATCAATACATTTTAAGATTTTGAAATGTAATTCATTCATTTTAATGGTTGGCATATGTAGTACCTCCCATGATATGAACGAACTGCAAAAAAATAAAATTTATGTGCCTCAAAGGACACTATCAAGAAAGTGAAAAGATATCTATAGAACACAACAAACGTGTTTCAAAGCATAATCTGATAAGAAACTGTGTAAAGAATATGAAATAATTATTTTTTCACTTAAATTATCTAAAAATTCTTTTTTCTTTTATTTTTATTTTGTTCCAATTAGTTATACATGACAACAGAATGCATTTTGACTCATTGTACACAAATAAAGCACAATATTTCCTTCCTCTTGTTGTTTACATGGTAAAGCCTCACACCAGTAAGATTCTTAAGCCTTAAAACAAAAAGACAAATGCTTCAGGAAATTGTGGGCAAAAGACATGGATAGATATTTCTTCAAAATAGTGAATCTGAATTATCTTTCTTATGGACATAGATGAATACCTCATAGTAAATCTCCATATCATGTACACCCACAATCCTGGGATCCTAATTAGAAGAAGATATACTTTATGTTTTTATAAACATATCTTGTATAACTAAAAATAATAAATAAAAAAGTGATTAACATTGCTCAGAATCAGTAACCAACAGGAAAATGCAAATCAAAACCACATAAGATGCCATCTCACATCCATTACAATGTCTAAAATAAGAGATGGAAACATGAAGTGTTAGGAAATAAATGAAGTAATTGGAACTTTCACACATTTTTGGAAAGAATATTAAATTATACAGCTATTATGGAAAACACTGGCAGAAGTACTTTGCAAGGCAGCAATTTCACTCCTGAGTATACACTCAGATAAAATTGAAAACTACAAAAAAAATAGAAAACTAGAGTTGACAAACAAGTTTCACACTAATTTTCATAAGGGCATCAATCACAATAGCCAAAATTTGTAAATAACACAAATGTTCATCAACTGATGAAAAGATAACTAAATTCCATTGTATATCTATACAATGGAATATTATTTGGCCATAAACATGAAGTACTGATATATATTTCACTTGAAAACAAAATGCTAAATGATATCACTTTGCATCACAAAAGACTGCATATTACATGTCTCCATTTTTATAATGCATACATCATATGCAAAGCTAAAGAGATATAAAATAGAGTAGTGTTTGTTTAGGGTAAATGATTTTGGAAGCTGACAGTTAAAAGATAATGAGTTTCGGAGTTTTGATAATGATGATGGCTGCATGTATCATTTAACATGTTAAAATTATGGAATTTTACATTTTAATGAATCATATAGTATGTAAATAATATCTTAATGATGTTGTTATTTTAAAAGAAAAAAGAAATGGTAATCCACATACTAATTATAAGAAAACAATGTTTGGAGGACATCTGAACCAATGATGTTCTTGGCTTTTTTCACAAATGGGTCTTGTGGATTGTTGAGGGAATTGACATTAACTCCAAAGGATGTGCTAACGATCACATCCATGTTGTAGCTCCCCAAAATTCTGAGTAGGGAAAGAAATGTAAACTTTTAATCTGTACCACTTTAATCTCCTATTACACATGCTAGAAGAAGTGTGACCAGCACATTCACACACTGTCAGAAATATCTGTTGAACAAATGACTAGTCCATGCCCCTATCAAATGCCATGAGGCAGCTGTTCCAGTGCCAAGGGAGTTAGGGACACCAGGGCAGTGAGCTCAAGGAGTTCAGTCACAGAGAGACAGACACCCATAATCAGACAAATTACATCAGTGAGTGGAGTGTAGATGATAAAATTGATTAAGTACAGAGCTTCAGCAGGACCAGGGTGTTATAACTGACTCCTGCTAGGGGATCCAAGATAGGTGACCTTGACCTAGGCCCTGCCTAAGCACAGTCTGTGCAGAGCTGATTCCTCTCCAGCACATTACATAGCAACACCCTGTTCTGAGAGGCAGAAACATTGTCTCCCCTTCTCTGCACCCACTGCTACTGCTCCTGAGAGGTCCTGCACTCTAGGATCTGAAGTGACCCAAAGGCAGAATCTCGCAAAAGATAATGAGTAAGAATATCCTCAGTTAAAATATTGAAAATCTCCTCAAAATGTACTTGGATGATCTCACAACTTGGTGAAAATATTTTCTTCAGATTTTCCATTACAGTATCAGAGATTATGCTTGGGTCAAAATAACCCATTTTATACAACAAATGATATGGTAGTTGTGATCTGTATCCTTTCAGGACCCTATCTCTATTGAGATTGGAGGAAGAAGTGGTAGGAATATTTCATATTTTTCATTTTACTGACATTCTCATTGCAACCATGAAGAGATTTGTTGTTACATAGCCTGCATTGTATCTTTCTGTCCCTGCTCAATAGGTATCAGAAACTTGCCCCAACCAACATTCCTTATGCTCTACCCCCAACTTCTGAGTGATCACATTCTTCATTATAAAACATGTGTTTTGACTTACATAATATCCACATTGACGATCAAGCAGATAAACTAATTCTGTTTTCTGTACACAGATGTCCCAGCTGCCCCACCTTCTCCTGGGAGCCTCTTCTTCTTGTTTGGCCCATTGTGTTTGTGACACCACACACTTGCTTTTGTCTGGTCAGGGAGTAGCTCAATAGTGGTAATTTCAGTTCCCTGGCAGGCTGCTGGAAGGTCTTAAAACAGCTCAGAACCCCAGAGCTGGCCTGAAACTTACCCCTTCACAGTGATAGGCTCACCTTTCTTCACTTCCTGACTCAGGTGATTCACCAATGCGTCTCCATATTGGTTAGTGATGGGGAACATCTAAGCACAAACACAACTCCACCCACAGTTAGAGGAGAGTCAAGTCCCTGAGGTAGTGGTTTTCCCTGGATTATAAAGTATGAGATATTTATAATGAATCAAATATCTCTTCTAGAACATAAAGACAAAATGTCATTTGAAATTTTTCATTAGTTCTTCTTATTTATCCATAACAATAAGTTTCATTTTGACATAATTATAAAATCATGGAAAATAATTTTGCACTTCTCTAAATGCTTGACATGTTGAACCTTTTTTCATATATTCATTGATCATTTGTATTTCTTCTTTTGAGAAGGGTCTGCTCAGTTCTTTTGCCCATTTATTGATTGGGTTATTTGACTTTTTGGTGTTAAGCTCATTGAGTTCTTTGTATATTGTGAATATTAATACCATAAAAGAAGTGCAGGGATGTTGAGAGCCACAGGGAATAGGGATGGCACCTAGCATTTTGCCAGAAAGAGTGGTTGAGAGGTGATGCCAGTGAGCCTTTAAGATGATGATAATTAAGTTAAGCTGTATATAATTGTTGTGACTGGATGATGCTGGATTAAAACAGGCTGTGTATTCAGTTGTATATAGACCCCTGCTGTCTGTCAATAGGGCGACTCCTGCTGCCTCAGGTGCCCACTACTTTTGAGTTCTCTGGAGTTCCATTGAGTTCCCATTGAGTTCTTGTGGAGCCCCATTGGGGGCTGAGAGAATTCCCGGGGAGTGCGCATGGAGTGCCCTTGGAGTTTGGGCAATAAAGGAGTTCCTGTTTGAACCTACAAGTGCCTCCTGGCAGCACTGGTTATTTTGTGCCCAGCCAGACTGCTGCACAGGAAACAAAGTTTTTATCCACTCTGAAGGTTCTCTCTTCATGCTCTCAATTGTTTCTTCTGATGTGAAAGGATATTAGATAGAGAAAACTATACAACAATTAAATTATTGTTGCCTATTAAATCAAATTATTAAGTTCTTACAAGTGCTTAAGATGCAAGAGACAGTCTCAATGGAGACTCAGCCCCATGTGCTCGTTCCACTCAACAAAATGGCCTTTATGTGCCATGCCAGTTATGCAGGATAATGTGGCCAGCTCTGCAGTTTTGAGGACTTAATGAGAGAAGATGAAGAGGGAGGAAGAGGCAAAGCCTTCTCTCACTTGCTTGTAGTCCACAAGAACTACAATAATACCTCTGGAAATGCTTTCATCAAACATTATTAAGAAAATGGCTGCTGAAATTAGCTATTTTCACCACAGCAGATTTTGAAGTGCACAAGGTCATGGGAACACAGTGGTTTAAAATGTACTGGAAGTGCATTCTTCAAAATCAGTAGAATGAGGTAGGCAGAGAAATCCCTGTGTACACTTCTATTGAAAACTCCTAATTGACAGGGAAAAACAAATGAAATCCCCAAGACTTTACACTTGCAGAGAAAGTTAAAATAAAAGAAAGCAGGGGTCAAATCATTTCCCAATCTATTCATCTCTGTCTCCACTTTTCTTTCAAATGTACATAATAACCCCCAAATTTATATAAAGTGACAATTTACTAAAGTGACAATATTGAAAGAAGATTAAGCCATGCATGGTTCACATTTTAGAAAGGTCTGATTTAATGCCTCCTATGCATTATTAAAGGCTCCTAATGAAGAAAAATGGAAAAGGGGATAGAGGCTGGGCACTGGAAAGAAGGTGAGGCCAAGAGGGTTTGGATCATCAGAGACTTAGAAAAGTCTGAAGTGTGACATTCTTGGACATAAACCTTGACACCTGGTGAAATATGGGACCCTTGGCAGGAAAAGAAGACTCTAAAAGATTTATAATTAATTATCAGTAATAGCTATGGGCTGGCATTGTCCTCTTGTCCTAGAGTGCCCCATCCAACAAGTCAACCCAAGGGAAGTTTCCAAAATACTCACCCCCACATTTTCCCATACTTTTCATGACATTGGGGGTCATATTGCCAAAAACCCTGGGAGGAGAAACAAGAGAATTTATATTGTTATTTTGAAAATATTGAACCCTGCTTCTAATTGAGGAACCAATGATTCCAATCCCTTGAAATCAGACTGGAATATGGTCCATCACTGGCAGTTAGAGGGAAGATCTTATTCTAAGACATCCAAAGGCAAAGAAGAGAAAATAAAAGAGATATTTGAAAAGAGAATTTAGAGTTTACCTTGAATTTTTTGAAGTATTGTACATATTGAAGAAATTATCCTTCTTTTTTATTTTTGAGACAAGGTATTGCCATGTTTCCTATATTGCTCAAGCTAACCTTGAATTTGTGATTCTCCTGCCTCAGCCTCCAGAGTGGTTGGGACTACAGGTGTGTGCCACTGTTTGGCCAGTTGTCCTTGAGTATGAATATGAAGCAAGCCTGGATTTCTGTATTATTTTCTCATGTGCATGGACTGTTTCTGAAATCCTGCCAAATTTGAATCATACCATCCACATGGATGTGAAAAAACCAAAGCTGAGAGAAAGTAAGTGAGTTTCCCAGGGACAGTCACAAGGATACTTCACTCATTTTTTCCCCAGATATTTTTCATTTCTCTCATGAATCTCCCTAGAATACTGGGGAATTAGGAAGTTCAAGGCACCAGTCACCTCTAAGATGACCATGTTGATATGATTAGTTTAGTTGTTGTTTTCACTACTGTGACCCTGAAAAGAACCATGTAGAAAATTAAGATTTACTGGGCCTACAGTTTCAGAGGTCTCAGTTCATACACAGCTTCCTCGGTTGCCATGGACTGAGGTGAGGCAGAATAACATGGCAGAAGAGTGTGACAGAATAAAGCAGCTCAGGACATGGTACCAGGAAGCAGACAGAAACTCCACTAACCAGGGACAAAATGTATGCCCTGAAGCCAGGCCCCCAGTGACCCACCTCTTCCACCAACACCCTACCTGTTTATAGTTACCCCCAGTTAATCTTTACTGAGGAAATAGTGTACCGAGTAGATTAAGGCTTTCACAATTCAATCACTTTATTTCTAAACTTTCTTCCATTGCCTCACACATGAGTTTCTGGGGTACACCCTAACCATAATGGTGATTCTCATGCATGTTGTGGAGTGAGAAAGAATAAGTGAGGATTGACAAAATGGAGTCACCTTCCAGTTTTCCAGATCAATGTGGAGAGGATGGGGCGATGCCACCCCTACCCATGAGAGTCAATAAATTAAGTCCTTGCTCTAAGTTTTTGCTTCTAACACTTAAAAAGAATTTTTTCTGTTGCTATGTTTCAGGGGTGATGCTTTCATGATGCACAGGGAGACCCCAATTATGTGGACCTTACAGCCTGTCTAGTAAACAGTTTATCTGGGAAGTGTGAAGATTAAATGATTGTTTTTCCAAAGAGAACATCAGTATGAAATTCTCAGGTGGTCATTAGGTCTCCAAATTGTAGAAATAGAATCTAATTAAGAAGACTCAGTCTTTGGGAAAGATAATCTAAGCAGAGAGCAGCATATCCTCTGACAATCTGGATTAGTGCTCATGAATTTCTGTCCAGTATTCAGGCCCTGAGTCAAATACCTAAACAGGTTAATGACAAATGCAAGCCACAAATTCACATTTCTTTTGGAACACTCCATTCAATTGACTTAAATTTTAATAATTTTTTAAATCATCCAATTCCTGTTTATTTTATATCACTAAATCTGACCTTGTTGAAAAAAAATACTCATCTTGTGGTTAATTATGTGAAATCCATAGATAAGAGCTGTCTTATCTCTTTTGTATTTTCTCCCTTCTAAGACTCACAGATAGGGTGTTATCTTTGAAGGATAATTAAAAAATGCAGAATGCTTTTGTTTCATCCCTCAAATCCTCTACATGTACCTTCAGTAGTAAAACTTGGGTAGTGCCATGAAATAACCATAGATTTATATATTAAGAAATTATGTATGTGCAAATTATCAAACTATGAATACTTGCATTGTTCAAGAAATCGTAGTTTCAAATATATCCATGAACACTTTTTTAAAAAAAGCTACTCATGAAATCTTGTTATGAATAGGAATGTTTGAATATGCTTGACATCTTCTCTTTCACAGATTTTTGCTCAAATGTACAAAGGCAAATTAAACATCCTCTTTATGATATGTACAAGTCTGAAAAAAATCTTGAGCATCAAATGCAGGTGAATTAGGGATCTGAGTATTTCCACTGAGGCTCTTGAAGAGTTGACAACTGAGCCCCAGGGAAAACCTGGCTGTGCTCAGGGTGGAGCTTTCACACTGTTTCAAAAAGGATGAGAGCTGGGAACTTTCTCCCAAGGAAGTGTATTTTTACCAATGACATTAAACTAGCATTTTCTTTTGCCAAAGAAAAAGAAGGAACTCAACCATACTCAACTTACAGAAGCATTCCAATGAATTGCAGAGTTGTTGGCCCAGGAATTCTCAGCTTCTCACATAGCACATGTTAATAGGTTCCATATCTATAAAGTGAGAGAGAAAGCCAGGTCACCATGATTGTCATTCTATAAATAAGGGCCTGACCAGTCTCTGACTCAGGAACTGGACCAGGCAATGAGGGAGGTAACATGTAGGTGATACATAACAAAAACTCTAACAGCACATTCTCTCCTTCCCAACTCCATTTAGAGAGGCCCCCCTTATCCTAAAGGCATAATGATAGGCTAAGAGAAGTTGAGACTTCATGCCCCTATTCTTAGGTTCATACTCCATACACATTCCCAGACTTGAGTGCTCCTGCAAGGTCAAGCCTGGCATTCTGCCAGGGCATTTTATTTGCGTGTCTCTTTGATATGTTGCCCCTTTCCTTAATGTAGTATTTTCAGGCTAAAAAGGGTCTGTGTGTGATATTTTGATGTTACTTTGATGAGGAGATTTTGGTTAACACAATCCACTCAATCACAGAGGGTCCACTGAGAGCCTCTGGTGACATTTTTTTCTTACAACTTGGTCACAAAGCTTTTGAGCTTTTCCTTCTTTCCATGCCATGCTCCTGGTTTAGCATCCAGCCCTTCTTTAAAATTGACTTTATATGGATCCTTGGAAGCAGTAATAATATTCTTCAGTTGAATAGCAAGTGTAGCATTTTGAAACAATGAGACTTCTCTCTACCTCACACAAATTTGAGCTATGTTGAGTGTCACCCAAGTCTGTTGTCAGACAATCTGATTGAATTGAGCCAGAGGGAAGGCTGAGTTCCCTATGTTCTCTGAGTACTACTGCAAGAAATGAATGACTGAGGAATCATCTCCAGGACATTCTCCCTCTCATTGAGTCTGTTCCTCCAACTGGTGATGCTCAGATGGTAGCGCAGAGCCAGGCATGCTCATGTCCACCAAGGTGGCCAGTCACAACACAGTTTGTTTATTGTCTCCATGCATCAACTCCTTTTGTATGAAAACCCACATAGGCTGGTGCTCCTTTGGCCTGGGTGGCCAGCAACTCAGATGTGTCATATTCACAGCCCCATGCCAGAGTGTTCTATGTCATACAACCCCTGTTCCACCATCTGAAAAGATGAGAGAAATACAGAAAGAATAAATGGTGAATAAGAGAGTCGTGGCCAATTTTAACTATGAAACAGCTAGTTCTGCAAAAGTGGCCCCATAGTGGCAGAGGAGAAAACTGTGGCATGAATAAATGGCCAAGTATGCCTTGAAATTCCTTTCATCTACATGGAGGGGGACCCTCCAAAGTTCAGGAACTGTCCTTTTGACTGAAAAGAAAATATGCAATATAAAATAAGAACCCAAAATGTGTTCCAGACAGTTTCAATAAGAACTTGCTGCTGCTTTTTAGAGGAGAATGTTTAAGGCAGCATAGGTTTCATATATTCTGTACAAATCCTGCCATTAAATACTGTGATAGTAAAAGCAAATGTGACTCCATTTTGTTTTGTGCTTCCATTCTACAAAACAACCATGCCAAGTAGAATGTCATGACTGGGTCCAGATGTTCTTTTCCTTTTGCTATCAAAACCTTTAAGGACACGGAACTACCTAATGGGACATTGTTTCTGTAACTAGGGTAACGGGGCTCTGATTCTGTAACTGGGGTGACTGAGGCAACTGTGATTTGTTAGGCTTCCTGCTGCTTGACTGCACTCTCCTGCTTCTGTAACCTGGCTTGCTTGCATTGGCTAGACCCCCAAACTCCCTTTTGTGGTTTTCAGGATTATAAGGAGCACCCTTGCAATTGTTCAGGGTTGATCAGGGGAACAGCTTTATAATCTGGTTAGTGGCCACTAGTGTGTTTCAATAAAGGCTTGATTTGGTTATACAAGAGTGGTTTGGAAGTCAGTTTATGAAACCCTGGGATGAAGCTTTAACTAAAACATCTGGGGGCTCGTCCAGGATACATTTCTTCCTTACCCTCACACCAAATTTGCCTCCAAATATGGGCCTTTGAAACTCAGCCTTATCCTAGGATGCTCTGAAAAGCCTCCTGCCGGCCTGTCAGATATGGTGAGTCGCCTCCTCTGGGGAAAAGGTCAGATTGGACACTGTTGCTTACACCTTTCCCAGGACAGGATGAGATGTTGTTACTGTCTCCCTAGAGGCCTCCCAGTGGGCTCTTACCTGTACCTGGGGGCGGGACAAGTCATGACTCTGCCACATTGGAGGTCTCCCTGTGTGACCTCATCTGTCTGTATCTGGGCAAAGGATGAGATGTTGTCTCTGTCCCACTGGAGGCCTCCCTGCAGGGCCTCATCTATGTCAGGGCACAGGATGAGATCTTGTTTCTCTCCCACTGGAGGCCTCCCTGTGGCCTCATGTGTTCCTGGGGGCAAGATGAGATATGGTCTCTGCCCCATTAGGGGTCTCTCTGTGTGACCTTACCAATTGTTGCTTGTCCTGCATCTGTTCTGTTTTTCATTTCTCCAGCGTCTGCCTTGCTATTTATCATTTGTCCAGTGTCTGTTTGCTGGCCATCTGTCTGGTGTTTATCTGTCTATGTGTCATGCATGGGGCCTTTTCTTGTTCTCATAACTGCTCTTCTTTCATCAGGACTCGTTCCCTCCATCAACATCATGGGACAAGGAAGCTCTATAGAGATCTCTAATGGTATCCCTTTAACTTATTTTCTTAAAAAATTTTCAGAACTTTTGTTGTTGGTTTGTTTTTGTTTGTTCCCTTTGTGTTCTGTGTTAATTTCTACCTCATTTTGTTTCTAATGGGAAAAAACCGGTTAAAATTGTTTTAACTGTGCTCAATACAGCTTGCATTAAAATGTAAAGTGCTGCCACAGGGCTAAAAGAATTGTCAAAAGTAAAACCTAAAGGTTAAAAAAAAAAAAAAAAAGCATTCTGGAGATTGCCTTCATTTAAGAACTGGGCCAGGTGGTCAACTGGGTAAATCATGTCAGTTACTTTAGAGGACAGATTAAAACCAAAGGGTTTTATAAAATTATTATTCCTAAATTGTATAACAAAAAGCATAATTTTGTCTGGGAAATTTGGCTTTTGTCTCTCAGTATTTGCAAGCATGAATAACTCCCAACTATTAAAAAAGTGGTCCAAAGATTTTTCAATGTCAGGATAAAATTTGGTGGCCACTCTCCAAGAAACCAGAAAAAACAGTTTAGAATGGGACCTCAACCTGGGGGACTCTCCCAAGGAGACAATAGAGCTGCATCTTTGGGAAGTTCCTTCAGGAAAAAAAATAATACCCTTTCATTTGTCTGTATTCGCTTAACTCTTTTTAGCTTTGATGAACAGGACCACCTCAGGAAAAGGTCAGAAAAACTTTTAAAATTCTATATTTGTCAATTGATAATTTTGATCCAATATGCCTAGATTAATATGTTTTTCTGATTACACTCTGCTTTATTCTAATGCCAATTTACAAAGGTTAACTCTCAATCTAATAGTTTTTAAAAAATAAGCTACAAGGCTTTTGTTTGTCTGTTTGTTTTGTGTGGGTGCACCAGTGTACTGTCTACATATATTGCCATGTCTACATATATTTGGTACAAAAAAATTGACATCTGAGCTCATAAATTAAAATTTAAACAAATATATCCAAATATCTTTGATTAATATGATTTAAAATGTTCAATTTAAATTGGAAAAATAATTAAAAGTACAAATGACTTTAAACTTACTAATACACAGGTTGTTTCTAGATGTTTAAACAGCTGTTAAAAATGTTAATGTTTAAAAAGTGTCTGATATCCATTGTCTCTAGGATTTTTCTTCAACAGGAAAAAAAGATTACTAACACTATTCAATGCACTTGTATGATACCTTGTTTTTTAAAAAAGAAACATAAGTTACATCTAAACATATATAAAATTAATTATGGATGTGTTTGTTAGAAGCATCTAATTGTTTTACAAAGTTAAAATGCTAACTGTTAAATATAATATCAAGTACTCTTAACTCCTTAAATTCCATAAGAAAAAATACTCAAACAATGTTGGTATTTTCATTTGTTGGTAAATTAAAAAAAAATTAAAATTATTTTGTGTCCAGCTGGGGATGTGGCTCAATTGGTAACATGCTCACCTGGAATGGGCAGGGTGCTGGGTTTGATCCTCAAGACCACATAAAACTAAAATAACAATGTTGTATTCACCAAAATCTACAAAGTAAATATTAAAAAATTCTCTCTCTCTCTCTGTTTAAAAAATATTTTGTGTTATCATAAAAATAAGGTAACTATAAAGTAAAAGTCCCAACAGGTCTAATTCTACATACAAGGAGTCAAGAGGTTTCAACTACATTTCAATTAAAGTACCATAAATAACAAAACATTTCATCTTACTAAAATAGAGTAATTTATATAAATTCAGAAATGTATAAAGATTATTTCAAGTTACAATCAGAAAGAAGGATCAATGGATTAAAAATTATTAAAAGGTTCTAATATAAAAATATATTTAGTAAAAAATGTTTCCAGATGAAAAGTCTTTATGTGGTAAAGTATAATTATATTGTATCTAAGTAAACAACAAAAGGGTCTAATTAATTAATATATGTCTACATATAAAAGATAAATATTAAAAGGTTTATATGTAACTAAGTTGGTTATATATGTACCACAAATAGTTAAAACTATCCAAGGTCATTCCCTACAGACAAATATTAATGTACTGATATATTTATATGCTAAAATGACAAAAACTTCTAAAAATATTTATTACATTGTGTCTGTTAATTTTATCCCCTAGAACAAGTAATCTTGGTTAAATAGCAAAGTTTATTTAAAAGTATTGTCCTACATTACAGAGTCTAGATTTTTCTTTAAAAGCTAACCTTGGTTAATATAAAAACATAGATAAATGTGTGGTACATTACTCTCTTTACACATTAAATATGTTCATATCTTTCAGGTATGCAAGTCTTTAAGGTAAAAGGTTTAAAGGAACATTTTATCAAGTTGGTATTCTCCAAACTAAAATTGTCTGTAATGGTAATTTAAACTTATAAGGATAATAGATTTTAATGGGAATTTATTTATATTATTTGATGTCTGTAACCAAACTTTATGTTACCTTTTACACTGGGATATAAAAATTTAAAGGTATTTTAAGAGATAATGAGAGCCTGATCTGTTTAAAAGTTAATATTATAAAACATTTTTTCCACATTTCCACATATAAAGAGCGCTCAGCCTTTTCTTAATTAATGTTTCAGATGTATGTCATATTGTGGTAGCTAACACTTATACAGAGTCAGAAAACAATTTTGTAAACTTTATAAAATAATATCTAAAAAGAGAGACAAAGATCAGCTTTAGAACTAAAACACTTTACCTAAGATTTGTGAAGAGCCCTGCCTTACTTGAGATAACGCTCTGCCTCCCACCTTACAGCATGTCAAAATAACTTCAAAGTAGGCCAGATTTCAGTTAATTTAAAGTTATATTCAAAGATTGATTTTATTAAAAAGATTACTATGATCTCAAATAAAAAATATATAACTCAGCCAAGGTTCAAAATTATATACAAGCTAGATATGATTTTACTTTTGTTAATTTCACTTTGTATTTTCATTATAAATAAAAAAAGTGACCATGACACTCAGAACAACCAAGAGACCATTATAGTGGCAGTGTCTGATTAATAGGAAAAACAGAGAGAGAGAGAGAGAGAGAGAGAGAGAGAGAGAGAGAGAGAGAGAAAGGAAAATACTAGAGGGGGGAAACAAAGGGTACCAGAGAGGGAAAGAAAGAAAGAGAAAGAGAATGATAAGGAGAATGAAAGAGAGCAAAAGTGAGATAAGAAAGAGAGAACAAGAGAGGGGGACCTTGTGAGAGAGATTTTATAGCCAAAATCTAATGGGCTCTCTGGGTCTACAAGCTGCCTTGTTGGCATACAGTGATTGTATCACTGTAGTTGCTAAGGGTGTCATCTTCTGCCTTCAGGAAGACCAGGCAGGAGTCAGATGTGAGTTTCCATTATACCAGAAGAGTGAAAGTCCAGTGTTCAACCTTGAGTGGGGTTGAGTGTTCAGACTTGAGGCAAACAAGCGAAGCTAACATTTGTGCAGACTGCTCCAAAACTAACAATAACTGATGCCCATTAATGTTTTACAGAGGTAATACTTCATGAAAACATAACCTAAGTTAATTTGAGATGCTAAGCCATCATCTGTAGACAGATAATAATTAAAAGGGATTAAACTAACTGTAAAGGGGCTAAGGCCTCAGCAGTAGAGTGCTTGCCTTGCATGTGTGAGTCACTGGGTTCAATCCTCGTCATTAAATAAGTTAATAAAATAAAGATATTGTGTTATGTAAAAAAATTAACTCTAAAGTTATAAATATTAAAGTTAAAACATAGTATTCTCAGTTTAAGACTGATAAAACTGACTTTCTTGATGATTAAGGTCAAAATTAAAAATTAAGGTTAAAATAAAGGGGCCAAGAAAACCAATATTTGGCTCTTGCCCTCTGAGTCAGCCTGAACTCAGGACAGGGGGAAGAGCTTTGCAACTCTGGGCCACGTAACCTCCTGATAAGGGAGATTAATGAGACCACTGGAGAACAGAAAGCCAATGAGTGTGCATGCTACAAAAGAGGAGGGTCATTAAAAGGGGGAGACATGCCTGATGGGGAATGTCTCCATTCCACATGGTCAGAAGCCACATGGTCAGCAAGACCTTGACCCATTTTAATGCAGATGGCACTAGCAGAGCTGAAATGTGGCTCACAAGTTCCCCAAGAGTGTCCTGCAAGAAAACTCAGCTGACTCTTACCAATAGATAGGAAAAAGGTCAGTTTGACCAGCTTGGTCTTAAACAACTAGCAAAAACAGTTAAAAACCAAAGCACAGCCATTCCTGCGCATTTAAAATAAACAACAGTTATTTTAATGTAAATTAAAATGTACACATGTGTTAATACCCCCCCACACAAAAAAAAATAAGTAAGACCGGAGGCAACAAAAGAAAAATTCTTAGGCAAGAATGCCTGATAATAAAAATTGCCAGAGCCTGAAGTTTTTAGTTATTTTAAGTCCTACATATTTTCCTAACCTCATACACAAGTAGACTTAATCAGTGTTTGCTAGTATAATTACCTAGCCCTTAGTAACAAAGTAATCTCTACTGAATGTAGAGGTCATGCCAATAAAGATATTTTACAAAAATCAGATGACATTAACTAACTTAACTAAATGTTGTGTCTACATTCCTTATAATTCTGACAATGTTAAATATTTATATCCCTAAAAAAAGGCCTTATTAGGCTTTGTTAGGCCTTGTATGGGGACAATTTCTCAGGTCTTTCACCTCCTGGTAAACAATTATTAATTTCTACCATTTTCATAATATTCATGAAAAGATTTCAGATACTACAACTGCTATTTTGCATTAATTTTATTTCAGTACTCATGTCTTTTTGTTTCTCTCATAGAAGTGTCCACCCCCAGGTGAATTTTTAGTCTGTTCTTTCTGAAACA